>NC_086452.1:469625584-470964746 GCF_028390025.1 Pseudophryne corroboree | reverse complement strand
ATATAGTGCCCCAAGAACCTGCATCCCCCTCCATATAGTGCCCCCAGAATCTGCATCCCCCTCCATATAGTGCCCACAGATCTGCATCCCCCGCCATATAGTGCTCCCAGAATCTGCATTCCCTCCATATAGTACCCCCAGATCTACATCCCCCTCCATATAGTCCCCCCAGATCTGCATCCCCTCCATATAGTGCCCTCAGATCTGCATCCCCTCCATATAGCGCCCCCATATCTGCATCCCCCTCCATATAGTGCCCCCAGATCTGCATTCCCTCCATATAGTGCCCCTAGATCTGCATCCCCTCCATATAGTGCCCACAGATCTGCATCCCCTCCATATAGTGCCCCCAGATCTGCATCCCCTCCATATAGCGCCCCCAGATCTGCATCCCCTCCATATAGCGCCCCCAGATCTGCATCCCCTACATATAGCGCCCCCAGATCTGCATCCCCCTCCATATAGCGCCCCCAGATCTGCATCCCCCTCCATATAGTGCCCCCAGATCTGTATCCCCTCCATATAGTGCCCCCAGATCTGCATCCCCTCCATATAGCGCCCCCAGATCTGCATCCCCTCCATATAGTGCCCCCAAATCTGCATCCCCTCCATATAGTGCCCCCAGATCTGCATCCCCTCCATATAGTGCCCCCAGATCTGCATCCAATCCATATAGCGCCCCCAGATCTGCATCCCCTCCATATAGTGCCCCCAGATCTGCATCCCCTCTATATAGTGCCCCCAGAATCTGTGTCCCCCTCCATATAGTGCCCCCAGATCTGCATGCCCCTCCATATAGTGCCCCCAGATCTGCATCCCCCTCCATATAGTGCCCCCATATCTGCATCCCCCTCCATATAGTGCCCCCAGATCTGCATCCCCCTCCATATAGTGCCCCCAGATCTGCATCCCCCTCCATATAGTGCCCCCAGATCTGCATCCCCCTCCATATAGTGCCCCCAGATCTGCATCCAATCCATATAGCGCCCCCATATCTGCATCCCCTCCATATAGTGCCCCCATATCTGCATCCCCTCCATATAGTGCCCCCAGATCTGCATCCCCTCCATATAGTGCCCCCAGAATCTGCATCCCCCTCCATATAGTGCCCCCAGATCTGCATCCCCTCCATATAGTGCCCCCAGAATCTGCATCCCCACCATATAGTGCCCCCAGATCTGCATCCCCCTCCATATAGTGCCCCCAGATCTGCATCCCCTCCATATAGTGCCCCCAGAATCTGCATCCCCTCCATATAGTGCCCCCAGATCTGCATCCCCTCCATATAGTGCCCCAGATCTGCATCCCCTCCATATAGTGCCCCCAGATCTGCATTCCCCTCCATATAGCGCCCCCAGATCTGCATCCCCTCCATATAGTGCCCCCAGAATGTGTGTCCCCCTCCATATAGTGCCCCCAGATCTGCATGCCCCTCCATATAGTGCCCCCAGATCTGCATCCCCCTCCATATAGTCCCCCCAGATCTGCATCCCCCTCCATATAGTCCCCCCAGATCTGCATCCCCTCCATATAGCGCCCCCAGATCTGCATCCCCCTCCATATAGTGCCCCCAGATCTGCATCCCCCTCCATATAGTGCCCCCAGATCTGCATCCCCCTCCATATAGCGCCCCCAGATCTGCATCCCCTCCATATAGTGCCCCCAGATCTGCATCCCCTCTATATAGTGCCCCCAGAATCTGTGTCCCCCTCCATATAGTGCCCCCAGATCTGCATGCCCCTCCATATAGTGCCCCCAGATCTGCATCCCCCTCCATATAGTGCCCCCAGATCTGCATCCCCCTCCATATAGTGCCCCCATATCTGCATCCCCCTCCATATAGTGCCCCCAGATCTGCATCCAATCCATATAGCGCCCCCAGATCTGCATCCCCTCCATATAGTGCCCCCAGATCTGCATCCCCCTCCATATAGTGCCCCCAGATCTGCATCCCCCTCCATATAGTGCCCCCAGATCTGCATCCCCCTCCATATAGCGCCCCCAGATCTGCATCCCCTCCATATAGTGCCCCCAGATCTGCATCCCCTCCATATAGTGCCCCCAGATCTGCATCCCCCTCCATATAGTGCCCCCAGATCTGCATCCAATCCATATAGCGCCCCCAGATCTGCATCCCCTCCATATAGTGCCCCCATATCTGCATCCCCTCCATATAGTGCCCCCAGATCTGCATCCCCTCCATATAGTGCCCCCAGAATCTGCATCCCCCTCCATATAGTGCCCCCAGATCTGCATCCCCTCCATATAGTGCCCCCAGAATCTGCATCCCCACCATATAGTGCCCCCAGATCTGCATCCCCCTCCATATAGTGCCCCCAGATCTGCATCCCCCTCCATATAGTGCCCCCAGATCTGCATCCCCTCCATATAGTGCCCCCAGAATCTGCATCCCCTCCATATAGTGCCCCCAGATCTGCATCCCCTCCATATAGTGCCCCCAGATCTGCATTCCCCTCCATATTGCGCCCCCAGATCTGCATCCCCTCCATATAGTGCCCCCAGAATGTGTGTCCCCCTCCATATAGTGCCCCCAGATCTGCATGCCCCTCCATATAGTGCACCCAGATCTGCATCCCCCTCCATATAGTCCACCCAGATCTGCATCCCCCTCCATATAGTCCCCCCAGATCTGCATCCCCCTCCATATAGTGCCCCCAGATCTGCATCCCCCTCCATATAGTGCCCCCAGATCTGCATCCCCCTCCATATAGCGCCCCCAGATCTGCATCCCCTCCATATAGTGCCCCCAGATCTGCATCTCCTCCATATAGCGCCCCCAGATCTGCATCCCCTCCATATAGTGCCCCCAGATCTGCATCCCCCTCCATATAGCGCCCCCAGATCTGCATCCCCTCCATATAGTGCCCCCAGAATCTGCATCCCCCTCCATATAGCGCCCCCAGATCTGCATCCCCTCCATATTGCGCCCCCAGATCTGCATCCCCCTCCATATAGTCCCCCCAGATCTGCATCCCCCTCCATATAGTGCCCCCAGAATCTACATCCCCCTCCATATAGTGCTCCCAGATCTGCATCCCCTCCACATAGCGCCCCCAGATCTGCATCCCCTCCATATAGTGCCCCCAGATCTGCATCCCCCTCCATATTGCGCCCCCAGATCTGCATCCCCTCCATATAGCGCCCCCAGATCTGCATCCCCTCCATATAGCGCCCCCAGATCTGCATTCCCCTCCATATTGCGCCCCCAGATCTGCATCCCCTCCATATAGTGCCCCCATATCTGCATCCCCCTCCATATAGTGCCCCCAGAATCTGCATCCCCCTCCATATAGTGCCCCCAGATCTGCATCCCCCTCCATATAGCGCCCCCAGATCTGCATCCCCCTCCATATAGCGCCCCCAGATCTGCATCCCCTCCATATAGCGCCCCCAGATCTGCATCCCCTCCATATTGCGCCCCCAGATCTGCATCCCCCTCCATATAGTGCCCCCAGAATCTGCATCCCCCTCCATATAGTGCCTCCAGATCTGCATCCCCCTCCATATAGCGCCCCCAGATCTGCATCCCCTCCATATAGCGCCCCCAGATCTGCATCCCCTCCATATAGCGCCCCCAGATCTGCATCCCCTCCATATTGCGCCCCCAGATCTGCATCCCCTCCATATAGTGCCCCCAGATCTGCATCCCCTCCATATAGCGCCCCCAGATCTGCATCCCCTCCATATAGCGCCCCCATATCTGCATCCCCTCCATATAGTGCCCCCAGAATGTGTGTCCCCCTCCATATAGTGCCCCCAGATCTGCATGCCCCTCCATATAGTGCCCCCAGATCTGCATCCCCTCCATATAGTGCCCCCAGATCTGCATCCCCTCCATATAGTGCCCCCATATCTGCATCCCCTCCATATAGTCCCCCCAGATCTGCATCCCCCTCCATATAGTGCCCCCAGAATGTGTGTCCCCCTCCATATAGCGCCCCCAGATCTGCATCCCCTCCATATAGTGCCCCCAGAATCTGCATCCCCTCCATATAGTGCCCCCAGATCTGCATCCCCTCCATATAGCGCCCCCAGATCTGCATCCCCTCCATATAGTGCCCCCAGAATGTGTGTCCCCCTCCATATAGTGCCCCCAGATCTGCATGCCCCTCCATATAGTGCCCCCAGATCTGCATCCCCTCCATATAGTGCCCCCATATCTGCATCCCCTCCATATAGTCCCCCCAGATCTGCATCCCCCTCCATATAGTCCCCCCAGATCTGCATCCCCCTCCATATAGCGCCCCCAGATCTGCATTCCCCTCCATATAGCGCCCCCAGATCTGCATCCCCCTCCATATAGCGCCCCCAGACCTGCATCCCCCTCCATATAGCGCCCCCAGATCTGCATCCCCCTCCATATAGTGCCCCCAGATCTGCATCCCCTCCATATAGCGCCCCCAGATCTGCATCCCCTCCATATAGCGCCCCCAGATCTGCATCCCCTCCATATAGTGCCCCCAGATCTGCATCCCCTCCATATAGTGCCCCCAGATCTGCATCCCCTCCATATAGTGCCCCCAGATCTGCATCCCCTCCATATAGCGCCCCCATATCTGCATCCCCCTCCATATAGTGCCCCCAAATCTGCATCCCCTCCATATAGTGCCCCCAGAATGTGTGTCCCCCTCCATATAGTGCCCCCAGATCTGCATCCCCTCCATATAGTGCCCCCAGACCTGCATCCCCCTCCATATAGCGCCCCCAGATCTGCATCCCCCTCCATATAGCGCCCCCAGATCTGCATCCCCTCCATATAGTGCCCCCAGAATCTGCATCCCCTCCATATAGTGCCCCCAGATCTGCATCCCTCCATATAGCGCCCCCAGATCTTCATCCCCTCCATATAGTGCCCCCAGATCTGCATCCCCTCCATATAGCGCCCCCATATCTGCATCCCCCTCCATATAGCGCCCCCAAATCTGCATCCCCTCCATATAGTGCCCCCAGAATGTGTGTCCCCCTCCATATAGTGCTCCCAGAATCTGCATCCCCTCCATATAGTGCCCCCAGACCTGCATCCCCCTCCATATAGCGCCCCCAGATCTGCATCACCTCCATATAGTGCCCCCAGAATCTGCATCCCCTCCATATAGTGCCCCCAGATCTGCATCCCCTCCATATAGCGCCCCCAGATCTGCATCCCCTCCATATAGTGCCCCCAGATCTGCATACCCTCCATATAGTGAACCAGATCTGCATCCCCTCCATATAGTGCCCCCAGATCTGCATTCCCCTCCATATAGCGCCCCCAGATCTGCATCCCCTCCATATAGTGCCCCCAGACCTGCATCCCCCTCCATATTGCGCCCCCTGATCTGCATCACCTCCATATAGTGCCCCCAGAATCTGCATCCCCTCCATATAGTGCCCCCAGATCTGCATCCCCTTCCATATAGTGCCCCCAGATCTGCATCCCCCTCCATATAGCGCCCCCAGATCTGCATCCCCTCCATATAGTGCCCCCAGATCTGCATCCCCTCCATATAGCGCCCCCAGATCTGCATCCCCCTCCATATAGTGCCCCCAGATCTGCATCCAATCCATATAGCGCCCCCAGATCTGCATCCCCTCCATATAGTGCCCCCATATCTGCATCCCCTCCATATAGTGCCCCCAGATCTGCATCCCCTCCATATAGTGCCCCCAGAATCTGCATCCCCCTCCATATAGTGCCCCCAGATCTGCATCCCCTCCATATAGTGCCCCCAGAATCTGCATCCCCACCATATAGTGCCCCCAGATCTGCATCCCCCTCCATATAGTGCCCCCAGATCTGCATCCCCTCCATATAGTGCCCCCAGAATCTGCATCCCCTCCATTTAGTGCCCCCAGATCTGCATCCCCTCCATTTAGTGCCCCCAGATCTGCATCCCCTCCATTTAGTGCCCCCAGATCTGCATCCCCTCCATATAGTGCCCCCAGATCTGCATCCCCTCCATATAGCGCCCCCATATCTGCATCCCCCTCCATATAGTGCCCCCAAATCTGCATCCCCTCCATATAGTGCCCCCAGAATGTGTGTCCCCCTCCATATAGTGCCCCCAGATCTGCATCCCCTCCATATAGTGCCCCCAGACCTGCATCCCCCTCCATATAGCGCCCCCAGATCTGCATCCCCCTCCATATAGCGCCCCCAGATCTGCATCCCCTCCATATAGTGCCCCCAGAATCTGCATCCCCTCCATATAGTGCCCCCAGATCTGCATCCCTCCATATAGCGCCCCCAGATCTTCATCCCCTCCATATAGTGCCCCCAGATCTGCATCCCCTCCATATAGCGCCCCCATATCTGCATCCCCCTCCATATAGCGCCCCCAAATCTGCATCCCCTCCATATAGTGCCCCCAGAATGTGTGTCCCCCTCCATATAGTGCTCCCAGAATCTGCATCCCCTCCATATAGTGCCCCCAGACCTGCATCCCCCTCCATATAGCGCCCCCAGATCTGCATCACCTCCATATAGTGCCCCCAGAATCTGCATCCCCTCCATATAGTGCCCCCAGATCTGCATCCCCTCCATATAGCGCCCCCAGATCTGCATCCCCTCCATATAGTGCCCCCAGATCTGCATACCCTCCATATAGTGCCCCAGATCTGCATCCCCTCCATATAGTGCCCCCAGATCTGCATTCCCCTCCATATAGCGCCCCCAGATCTGCATCCCCTCCATATAGTGCCCCCAGATCTGCATCCCCTCCATATAGTGCCCCCAGAATCTGCATCCCCACCATATAGTGCCCCCAGATCTGCATCCCCCTCCATATAGTGCCCCCAGATCTGCATCCCCTCCATATAGTGCCCCCAGAATCTGCATCCCCTCCATTTAGTGCCCCCAGATCTGCATCCCCTCCATTTAGTGCCCCCAGATCTGCATCCCCTCCATATAGTGCCCCAGATCTGCATCCTCTCCATATAGTGCCCCCAGATCTGCATTCCCCTCCATATAGCGCCCCCAGATCTGCATCCCCTCCATATAGTGCCCCCAGAATGTGTGTCCCCCTCCATATAGTGCCCCCAGATCTGCATGCCCCTCCGTATAGTGCCCCCAGATCTGCATCCCCCTCCATATAGTCCCCCCAGATCTGCATCCCCCTCCATATAGTCCCCCCAGATCTGCATCCCCCTCCATATAGTGCCCCCAGATCTGCATCCCCCTCCATATAGTGCCCCCAGATCTGCATCCCCCTCCATATAGTGCCCCCAGATCTGCATCCCCTCCATATAGTGCCCCCATATCTGCATCCCCTCCATATAGTGCCCCCATATCTGCATCCCCTCCATATAGTCCCCCCAGATCTGCATCCCCCTCCATATAGTCCCCACAGATCTGCATCCCCCTCCATATAGCGCCCCCAGATCTGCATCCCCCTCCATATAGCGCCCCCAGATCTGCATCCCCCTCCATATAGCGCCCCCAGACCTGCATCCCCCTCCATATAGCGCCCCCAGATCTGCATCCCCCTCCATATAGTGCCCCCAGATCTGCATCCCCTCCATATAGTGCCCCCAGATCTGCATCCCCTCCATATAGCGCCCCCAGATCTGCATCCCCTCCATATAGCGCCCCCAGATCTGCATCCCCTCCATATAGTGCCCCCAGATCTGCATCCCCTCCATATAGCGCCCCCATATCTGCATCCCCCTCCATATAGTGCCCCCAAATCTGCATCCCCTCCATATAGTGCCCCCAGAATGTGTGTCCCCCTCCATATAGTGCCCCCAGATCTGCATCCCCTCCATATAGTGCCCCCAGACCTGCATCCCCCTCCATATAGCGCCCCCAGATCTGCATCCCCCTCCATATAGCGCCCCCAGATCTGCATCCCCTCCATATAGTGCCCCCAGAATCTGCATCCCCTCCATATAGTGCCCCCAGATCTGCATCCCCTCCATATAACGCCCCCAGATCTTCATCCCCTCCATATAGTGCCCCCAGATCTGCATCCCCTCCATATAGCGCCCCCATATCTGCATCCCCCTCCATATAGCGCCCCCAAATCTGCATCCCCTCCATAAAGTGCCCCCAGAATGTGTGTCCCCCTCCATATAGTGCTCCCAGAATCTGCATCCCCTCCATATAGTGCCCCCAGACCTGCATCCCCCTCCATATAGCGCCCCCAGATCTGCATCACCTCCATATAGTGCCCCCAGAATCTGCATCCCCTCCATATAGTGCCCCCAGATCTGCATCCCCTCCATATAGCGCCCCCAGATCTGCATCCCCTCCATATAGTGCCCCCAGATCTGCATACCCTCCATATAGTGCCCCAGATCTGCATCCCCTCCATATAGTGCCCCCAGATCTGCATTCCCCTCCATATAGCGCCCCCAGATCTGCATCCCCTCCATATAGTGCCCCCAGACCTGCATCCCCCTCCATATAGCGCCCCCAGATCTGCATCACCTCCATATAGTGCCCCCAGAATCTGCATCCCCTCCATATAGTGCCCCCAGATCTGCATCCCCCTCCATATAGTGCCCCCAGATCTGCATCCCCCTCCATATAGCGCCCCCAGATCTGCATCCCCTCCATATAGTGCCCCCAGATCTGCATCCCCTCCATATAGTGCCCCCAGATCTGCATCCCCCTCCATATAGTGCCCCCAGATCTGCATCCAATCCATATAGCGCCCCCAGATCTGCATCCCCTCCATATAGTGCCCCCATATCTGCATCCCCTCCATATAGTGCCCCCAGATCTGCATCCCCTCCATATAGTGCCCCTAGAATCTGCATCCCCCTCCATATAGTGCCCCCAGATCTGCATCCCCTCCATATAGTGCCCCCAGAATCTGCATCCCCACCATATAGTGCCCCCAGATCTGCATCCCCCTCCATATAGTGCCCCCAGATCTGCATCCCCTCCATATAGTGCCCCCAGAATCTGCATCCCCTCCATATAGTGCCCCCAGATCTGCATCCCCTCCATATAGTGCCCCAGATCTGCATCCTCTCCATATAGTGCCCCCAGATCTGCATTCCCCTCCATATAGCGCCCCCAGATCTGCATCCCCTCCATATAGTGCCCCCAGAATGTGTGTCCCCCTCCATATAGTGCCCCCAGATCTGCATGCCCCTCCATATAGTGCCCCCAGATCTGCATCCCCCTCCATATAGTCCCCCCAGATCTGCATCCCCCTCCATATAGTGCCCCCAGATCTGCATCCCCCTCCATATAGTGCCCCCAGATCTGCATCCCCCTCCATATAGCGCCCCCAGATCTGCATCCCCTCCATATAGCGCCCCCAGATCTGCATCCCCTCCATATAATGCCCCCAGATCTGCATCTCCTCCATATAGCGCCCCCAGATCTGCATCCCCTCCATATAGTGCCCCCAGATCTGCATCCCCCTCCATATAGCGCCCCCAGATCGCATCCCCTCCATATAGTGCCCCCAGAATCTGCATCCCCCTCCATATAGCGCCCCCAGATCTGCATCCCCTCCATATAGTGCCCCCAGAATCTGCATCCCCCTCCATATAGCGCCCCCAGATCTGCATCCCCTCCATATTGCGCCCCCAGATCTGCATCCCCCTCCATATAGTCCCCCCAGATCTGCATCCCCCTCCATATAGTGCCCCCAGAATCTACATCCCCCTCCATATAGTGCTCCCAGATCTGCATCCCCTCCATATAGTGCCCCCAGAATGTGTGTCCCCCTCCATATAGTGCCCCCAGATCTGCATGCCCCTCCATATAGTGCCCCCAGATCTGCATCCCCTCCATATAGTGCCCCCATATCTGCATCCCCTCCATATAGTCCCCCCAGATCTGCATCCCCCTCCATATAGTCCCCACAGATCTGCATCCCCCTCCATATAGCGCCCCCAGTTCTGCATCCCCCTCCATATAGCGCCCCCAGATCTGCATCCCCCTCCATATAGTGCCCCCAGACCTGCATCCCCCTCCATATAGCGCCCCCAGATCTGCATCCCCCTCCATATAGTGCCCCCAGATCTGCATCCCCTCCATATAGTGCCCCCAGATCTGCATCCCCTCCATATAGCGCCCCCAGATCTGCATCCCCTCCATATAGTGCCCCCAGATCTGCATCCCCTCCATATAGCGCCCCCATATCTGCATCCCCCTCCATATAGTGCCCCCAAATCTGCATCCCCTCCATATAGTGCCCCCAGAATGTGTCCCCCTCCATATAGTGCCCCCAGATCTGCATCCCCTCCATATAGTGCCCCCAGACCTGCATCCCCCTCCATATAGCGCCCCCAGATCTGCATCCCCTCCATATAGTGCCCCCAGAATCTGCATCCCCTCCATATAGTGCCCCCAGATCTGCATCCCCTCCATATAGCGCCCCCAGATCTTCATCCCCTCCATATAGTGCCCCCAGATCTGCATCCCCTCCATATAGCGCCCCCATATCTGCATCCCCCTCCATATAGTGCCCCCAAATCTGCATCCCCTCCATATAGTGCCCCCAGAATGTGTGTCCCCCTCCATATAGTGCTCCCAGAATCTGCATCCCCTCCATATAGTGCCCCCAGACCTGCATCCCCCTCCATATAGCGCCCCCAGATCTGCATCCCCTCCATATAGTGCCCCCAGAATCTGCATCCCCTCCATATAGTGCCCCCAGATCTGCATCCCCTCCATATAGCGCCCCCAGATCTTCATCCCCTCCATATAGTGCCCCCAGATCTGCATCCCCTCCATATAGCGCCCCCATATCTGCATCCCCCTCCATATAATGCCCCCAGATCTGCATCCCCTCCATATAGCGCCCCCAGATCTTCATCCCCTCCATATAGTGCCCCCAGATCTGCATCCCCTCCATATAGTGCCCCCAGATCTGCATCCCCTCCATATAGCGCCCCCAGATCTGCATCCCCTCCATATAGTGCCCCCAGAATGTGTGTCCCCCTCCATATAGTGCCCCCAGATCTGCATGCCCCTCCATATAGTGCCCCCAGATCTGCATCCCCTCCATATAGTGCCCCCATATCTGCATCCCCTCCATATAGTCCCCCCAGATCTGCATCCCCCTCCATATAGTCCCCACAGATCTGCATCCCCCTCCATATAGCGCCCCCAGATCTGCATCCCCCTCCATATAGCGCCCCCAGATCTGCATCCCCCTCCATATAGCGCCCCCAGACCTGCATCCCCCTCCATATAGCGCCCCCAGATCTGCATCCCCCTCCATATAGTGCCCCCAGATCTGCATCCCCTCCATATAGCGCCCCCAGATCTGCATCCCCTCCATATAGCGCCCCCAGATCTGCATCCCCTCCATATAGTGCCCCCAGATCTGCATCCCCTCCATATAGCGCCCCCATATCTGCATCCCCCTCCATATAGTGCCCCCAGAATGTGTGTCCCCCTCCATATAGTGCCCCCAGATCTGCATGCCCCTCCATATAGTGCCCCCAGATCTGCATCCCCTCCATATAGTGCCCCCATATCTGCATCCCCTCCATATAGTCCCCCCAGATCTGCATCCCCCTCCATATAGTCCCCACAGATCTGCATCCCCCTCCATATAGCGCCCCCAGATCTGCATCCCCCTCCATATAGCGCCCCCAGATCTGCATCCCCCTCCATATAGCGCCCCCAGACCTGCATCCCCCTCCATATAGCGCCCCCAGATCTGCATCCCCCTCCATATAGTGCCCCCAGATCTGCATCCCCTCCATATAGCGCCCCCAGATCTGCATCCCCTCCATATAGCGCCCCCAGATCTGCATCCCCTCCATATAGTGCCCCCAGATCTGCATCCCCTCCATATAGCGCCCCCATATCTGCATCCCCCTCCATATAGTGCCCCCAAATCTGCATCCCCTCCATATAGTGCCCCCAGAATGTGTCCCCCTCCATATAGTGCCCCCAGATCTGCATCCCCTCCATATAGTAGCCCCCAGACCTGCATCCCCCTCCATATAGCGCCCCCAGATCTGCATCCCCTCCATATAGTGCCCCCAGAATCTGCATCCCCTCCATATAGTGCCCCCAGATCTGCATCCCCTCCATATAGCGCCCCCAGATCTTCATCCCCTCCATATAGTGCCCCCAGATCTGCATCCCCTCCATATAGCGCCCCCATATCTGCATCCCCCTCCATATAGTGCCCCCAAATCTGCATCCCCTCCATATAGTGCCCCCAGAATGTGTGTCCCCCTCCATATAGTGCTCCCAGAATCTGCATCCCCTCCATATAGTGCCCCCAGACCTGCATCCCCCTCCATATAGCGCCCCCAGATCTGCATCCCCTCCATATAGTGCCCCCAGAATCTGCATCCCCTCCATATAGTGCCCCCAGATCTGCATCCCCTCCATATAGCGCCCCCAGATCTGCATCCCCTCCATATAGTGCCCCCAGAATGTGTGTCCCCCTCCATATAGTGCCCCCAGATCTGCATGCCCCTCCATATAGTGCCCCCAGATCTGCATCCCCTCCATATAGTGCCCCCATATCTGCATCCCCTCCATATAGTCCCCCCAGATCTGCATCCCCCTCCATATAGTCCCCACAGATCTGCATCCCCCTCCATATAGCGCCCCCAGATCTGCATCCCCCTCCATATAGCGCCCCCAGATCTGCATCCCCCTCCATATAGTGCCCCCAGACCTGCATCCCCCTCCATATAGCGCCCCCAGATCTGCATCCCCCTCCATATAGTGCCCCCAGATCTGCATCCCCTCCATATAGTGCCCCCAGATCTGCATCCCCTCCATATAGCGCCCCCAGATCTGCATCCCCTCCATATAGTGCCCCCAGATCTGCATCCCCTCCATATAGTGCCCCCAGATCTGCATCCCCTCCATATAGCGCCCCCATATCTGCATCCCCCTCCATATAGTGCCCCCAAATCTGCATCCCCTCCATATAGTGCCCCCAGAATGTGTATCCCCTTCCATATAGTGCCCCCAGATCTGCATCCCCTCCATATAGTGCCCCCAGACCTGCATCCCCCTCCATATAGCGCCCCCAGATCTGCATCCCCTCCATATAGTGCCCCCAGAATCTGCATCCCCTCCATATAGCGCCCCCAGATCTGCATCCCCTCCATATAGCGCCCCCAGATCTTCATCCCCTCCATATAGTGCCCCCAGATCTGCATCCCCTCCATATAGCGCCCCCATATCTGCATCCCCCTCCATATAGCGCCCCCAAATCTGCATCCCCTCCATATAGTGCCCCCAGAATGTGTGTCCCCCTCCATACAGTGCTCCCAGAATCTGCATCCCCTCCATATAGTGCCCCCAGATCTGCATCCCCTCCATATAGCGCCCCCATATCTGCATCCCCCTCCATATAGTGCCCCCAAATCTGCATCCCCTCCATATAGTGCCCCCAGAATGTGTCCCCCTCCATATAGCGCCCCCAGATCTGCATCCCCTCCATATAGTGCCCCCAGAATCTGCATCCCCTCCATATAGTGCCCCCAGATCTGCATCCCCTCCATATAGCGCCCCCAGATCTTCATCCCCTCCATATAGTGCCCCCAGATCTGCATCCCCTCCATATAGCGCCCCCATATCTGCATCCCCCTCCATATAATGCCCCCTAATCTGCATCCCCTCCATATAGTGCCCCCAGAATGTGTGTCCCCCTCCATATAGTGCTCCCAGAATCTGCATCCCCTCCATATAGTGCCCCCAGACCTGCATCCCCCTCCATATAGCGCCCCCAGATCTGCATCCCCTCCATATAGTGCCCCCAGAATCTGCATCCCCTCCATATAGTGCCCCCAGATCTGCATCCCCTCCATATAGTGCCCCAGATCTGCATCCTCTCCATATAGTGCCCCCAGATCTGCATTCCCCTCCATATAGCGCCCCCAGATCTGCATCCCCTCCATATAGTGCCCCCAGAATGTGTGTCCCCCTCCATATAGTGCCCCCAGATCTGCATGCCCCTCCATATAGTGCCCCCAGATCTGCATCCCCCTCCATATAGTCCCCCCAGATCTGCATCCCCCTCCATATAGTGCCCCCAGATCTGCATCCCCCTCCATATAGTGCCCCCAGATCTGCATCCCCCTCCATATAGCGCCCCCAGATCTGCATCCCCTCCATATAGCGCCCCCAGATCTGCATCCCCTCCATATAATGCCCCCAGATCTGCATCTCCTCCATATAGCGCCCCCAGATCTGCATCCCCTCCATATAGTGCCCCCAGATCTGCATCCCCCTCCATATAGCGCCCCCAGATCTGCATCCCCTCCATATAGTGCCCCCAGAATCTGCATCCCCCTCCATATAGCGCCCCCAGATCTGCATCCCCTCCATATAGTGCCCCCAGAATCTGCATCCCCCTCCATATAGCGCCCCCAGATCTGCATCCCCTCCATATTGCGCCCCCAGATCTGCATCCCCCTCCATATAGTCCCCCCAGATCTGCATCCCCCTCCATATAGTGCCCCCAGAATCTACATCCCCCTCCATATAGTGCTCCCAGATCTGCATCCCCTCCACATAGCGCCCCCAGATCTGCATCCCCTCCATATAGTGCCCCCAGATCTGCATCCCCCTCCATATAGTGCCCCCATATCTGCATCCCCTCCATATAGTGCCCCCAGAATGTGTCCCCCTCCATATAGTGCCCCCAGATCTGCATCCCCTCCATATAGTGCCCCCAGACCTGCATCCCCCTCCATATAGCGCCCCCAGATCTGCATCCCCTCCATATAGTGCCCCCAGAATCTGCATCCCCTCCATATAGTGCCCCCAGATCTGCATCCCCTCCATATAGCGCCCCCAGATCTTCATCCCCTCCATATAGTGCCCCCAGATCTGCATCCCCCTCCATATAGTCCCCACAGATCTGCATCCCCCTCCATATAGCGCCCCCAGATCTGCATCCCCCTCCATATAGCGCCCCCAGATCTGCATCCCCCTCCATATAGTGCCCCCAGACCTGCATCCCCCTCCATATAGCGCCCCCAGATCTGCATCCCCCTCCATATAGTGCCCCCAGATCTGCATCCCCTCCATATAGTGCCCCCAGATCTGCATCCCCTCCATATAGCGCCCCCAGATCTGCATCCCCTCCATATAGTGCCCCCAGATCTGCATCCCCTCCATATAGCGCCCCCATATCTGCATCCCCCTCCATATAGTGCCCCCAAATCTGCATCCCCTCCATATAGTGCCCCCAGAATGTGTCCCCCTCCATATAGTGCCCCCAGATCTGCATCCCCTCCATATAGTGCCCCCAGACCTGCATCCCCCTCCATATAGCGCCCCCAGATCTGCATCCCCTCCATATAGTGCCCCCAGAATCTGCATCCCCTCCATATAGTGCCCCCAGATCTGCATCCCCTCCATATAGCGCCCCCAGATCTTCATCCCCTCCATATAGTGCCCCCAGATCTGCATCCCCTCCATATAGCGCCCCCATATCTGCATCCCCCTCCATATAGTGCCCCCAAATCTGCATCCCCTCCATATAGTGCCCCCAGAATGTGTGTCCCCCTCCGTATAGTGCTCCCAGAATCTGCATCCCCTCCATATAGTGCCCCCAGACCTGCATCCCCCTCCATATAGCGCCCCCAGATCTGCATCCCCTCCATATAGTGCCCCCAGAATCTGCATCCCCTCCATATAGTGCCCCCAGATCTGCATCCCCTCCATATAGCGCCCCCAGATCTGCATCCCCTCCATATAGTGCCCCCAGAATGTGTGTCCCCCTCCATATAGTGCCCCCAGATCTGCATGCCCCTCCATATAGTGCCCCCAGATCTGCATCCCCTCCATATAGTGCCCCCATATCTGCATCCCCTCCATATAGTCCCCCCAGATCTGCATCCCCCTCCATATAGTCCCCACAGATCTGCATCCCCCTCCATATAGCGCCCCCAGATCTGCATCCCCCTCCATATAGCGCCCCCAGATCTGCATCCCCCTCCATATAGTGCCCCCAGACCTGCATCCCCCTCCATATAGCGCCCCCAGATCTGCATCCCCCTCCATATAGTGCCCCCAGATCTGCATCCCCTCCATATAGTGCCCCCAGATCTGCATCCCATCCATATAGCGCCCCCAGATCTGCATCCCCTCCATATAGTGCCCCCAGATCTGCATCCCCTCCATATAGTGCCCCCAGATCTGCATCCCCTCCATATAGCGCCCCCATATCTGCATCCCCCTCCATATAGTGCCCCCAAATCTGCATCCCCTCCATATAGTGCCCCCAGAATGTGTGTCCCCCTCCATATAGTGCCCCCAGATCTGCATCCCCTCCATATAGTGCCCCCAGACCTGCATCCCCCTCCATATAGCGCCCCCAGATCTGCATCCCCTCCATATAGTGCCCCCAGAATCTGCATCCCCTCCATATAGCGCCCCCAGATCTGCATCCCCTCCATATAGCGCCCCCAGATCTTCATCCCCTCCATATAGTGCCCCCAGATCTGCATCCCCTCCATATAGCGCCCCCATATCTGCATCCCCCTCCATATAGCGCCCCCAAATCTGCATTCCCTCCATATAGTGCCCCCAGAATGTGTGTCCCCCTCCATACAGTGCTCCCAGAATCTGCATCCCCTCCATATAGTGCCCCCAGATCTGCATCCCCTCCATATAGCGCCCCCATATCTGCATCCCCCTCCATATAGTGCCCCCAAATCTGCATCCCCCTCCATATAGTGCCCCCAGAATGTGTCCCCCTCCATATAGTGCCCCCAGATCTGCATCCCCTCCATATAGTGCCCCCAGACCTGCATCCCCCTCCATATAGCGCCCCCAGATCTGCATCCCCTCCATATAGTGCCCCCAGAATCTGCATCCCCTCCATATAGTGCCCCCAGATCTGCATCCCCTCCATATAGCGCCCCCAGATCTTCATCCCCTCCATATAGCGCCCCCAGATCTTCATCCCCTCCATATAGTGCCCCCAGATCTGCATCCCCTCCATATAGCGCCCCCATATCTGCATCCCCCCTCCATATAATGCCCCCAAATCTGCATCCCCTCCATATACTGCCCCCAGAATGTGTGTCCCCCTCCATATAGTGCTCCCAGAATCTGCATCCCCTCCATATAGTGCCCCCAGAATCTGCATCCCCTCCATATAGTGCCCCCAGATCTGCATCCCCTCCATATAGCGCCCCCAGATCTGCATCCCCTCCATATAGTGCCCCCAGAATGTGTGTCCCCCTCCATATAGTGCCCCCAGATCTGCATGCCCCTCCATATAGTGCCCCCAGATCTGCATCCCCTCCATATAGTGCCCCCATATCTGCATCCCCTCCATATAGTCCCCCCAGATCTGCATCCCCCTCCATATAGTCCCCACAGATCTGCATCCCCCTCCATATAGCGCCCCCAGATCTGCATCCCCCTCCATATAATGCCCCCAGAATCTACATCCCCCTCCATATAGTGCTCCCAGATCTGCATCCCCTCCACATAGCGCCCCCAGATCTGCATCCCCTCCATATAGTGCCCCCAGATCTGCATCCCCCTCCATATAGCGCCCCCAGATCTGCATCGCCTCCATATAGCGCCCCCAGATCTGCATCCCCTCCATATTGCGCCCCCAGATCTGCATCCCCTCCATATTGCGCCCCCAGATCTGCATCCCCTCCATATAGTGCCCCCAGATCTGCATCCCCTCCATATAGTGCCCCCAGATCTGCATCCCCTCCATATAGCGCCCCCAGATCTGCATCCCCTCCATATAGTGCCCCCAGAATGTGTGTCCCCCTCCATATAGTGCCCCCAGATCTGCATGCCCCTCCATATAGTGCCCCCAGATCTGCATCCCCTCCATATAGTGCCCCCATATCTGCATCCCCTCCATATAGTCCCCCCAGATCTGCATCCCCCTCCATATAGTCCCCACAGATCTGCATCCCCCTCCATATAGCGCCCCCAGATCTGCATCCCCCTCCATATAGCGCCCCCAGATCTGCATCCCCCTCCATATAGCGCCCCCAGACCTGCATCCCCCTCCATATAGCGCCCCCAGATCTGCATCCCCCTCCATATAGTGCCCCCAGATCTGCATCCCCTCCATATAGTGCCCCCAGATCTGCATCCCCTCCATATAGCGCCCCCAGATCTGCATCCCCTCCATATAGTGCCCCCAGATCTGCATCCCCTCCATATAGCGCCCCCATATCTGCATCCCCCTCCATATAGTGCCCCCAAATCTGCATCCCCTCCATATAGTGCCCCCAGAATGTGTCCCCCTCCATATAGTGCCCCCAGATCTGCATCCCCTCCATATAGTAGCCCCCAGACCTGCATCCCCCTCCATATAGCGCCCCCAGATCTGCATCCCCTCCATATAGTGCCCCCAGAATCTGCATCCCCTCCATATAGTGCCCCCAGATCTGCATCCCCTCCATATAGCGCCCCCAGATCTTCATCCCCTCCATATAGTGCCCCCAGATCTGCATCCCCTCCATATAGCGCCCCCATATCTGCATCCCCCTCCATATAGTGCCCCCAAATCTGCATCCCCTCCATATAGTGCCCCCAGAATGTGTGTCCCCCTCCATATAGTGCTCCCAGAATCTGCATCCCCTCCATATAGTGCCCCCAGACCTGCATCCCCCTCCATATAGCGCCCCCAGATCTGCATCCCCTCCATATAGTGCCCCCAGAATCTGCATCCCCTCCATATAGTGCCCCCAGATCTACATCCCCTCCATATAGCGCCCCCAGATCTGCATCCCCTCCATATAGTGCCCCCAGAATGTGTGTCCCCCTCCATATAGTGCCCCCAGATCTGCATGCCCCTCCATATAGTGCCCCCAGATCTGCATCCCCTCCATATAGTGCCCCCATATCTGCATCCCCTCCATATAGTCCCCCCAGATCTGCATCCCCCTCCATATAGTCCCCACAGATCTGCATCCCCCTCCATATAGCGCCCCCAGATCTGCATCCCCCTCCATATAGCGCCCCCAGATCTGCATCCCCCTCCATATAGTGCCCCCAGACCTGCATCCCCCTCCATATAGCGCCCCCAGATCTGCATCCCCCTCCATATAGTGCCCCCAGATCTGCATCCCCTCCATATAGTGCCCCCAGATCTGCATCCCCTCCATATAGCGCCCCCAGATCTGCATCCCCTCCATATAGTGCCCCCAGATCTGCATCCCCTCCATATAGTGCCCCCAGATCTGCATCCCCTCCATATAGCGCCCCCATATCTGCATCCCCCTCCATATAGTGCCCCCAAATCTGCATCCCCTCCATATAGTGCCCCCAGAATGTGTGTCCCCCTCCATATAGTGCCCCCAGATCTGCATCCCCTCCATATAGTGCCCCCAGACCTGCATCCCCCTCCATATAGCGCCCCCAGATCTGCATCCCCTCCATATAGTGCCCCCAGAATCTGCATCCCCTCCATATAGCGCCCCCAGATCTGCATCCCCTCCATATAGCGCCCCCAGATCTTCATCCCCTCCATATAGTGCCCCCAGATCGGCATCCCCTCCATATAGCGCCCCCATATCTGCATCCCCCTCCATATAGCGCCCCCAAATCTGCATCCCCTCCATATAGTGCCCCCAGAATGTGTGTCCCCCTCCATACAGTGCTCCCAGAATCTGCATCCCCTCCATATAGTGCCCCCAGATCTGCATCCCCTCCATATAGCGCCCCCATATCTGCATCCCCCTCCATATAGTGCCCCCAAATCTGCATCCCCTCCATATAGTGCCCCCAGAATGTGTCCCCCTCCATATAGTGCCCCCAGATCTGCATCCCCTCCATATAGTGCCCCCAGACCTGCATCCCCCTCCATATAGCGCCCCCAGATCTGCATCCCCTCCATATAGTGCCCCCAGAATCTGCATCCCCTCCATATAGTGCCCCCAGATCTGCATCCCCTCCATATAGCGCCCCCAGATCTTCATCCCCTCCATATAGTGCCCCCAGATCTGCATCCCCTCCCTATAGCGCCCCCATATCTGCATCCCCCTCCATATAATGCCCCCTAATCTGCATCCCCTCCATATAGTGCCCCCAGAATGTGTGTCCCCCTCCATATAGTGCTCCCAGAATCTGCATCCCCTCCATATAGTGCCCCCAGACCTGCATCCCCCTCCATATAGCGCCCCCAGATCTGCATCCCCTCCATATAGTGCCCCCAGAATCTGCATCCCCTCCATATAGTGCCCCCAGAATGTGTGTCCCCCTCCATATAGTGCCCCCAGATCTGCATGCCCCTCCATATAGTGCCCCCAGATCTGCATCCCCTCCATATAGTGCCCCCATATCTGCATCCCCTCCATATAGTCCCCCCAGATCTGCATCCCCCTCCATATAGTCCCCACAGATCTGCATCCCCCTCCATATAGCGCCCCCAGATCTGCATCCCCCTCCATATAGCGCCCCCAGATCTGCATCCCCCTCCATATAGTGCCCCCAGACCTGCATCCCCCTCCATATAGCGCCCCCAGATCTGCATCCCCCTCCATATAGTGCCCCCAGATCTGCATCCCCTCCATATAGTGCCCCCAGATCTGCATCCCCTCCATATAGCGCCCCCAGATCTGCATCCCCTCCATATAGTGCCCCCAGATCTGCATCCCCTCCATATAGTGCCCCCAGATCTGCATCCCCTCCATATAGCGCCCCCATATCTGCATCCCCCTCCATATAGTGCCCCCAAATCTGCATCCCCTCCATATAGTGCCCCCAGAATGTGTGTCCCCCTCCATATAGTGCCCCCAGATCTGCATCCCCTCCATATAGTGCCCCCAGACCTGCATCCCCCTCCATATAGCGCCCCCAGATCTGCATCCCCTCCATATAGTGCCCCCAGAATCTGCATCCCCTCCATATAGCGCCCCCAGATCTGCATCCCCTCCATATAGCGCCCCCAGATCTTCATCCCCTCCATATAGTGCCCCCAGATCTGCATCCCCTCCATATAGCGCCCCCATATCTGCATCCCCCTCCATATAGCGCCCCCAAATCTGCATCCCCTCCATATAGTGCCCCCAGAATGTGTGTCCCCCTCCATACAGTGCTCCCAGAATCTGCATCCCCTCCATATAGTGCCCCCAGACCTGCATCCCCCTCCATATAGCGCCCCCAGATCTGCATCCCCTCCATATAGTGCCCCCAGAATCTGCATCCCCTCCATATAGTGCCCCCAGATCTGCATCCCCTCCATATAGCGCCCCCAGATCTGCATCCCCTCCATATAGCGCCCCCAGATCTGCATCCCCTCCATATAGTGCCCCCATATCTGCATCCCCCTCCATATAGTGCCCCCAGATCTGCATCCCCTCCATATAGCGCCCCCAGATCTGCATCCCCTCCATATAGCGCCCCCATATCTGCATCCCCTCCATATAGTGCCCCCAGATCTGCATCCCCCTCCATATAGTGCCCCCAGATCTGCATCCCCCTCCATATAGTGCCCCCAGATCTGCATCCCCCTCCATATAGTGCCCCCAGATCTGCATCCCCCTCCATATAGTGCCCCCAGATCTGCATCCCCCTCCATATAGCGCCCCCAGATCTGCATCCCCTCCATATAGTGCCCCCATATCTGCATCCCCTCCATATAGTGCCCCCAGATCTGCATCCCCTCCATATAGTCCCCCCAGATCTGCATCCCCTCCATATAGTGCCCCCAGATCTGCATCCCCCTCCATATAGTCCCCCCAGATCTGCATCCCCCTCCATATAGTGCCCCCAGATCTGCATGCCCCCCACCTGTTTATTCTCCTCAGTGTTCCTCATGATCTTCCTCCAGGTCCTCTCCATGGTCTGGTAACGTTTGCTCTCTACCGGCAGCTGTCTGTTTATATCCTCAGAGCTGAATATTGGTTCCAGATAGAGCCATGAGCGCTGGCAGGCCAGCCATTCCTCCAGCACGTCCTGAGGGGCACAGAGGGAACGGTACATTACCACACAGACCTGACATGTTCCCCCAGCAGTTCTCAGTGTGCTTATCCGCACAGTCACAGACTGTACAGCACTGAGTACCTGGGTCAGACGATGCTAGTGTGCTTACCCGCACAGTCACAGACTATATAGCACTGCGTACTTGGGTCAGGCGCCGCCAGTGTGCTTATCCACGCAGTCACAGACTGTACAGCACTGCGTACCTGGGTCAGGCGCAGTTTGCTCTCCCAGCTGCTGATGCGTTCCTCGAAGGGCTTCTTATAGGGGGAGAAGGACATGCTCTGCGTCATTACAATGTGGTCGTCCAGCAGCTGCGAGGCCTCCTCGGGGCTCTTCAGGATGAAGGTGCCAGTCTCTTTGTAAGGCAGTATATTGAACAGCACTGAGGCCCACTCACCCTCCATTTTGTCCAGGGCCTGTGTAATACACAATTAGAGTTACACCCTTATGTGCAATTAGCCATATACAGGGTGGAGTCAGCCATTTTCTGGGGTGATTTATTCACGATAAAACTAGGAATGACTCAGTGATATTATTGAACCAATCTGGACATATATGAAAAAACAGCCCATCAATTTCAGCGACATGATGGCACTTCAAGGCGGCCATCTTGTCAGCCGTGAGAATGCAGCCACACAAATTCCCTGCCTTGACGTATATCCGTGATGTCACTGCTTCCTAGTTTATTGATTGGCTGTATTCTCACGATACCATTTCAGATCACAATATGGCTGCCTCCGTGGTGTGAAGGTGATAGAGGCCGCATTGATGGACATAATGTTGTTCTGCTCACCTGTTCGATGGAGAATTCCTTTCCCGCAATCTCTGCCACCTTGGCTATACTCTCTATGTGGTCCTGTAGCCTCATCTCCAGGCAGCGGGTGAAGGTCAGGTTGGCTTTGGGCTTGACATTGATCTTTATCTCTTCAGATAGAATCTCCCAGTGACGGTTTCTCATGCCAGGGTTGCGCAAGCCTTGTATCAGTGGGATATACGGCTTAAATTCTTCAATACGGCCCTTGATGTCTTGGGCAACATCTTGGCAGGCTGTGGAAGAATACAATACAATGGCTTCATCCTTCCCTATTCAACAGCCCCAAGGGGAGGGAATTTCACTATGCACTTCTCACTTCCTGCATGTCTTAGCAGGAACAGGAAGTTGTCTAGAAACTGCTAGGGAAGTGACGTGTACAGTGGAAAATTGTCTACTTAAACTGGATCGATAACGGCTGAACCATTATTGCAAGAGGTGGTCTTTCATATTTCATATTGCACACTGCCATCTGTTACATGTAAGTGTGTCCCTCACTTACACACAGTGGAGGAAGACATTCTATGAGTGCAACCAATATCCATATACACTCTATTACCTTACCAGGGACTTTAGACATCACTGGTACCTAGTGAACGGAGAGCCTCAGCTGGCAAAATGGGTGACAGATGTGCTTTAAGTATCGTCTTATGTAATGTCATGTGATCTGCACGTTCAAGTCACGTGACACAACTGTGTAACTTCGCGCCAGTAATTCACCTGGAATATCCCGGAAGTGTTTCACACACTTGTGCATGCTTTTATAAGACTCGCTGACGTTCTTCTCCAGCTGCTCAGCGTCAATGGTGGTGAGGGGATCATTCATCCAGCTCTCGTACCAGCGCATCCAGTCTGAGACGGTGGTCCATAGGTCTCGGAAGGGCTGGAAATCTTTCACCAGTCTCAGCAGCTTGTCATACTACCCGAGAGAAAGCGGAGCCAGGTATTAGATGAGCATCTCGCCACGGCTTCCTTTATGTAGTAAGAGCGCAATGATTGGCCTCGTAAGATGCGCGCTGATGATGTCATTGTGGTGGGGTACTTACATTTGTGACTGGCAGGCTGAAGAGCCTCTCCCTGTTGTTGTAGAGCTGAGACATCTGCAGCGACTCATTCAGCTGCTTGTGGACCCTCCGCACCTCGTTAGCGATCTCGTGAGCCCGATTTATATCCACGTGAGTGGAGAATCCAGCGACGACCATCTAGGGGGCAGACACAGAAGACTGTTCCACTGGGAGAGCACAGATAATATATATATGTTACACAGATTATAGACCAGGAGCCGGGCTGTACCCACCTGCAGGGAGTCCAAACGCTCCAAGAAATTGTTCTGGTCCATGACCTGGATTTTCCGAAATCTCTCCTCGTCCTCCAAGTGCTGTTCCTGGATGGTGTCCATGGTGGTCAGTACTTTGTGTGGCCACGCAATGATGGCCCACCTAGAGATAAGGGGCACGGCACAATCAGTGGTGTTTCTTCACCTGTAATATGACGTACACGTAGGAAGGAGCCGCACACCCACTTTGTATTGAAGTCCTCCTGGGTGAGGTTAGAGAGGAAATCGTCCATGACCTCGTAATCACCGGCCACTTTGGCGATTTGCTCCTGCAGAGTTAGGACATAACGGGAGAGTTACTTTCCATTGCATACATAAAATGACTATCAGCAGGAGATAATGGGGATGATTCAGAGGTGGGCGCAAATCGATGTCGGACGCAGTGGAGCGATGTTTTGATTGAATCGCGACGGAGGACGCAGTGAGGATTTATCTGCAAAGTGAGTGACAGTAAGTGACCATTTGGGGGAGGTGACGGGGGGTGGCTACATAAACACACGCTTTCTGCAGGTCCGTGTGCAGTTGGCCGGCCCGGCGTCTTAGTGGAGACGGACATTCTGTGACAGCATATAGGTGCTCAGACGTTCGATGGTTCTACCGATGTTCCTGATGTTGCATCTTTTGTATGTAAGCGCCGGATCTGACGCAGTCACTGGACGTCTCTGTGCACAAGACAGCGGCTGAGTCATCATGATATTTCTGCACACCTGCTGAGTCTGACATCGCAGCGCAAGATGCCGCGTGCCGCCATGATCTTGCAACGACGGTCGCAAAGCGACCGACAGTCAGGGAGTGTTTGTGGGCGGTAACAGGGAGTGGTGGCAAAAACGCAGACGCGCAGGGCTTGCTTAAGGCTGCAACTGAGATCTCACACGCAACTGCAATGTATCCGGCGTCTTACTTTATGCGGCCGCGCTGTGCCGCCATATGGCTAGTCAGGACTTCCATAATTGACTGACTTGTGACGGATACTGCGTCTGTGTACGCAGCCGCTGGGATCTGCAAAGCCGCTCGTGGGCGTCTCAAGACAAATCCAGGCGGTAGCAACATTAGCTTATTTTTGTACAGCCGCTGCGTTACACAATCACAGCTGCGAATGCATTTGCCTACGTCTCTGAATCAGGCCCATAGAATAAATGTACTAAATGGTCATGAAATCTGTATTGTTGCTATGTTTATAACAACTGTGTTGCGATAGTTATTGTGATACTATGGGGGGCCTGACAGTGGCGCACTGATCCGACAAATCAGGATGGCCCAGTATAGGATGTGACTATCGCTTGATCAGCTGACATCCTCCCCTGTGGCTTCCTCATTGGCCAGGAGACAGGCAATGCAGCCCAGTATACCGCTCACGTATGTTACCTTAGCAGATCTGGCTGCGGTATTCCATGTACAGTATATGTAGCTGTGTAATACTTACACCAATGCCCCCTCTCTGTGCACTTCACTATACACCACTGGCGATTAATATATAAAACACATTCTGGTTTTGTGGCTAGTGAATAAAGCATTCCTCCAGGCTAGCAGCTGGATCACAAAGCTGAAGCCAAGTTAGAAGCTAGTATGAGAAATACCCTCTGATCTGGTGGCTCGGATGCAAAGCTGACGTCAATCTGGTGGATGGAACCTAGGAAGTTTCCCTGTATCTGGTGACTAGTGTGCAAAACTTTCCCCTGCATTCGTGGCTAGCATCCAGACCCCACTAATCTTATCTGACTTTCAACGCCTTAAAGAACTAATGAAGGCGTCACATGACATAAAGACTTAGCGGATTCCCTCCTGCAGGGACTTACCTCCAGAGTTTTAACCTGCTCCGGTACTCCCTTCATCCACTCCCGGAGCTCCGTCAGCTCCTCCACACTATTCGGCTTCTCGTACAGTTTGCGACTGATGACTCGGAACTGCTCTGAAATCTGTAAAAGCAACGTAATGGGGCTGTGTCACCAGATGACCCCAGATGCTGCCGCATTACCCCCACAGGCCGCCTCCCTCATTCAGTCACCTCCTCCACTTCCCCGTGCACGTTCTTGGCGAATAGCTCCAGCAGCGCGTTGGAGAGGGCTTTGCGTTTACGAGACAGGTTCTGCTTCACTCCTTCAATGCCGACGTGGAAGGGGCCGACGATGATGGAGTTAGGTAGGGAATGGTCAAGTCGCTCCTTTTCCAGAAGATGCTCTTCAGCCTCTCGTCTAACCTCGGCCGCCGACGGGTTCTTGGCTCGGATCATTCTGTAGGGAGATCCGCCATGTGATTCGAGGTAACGTACATGGGCAGTCATTCCGAGTTGATCGCTAGCTGCATTTGTTCGCAGCGCAGCGATCAGGCTAAAAAATGGCAGTTCTGCGCATGCGGCGCAATGCACACGCGCGTCGTACGAGTACAATGAACAATGCAGTTTTGCACAGGGTCTAGCGAAGCATTTCAGTCGCACTGGTGGCCGCAGAGTGATTGACAGGAAGTGGGCGTTTCTGGGTGGCAACTGACAGTTTTCAGGGAGTGTTAGGAAAAACGCAGGCGTAGCTGGGCGAACGCTGGGCGTGTTTGTGACGTCAAAACAGGAACTGAACAGTCTGAAGTCATCGCAAGCGCTGAGTAGGTTTTGAGCTACTCAGAAACTGCACAAAAAAAACTTTGTAGCCGCTCTGCGATCCTTTCGTTCACACTTCTGCTAAGCTAAAATACACTCCCAGTGGGAGGCGGCCTAGCGTTTGCACGGCTGCTAAAAACTGCTAGCGAGCGAACAACTCGGAATGACCACCATGGAGTGTGATCTTACATAATGAGGCCATGTCCTTTTAAAGAAGACTATGGAGTGCTTCTGAATCGGACGCACAGCGGCTGTGTTTGCGTGATTTACTATCTTACGCTTAGTATTGGAGACATCGGCTATTAGCGTCTATTACACGTGGCACTTTTGAGCGTGACGCTGACACGAAGCCTGACGGTACCTATATAGCACTCACTTCATGTAGGTTTCCACGTCTGTGTTATTTAGTTCCAAGTATTTCTCGTACTGCCTGACATACGCCCTCAGAGGTATCAGGGCTTTACATATGGCGGTGCGGATGTTCTTGCGCAGTTCCTCCACCGGCGGCTCGTGTAGGCCGACAGACTCCAGCAGTTGGGTGCCGCTGATGAAGAGATTTTCCAGCACAAACTAGAAAGACAAAGACGAGCAGACCAGAAGATCATTCGAAACCATCCCTAACTTTCCAGAAAATGTCACTGATTTTCAGCATTGTTTTTAGATCATCAGGCAGAGCTGTTTACTTGTTTTGCCCTGGATATAGGGCCTAATTCAGACCTGATCATTGTTGTGTGAATTTGCACAGCGTCCGATTACTGATTTACTGCGCATGCGTACGGATCGTAATGCGCAGGCACGAGGCCAAACAGCAATAAAATCCTGCAGTTTTTTATCGCTAGGCGAACGCAGGCTGATTGACAGGAAGTGACGTTTGTGGGTGGTATCTGGACGTTTTCTGGGAGTGTCAGGAGAAACGCAGGCGTTCCCAAGCGTTCTCAGGGCGGGTGTGTGACGTCAGCTCCGGCCCCGATCAGCCTGTCTGTATCGCACTGTAGGAGTAAGTCCTGGGCTGCGCACATACTGGAAAAATCATTAGATGGTGAGTGAGTTGTGAACGGATTTGCAGATGTCCGCTGTCTGGCGAAGTTTTCGCACGGCGTACACATGCATTCGCACACTTGCACGAGGCGGGTTTTCACTATTTATGGGCGGCGGCTATCTGATCGCAGACCGCTGCAAAATCACAGAGGAGCGATCAGGTCTGAATTAGGCCCTTAGTTGTATCCAGTGCTGAGAGCAGAGCACCGCTAGATCATACCCCAGAGCAATTTAATGAAACACTCCGCTCGGATGATAGAAACACTTGGCTGGAAAGCACATGCCCGCACATACAATGCTTTGGTTCTGCCCCAGTGCTGAAGTGTAAAAGTCCCAGAATATTATGTTTTAATGGCACATTATTACATAAGTCACTTTTGTGTGCGCAAGCCTTTCATATCACATTGCGCAACTCTGCCAAAGTACAACATGGAGACGCAAAAAGGGCCCCATTCCAGCGCAGTCATAGTGGTCATCCCAGGCCGCTGGAGGTCCACTTCCCTACCCAGTGTTGGGGAGTGATTCTCTAGACTGGACCACTATATGGTCAGAGGTGGACAGATTTGGGGAACCCTGCTCTAGCCGCTACAATGCTGCTCACACTTACCTGTCCGTTATATTATCCCTGACAATGCTGGTATGTTCTTCTGCCTTACTAATGGCTCTCTCTCCCATTTTTGGTTGGGACCCCCTACTATGCCCAAGCACCACCACCGCTGTCCCCCTTTCTCCTGCACTTCCACTATGTTTTGTCCTTTCTATATTCTCTGGAACGTCAACAATGCAATGACACAACTAAAAAACATGGGCTATGATGGCCCTTTGGATACTGTACAGGCCTGTCACTGCTCTTTGTCCATGCCTGTTGCTACTGTTTCTGGCTTGTTTTATGATGCCAAATATGTATATCCATGAATACCTGTTTTATTCTTTGAATAGAAACATAATAGGTCCATCTATATGTTTTAGACGAGGCCTGATGACATCCAAGCTCTGAGCTGGTCCAAATCCATGTTATTATACAGGGTGGCAATCCCACAGTAAGAAATAACACGTTCATTATAATTTACTTCCTGGCCCCAGCGCAGTGAAGACGGATCACCCAATAGCTAACGCAAATCCGGGCTACTTCTAGACTATATATTATGTAAGTGTGCTGGGAGAGCCTGGTAATATTTACGTCTTAGCTGCAGTTATGGCGGCTTCCCATCTTTGCGCGCTGCTGGGACACCCTAGGGGTTAGTAGCGGACCTGGGCGTTTGACGTTCCACGCTCACCTTTTCTAGTTGGGGTACAGTGTGAGTTGCCAGGATTCCCTTATCAAACAAGCTCGTGAGTGTACTTTCAAAATTCTCCAGAGGCGTGCTGAAATGAGCCCCGGACAGGTCCAGCACCAAGTCCAGCAGAAATATAGGGTTCTTGCGGGGCCTGTAAGAAAGGAATACGACACAGTCATGTGGGGAAGTGCGGTAAAGCGCCAAGTAGAGTGATGTTGGCTCTTCTTTATGGCACTGTCCATAATCTTCCCTTCGTTTATACGGGATGTGTTCCCAGATCATCCATTTACAATTTATATAACCTGATCATGTCTAAATGGGAACATAATGCAGGGTTGGACTGGCCCACAGGGGTATAGGGGGGAATACCCGGTGGAACCCACTGCCGGAGGGCCCACAGTCTCCTCTAGCTAGGGGTCAGTTTCTTGACTGTGCGCTCTAATTATACATTGTTACTTTATTAATGGTACTTTCCAGGTGGAACAGGACCACTGATAAACATGGGAGCTTAGGGGGTCATTCCGAGTTCATCGCTCGCTAGCTAGTTTTAGCAGCCATGCAAACGCTATGCCGCCGCCTACAGGGGAGTGTATTTTAGCTTAGCAGAAGTGCGAACGCCTGTGCCTGAACCTACTCAGAGCTTGCGATCACTTCCTGCCTATTCGTGTCCGGATTTGACGTCATACACCCGCCCAGCGAAAGCCCAGCCAGGCCTATGTTTTTTCAGACACGCCTGCGTTTTTGCAAACACTCCCTGAAAACGGTCAGTTGACACCCAGTAACTCCCCCTTCCTGTCAATCGTCTTGCAGCCGTCAGTGCGACTGAAAACTTCGCTAGAACCTGTGCAAAACAACAAATGCCTTTGTACCCGTACGTCGCGTGTGCGCATTGCGGTGCATACGCATGCGCAGAAATGCAGATTTTTAGCCTGATCGCTGCGCTGCGAACAACGGCAGCTTGCGATCAACTCGGAATGAACCCCTTAGTTCGCTTCTGTATAAACCATACCAAAATTCAACAAATGGTTAACCAAGTGTCTGAGGTGGCTGGCCATGTCCCATCTGGTGGCCCTTAAACCTAGGCCCCCTCCACTGCATTCCCCCATTGGGCCTTTCATGCCCCAGGCTAACACCGGCTCTGTAGCCTTCTGATATTCTGGATGAAGTCTCACTTATAGGGGCTGTTAATGAGGTCGCCTCCCCAGTCCATATCCTCGGTACACGACAAGACGCTGTAACAGGCATCCAGTATGAACTGTGTGAAGCTGACCAGAGAGTCCTGCACCAGGAACCGCAGAGAGTCCTGAAGGTTAAACTTGACGAGCTCCATCAGCTGCCGCAGTTTAGACATTCGGTAGACCTCCCAGTTACGCTCGCTGAGGTCGTACCAGCCCTTTCCTACATCCCGCAGGCTGCTGCGCACGGCGTTCTTTAATGTGCTCACCCAGCTGTCCTTCAGAAACAGCTGGACCTAGAAGGGAAGGTATAGAGGTGAGAAGATCGGATGTTAGGAAGAAACAGCTGGCCCTAGAAGGGAAGGTACAGAGGTGTGGAGAAGGGATGTCAGGAAGAAACAGCTGGACCTAGAAGGGAAGGTACAGAGGTGAGGTGAGGGGGTGTCAGGAAGAAACAGCTAGACCTAGAAGGGAAGGTACAGGAGGTGAGGTGAGGGGGTGTCAGGAAGAAACAGCTAGACCTAGAAGGGAAGGTACAGGAGGTGCGGAGAAGGGGTGTCCTTCAGAAACAGCTGAACCTAGAAGGGAAGCTACAGAGGTGAGGTGAGGGGGTGTCAGGAAGAAACAGCTGGACCTAGAAGGGAAGCTACAGAGGTGAGGTGAGGGGGTGTCAGGAAGAAACAGCTGACCTAGAAGGGAAGCTACAGAGGTGAGGTGAGGGGGTGTCAGGAAGAAACAGCTAGACCTAGAAGGGAAGGTACAGGAGGTGAGGTGAGGGGGTGTCAGGAAGAAACAGCTAGACCTAGAAGGGAAGGTACAGGAGGTGAAGAGAAGGGATGTCAGGAAGAAACAGCTGGACCTAGAAGGGAAGGTACAGGAGGTGTAGAGAAGGGATGTCAGGAAGAAACAGCTGGACCTAGAAGGGAAGGTACAAGAGGTGAGGAGAGGAGGTGTCCTTCAGAAACAGCTGGACCTAGAAGTGAAGGTACAGAGGTGTGGAGAGGGGCTGTCAGGAAGAAACAGCTGGACCTAGAAGGGAAGGTACGGAGGTGTGGAGAGAGGCTGTTAGGAAGAAACAGCTGGACCTAGAAAGGAAGATACAGAGGTGAGGAGAGGGGATGTCAGGAAGAAACAGCTGGACGTAGAAGGGAAGGTAAAGAGGTGAAGAGAGGGGATGTCAGGAAGAAACAGCTGGACCTAGAAGGGAAGGTACAGGAGGTGTAGAGAAGAGATGTCAGGAAGAAACAGCTGAACCTAGAAGGGAAGGTACAGAGGTGAGGAGGGGGGTGTCAAGTAGAAACAGCTGGACCTAGAAGGGAAGGTACAGGAGGTGAGAAGGGATGTCAGGAAGAAACAGCTGGACCTAGAAGGGAAGGTACAGAGGTGCGGAGAGGATATGTCAGGAAAAAACAGCTGGACCTAGAAGGTAAGGTACAGGAGGCGAGGAGAGGGAATGTCAGGAAGTAACAGCTGGACCTAGAAGGTAAGGTACAGGAGGTGAGGAGAGGGAATGTCAGGAAAAAACAGCTGGACCTAGAAGGCAAGGTACAGGAGGTGCAGAGAGGGGATCTCAGAAAGAAACAGCTGGACCTAGAAGTGAAGGTACAGAGGTGAGAGGAAGGGATGTCAGGAAGAAACAGCTGGACCTAGAAGGGAAGGTAAAGAGGTGAGGAGAGGGGATGTCAGGAAGAAAGAGCTGGACCTAGAAGGGAAGGTACAAGAGGTGAGGAGAAGAGATGTCAGGAAGAAACAGCTGGACCTAGAAGGGAAGGTTCAGAGGGGCGGAGAGGGGATGTCAGGAAGAAACAGCTGGACCTAGAAGGGAAGGCAAAGAGGTTCGGAGAGGGGGTGACAAGAAGAAACAGCTGGACCTAGAAGGGAAGGTACAGAGATGAAGAGAGGTGATGTCAGGAAGAAACAGTTGTACCTAGAAGGGAAGGTACATAGGTGAGGAGAATGGATGTCAGGAAGAAACAGCTGGACCTAGAAGGGAAGGTACAGAGGTGCGGAGAGGGGGTGTCAGGAAGAAACAGCTGGACCTAGAAGGGAAGGTACTGAGGTGATGAGAGGGGGTGTCAGGAAGAAACAGCTGGACCTAGAAGGGAAGGTAAAGAAGTGAGAAGGGATATCAGGAAGAAACAGCTGGACCTAGAAGGGAAGGTACAGGAGGTGTGGAGAGGGGATGTCAGGAAGAAACAGCTGGACCAAGAAGGGTAGGTATAGAGGATCAGAGAGGTGGTGTCAGAAATAAACAGCTGGACCTGGAAGGGAAGGTACAGAGGTGAGAAGGGATGTCAGGAAGAAACAACTGGACCTAGAAGGGAAGGTACAGAGGTGCGGAGAGGGGCTGTCAGGAAGAATCCGCTAGACCTAGAAGGGAAGGTACAGAGGTGCGGAGACGGGCTGTCAGGAAGAACCAACGTAATTCCAGGACCACTCGTCTGCTCTGAAGGTGTTTTGTGCCACTACTCAAGCAAAGAGCTAGACATTCTATGGACCCTGAAGAAGACTGTATTATATTAGCTGTTACAGGAAAACTGACATTTGGGGAAGTTTTAGTGAACAGAATGTACTCTGTCTATAGTAAGAAATAAAGGTTTGACAGTTAATATGACAAAGTGAATGGAGAAAATCATATCTAGCCCAAAGAGCTCACAATTAAAGTTTCTTTAATGAAGTCTTTACCTGGGAAAAGATCTGTGACTGCATCTGCTCAAACTCTTCCAGTCGGACGCTCTTGGTCAGGTTGGAGTGAAAGAGAGACATAGCGCAGACTTTGTTACACTCCGCCCGGACCTTACAGAGGGAGGTGATGACCTCCGGCCTGGTCAGGAGGGTGGTGAACGTGAACGACGCACGGTTCTTTGCAAAAGGGTAGTTTGGAACCTGAACTAGTCCTGCAAGGACCAGATGACATGTGTTATATTGGTAAATAAGACAGAAGTGAGGACACAGCGACAGCAGAAGGGGGATTTAATACTCGCACCTTTCACGGGAACTTTTTCCTCCGTTCTGTTTGGGAGAGTCACGTAGGAAAACTTGTCAGGCTTTAAAGAGACCAGTCGGTCAAAGATGAGCTTGTTCATTGTGCGCTGGTAATCCAGACTGACCTCCGCTTCCAGGTGTTCTAGCTGCTGGTGATCACTGAGAAAAGCGGCAACACCGTGAGAGGAAGGAACGTCTGGGGTCTATAACACACCATGAACGTACAGACGCGGGTCATACTTATCGTCTCGCTTCAGCAGTCGCTGCTTCATCCTGCTCAGACTCTCCGCTGCGATCTTACGGCTCCCGTTCCCCGGCATACAATCAATATACAGGTTGTATAGCAGCAGCGCCTCTGTCTTCTTCCGTAACTGGTTAGCTGCTGCGATCCTCTGCGCAAATACACGTGGATTCTCAGCGCAGAACAGCAGCCGGATCCGTGGTACCCAGTACTGGTATAGTGCCAGTGTGGGCGATACTGAAAGAGATGGAATAATCAATTGTTTTCCAGTTACCTGAGTGCAGTGGCCCTTATTCAAGGAGCAACTAAACTGGCGCTGGTGCGCATAAAGCGCCCGATTCAGAGGTGGACGCGCTGCTGATGTCAGACGCAATGTAGTAATTTTTTTCCTACTGTGCATGAGTCTGGGGCGCACTGCGCATGCGTTACGATTGGATGGACACACTACACCTGCCACAGGGCTCACACAGGAGACCACACTCTGATGGAGAACCTGCTCCTGCCACAGGGCTCACACAGGAGTCCACACTCTGATGGAGAAACAGCACCTGCCACAGGGCTCACACAGGAGAGCACACTCTGATGGAGAACCTGCTCCTGCCACTGGGCTCACACAGGAGACCACACTCTGATGAAGAACCTGCTCCTGCCACAGAGCTCACACAGGAGACCACACTCTGATGAAGAACCTGCTCCTGCCACAGGGCTCACACAGGAGACCACACTTTGATGTAGAACCTGCTCCTTCCACAGGGCTCACACAGGAGACCACACTCTGATGAAGAACCTGCTCCTTCCACAGGGCTCACACAGGAGACCACACTCTGATGGAGAACCAGCACCTGCCACAGGGCTCACACAGGAGACCACACTCTGATGAAGAACCTGCTCCTGCCACAGGGCTCAGACAGGAGACCATACTCTGATGGAGAAACAGCACCTGCCACAGGGCTCACACAGGAGACCACACTCTGATGAAGAACCTGCTCCTGCCACAGAGCTCACACAGGAGACCACACTCTGATGGAGAACCAGCTCCTGTCATAGGGCTCACACAGGAGACCACACTCTGATGAAGAACCTGCTCCTGCCACAGGGCTCACACAGGAGACCACACTTTGATGTAGAACCTGCTCCTTCCACAGGGCTCACACAGGAGACCACACCCTGATGGAGAACCTGCACTCACTTATCGGCATGACGGAAGTTCTCTTTATGATACTAGAACAAGAGTATATAATATCTCGGAGACAATACTCACCCGAGTCTCTGCATCGTTGTGCTTCAGTGCGGTCTCTAGGGGTCCTGAGCTGGGTGCCTGTAGATTTATGGACCAGGTAGAGCTTCCTCTGCTGATCATACTCCAGGACACCAACATTGCACCACTCATACAGCAGCTCTGGATTCTTCGGGTCTTCTAAAATGGCAATAACACTAAGTTTAGTTTAATTTTACCCTAGAGGGCTCTACCGCCCAGAATAGAAAGTTAGATGCAACATCTGTCACCCCTCCTGCCCCCAGGTAGCAGCTGGGGAAAAAACACAATTGCTCACCGTGCCCAAGTACGTCATCCGCCGGGAGGAGGGCCTGGCCTGGGACAGGTTTCCGCACATTGGACGTTTCATCAAATCCCAGATTCAGCCAATCAGCCCAGGTCCGAATATCGAATTCCTCGTCATCAAACACCTTTTAAAGGAATATTGACCAATCTCATATACATGCACTGGGGGCCATGCGGCTTATGTGAGCATTCAGAATGTGTTTTATTGCCACAAAGAGGACTATGAGAGGAAATAATGTACAATGGGCTTGGTTCTGAGCTGTACATAATGCAACCGCAACTACAGGCGCCCGCTGAGAACAGAATGCGCAGGAAATGCAAGTGGGAAAGGTACTGAAGTGTTTGGATCTATGCGATCACGCTGCCCCACTCTTACAGCCGCCATAAGAGCCTCCATCATTCCCACCACCACATACACCTACCCCATGCTAGATGCAGGAGACCGGTCTGAATTTGGTGCCCTCAACGCATGACACCCCATTGGACAGTTCTCTTGATCGCATTTCCTGACTCCTAGCTACCACCAGAAACGCCCATTTAGCAGCTGCAGAGAGGCAGCCGAGACACGTACCTCTGAGCGTATGAGAGGTTTGGACTTACCTCCAGAGGTAGGTATGTGGGCAGAGGCTGTCCTGTGTTCTGCCCCATGCAGGGGAGGCTGCTGGAGTCAGTATGTCGGGCCACCAGAAGATTGGAGTCTATACCTTCATTGGCCAGGAGCTGGGATATATTCAGGCTGAGGAATTCCCGTCTTCTCCTGGGGTCGGGGAAGTTTTAGAATTGGCAGAAATTAGTTATCTCGTGTATATGCTCCGATATTCCTCTATAACAGACATCTGCTGTAGCGCAGTACAAGTTATCACCAGGGCACAGATCTCACCTCTCCAGTTCCAGCTTCCGGGGGCACTGCCCGGGCGGCACAGTGTAAGGAAGCTGCACCTTTGGCTCGTAGCCTCTCCCTGAAAAATCAGACTTCAGAAGCACCTCGGTGGTGGGGTACGAGACCTGAGTGTCCAGGAAACACTGGAGGTTCTCCGGGGTCTCAAAACTATTCACTGAGGAAGAGATTGATATTATGTTATCACAGAAATAGGAGGGCTGCAACTGATATAGACGGAACACACCACATCACTGAGCTCAGAGCGGAGACCGGGAGATATATATATATATGTAGACTGACACAGCGTAATGTGACCAGAAAGGGTTATTGCGTGACTGTCAGTAACTCCAGGAAATGCCCCCGACACTGTATTTCTGTAATACGTGTCCCCTGCGATCAGACTGAGGGGAGCTGATCTGGGACAGTCATAGCGCTGTGCGTGCAGTCTGTGTGGAAAGGAGGCTCCGGGGATATTACCTTTGGGGGTGTTATGGTCCAGGTCGGCCTGTCTGAGGAGGTCTGGTTGTACCATAGGTCCCGCACTCACATCCTGAAACACAAAGGCAACGGGGTGACAAAGTCTGAGTTACAGCTGAAATACATGGTCATTGTTACATGAGGAGTCATCAGCATGGGTCACTTACACACACAGGTAAGTGTGCCCCCCAGCATGAATGTGGTCCAGTGACGCCAAATGCCTATTATTACAGGTAAGTGCGTCCCCAGCATGAATGTGGTCCAGTGACGCCATATACCTATTATTACAGGTAAGTGCGTCCCCAGCATGAATGTGGTCCAGTGACGCCAAATGCCTATTATTACAGGTAAGTGCGTCCCCAGCATGAATGTGGTCCAGTGACGCCATATACCTATTATTACAGGTAAGTGCGCCCCCAGGATGAATGTGGTCCAGTGACGCCATATACCTATTATTACAGGTAAGTGCGTCCCCAGCATGAATGTGGTCCAGTGACGCCATATACCTATTATTACAGGTAAGTGCGTCCCCAGCATGAATGTGGTCCAGTGACGCCATATACCTATTATTACAGGTAAGTGCGTCCCCAGCATGAATGTGGTCCAGTGACGCCATATACCTATTATTACAGGTAAGTGCGTCCCCAGCATGAATGTGGTCCAGTGACGCCATATACCTATTATTACAGGTAAGTGCGTCCCCAGCATGAATGTGGTCCAGTGACGCCATACGCCTATTATTACAGGTAAGTGTGTCCCCAGGATGAATGTGGTCCAGTGACGCCAAATGTCTATTATTACAGGTAAGTGCGTCCCCAGCATGAATGTGGTCCAGTGACGCCATACACCTATTATTACAGGTAAGTGCGTCCCCAGCATGAATGTGGTCCAGTGACGCCATATGCCTATTATTACAGGTAAGTGCGTCCCCAGCATGAATGTGGTCCAGTGACGCCATATGCCTATTATTACAGGTAAGTGCGTCCCCGGCATGAATGTGGTCCAGTGACGCCATACACCTATTATTACAGGTAAGTGCGTCCCCAGCATGATTGTGGTCCAGTGACGCCATACACCTATTATTACAGGTAAGTGCGGCCCCAGCGTGAATGTGGTCCAGTGACGCCATACACCTATTATTACAGGTAAGTGCGTCCCCAGCATGAATGTGGTTCAGTGACGCCATACACCTATTATTACAGGTAAGTGCGTCCCCAGCGTGAATGTGTTTCAGTGACGCCATACACCTATTATTACAGGTAAGTGCGTCCCCAGCATGAATGTGGTCCAGTGACGCCATATACCTATTATTACAGGTAAGTGCGTCCCCAGCATGAATGTGGTCCAGTGACGCCATATACCTATTATTACAGGTAAGTGCGTCCCCAGCATGAATGTGGTCCAGTGACGCCATACACCTATTATTACAGGTAAGTGCGTCCCCAGCATGAATGTGGTCCAGTGACGCCATATGCCTATTATTACAGGTAAGTGCGTCCCCAGCATGAATGTGGTCCAGTGACGCCATATGCCTATTATTACAGGTAAGTGCGTCCCCAGCATGAATGTGGTCCAGTGACGCCATATGCCTATTATTACAGGTAAGTGCGTCCCCAGCATGAATGTGGTCCAGTGACGCCATACACCTATTATTACAGGTAAGTGCGTCCCCAGCATGAATGTGGTCCAGTGACGCCATATGCCTATTATTACAGGTAAGTGCGTCCCCGGCATGAATGTGGTCCAGTGACGCCATACACCTATTATTACAGGTAAGTGCGTCCCCAGCATGATTGTGGTCCAGTGACGCCATACACTTATTATTACAGGTAAGTGCGTCCCCAGCGTGAATGTGGTCCAGTGACGCCATACACCTATTATTACAGGTAAGTGCGTCCCCAGCATGAATGTGGTTCAGTGACGCCATACACCTATTATTACAGGTAAGTGCGTCCCCAGCGTGAATGTGTTTCAGTGACGCCATACACCTATTATTACAGGTAAGTGCGTCCCCAGCATGATTGTGGTCCAGTGACGCCATACACCTATTATTACAGGTAAGTGCGTCCCCAGCATGAATGTGGTTCAGTGACGCCATACACCTATTATTACAGGTAAGTGCGTCCCCAGCATGAATGTGGTTCAGTGACGCCATATACCTATTATCTGCATAAATGTAAAACTTACTGTGACCAGAGCGGATGCGCCATAAGTCAGGATATCGGAATAAAAGCCTCGCTGCTTGATAACCGGATATCTCCGTGTAGGGACGGCGCTATTCCATGTGCTGGGTGTCAGAGACGGAGGATGAGGGGACACCGCAGGATACAGCCGCAGGGAATGGGATACACCTCTGCTGGTCTCTTCCATCATACAGGAGAAAGCAGCCGCCACACCGGTTCATCGGCAGATCTGTAACATAGAGACCAGACAGAGATCTACAAACATGTGGGAGATGGCAACAGATGGGATTACCTGATGCAGATCATTCCACCCTGTACCTAGAACTGCAGATCATTCCACCCTCTCACTGCAGCTACAGATCATTCCACCCTGTACCTAGAACTGCAGATCATTCCACCCTGTACTTAGAACTGCAGATCATTCTACCCTGTACTTAGAACTGCAGATCATTCTACCCTGTACTTAGAACTGCAGATCATTCTACCCTGTACTTAGAACTGCAGATCATTCCACCCTGTACTTAGAACTGCAGATCATTCCACCCTGTAGCTAGAACTGCAGATCATTCCACCCTTTCACTGCACCTACAGATCATTCCACCCTGCACCTAGAACGGCAGATCATTCCACCCTCTCATACAGCAGCTACAGATCATTCCACCATGTACCTAGAACTGCAGATCATTCCACCCTCTCATACAGCACCTACAGATCATTCCACCCTGCACCTAGAACGGCAGATCATTCCACCCTCTCATACAGCAGCTACAGATCATTCCACCCTGTACCTAGAACTGCAGATCATTCCACTCTCTCACTGCAGCTAAAGATCATTCCACCCTGTACCTAGAACTGCAGATCATTCCACCCTCTCACTGCAGCTAAAGATCATTCCACCCTGTACCTAGAACTGCAGATCATTCCACACTGCACCTAGAACTGCAGATCATTCCACCCTCTCACTGCAGCTAAATATCATTCCACCCTGTACCTAGAACTGCAGATCATTCCACCCTCTCACTGCAGCTAAAGATCATTCCACCCTGTACCTAGGCTAGAACTGCAGATCATTCCACACTCCCCTGTAGCTGTGGATCTTTCAGCTCTATCGTCCCACCACAGCTACAGATTATTTTGAAGTCACAACAGCTACAGATCATTCCACCATGTCACCACGGCTGCAGACCATTCCACCCTGTCACCACAGCTGCAGATCATTCCACCCTGTCACCACAGCTGCAGACCATTCCACCCTGTCACCACAGCTGCAGATCATTCCACTCTGTTCCCAGAGACATTCTACTGTGTCTCTAGATCTGTAGATAAATCCACCATGTACCTAAAAATTGGGTCTGATTCTGACTCAGACTCAAAGGAGTCGAAGTATTAAGCCTTAAAGAGAGATAAAGTGGAGAGAGATAAAGTATCAGCCAATCAGCTCCTAGTTGTCATTTTTGAAACACAGCCTGTAACATGGCAGTTAGGAGCTGATTGGCTGATACTTTATCTCTCTCCAAAGCTTAGTAGTAGTACATAGACGACTAAGTGCCGGTATTTCTGCCAGTATCTGTCTGCTGATAATCGCGCCAAGCGAAAGCTTTTGGACTTACATCTGGACTGTGCTCTATCTTCTCTTCCCTGCACGCTTCCTATATCACCCCCCATAAAGTAGGTTCAGCCGCCGCTGCACACAGGAGCTCACACTCTATGGGAGGGTTGATGTATGAAGCGTGCAGGGAAGAGAAGGTGCAGCCCCCGGTGCACACAGGAGCTCACACTCTATGGGGGGGGGAGATCTATGAAGCGTGCAGGGAAGAGAAGGTTCAACCGCCGGTGCACACAGGAGCTCACACTCTATGGGGGGAGATGTATGAAGCGTGCAGAGAAGAGAAGGTTCAGCCGCCGGTGCACACAGGAGCTCACACTCTATGGTGGGGAGATGCATGAAGCGTGCAGGGAAGAGAAGGTTCAGCCGCCGGAGCGCACAGGAGCTCACACTCTATGGGGGGGGGGAGGTGATGTATGAAGCGTGCAGGGAAGAGAAGGTTCAGCCCCCGGTGCACACAGGAGCTCACACTCTATGGGGTGGAGATCTATGAAGCGTGCAGGGAAGAGAAGGTTCAGCCGCCGGTGCACACAGGAGCTCACACTCTATGGTGGGGGGATGTATGAAGCGTGCAAGGAAGCGAAGATTCAGCCGCCGGTGCACACAGGAGCTCACACTCTATGGGGGGGAGATCTATGAAGCGTGCAGGGAAGAGAAGGTGCAGCCCCCGGTGCACACAGGAGCTCACACTCTATGGGGTGGAGATCTATGAAGCGTGCAGGGAAGAGAAGGTTCAGCCGCCGGTGCACACAGGAGCTCACACTCTATGGTGGGGAGATGTATGAAGCATGCAAGGAAGCGAAGGTGCAGCCGCCGGTGCACACAGGAGCTCACACTCTATAGGGGGGAGATGTATGAAGCGTGCAGGGAAGAGAAGGTTCAGCCGCCGGAACGCACGGGTGCTCACACTCTATGGGGGGGGGGGGGGGGGGGGGTGATGTATGAAGCGTGCAGGGAAGAGAAGGTTCAGCCGCTGGCGCGCACAGGAGCTTACACTCTATGGGGGGAGATGTATTGAAGCGTGCAGGAGAGAGAAGGTGCAGCCCCCGGTGCACACAGGAGCTCGCACTCTATGGGGGGGAGATGTATGAAGTGTGCAGGGAAGAGAAGGTTCAGCCGCCGGTGCGCACAGGAGCTCGCACTCTGGGCCTAATTTAGACCTGATTGCAGCAGCAGATTTGTTAGCAGTTGGGCAAAACCATGTGGAGTGCAGGTGGGGCAGATGTAACATATGCAGAGAGAGTTAGATTTGGGTTGCCATGGGCAACTTCTCTGTTACCACAGCTTCGTACCTCTCCCCCTGTGTGCCCTGAGACAGGAGGTGCCGCGCAGGGAGCACCGGGACTGTATACCGGGAGCAGTGACTGTACGTTACCTGCACCCGCCGCCGCCGCTGTGTCCGTATCCCGGCAGGAGGACGCTGAGCGTTGCTAGGGAGGTACCACGTGCGCCCGCCCCGGGGGAGGAGTCACCACTACCGCTCCACCCCCTGCACACGTGTTTGGTAGCGCTCACCCTACTGCCCCCTATTCTCCTGTGTGACCGAGCTCTGCCTCATAGTACATAGCAGCAGCCGCGTACTACAGGAGCTGACGGGACCAGCGGCCACTGCCCGGCGTCTTCACCTCACACGCTGCCCGGACTCCACCAGCCTCCCACCCCGGACCCAGCCTCATCCCGCCACCTCAGGACCCAGCCTCATCCCGCCACCTCAGGACCCAGCCTCATCCCGCCACCTCAGGACCCAGCCTCATCCCGCCACCTCAGGACCCAGCCTCATCCCGCCACCTCAGGACCCAGCCTCAGCCCCCAGCCTCAGCCCCTCACCCTGGAATCCAGTCTCAGCCCGCCACTCTGAGGACCCTGCCTCTGCCCCAGGACCTAGCCTCTGTCCACCATCCCGAGGACTCAACATCAGCCCCTCATCCCGTGACCCTGCCTCAGCCTACCACCCTCAGGACCCAACCTCTGCCCACCACCCTGTGGATCCAACCTTATCTCCTCAACCCGGTACCCAGCCTCAGCCCGCCACCCCAAAGACCCAACCTCATCCCACCACCCCAAGGACCCAACCTCAGCCTGCCACCCCAAGGACCCAGCCTCAGCGGACCCAGCCGCAGCCTCTCACACCGGGACCCAGCCTCAGTTGACCCAGCCGCAGCCTCTCACCCCGGGACCCAGCCGCAGCCTCTCACCCCGGGACCCAGCCGCAGCCTCTCACCCCGGGACCCAGCCGCAGCCTCTCACCCCGGGACCCAGCCGCAGCCTCTCACCCCGGGACCCAGCCGCAGCCTCTCACCCCAGGACCAAGCCGCAGCCTCTCACACTGGTACCCAGCCGCAGCTCCTCCACCGTGGGATCCATCCTCAGCCCACCACTCTGAGCTCTGCCCACCATCCCGAGGACCCAGTCTCAGCCTCTCACCCCGGGACCCAGTCTCAGCCTCTCACCCCGGGACCCAGCCGCAGCCTCTCACCCCAGGACCAAGCCGCAGCCTCTCACCCTGGTACCCAGCCGCAGCTCCTCCACCGTGGGATCCACCCTCAGCCCACCACCCTGAGCTCTGCCCACCATCCCGAGGACCCAGTCTCAGCAACAGCCTCTCACCCCGGGACACAGCCTCAGCCTGCTACCTCGTGGACCCAACCTCCGCCCTCCACCGTGGGATCCAGCCTCAGCCCACCATCCCAAGGACTCAACCTCAGCCCCTCACCCAGGGACCCAGCCTTAGCCTGCTACCCTGAGGACCCAATTACATCCTGCCTTCCCGTGGGCCCAACCTCTGGCAGCGATCCCGTGGACCCAACCTTGGCCCTTTACCTTGGTAGCCAACCTCAGCCCGCCACCCCAAGGACACAACCTCAGCCCGCCACCCCAAGGACACAACCTCAGCCCGCCACCCCAAGGACACAACCTCAGCCCCCCACCCCAAGGACACAACCTCAGCCCCCCACCCCAAGGACACAACCTCAGCCCCCCACCCCAAGGACACAACCTCAACCCCCCACCCCAAGGACACAACCTCAACCCCCCACCCCAAGGACACAACCTCAACCCCCCACCCCAAGGTTAGCAAACTCGGCAGAGTTCATTGAAGAATGTCTGATTATAAGGAGACTTCAGTGGTTGCTGCATGTAAGATCACAAGTGACCACTGTGTTACAACAGCTTCTCCAGGAACACTAAGCGCACCCACAGGAGCCGGAGGCAGGGACCTAGGTGACAATGATGGCAGAAAACAAGCTTCCCCTTCAACTAGTAGTACTGACAAGGATGGATGTGGAACTCTGCAGGCAATTGTCCCCTCCAGAAGTGCCCCTGTCCCAATATGGATGGTGCTACACCAACTTCCAAAGTTTGATGGATATAACATGAAGGTGTGGGATTGGCAAGATAGTGTACAAAGACTAGCTAACCTGTGCCAGGTAACAGAGGAAATGCAGGCAGATTTTGTGCTGTATGCCCTCGAGGGAGAAGCTCGCAGGACTGTGGTGCTGAGTCCAATGGAGCAACGAGACACGATGGAGAAGATCTTCAAGATTCTTAAAATCTATGGGATCCAGTCATCGATTGCAGTGCTGCGAATGAAATTCTTCACCCGAGTGCAGCGAGATAGTGAGACCGCTTGTGAGTTCGGCAGCGCACTGCGGGAACTGATGGAGGAGATTGAGTGGAGGGGCGATAAAGGACTCCAGGCAATGGGAGACATGGATAGCTTACTGCGGGATCAATTCACCATGGGCCTCCGCAATGTGTACCTACGGAATTTACTGCTTGCCGACCAATACAAAGATCCGGCTCAAACTTTTGTCCGTGCGTGGGTAAGGGTAAAAGATATAGAAAGAGATGACGATGACCCCTACATGGTGGCACAGCAGTGCCCACAAACACCGGCCAAAGCCACCAAGGAAGAGCCATGTTCTCTGGAAAGTTATGTGAGGAACTTGAGGGATTCGCTGCTGGCATTGAAAGAGGAGGTTACACAACTGAAGCAGGAAGTGAAGTCATTGAGTAAAGGACACGGTGTTGATAAAGACCCTCAAAGGCGAGAGGCAGAGAAAACTCGCTGTTGGAGATGTGGGCACTTCGGTCACTTTTCCCGGCACTGCCAGGAGATGTAAACTAGGATCTCTCATGGCCATGGGACAATCCGTGAGCAAAGGACGAGTGAGGCCCACAATAAATAAGGTTACTGCTATTCGAGGATAGAAAACGCCCAGCACTGTTACAGAATTAGGGGTTTCCTTTGCCTGGATGTCTATTATCAGGGGTGCTGCTGCAGCTATAAATGGAACTATGGGGAACTAAGCAAAGAAAACTTCCGCTCATTGCTGTCTTACTTTGAGAAAACATTCATGCCCTCCACACATGGGAATCTTTTGAGTATTGAGAGCTGTTCTTGCCCAAGTGTGAGATGGAAAGGAACTGGTTATTGCATCTTGCAGTCAACGACTAAGAAATGGAACAGAGTACAAATGACCACAGTTCATTCAAGCTGTAACTGTGCTAAATCGTTAGGTCTGTGATGGAGAAGGTCTCCCGTACTGTTAGAAATTGTCACCAACAACCTTTCTCTACCCTACCAAGAGACTCCATAGCCTCTAAGGCCTGATTCCTAAGCCTTGCTTCAGTCCTGGGCCTCACCAAGCCCATATCCTTGTTGGCTCACACAGCATTATGAGTTGCCTCCAGCCTCGCACCGTCAGCTTCAGACTACAGCCACACATCCTCATTCATCTTATGCCCACTCAAACCTATGTCTCGCTAGTCCCCAGTCTTAACTTTCAGGCCTTTTGAGCCATAGACCTCCATTTTATTGGTTTATCCCTACTCCCTGTGTTATATTGTTATTCTTGTGAGTGTTACAATGTTACTGTGCATTTCTGTACCATGTTCATGTTTTAAGACCCTCATATAGCTGGCACCCCGATCAGCGGCCAACATTGATTGGGGAAATTTAGCATTTTAAAAATGTAAGATTCCCCAATCCTGGTACTGATTGGGGGATCGGTATTATTAAACTTGTTTAATATTCCCGATTTTCCAACCAGACATTGGACCGTTGCCCCAATACATCTATGATGTATGGTCGCCTTGAGCTGGTTGCTTATGTAGGACAGTTGTCAGGCTCTGCACAAGCAGTACCAGAGCTTATTGGCCAAGTTAGCATAGGGATAGATCAGGTAGAAAGGGGTGTTTTAGTTGCTTACCGATTATAGTTTGTTGAGGCACGTTCACGGTGGTGCCCTCGTCTCGCGGAACTGCCTTCCCACTTTCACTACAGCAACATGAGCCCCAGTGTGCGAGACAAGGGTCCTCATCTCTTACCTCCTCAGGGTAGCTCAGACATCCCCCCCCCCCCCCCTCCCCTGGCTCAGATGCTGGAGGATGTTTGTGTTATATTGAACTTAATTAGTACTTTACTGTTGTATTTGTGACTGTAAATTTATTTTACATGGTAAATGCTACATTTGTATTAATAACTCTGTCCATAGACAAACTGTCTTATGTATATGACAATTAAAGTACTATTTTTTTGTGTAAGAATTGCGCAGTCGCTTTAGCATTTAGCACTAACACTACCTGGCGCATATACTGCTGCTTTCTCCCGATATAACCCAGGCACATATACTACTGCTCTCTCCTGGTGTAACTCGGGCACATATACTACTGCTCTCTCTCAGTGTAACCCAGGCACATATACTACTGCTCTCTCCCGGTGTAGCCCAGGCACATATACTACTGCTCTCTCCCGGTGTAGCCCAGGCACATATACTACTGCTCTCTCCCGGTGTAACCCAGGCACATATACTACTGCTCTCTCTTGGTGTAACCCAGGCACATATACTACTGCTCTCTCCCGGTGTAGCCCAGGCACATATGCTACTGCTCTCTCCTCGTGTCACCCAGGCACATATACTACTGCGCTCTCCCGCTGTAGCCAGGCACATATACTACTGCTCTCTCCCGGTGTAACCCAGGCACATATACTACTGCTCTCTCCCGGTGTAACCCAGGCACATATACTACTGTTCTCTCCCGGTGTAACCCAGGCACATATACTACTGCTCTCTCCCGGTGTAACCCAGGCACATATACTACTGCTCTCTCCCGGTGTAACCCAGGTACATATACTACTGCTCTTTCCCGGTGTAACCCAGGTACATATACTACTGTTCTCTCCTGGTGTAACCCAGGCACATATACCATTCCTCCCAACTGTCCCGATTTTTGCGGGACAGTCCCGTTTTTTTGGGACTGTCCCATGTTCCACCCGCGGGCTGCAGTGTCCGCGGTGTGGAAGAGGAAGTTGGGAGGCTCCTGTCATCGCTGCCAGCGGTGAATAGACGCTGTGCGCATGCGCACAGCGTCTATTCAGTGAAGACGGGGAGAGGGGGCATGCCAGCGGCTCACAGAGCGCTGGTCATGCCCCCTTTAGTGATGAAAAACGGGGGCGTGACTCGCGATCGCGGCAGTGCCGTGAGGCCACGCCCCCTCTTTGAGCCCACAGAATGTTGGGAGGTATGCATATATTACTGTTCTCTCCTCGTGTAACCCAGGCACATATACTACTGCTCTCTCCCGGTGTAACCCAGGCACATATACTACTGCTCTCTCCCGGTGTAACCCAGGCACATATACTACTGTTCTCTCCCGGTGTAACCCAGGCACATATACTACTGTTCTCTCCCGGTGTAACCCAGGCACATATACTACTGTTCTCTCCCGGTGTAACCCAGGCACATATACTACTGTTCTCTCCCGGTGTAACCCAGGCACATATACTACTGTTCTCTCCCGGTGTAACCCAGGCACATATACTACTGTTCTCTCCTCGTGTAACCCAGGCACATATACTACTGTTCTCTCCTCGTGTAACCCAGGCACACATACTACTGTTCTCTCCTCGTGTAACCCAGCCACATATACTACTGTTCTCTCCTCGTGTAACCCAGCCACATATACTACTGTTCTCTCCTCGTGTAACCCAGGCACATATACTACTGCTCTCTCCTTGTGTAACCCAGCCACATATACTACTGTTCTCTCCTCGTGTAACCCAGACACATATACTACTGTTCTCTCCTCGTGTAACCCAGGCACATATACTACTGCTCTCTCCTTGTGTAACCCAGGTGCAAATTCTATGGTCCAGCACATTTTATGCCTGTGTTTTTGGTGCAAAATGACTGTTAATAATAATAATTTTATTTCTCTGACGTCCTAGTGGATGCTGGGGACTCCGTAAGGACCATGGGGAATAGACGGCTCCGCAGGAGACTGGGCACATCTAAAGAAAGCTTTAGGACTATCTGGTGTGCACTGGCTCCTCCCCCTATGACCCTCCTCCAAGCCTCAGTTAGATTTCTGTGCCCGGCCGAGCTGGATGCACACTAGGGGCTCTCCTGAGCTCCTAGAAAGAAAGTATATGTTAGGTTTTTTATTTTACAGTGAGACCTGCTGGCAACAGGCTCACTGCAGCGAGGGACTAAGGGGAGAAGAAGCGAACCTACCTAAGTGGTGGTAGCTTGGGCTTCTTAGGCTACTGGACACCATTAGCTCCAGAGGGATCGAACACAGGACCCGACCTCGTCGTCCGTTCCCGGAGCCGCGCCGCCGTCCCCCTTACAGAGCCAGAAGCAAGCAGGTCCGGAAAATCGGCGGCTGAAGACTTCTGTCTTCTCCAAGGTAGCGCACAGCACTGCAGCTGTGCGCCATTGCTCCTCATGCACACCACACACTGCGGTCACTGATGGGTGCAGGGCGCTGGGGGGGGGGGCGCCCTGAGCAGCAATATTAACACCTTGGCTGGCAAACTGACACCATATATAACCCCAGAGGCTATATAGGTGTATATTAACCCCTGCCAGATATATTAAAATAGCGGGAGAAAGCCCGCCGAAAAAGGGGCTAAGCCATCTCCCTCAGCACACTGGCGCCATTTTCCCTCACAGTTTTGCTGGAGGGATCGCTCCCTGGCTCTCCCCTGCAGTCCTGCACTACAGAAAGGGTTAAAAAGAGAGGGGGGGCACAAAATTAGGCGCAGTATAGAATATATATGCAGCTATAAGGGAAAACACTCTCTATAGGTGATATCCCTGTGATATATAGCGCTCTGGTGTGTGCTGGCATACTCTCCCTCTGTCTCCCCAAAGGGCTTTGTGGGGTCCTGTCCTCTGTCAGAGCATTCCCTGTGTGTGTGCTGTGTGTCGGTACTGCTGTGTCGACATGTATGATGAGGATAATGATGTGGAGGCGGAGCAAATGCCTGTGAATGGGATGTCACCCCCTGCGGGGTCGACACCGGTGTGGATGGACTTATGGAAGGAATTACGTGACAGTGTCAACTCCTTATATAAAAGGTTTGACGACATAGGACAGCCGGCTACTCAGCTTGTGCCTGTCCAAGCGTCTCAAATGTCATCAGGGGCTCTAAAACGCCCGCTACCTCAGATGGCAGAAAACAGATGTTGACACGGATACCGACTCCAGTGTCGACGACGATGAGACTAGTGTACTTTCCAATAGGGCCACCCGTTACATGATTGAGGCAATGAAAAATTTATTACACATTTCTGATAATACCCCAGGTACCACAAAAAAGGGTATTATGTTTGGTGAGAGAAAACTACCAGTAGTTTTCCTGCATCTGAGGAATTGATATGAGGTGTGTGAGGAAGCGTGGACTTCCCCCGATAAGAAATTGATCATTTCTAAGCAGCGTACCCTTTCCCGCCAGAGGATAGGTCACGTTGGGAAATACCCCCTAGGGTAGATAAAGCGGTTACACGCTTATTAAAAAAGGTGGCACTACCGTCACGGATACGGCCGCCCTGAAGGACCTGCTGATAGAAAGCAGAAAACTACCCTTAAAGCTATATACACACACACGGGCATTATATTGAGACCTGCTATTGCCTCGGCATGGATGTGCAGTGCGGCAGCTGCGTGGTCAGATTCCCTGTCGGATAATATTTATACTATAGATAGGGACAATATTTTGCTGAAGATAGAGCATATAAAAGACGCTGTCTTATACATGCGTGATGCACAGAGGGATATTTGCCGACTGGCATCACAAATAAGTGCTATGTAAAACCATTGCCGCCAGGCGGGGGTTATGGACTCGGCAATGGTCGGGCGATGCCGATTCAAAACGGCACATGGAAGTTTGCCCTATAAGGGGGTGGAACTGTTTGGGGATGGTCTTTCAGACCTCGTTTCCACAGCTACGGCTGGGAAATCAAAACTTTTGCCACAAGCTACCCCACAGCAAAAGAAAGCACTGTATTATCAGGTACAGTCCCTTCGGCCCCAGAAAAGTAGAGGGCTAGAGGCTCATCTTTTCTGCCAAGAGGAAAAGGTAGAGGGAAAAAGCTGCAGCACACAGCTAGTTCCCAAGAGCAGAAGTCCTCCCCTGCGTCCGGTAAGTCCACAGCATGACGCTGGGGCTGCTCAGGCGGACCCGGGTACGGTGGGGGCCCGTCTCAGAAATTTCAGCGCACAGTGGGCTCTCTCACAGGTGGATCCCTGGGTTCTTCAAACAGTATCTCAGGGGTACAGGCTGGAATTCGAGACGTCTCCCCCCCGCCATTTCCTAAAATCTGCCGTACCGGCAACTCCCTCTGCCAGGGAGGCAGTGTTGGTGGCTGTCCAAAAACTGTATTCACAGCAAGTGATTATCAAGGTACCCCTCCTTCAACAGGAAAAGGGTTACTATTCCACAATATTTGTGGTACCGAAACCGGACGGTTCGGTGAGACCCATCTTAAATTTAAAATCCTTGAACACATATAACAAAAGATTCAAGTTCAAGATGGAATCGCTCAGGGCGATTATTGCGAACCTGGACGAGGGGGATTACAGGGTCTCTCTGGACATCAAGGATGCTTACCTACATGTCCCCATTTACCCTCCTCACCAGGAGTACCTCAGGGTTGTGGTACAGGACTGTCACTATCAGTTCCAGACGCTGCCGTTTGGATTATCCACGGCACCGAGGGTCTTTACCAGGGTAATGACCGAAATGATGATACTCCTTCGCAAGAAGGGAGTTTTAATTATCCCGTACTTGGACGATCTCCTGATAAGGGCAAGGTCCAAGGAGCAGTTGGTAGTGGGAGTAGCACTTTCTCGGGAAGTGCTGCAACAGCACGGCTGGATTCTTAATATTCCAAAGTCACAGCTGGTCCCGACGACACGTCTTCTGTTCCTGGGAATGATTCTGGAAACAGACCAGAAAAAAGTGTTTCTTCCAGTGGAAAAAGCCGAGGAGTTGTCATCTCTAGTCAGAAACCTCCTAAGACCGGGACAGGTGTCGGTACATCAATGCACACGAGTCCTGGGAAAAATGGTAGCTTCATACGAAGCAATTCCATTCGGAAAGTTCCACGCAAGGATTTTCCAGTGGGACCTGTTGGACAAATGGTCCGGGTCCCATCTCCAGATACAGCAGCGGATAACCCGGTCGGCAAGAGCCAGGGTGTCGTTGCGGTGGTGGCTGCAGAGGGCTCATCTACTAGAGGGCCGCAGATTCGGAATACAGGACTAGGTCCTGGTAAACACGGATGCCAGCCTTCGGGGCTGGAGTGCAGTCACACAGGGAGTAAAATTCCAAGGACTGTGGTCCAAACAGGAGATTTCACTTCACATAAATTTTCTGGAGCTAAGAGCCATTTACAAGGCCCTAAGCCAAACAAGGCCCCTGCTTCAAAACCAGCCGTACTGATCCAATCAGACAACATCACGGCGCTCGCCCATGTAAACAGGCAGGGCGGCACAAGAAGCAGGAGGGCAATGGCAGAAGCCACAAGGATTCCCCGTTGGGCGGAAAATCACGTGGTAGCACTGGCAGCAGTGTTTATTCCGGGAGTGGACAACTGGGAAGCAGACTTCCGCAGCAGACTCCACCCGGGAGAATAGGGACTTCATACAGAAGTCTTCCAAATGCTGGTAAACCGTTGGGAAAGACCACAGGTGGACATGATGGCGTCCCGCCTCAATAAAAAAGATATTGCGCCAGGTCAAGGGAACCTCAGGCGATCGCTGTGGACGCTCTAGTGACACCGCGGGTGTACCAGTCGGTTTATGTGTTCCCTCCTCTCCCTCTCATACCCAAGGTACTGAGGATAATAAGAAAAATAAGAATTTACTTACCGATAATTCTATTTCTCGTAGTCCGTAGTGGATGCTGGGACTTCCGTAAGGACCATGGGGAATAGCGGCTCCGCAGGAGACTGGGCACAAAGTAAAAGCTTTAGGACTAGCTGGTGTGCACTGGCTCCTCCCCCTATGACCCTCCTCCAAGCCTCAGTTAGGATACTGTGCCCGGACGAGCTTACACAATAAGGAAGGATTTTGAATCCCGGGTAAGACTCATACCAGCCACACCAATCACACCGTACAACCTGTGATCTGAACCCAGTTAACAGTATGATAAAACTTAGGAGCCTCTAAAAAGATGGCTCACAACAATAAACAACCCGATTTTTTGTAACAATAACTATATACAAGTATTGCAGACAATCCGCACTTGGGATGGGCGCCCAGCATCCACTACGGACTACGAGAAATAGAATTATCGGTAAGTAAATTCTTATTTTCTCTGACGTCCTAGTGGATGCTGGGACTTCCGTAAGGACCATGGGGATTATACCAAAGCTCCCAAACGGGCGGGAGAGTGCGGATGACTCTGCAGCACCGAATGAGAGAACTCCAGGTCCTCCTCAGCCAGGGTATCGAATTTGTAAAATTTTGCAAACGTGTTTGCCCCTGACCAAGTAGCTGCTCGGCAAAGTTGTAAAGCCGAGACCCCTCGGGCAGCCGCCCAAGATGAGCCCACTTTCCTTGTGGAATGGGCTTTAACAGATTTTGGCTGTGGCAGTCCTGCCACAGAATGTGCAAGCTGAATTGTACTACAAATCCAACGAGCAATCGTCTGCTTAGAAGCAGGAGCACCCAGCTTGTTGGGTGCATACAGGATAAACACCGAGTCAGATTTTCTGACTCCAGCCGTCCTGGAAACATATATTTTCAGGGCCCTGACTACGTCCAGTAACTTGGAGTCCTCCAAGTCCCTAGTAGCCGCAGGTACCACAATAGGTTGGTTCATGTGAAACGCTGAAACCACCTTAGGGAGAAATTGAGGACGAGTCCTCAATTCTGCCCTGTCTGAATGAAAAATTAGGTAAGGGCTTTTATATGATAAAGCCGCCAATTCTGAGACACGCCTGGCTGAAGCCAGGGCTAACAGCATTACCACTTTCCATGTGAGATATTTCAAGTCCACAGTGGTGAGTGGTTCAAACCAATGTGATTTTAGGAACCCTAAAACTACATTGAGATCCCAAGGTGCCACTGGTGGCACAAAAGGAGGCTGTATATGCAGTACCCCCTTGACAAACGTCTGAACTTCAGGCACTGAAGCCAGTTCTTTCTGGAAGAAGATCGACAGGGCCGAAATTTGAACCTTAATGGATCCTAATTTTAGGCCCATAGACAGTCCTGCTTGCAGGAAATGTAAGAAACGACCCAGTTGAAATTCCTCTGTGGGGGCCTTCTTGGCCTCACACCACGCAACATATTTTCGCCAAATGCGGTGATAATGTTTCGCGGTTACATCCTTCCTGGCTTTGATCAGGGTAGGGATGACTTCATCTGGAATGCCTTTTTCCATCAGGATCCGGCGTTCAACCGCCATGCCGTCAAACGCAGCCGCGGTAAGTCTTGGAACAGACAAGGTCCCTGCTGGAGCAGGTCCTTTCTTAGAGGTAGAGGCCACGGATCCTCCGTGAGCATCTCTTGCAGTTCCGGGTACCAAGTTCTTCTTGGCCAATCCGGAGCCACGAGTATAGTTCTTACTCCTCTCTTTCTTATGATTCTCAGTACTTTTGGTATGAGAGGCAGAGGAGGGAACACATACACCGACTGGTACACTCTGCTGAGGAAGTCTGCTTCCCAGTTGTCCACTCCCGGAATGAACACTGCTGACAGTGCTACCACATGATTTTCCGCCCAGCGGAGAATCCTTGCAGCTTCTGCCATTGCCCTCCTGCTTCTTGTGCCGCCCTGTCTGTTGACGTGGGCGACTGCCGTGATGTTGTCCGATTGGATCAATACCGACTGACCCTGAAGCAGAGGCCTTGCTTGACTTAGGGCATTGTAAATGGCCCTTAGTTCCAGGATATTTATGTGAAGAGACGTTTCCATGCTTGACCACAAGCCCTGGAAATTTCTTCCCTGTGTGACTGCTCCCCAGCCTCTCAGGCTGGCATCCGTGGTCACCAGCATCCAATCCTGAATGCCGGATCTGCGGCCCTCTAGAAGATGAGCCCTCTGTAACCACCACAGGAGAGACACCCTTGTCCTTGGAGATAGGGTAATCCGCTGATGCATCTGAAGATGCGATCCGGACCATTTGTCCAGCAGATCCCACTGAAACGTTCTTGCATGGAATCTTCCGAATGGAATCGCTTCGTAAGAAGCCACCATTTTTCCCAGGACTCTCGTGCATTGATGCACTGACACCTGGCCTGGTTTTAGGAGGTTCCTGACTAGCTCGGATAACTCCCTGGCCTTCTCCTCCGGGAGAAACACCTTTTTCTGGACTGTGTCCAGAATCATCCCCAGGAACAGTAGACGTGTTGTTGGAATCAGCTGTGATTTTGGGATATTTAGAATCCACCCGTGCTGACGTAACACTACCTGAGACAGTGCTACTCCGAACTCTAACTGTTCCCTGGACCTTGCCCTTATCAGGAGATCGTCCAAGTAAGGGATAATTAAGACGCCTTTTCTTCGAAGAAGAATCATCATTTCGGCCATTACCTTGGTAAAGACCCGGGGTGCCGTGGACAATCCAAACGGCAGCGTCTGAAACTGATAATGACAGTCTTGTACCACAAACCTGAGGTACCCTTGGTGAGAAGGGAAGATTGGGACATGGAGATAAGCATCTTTGATGTCCAGAGATACCATATAGTCCCCTTCTTCCAGATTCGCTATCACTGCTCTGAGTGATTCCATCTTGAACTTGAACCTTTTTATGTAAGTGTTCAAGGATTTTAGATTTAAAATTGGTCTCACCGAGCCGTCCGGCTTCGGTACCACAAACAGCGTGGAATAATACCCCTTTCCCTGTTGTAGGAGGGGTACCTTGATTATCACCTGCTGGGAATACAGCTTGTGAATAGCTTCCAATACTGCCTCCCTGTCGGAGGGAGACGTTGGTAGAGCAGACTTCAGGAATCTTCGAGGGGGAGACGTCTCGAATTCCAATTTGTACCCCTGTGATACTACCTGCAGGATCCAGGGGTCCACTTGCGAGTGAGCCCACTGCGCGTTGAAATTTTTGAGACGGGCCCCCACCGTGCCTGAGTCCGCTTGTAAAGCCCCAGCGTCATGCTGAAGACTTGGCAGAAGCGGGGGAGGGCTTCTGCTCCTGGGAAGAGGCTGCCTGGTGCAGTCTTTTTCCTCTTCCTCTGCCCCGGGGCAGAAATGAGTGGCCTTTTGCCCGCTTGTTCTTATGGGAACGAAAGGACTGAGTTTGAAAAGACGGTGTCTTTTTCTGCTGAGAGGTGACCTGGGGTAAAAAGGTGGACTTTCCAGCCGTTGCCGTGGCCACCAGGTCTGATAGACCGACCCCAAATAACTCCTCCCCTTTATACGGCAATACTTCCATATGTCGTTTGGAATCTGCATCACCTGACCACTGTCGCGTCCATAACGCCCTTCTGGCAGAAATGGACATCGCACTCACTCTTGATGCCAGGGTGCAAATATCCCTCTGTGCATCACGCATATATAGTAATGCATCCTTTAAATGCTCTATAGTTAATAATATACTGTCCCTATCCAGGGTATCAATATTTTCAGTCAGGGAATCCGACCAAGCCACTCCAGCGCTGCACATCCAGGCTGAGGCGATTGCTGGTCGCAGTATAACATCAGTATGTGTGTATATACCTTTTAGGATATTTTCCAGCCTTCTATCAGCTGGTTCCTTGAGGGCGGTCGTATCAGGAGACGGTAACGCCACTTGTTTTGATAAGCGTGTGAGCGCCTTATCTACCCTAGGGGGTGTTTCCCAACGTGCCCTAACCTCTGGCGGGAAAGGGTATAGTGCCAATAATTTGTTAGAAATCAGCAGTTTTTTATCGGGGGAAACCCACGCCTTATCACACACCTCATTTAATTCATCTGATTCAGGAAAAACTACTGGTAGTTTTTTCACACCCCACATAATACCCTTTTTTGTGGTACTTGTAGTGTCAGAAATGTTCAATGCCTCCTTCATCGCCGTGATCATGTAACGTGTGGCCCTACTGGACATTACGTTCGTCTCCTCACCGTCGACACTGGATTCAGTATCCGTGTCTGGGTCTGTGTCGACCATCTGAGGTAACGGGCATTTTAGCGCCCCTGACGGTGTCTGAGACGCCTGAATAGGCACTAACTGATTTGCCGGCTGTCTCATGTCGTCAACAGTTTTTTGCAAAGTGCTGACATTGTCACGTAATTCTTTAAATACAACCATCCAGTCAGGTGTCGACTCCCTAGGGGGTGACATCACTAACACAGGCAATTGCTCTGCTTCCACATCATTTTCCTCCTCATACATGTCGACACAATCGTACCGACACCCAGCACACACACAGGGAATGCTCTGACAGAGGATAGGACCCCACTAGCCCTTTGGGGAGACAGAGGGAGAGTTTGCCAGCACACACCAGAGCGCTATATATATTCAGGGATAACCTTATATAAGTGTTACTCCCTTTATAGCTGCTGTATTATATATTAGCTGCCAATAGTGCCCCCCTCTCTTGTTTTACCCTGTTTCTGTAGTGTAGTCTGCAGGGGAGAGTCAGGGAGCCGTCCTTCCAGCGGAGCTGTGAAAGAAAATGGCGCTTGTGTGCTGAGGAGATAGGCTCCGCCCCCTTCACGGCGGCCTTTTCTCCCGCTTTTTTCTGGAAAACTGGCAGGGGTTAAATGCATCCATATAGCCCAGGAGCTATATGTGATGCATTTCTTTAGCCACATAAGGTTTTTATCAAGTTTTATTGCGTCTCAGGGCGCTCCCCCCCAGCGCCCTGCACCCTCAGTGACCGGAGTGTGAAGTGTGCTGAGAGCAATGGCGCACAGCTGCAGTGCTGTGCGCTACCTTATCTGAAGACAGGAACGTCTTCTGCCGCCGCTTTCTCCGGACCTCTTCGCTCTTCTGGCTCTGTAAGGGGGCCGGCGGCGCGGCTCCGGGACCCATCCAGGCTGAACCTGTGATCGTCCCTCTGGAGCTAATGTCCAGTAGCCAAGAAGCCCAATCCACTCTGCACGCAGGTGAGTTCGCTTCTTCTCCCCTTAGTCCCGCGCTGCAGTGAGCCTGTTGCCAGCAGGACTCACTGAAAATAAAAAACCTAAGTATACTTTTACTTCTAAGCAGCTCAGGAGAGCCACCTAGATTGCACCCTTCTCCGCCGGGCACAAAATCTTAACTGAGGCTTGGAGGAGGGTCATAGGGGGAGGAGCCAGTGCACACCAGCTAGTCCTAAAGCTTTTACTTTGTGCCCAGTCTCCTGCGGAGCCGCTATTCCCCATGGTCCTTACGGAAGTCCCAGCATCCACTAGGACGTCAGAGAAAAGAGGAGTAAGAACTATACTCATTGTTCCGGATTGGCCAAGAAGGGCTTGGTACCCGGAACTTCAAGAAATGATCTCAGAGGACCCATGGCCTCTGCCACTCAGACAGGATCTGCTGCAGCAGGGGCCCTGTCTGTTCCAAGACTTACCGCGGCTGCGTTGACGGCATGGCGGTTGAACACCGGATCCTGAGTGAAAAAGGCATTCCGGAGGAAGTCATTCCTACCCTGATCAAAGCCAGGAAGGATGTCAGCCTGAAGTTCAGACGTTGTAAGGGAGTGCTGCATATTCAGCCCCTTTTTGTGCCCCCAGTGGCACCTTGGGATCTCAATGTGGTTTTGGAGTTCCTGGAATCACATTGGTTTGAGCCACTTAAAACCGTGGATTTGAAATATCTCACATGGAAAGTGGTCATGTGTTGGCTCTGGCTTCGGCCAGGCGTGTGTCAGAATTGGCAGCTTTGTCATGAAAAAGCCCTTACCTGACTTTCCATATGGATAGGGCAGAGTTGAGGACTCGTCCTCACTTTCTCCCTAAGGTGGTATCAGGTTTTCACTTGAACCAACCTATTGTGGTGCCTGCGGCTACTAGGGACTTGGAGGATTCCAAGTTACTGGACGTAGTCAGGGCCCTGAAAATGTATATTTCCAGGACGGCTGGAGTCAGGAAAACTGACTCGCTGTTTATCCTGAATGCACCCAACAAGCTGGGTGCTCCTGCTTCTAAGCAGACTATAGCGCGCTGGATTTGTAGCACTATTCATCTTGCGCATTCTGCGGTGGGACTACCGCAGCCTAAATCTGTAAAAGCCCATTCCACAAGGAAGGTGGGCTCATCTTGGGCGGCTGCCCGAGGGGTCTCGGCTTTATAACTTGGCCGAGCTGCTACTTGGTCAGGGGCAAACACGTTTGCAAAATTATAAAAATTTGATACCCTGGCTGAGGAGGACCTGGAGTTCTCTCATTCGGTGCTGCAGAGTCATCTGCACTCTCCCGCCCGTTTGGGAGCTTTGGTATAATCCCCATGGTCCTTACGGAGTCCCCAGCATCCACTAGGACGTCAGAGAAAATAAGATTTTACTCACCGGTAAATCTATTTCTCGTAGTCCGTAGTGGATGCTGGGCGCCCATCCCAAGTGCGGATTGTCTGCAATACTTGTAAATAGTTATTGTTACACAAATCGGGTTGTTATTGCGAACCATCTATTCAGAGGTTCCATTGTTATCATACTGTAAACCGGGGTTCCTATCACGAGTTATATGGTGTGATTGGTGTGGCTGGTATGAGTCTTACCCGGGATTCAAAATCCTTCCTTATTGTGTCAGCTCTTCCGGGCACAGCGTCCTAACTGAGGCTTGGAGAAGGGTCATAGGGGGAGGAGCCAGTGCACACCAGATAGTCCTAAAGCTTTCTTTAGATGTTCCCTGTCTCCTGCGGAGCCGTCTATTCCCCATGGTCCTTACGGAGTCCCCAGCATCCACTACGGACTACGAGAAATAGATTTACCGTTGAGTAAAATCTTATTTTATATAGCGCTCTTTCTGCAAAAGGATGTTCACGCCAGGATTTTTTTTGGACAGGGTATTGATCACTGATGGAACATTTTAATTTACATTTTTAATTTTAATTTCAAGGGGCAAAAAATGGGTTGTATATTATGAATTGTGGGCAGTAATGTGTGGCACAGGACTGTATGTAAGATTTCAACTTTTCCTACCCAACCATCATGCTGTTCTAGATAGAAAAATTGCTGAATAAAGTATAATGTAATTAGTCTTTTTAGGATTAAAGGAAAGGGAAATTGTTACATTAAAAATATCAGCTAGGAAATGATCAATGCTTAGAAATGATTTAAGCATAGTAAATATATATGTCTAATATATATTTCTCTGACGTCCTAGTGGATGCTGGGAACTCCGTAAGGACCATGGGGAATAGCGGCTCCGCAGGAGACTGGGCACAACTAAAGAAAGCTTTAGGACTACCTGGTATGCACTGGCTCCTCCCACTATGACCCTCCTCCAGACCTCAGTTAGAATCTTGTGCCCGGCTGAGCTGGATGCACACTAGGGGCTCTCCTGAGCTCCTAGAAAGAAAGTATATTTTAGGTTTTTTTATTTTACAGTGAGATCTGCTGGCAACAGACTCACTGCAGCGAGGGACTAAGGGGAGAAGAAGCGAACCTACCTAACTGGTGGTAGTTTGGGCTTCTTAGGCTACTGGACACCATTAGCTCCAGAGGGATCGACCGCAGGACCCGACCTTGGTGTTCGTTCCCGGAGCCGCGCCGCCGTCCCCCTTACAGAGCCAGAAGCATGAAGATGGGCCCTCATTCCGAGTTGATCGGTCGCAAGGCGATTTTAGCAGAGTTACACACGCTAAGCCGCCGCCTACTGGGAGTGAATCTTAGTTTCTTAAAATTGCGACCGACGTATGCGCAATATTGCGATTACTAACTACTTAGCAGTTTCAGAGTAGCTTCAGACTTACTCTGCCTGTGCGATCAGTTCAGTGCTTGTCGTTCCTGGTTGACGTCACAAACACACCCAGCGTTCGCCCAGGCACTCCCACCGTTTCTCCGGCCACTCCTGCGTTTTTTCCGGAAATGGTAGCGTTTTCAGCCACACGCCCCTGAAACGCCGTGTTTCCGCCCAGTAACACCCATTTCCTGTCAATCACATTACGATCGCCGGAGCGAAGAAAAAGCCGTGAGTAAAAATACTTTCATCATAGTAAAGTTACTTGGCGCAGTCGCAGTGCGAACATTGCGCATGCGTACTAAGCGGATTTTCACTGCGATGCGATGAAAAATACCGAGCGAACAACTCGGAATGAGGGCCATGGTCCGGAAAATCAGCGGCAGAAGACTTTGGTCTTCACCAAGGTAGCGCACAGCACTGCAACTGTGCGCCATTGCTCCTCATGTACACCTCACACTCCGGTCACTGATGGGTGCAGGGCGCTGGGGGGGGGGGGGGCGCCCTGAGGGCAATATTACACACCTTGGCTGGCAAATCTACACCATATATAGTCCCAGCGGCTATATAGGTGTAGATTAATACCCCTGCCAGAGTTATAAAAACGCGGGAGAAGTCTGCCGAAAAAGGGGCGGGGCTATCTCCCTCAGCACACTGGCGCCATTTCTCCCTCACAGTTCCGCTGGAAGGAAGCTCCCTGGCTCTCCCCTGCAGTCTACAACTACAGAAGGGCAAAAAAGAGAGGGGGGGCACTAAATTTAGGCGCAGTATATATATAGCAGCTATAAGGGGATATAATTCAGTTAGTCCCTGTATTATATAGCGCTCTGGTGTGTGCTGGCATGCTCTCTCTCTGTCTCCCCAAAGGGCTTTGTGGGGTCCTGTCCTCTGTCAGAGCATTCCCTGTGTGTGTGCTGTGTGTCGGTACGGCTGTGTCGACATGTTTGATGAGGAGACTTATGTGGAGGCGGAGCAGATGCCTATAAATGTGATGTCACCCCCTGCGGGGCGGACACCTGAGTGGATGGACTTATGGAAGGAATTACGTGAAAGTGTCGACTCCTTACATAAAAAATTTGACGAAATGCCAAATGCGGGACAGCCGGCTTCTCAGCTCGTGCCTGTCCAGGCGTCTCAAAGGCCATCAGGGGCTCTAAAACGCCCGCTACCTCAGATGGCAGACACAGATGTCGACACGGATACTGATACCAGTGTCGACGACGAAGAGACTAATGTAATGTCCAATAGGGCCACTCGTTACATGATTGAGGCAATGAAAAATGTATTACACATTTCTGATATTACCCCAGGTACCACAAAAAAGGGTATTATGTTTGGGGAGAAAAAACTACCAGTGGTTTTTCCCCCTTCTGAAGAATTAAATGAAGTGTGTGAAGAAGCGTGGGCTTCCCCCGATAGAAAATTGGTAATTTCTAAAAGGTTACTAATGGCGTACCCTTTCCCACCAGAGGATAGGTCACGTTGGGAGACACCCCATAGGGTGGATAAAGCGCTCACACGCTTGTCAAAGAAGGTGGCACTACCGTCTCCGGATACGGCCGCCCCAAAGGAGCCTGCTGATAGAAAGCAGGAGGCTATCCTGAAGTCTGTATATACACACTCAGGCATTATACTGAGACCAGCTATTGCTTCAGCATGGATGTGCAGTGCTGCAGCTGCGTGGTCAGATTCCCTGTCGGAAAATATTGACACCCTAGACAGGGACACTATATTGCTAACCATAGAGCATATAAAAGACGCAGTCTTATACATGAGAGATGCACAGAGGGATATTTGCCGGCTGGCATCTAAAATAAGTGCAATGTCCATTTCTGCCAGGAGAGGCTTATGGACTCGGCAGTGGACAGGGGATGCAGATTCCAAAAGGCAAAGGAAGTTTTGCCCTATAAGGGTGAGGAGTTATTCGGGGATGGTCTCTCAGACCTGGTTTCCACAGCAACAGCTGGGAAGTCAGCATTTTTGCCCCATGTTCCCTCATAGCCTAAGAAAGCACCGTATTATCAGGTACAGTCCTTTCGGCCCCAGAAAAGCAGGCGGGGAAAAGGTGGTAGGGCAGAGGTAGGGGGAAAAAGCTGCAACAAACAGCCGGTTCCCAGAAGCAAAAGTCCTCCCCCGCTTCCTCCAAGTCCGCCGCATGACGGTGGGGCTCCACAGGCAAAGCCAGGTTCGGTGGGGGCCGCCTCAAAATTTTCAGCGATCAGTGGGCTCGCTCACGGGTGGATCCCTGGATCTTTCAAGTAGTATCTCAGGGGTACAAGCTGGAATTCGAGATGTCTCCCCCCCCGCCGTTTCCTCAAATCTGCCTTGCCGACAACTCCCTCAGGCAGGGAGGCTGTGCTAGAGGCAATTCACAAGCTGTATTCCCAGCAGGTGATAGTCAAGGTGCCCCTACTTCAACAAGGACGGGGTTACTATTCCACAATGTTTGTGGTACCGAAACCGGACGGTTCGGTGAGACCCATTTTAAATTTGAAATCCTTGAACACATATATAAAAAAATTCAAGTTCAAGATGGAATCGCTCAGGGCGGTTATTGCAAGCCTGGACGAGGGGGATTACATGGTATCCCTGGACATCAAGGATGCTTACCTGCATGTCCCCATTTACCATCCTCACCAGGAGTACCTCAGATTTGTGGTACAGGATTGTCATTACCAATTCCAGACGCTGCCGTTTGGGCTGTCCACGGCACCGAGGGTATTTACCAAGGTAATGGGCGAAATGATGATACTCCTTTGAAAAAAGGGAGTTTTAATTATCCCGTACTTGGACGATCTCCTGATAAAGGCGAGGTCCAAGGAGCAGTTACTGGTCGGGGTAGCACTATCTCGGGAAGTGCTACAACAGCACGGTTGGATTCTAAACATTCCAAAGTCACAGCTGGTTCCTACGACACGTCTCCTGGGGGTGGTTCTGGACACAGACCAGAAAAAAGTGTTTCTCCCGGAGGAGAAAGCCAAGGAGCTGTCATCTCTAGTCAGAGGTCTCCTGAAACCAAAACAGGTATCGATGCATCACTGCACGCGAGTCCTGGGAAAAATGGTAGCTTCCTACGAAGCAATTCCATTCGGCAGGTTCCATGCAAGAACTTTTCAGTGGGACCTGTTGGACAAGTGGTCCGGATCGCATCTTCAGATGCATCGGCTGATAACCCTGTCTCCAAGGACCAGGGTGTCTCTGCTGTGGTGGCTGCAGAGTGCTCATCTTCTAGAGGGCCGCAGATTTGGCATACAGGACTGGGTCCTGGTGACCACGGATGCCAGCCTTCGAGGCTGGGGGGCAGTCACACAGGGAAGAAACTTCCAGGGACTATGGTCAAATCAGGAGTTTTCCCTACACATAAATATTCTGGAACTAAGGGCCATTTACAATGCCCTAAGTCATGCAAGACCCCTGCTTCAAAACCAGCCGGTACTGATTCAATCAGACAACATCACGGCAGTCGCCCATATAAATCGACAGGGCGGCACAAGAAGCAGGATGGCGATGGCAGAAGCCACAAAGATTCTCAGATGGGCGGAAAATCACGTGATAGCACTGTCAGCAGTGTTCATTCCTGGAGTGGACAACTGGGAAGCAGACTTCCTCAGCAGGCACGACCTCCACCCGGGAGAGTGGGGACTTCATCCAGAAGTCTTCCAAATGCTGGTAAACCGTTGGGAAAGGCCACAGGTGGACATGATGGTGTCTCGCCTCAACAAAAAGTTACAAAGATACTGCGCCAGGTCAAGGGACCCTCAGGCGATAGCTGTGGACGCTCTAGTGACACTGTGGGTGTACCAGTCGGTTTATGTGTTCCCTCCTCTGCCTCTCATACCAAAGGTACTGAGAATAATAAGAAGGCGAGGAGTAAGAACGATACTCGTGGTTCCGGATTGGCCAAGAAGAGCCTGGTACCCAGAACTTCAAGAAATGATATCAGACAGGATCTGCTACAGCAGGGGCCCTGTCTGTTCCAAGACTTACCGCGGCTGCGTTTGACGGCGTGGTGTTTGAACACCGGATCCTAAAAGAAAAGGGCATTCCGGAGGAAGTCATTCCTACGCTGATTAAAGCTAGGAAAGAAGTAACCGCAAACCATTATCAACGCATTTGGCGAAAATATGTTGCGTGGTGTGAGGCCAGGAAGGCCCCAACGGAGGAATTTCAGCTGGGTCGATTTCTGCACTTCCTACAGTCAGGAGTGACTATGGGCCTAAAATTGGGTTCCATTAAGGTCCAGATTTCGGCTCTGTCGATTTTCTTCCAGAAAGAACTGGCTTCACTGCCTGAAGTTCAGACTTTTGTAAAGGGAGTGCTGCATATTCAGCCCCCTTTAGTGCCTCCAGTGGCACCTTGGGATCTCAACGTGGTGTTGAGTTTCTTAAAATCACATTGGTTTGAGCCACTTAAAACCGTGGATTTAAAATATCTCACGTGGAAGGTGGTCATGCTATTGGCCTTGGCTTCGGCCAGGCGTGTGTCAGAATTGGCGGCTTTGTCGTGTAAAAGTCCTTATCTGATTTTCCATATGGATAGGGCAGAATTGAGGACTCGTCCACAGTTTCTCCCTAAGGTGGTATCAGCTTTTCATTTGAACCAACCTATTGTGGTGCCTGCGGCTACTAGGGACTTGGAGGATTCCAAGTTACTGGACGTAGTCAGGGCCTTGAAAATTTATGTTTCCAGGACGGCTGGAGTCAGGAAAACTGACTCGCTATTTATCCTGTATGCACCCAACAAGCTGGGTGCTCCTGCTTCTAAGCAGACTATTGCTCGCTGGATTTGTAGCACAATTCAGCTGGCGCATTCTGCGGATGGACTGCCGCATCCTAAATCTGTAAAAGCCCATTCCACGAGGAAGGTGGGCTCTTCTTGGGCGGCTGCCCGAGGGGTCTCGGCTTTACAACTTTGCCGAGCTGCTACTTGGTCAGGGGCAAACACGTTTGCAAAATTCTACAAATTTGATACCCTGGCTGAGGAGGACCTTGAGTTCTCTGATTCGGTGCTGCAGAGTCATCCGCACTCTCCCGCCCGTTTGGGAGCTTTGGTATAATCCCCATGGTCCTTACGGAGTTCCCAGCATCCACTAGGACGTCAGAGAAAATAAGATTTTACTCACCGGTAAATCTATTTCTCGTAGTCCGTAGTGGATGCTGGGCGCCGGGATGGGCGGATTGTCTGCAATACTTGTATATAGGTATTTTACTCACCGGTAAATCTATTTCTCGTAGTCCGTAGTGGATGCTGGGCGCCGGGATGTGCGGATTGTCTGCAATACTTGTATATAGTTATTGCCTAACTAAAGGGTTATTGTTGAGCCATCTGTTGAGAGGCTCAGTTATAGTTCATACTGTTAACTGGGTATAGTATCACGAGTTATACGGTGTGATTGGTGTGGCTGGTATGAGTCTTACCCGGGATTCAAAATCCTTCCTTATTGTGTCAGCTCTTCCGGCCACAATATCCTAACTGAGGTCTGGAGGAGGGTCATAGTGGGAGGAGCCAGTGCACACCAGGTAGTCCTAAAGCTTTCTTTAGTTGTGCCCAGTCTCCTGCGGAGCCGCTATTCCCCATGGTCCTTACGGAGTTCCCAGCATCCACTACGGACTACGAGAAATAGATTTACCGGTGAGTAAAATCTTATTTTCTCTAGCATCCATAAGGGATATTGGGGACAGAATTAGTACAGTGGGGTATAGATGGGTCAAAAGGAGCCAGTGCATTTTACATTTCTTCCACTGGGTGTGCTGGCCCCTCCCCTCTATGCCTCCTCCCACAGCTCAGTTTAGAAAAAAAGTGCCCTCAGGAGAGGATGCACAGTCTGAAGCTCCAGAGTTTTTTCGTCATTTTCTTTTTAAGTTTTTATTTATTTCGGTATGCTGTTTGGGTAACAGTATACTTGCGCCGTGGGAGTTAGGGAAGGCGGTCACCGGCCTCTTGAGGTGCAGAGCCGCTTCCCCGCTGCAGGACCAGCGTCCTGAGGGGCTATTTGTTCAGTGGGGCATGGCACCTTGGCTGTCGCAGCCTCAGCATGCCGCACACCCCTAATACTGCCTGAGGGTGATCATTGGTGGTGAGTACCAACCGGGGGACCTGCTAGGGGAGTCCCCAGGTTTACTGTGCGGCTGACAGCGCGGGTGTGAACGGGTCCCTCCTGGGGGGGGCCCGCTATGGCCTCCGCATGAGACTGGCTAATATGAGGTAAACCAAGCATTTACGTGAGGTTTTTACAACTTGGGAGACTTGGCCAATATAAGAAGTAGCTCCGGCGCCATGGAGGGGGGCGGAGCTACACGAGAGCGGGCTGAGTGGCATTTTGGCGCCTACCTCTGCATGGCAGCAGCAGCAGCCTCCACAGCTTCTCCACATATTCCCTGGATCACTGGTACCGGGTAGAGAGGGGGCGAGCCGCTATACTACTGCACAATAACAATCCCTCTGAGGGATTTTATCAGTAACAGTCTCACTGTGTTTACACATAAAGAACGCTGACAGCCTCACTGGGGTCCTCTCCTATGTCTCCTCCCACATGCAATAGGGCAGGCTTGCAATATATCAATATCAGGCTCTGTTGTATGTGTATTATACCTGTTTTTCTCATACGTCCTAGAGGATACTGGGGATGCTTCAAGAACCATGGGGTATAGACGGGATCCGCAGGAGACATGGGCACACTATAAGACTTTGAATGGGTGTGAACTGGCTCCTCCCTCTATGCCCCTCCTCCAGACTCCAGTTAGATTCTGTGCCCAGTGAGACTGGATGCACACTGAGGAGCTCTCCAGAGTTTCTCAGAAAAAGACTTTTATTAGGTTTATTATTTTCAGGAAGACCTGCTGGCAACAGGCTCCCTGCATCGTGGGACTGAGGGGAGAGAAGTCAGACCTACTTCTCTGAGTTCAAGGGCTCTGCTTCTTAGGGCTGTAACACACACTCCGGTTTTTCCCGGATGGCAAAAAGCCGGACAAAGTTTGTCCGGCTTTTTGCCATCCGGGAGAAACCGGCAGTGTCTGTCACACAGGACGGCTTTGAGCCGTGTGTGATGCTGTGCGCATGCGCAGCATCAGACACGGCTTCAGAAAAAACCATTGTGTGTGAAAGCTCCCCTTCACACACATGGTTTACTGGCTCCAAGGACGGCCCGGCGGCCGCCCGGCCGCCGGACCTTCCAGTGGTGAGACCCGGCTGCAACCCGGCAGCCGGGCCGGGGCCGTGCAGTGTGAAGGGACCCTACCCCTCACACTGTTAACTACAATGCCGGCACGGGAAAAAGCCGTCCGGCTTTTTCCCGGCCGGCAACAACCGTGTAGTGTGTTTTAGCCCTTAGGCTACTGGACACCATTAGCTCCAGAGGGTTCGATCACTTGGTGCGCCTAGCTGCTTGTTCCCGAAGCCGCACCGTCACCCCCCTCACAGAGCCAGAAGACAGAAGCTGAGTGAGTAAAGGAAGATCAGAAGACTTCAGTGACGGCAGAAGACGCCTTTTGAGGTACCGCGCAGCGGGCCCGCTGCGCGCCATGCTCCCACATGAGAACGGCACTGCAGGGTGCATGGCGCAGGGGGGGGGCGACCTGGGCAGCATAGGACCCTCAAATAGCACTGGCAGATGTGTAAACAGTGCCTAGGCACTAATTACGGACCCCCGCCAGTATAAATATGTGATTTAAGCGGGACTGAAGCGCGCCATGAAGGGGCGTGGCTTAGCCCTCAGCTCTGACCAGCGCCATTTTCTCTTCACAGAAGCTGCAGAGACGCTGAGCATGGCCTTCTACACTACTGTACAAGTAACGGTGCAAAACGGTGGGGGGGGCACAAGTGATTTGGTGCTAATTACTTATATATAAAAGCGCTAACAGGTCTGGGCAGTCTTTTACTCGCTTCAGTACCGGGATAGGCGCTGGGTTGAGAGCTGGCAGAACTCCCTCTGTGTCTCCCTTACAAGCTTTGTTGTGGGTCTGTCTCCTATAGCCCAGTGTGGTTGTGGGTGTCGGTACGTGTGTGTCGACATGTCTGAGGCTGAGTGCTCTTCCCAGGAGGAGCCTGGAGTGGAGACAGAAAAGACTGTGAGAGTGACCGTGTTGGCACCGCCGACGGATGATTGGGTAAATATGTTGAGTGTTTTGAATGCAAATGTGGCTCAGTTATCTAAGAGATTTGATAAATCTGAGTCTAAGAACTAGACATGGAGAAAATCCATGGAGGATGCATTGTCACAAACTCAGACCCCTTCGGGTCACAGAAACGTGCTTTTACCCAGATAGCAGATACAGATACCGACACGGACTCTGATTCCAGTGTCGACTATAGTGATGCCAGATTGAAGCCAAAACTGGCTAAGAGCATTCAGTACATGATTGTGGCGATAAAAGAAGTGTTGCATATTACAGAGGACCCTGCGGTTCCTGATTACTAGGGTCTGTATGTATAAAGGAAAGAAACCTGAGGTAACGTTTCCTCCCTCTCATGAACTGAACGCTCTTTTTGAAAAGGCTTGGGAAAATCCTGACAAGAAGATACAGGTTCCCAAAAGAATTCCAGTGACATATCCATTTCCATTTGGGGACAGGGAAAAGTGGGAGTCAACCCCCACGGTAGACAAAGCTTTATCGCGTCTGTCCAAAAAGGTGGCGCTTCCGTCTCCTGACACGGCATCCCTAAAGGATCCTGCAGATCGTAAGCAGGAAAATACACTAAAATGCATTTGTCACTACGGGTTCGCTACTCAGACCTGCAGTTGCTGCGGCATGGGTGAGTAGCGCTATTGAAAAGTGAGCAGATAACTTGTCATCTGAGATAGATACTCTGGACAGGGATAACGTGCTTTTGACTCTGGGTCACATCAGGGACGCTGCAGCATATTTAAAAGAAGCTGTAAGGGATATTGGCCTTTTGGGATCAAGGGCCAATGCCATGGCAGTCTCAGCTAGGAGAGCATTGTGGATTCATCAATGGAATGCTGATGCTGACTCTAAGAAGGCGATGGAGTCGTTACCGTTTAACGGTAGTGTCTTGTTTGGTGACGGCCTCACTGACCTGGTATCTACGGCTACCGCGGGTAAGTCGTCATTTTTACCTTATGTTCCTGCGCAACAGAAGAAAACGCCCCACTATCAGATGCAGTCCTTTCGGCCCAATAAATACAAAAAAGGACGAGGGTCCTCCTTCCTTGCTGCGAGAGGAAGAGGAAGGGGAAAAAGGTCACAGGCTGTGGCAAGTTCCCAAGAGCAGAAGTCCTCTCCGGCTTCTACCAAATCCACCGCATGACGCTGGGGCTCCTCTGCGGGAGTCCGCACCGGGGGGGCACGTCTCAAACTTTTCAGTCAGGTCTGGGTGCCCTCGGACCTGGATCCTTGGATATTAGAAATAGTAACCCAAGGATACAGATTACAGTTTCAAGACGTGCCCACTCACTGATTTTTCAAATCGGCCTTGCCAGCTTCTCTTCCAGAAAGGGAGATAGTATGCGCTGCAATACTAAAGCTGTGTCAAAATCAAGTTATTGTCACGGTACCCCCGTCACAACAGGGGGAAGGCTTTTAGTCGTCGAGCCTGTTCGTGGTCCCGAAGCCGGATGGCTCAGTCAGACCGGTTCTGAACCTAAAATCCCTCAATTTCTTTCTAAAAAAATTCAAATTCAAGATGGAATCTCTCCGAGCAGTGGTCTCCAGTCTGGAGGAGGAGGATTTAATGGTGTCGGTCGACATAAAGGATGCCTACTTACATGTCCCCATATATCCTGCACATCAGGCTTACCTGAGGTTTGCTGTTCAGAATTGTCATTACCAATTTCAGACGTTGCCGTTTGGTCTGTCCACGGCTCCGAGGATTTTCACCAAAGTAATGGCGGAAATGATGGTTCTCCTGCGCAAGCAGGGAATCACAATTATCCCGTACTTGGACAATCTCCTCATAAAGGTGAGATCCAAGGAGCAATTGCTGAAAAATGTTGCGCTCTCACTGACGATTCTGCAACAACATGGTTGGCTCCTAAACTTGCCAAAATCACAGTTGGTTCCGACGACACGGCTGTCGTTCCTGGGTATGATTCTGGATACAGAATTACAGAGAGTTTTTCTTCCAGTGGAAAAGGCTCTGGAAATACAGAACATGGTAAAACAGATTCTGAAACCAGCAAAGGTGTCTGTTCTTCAATGCACTAGGTTGCTGGGGAAGATGGTGGCGGCCTATGAGGCCATTCCGTATGGCAGGTTCCATGCCAGGGTGTTTCAGTGGGATCTGTTGGACAAGTGGTCCGGGTCTCACCTGGACATGCACCGGAAAATAATCCTATCTTCCAGGACCAGGATCTGCCTTCTGTGGTGGCTGCACAGTTCTCATCTTCTGGAGGGACGCAGGTTCGGGATTCAGGATTGGATCCTGGTGACCACAGATGCAAGTCTCCGAGGCTGGGGAGCAGTCACACAGAGGAAAAATTTTCAGGGAAAGTGGTCAAGCCAGGAGGCTTGTCTGCACATAAACATTCTGGAATTAAGGGCCATTTACAACGGCATTCTGCAAGCAGAACATCTTCTTCGCGGTCTGCCCGTCTTGATTCAGTCAGACAACGTAACAGCAGTGGCGTACATAAACCGCCAGGGCGGAAGAAGGAGCAGAGCGGCGATGGCCGAGGCCACGAAGATTCTTCGCTGGGCGGAAAGACATGCCAGCGCTCTGTCAGCAGTCTTCATTCCAGGAGTGGACAACTGGTAAGCAGACTTCCTCAGCAGACACTATCTCCATCCAGGAGAGTGGGGTCTTCATAGAGAGGTCTTTGCAGAAGTGACAAGTCATTGGGGAATTCCTCAAGTAGACATGATGGCGTCCTGCCTCAACAAGGAACTACAGAGATATTGTTCCAGGTCAAGGGACCCTCAAGCGATGGCGGTGGACGCCCTAGTGACACCGTGGGTATTTCCGTCGGTATATGTGTTCCCTCCACTTGCACTCATTCCAAAGGTGATAAAGATTATAAGAAGAACAAGGGTTCAGCCGATACTCATTGTTCCAGATTGGCCAAAAAGGGCTTGGTATCCAGATCTTCAGGAGTTGCTCATAGAAGATCCCTGGCCTCTTCCTCTTCGGGAGGACCTGTTGCAACAGGGACCGTGCGTGTATCAAGACTTATCGCGGCTGAGTTTGACGGCATGGTGGTTGAACGCCAAATCCTAGCCCGGAAGGGTATTCCCAGTGAAGTCATTCCCACTCTTCTTCAGGCTAGAAAAGAAGTAACGGCAAAGCATTACCACCGTATTTGGAGGAAATATGTGTCTTGGTGTGAATCCAAGAAGGCTCCTACGGAACAATTTCAACTGGGGCGTTTACTCCATTTTTTGCAAGCAGGTGTGGATGCGGGCCTAAAGTTAGGCTCCATTAAAGTACAGATTTCGGCCTTGTCGATATTTTTTTTTCAGAAAGAATTGGCCTCCCTTCCAGAAGTTCAGACCTTCGTGAAAGGCGTGCTACACATCCAACCTCCATTTGTGCCTCCTGTGGCACCGTGGGATCTTAATGTGGTATTGCAGTTCCTGCAATCGCATTGGTTTGAACCTTTGCGTAAGGTTGAGTTAAAATTCCTTACTTGGAAAGTAGTCATGTTGTTGGCCTTGGCATCCGCAAGGCGGGTGTCTGAGTTGGCGGCTTTGTCTCACAAAAGCCCCTATTTAATCTTCCATGCTGATAGAGCGGAGGTGAGAACTCGTCAGCAATTTCTGCCAAAAGTGGTTTCATCTTTTCACGTGAACCAGCCTATTGTGGTGCCTGTGGCTACTGACGCCCTGGCGGAATCAAAGTCTCTCGATGTGGTCAAAGCTTTGAAAATCTATGTCGCCAGGACGGCTCAGATTAGGAAAACAGAGGCTCTGTTTGTCCTGTGGGCTCCCAACAAGATTGGGGCTCCTGCTTCTAAGCAGACTATTGCACGCTGGATCTGTAATACGATTCAGCAGGCTCATTCTACGGCAGGATTGCCGTTACCGAAATCGGTGAAAGCCCATTCTACCAGAAAGGTGGGCTCATCCTGGGTGGCTGCTCGAGGGGTCTCGGCGTTACAACTTTGCCGAGCTGCTACTTGGTCGGGATCAAACACCTCTGCGAAGTTCTACAAGTTTGATACCCTGGCTGAGGAGGACCTCTTGTTTGGTCAATCGGTACTGCAGAGTCATCCGCACTCTCCCGCCCGTTCTAGAGCTTTGGTATAAACCACATGGTTCTTGAAGCATCCCCAGCATCCTCTAGGACGTATGAGAAAATAGGATTTTAATACCTACCGGTAAATCCTTTTTTCTTAGTCCGTAGAGGATGCTGGGCGCCCGTCCCAGTGCGGGCTGTATCTGCAGTTTGGTTATGGTTATGGTTACGCTCCTGTTGAGTTGAGTTCAGTCAGTCTGATGTTGCATGCATTGTTGTTGAATGCCATGTTATACGGCGTGTTTGAGGTGTGAGCTGGTATGTGTCTCACCTTAGTTTTAAAATAATTAAATAAATCCTTTTCCTCGAAATGTCCGTCTCCCTGGGCACAGTTCCTATAACTGGAGTCTGGAGGAGGGGCATAGAGGGAGGAGCCAGTTGACACCCATTCAAAGTCTTATAGTGTGCCCATGTCTCCTGCGGATCCCGTTTATACCCCATGCTTCTTGAAGCCTCCCCAGCATCCTCTAGGGACAAAGAGAAAAGGATTTACCGGTAGGTATTAAAATCCTATTTTCTGATTCACAATGGCAAAACAGAAGTCATGCTGTGTATATAATGCCAGATTCTCTCCTAGTTCATCTAGCTCCATATCATGTGAGCAGTGTAGTCAGCCATCTCTGAATGCTGATAACAATGTGGGGGAGAGTCCAGAGCCCTCCTGGTTGGGGGCTATCAAAACTACGATGTCTGATATGTCGTCTCAGCTCACTGCAAATGCCAATAAGACTCAGGAACTGCAACAAGCAGTGGAAAGTCTAACTGCCAAACATCCCCCCCTGTCTACTAAGGGTGCACATAAACGTGCTTTACCTGCACTCCTATCAGATACTGATGATGATATACAGGATGATGTGGACCCCATAAGTGGGGATTATTCCCCCACCCAGGGTATTGAGCCCCTTACATTGGCTATTAGGGATGTGTTAAAGCTCCCCCTGGAGGATGCTACTACTCAGCAGTCATTTTTCCTCCCACAGGATAATAGCAGTCACATTTCCTGATTCCAAGGAATTGGATGAATTATTTAAATTAGCCTGGAAGAATCCAGATAAAAAAATTTCAGGTGTCAAAACAGTTTTTGCATACTTTCCCCTTTGCCCCTGAAGGCAGAAAATTCTGGGAAGAGTCTCCAGCAGTAGACGTCTCAGTCTCTTGCCTTTCTAAAAAGGCGGTACTCCCTGCTCCGGGCTCCTTTACTGTAAAGGACCCGGCAGATAGAAAAATTGAGACCACTCAAATCTATTTACATTGCTGCAGGTGTTGCTCAAAGGCCGGTCATTGCAGGTTGCTGGATGACATACGCAATTCATTCCTGGGCTAATCAAATTAAGGAAGGTCTCTCGGGTGATATGACCTTAGTTAATACTGTTACTTTCCTAACTCACATTGAGGACACGGCAAGAGTCCTCTGTGACTCCCTTAAAGAGATTAACCCTCATTCCGAGTTGTTCGCTCGTTAGTTATTTTCGCAACGGAGCGATTAGCCGCAAACTGCGCATGGGCAATGTTCGCAGTGCGTCTGCGCCAAGTAAATTTGCAAAAAAGTTTGGTATTTTACTCACTGCTTAACGAAGAAATTTCATCGTTCTGGTGACCGGAGTGTGATTGACAGGAAGTGGGTGTTTCTGGGCGGAAACTGGACGTTTTTTGGGAGTGTGCGAAAAAACGCAGCCGTTTCTGGGAAAAACGCGGGAGTGGCTGGAGAAACGGGGGAGTGTCTGGGCGAACGCTGGGTGTGTTTGTGACGTCAAACCAGGAACGAAACTGACTGAACTGATCGCAGTGGCAGAGTAAGTCTCGAGCTACTCAGAAACTGCAAAGAAATTTCTTTTCGCAATTCTGCTATTCTTTCGTCCGCAATTCTGCAAAGCTAAGATTCACTCCCAGTAGGCGGCGGCTTAGCGTGTGCAAAGCTGCTAAAAGCAGCTAGCGAGCGACCAACTCGGAATGAGGGCCATTGGCAATATTAATGCTAGGACCACGGCTATGGCTGTGTCTGCACGCAGAGCCATATGGTTGCGTCAGTGGATTGCTGATGCTGACTCCAAACGTAATGTGGAATCTCTTCCCTACACAGGGGAATATCTCTTTGGAGGTGAATTTGACGCATGGATTTCCAAAGCTACTGCTGGAAAATCCATGTTTCTCCCTTTGGGGGCTCCACCTGCTAGACGTACCTATCCGGGACCGTCTACTCAGTCTTTTCGGTCCTCCAGATTTCATTCTAGGGCCAGAGGGGCCTCTAACGCAGCTAGAGGCTCCAAAGGAAAACCTAAAAAAACAGCCGTTGCTGGATCTCAGGACCAGAACACCAGTTCTGCTCCCGCTAAGACTTCAGCATGACAGTGCCCACCTACCCCGAGGAGATCTTGTGGTGGGAGCACGATTATGTCACTTCAGCCACATCTGGGACGGTTCCTGCCAAGATGCTTGGGTAAGGGACCTTATCTCTCAGGGTTACAAGCTTGAGTTCGACGGTACTCCTCCCCAACGATTTTTCAAATCAGGCTTACCAGCTTTGGAAAGTATGCGTGGTACGTCACTACTGGCCATAAACAAGTTGGTCCAGTCCCAGGTCATTGTTCCAGTACCCCTACTACAACAAGGACAGGGTTACTACTCCAGTCTGTTTGTAGTACCAAAACCAGACGGGTCTGTGAGACCCATTCTGAATCTGAAGTCCTTGAATCCTCACCTGAAGGTTTTCAATTTCAAGATGGAATCTTTGACAGCGGTGATCGCAGGCCTGGAACAACAGGAATTCCTAGTGTCCCTGGATATCAAGGACGCTTACCTGCATATCCCAATTTGGCCTCCTCATCAGGCCTATCTGAGGTTTGCCCTACTGAATGATCACTACCAGTTTTAGGCGTTACCTTTCGGCATGTCTACAGCTCCGAGGGTGTTCACGAAGGTGATGGCAGAAATGATATTTCAACTCAGAGTCCAGGGGGTCAATGTAGTCCCTTACCTGGACGATCTCCTGATAAAAGTAAGTTCCAGGGAGCTTCTATTGCTCCATATAGATCGCACTATCCAACTTCTGTCTCACCACGGGTGGATCCTCAATCTGCAGAAGTCCCACCTGGAACCGTCTCAGCGACTCCTGTTTCTGGGAATGCTACTGGTTACTGTAGTTGTCACTGACCTGGGCTGAGAGAATTGGGTACTCGGGGATTCTTCCAATGGTCGGGAAGAGGAACCGTAGCTGTTTCGCAATAAAGACGGACGGATGTAGGTTTTCCTCATGCAGCTTTATTAATAATAGATACTTGAGAACAATGCCAGAAACCACGGAAGGAAATGGGTGATAATGAATGAACAATGTTGGGATCACGAAATGAAGGATTGATGACTTGAAAGCAATGCTGAAGAACTCTGAATGAGGAAATGAAAGATGATTTGAGAACGAGGCTGAAGAATTCTGAAGAAAAGAATGATGATTTGAGAATGACGCTGAAGAACTCTGTATGGAGAAACGAATGATGATTGGAGAACGATGCTGAAGAACTCTGTCAGTGAGAACTGAAATCGCACTCACAATGCTGGGAGTCTGGGCATGCACTTACAGTGCTGGAGACTGGGAACACACTTGCAGTGCTGGAGACTGGGAACACACTTGCAGTGCTGGAGATTGGGAACACACTTGCAATGCTGGAGACTGGGAACACACTTGTAGTGCTGGAGACTGGGAGCACACTTGCAGTGCTGGAGACTGGGAGCACACTTGCAGTGCTGGAGACTGGGAGCACACTTGCAGTGCTGGAGACTGGGAACACACTTGCAGTGCTGGAGACTGGGAACACATTCGCAGTGCTGGAGACTGGGAACACACTTGCAGTGCTGGAGAATGGGAACACACTTGCAGTGCTGGAGACTGGGAACACACTTGTAGTGCTGGAGACTGGGAGCACACTTGCAGTGCTGGAGACTGGGAACACACTTGCAGTGCTGGAGACTGGGAACACATTCGCAGTGCTGGGGACTGGGAGCACACTTGCAGTGCTGGAGACTGGGAGCACACTTGCAGTGCTGGAGAGAGACTGGGAACACACTTGCAGTGCTGGAGACTGGGAACACACTTGCAGTGCTGGAGACTGGGAACACACTTGTAGTGCTGGAGACTGGGAACACACTTGTAGTGCTGGAGACTGGGAGCACACTTGCAGTGCTGGAGACTGGGGAGACTGGGAGCATACTTGCAGTGCTGGAGACTGGGAGCACACTTGCAGTGCTGGAGACTGGGGAGACTGAGAGCACACTTGCAGTGCTGGAGACTGGGAGCACACTTGCAGTGCTGGAGACTGGGAACACACTTGCAGTGCTGGAGATTGGAAACACACTTGCAGTGCTGGAGACTGGGAGCACACTTGTAGTGCTGGAGACTGGGAGCACACTTGCAGTGCTGGAGACTGGGAGCACACTTGCAGTGCTGGAGACTGGGAGCACACTTGCAGTGCTGGAGACTGGGAGCACACTTGCAGTGCTGGAGACTGGGAACACACTTGCAGTGCTGGAGACTGGGAGCACACTTGCAGTGCTGGAGACTGGGAACACACTTGCAGTGCTGGAGACTGGGAACACACTTGCAGTGCTGGAGACTGGGAACATATTTGCAGTGCTGGAGAATGGGAACACACTTGCAGTGCTGGAGACTGGGAACACACTTGCAGTGCTGGAGACTGGGAACACACTTGCAGTGCTGGAGACTGGGAACACACTTGCAGTGCTGGAGACTGGGAACACACTTGCATTGCTGGAGACTGGGAACACACTTGCAGTGCTGGAGACTGGGAACACACTTGTAGTGCTGGAGACTGGGAACACACTTGTAGTGCTGGAGACTGGGAGCACACTTGCAGTGCTGGAGACTGGGGAGACTGGGAGCACACTTGCAGTGCTGGAGACTGGGAGCACACTTGCAGTGCTGGAAACTGGGGAGACTGAGAGCACACTTGCAGTGCTGGAGACTGGGAGCACACTTGCAGTGCTGGAGACTGGGAACACACTTGCAGTGCTGGAGATTGGAAACACACTTGCAGTGCTGGAGACTGGGAGCACACTTGCAGTGCTGGAGACTGGGAGCACACTTGCAGTGCTGGAGACTGGGAGCACACTTGTAGTGCTGGAGACTGGGAGCACACTTGCAGTGCTGGAGACTGGGAGCACACTTGCAGTGCTGGAGACTGGGAGCACACTTGCAGTGCTGGAGACTGGGAGCACACTTGCAGTGCTGGAGACTGGGAACACACTTGCAGTGCTGGAGACTGGGAGCACACTTGCAGTGCTGGAGACTGGGAACACACTTGCAGTGCTGGAGACTGGGAACACACTTGCAGTGCTGGAGACTGGGAACACACTTGCAGTGCTGGAGAATGGGAACACACTTGCAGTGCTGGAGACTGGGAACACACTTGCAGTGCTGGAGACTGGGAACACACTTGCAGTGCTGGAGACTGGGAACACACTTGTAGTGCTGGAGACTGGGAGCACACTCGCAATGCTGGAGACTGGAAACACACTTGTAGTGCTGGAGACACACATAGGTCACACACACTGGGGCCAGTGGTGGCAGACTACACACATAGGACACACACACTGGGGCCAGTGGTGGCAGGCTACACACATAGGACACACACACTGCGGCCAGTGGTGGCAGGCTACACACATAGGACACACACACTGGGGGCAGTGATGGCAGGCTACACACATAGGACACCCACTGGGGCCAGTGGTGGCAGACTACACACATATGACACACACACTGGGGCCAGTGGTGGCAGGCTACACACATAGGACACACACACTGGGGCCAGTGATGGCAGGCTACACACATAGGACACACACACTGGGGCCAGTGATGGCAGGCTACACACATAGGACACACACACTGCGGCCAGTGGTGGCAGACTACACACATAGGACACACACACTGGGGCCAGTGGTGACAGACTACACACATAGGTCACAGACAGACACTCCTACCTTTTATCCTGCCTTTCCTCCGAGCTCCCAGCCACCTCTAAACTCACTCTTCCCACCAAAGCGCTTTGCCAGTACCCCCATCACTCCCCCTCCAAACTTCCAGCTGCTCCCAGTCCCGGTGTGCAGGGGTAGGGGGGCGGACAGGGGGAGTGATCCGCTGCAGCCACAGCAAAGTTGTCTTCATGTCTGCCCTGCACTGATTAATGTATACTATGCTCTGCGCCGCGGTTCTGCTGCCCACCCCGGCTCTCAAGCTCCGCCCCATTGTGTCTGGACTCCCGCATGCGCGGTAATGAGTACACTCAGGGCTGGGGAATTCCGGGGGACTGGGAGGGCTCTCCGGGGTAGCGGGACACTTACCGAGGAAACGAGAGCCTCCCGCAGAATGCGGGAGTGTCGGTAAGTATGGAGCACACTTGCAGTGCTGGAGACTGGGAACACACTCGCAGTGCTGGAGACTGGGAACACACTCGCAGTGCTGGAGACTGGGAACACATTCGCAGTGCTGGAGACTGGGAACACACTTGCAGTGCTGGAGACTGGGAACACACTTGCAGTGCTGGAGACTGGGAACACACGTGCAGTGCTGGAGACTGGGAACACACTTGCAGTGCTGGAGACTGGAAGCACACTTGCAGTGCTGGAGACTGGGAACACACTCGCAGTGCTGGAGACTGGGAACACATTCGCAGTGCTGGAGACTGGAAGCACACTTGCAGTGCTGGAGACTGGGAACACACTTGCAGTGCTGGAGACTGGGAACACACGTGCAGTGCTGGAGACTGGGAACACATTTGCAGTGCTGGAGACTGGGAACACACTCGCAGTGCTGGAGACTGGGAACACATTCGCAGTGCTGGAGACTGGAAGCACACTTGCAGTGCTGGAGACTGGGAACACACTTGCAGTGCTGGAGACTGGGAACACACGTGCAGTGCTGGAGACTGGGAACACACTTGCAGTGCTGGAGACTGGAAGCACACTTGCAGTGCTGGAGACTGGGAACACACTCGCAGTGCTGGAGACTGGGAACACATTCGCAGTGCTGGAGACTGGAAGCACACTTGCAGTGCTGGAGACTGGGAACACACTTGCAGTGCTGGAGACTGGGAACACACGTGCAGTGCTGGAGACCGGGAACACACTTGCAGTGCTGGAGACTGGAAGCACACTTGCAGTGCTGGAGACTGAGAACACACTCGCAGTGCTGGAGACTGGGAACACACTCGCAGTGCTGGAGAACGGGAACACACTTGCAGTGCTGGAGACTGGGAGCACACTTGCAGTGCTGGAGACTGGGAACACACTTGCAGTGCTGGAGACTGGGAACACACTTGCAGTGCTGGGAACACACTTGCAGTGCTGGAGACTGGGAACACATTCGCAGTGCTGGAGACTGGGAACACGTTCGCAGTGCTGGAGACTGGGAACACACTTGCAGTGCTGGAGACTGGGAACACACTTGCAGTGCTGGAGACTGGGAACACATTTGCAGTGCTGGAGACTGGGAGCACACTTGCAGTGCTGGAGACTGGGAGCACACTTGCAGTGCTGGAGACTGGGAACACAGTTGCAGTGCTGGAGACTGGGAACACAGTTGCAGTGCTGGAGACTGGGAACACACTTGCAGTGCTGGAGACTGGGAACACACTTGCAGTGCTGGAGACTGGGAACACACTTGCAGTGCTGGAGACTGGGAACACACTTGCAGTGCTGGAGACTTGGAACACACTTGCAGTGCTGGAGACTGGGAACACACTTGCAGTGCTGGAGACTGGGAACACACTTGCAGTGCTGGAGACTGGGAACACACTTGCAGTGCTGGAGACTGGGAACACACTTGCAGTGCTGGAGACTGGGAACACACTTGCAGTGCTGGAGACTGGGAACACACTTGCAGTGCTGGAGACTGGGAACACACTTGCAGTGCTGGAGACTGGGAACACACTTGCAGTGCTGGAGACTTGGAACACACTCGCAGTGCTGGAGACTGGGAACACACTCGCAGTGCTAGAGACTGGGAACACATTTGTAGTGCTGGAGACTGGGAACACGGAGGGCTAGGGAACACTCCTTCTTGAACTGCAGCATGAGCCTAGGGACAGCTGTGAAGCGACGATACTCAGGCACCAGAGCTTTGCCCGGCGTCTCCCTTTAAACTTCCTGCTCTGTTTCTATTGGCCGCTGCGGTCACTTGACGGCCGACACACATCCCTGGCCCAGCGACGGAGCACACAGCGGAGGGGTAAGCGCGGCGCCCGCCGCTGTCCCTTTGTGACAGTAGCATAGAAGGTGTTCCTCACAGAGGAAAAGGTGAGAACACTTCAAGAAATGGTTTGCATGGTACTCCGACCAGCTCGAGTCTCCATTCATCTTTGCATAAAAGTATTGGGAAAGATGGTGGCCTCGTACGAGGCAATTCAATTCAGAAGGTTTCATGCCAGACCGTTCCAATTGGACATCCTGAACAAGTGGTCCGGTTCCCATCTTCAGATGAACCGGATGATTCGGTTGTCACCCCAGGCCAGGATTTCCCTCCTGTGGTGACTACAGTCTTCCACCCTGCTGGAAGGATGACGCTTTGGAATTCAGGATTGGATCCTCCTCACGACGGATGCGAGTCTAAGAGGATGGGGAGCTGTCACCCAAGGGGCGCAGTTCCAGGGCAGGTGGTCTGCCCAAGAGGCCCTAATTCCAATCAACATTCTGGAACTCCGGGCTATCCACGGGGCTCTGCTTCAGGCGTCTCCTCTACTACGGGATCAGGCGATCCAGGTGCAGTCGGACAACGCCACGGTGGTGGCTTACATCAATCGACAAGGAGGGACAAAAAGCAGGGCCTGAATGCGCGAAGTGTCAAGAATACTCCTCTGGGAATAAAGAAATGCAAAAGCACTGTCCGCAATCTTCATTCCTGGAGTGGACAACTGGGAGGCGGACTTCCTAAGTCACCATAACCTCCGAGCAGGGGAGTGGGGACTACACCCTCAGGTGTTCCAACTGATCATTGACAGGTGGGGTTGCCCACAGATCGACTTGATGGCCTCTCGTCTCAACAAGAAGCTTCGCTGCTATTGCTCATGAACCAAGGACCCTCAGGCGAGCGCAGTGGATGTGCTGACTTTGCCTTGGCCTTACCAGCTGGTCTACTGTTTCTTCCGATTCCTCTGATGCCAAGGGTGCTCAAGCGGATCAGAAATCAAAGAGTGGAAGCAATCTTGATTGGCCCCGAAGAGCATGGTACACGGCTCTACTGGACTTGTCCGTAGAGGCCCCTTGGCCTCTACCACTAAGAATGGATCTTCTTCAACAAGGACCGTTCGTCTATCCGGACTTACGGCGGCTTCGTTTGACGGCATGGAAGTTGAGCGGAACATCCTAGCTCACAAAGGGCTTTCCAAAAAGGTCATTGCCACTATGGTGCAAGCCAGAAAACCTGTGATGTCAAAACACTATCCTCATATCTGGCGGAGATATGTCTCGTGGTGCGAGGAGCACAAATTTCCCTCTGCAGAATTCAACTTGGGAAGGTTTCTCCATTTCCTGTAGGCTGGAGTGGATAAAGGCTTGCGTCTGGGACCCATTAAGGTCTGTCACAACAGAGGGTCTGAGTTGACAGGAGGAAGCCTCAGTTGTAGGGGCTGAGATGAATTTAAACTTGGGAGGTTTAATCAGACCCCTGGACATGTAAGTGTTAGTGTAGAAGGATTGCCCAAAGGTGTGACCATGACAACCAGGATTTAAAAGTCAATAAAAGTTTTATTAACAAAACTTCGTATATACACAGCAGAGAGAAATGAGTAAAAATATGCAGTGATTAAATGAAACAGTTCCTGGATCACCATAAGCTTGGCTGGAGCCACAGGGTACTGGTAGGATAAGGTACAGATCTTAAAGTCCCAGTGATGGATTGTCCTTACCAGACCCGTCTGTAGTAGTGAGTGTAGCCAAGGAACACGTCAGCAGATGTAATACTTGGAGCTGGTAACACTGTAGCTGAGAAGACTGCTGTGGATGCTGGATGGAACCAGCCAGGTGATGGAGACACGGAGTGGATGCTGGATGGAACCAGCCATGTGGTGGAAACACGGAGTGGATGCTGGATGGAACCAGCCAGGTGGTAGAATGAAGCGAGGGAGCGTGGATACAGGAAAGATGATATGTGGATACCGGTGGTTTGTGGATACTGCTGGGATGTAGGTATCCGCTGGAACAACACCGGCACTTTAAGAAAGCTGGATACTGCTGGAAGCTGACCGCTGGAAGCAGATGGATCTGTAGCTGGAAGCTGGAGTAGTCACAGAGGACTGCAGAGTCAGGCTGCACCGCAAGGTGGTAGGCAGGTGCGGGTCTCTTAGTGGAGGCTGGAGACAGGAGCTGGAACCTGGAGAAACAATCACAGGAGAGAGACTGGAAACAAGGTTTGACAACCAAAGCACTGACGATTTCCTGGTTCAGGCACAGGATATTTATACCTGCAGCAAGGCAGGCATTGGCTGAGCAATTATGCAGATTCCAGTAGAGCAGCGGATTGGTGGAAACTGAGGCATGTGACTAAAACCAACATGGCTGCGCCCATGTTAGCACTTGGAGGGAAAGTCAGTTTGAGAAACCATGTGGAAATTCGGCAGCAATGGCGGCGCAGGCCGCAGAGGGCAGGAGACGCCACACTGGCAACTTGCATACTGAAACCACATGGATGACAGCGGAGGCCGCGGCAGACATGAGACGCCACACTGACAACCTGTAATCTGGAAACACAGGAGCGGCGGCGGAGGCCGCAGAGGGCTGGAGACGCCATTCAGAAATCAAACATGACGCCGCCGTGACAGCGTCTCAGAGTGACAGGAGGGAGATGCAGAGCGTGGACATGAGTAACACAGGTGAGATCCGGCCCTGGAACGCTGAGCCAGCCTCAGGAGACATCTGAATGGCAAATAATGGCGTCCAGATACCCGGATCGTGACAAGGTCCGGATTTCAGCTCTTTCCATCTTCTTTCACAAGAAGTTGGCTGTCTTGCCGGAAGTTCAGACTTTCTTGCAAGGGGTGCTTCACATACAACCTCCTTTTGTGCCGCCTACGGCACCTTGGGATCTGGATGTGGTGTTACGCTTTCTACAGTCCTCCTGGTTTGAACCTCTGACGACGGTAGAAGATAATTACCTCACGTGGAAAACGGAGATGATACTGGCCCTGGCTTCTGCTAGGCGTGTCTCAGAATTGGGGGCCTTGTCGTGCAAAAGTCCGTACTTGGTCTTTTATGAGAACAGAGCGGAGCTCAGGACTAGACAGCAGTTTCTGCCGAAGGTGATCTCCACGTTTCACTTGAATCAGCCTATTGTGATTCCGTCCGGTTCTGACACTTCTGCTCTTCCGGAGGCATTGGATGCAGTGCGAGCCTTGCAAATCTATGTCAAGAGGACGGCTCGGATCAGAAAGACGGATTCCTTGTTCGCGCTGTATGATGCGTGGAAAAAGGGTTCAAAGCAGTCCATTGCTCGTTGGATTAGGCTTACTATCCAACAAGCCTATGCGTCAGCAGCCTTACCGGTTCCACAGTCTCTGAAGGCCCACTCTACGAGATCGGTGGGTTCTTCCTGGGCAGCTGCTCGAGGAGTCTCGGCCCTGCAACTATGCTGAGCTGCTACCTGGTCAGGGACGAACACCTTTGTGAAGTTCTACAAGTTTGATACCCTGGCCAAAGAGGATACCCAGTTTGGGCAGGTGGTACTGCAGTTGTCTCCGCCCGTTCCAGCCCTTTCTGGAAGCTTTGGCACGTCCCCATCGTACTAATTCTGTCCCCAATATCCCTAATAGATGCTAGAGAAAATAGGATTTTAAATACCTACCAGTAAATCCTTTTCTCATAGTCCATAAGGGATATTGGGCGCCATCCTCTGTGCGGTGACTTTCTGCAGGTTCTCTGTTACGTGTTCCTGTTCAGCTGTTGCTGTTAACTTAGCCAGCAAAGTCTGGCAACATTGGGGGTAATTCAGAGGTGATCGGAGCAGCAAATTTGTTAGCAGTCGGACAAAACCATGTGCACTGCAGGGGAGGCAGATATAACATTTGCAGAGAGCGTTAGATTTGGGCGGGTTATATTGTTTCTGTGCAGGGTAAATACTGGCTGATTTATTTTTCCACTGCAATTTAGATTTCAGTTTGAACACACCACACCCAAATCTAACTCTCTCTGCACATGTTACATCTGCCCCACCTGCAGTGCACATGGTTTTGTCCGACTGCTAACAAATTTGCTGCTGCAATCAACTCTGAATTACCCCCATTATGTATTGGTGTGCTGGTGTGTGAATCTTACCACTCATTGTTATGTTAATGTTCCTTCTCTCAAGTATGTCCTTCCTCCTTCGGGCACTGTTTTACCTATAACTGCCTGTGGGAGGGGGCATAGAGGGGAGGAGCCAGCACACCCAGTGGAAGAAATTTAAAGTGCACTGGCTCCTTTGGACCCGTCTATACCCCATCGTACTAATTCTGTACCCAATATCCCTTATAGACTACGAGAAAAGGATTTACCGGTAGGTATTTAAAATCCTATTATCTATAAGCAAGAAGTTGTGTAGATACTGTGAGTTAAAATTAAGTAGGGTACATGCAGAAAGGTATTGTCATAGTTTTAATTATCAGATGTGAGTCAGGACCTGTGGACTGGGCTTGATGAATAATACTGGAATTAGGGTGAGTACCAGATGCTTACTCATGGAATAAAACTAGCCTGAGAAAACGACCTTGCATCATCAAAGAGGTCGGAAACCACTGGAGACCCCCCCTGTATGTACCTACTGTAGAACCAATTGAGAGGAACTTCCCCCCAGACTGAGTGCACAGGCAATGGTGCTGGAACCAGTACTTGAGAACTAAGGAGCAAAATAGGAGATAAACAGGTAACCAATAGCCCACCTGGAATCCACTTATGTATGATACACCCTGGATACCAGAGCTGGCTGCCTGGAGCCTAAACCCTCAGAGAGGGACAACGATCCACTTATGTACGATACACCCTGGATACCAGAGCTGGCTGCCTGGAGCCTAAACCCTCAGAGAGGGACAACGATCCACTTATGTACGATACACCCTGGATACCAGAGCTGGCTGCCTGGAGCCTAAACCCTCAGAGAGGGACAACGATCCACTTATGTACGATACACCCTGGATACCAGAGCTGGCTGCCTGGAGCCTAAACCCTCAGAGAGGGACAACGATCCACTTCCCAAGTCCCAGAGTTAACCACCCTAGTGGAAACTCCAAGTGAACCCCAACACTCAGGGGTGTATTTACTGCTAGACTCTGGTTGCTATGAGCAACATCTTCACTTCTAAAAATTCCAGACCTTAGTAAATATACCCCAATGTATCTGAACTCCTCAGGATACTGTGGTAATAGGTCAGGTAGAACAGCCTGGAGCAGGCTTGATCTGGACTGGAACTGGTGTAATAGAGTTGGTAGGACTGGACAGAAACTGGAGGAAGACAGGAGGTGGAACTGGAGTTGTGTAGCAGGCTGGACTGGAACCGGTGAGGTGGAGCAGGCTTTACCGGACTGGAACCAGAGTTGTGTAGCAAGCTGGACCAACTGGAGGCAGCAAACGGAAAACTGGCTGGAAGAGCAAGCGGACCACTGGCTGGAAACAGTAAACTAAACAGAGACTGGACCGGACTAGAACCGGAGGATGACAGCAGTGCTGAACACTGGATGGAAATAGCAGTCTGGGGTCCTTACTCAGGTTGGTTAGCAAACCAAAAAAACTTAGAAACTGGGCAAAACCATGTTGCACTGCAGGTGGAGCAGTTGTAACATGTGCAGAGAGAGAGTTAGATTTGGATGTGCAGAGAGAGTTAGATTTGGGTGGACTGTGTACAAACTTAAATCTAATTTGCAGTGTAAAAATAAAGCAGTTAGTATTTACCCTGCACAGAAACAATATAATCCACCCAAATCTCTCTCTCTCTGCACATGTTACATCTGCCCCCACCTGCAGTGCACATGGTTTTGTCCATTAACATTTTTTTTGCTGTGCTGCGATCAGATCTGAATTAGGTCCACAGTCATGGGGACAGATAGTGACTGGATATTCACGGATCACATTAATAAATCACCGCCTGACAGGGTATGAACATCTAAGTGCCAGATTTGTGACAGTTATCAAATAGGGATATAGGTAATTAAGTTTTGGATATGATAAAGTCCTATTCTGATTAAAACCACAGAAGTATTCTGTATAAGTTGTACAGGTTCTCCTGCTTAGACCATACAGTCATCAGATGGACAATGGCCCTCATTCCGAGTTGATCGGTCGCAAGGCGAATTTAGCAGAGTTACACACGCTAAGCCGCCGCCTACTGGGAGTGAATCTTAGCTTCTTAAAATTGCGACCGATGTATTCGCAATATTGCGATTACTAACTACTTAGCAGTTTCAGAGTAGCTTCAGACTTACTCTGCCTGTGCGATCAGTTCAGTGCTTGTCGTTCCTGGTTGACGTCACAAACACACCCAGCGTTCGCCCAGGCACTCCCACCGTTTCTCCGGCCACTCCTGCGTTTTTTCCGGAAACGGTAGCGTTTTCAGCCACACGCCCCTGAAACGCCGTGTTTCCGCCCAGTAACACCCATTTCCTGTCAATCACATTACGATCGCCGGAGCGAAGAAAAAGCCGTGAGTAAAAATACTTTCTTCATAGTAAAGTTACTTGGCGCAGTCGCAGTGCGAACATTGCGCATGCGTACTAAGCGGATTTTCACTGTGATGCGATGAAAAATACCGAGCGAACAACTCGGAATGAGGGCCCATGATCCAGTCTAGGCCAATTCAGCGGTCACTGTAACCATAGATTTACTATTTTCCTCATCATTGCAAATCTGCTTTTCACGTGTTGACCTCCTTACATTCAGAATAACAACCTGATCATTGACGTTTTATACTATGTATGTAAATCTGCTCCTGTACACGTGATACATGCTACCCCAGCTTGTATGTGGGGTCCGTATACTGAAACACAGGTATCCAGTAAGAAGGTCAATGTCAGGAATCAGCGTTTGGCACAGCGATACTTACCAGTGCGCTGGAGTGCAAGCCTGCAGAGGTCGGGAGGTCAGGCTGGTGACCAGTCATCAGAAGACCTTTGCTGCTCACAGTACATAATATCCTGTCCCTGCTGTGTTCCCGCCATCTCCAATGCATGGGCACCGCCATGACACCTGCGGTCAGCTGATTCCAGATCCTCCAACCATGAGCACTGCAATATTCAGCTGACTTAGTCTTCCAATCCCTGCGGACCAAGGGGGATAAAAGGGAAGATCTGCCAGACAGTAATTGCCTTGAACAACGCCGCTTACTAGAGCTACGTCTCCTGGCTCCAGTCCTCTGAGATTTTGCTGTCTATACAGCATTCCTGTGTCTTCACCTGTGTTGTGGAACTACAGACCTCAGCCTGCACCTGTGTCTTATAGGCCCTACACACTGGGCGATAATACTCAAAGATATGAACGATCTCGTTCATTAATGGATGAGATACCGTTCATATCTTTGAGTGTGGAGGCACCAGCGATGAACGATGCGTGGCCCCGCGCTCGTTCATCGCTGGTGCCACATTGGCTGTGCATGCAGGCCAATATGGACGATCTCGTCCATATTTGCCTGCACTTCTATGGAGCCATGTGAACTTCCCCTGTCCCCTATCACTGCCCCCCCCCCCCCTGCTGCCGGGCCGCCCGTCGGCTGTATCCGCCGTCGGGCTGCTCGGCGGCGGTTCGCTCAATGTGTAGGGCCCTTATGTCTTCTTGTGTTTGTACTAGCAGTGTGCAGTACTACTGGTGCAATGCTCATTACCTGCTTGCTTCTGCAATACTCCAGCTCTTGAGTGCAATCCATCTACGCTGAAACGCTCTGGTTTCCGACCACTCCTACTAAGTTGTTTCAGTTCCCCACTGTACTACTTCACACAGTTCACTAAGACCTTGGCTCTAATCTATACCTCAGAGTGTACCAGCGACCATCGGTTCCTAGATCGATATTCCAGAGTCTCCAGTTTCCAGACAGATATTCCAGCTACCATCGGTTCACAGACCGATATTCCAGAGTCTCCAGTTTCCAGATTGATATTCCAGCTACCATCGGTTCACAGACAGATATTCTAGAGTCTCCGATTATTACATCGATGTTCCAGCTACCATCGGTTCCCAGACCGTTATTCCAGACCATCGGTCCAGCTATTTTATCGTCATCTGCTGCAAGTCCTTTGACTCCATCCAGTTCCTTTATCAACTACTGTATTACGCCCAAGCCATACTACTGCTCATACACAGGAGTTATCGCAAACCACCCAGGTTCTTACATAAGACTTCCGCCACTGACTCACCAGCGCCACCTCCGGGAACACAAAGATCACCACCTGACAGTCAACAGTGACCATGTGGATACTTATAATGCTGATATGGTTCAAAATGTCAACATCTTCAAACTGTCGACTGGATCACAATGTCGATATCTGAAATGTCACCATTTTGAGGATGCAGATTGTTAGGGTCAGATGCTGCCAGGAGGATTAGGCTGTGTGTGGGAGGGGGGATTTAGGGTTAGGCATTAGTTGGACGGTTGGGGGGGGGGGGGGGAGTACTACTAAACGGAACACTGCTCCGGCGATCAGGCACCTGTGCTGGAATTGATGTTCACATGATTGTCGAGTCCTAGAAGAAGATGTTGGAACCACTGAAGCCACGAGACAAGGTAAGATACTGCTATACCACCAGGGAATGCTCGCCAACAGTTCATCATGTCTATATAACATCCATGGAGACTTGATAACTGTCAACCATTCATATCCAACCCCGAAACACCTTGTAGTGGTGCTGTCACAATCCCAATTAATTTTCATTAATGCACCAAGTGATTCCTCATGCCTTATCTCCTGTACTGCCGGGCTCCTTCAGCCTTACTACAGATTTCAGCTTCCATGCTCCTTTGCCTTCTGTGTAAGACTGTGTTACTGCTGCAGCACTTCCCAGACTGATTGTACACCTGTGTAGTCTCCAGATTGCATCAGTGATCTCAGATCAGCTAATAACTAGTGATACAAACTCCTGTGTGCAGTACTGTGTTCTGAACTTATAGAATGATGCCAGCATCCATTCCAAGATGTTTAGGCTTTAGTTCTTTCTCGGCCTGCTAGGCCACAATAACTTCAGAGCCTACCCTGGAGTACTGCCATGATAGGTCCTGGTCAGCTGTCTTTGCAAAGTCCAATCAGGTAGCTTTTCCCCGTCATGTGTTCCTTTCAGCCTATCACCGGAGAGCAAGGGGTATATATTCCAGCTCCAAGCACTGGGAAGCTGTCAGTGCTTTGTTGTCCTCAAGCCTGTAGAGAGTGCCTGCAATCTCCTGCTTAATGAGACAGTGCATTACCAACTTCAGCGCTTCCTGACTTCCATCTCCAGGATATCTGCAAACCTGCACTGCTAGTGATCTCATCTCCAGGATATCTGCAAACCTGCACCGCTGGTTATCTCATCTCCAGGATATCTGCAAACCTGCACCGCTGGATATCTCATCTCCAGAATATCTGCAAACCTGTACTGCTGGTTCAGTCCCAGCTTCCGGCTATCCTGTACTGCTGGTTCAGTCCCAGCTTCCAGCTATCCTGTACTGCTGGTTCAGTCCCAGCTTCCAGCTATCCTGTACTGCTGGTTCAGTCCCAGCTTCCAGCAATCCTGTACTGCTGGTTCAATCCCAGCTTCCAGCAATCCTGTACTGCTGGTTCAATCCCAGCTTCCAGCAATCCTGTACTGCTGGTTCAATCCCATCTTCCAGCAATCCTGTACTGCTGGTTCAATCCCAGCTTCCAGCAATCCTGTACTGCTGGTTCAATCCCAGCTTCCAGCTAACCAGCTATTCTGTACTGCTGGTCCTATCCCAGCTTCCAGCTATCCTGTACTGCTGGTTCAATCTCAGTTTCCAGCAATCCTGTACTGCTGGTTCAATCCCAGCTTCCAGCTATCCTGCACTGCTGGTTCAATCCCAGCTTCCAGCTAGCCTGTACTGCTGGTTCAATCCCAGCTTCCAGCTATCCTGCACTGCTGGTTCAATCCCATCTTCCAGCAATCCTGTACTGCTGGTTCAATCCCAGCTTCCAGCTATCCTGCACTGCTGGTTCAATCCCAGCTTCCGGCTATCCTGTACTGCTGGTTCAGTCCCAGCTTCCAGCTATCCTGCACTGCTGGTTCAATCCCAGCTTCCAGCTATCCTGCACTGCTGGTTCAATTCCAGCTTCCAGCTATCCTGCACTGCTGGTTCAATCCCAGCTTCCGGCTATCCTGTACTGCTGGCTCAATCCCAGCTTCCGGCTATCCTGCACTGCTGGTTCAATCCCAGCTTCCGGCTATCCTGTACTGCTGGTTCAATCCCAGCTTCCGGCTATCCTGTACTGCTGGTTCAATCCCAGCTTCCAGCAATCCTGTACTGCTGGTTCAATCCCAGCTTCCAGCAATCCTGTACTGCTGGTTCAATCCCAGCTTCCAGCAATCCTGTACTGCTGGTTCAATCCCAGCTTCCAGCAATCCTGTACTGCTGGTTCAATCCCAGCTTCCAGCAATCCTGTACTGCTGGTTCAATCCCAGCTTACAGCAATCCTGTACTGCTGGTTCAATCCCAGCTTCCAGCTATCCTGCACTGCTGGTTCAATCCCAGCTTCCAGCTATCCTGCACTGCTGGTTCAATCCCAGCTTCCAGCTAGCCTGTACTGCTGGTTCAATCCCAGCTTCCAGCTATCCTGCACTGCTGGTTCAATCCCAGCTTCCAGCTAGCCTGTACTGCTGGTTCAATCCCAGCTTCCACAAATCATCCTCTACCATAGGTGTCATCCAACTAACCATTGCACTGGTATCCCCAGTGTTCCAGCAACCCCATAGTTGTACTGACACCTGTGACCAGCCATAGACTCTAGCCAAACCTGCCATGAGCAGACCGTATATTGGCCCTCATTCCGAGTTGTTCGCTCGTTAGATTTTTTCGCAACATTGCGATTAGTCGCAAACTGCGCATGCGCATTGTTCGCAGTGCGCCTGCACCGAGTAAATTAGCACAAAAGTTTGTTATTTTACTCACGGCCTAACAAAGTTTTTTTCATCGTTCTGGTGATCGGAGTGTGATTGACAGGAAGTGGGTGTTTCTGGGCGGAAACTGTCCGTTTTATGGGAGTGCGCGGAAAAACGCGGGAGTGTCTGAAGAAACGGGAGAGTGTCTGGGCGAACGCTGGGTGTGTTTGTGATGTCAAACCAGGAACGAAACTGACTGAACTGATCACAGTGTAGGAGTAAGTCCCGAGCTACAAAGAAACTGCTAAGAAATTTCTATTCGCAATTCTGCTAATCTTTCGTTCGCAATTCTGCTAAGCTAAGATACACTCCCAGTAGGCGGCGGCCTAGCGTGTGCAATGCTGCTAAAAGCAGCTAGCGAGCGAATAACTCGGAATGAGGGCCATTACTGTAAGCCTGCACAGTTCTGTTCTCAGTTCTCCAGCCAACCAGTAACGAGACCGCGTCCTGTTCCACAAATAATAACAGCCGTGACCGGTGCCTCCTGATCATTTAATCTGGTCCTTGTGATGAGACAGGAGCCATAACTTTATATGCAATTATATGATTTGAAATTTCAGATATAAAGTTGTCTCTTAGATACTACTTGTGAATTAAATAGAAGAAATGGGTGACCTCTGGCGCAAAGATTGAGTCTGCCCAATCTAAATCCCTCAATTACCTTCCCCAACAGGCAACAAAATTAAATACAAACAAGTCAAAGATGCGGGATAGATCTAAGGCGCCACCAAAACAGACTAGACATATATGACAAGCCAATGCTATCAGAGGTTAATATAAATTAAGATATTACTGATTCCTCTTGTGTGTGTGATGTCCTTCAATATCTCTTCACTCATTGTTCACCAAAAGTCCACAAGGTCACATAAAATAAAGAAATAAGGTGCAATGTGTAGTATTATTTTACAATGCAGTATTCTCCATTCAGTGTCCAGAAACAGAGCCCTGACGTGATGTTCTGCTTATCAGATAAGAGGATAGGATCTCGCCACCATTCCGAATATAAAAATGAGCGTACCAAGGGGGTAATTCTGACCCAATCGCACGCTGCAGTTTTTCGCAGCGTAGCGATCGGGTCAGATCTGCGCATGCGCCGGCGCATGGCCGCCCGTCGCTACACTACGATCGCCTCTGCCTGATTGACAGGCAGAGGCGGTCGATGGGCGCAGGCGTGACCGGACCGTGCGGGGAGTGGCCAGCAGCGGCTGCCTGACGTCACACGCAGCCACAGCGGGCCAGGGAGTGAAGAGTAGCTCCCGGCCAGCACGCTAAAGCTGCGCTGGGCGAGCGCTACTCTTGCAGTGCAAAGGCATCGCCGCTGTGCGATGCCTTTGCACTTCTGCGGGGGGGGGGGGGGGGGGGAGCCGGCACTGACATGCGGGGTGTACTAGCCCTGTGCTGCAAAATCCTTAGCTCAGCTCTGCGTCACCCAGTTACAGTACTGCAGGTCCTGGTCATGTGATTGGTGGGACCAATCACTAGTTAAGGTGCTCTATTTAAAGCAGGAAGTCCTGGCAGTACACGGCCAGTACCAGAACTCTCACAGAGGCTTAGGGATACATTTCCTAAGAATCGTGTTTGTAGTCTCGGATGTGTTTGCCCATTTTTGCAAACTCACAGGTTACTCACAGCCAATCAGCAGCCTGTTATCATGATAGTGGCTACTGATTGGCTGGCAGCCAGTAACATTATCTGATAACTTTTTAAACCTCCCCTTCTGTTCCCTCCTATTAACCACTTTTCTCCTTCATCCACTAGGGTACACTTGAGCATATAGACCTGGGGTCAGGGAACTTTTTTACCTTTTACCCCAAAATATATTTAGATACGCCGACGTCACCCCCTTGATTTGAAAGGAAGGAAATCATATATTATTGTGCATATAAACTGGTTATCACTGTTTATATGGCATTTCTGAGATACTGAGTATAAATTCAGCAAAAATCGTTCCCCTGATGAAGTCCCCAGTGGACGAAACTCGTTGAGTTCTATGAACGATTTCATCTTTACTATTGAGTACAGATTCTTATCATGGATTAATATACATGCTATGTATGACATGTAATTGTACAATTTTAGATTTTAATAAATATATTTTATAAGGTTAACTTGTCTGCTGCTTAGAAATCCTAATTAATTGTAAAAACACTGTATTGTGCGCACCCTCAGAAAAACTGTTATATATATATATATATATATATAATATAATATATAAAATTATTATTATTATTATTATTATTAATTTTTTTTTTTTTGCCAATTATTTTTTGCCAATGAATGGGTTAATTGACACTTTCTCACCAAAACACCAGATTGAATGTGAGAAAGATGGATGAGGGGGGAGGGGGGGGACGACACACACACGACATTTAGGAGGCAGATGGTCACATCTTCACCTCAGTAATGTCAGTGGGAATTTCCCACTGTTATGTGGCCACTGTCTGATCCTGTGGAACTCCGTCAGCGGTCAGACACAGAACACTTCAAGTTCTGTGTGGGTTGGTGGGCCGCGGGCGGGAGGACAGGACAGCGCAGGACGGGCGGGCGTGAGGGAGCGCGGTGTGACGTCAGCACATCACATCGCGAGCCGGCCGGTGCTGGATGGGGCTGTGTCTCGGCAGCGCGACTGTCCATTACCCCCAGGAATTTCATTTTTACCCCATTTGGGGTAATTTACCCCTGTTCCCCGACCACTGATATAGACAAAGGGTATAGACGGGTGGATAACTGGCGCCTGGCACTTTATTTTTTTCAGGAAGTGTAGCTGGCTCCTCCCCCTCTATATCCCTCCGAGTCCAAGCCCAGTTTAGATCAGTGCCTGAAGGTTCCAGGTGCTACAAGGGAGTCTCCAGCCCTTTTTCCATTTTACTTTATTTCTTTTGCTTGATCTTTACTGAAGACTCAACAGGAAGGCCGTATGCCGCTGCAGGACTGTCTGCAACAGGGAAAGCCTCCGGGGGAACCCTTCACAGCTTACTGAAAAGCTTGTGTCCGGGTCTCCGGCCACAGGATACACTGACCCTGGGGACCCAACACAGCTTATTGAGGAATATGTGGTCAAAGAGAAGCAAGTCTTGTCCCTCACCACACAATGGCACCTAAGTACAACTTAAATTAATGTAATATTTATTTCTAAACATTTGACCTCGGGGCGCCGTGAAAACAATTCTGATACTCTGGGCATGATTCATAAAAGTTTGGGAACCACTGCACTATGGGGGTGATTCAGACCTGATCACTGTGCTGCTAATGTTGCTGACCTGCAATCGTATAGTCGCTGCCCAAGGGGGAGTGGAAATTCGCCCGTGCAAGTGTGCAATCGCATGCGGGCAGCTGCAAATCCGTTCACACCTTACTTAGTGTGTGCAGTCTCTGCGCAGCCCAGGACTTACTCCTATAGTGCGAGAAGGTGCAGCCGGCGGTGCACACAGGAGCTCACACTCTATGGGGGGAGATGTATGAAGCGTGCAGGGAAGAGAAGATGCAGCTGCCGGCGTACACAGGAGCTCACACGCTATGGGGGGAGAAGTATGTAGCGTGCAAGAAAGAGAAGGTGCAGCCGACGAACACAGGAGCTCACACTCTATGGGGGGAGAAGTATGAAGCGTGCAAGAAAGAGAAGGTGCAGCCGACGAACACAGGAGCTCACACTCTATGGGGGGAGATGTATGAAGCGTGCAAGAAAGAGAAGGTGCAGCCGACGAACACAGGAGCTCACACTCTATGGGGGGAGATGTATGAAGCATGCAGGGTAGAGAAGGTGCAGCCGCCGACGCGCACAGAAGCTCACACGCTATGGGGGGAGAAGTATGTAGCGTGCAAGAAAGAGAAGGTGCAGCCGACGAACACAGGATCTCACACTCTATGGGGGGAGAAGTATGAAGCGTGCAAGAAAGAGAAGGTGCAGCCGACGAACACAGGAGCTCACACTCTATGGGGGGAGATGTATGAAGCGTGCAAGAAAGAGAAGGTGCAGCCGACGAACACAAGAGCTCACACTCTATGGGGGGAGATGTATGAAGCATGCAGGGTAGAGAAGGTGCAGCCGCCGACGCGCACAGAAGCTCACACGCTATGGGGGGAGAAGTATGAAGCGTGCAAGAAAGAGAAGGTGCAGCCGACGAACACACAGAAGCTCACACTCTATGGGGGAAGATGTATGAAGCGTGCAGGGAAGAGAAGGTGCAGCCGCCGACGCACACAGGAGCTCACACTCTATGGGGGAAGATGTATGAAGCGTGCAGGGAAGAGAAGGTGCAGCCGCCGGTGCGCACAGGAGCTCACACTCTATGTGGGCAGATGCATGAAGCGTGCAGGGATGAGAAGGAGTAGTCGCCGGCGCGCAGAGGAGCTCACACTCTATGGGGGGAGATGTATGAAGCGTGCAGGGATGAGAAGGAGTAGTCGCCGGCGCGCACAGGAGCTCACACTCTATGGGGGGAAATGTATGAAGCGTGCAGGGATGAGAAGGTGTAGTCGCCGGCATGCACAGGAGCTCACACTCTATGGGGGGAGATGTATGAAGCATGCAGGGAAGAGAAGGTGCAGCCGTCGGTGCACACAGGAGCTCACACTCTATGGGGGGAGATGTATGAAGCGTGCAGGGAAGAGAAGATGCAGCTGCCGGCACGCACAGAAGCTCACACTCTATGGGGGGAGATGTATGAAGCGTGCAAGAAAGAGAAGGTGCAGCCGCAGACGTGCACAGGAGCTCACACTCTATGGGGGGAGATGTATGAAGCGTGCAGGGATGAGAAGGAGTAGTCGCCGGCGCGCACAGGAGCTCACACTCTATGGGGGGAGATGTATGAAGCATGCAGGGTAGAGAAGGTGCAGCCGCCGACGCGCACAGGAGCTCACACTCTATGGGGGAAGATGTATGAAGCATGCAGGAAAGAGAAGGTGCAGCCGCCGACGCACACAGGAGCTCACACTCTATGGGGGAAGATGTATGAAGCGTGCAGGGAAGAGAAGGTGCAGCCGCCGGTGCGCACAGGAGCTCACACTCTATGGGGGCAGATGCATGAAGCATGCAGGGATGAGAAGGAGTAGTCGCCGGCGCGCACAGGAGCTCACACTCTATGGGGGGAGATGTATGAAGCGTGCAGGGATGAGAAGGTGTAGTCGCCGGCACGCACAGGAGCTCACACTCTATGGGGGGAGATGTATGAAGCATGCAGGGAAGAGAAGGTGCAGCCGCCGGCGCGCACAGGAGCTCACACTCTATGGGGGGAGATGTATGAAGCGTGCAGGGTAGAGAAGGTGCAGCCGCCGACGCGCACAGGAGCTCACACTCTATGGGGGAAGATGTATGAAGCATGCAGGAAAGAGAAGGTGCAGCCGCCGACGCACACAGGAGCTCACACTCTATGGGGGAAGATGTATGAAGCGTGCAGGGAAGAGAAGGTGCAGCCGCCGGTGCGCACAGGAGCTCACACTCTATGGGGGCAGATGCATGAAGCATGCAGGGATGAGAAGGAGTAGTCGCCGGCGCGCACAGGAGCTCACACTCTATGGGGGGAGATGTATGAAGCGTGCAGGGATGAGAAGGTGTAGTCGCCGGCACGCACAGGAGCTCACACTCTATGGGGGGAGATGTATGAAGCGTGCAGGGAAGAGAAGGTGCAGCCGCCGGTGCACACAGGAGCTAACACTCTATGGGGGGAGATGTATGAGGCGTGCAGGGATGAGAAGGAGTAGTCGCTGGCGCGCACAGGAGCTCACACTCTATGGGGGGAGATGTATGAAGCGTGCAGGGAAGAGAAGGTGCAGCCGCCAGTGCACACAGGAGCTGACACTCTATGGGGGGAGATGTATGAAGCGTGCAGGGTAGAGAAGGTGCAGCCGCCGACGCGCACAGGAGCTCACACTCTATGGGGGAAGATGTATGAAGCATGCAGGAAAGAGAAGGTGCAGCCGCCGACGCACACAGGAGCTCACACTCTATGGGGGAAGATGTATGAAGCGTGCAGGGAAGAGAAGGTGCAGCCGCCGGTGCACACAGGAGCTCACACTCTATGGGGGGAGATGTATGAAGCGTGCAGGGATGAGAAGGTGTAGTCGCCGGCGCGCACAGGAGCTCACACTCTATGGGGGGAGATGTATGAAGCGTGCAGGGATGAGAAGGTGTAGTCGCCGGCGCGCACAGGAGCTCACACTCTATGGGGGGAGATGTATGAAGCGTGCAGGGAAGAGAAGGTGCAGCCGCCAGTGCACACAGGAGCTGACACTCTATGGGGGGAGATGTATGAAGCGTGCAGGGATGAGAAGGTGTAGTCGCCGGCACGCACAGGAGCTCACACTCTATGGGGGGAGATGTATGAAGCGTGCAGGGAAGAGAAGGTGCAGCCGCCGGTGCACACAGGAGCTGACACTCTATGGGGGGAGATGTATGAGGCGTGCAGGGATGAGAAGGAGTAGTCGCTGGCGCGCACAGGAGCTCACACTCTATGGGGGGAGATGTATGAAGCGTGCAGGGATGAGAAGGTGTAGTCGCCGGCACGCACAGGAGCTCACACTCTATGGGGGGAGATGTATGAAGCATGCAGGGAAGAGAAGGTGCAGCCGCCGGCGCGCACAGGAGCTCACACTCTATGGGGGGAGATGTATGAAGCGTGCAGGGTAGAGAAGGTGCAGCCGCCGACGCGCACAGGAGCTCACACTCTATGGGGGAAGATGTATGAAGCATGCAGGAAAGAGAAGGTGCAGCCGCCAACGCACACAGGAGCTCACACTCTATGGGGGAAGATGTATGAAGCGTGCAGGGAAGAGAAGGTGCAGCCGCCGGTGCACACAGGAGCTCACACTCTATGGGGGGAGATGTATGAAGCGTGCAGGGATGAGAAGGTGTAGTCGCCGGCGCGCACAGGAGCTCACACTCTATGGGGGGAGATGTATGAAGCGTGCAGGGATGAGGTGTAGTCGCCGGCGCGCACAGGAGCTCACACTCTATGGGGGGAGATGTATGAAGCGTGCAGGGAAGAGAAGGTGCAGCCGCCAGTGCACACAGGAGCTGACACTCTATGGGGGGAGATGTATGAGGCGTGCAGGGATGAGAAGGAGTAGTCGCCGGCGCCCACAGGAGCTCACACTCTATGGGGGAGATGTATGAAGCGTGCAGGGAAGAGAAGATGCAGCCACAGGCGTGCACAGGAGCTCACACTCTATGGGTTAGAGAAGCAGTGGAAATAGTGGAGAAGATGCCCATGGCAACCAATCAGCTGCTATGTATAATGTTATACACTGAAATGTTACTTCAAGCTGATTGGTTGCCATGGGCAACTTCACTGTTACCACTGCTTCATACCTCTCCCCCTGTAGTGGCAGCGGCCGGTGCAGGGTAGGGAGCCGCCATGTCCGTGTCCCGGCAGGAGGACGCTGAGCGTTGCTAGGTAGGTTCCACGTGTGCCCGCCCCGGGGGAGGAGTCACCGCCCCACTCCACCCCCTGCACACGTATGCCCCCCCCCCCTTTCCTTCCCGCACACGTGTTTGGTAGCGCTCACCCTGCTGCCCCCTGTGTGACCGAGCTCAGCTTCACAGTACAAAGCAGCAGCCGCGTACTACCGGAGCTAAAGGGGACCAGCGGCCACCACCCGGCGCCTCCACCTCACACGCTGCCCGGACTCCACCAGCCTCAGCCTCCCATCCCGGGACCCAACCGCAGCTCCTCACCCCGGGACCCAGCCTCAGCCCGCCACCTCAAGGACCCAGCCTCTGCCCTCCACCCTGGGATCCAGTCTCAGCCCGCCATTCTAAGGACCCTGCCTCTGACCCAGGACCCAGCCTCCCATCCCGGGACCCAACCGCAGCTCCTCACCCCGGGACCCAGCCTCACCCCTCCACCCCGGGACCCAGCCTCAGCCCCTCACCCCAGGACCCAGCCTCTTTCCTCCACCCTGGGATCCAGTCTCAGCCCGCCACTCTAAGGACCCTGCCTCTGACCCAGGACCCAGCCTCCCATCCCGGGACCCAACCGCAGCCGGGACCCAGCCTCACCCCTCCACCCCGGGACCCAGCCTCAGCCCCTCACCCCGGGACCCAGCCTCAGCCCCTCACCCCAGGTCCTAGCCTCTGCCCTCCACCCTGGGATCCAGTCTCAGCCCCTCACCCCAGCCCACCACCTCAAGGACCCAGCCTCTGCCCTCCACCCAGGGATCCAGTCTCAGCCCACCACTCTAAGGACCCTGCCTCTGACCCAGGACCTAGCCTCAGTCCACCATCCCGAGGACTCAACATCAGCCTCTCATCCCGGGACCCAGCCTCAGCCTACCACCCTCAGGACCCAACCTCTGCCCACCACCCTGTGGGCCTAACCTCTACCCGCCACCCCGTGGACCCAACCTTATCCCCTCAACCCGGTACCCAGCCTCAGCCCGCCACCCCAAAGACCCAACCTCAGCCTGCCACCCCAAGGACCCAACCTCAGCCTGCCACCCCAAGGACCCAACCTCAGCCCGCCACCCCAGGGACCCAACCTCCGCCCGCCACCCCAAGGTTAGCGAACTCGGCAGAGTTCATTGAAGAATGTCTGATTATAAGGAGACTTCAGTGGTTGCTGCATGTAAGATCACAAGCGACCACCGTGTTGGAACAGCTTCTCCAGGAACACTAAGCGCACCCACAGGAGCCGCAGGCAGGGACCTAGGTGACCATGATGGCAGAAAACAAGCTTCCCCTTCAACTAGTAGAACTGACATGGATGGACATGGAACTCTGCAGGCAATTGTCCCCTCCAGAAGTGCCCCTGTCCCAATATGGATGGTGTTACACCAACTTCCAAAGTTTGATGGATATAATATGAAGGTGTGGGATTGGCAGGATAGTGTACAGAGACTAGCTAACCTGTGCCAGGTAACAGAGGAAATGCAGGCAGATTTCGTGCGGTATGCCCTCGAGGGAGAAGCTCGCAGGACTGTAAGGGTGAGGCCAATGGAGCAACGAGACACGATGGAGAAGATCTTCAAAATTCTTAAAATCTATGGGATCCAGTCATCTGTTATAGAGCTGAAAAAGACATTCTTTACCCGAGTGCAGCATGATCACGAGACCACTCATGAGTTCGCCAGCGCACTGCAGGAACTGATGGTGGAAATTGAGTGGAGGGACCCTGGAGGACTCCAGTTTCTGGGAAAGGTAGATGCCTTACTGCGGGATCGTTTCACCATGGGCCTCCGCAGTGTGTACCTGCGGGATATACTGCTTGCCGACCAAGACAAAGATTCAGCGCAAACTTTTATTCATGCATGGACAAGGGTAAGAGCTATTGAAAGCGACGATGATGCCCTGTACATGGTGGCCCAGCAGTGCCCACGAACATCGGCCAAAGCCACCAAGGAAGAGCCATGTCCTCTGAAAAGTTGTTTGAGGGACTTGAGGGATTCGCTGGTGGCATTGAAAGAGGAGGTTACACAACTGAAGCAGGAAGTGAAGTCATTGAGTAAAGGACAAGGTGTTGATAAAGACCCTCAAAGGCGAGAGGCAGAGAAAACTCGCTGTTGGAGATGTGGGCAGCTTGGGCACTTTTCCCGGCACTGCCAGGAGCTTTAAACTAGGATCTCTCATGGCCATGGGACAACCCGTGAGCAAAGGATGACTGAGGCCCACAATAAATAAGGTTTCCACAATTCGAGGATAGAAAACGCCCAGTACTGTTACAGAATTAGGGGTTTCTTCTGCCTGGATGTCTATTATTAGGGGTGCTACTGCAGCTATAAATGGTATTGTGGGGAACTATGCCTAACAACTCCCCCAGTGCTGTCTTACTTTGAGAAACCATTCATGCCCTGTATACATGGGAATTTCTTGAGTATTGAGAGCTGTTCTTGCCTACGTATGAGATGGAAAGGAACTGGTTATTGCATCATCCAAAGCCTCTAGTAAATGGAACACAATAGAAATGACCACAGTTCATTCAAGCTGTAACTGTCCTAAATCGTTAGGTCTGTGATGGAGAAGGTCTCCCGTACTGTTTGAAATTGTCACCAACAACCTTTCTCTATCCTAATAAGAGACTCCATCGCCTCTAAGGCCTGATTCCTAAGCCTTGCTTCAGTCCTGGGCCCAAGCCTAACCAAAGCCCTATGCTTGAAGGCTCACACAGCATTATGGGTTGCCTCCAGCCTCGTCCCGTCAGCCTCAGACTACAGCCACATATCCTCATTCATCTAAGGCCCACTCATACCTAGTTCTTGCTAGTCCCCAGTCTTAACTCTTGGGCCTTCTGAGCTATAGACCTCCATTCTATTAGTTTATCCCTACTCCCTGTGTTATACTGTTATTCTTGTGAGTGTTACAATGTTACTGTGTATTTCTGTACCATGTCCATGTTTAATATTCCCGATCTTCCGACCCGACATTTGACCATTTGCAAAATACATTTATGACGTATGGTCGCCTTTAGCTTGTTGCTTATGTAGGATAGTTGTCAGCCCCTGTGCACAAGCAGTGCCAGAGCTTATTGTCCAAGTTGGAATAGGGCTAGATCGGGTAGAAAGGGGTGTTTTAGTTGCTTACCGATTTTAGTTTGTTGAGGCACGTTCACGGTGGTGCCCTCGTCTCGTGGAACTGCCTTTCCACTTTCACTACAGCAACATGAGCGACAGTGTGTGAGACAAGGGTCCTCATCAGACATACACCAACCCCCCAATCCCCTGCTTTGGCTCAGATGCTGGAGGATTTTTATGTTCTATTGAACTTAGGACCCTATTCAGTAAGGATTGCAAATTCAGCTTTTTAGCAGAATTTGCAATCCTTTGACTCGCATGCTGACCGTCGATCACCCCTCTGCGACCACGCATTATTTGCAAATGTACCACAATTAGTGCGTGGTCGCAGAAATTAGGGAAGCCTCCTGCTCCTACTCCCGTCGCCATCTTTTTGATTGGTGCGGCTGCAATAACACTGCCGCCATGCCCCAATCGCACCGCAAGGCCCCCGTTCCCTGCTACCACCCCCCACAAAGCGCCGTCTAAGCCTTGGAAATGGAGCGTTGCCGCCCCACAAAACGCCTCTGCCTGTCAGTCATGCAGAGGCGTTTGTAGTTACCGTGGGTCACCCGCAGTACAAGCGTGCGCATGTGCAGGACGGATTCAGCTCTTGCGTCCACGGGGCGAACACAAAAATTCTGGTTGGATCGCAATTTGCGATCCAACTTGAATTAGCCCCCTAGGGCCTAATTCAGACCTAATCGCTAAAGCAAAATCTTTCTCTAATGGGAAAAACCATGTGCACTGCAGGGGAGGCAGATGTAACATGTGCAGAGAGAGTTAGATTTGGGTGGGTTACATTGTTTCTGTGCAGGGTAAATACTGGCTGCTTTATTTTTCCACTGCAATTTAGATTTCAGTTTGAACACACCCCACCCAAATCTAACTCTCTCTGCACATGTTACATCTGCCCCAACAGCAGTGCACATGGTTTTGCCCATGAGATAAAAATGTTGCTGTTGTGATCAAGTCTGAATTAGGCCCTAAATTAGTACTTTACTGTTGTATTTGTGACTGTAAATGTATTTTACATGGTAAATGCTACATTTGTATTAATAACACTGTCCACAGACAAACTGTCTTATGTATATGACAATTAAAGTACTATTTTTTGTGTAAGAATTGTGCAGTCACTTTAGCATTTAGCACTAACACTTCTTGGCGGCGCATATACTGCTCTTTTCTCCTGGTGTAACCCATGCACATATACTACTGCTCTCTCCCTATGTAACCCAGACACATATACTACCGCTCTCTCCTGGTGTAACTCAGGCACATATACTACTGCTCTCTCCCTGTGTAACCCAGGCACATATACTACTGCTCTCTCCCGGAGTAACCCAGGCGCATATACTACTGCTCTCTCCCGGTGCAACCCAGGCGCATATACTACTGCTCTCTCCCTGTGTAACCCAGGCACATATACTACTGTCTCTCCAGGTGTAACCCAGGCACATATACTACTGTCTCTCTCCAGGTGTAACCCAGGCACATATACTACTGTCTCTCTCCAGGTGTAACCCAGGCACATATACTACTGTTCTCTCCCGGTGTAACCCAGGCACATATACTACTGCTCTCTCCCGGTGTAACCCAGGCACATATACTACTGCTCTCTCCCAGTGTAACCCAGGCACATATACTACTGCTCTCTCCCAGTGTAACCCAGGCACATATACTACTGCTCTCTCCCTGTGTAACCCAGGCACATATACTTCTGCTCTCTCCCGGTGTAACCCAGGCGCATATACTTCTGCTCTCTCCCGGTGTAACCCAGGCGCATATAATTCTGCTCTCTCCCGGTGTAACCCAGGCACATATACTACTGCTCTTCTCTCCCGATGTAACCCAGGCACATATACTACTGCTCTTCTCTCCCGGAGTACCCAGGCACATATACTACTGCTCTCTACCGGTGTAACCCAGGCACACCTCCTGGTGTAAATCAGGCACATATACTACTGCTCTCTCCCGATTTAAATCAGGCACATATACTACTGCTCTCTCCCGGTGTAATCCAGGCACATATACTACTGCTCTCTCCCGGTGTAAATCAGGCACATATACTACTGCTCTCTCCCGGTGTAATCCAGGCACATATACTACTGCTTTCTCCCGGTGTAAATCAGGCACATATACTACTGCTCTCTCCCGGTGTAATCCAGGCACATATACTACTACTCTCTCTCCCGGTGTAACCCAGGCACATATACTACTGCTCTCTCCCGGTGTAACCCAGGCACATATACTACTGCTCTTCTCTCCCGGTGTAACCCAGGCACATATACTACTGCTCTCTCCCGGTGTAACCCAGGCACATATACTACTGCTCTCTCCCGGTGTAACCCAAGCAAATATACTACTGCTCTCTCCCGGTGTAACCCAGGCACATATACTACTGCTCTCTCCCGGTGTAACCCAAGCAAATATACTACTGCTCTCTCCCGGTGTAACCCAGGCACATATACTACTGCTCTCTCTCCCTGTGTAACCCAAGCAAATATACTACTGCTCTCTCCCGGTGTAACCCAGGCACATATACTACTGCTCTTCTCTCCCGGTGTACCCAGGCACATATACTACTGCTCTCTCCCGGTGTAACCCAGGCATATATACTACTGCTCTCTCCCGGTGTAAATCAGGCACATATACTACTGCTCTCTCCCGGTGTAACCCAGGCGCATATACTACTGCTCTCTCCCGGTGTAACCTAGGCACATATACTACTTCTCTTCTCTCCCGATGTAACCCAGGCGCATATACTACTGCTCTCTCCCGGTGTAACCTAGGCACATATACTACTTCTCTTCTCTCCCGATGTAACCCAGGCACATATACTACTGCTCTTCTCTCCCGGTGTACCCAGGCACATATACTACTGCTCTCTCCCGGTGTAACCCAGGCACACCTCCCGGTGTAAATCAGGCACATATACTACTGCTCTCTCCCGGTGTAAATCAGGCACATATACTACTGCTCTTTCCCGGTGTAATCCAGGCACATATACTACTGCTCTGTCCCGGTGTAAATCAGGCACATATACTACTGCTCTCTCCCGGTGTAATCCAGGCACATATACTACTGCTCTCTCCCAGTGTAAATCAGACACATATACTACTGCTCTCTCCCGGTGTAATCCAGGCACATATACTACTACTCTCTCTCCCGGTGTAATCCAGGCACATATACTACTGCCCTCTCCCGGTGTAACCCAGGTACATATACTACTGCTCCCTCCAGGAGTAACCCAGGCGCAAATAGTATAGTCCAGCACATTTTATGCCTATGTTTTTGATGCAAAATTGATATTGATGTTCACGCCAGGATTTTTTTCGGACAGGGTATTGATCACTGAAGGAACATTTTAATTTCAAAGGGCAGAAAAAGGCTTGCGTATTATGAAATGTGGGCAGTAATGTGTGGCACAGTACTATATGTAAGATTTCAGTTTTTCCTATCCAACCATCATGCTGTTCCAGGTAGGAAATTGGCCAATAAAGTATTATTTCATAAGTAATTTTAAGATTAAACCATAGGGCAATTGTTACATAAAAATATAATCTGCTAGGAAATGATCAATGCTTAGAAATGATTTTAACCATAGTGAATAGCAGATGGCCTGTAATACAGAAGACTTGTTTGAAAGCAGACTGGAAACTTGACACTTGAAAGCACTAGAATAGTCAATATATCTGGACTCCTCAGGATACTGTGGTAACAGCTCAGGTAGAACCAGACTGTAACCGGAATGAAGGTAACAGACTGGATCAGGCTTGATCCGGACTGGAATTGGTGTAATACAGTTCGTATAACTGGACAGGAACTGGAGGAAGAAAGCAGGTGGAACTCGAGGTGTGTAGCAGGCTGGGCCAGACTGAAACCAGAGAGGTGGAGCAGGCTTTACCAGACTGGAACCAGAGGAGTGTTGCAAGCTGGACCGACTGGAGGCAGCAAACTGACCACTGGCTGGAAGAAGCAAGCGGACCACTGGCTGGAAACAGTAAGCTGAACAGAGGCTGGACCGGACTGGAACCAGAGGATAACCGCAGTGTTGAATACTGGATGGAAATGGCACACTGGGTCCCTGGAAATAGTGGTGAGCTACACGGTGGAGATAACAGCCTCACAGGTAACAGGGTGGAAGCAGGTCACTCAGATCCCAGGAGCAGAGGCGCAAGTTCAGGCATCAAATCAGGACAGGAGGCACACAAGAGAATGAGCACACATAGTTTTAAATAGGGGATAGGACACAGTCATGTGGACAGATAGTGACTGGATATTACACTCACCTGATCAGGACCATCATAGGGAAGCACTGACATCTGCTTGACACAGCACGGCTCACATTAATAAAGCACCGCCTGACAGGGTATGAATGTCTAAGTGCTAGGTTTGTGACCGTTATCAAATAGAGATTTAGGTAATAAGGTTTTTTGTATGTGTATATGATAAAGGTGGTCATTCCAAGTTGATCGCTAGCTGCTTTCGTTCGCTTTGCAGCGATGAGGCACACTCGCGTCGTACTAATGCAACGAACGATGTAGTTTCACACAAGGTTCTAGCGAAGCTTCTCAGTCGCACTGCTGGCCGCAGAGTGATTGACATGAAGTGGGCGTTTCTGGGTGTCAACTGACTGTTTTCAGGGAGTGTTCGGAAAAACGCAGGCGTGTCAGGAGAAACGCAGGCGTGGTTGGGCGAACGCAGGGCGTGTTCGTGACGTCAAAACAGGAACTGAACAGTCTGAAGTGATCGCAAGCGCTGAGTAGGTTTTGAGCTACTCTAAAACTGCACTAAAAAAGTTTGCTGCCGCTCTGCGATCCTTTTGTTCGCACTTCTGCTAAGCTAAAATACACTCCCAGTGGGAGGCGGCATAGCGTTTGCACGGCTGCTAAAAACTGCTAGCGAGCGATCAACTCGGAATGACCACCAAAGTCCTATTCTAAACCACATAACTATACTGTATAAGTTTGTACAGGTTCTCCTGACAATACATTCATCAGATGGACAATGATCCAGTCTAGGCCAGTCCAGCTGTCACTGTAACCATAGATTTACTATTTTCCCCACGATTTTCGGGTTAGGCTGTGGCTAAGGTTAGGTATACTCACCTCATCATTGCAAATCTGCTTTTCACATGTTGACCTCATTACATTCAGAATGACAACCTGAACACTAACGTTTTGTACCACACCCAATCATGTATTTAAATCTGCTCCTGTACACTTCATACATGCTACCCCAGCCTGTACGTGGGGTCCACATACTGAAACACAGGTATCCAGTAAGAAAGTCAATAGTAACCATCTGGATACTTATAATATCGATATGGTTCAAAATGTCAACATCCTCAAACTGTCGACGGATTCACAATGTTGATATCTGAAATGTCACCATTGTGAGGATGCACAGGGTTAGGTGTCGCTGGGAGGATTAGGCTGTGTGTGGGAGGGGGGATTTAGGGTTAGGGGGAGCACTACTTGCCGAAAATCTGCTCAGACATCTGTGCTTGAACTGATGCTCACAAGACCATTGGGTCCCAGAAGAAGGTGCTGGAAGCAATGCAGCCACCGGGACAAGGTAAGATACTGCTGTACCACCAGGGAATGCTCGCCAACAGTTCATCATGTCTATATCACATCCGTGGAGACTTGATAACGGTCAACCATTCATATCCAACCCCCAAAACACCTTGTAGTGGTGCCTCCTGATGATTCGGTCTGGTCTATGTGGTGAGACAGGAGCCATAACCTTATATGCAATTATATATGCCGTGTATGTCCTATACAGTGATTTCAATGTTGATTTAAAAGTTCAGATATAAAGTTGTCTCTTAAACACCATTTGTGAATTGGAGCATCCTTATTCCTCATCCAGGGTGGGATGTATTAACATACATCGCCGCCTATTGCAGCGATGTTGATCACTTATGTACTAACATATGCGATTAACATCGCAATACGGTGACGGAGGCCCCCGTGATACCTGTGAGGTGGTATGCGGGGGGTCTGCGTCACTTCCCTGGGGTCTCCAGCTGCTCACCTGCCAGGAAGCAGCAGCGGGCTGTCCGGGGTGCCGCCTCCTCCTGCGGCCGGAAGGGTTGCTAGGGGAAGGAGGAGCTTAGCTTCCGGGCCAGGGCTTCCTTGAAGAAGGTATGCCGGGGAAAGGGGGGTCGGCGATAAGAAGCCCATAGGCTTCTATAAGGTATCGCCATCCAAAGATGGCAAAAACGCAGCGGACGTGGGTTAGTACATACGAAAATGAGATAAAACGGGGGTTTTATCGCATTTTCCCTTTAGTACATCCCGCCCCCAGTGCATTCCAATGTTTTTACAGTATGTTATAAAAAAAAAAAAATTCTGCTGCAAAACCCTTAGTACAGCTCTGCGTCACCCAGCAGGTCCTGGTCATGTGATTGGTGAGACCAATCACTAGTCAAGGTGCCCTATTTAAAGCATGAAGTCCAGGCAGTACATGGCCAGTACCAGAACTCTCACAGAGGCTTAGTAGTAAATTTAGTAAGTATCGTGTTTGCACTCTCGGGTGGGTTTACCCATTTTTGCAAACTGTTGATAGACAGTCAGGCTACTCACAGCCAATCAGCAGCCTGTTACCATGATAGTGGCCAATGATTGGCTGGCAGCTATTGATAACCTTATCTGATAACTTTTTAAACCTTCCCTTCTGTTACCTCCTGTTAACCACTTATTCCTTTACATGTTTCATACTGTATGAACCAAGGCCAGTGTTTTTCTTCTTTTTTGCTTTTACCTTGTATTCAGAGAATTTGGAAAAATCTATCTATTCATCCTTCAGGCGTCAACCGAAGTAATACCCGAGATTGAAATCGGATCACACAAGCAGACCTCCGTGAAGGCTGGCCCAACACATACAGTACACTCAATCATTCATTCATACGATGGCCAACAAGGTTGTAAGTCTTTTAAATAAACAGTATGAGACATTATATAAATTATTGAAATGTCCAGTCAAGGTTTAGATAATAATAACTTATACATAACAATTCAAGAATATAAAATAAAGTAAAAAAACATACAAAGAAAATAAGATTTTACTCACCGGTAAATCTATTTCTCGTAGTCCGTAGTGGATGCTGGGAACTCCATAAGGACCATGGGGAATAGACGGGCTCCGCAGAAGACTGGGCACTCTAAAAGAAAGATTAGGTACTATCTGGTGTGCACTGGCTCCTCCCACTATGACCCTCCTCCAGACCTCAGTTAGGATACTGTGCCCGGAAGAGCTGACACAATAAGGAAGGATTTTGAATCCCGGGTAAGACTCCTACCAGCCACACCAATCACACCGTATAACTCGTGATACTATACCCAGTTAACAGTATGAAATATAACTGAGCCTCTCAACAGATGGCTCAACAATAACCCTTAGTTAGGCAATAACTACATACAAGTATTGCAGACAATCCGCACTTGGGATGGGCGCCCAGCATCCACTACGGACTACGAGAAATAGATTTACCGGTGAGTAAAATCTTATTTTCTCTGACGTCCTAGTGGATGCTGGGAACTCCGTAAGGACCATGGGGATTATACCAAAGCTCCCAAACGGGCGGGAGAGTGCGGATGACTCTGCAGCACCGAATGAGAGAACTCAAGGTCCTCCTCAGCCAGGGTATCAAATTTGTAGAATTTAGCAAACGTGTTTGCCCCTGACCAAGTTGCAGCTCGGCAAAGTTGTAAAGCCGAGACCCCTCGGGCAGCCGCCCAAAATGAGCCCACTTTCCTCGTGGAATGGGCTTTTACTGATTTAGGATGCGGCAATCCAGCCGCAGAATGCTCCAGCTGAATTGTGCTACAAATTCAGCGAGCAATAGTCTGCTTAAAAGCAGGAGCACCTATTTTGTTGGGTGCCTACAGGATAAAAAGCGAGTCAGTTTTCCTGACTCCAGCCGTCCTGGAAATATAAATTTTTAAGGCCCTGACTACGTCCAGTAACTTGGAATCTTCCAAGTCCCTAGTAGCCGCAGGCACTACAATAGGTTGGTTCAAGTGAAAAGCTGATACCACCTTAGGGAGAAACTGGGGACGAGTCCTCAATTCTGCCCTATCCATATGGAAAATCAGATAAGGGCTTTTACATGACAAAGCCGCCAATTCTGATACACGCCTGGCCGAAGCCAAGGCCAATAACATGACCACTTTCCACGTGAGATATTTCAAATCCACAGTTTAAAGTGGCTCAAACCAATGTGATTTTAGGAAACTCAACACCACGTTGAGATCCCAAGGTGCCACAGGAGGCACAAAAGGGGGCTGAATATGTAGCACTCCCTTTACAAATGTCTGAACTCCAGGCAGTGAAGCCAGTTCTTTCTGGAAGAAAATCGACAGAGCCGAAATCTGGACCTTAATGGAACCCAAGTTTAGGCCCATAGTCACTCCTGACTGTAGGAAGTGCAGAAAACGACCCAGCTGAAATTCCTCTGTTGGGGCCTTCCTGGCCTCACACCACGCAACATATTTTCCCCAAATACGGTGATAATGGTTTGCGGTTACTTCTTTCCTGGCTTTTATCAGCGTAGGAATGACTTCCTCCGGAATGCCCTTTTCCTTTAGGATCCGGAATTCAACCGCCATGCCGTCAAACGCAGCCGCGGTAAGTCTTGGAACAGACAGGGCCCCTGCTGTAGCAGATCCTGTCTGAGCGGTAGAGGCCATGGGTCCTCTGATATTATTTCTTGAAGTTCTGGGTACCAAGCTCTTCTTGGCCCATCCGGAACCACGAGTATCGTTCTTACTCCTCGTTTTCTTATTATTCTCAGTACCTTTGGTATGAGAGGCAGAGGAGGGAATACATAAACCGACTGGTACACCCACGGTGTCACTAGAGCATCCACAGCTATTGCCTGAGGGTCCCTTGACCTGGCGCAATATCTAGTTTTTTGTTTAGGGGGGACGCCATCATGTCCACCTGTGGCCTTTCCCAACGGTTTACCAACAGTTGGAAGACTTCTGGATGAAGTCCCCACTCTCCCGGGTGTAGGTCGTGTCTGCTGAGGAAGTCTGCTTCCCAGTTGTCCACTCCCGGAATGAACACTGCTGACAGTGCTAAGACGTGATTTTCCGCCCATCGGAGAATCCTTGTGGCTTCTGCCATCGCCATCCTGCTTCTTGTGCCGCCCTGACGGTTTACATGGGCGACTGCCGTGATGTTGTCTGATTGGATCAGTACCGGCTGGTTTTGAAGCAGAGGCCTTGCCAGACTTAGGGCATTGTAAATGGCCCTCAGTTCCAGAATACTTATGTGTAGGGACGACTCCTGACTTGACCAAAGACCTTGGAAATTTCTTCCCTGTGTGACTGCCCCCCAGCCTCGAAGGCTGGCATCCGTGGTTACCAGGACCCAGTCCTGTATGCCGAATCTGCGGCCCTCTTGAAGATGAGCACTCTGCAGCCACCACAGTAGAGATACCCTGGTCCTTGGAGACAGGGTTATCAGCCGATGCATCTGAAGATGCGATCCCGACCACTTGTCCAAGAGGTCCCACTGAAAGGTTCTTGCATGGAACCTGCCAAATGGAATTTTGCTTCGTAAGAAGCTACCATTTTTCCCAGGACTCGTGTGCAGTGATGCACCGATACCTGTTTTGGTTTCAGGAGGTCTCTGACTAGAGATACCAGCTCCTTGGCTTTCTCCTGCGGGAGAAACACTTTTTTCTGTTCTGTGTCCAGAACCATCCCCAGGAACAGTAGGCGTGTGGTAGGAACCAGCTGTGACTTTGGAATGTATAGAATCCATCCGTGCTGTTGTAGCACTTCCCGAGATAGTGCTACTCCGACCAACAACTGCTCCTTGGACCTCGCCTTTATAAGGAGATCGTCCAAGTACGGGATAATTAAAACTCCCTTTTTTCGAAGGAGTATCATCATTTCTGCCATTACCTTGGTAAAGACCCTCGGTGCCGTGGACAGTCCAAACGGCAGTGTTTGGAATTGGTAATGGCAATCCTGTACCACAAATCTGAGGTACTCCTGGTGAGGATGGTAAATGGGGACATGTAGGTAAGCATCCTTGATGTCCAGGGATACCATGTAGTCCCCCTCCTCCAGGCTTGCAATAACCTCCCTGAGCGATTCCATCTTGAACTTGAATTTTTTTATGTATGTGTTCAAGGATTTCAAATTTAAAATGGGTCTCACCGAACCGTCCGGTTTCGGTACCACAAACATTGTGGAGTAGTAACCCCGTCCTTGTTGAAGTAGGGGCACCTTGACTATCACCTGCTGGGAATACAGCTTGTGAATTGCCTCTAGTACAGCCTCCCTGCCTGAGGGAGTTGTCGGCAAGGCAGATTTGAGGAAACGGCGGGGGGGAGACGCCTCGAATTCCAGCTTGTAACCCTGAGATACTACTTGAAGGATCCAGGGATCCACCTGTGAGCGAGCCCACTGATCGCTGAAATTTTTGAGGCGGCCCCCCACCATACCTGGCTACGCCTGTGGAGCCCCCGCGTCATGCGGTGGACTCAGAGGAAGCGGGGGAAGAATTTTGATTCTGGGAACTGGCTGACTGGTGCAGCTTTTTCCCTCTTCCCTCGTCTCTGTGCAGAAAGGAAGCGCCTTTGACCCACTTGCTTTTCTGAAGCCGAAAGGACTGTACCTGATAATACAGTGCTTTCTTAGGCTGTGAGGAAACCTGAGGTAAAAAATTTTCTTCCCAGCTGTTGCTGTGGATACGAGGTCCCAGAGACCATCCCCAAACAATTCCTCACCCTTATAAGGCTCTATGTGCCTTTTAAAGTCAGCATCACCTGTCCAGTGTCGGGTCTCTAATACCCTCCTGACAGAATGGACATTGCATTAATTCTGGATGCCAGCCGGCAAAATATCCCTCTGTGCATCCCTCATATATAAGACGACGTCTTTAATATGCTCTTATGTTCGCAAAATAGTATCCCTGTTTGACAGGGTCACAGACCACGCTGCAGCAGCACTATCTGCAGGTCTCAGTCTAGTACCTGAGTGTGTAAATACAGACTTCAGGATAGCCTCCTGCTTTTTATCAGCAGGTACCTTCACAGTGGCCGTATCCTAAGACGGCAGTGCCACCTTTTTTGACAAACGTGTGAGCGCCTTATCCACCCTAGGGGATATCTCCCAGCGTAACTTATCCTCTGGCGGGAAAGGGTACGCCATCAGTAACTTTTTAGAAATTACCAGTTTCTTATCGGGGGAACCCACGCTTTTTCACACTTCATTCACTCATTTGATGGGGGAACAAAACACTGCCTGCTTTTTCTCCCCAAACATAAAACCCTTTTTTAGTGGTACTTGGGATAATGTCAGAAATGTGTAACACATTTTTTATTGCCGGGATCATGTAACGGATGTTCCTAGTGGATTGTGTATATGTCTCAACCTCGTCGACACTGGAGTCAGACTCCGTGTCGACATCTGTGTCTGCCATCTGAGGGAGCGGGCGTTTTTGAGCCCCTGATGGCCTTTGAAACGCCTGGGCAGGCGCGGGCTGAGAAGCCGGCTGTCCCACAGCTGTTACGTCATCCAGCCTTTTATGTAAGGAGTTGACACTGTCGGTTTATACCTTCCACCTATCCATCCACTCTGGTGTCGGCCCCACAGGGGGCGACATCACATTTATCGGCATCTGCTCTGCCACCACATAAGCCTCCTCATCAAACGTGTCGACACAGCCGTACCGACACACCGCACACACACAGGGAATGCTCTGACTGAGGACAGGACCCCACACAGCCCTTTGGGGAGACAGAGAGAGAGTATGCCAGCACACACCAGAGCGCTATATAATTTAGGGATTAACACTATATTGAGTGAATTTTTCCCAATAGCTGCTTGTATATACAATATTGCGCCTAAATTTAGTGCCCCCCCTCTCTTTTTAACCCTTTGAGCCTGCAAACTACAGGGGAGAGCCTGGGGAGCTGTCTTCCAGCTGCACTGTGAAGAGAAAATGGCGCCAGTGTGCTGAGGGAGATAGCTCCGCCCCTTTTTCGCTGACTTTTCTCCCGCTTTTTAATGGATTCTGGCAGGGGTATTTATCACATATATAGCCTCTGGGGCTATATATTGTGATATATTTGCCAGCCAAGGTGTTTTTATTGCTGCTCAGGGCGCCCCCCCCCAGCGCCCTGCACCCTCAGTGACCGGAGTGTGAGGTGTACATGAGGAGAAATGGCGCACAGCTGCAGTGCTGTGCGCTACCTTGGTGAAGACTGATGTCTTCTGCCGCCGATTTTCCGGACCTCTTCTTGCTTCTGGCTTTGTAAGGGGGATGGCGGCGCGGCTCCGGGAACGAACACCAAGGCCAGTTCCATGCGGTCGATCCCTCTGGAGCTAATGGTGTCCAGTAGCCTAAGAAGCCCAAGCTAGCTGCAAGCAGGTAGGTTCGCTTCTTCTCCCCTTAGTCCCTCGATGCAGTGAGCCTGTTGCCAGCAGGTCTCACTGTAAAATAAAAAACCTAAAATAAACTTTCTTTCTAGGAGCTCAGGAGAGCCCCTAGTGTGCATCCAGCTCGGCCGGGCACAGAAATCTAACTGAGGTCTGGAGGAGGGTCATAGTGGGAGGAGCCAGTGCACACCAGATAGTACCTAATCTTTCTTTTAGAGTGCCCAGTCTCCTGCGGAGCCCGTCTATTCCCCATGGTCCTTACGGAGTTCCCAGCATCCACTAGGACGTCAGAGAAAACATTTATAGTTGCGTGTCTCAGTAGCATCTTTCATCTTGAGTCTTCCTATGAATTGAGCTCACTTCAGCTCTGATATTTATCTTGTCAGATGATGTCACCAAGACTCGTCTGTACATCCAATGGAAATTAACCTTGACCATACCCTATGCCAGTGGTTCTCAAACTGTGCGCCGTGGCACCCTAGGGTGCCTTAGGACACTTGCAGGGGTGCCCTAGGTTGGTGGTTCAGGATCAATTAAAATTATTTATGGTCAATGTTAATAGGCAAAACCAGCGCTGGTGGCTGTCAATCATAAAATATGTGGACAAACAGACGCAAATCTTGCCCCTCACCACACAATTAAACCTAAAGATAACATATAAACATAATTTACTTAATTTTATATTTCTTTCTAAATTTCTCAATAAGAAACTTTTGGCCTAGGGGTGCCGTGAAAAAAAATAAGAATTTACTTACCGATAATTCTATTTCTCGTAGTCCGTAGTGGATGCTGGGACTTCCGTAATGACCATGGGGAATAGCGGCTCCGCAGGAGACTGGGCACAAAAGTAAAAGCTTTAGACTAGCTGGTGTGCACTGGCTCCTCCCCCTATGACCCTCCTCCAAGCCTCAGTTAGGATACTGTGCCCGGACGAGCGTACATAATAAGGAAGGATTTTGAATCCCGGGTAAGACTCATACCAGCCACACCAATCACACCGTACAACCTGTGATCTGAACCCAGTTAACAGTATGATAAACGTAGGAGCCTCTGAAAAGATGGCTCACAACAATAAACAACCCGATTTTTTTGTAACAATAACTATATACAAGTATTGCAGACAATCCGCACTTGGGATGGGCGCCCAGCATCCACTACGGACTACGAGAAATAGAATTATCGGTAAGTAAATTCTTATTTTCTCTGACGTCCTAGTGGATGCTGGGACTTCCGTAAGGACCATGGGGATTATACCAAAGCTCCCAAACGGGCGGGAGAGTGCGGATGACTCTGCAGCACCGAATGAGAGAACTCCAGGTCCTCCTCAGCCAGGGTATCGAATTTGTAAAATTTTTCAAACGTGTTTGCCCCTGACCAAGTAGCTGCTCGGCAAAGTTGTAAAGCCGAGACCCCTCGGGCAGCCGCCCAAGATGAGCCCACTTTCCTTGTGGAATGGGCTTTAACAGATTTTGGCTGTGGCAGTCCTGCCACAGAATGTGCAAGCTGAATTGTACTACAAATCCAACGAGCAATCGTCTGCTTAGAAGCAGGAGCACCCAGCTTGTTGGGTGCATACAGGATAAATAGCGAGTCAGATTTTCTGACTCCAGCCGTCCTGGAAACATATATTTTCAGGGCCCTGACTACGTCCAACAACTTGGAGTCCTCCAAGTCCCTAGTAGCCGCAGGCACCACAATAGGTTGGTTCATGTGAAACGCTGAAACCACCTTAGGGAGAAATTGAGGACGAGTCCTCAATTCTGCCCTGTCTGAATGAAAAATTAGGTAAGGGCTTTTATATGACAAAGCCGCCAATTCTGAGACACGCCTGGCTGACGCCAGAGCTAACAGCATGACCACCTTCCATGTGAGATATCTTAATTCCACAGTGGTGAGTGGTTCAAACCAATGTGATTTTAGGAACCCTAAAACTACATTGAGATCCCAAGGTGCCACTGGTGGCACAAAAGGAGGCTGTATATGCAGTACCCCCTTGACAAACGTCTGAACTTCAGGCACTGAAGCCAGTTCTTTCTGGAAGAAGATCGACAGGGCCGAAATATGAACCTTAATGGATCCTAATTTTAGGCCCATAGACAGTCCTGCTTGCAGGAAATGCAGGAAACGACCCAGTTGAAATTCCTCTGTGGGGGCCTTCTTGGCCTCACACCACGCAACATATTTTCGCCAAATGCGGTGATAATGTTTCGCGGTTACATCCTTCCTGGCTTTGATCAGGGTAGGGATGACTTCATCTGGAATGCCTTTTTCCATCAGGATCCGGCGTTCAACCGCCATGCCGTCAAACGCAGCCGCGGTAAGTCTTGGAACAGACAAGGTCCCTGCTGGAGCAGGTCCTTTCTTAGAGGTAGAGGCCACGGGTCCTCCGTGAGCATCTCTTGCAGTTCCGGGTACCAAGTTCTTCTTGGCCAATCCGGAGCCACGAGTATAGTTCTTACTCCTCTCCTTCTTATGATTCTCAGTACTTTGGGTATGAGAGGCAGAGGAGGGAACACATACACCGACTGGTACACCCACGGTGTTACCAGAGCGTCCACCGCTATTGCCTGAGGGTCCCTTGACCTGGCGCAATATCTGTCCAGTTTTTTGTTGAGACGGGACGCCATCATGTCCACCTTTGGTTTTTCCCAACGGTTTACAATCACTTGGAAACCTTCTGGGTGAAGTCCCCACTCCCCCGGGTGGAGGTCGTGTCTGCTGAGGAAGTCTGCTTCCCAGTTGTCCACTCCCGGAATGAACACTGCTGACAGTGCCACCACATGATTTTCCGCCCAGCGGAGAATCCTTGCAGCTTCTGCCATTGCCCTCCTGCTTCTTGTGCCGCCCTGTCTGTTGACGTGGGCGACTGCCGTGATGTTGTCCGATTGGATCAATACCGACTGACCCTGAAGCAGAGGCCTTGCTTGACTTAGGGCATTGTAAATGGCCCTTAGTTCCAGAATATTTATGTAAAGAGACGTTTCCATGCTTGACCACAAGCCCTGGAAATTTTTTCCCTGTGTGACTGCTCCCCAGCCTCTCAGACTGGCATCCGTGGTCACCAGCATCCAATCCTGAATGCCGAATCTGCGGCCCTCTAGAAGATGAGCACTCTGTAACCACCACAGGAGAGACACCCTTGTCCTTGGAGATAGGGTTATCCGCTGATGCATCTGAAGATGCGATCCGGACCATTTGTCCAGCAGATCCCACTGAAAAGTTCTTGCATGGAATCTTCCGAATGGAATTGCTTCGTAAGAAGCCACCATTTTTCTCAGGACTCTCGTGCATTGATGCACTGACACTTGGCCTGGTTTTAGGAGGTTCCTGACTAGCTCGGATAACTCCCTGGCCTTCTCCTCCGGGAGAAACACCTTTTTCTGGACTGTGTCCAGAATCATCCCCAGGAACAGTAGACGTGTTGTTGGAATCAGCTGTGATTTTGGGATATTTAGAATCCACCCGTGCTGACGTAGCACTACCTGAGACAGTGCTACTCCGAACTCTAACTGTTTCCTGGATCTTGCCCTTATCAGGAGATCGTCCAAGTAAGGGATAATTAAGACGCCTTTTCTTCGAAGAAGAATCATCATTTCGGCCATTACCTTGGTAAAGACCCGGGGTGCCGTGGACAATCCAAACGGCAGCGTTCGCTATCACTGCTCTGAGTGATTCCATCTTGAATTTGAACCTTTTTATGTAAGTGTTCAAGGATTTTAGATTTAAAATTGGTCTCACCGAGCCGTCCGGCTTCGGTACCACAAACAGCGTGGAATAATACCCCTTTCCCTGTTGTAGGAGGGGTACCTTGATTATCACCTGCTGGGAATACAGCTTGTGAATAGCTTCCAATACTGCCTCCCTGTCGGAGGGAGACGTTGGAAGAGCAGACTTCAGGAATCGGCGAGGGGGAGACGTCTCGAATTCCAATTTGTACCCCTGTGATACTACCTGCAGGATCCAGGGGTCCACTTGCGAGTGAGCCCACTGCGCGTTGAAATTTTTGAGACGGGCCCCCACCGTGCCTGAGTCCGCTTGTAAAGCCCCAGCGTCATGCTGAAGACTTGGCAGAAGCGGGGGAGGGCTTCTGCCCCTGGGAAGAGGCTGCCTGGTGCAGTCTTTTTCCCCTTCCTCTGCCCCGGGGCAGAAATGAGTGGCCTTTTGCCCGCTTGTTCTTATAGGAACGAAAGGACTGAGTTTGAAAAGACGGTGTCTTTTTCTGCTGAGAGGTGACCTGGGGTAAAAAGGTGGACTTTCCAGCCGTTGCCGTGGCCACCAGGTCTGATAGACCGACCCCAAATAACTCCTCCCCTTTATACGGCAATACTTCCATATGTCGTTTGGAATCTGCATCACCTGACCACTGTCGCGTCCATAACGCCCTTCTGGCAGAAATGGACATCGCACTCACTCTTGATGCCAGGGTGCAAATATCCCTCTGTGCATCTCGCATATATAGTAATGCATCCTTTAAATGCTCTATAGTTAATAAAATACTGTCCCTATCCAGGGTATCAATATTTTCAGTTAGGGAATCCGACCAAGCCACTCCAGCGCTGCACATCCAGGCTGAGGCGATTGCTGGTCTCAGTATAATACCAGTATGTGTGTATATACCTTTTAGGATATTTTTCAGCCTTCTATCAGCTGGTTCCTTGAGGGCGGCCGTATCAGGAGACGGTAACGCCACCTGTTTTGATAAGCGTGTGAGCGCCTTATCTACCCTAGGGGGTGTTTCCCAACGTGCCCTAACCTCTGGCGGGAAAGGGTATAGTGCCAATAATTTGTTAGAAATCAGCAGTTTTTTATCGGGGGAAACCCACGCTTTATCACACACCTCATTTAATTCCTCTGATTCAGGAAAAACTACTGGTAGTTTTTTCACACCCCACATAATACCCTTTTTTGTGGTACTTGTAGTGTCAGAAATGTTCAATGCCTCCTTCATTGCCGTGATCATGTAACGTGTGGCCCTACTGGACATTACGTTTGTCTCCTCACCGTCGACACTGGATTCAGTATCCGTGTCTGGGTCTGTGTCGACCATCTGAGGTAACGGGCGTTTTAGCGCCCCTGACGGTGTCTGAGACGCCTGAACAGGCACTAACTGATTTGCCGGCTGTCTCATGTCGTCAACAGTTTTTTGCAAAGTGCTGACATTGTCACGTAATTCTTTAAATACGACCATCCAGTCAGGTGTCGACTCCCTAGGGGGTGATATCACTAACACAGGCAATTGCTCTGCTTCCACATCATTTTCCTCCTCATACATGTCGACACAATCGTACCGACACCCAGCACACACACAGGGAATGCTCTGATAGAGGACAGGACCCCACTAGCCCTTTGGGGAGACAGAGGGAGAGTTTGCCAGCACACACCAGAGCGCTATATATATACAGGGATAACCTTATATAAGTGTTACTCCCTGTTATAGCTGCTGTATTTATATATTAGCTGCCAATAGTGCCCCCCTCTCTGTTTTACCCTGTTTCTGTAGTGCAGGACTGCAGGGGAGAGTCAGGGAGCCGTCCTTCCAGCGGAGCTGTGAAAGAAAATGGCGCTTGTGTGCTGAGGAGAAAGGCTCCGCCCCCTTCACGGCGGCCTTTTCTCCCGCTTTTTTACGGAAAACCGGCAGGGGTTAAATGCATCCATATAGCCCAGGAGCTATATGTGATGCATTTCTTTAGCCATATAAGGTTTTTACAGTGTTTTATTGCGTCTCAGGGCGCTCCCCCCCAGCGCCCTGCACCCTCAGTGACCGGAGTGTGAAGTGTGCTGAGAGCAATGGCGCACAGCTGCAGTGCTGTGCGCTACCTTATTTGAAGACAGGAACGTCTTCTGCCGCCGATTTCTCCGGACCTCTTCGCTCTTCTGGCTCTGTAAGGGGGCCGGCGGCGCGGCTCCGGGACCCATCCAGGCTGAACCTGTGATCGTCCCTCTGGAGCTAATGTCCAGTAGCCAAGAAGCCCAATCCACTCTGCACGCAGGTGAGTTCGCTTCTTCTCCCCTTAGTCCCACGATGCAGTGAGCCTGTTGCCAGCAGGACTCACTGAAAATAAAAAACCTATTTAAACTTTTACTTCTAAGCAGCTCAGGAGAGCCACCTAGCTTGCACCCTTCTCGTTCGGGCACAAAAATCTAACTGAGGCTTGGAGGAGGGTCATAGGGGGAGGAGCCAGTGCACACCAGCTAGTCTAAAGCTTTTACTTTTGTGCCCAGTCTCCTGCGGAGCCGCTATTCCCCATGGTCAGTCCGGGGGAAGTCCCAGCATCCACTAGGACGTCAGAGAAATTCTGATACTCTAGGGCACAGGTTCTCAAACTCGGTCCTCAGGACCCCACACAGTGCATATTTTGCAGGTCTCCTCACAGAATCACAAGTGAAATAATTAGTTCCACCTGTGGACCTTTTAAAATGTGTCAGTGAGTAATTAATACACCTGTGCACCTGCTGGGTTACCTGCAAAACATGCACTGTGTGGGCTCCCGAGGACCGAGTTTGAGAACTCCTGCTCTAGGGCACCGTGACTCAGAAAAGTTTGGGAACCACTTCTCTATGCACGTCGTACTATTCATAGCCCTGGCTTATATTCAACTTAGCTTTGTCCCTCAACTCTACTTATTCAATGTTCAGCAGCCATTTTACTTTCTAACTTCACCTTTCCGCTGCTTACCCTACATGACTTGCTTGTCGGCCATTTTATAACTTCATATGTTTTTAGGAGCCATTTTAAATAACTTTCCAGAACTTAATGAGATATCTTGCATTATTTATATATTCTGATTCCTAAAAGAACTACTCTTTTATTAATACATAACTATCTTAAAATTCACATGTTGCTAATATATCTCAGTAATGTATATCTGTTTAGCTGTAACAATTAGTATTTTTTTATTAGTACATGCATATGTATTTACAGTATGTATCTAAGTGGTATATTTACTAATCCTTGGATGGAGATAAAGTCAATGGAGATAAAGTACCAGCCAATCAGCGCCTAATATTTTCAATCCCAGCCTGTGACATGCCAGGTAGTTGCTGATTGGCTGGTACTTTATCTCTGTGCACTTTGGGGGTCATTCTCAGTTGATTGCTCGCTGCCGTTTTTCGCAGCGATCAGGTCTAAACTGCGCATGCGTATGCACCGCAATGCGCATCGTACGGGTACAAAGCGGATCGTTGCTGAGCGATGGATTGTACGAAGAATCCGTTCGCACAGCCGATCGCAAGGAGATTGACAGGAAGAGGGCGTTTGTGGGTGTCACCTGACCGTTTTCTGGGAGTGGTAGGGAAAATGCAGGCGTGGCTAAGCGTTTGCAGGGCGGGTGTCTGACATCAATTCCGGCACCAAAAAGACTGAAGTGATCGCAGCGGCTGAGTAAGTTCAGACCTACCCAGAAACTGCACAAAATGTTTTTGCAGAGCTCGGCTGCAAAGCCGTTCGCGCACTCCCCCGTGGGCGGCGACTATGCGTTTGCACGGCTGCAAAAAGTAGCTAGCGATCAACTCGAAATGAACCCCATTATCTCAATCCAAGGCTTAGTAAAAAGACCCCTAAATCTAGACTATATGGACAAAAGTATTTGGACGCCTGACCATTATACCAACAGGGACTGTAATGACATTGTATTCCAATACATATACTTCAATATGGAGTTGTTCCCCCTTTTCAGCTATAACAGTTTTCACTCTTCTTCGAAGGCTTTCTTCAAGATTGGAGTGTTTCTGTGGGAATTTGTTCCCATTCCTTCTGTAGAGCATTTATGAGGTCAGGCACTGATGTTGGACAAGAAGACCTGGCTTGCAATCTCCAGTTCATCCCAAAGGTGCTCGATGGGGTTGAGGTCAGTGCTCTGTGTGGGTCAGTCAAGTTCTTCCACACCAAACTCATCAAACCATCGGTGGGATGTAATGCTGTAATACTGTAAGTTATATTATTAGAAAGTGGAAGCGTTTAGGAACAGCAGCAAGTTAGCCACGATGCGGAAGACCACGTAAAATCACAGAGCGGTGTCAACGACTGCTAAGGCGCATGGTGCGTAAAAGTTACCAACGCTCTGCTGATTCCATAGCGGAAGAGTTCTAAACTTCCACTGGCATTAATGTAAGCACAAAAACCGTGTGACAGGAGCTTAATGGAATGGGTTTCCATGGCCGAGCAGCTGCACGCAAGCCTCACTTCACCAAGTCCAGTGCCAGGCGTCGGATGGAGAGGTGTAAAGCACGCTGACACTGGACTTTGGCAGTCAGATGGGTGAGTGTGGGTTTGGCGGATGCCGGGAGAACGTTACCTGCCTGACTGCTTAATGCCAACTGTGTTCTGACATTAATGCCAATAGAAATTTGGAAATCTTTAGCTTTGGAATCAGCAGAGCGTTGGCGACTTTTACCCACCATGCACCTCAGCAGTCGTGGACACCGCTCTGTGATTTATGTGGTCTTCTGCATCATGGCTAAGTTGCTGCTGCCCTAAATGCTTCCACTTTCTAATAATATCACTTACAGTTGGAATATCCAGCAGGGATGACATTTCATGAACTGTCTTATTGCAAAGGTGGCATCTTATCACAGTACCGTTGGGACGGCCTTTGAGGGGTTGGGGGGCCTGGGTGGCGTCATGGTGTGGCGTGCCAAACGGAGGCATGTCGGCAGCGTTTTTGGAGCAGCTGTCAATCACAAATCAATGCAGTCACAGTTAATATTTTAGTAAAAGACTAATGATAATTGCGGTCAATTAATCCTTGAGGTCCATGTAATATTTATTTTATGTATATAAATAAGTAGAGGCATATTTCTGCTATATCACTATACAAGTGCTAAAAAACACGGGGTTCCGTCCTTATAGCTCCTCCATGTCCGGCATGGGTCAGGATTGTGTGTTTATTATTCTCAATGGAGTAGAGGACAGACCTGCACTGGGGAAGGTGAGTATGTACATTTTTTCCTTCATATAGCGGGATTTTACTGGACAAGAGGACCGACCGGTGGCGGGGACAAGGTAAGTACGTGTGAGTGTATGTAGTAAAGTTTTACTGTCTATGGTGTTATTGTCTTGTGGTTATTTTAATATTTCTTTTACAGGGGGACTGTAGGTACCAGCAGACCCTTAATGCCTTGCATGCTGGTACTTGTGGTTCACCAAGTACCAACATGCATGAGAGGCTTGCTGGAACCAGTAGTCTTCCTGTAAAAGACAGTATTATTTAACTTTTACTAAAAGCTATCAACTCCGTGTCTGCCACCCAGAGGTGCCGGGGTAGCCCCAGGCTTCACCCTAGCCCTGGGGGATCCTTTGGAGGGGGACAATTTTATTGCGGTGGCCCCCACTTTCTGAGGAATCCCAGGGCTGGGGATACTAGTTGGGGGGGATGAATGCTTTGGCTGGGGGACCCTATCAAGTGTGTCCCTGGCTGTAGCATTATCCCCTCAATAGTAAGAGCCCTGTGCTGGTGCTGGAAATACGGAGGACCCCTAAAAAAAAAAAAGTTCCCCGTACTTCCACCACCAGATCCAGCTCAAGAGCATAGTGCTGGTTCATTGAAACACGAGCCCCATGCCCCCCCCCCCACCCCCCCCCCCCCATCCCCATGATTCCTCAACCAGGACTGGCTCTTAAAGCCAATGCTGGTTATGCTGTGGGGGATGGAGGGAGGGGGGGGGGGGGGACACAAATACAATCCCATACGCCATCAAAAAACACTATTCATAGTAAATTTCCGTGTTTGTTTCAGGAAATTTGCCTGTGTATGGTTGATCACCAGCGCATGTAATCTCGGGCAAACTCATCCCAAAAGATGATTATTAATAAATGGACCCCTTAGTACCTGGGCTCCTGGTTCCTGCATTTTAGTTCATGTAAGAGTGCCCCTACACTGGAGATCCTGCTAACCTGCATCAGTGTCCCTACACTGTGTATTCTTAAAAACCGGCGTCAGTGTCCCTACACTGTATATTCCGAAAACCTGCATTAGTGTCCCTGCACTGTATATCCTGAAAACCTGCATCAGTTTCCCTACACTGTATATCCTGAAAACCTGCATCAGTTTCCCTACACTGTATATCCTGAAAACCTGCATCAGTGTCCCTACACTATATATCCTGAAAACCTGCATCAGTGTCCTTACACTGTATATCCTGAAAACCTGCATCAGTGTCCCTACACTGTATAGCCTGAAATTTTGCCTTAATGTTCCTACAAGATATATCCTGAAACCAGCACCTGTATTCAAGTGCCTAGATACTGGCAATCCTAAAAACCTGCATTTTTCTCCAGTGCCTACACCTTGGCTTATTCCCTCGGAGAAGCTTATAATGGTCATTTGTATCTGCAATCCAGCAGCCGTGGTGCTCTCTGTACTGCAGCAGTCCATCTCCTCGCCCTCTACTGGTATGGGTGAGGAACTGCATTATTAGGCCATCAAGCTTCTCTTACACACCAGTATACCCAGCTAGCTCAAAGGGTCCCATTCCACATCTCAACCCTCCTGGTGCCGTGACATCATCTAAACACCTTACCTCCTCTGGGATCTCACACACCCTTCACTTAACCCAGTGGCCGTGTTCTGATACGTGTGTGCCTGATGTGTTGTTGCAGGTGTAGTCACGCACCCCAGTAATCACACCGCACCCGTAGCCTAAGGTTGTTTATTAGTGCAATATGTACTTTTTTATTTGCATATATATGTCAAGTACTTGCTGGATGTTGCGTGTCACTTTTGGCCATTGTCCTCTGGAATGAGAGTCATTGTAGGTGTCTCCGTACCAGCAGCATCTGCACATCCATCACGTTGGTCCCAGTTAATCCCGTTACCAGGAGATACTTGCCGTCGCGGAAGTGACTGAAGAAGCCATTTGAATCACTGAGGATTAGGGAATGATCGGCATCCAGACCACTCTCCAGAGCATGTGTCACCAGCTGCGGGTAGGCGAAAGCCCCAGCGGCCTCGGTGGGTCCGTCCTGACCGTCTGTGCCCCCACTCAGGAATATTACCTCACAGCCCTTCATGGTAGTCTGATCTTTGTGCCACTCTGTGGCCACCCGCAGCGCCAGCTCCTGGTTTCTGCCTCCTTTGCCCTTTCCCTGAACCTGGACCGTGGTCTCGCCCCCAAAGAGGACGCAGATGGCATCTACGTTCCCGGACGCTTTCAGCTCCTGCAGGCGGCCCGCAAGGTTCAGGTCGGGAATGTCCATCTGAGAAGCCAGAGCCAGGAGGTCTTGTTCCATCTCCTGCTGCTGAGGACTGGACATCAGAACCGAGCAGATGACTTCGGCCAAGAGGGCATAAAAACGTGAGACGCATTTAACATCCCCACTGATGGCAGTAGAGAGGAGCAGGGTAACGTAACCCAACGTCTTAGCCTCCTCCTCTGCCTCGCGCAGTGCAATGAGGTTGGACCCAATGAGAATGTTGTGGACGTGGCTGAAATGGTCAGGGTGTTCCACGTGTGACCTGGAGCGCAACACTTCCTCTACCGCCTCCGGCATGGAGTCTCTCAGTCCGTACTTACTCAGTATCTGCAGGCAGTCCTCTGTGCTGTGAGAGCTGCAGACGGTGGGGCTACTCGCAATGACTTCCAGGTCATCTCCAATAACATCAGACAGGATCAGGCTGACCACCTGGACAAGGCAGAATCTGCATCAGTGTCTGAGAGAGAAACTTAGAGGAAACACATAACCCTATGGTTCTACTATAAGCAGAGTGTCGCAGATGTGGTGCGGACTGCGTCATCATGGTCTAACCAACGCACTCCAAGGTAACCATCCAACTTCCTGCTGTCTCTGCAAGCCTATGCATGCCCCCTGAGATCGAGGTAGACCTGCAGCAGGCGTTTTGTCTGTAAGCGAGGACTACACTTTACGAAGGAACATTTGCTACCTGTATGAATGCCTGAAGTCAATTACCATACAGGAAAAGCGGTCACCCCCTCATATACTGACCTGGGCGGGGTGCGCTACCCTAGCCAGTCCTCCACCTTTCAGCTCTGACAGGGCTCTCCGCAGAGTGTTCAGCTCCTGTATGGTTGCACCTCTCAGAGCCAGCTGCTGGGTCACTGTCTGTTTGTCCTGCAGGGTTAGGGGTGGTACAGGTGCTGGCAGGAGGGCCGAACCTCCACCTGGGGACAGAAAGTTGGCATGAGACCTGTTCAACATCATTGCTACGAACAAATACAGCCAGCACCTCGTTATCAGGCTACATTTACAGACGGAAGATCTCTTTACACTGTAACGCCTACACGTCTACAGTTTCTCTACTACTGTGGCTATCTGAAGCTCTGGTGTCCAAATGGATTATATAGATTTCATTTAGGATCATGACATTTTTTCAATAAATAATTGGGGGCGGGATTAAGGGGAATTGGGTATAAGGATTAGGGGTTAGAAATGGCGATTTAGGTTAGTAATTGTCTGCAATTGGGGATTGGGATTGATGATGGTGTCTATTAAGGAATTGGGGATAAGGATTGAGGTTAGGAACTGTCCGGCTGCAGTCAGACATTGGGGGAGCTGGAGATGAAGATTTGGGTTAGGAGTTAGAGACGGGTTAGAGATTGCTGTTTGGGGTTACTGATTGGGGTTAGTAAATGAGAACTGGGGTTAAGAATTGGGGGCTGGGGTTAGAGATTTAGGTTAAAGTTTGGAATTAGAAAATGGGCGGCTAGAGAAAAAGATTGCGGATTAAGAATTAGGGACAGGGATGAAGAATTGGGAGTAGGGATTTAGGTTAGTGAATGGCGTAAAAGATTGGGTTTATGAATTGAGAACTGGGTTAGATATAGGGACAAGAATTAAAGCTGGTACACACTGGCGATATATCATGGGCGCGTCAGTGGGTGTGTACCTCTGATATGTCTAAGAATGACGTTGTTACAGACCTATCGCGTCGGGCCTGTAGCGCAGCTTATGGCCGATATACTGTATCTGCAAATATATCGGCACAAGGTGATGTGTGTATAGCGATCAGCCGACTGCCCATACTTTTGCTGTAGAGGCCGCCGGTGACTGACAACACAACTGGGCGGACATTTACACGTCAGGCACAATACATCGGGCAGACGATCGGTAAGTGTGTATTACCAAACGTCAGATCCGTTAGTCTAGTGTGCACCCAGCACAAGAAGCGGGTGATGTCATTTAGGAATTAGAGGTGGGTTAGGGATTGGAGTTACAGGCTTAGATCTTTCTTGCCTAAATAAGGTAGAGCCAAAATTAGGCACACTAAATATTCTACACCATGCCATATTGCACACTATTGCCTTAACGCTTCACTAAATTTCTCTTTGCAACGTGTATGTGACTTTTCCACCAATACTGGCACACCCCTTCCCCCTGTGTACAGTATACAGTACATACTATCATACATCAGAGAGGCCCAGTGATAACCTCTGCTCTTCCTGTCACCTGAGATGAGCACCAGCAGTAATTACCACACCCCTTCCCCCCTGTGTACAGTATACAGTACATACTATCATACATCAGAGAGGCCCAGTGATAACCTCTGCTCTTCCTGTCACCTGAGATGTGCACCAGCAGTAATTACCACACCCCTCCCCCCCTGTGTACAGTATACAGTACATACTATTATACATCAGAGAGGCCCAGTGATAACCTCTGCTCTTTCCGTCACCTGAGATGTGCACCAGCAGTAATTACCACACCCCTCCCCCCCTGTGTACAGTATACAGTACATACTATCATACATCAGAGAGGCCCAGTGATAACCTCTGCTCTTTCCGTCACCTGAGATGTGCACCAGCAGTAATTACCCCATCCCTTCCCCCTGTGTACAGTATACAGTACATACTATCATACATCAGAGAGGCCCAGTGATAACCTCTGCTCTTCCCGTCACCTGAGATGTACACCACCAGTAATTACCCCATCCCTTCCCCCCGTGTACAGTATACAGTACATACTATCATACATCACAGAGGCCCAGTGATAACCTCTGCTCTTCCCGTCACCTGAGATGTACACCACCAGTAATTACCCCATCCCTTCCCCCCGTGTACAGTATACAGTACATACTATCATACATCACAGAGGCCCAGTGATAACCTCTGCTCTTCCCGTCACCTGAGATGTGCACCAGCAGTAATTACCCCATCCCTTCCCCCTGTGTACAGTATACAGTACATACTATCATACATCAGAGAGGCCCAGTAATAACCTCTGCTCTTCCTGTCACCTGAGATGTGCACCACCAGTAATTACCACACCCCTTCCCCCCGTGTACAGTATACAGTACATACTATCATACATCAGAGAGGCCCAGTGATAACCTCTGCTCTTCCTGTCACCTGAGATGTGCACCAGCAGTAATTACCACACCCCTTCCCCCCGTGTACAGTATACAGTACATACTATCATACATCAGAGAGGCCCAGTGATAACCTCTGCTCTTCCTGTCACCTGAGATGTGCACCACCAGTAATTACCACACCCCTTCCCCCCGTGTACAGTATACAGTACATGTAAAACAAAAAGATGGTTACAGACTAGCGCTATTATAAAGTATTAAAACTTTAAAACAGGAACTTGAAATAAGAATCTCCTCATCCGGAACACCATTCAACTGTTCCATTCAACGAGTTCCTATAAAGGTATCTTTCACTCGTGGGTGTCAGGTGTCTGGTCACTTAAAACAAGCTGGACTTTTAGAATATCACTTACATTGTTATCCTGTCTCGCGTGCACATAAAGGTATCTTTTGTGTCTCTCACGATGCAGACGGCAGGAAACAAAACAGACTGGTTTTTCTGGTGAATGTCCACGATTTTATTCATCCGATAAAAACAACAGTCAATTAAAAGTATTGGCAGCAACTTCAACTTGAATAATTATGTGCACGCGAGACAGGATAACAATGTAAGTGATATTCTAAAAGTCCAGCTTGTTTTAAGTGACCAGACACCTGACACCCACGAGTGAAAGATACCTTTATAGGAACTCGAGACAGAACTATAAAGTGAGTGTCTTTCTGATAAGCGGGGAAACAGTTGAATGGTGTTCCGGATGAGGAGATTCTTATTTCAAGTTCCTGTTTTAAAGTTTTAATACTTTATAATAGCGCTAGTCTGTAACCATCTTTTTGTTTTACATGTATTCGGCTTGTTGGGTTTTATGAGGGAAAATCCCATGAGTTACAGACCAGCAGCATAAAGCTTGGTAGCGCAGGGCTGCTCACACACTTTGTTTCTCCAGTATACAGTACATACTATCATACATCAGAGAGGCCCAGTGATAACCTCTGCTCTTCCCGTCACCTGAGATGTGCACCAGCAGTAATTACCACACCCCTTCCCCCCGTGTACAGTATACAGTACATACTATCATACATCAGAGAGGCCCAGTGATAACCTTTGCTCTTCCCGTCACCTGAGATGTGCCCCAGCAGTAATTACCACACCTCTTCCCCCTGTGTACAGTATACAGTACATACTATCATACATCAGAGAGGCCCAGTGATAACCTCTGCTCTTCCCGTCACCTGAGATGTGCACCAGCAGTAATTACCCCATCCCTTCCCCCTGTGTACAGTATACAGTACATACTATCATACATCAGAGAGGCCCAGTGATAACCTCTGCTCATCCCGTCACCTGAGATGTGCACCAGCAGTAATTACCCCATCCCTTCCCCCCGTGTACAGTATACAGTACATACTATCATACATCACAGAGGCCCAGTGATAACCTCTGCTCTTCCCGTCACCTGAGATGTGCACCAGCAGTAATTACCCCATCCCTTCCCCCTGTGTACAGTATACAGTACATACTATCATACATCAGAGAGGCCCAGTAATAACCTCTGCTCTTCCTGTCACCTGAGATGTGCACCACCAGTAATTACCACACCCCTTCCCCCCGTGTACAGTATACAGTACATACTATCATACATCAGAGAGGCCCAGTGATAACCTCTGCTCTTCCTGTCACCTGAGATGTGCACCAGCAGTAACTACCACACCCCTTCCCCCCGTGTACAGTATACAGTACATACTATCATACATCAGAGAGGCCCAGTGATAACCTCTGCTCTTCCTGTCACCTGAGATGTGCACCAGCAGTAATTACCACACCCCTTCCCCCCGTGTACAGTATACAGTACATACTATCATACATCAGAGAGGCCCAGTGATAACCTCTGCTCTTCCTGTCACCTGAGATGTGCACCAGCAGTAATTACCACACCCCTTCCCCCCTGTGTACAGTATACAGTACATACTATCATACATCAGAGAGGCCCAGTGATAACCTCTGCTCTTCCTGTCACCTGAGATGTGCACCAGCAGTAATTACCACAACCCTTCCCCCGTGTACAGTATACAGTACATACTATCATACATCAGAGAGGCCCAGTGATAACCTCTGCTCTTCCCATCACCTGAGATGAGCACCAGCAGAAATTACCACACCCCTTCCCCCCTGTGTACAGTATACAGTACATACTATCATACATCAGAGAGGCCCAGTGATAACCTCTGCTCTTCCCGTCACCTGAGATGTGCACCAGCAGTAATTACCACACCCCTTCCCCCTGTGTACAGTATACAGTACATACTATCATACATCAGAGAGGCCCAGTGATAACCTCTGCTCTTCCTGTCACCTGAGATGAGCACCAGCAGTAATTACCACACCCCTACCCCCCTGTGTACAGTATACAGTACATACTATCATACATCAGAGAGGCCCAGTGATAACCTCTGCTCTTCCCGTCACCTGAGATGTGCACCAGCAGTAATTACCCCATCCCTTCCCCCCGTGTACAGTATACAGTACATACTATCATACATCAGAGAGGCCCAGTGATAACCTCTGCTCTTCCCGTCACCTGAGATGTGCCCCAGCAGTAATTACCCCATCCCTTCCCCCCGTGTACAGTATACAGTACATACTATCATACATCAGAGAGGCCCAGTGATAACCTCTGCTCTTCCCGTCACCTGAGATGAGCACCAGCAGTAATTACCACACCCCTTCCCCCCTGTGTACAGTATACAGTACATACTATCATACATCAGAGAGGCCCAGTGATAACCTCTGCTCTTCCCGTCACCTGAGATGTGCACCAGCAGTAATTACCACACCCCTTCCCCCTGTGTACAGTATACAGTACATACTATCATACATCAGAGAGGCCCAGTGATAACCTCTGCTCTTCCCGTCACCTGAGATGTGCACCACCAGTAATTACCACACCCCTTCCCCCTTGTGTACAGTATACAGTACATACTATCATACATCAGAGAGGCCCAGTGATAACCTCTGCTCTTCCCGTCACCTGAGATGTGCACCAGCAGTAATTACCACACCCCTTCCCCCCTGTGTACAGTATACAGTACATACTATCATACATCAGAGAGGCCCAGTGATAACCTCTGCTCTTCCCGTCACCTGAGATGTGCACCAGCAGTAATTACCACACCCCTTCCCCCTGTGTACAGTATACAGTACATACTATCATACATCAGAGAGGCCCAGTGATAACCTCTGCTCTTCCTGTCACCTGAGATGTGCACCACCAGTAATTACCACACCTCTTCCCCCTGTGTACAGTATACAGTACATACTATCATACATCAGAGAGGCCCAGTGATAACCTCTGCTCTTCCCGTCAGCTGAGATGTGCACCACCAGTAATTACCACACCCCTTCCCCCCTGTGTACAGTATACAGTACATACTATCATACATCAGAGAGGCCCAGTGATAACCTCTGCTCTTCCCGTCACCTGAGATGTGCACCAGCAGTAATTACCACACCCCTTCCCCCTGTGTACAGTATACAGTACATACTATCATACATCAGAGAGGCCCAGTGATAACCTCTGCTCTTCCCGTCACCTGAGATGTGCACCAGCAGTAATTACCACACCCCTTCCCCCTGTGTACAGTATACAGTACATACTATCATACATCAGAGAGGCCCAGTGATAACCTCTGCTCTTCCCGTCACCTGAGATGTGCACCAGCAGTAATTACCCCATCCCTTCCCCCTGTGTACAGTATACAGTACATACTATCATACATCAGAGAGGCCCAGTGATAACCTCTGCTCTTCCCGTCACCTGAGATGAGCACCAGCAGTAATTACCCCATCCCTTCCCCCTGTGTACAGTATACAGTACATACTATCATACATCAGAGAGGCCCAGTGATAACCTCTGCTCTTCCCGTCACCTGAGATGAGCACCAGCAGTAATTACCCCATCCCTTCCCCCTGTGTACAGTATACAGTACATACTATCATACATCAGAGAGGCCCAGTGATAACCTCTGCTCTTCCCGTCACCTGAGATGAGCACCAGCAGTAATTACCACACCCCTTCCCCCCTGTGTACAGTATACAGTACATACTATCATACATCAGAGAGGCCCAGTGATAACCTCTGCTCTTCCCGTCACCTGAGATGTGCACCAGCAGTAATTACCCCATCCCTTCCCCCTGTGTACAGTATACAGTACATACTATCATACATCAGAGAGGCCCAGTGATAACCTCTGCTCTTCCCGTCACCTGAGATGTGCACCAGCAGTAATTACCCCATCCCTTCCCCCTGTGTACAGTATACAGTACATACTATCATACATCAGAGAGGCCCAGTGATAACCTCTGCTCTTCCCGTCACCTGAGATGTGCACCACCAGTAATTACCCCATCCCTTCCCCCCGTGTACAGTATACAGTACATACTATCATACATCACAGAGGCCCAGTGATAACCTCTGCTCTTCCCGTCACCTGAGATGTGCACCAGCAGTAATTACCCCATCCCTTCCCCCTGTGTACAGTATACAGTACATACTATCATACATCAGAGAGGCCCAGTAATAACCTCTGCTCTTCCTGTCACCTGAGATGTGCACCACCAGTAATTACCACACCCCTTCCCCCCGTGTACAGTATACAGTACATACTATCATACATCAGAGAGGCCCAGTGATAACCTCTGCTCTTCCTGTCACCAGAGATGTGCACCAGCAGTAATTACCACACCCCTTCCCCCCGTGTACAGTATACAGTACATACTATCATACATCAGAGAGGCCCAGTGATAACCTCTGCTCTTCCTGTCACCTGAGATGTGCACCACCAGTAATTACCACACCCCTTCCCCCCGTGTACAGTATACAGTACATGTAAAACAAAAAGATGGTTACAGACTAGCGCTATTATAAAGTATTAAAACTTTAAAACAGGAACTTGAAATAAGAATCTCCTCATCCGGAACACCATTCAACTGTTCCATTCAACGAGTTCCTATAAAGGTATCTTTCACTCGTGGGTGTCAGGTGTCTGGTCACTTAAAACAAGCTGGACTTTTAGAATATCACTTACATTTTTATCCTGTCTCGCGTGCACATAAAGGTATCTTTTGTGTCTCTCACGATGCAGACGGCAGGAAACAAAACAGACTGGTTTTTCTGGTGAATGTCCACGATTTTATTCATCCGATAAAAACAACAGTCAATTAAAAGTATTGGCAGCAACTTCAACTTGAATAATTATGTGCACGCGAGACAGGATAACAATGTAAGTGATATTCTAAAAGTCCAGCTTGTTTTAAGTGACCAGACACCTGACACCCACGAGTGAAAGATACCTTTATAGGAACTCGAGACAGAACTATAAAGTGAGTGTCTTTCTGATAAGCGGGGAAACAGTTGAATGGTGTTCCGGATGAGGAGATTCTTATTTCAAGTGCCTGTTTTAAAGTTTTAATACTTTATAATAGCGCTAGTCTGTAACCATCTTTTTGTTTTACATGTATTCGGCTTGTTGGGTTTTATGAGGGAAAATCCCATGAGTTACAGACCAGCAGCATAAAGCTTGGTAGCGCAGGGCTGCTCACACACTTTGTTTCTCCAGTATACAGTACATACTATCATACATCAGAGAGGCCCAGTGATAACCTCTGCTCTTCCCGTCACCTGAGATGTGCACCAGCAGTAATTACCCCATCCCTTCCCCCCGTGTACAGTATACAGTACATACTATCATACATCACAGAGGCCCAGTGATAACCTCTGCTCTTCCCGTCACCTGAGATGTGCACCAGCAGTAATTACCCCATCCCTTCCCCCTGTGTACAGTATACAGTACATACTATCATACATCAGAGAGGCCCAGTAATAACCTCTGCTCTTCCTGTCACCTGAGATGTGCACCACCAGTAATTACCACACCCCTTCCCCCCGTGTACAGTATACAGTACATACTATCATACATCAGAGAGTCCCAGTGATAACCTCTGCTCTTCCTGTCACCTGAGATGTGCACCAGCAGTAACTACCACACCCCTTCCCCCCGTGTACAGTATACAGTACATACTATCATACATCAGAGAGGCCCAGTGATAACCTCTGCTCTTCCTGTCACCTGAGATGTGCACCACCAGTAATTACCACACCCCTTCCCCCCGTGTACAGTATACAGTACATACTATCATACATCAGAGAGGCCCAGTGATAACCTCTGCTCTTCCTGTCACCTGAGATGTGCACCAGCAGTAATTACCACACCCCTTCCCCCCGTGTACAGTATACAGTACATACTATCATACATCAGAGAGGCCCAGTGATAACCTCTGCTCTTCCTGTCACCTGAGATGTGCACCAGCAGTAATTACCACACCCCTTCCCCCCTGTGTACAGTATACAGTACATACTATCATACATCAGAGAGGCCCAGTGATAACCTCTGCTCTTCCTGTCACCTGAGATGTGCACCAGCAGTAATTACCACAACCCTTCCCCCGTGTACAGTATACAGTACATACTATCATACATCAGAGAGGCCCAGTGATAACCTCTGCTCTTCCCGTCACCTGAGATGAGCACCAGCAGTAATTACCACACCCCTTCTCCCCTGTGTACAGTATACAGTACATACTATCATACATCAGAGAGGCCCAGTGATAACCTCTGCTCTTCCCGTCACCTGAGATGTGCACCAGCAGTAATTACCACACCCCTTCCCCCTGTGTACAGTATACAGTACATACTATCATACATCAGAGAGGCCCAGTGATAACCTCTGCTCTTCCTGTCACCTGAGATGAGCACCAGCAGTAATTACCACACCCCTTCCCCCCTGTGCACAGTATACAGTACATACTATCATACATCAGAGAGGCCCAGTGATAACCTCTGCTCTTCCCGTCACCTGAGATGTGCACCAGCAGTAATTACCCCATCCCTTCCCCCCGTGTACAGTATACAGTACATACTATCATACATCAGAGAGGCCCAGTGATAACCTCTGCTCTTCCCGTCACCTGAGATGTGCCCCAGCAGTAATTACCCCATCCCTTCCCCCCGTGTACAGTATACAGTACATACTATCATACATCAGAGAGGCCCAGTGATAACCTCTGCTCTTCCCGTCACCTGAGATGTGCACCAGCAGTAATTACCACACCCCTTCCCCCTGTGTACAGTATACAGTACATACTATCATACATCAGAGAGGCCCAGTGATAACCTCTGCTCTTCCTGTCACCTGAGATGTGCACCACCAGTAATTACCACACCTCTTCCCCCTGTGTACAGTATACAGTACATACTATCATACATCAGAGAGGCCCAGTGATAACCTCTGCTCTTCCCGTCACCTGAGATGTGCACCACCAGTAATTACCACACCCCTTCCCCCCTGTGTACAGTATACAGTACATACTATCATACATCAGAGAGGCCCAGTGATAACCTCTGCTCTTCCCGTCACCTGAGATGTGCACCAGCAGTAATTACCACACCCCTTCCCCCTGTGTACAGTATACAGTACATACTATCATACATCAGAGAGGCCCAGTGATAACCTCTGCTCTTCCCGTCACCTGAGATGTGCACCACCAGTAATTACCACACCCCTTCCCCCCTGTGTACAGTATACAGTACATACTATCATACATCAGAGAGGCCCAGTGATAACCTCTGCTCTTCCCGTCACCTGAGATGAGCACCAGCAGTAATTACCACACCCCTTCCCCCCTGTGTACAGTATACAGTACATACTATCATACATCAGAGAGGCCCAGTGATAACCTCTGCTCTTCCCGTCACCTGAGATGTGCACCAGCAGTAATTACCCCATCCCTTCCCCCTGTGTACAGTATACAGTACATACTATCATACATCAGAGAGGCCCAGTGATAACCTCTGCTCTTCCCGTCACCTGAGATGTGCCCCAGCAGTAATTACCCCATCCCTTCCCCCTGTGTACAGTATACAGTACATACTATCATACATCAGAGAGGCCCAGTGATAACCTCTGCTCTTCCCGTCACCTGAGATGTGCCCCAGCAGTAATTACCCCATCCCTTCCCCCTGTGTACAGTATACAGTACATACTATCATACATCAGAGAGGCCCAGTGATAACCTCTGCTCTTCCCGTCACCTGAGATGAGCACCAGCAGTAATTACCCCATCCCTTCCCCCTGTGTACAGTATACAGTACATACTATCATACATCAGAGAGGCCCAGTGATAACCTCTGCTCTTCCCGTCACCTGAGATGAGCACCAGCAGTAATTACCCCATCCCTTCCCCCTGTGTACAGTATACAGTACATACTATCATACATCAGAGAGGCCCAGTGATAACCTCTGCTCTTCCCGTCACCTGAGATGAGCACCAGCAGTAATTACCACACCCCTTCCCCCCTGTGTACAGTATACAGTACATACTATCATACATCAGAGAGGCCCAGTGATAACCTCTGCTCTTCCCGTCACCTGAGATGTGCACCAGCAGTAATTACCCCATCCCTTCCCCCTGTGTACAGTATACAGTACATACTATCATACATCAGAGAGGCCCAGTGATAACCTCTGCTCTTCCTGTCACCTGAGATGTGCACCAGCAGTAACTACCACACCCCTTCCCCCCGTGTACAGTATACAGTACATACTATCATACATCAGAGAGGCCCAGTGATAACCTCTGCTCTTCCTGTCACCTGAGATGTGCACCACCAGTAATTACCACACCCCTTCCCCCCGTGTACAGTATACAGTACATACTATCATACATCAGAGAGGCCCAGTGATAACCTCTGCTCTTTCCGTCACCTGAGATGTGCACCACCAGTAATTACCACACCCCTTCCCCCCGTGTACAGTATACAGTACATACTATCATACATCAGAGAGGCCCAGTGATAACCTCTGCTCTTCCTGTCACCTGAGATGTGCACCAGCAGTAATTACCACACCCCTTCCCCCCTGTGTACAGTATACAGTACATACTATCATACATCAGAGAGGCCCAGTGATAACCTCTGCTCTTCCTGTCACCTGAGATGTGCACCAGCAGTAATTACCACAACCCTTCCCCCGTGTACAGTATACAGTACATACTATCATACATCAGAGAGGCCCAGTGATAACCTCTGCTCTTCCCGTCACCTGAGATGAGCACCAGCAGTAATTACCACACCCCTTCCCCCCTGTGTACAGTATACAGTACATACTATCATACATCAGAGAGGCCCAGTGATAACCTCTGCTCTTCCCGTCACCTGAGATGTGCACCAGCAGTAATTACCACACCCCTTCCCCCTGTGTACAGTATACAGTACATACTATCATACATCAGAGAGGCCCAGTGATAACCTCTGCTCTTCCTGTCACCTGAGATGAGCACCAGCAGTAATTACCACACCCCTTCCCCCCTGTGTACAGTATACAGTACATACTATCATACATCAGAGAGGCCCAGTGATAACCTCTGCTCTTCCCGTCACCTGAGATGTGCACCAGCAGTAATTACCCCATCCCTTCCCCCTGTGTACAGTATACAGTACATACTATCATACATCAGAGAGGCCCAGTGATAACCTCTGCTCTTCCCGTCACCTGAGATGTGCCCCAGCAGTAATTACCCCATCCCTTCCCCCTGTGTACAGTATACAGTACATACTATCATACATCAGAGAGGCCCAGTGATAACCTCTGCTCTTCCCGTCACCTGAGATGTGCACCACCAGTAATTACCACACCCCTTCCCCCTTGTGTACAGTATACAGTACATACTATCATACATCAGAGAGGCCCAGTGATAACCTCTGCTCTTCCCGTCACCTGAGATGTGCACCAGCAGTAATTACCACACCCCTTCCCCCCTGTGTACAGTATACAGTACATACTATCATACATCAGAGAGGCCCAGTGATAACCTCTGCTCTTCCCGTCACCTGAGATGTGCACCAGCAGTAATTACCACACCCCTTCCCCCTGTGTACAGTATACAGTACATACTATCATACATCAGAGGCCCAGTGATAACCTCTGCTCTTCCTGTCACCTGAGATGTGCACCACCAGTAATTACCACACCTCTTCCCCCCCGTACAGTATACAGTACATACTATCATACATCAGAGAGGCCCAGTGATAACCTCTGCTCTTCCCGTCACCTGAGATGTGCACCACCAGTAATTACCACACCCCTTCCCCCCTGTGTACAGTATACAGTACATACTATCATACATCAGAGAGGCCCAGTGATAACCTCTGCTCTTCCCGTCACCTGAGATGTGCACCAGCAGTAATTACCACACCCCTTCCCCCTGTGTACAGTATACAGTACATACTATCATACATCAGAGAGGCCCAGTGATAACCTCTGCTCTTCCCGTCACCTGAGATGTGCACCACCAGTAATTACCACACCCCTTCCCCCCTGTGTACAGTATACAGTACATACTATCATACATCAGAGAGGCCCAGTGATAACCTCTGCTCTTCCCGTCACCTGAGATGAGCACCAGCAGTAATTACCACACCCCTTCCCCCCTGTGTACAGTATACAGTACATACTATCATACATCAGAGAGGCCCAGTGATAACCTCTGCTCTTCCCGTCACCTGAGATGTGCACCAGCAGTAATTACCCCATCCCTTCCCCCTGTGTACAGTATACAGTACATACTATCATACATCAGAGAGGCCCAGTGATAACCTCTGCTCTTCCCGTCACCTGAGATGTGCCCCAGCAGTAATTACCCCATCCCTTCCCCCCGTGTACAGTATACAGTACATACTATCATACATCAGAGAGGCCCAGTGATAACCTCTGCTCTTCCTGTCACCTGAGATGTGCACCAGCAGTAATTACCACACCCCTTCCCCCCGTGTACAGTATACAGTACATACTATCATACATCAGAGAGGCCCAGTGATAACCTCTGCTCTTCCTGTCACCTGAGATGTGCACCAGCAGTAATTACCACAACCCTTCTCCCGTGTACAGTATACAGTACATACTATCATACATCAGAGAGGCCCAGTGATAACCTCTGCTCTTCCCGTCACCTGAGATGAGCACCAGCAGTAATTACCACACCCCTTCCCCCCCGTGTACAGTATACAGTACATACTATCATACATCAGAGAGGCCCAGTGATAACCTCTGCTCTTCCCGTCACCTGAGATGTGCACCAGCAGTAATTACCACACCCCTTCCCCCTGTGTACAGTATACAGTACATACTATCATACATCAGAGAGGCCCAGTGATAACCTCTGCTCTTCCTGTCACCTGAGATGAGCACCAGCAGTAATTACCACACCCCTTCCCCCCTGTGTACAGTATACAGTACATACTATCATACATCAGAGAGGCCCAGTGATAACCTCTGCTCTTCCCGTCACCTGAGATGTGCACCAGCAGTAATTACCCCATCCCTTCCCCCTGTGTACAGTATACAGTACATACTATCATACATCAGAGAGGCCCAGTGATAACCTCTGCTCTTCCCGTCACCTGAGATGTGCCCCAGCAGTAATTACCCCATCCCTTCCCCCTGTGTACAGTATACAGTACATACTATCATACATCAGAGAGGCCCAGTGATAACCTCTGCTCTTCCCGTCACCTGAGATGTGCACCACCAGTAATTACCACACCCCTTCCCCCTTGTGTACAGTATACAGTACATACTATCATACATCAGAGAGGCCCAGTGATAACCTCTGCTCTTCCCGTCACCTGAGATGTGCACCAGCAGTAATTACCACACCCCTTCCCCCCTGTGTACAGTATACAGTACATACTATCATACATCAGAGAGGCCCAGTGATAACCTCTGCTCTTCCCGTCACCTGAGATGTGCACCAGCAGTAATTACCACACCCCTTCCCCCTGTGTACAGTATACAGTACATACTATCATACATCAGAGAGGCCCAGTGATAACCTCTGCTCTTCCCGTCACCTGAGATGTGCACCACCAGTAATAACCACACCTCTTCCCCCTGTGTACAGTATACAGTACATACTATCATACATCAGAGAGGCCCAGTGATAACCTCTGCTCTTCCCGTCACCTGAGATGTGCACCACCAGTAATTACCACACCCCTTCCCCCCTGTGTACAGTATACAGTACATACTATCATACATCAGAGAGGCCCAGTGATAACCTCTGCTCTTCCCGTCACCTGAGATGTGCACCAGCAGTAATTACCACACCCCTTCCCCCTGTGTACAGTATACAGTACATACTATCATACATCAGAGAGGCCCAGTGATAACCTCTGCTCTTCCCGTCACCTGAGATGTGCACCACCAGTAATTACCACACCCCTTCCCCCCTGTGTACAGTATACAGTACATACTATCATACATCAGAGAGGCCCAGTGATAACCTCTGCTCTTCCCGTCACCTGAGATGAGCACCAGCAGTAATTACCACACCCCTTCCCCCCTGTGTACAGTATACAGTACATACTATCATACATCAGAGAGGCCCAGTGATAACCTCTGCTCTTCCCGTCACCTGAGATGTGCACCAGCAGTAATTACCCCATCCCTTCCCCCTGTGTACAGTATACAGTACATACTATCATACATCAGAGAGGCCCAGTGATAACCTCTGCTCTTCCCGTCACCTGAGATGTGCCCCAGCAGTAATTACCCCATCCCTTCCCCCTGTGTACAGTATACAGTACATACTATCATACATCAGAGAGGCCCAGTGATAACCTCTGCTCTTCCCGTCACCTGAGATGAGCACCAGCAGTAATTACCCCATCCCTTCCCCCTGTGTACAGTATACAGTACATACTATCATACATCAGAGAGGCCCAGTGATAACCTCTGCTCTTCCCGTCACCTGAGATGTGCACCAGCAGTAATTACCACACCCCTTCCCCCCGTGTACAGTATACAGTACATACTATCATACATCAGAGAGGCCCAGTGATAACCTCTGCTCTTCCTGTCACCTGAGATGTGCACCAGCAGTAATTACCACACCCCTTCCCCCCGTGTACAGTATACAGTACATACTATCATACATCAGAGAGGCCCAGTGATAACCTCTGCTCTTCCTGTCACCTGAGATGTGCACCAGCAGTAATTACCACACCCCTTCCCCCCTGTGTACAGTATACAGTACATACTATCATACATCAGAGAGGCCCAGTGATAACCTCTGTTCTTCCTGTCACCTGAGATGTGCACCAGCAGTAATTACCACACCCCTTCCCCCTGTGTACAGTATACAGTACATACTATCATACATCAGAGAGGCCCAGTGATAACCTCTGCTCTTCCTGTCACCTGAGATGAGCACCAGCAGTAATTACCACACCCCTTCCCCCCTGTGTACAGTATACAGTACATACTATCATACATCAGAGAGGCCCAGTGATAACCTCTGCTCTTCCCGTCACCTGAGATGTGCCCCAGCAGTAATTACCCCATCCCTTCCCCCTGTGTACAGTATACAGTACATACTATCATACATCAGAGAGGCCCAGTGATAACCTCTGCTCTTCCCGTCACCTGAGATGTGCACCACCAGTAATTACCACACCCCTTCCCCCTTGTGTACAGTATACAGTACATACTATCATACATCAGAGAGGCCCAGTGATAACCTCTGCTCTTCCCGTCACCTGAGATGAGCACCAGCAGTAATTACCACACCCCTTCCCCCCTGTGTACAGTATACAGTACATACTATCATACATCAGAGAGGCCCAGTGATAACCTCTGCTCTTCCCGTCACCTGAGATGTGCACCAGCAGTAATTACCACACCCCTTCCCCCTGTGTACAGTATACAGTACATACTATCATACATCAGAGAGGCCCAGTGATAACCTCTGCTCTTCCTGTCACCTGAGATGTGCACCACCAGTAATTACCACACCTCTTCCCCCTGTGTACAGTATACAGTACATACTATCATACATCAGAGAGGCCCAGTGATAACCTCTGCTCTTCCCGTCACCTGAGATGTGCACCACCAGTAATTACCACACCCCTTCCCCCCTGTGTACAGTATACAGTACATACTATCATACATCAGAGAGGCCCAGTGATAACCTCTGCTCTTTCCGTCACCTGAGATGTGCACCAGCAGTAATTACCACACCCCTTCCCCCTGTGTACAGTATACAGTACATACTATCATACATCAGAGAGGCCCAGTGATAACCTCTGCTCTTCCCGTCACCTGAGATGTGCACCACCAGTAATTACCACACCCCTTCCCCCCTGTGTACAGTATACAGTACATACTATCATACATCAGAGAGGCCCAGTGATAACCTCTGCTCTTCCCGTCACCTGAGATGAGCACCAGCAGTAATTACCACACCCCTTCCCCCCTGTGTACAGTATACAGTACATACTATCATACATCAGAGAGGCCCAGTGATAACCTCTGCTCTTCCCGTCACCTGAGATGTGCACCAGCAGTAATTACCCCATCCCTTCCCCCTGTGTACAGTATACAGTACATACTATCATACAACAGAGAGGCCCAGTGATAACCTCTGCTCTTCCCGTCACCTGAGATGAGCACCAGCAGTAATTACCCCATCCCTTCCCCCTGTGTACAGTATACAGTACATACTATCATACATCAGAGAGGCCCAGTGATAACCTCTGCTCTTCCCGTCACCTGAGATGTGCACCAGCAGTAATTACCCCATCCCTTCCCCCTGTGTACAGTATACAGTACATACTATCATACATCAGAGAGGCCCAGTGATAACCTCTGCTCTTCCCGTCACCTGAGATGAGCACCAGCAGTAATTACCACACCCCTTCCCCCCTGTGTACAGTATACAGTACATACTATCATACATCAGAGAGGCCCAGTGATAACCTCTGCTCTTCCCGTCACCTGAGATGTGCACCAGCAGTAATTACCCCATCCCTTCCCCCTGTGTACAGTATACAGTACATACTATCATACATCAGAGAGGCCCAGTGATAACCTCTGCTCTTCCCGTCACCTGAGATGTGCCCCAGCAGTAATTACCCCACCCCTTCCCCCTGTGTACAGTATACAGTACATACTATCATACATCAGAGAGGCCCAGTGATAACCTCTGCTCTTCCCGTCACCTGAGATGAGCACCAGCAGTAATTACCACACCCCTTCCCCCCTGTGTACAGTATACAGTACATACTATTATACATCAGAGAGGCCCAGTGATAACCTCTGCTCTTCCCGTCACCTGAGATGTGCACCACCAGTAATTACCACACACCCCTTCCCCCCTGTGTACAGTATACAGTACATACTATCATACATCAGAGACGCCCAGTGATAACCTCTGCTCTTCCCGTCACCTGAGATGAGCACCAGCAGTAGATGGTTCTCCTCCAACCTCTCAGCCAGGTCCCGGATCTCCCCTGCAGCTCTTATTGCGGCCTCGTCAGGCATATTGTTTGCGGCTCCTTCCATCACACGGACTCGCGACCCAGGAGACAGCAGCATATCCCTGTGACAATACACTTTATACAGCCTGAGTATCAGAGAGGCCCTTTGGTATACGTGACGTGCTGCAGTGCCAGCGTCCACCATTACTGAGGTTGGTTATCAGGAATAAATGATAAATGCAGCCCAAATATTACATTTCAAGTATGAGATTTCCAACAGATGGGAGTACTGTGGTTTATATAGTTCTATCAATGCACATTCTGAGACCTATCCCGTAGATAACGGTGAGGAAAGGTGTGCAACAAGACGTGCTTCCATTACCTATAGTAGATAACACATAGCGGAGGCGGCCATTTTGTTGTACATGTATATCTATGTCAAGTATTACCATCTATACTGTCTCAGCCCACAAACTGCTTTCCTGCACCAATCATAGGTCAGAAAAATAAGATTTTACTCACCGGTAAATCTATTTCTCGTAGTCCGTAGTGGATGCTGGGAACTCCGAAAGGACCATGGGGAATAGCAGCTCCGCAGGAGACTGGGCACAACTAAAGAAAGCTTTTAGGTCACCTGGTGTGCACTGGCTCCTCCCACTATGACCCTCCTCCAAGCCTCAGTTAGGACACTGTGCCCGGACGAGCTGACATAATAAGGAAGGATTTTGAATCCCGGGTAAGACTCTTACCAGCCACACCAATCACACCGTATAACTCGTGATACTATATCCAGTTTAACAGTATGAAAACAACGGAGCCTCTCAACAGATGGCTCAACAATAACCCTTTAGTTAACAATAACTATGTACAAGTATTGCAGACAATCCGCACTTGGGATGGGCGCCCAGCATCCACTACGGACTACGAGAAATAGATTTACCGGTGAGTAAAATCTTATTTTCTCTGACGTCCTAGTGGATGCTGGGAACTCCGAAAGGACCATGGGGATTATACCAAAGCTCCCAAACGGGCGGGAGAGTGCGGATGACTCTGCAGCACCGAATGAGAGAACTCAAGGTCCTCCTCAGCCAGGGTATCAAATTTGTAGAATTTTGCAAACGTGTTTGCCCCTGACCAAGTAGCAGCTCGGCAAAGTTGTAAAGCCGAGACCCCTCGGGCAGCCGCCCAAGATGAGCCCACCTTCCTTGTGGAATGGGCTTTTACTGATTTAGGATGCGGCAGTCCAGCCGCAGAATGCGCCAGCTGAATTGTGCTACAAATCCAGCGAGCAATAGTCTGCTTAGAAGCAGGAGCACCCAGTATGTTGGGTGCATACAGGATAAATAGCGAGTCAGTTTTCCTGACTCTAGCCGTCCTGGAAACATAAAGGCCCTCATTCCGAGTTGATCGGTCGCAAGGCGAATTTAGCAGAGTTACACACGCTAAGCCTACGCCTACTGGGAGTGTATCTTAGCTTCTTAAAATTGCGACCGATGTAATCGCAATATTGCGATTACAAACTACTTTGCAGTTTCTGAGTAACTTCAACCTTACTCTGCCTGTGCGATCAGTTCAGTGCTTGTCGTTCCTGGTTTGACGTCACAAACACACCCAGCGTTCGCTCAGACACTCCCCCGTTTCTCCAGCTACTCCTGCGTTTTTTCCGGAAACGGTAGCGTTTTCATCCACACGCCCATAAAACGCCGTGTTTCCGCCCAGTAACACCCATTTCCTGTCAATCACATTACGATCGCCGGAGCGATGAAAAAGCCGTGAGTAAAAATACTATCTTCATTGTTAAATTACTTGGCGCAGTCGCAGTGCGAATATTGCGCATGCGTACTAAGCGGATTTTCATTGCGATGCGATGAAAAATACCGACCGATCAACTCGGAATGAGGGCCAAAGTTTCAAGGCCCTGACTACGTCCAGTAACTTGGAATCCTCCAAGTCCCTAGTAGCCGCAGGCACCACAATAGGTTGGTTCAAGTGAAAAGCTGATACCACCTTAGGCAGAAAATGGGGACGAGTCCTCAATTCCGCCCTATCCATATGGAAAATCAGATAAGGGCTTTTACATGACAAAGCTGCCAATTCTGACACACGCCTGGCTGAAGCCAAGGCCAATAACATGACCACTTTCCACGTGAGATATTTTAGACCCACGGATTTAAGTGGCTCAAACCAATGTGATTTTAAGAAACTCAACACCACGTTGAGGTCCCAAGGTGCCACTGGAGGCACAAACGGGGGCTGAATATGCAGCACTCCTTTCACAAACGTCTGAACTTCAGGTAGTGAAGCTAGTTCTTTCTGGAAGAAAATCAACAGAGCCGAGATCTGTACCTTAATGGAGCCTAATTTCAGGCCCATAGTCACTCCTGCTTGTAGGAAATGCAGAAATCGACCTAGTTGAAATTCCTCTGTTGGGGCCTTTTTGGCCTCACCCCAAGCAACATATTTCCGCCATATGCGGTGATAATGCTTTGCAGTTACATCTTTCCTGGCTTTAATCAGCGTAGGAATGACTTCCTCCGGAATGCCCTTTTCCTTCAGGATCCGGCGTTCAACCGCCATGCCGTCATACGCAGCCGCGGTAAGTCTTGGAACAGACAGGGCCCCTGCTGCAGCAGATCCTGTCTGAGCGGCAGAGGCCATGGGTCCTCTGAGATCATCTCTTGAAATTCCGGGTACCACGCTCGTCTTGGCCAATCCGGAACCACAAGTATTGTTCTTACTCCTCGTTTTCTTATTATTCTCAGTACCCTTGGTATGAGAGGCAGAGGAGGGAACACATAAACTGACTGGTACACCCACGGTGTCACTAGAGCGTCCACAGCTATCGCCTGAGGGTCCCTTGACCTGGCGCAATATCTCTCTAGTTTTTTGTTTAGGCGGGACGCCATCATGTCCACCTGTGGCCGTTCCCATCGACTTACAATCAGCGTGAAGACTTCTGGATGAAGTCCCCACTCTCCCGGGTGGAGGTCGTGCCTGCTGAGAAAGTCCGCTTCCCAGATGTCCACTCCCGGAATGAACACTGCTGACAGTGCTAGTACGTGATTTTCCGCCCATCGGAGAATCCTTGTGGCTTCTGCCATTGCCATCCTGCTTCTTGTGCCGCCCTGTCGAATTTACATGGGCGACTGCCGTGATGTTGTCTGACTGGATCAGTACCGGCTGGTGTAGAAGCAGGGATTTTGCCTGACTTAGGGCATTGTAAATGGCCCTTAGTTCCAGAATATGTATGTGTAGGGAAGTCTCCTGACTCGACCATAGTCCTTGGAAGTTTCTTCCCTCTGTGACTGCCCCCCAGCCTCGAAGGCTGGCATCCGTGGTCACCAGGACCCAGTCCTGTATGCCGAATCTGCGGCCCTCTAGAAGATGAGCACTCTGCAGCCACCACAGCAGAGACACCCTGGTTCTTGGAGACAGGGTTATTAGGCGATGCATCTGAAGATGCGATCCGGACCATTGGTCCAACAGGTCCCACTGAAAGATTCTGGCATGGAACCTGCCGAAAGGAATTGCTTCGTAAGAAGCCACCATCTTTCCCAGGACCCGCGTGCAGTGATGCACCGATACCTGTTTTGGTTTCAGGAGGTCTCTGACTAGAGATGACAGCTCCTTGGCTTTCTCCTCCGGGAGAAACACTTTTTTCTGGACTGTATCCAGAATCATACCCAGGAACAGTAGACGTGTCGTCGGAACCAGCTGTGATTTTGGAATATTCAGAATCCAACCGTGCTGGTGTAGCACCTCCTGAGATAGTGCTACTCCCACCAACAACTGCTCCTTGGACCTCGCCTTTATTAGGAGATCGTCCAAGTACGGGATAATTAAAACTCCCTTTCTTCGAAGGAGTATCATCATTTCCGCCATTACCTTGGTAAACACCCTCGGTGCCGTGGAGAGTCCAAACGGCAGCGTCTGGAATTGGTAATGGCAATCCTGTACCACAAATCTGAGGTACTCCTGGTGAGGATAGTAAATGGGGACATGCAGGTAAGCATCCTTGATGTCCAGGGATACCATGTAATCCCCCTCGTCCAGACTTGCAATAACCGCCCTGAGTGATTCCATCTTGAACTTGAATTTTTTATGTATGTGTTCAAGGATTTCAAATTTAAAATGGGTCTCACCGAACCGTCCGGTTTCGGTACCACAAACAATGTGGAATAGTAACCCCGTCCTTGTTGAAGTAGGGGCACCTTGATTATCACCTGCTGGGAATACAGCTTGTGAATTGCCGCTAGCACAGCCTCCCTGTCTGAAGGAGTAATCGGCAAGGCAGATTTTAGGAACCGGTGGGGTGGAGACGCCTCGAATTCCAGTTTGTACCCTTGAGATACTATTTGCAGGATCCAGGAATCCACCTGTGAGCGAGCCCACTGATCGCTGAAATTTTTGAGGCGGCCCCCCACCGTACCTGGCTCCGCCTGTGGAGCCCCACTGTCATGCGGCGGACTTGGAAGAAGCGGGGGAGGACTTTTGCACCTGGGAACCTGCTGTTTGTTGCAGCCTTTTTCCCCTACTTCTGCCTCTGGACAGAAAGGACCCGCCTTTTCCACGCCTGTTTTTCTGAGTCCGAAAGGACTGTACCTGATAAAACGGCGCCTTTTTAGGCTGTGAGGGAACATGGGGTAAAAATGCTGACTTCCCAGCAGTTGCTGTGGAAACTAGGTCCGAGAGACCATCCCCAAATAACTCCTCACCCTTATAAGGCAAAACTTCCATGTGCCTTTTTGAATCTGCATCCCCTGTCCACTGGCGAGTCCATAAGCCTCTCCTAGCAGAAATGGGCAATGCACTTATTTTAGATGCCAGCCGGCAGATCTCCCTCTGTGCATCTCTCATGTATAAGACTGAGTCTTTTATATGCTCTGTGGTTAGCAGAATAGTGTCCCTGTCTAGGGTGTCAATATTTTCTGACAGGGAATCTGACCACGCAGCGGCAGCACTGCACATCCATGCTGACGCAATAGCTGGTCTAAGTATAATGCCTGAGTGTGTATATACAGACTTCAGGATCGCCTCCTGCTTTCTATCAGCAGGTTCCTTGAGGGCGGCCGTATCCGGAGACGGTAGTGCCACCTTTTTAGACAAACGTGTGAGCGCTTTATCCACCCTAGGGGGTGTCTCCCAACGTGACCTATCCTCTGGCGGGAAAGGGAACGCCATTAGTAACTTCTTAGAGATTACCAATCTTTTATCAGGGAAAGCCCACGCTTCTTCACACACTTCATTTAATTCTTCTGATGGGGGAAAAACTACGGGTAGTTTTTTCTCCCCAAACATAATACCCTTTTTAGTGGTACCTGGGTTTATATCAGAAATTTGTAACACCTCTTTCATTGCTTCAATCATGCAACGAATGGCCTTAGTGGACATTAGACTAGACTCATCGTCGTCGACACTGGTGTCAGTATCCGTGTCGACATCCGCGTCTGCCATCTGAGGTAGCGGGCATTTTAGAGCCCCCGATGGCCTTTGAGACGCCTGGACAGGCACGAGCTGAGAAGCCGGCTGTCCCGCATTTGGCATGTCGTCAAATTTTTTGTGTAAGGAGTCGACACGTGCACGCAATTCCTTCCATAAGTCCATCCACTCAGGTGTCTGCCCCGCAGGGGGTGACATCCCTTCTATGGGCATCTGCTCCGCCTCCACATCATTATCCTCATCAAACATGTCGACACAGCCGTACCGACACACCGCACACACACAGGGAATGCTCTAACAGAGGACAGGACCCACAAAAGCCCTTTGGGGAGACAGAGTGAGAGTATGCCAGCACACACCAGAGCGCTATATAATGCAGGGACTAACTGAATTATGTCCCCTATAGCTGCTGTTATATATACTGCGCCTAAATTTAGTGCCCCCCCTGTCTTTTTTACCCTTTTCTGTAGTGTAGACTGCAGGGGAGAGCCAGGGAGCTTCCTTCCAGGGAGCTGTGAAGGAGAAATGGCGCCAGTGTGCTGAAGGAGATAGCTCCGCCCCTTTTTCGCTGACTTTTCTCCCGCTTTTTTATGGATTCTGGCAGGGGTAATTATCACATATATAGCCTCTGGGGCTATATATTGTGGTATTTTTGCCAGCCAAGGTGTTTTTATTGCTGCTCAGGGCGCCCCCCCCTAGCGCCCTGCACCCTCAGTGACCGGAGTGTGAAGTGTGTATGAGGAGCAATGGCGCACAGCTGCAGTGCTGTGCGCTACCTTGGTGAAGACTGATGTCTTCTGCCGCCGATTTTCCGGACCTCTTCTTGCTTCTGGCTCTGTAAGGGGGACGGCGGCGCGGCTCCGGGACAGAACACCAAGGCCAGTTCCATGCGGTCGATCCCTCTGGAGCTAATGGTGTCCAGTAGCCTAAGAAGCCCAAGCTAGCTGCAAGCAGGTAGGTTCGCTTCTTCTCCCCTTAGTCCCTCGCTGCAGTGAGCCTGTTGCCAGCAGGTCTCACTGTAAAATAAAAAACCTAATTATATACTTTCTTTTTAGAAGCTCAGGAGAGCCCCTAGTGTGCATCCAACCTCGGCCGGGCACAAAATCTAACTGAGGCTTGGAGGAGGGTCATAGTGGGAGGAGCCAGTGCACACCAGGTGACCTAAAAGCTTTCTTTAGTTGTGCCCAGTCTCCTGCGGAGCCGCTATTCCCCATGGTCCTTTCGGAGTTCCCAGCATCCACTAGGACGTCAGAGAAATTACATTTCTACATCAGCCATTGCGTGTGTTTTCCCCAGGTAACTCCACATTTGAAAATCATTTTATAAGACAAAATGTTTTATTACGGCTGCTAGTGCTTAATAATATAATGCTTAATAATAATAATAATAATAATAATAATAATAATAATAGTATTGGGTAATACCTTTTTCCGGCTTGCTTTAGGCTGTCCTCCATTCCTTGTGGTATACTAATCACCCCCTGCACCAAATGCCTTCCCACAATCCGTTCTGCAGCAGCTGCCATGCCCAGCACCGCTTTTCCAAACCCCACCATGAAGAGGTTCTTGTCCAGGGTGAACTCCTTCCCACCACACTCCAGGACCGAGGAGCTGCCCGTCTCCCTCACAGCCAGGGCCCTCCGTAACATGCGGGGAGGTAAGACGGCAGAGACCGCACTCCAAAATATACGGTGAGCATCTTCCTGTAGGGAGGCCATGTTCCGTACAGCACCGCGTGACTTACAGGAGAGGACACGTCGCAGGTTTACACCGCCTAATATCCTGGCCATGGGGGAAGTGAGATACCTGCAGAGAGAGCAGTAGGAATAATGTCATATAGATGAGCTGTGTTACAGTACCAATAGACTGTAATGCTTAGAGATCTGGGGCTAGACCGCTCATCAGTGTCCGTGGGAGAGGACAGTCTTACTAGGACGAACCAACAACAAAACCTTTCTTTGTTCATGATGACCAGAATGTTGCCTCTGCTAGCAAGATCAAGCATGCAGCGCCAGACTAGTGACACACATTAGGAGACTAACAGGACGTGTTCGAGGTGGGCAAACTGAACAGTTCCCAGAATTTGGAATGAAAAGCGTCAGTGTCTCTAGTGCTTGGCTGTCCCACTGCTCCATTTGCATTATCATCACTACAAAAGGGAATCTATTTAATTTGCCCATCCCAACACTTTTCTTAGCACTGGCTGCTCCAAAAGGCAAAGATGAGCAGCAGAAATTGTGCACAAAACTGGGGAAATGCCAAGTGGATATTTATCCTGTGACAATAACACAGATAATGGCTTTGTGTTATATATGGTACTGTATATTACTATGTCCCAGGATATATAAAGATTGCATGGACTTGCTAAACCATTAGGGATCTATCCAAGTAGGCGCAATCTGCAAAAACGAGTTTGTTTCATGAAACTCGCTTACATCTCATGAATACGCACACTGAGACAGCGAGATCCAATTAGAAATGACAATTCACCATATTCGTGGCAAGTTTGCGCGACTACTCTACGTAAAACTACCTGGCAAAAATGTGCAGAAACCATCCTGGACCACCAAAGAGTGACAAATGAGATAGCAGGACCATATAGATGGAAGTTAAGGCCCATATAGATGGGCCGATGCAGGAGAGATCTGTGCTGAGCGTGCGGGGGAAGACAGGGGGTGGGGGTGCTCACTTCACCCAGCAGGTGAAGTGAGCGACCCGCTAGATTGGCCAATCTAGCACCAGCGATAGCGATGCACTATCGCTGTTAGGGCTACACATGGAGCGATCTTGCTGAAAATCTAAGCAATCTAGCCAGATTGCTTAGATTATTGCTCCGTGTGTATTCCCCTTTAGTGACCATAGAGAGCTGGACCATATAGAAGGCTGTTAGTGACCATAGAGAGCTGGACCATATAGAAGGCTGTTAGTGACCATAGAGAGCAGGACCATATAGATGGAAGTTAGTGACCATAGAGAGCTGGACCATATAGAAGGCTGTTAGTGACCATAGAGAGCTGGACCATATAGAAGGCTGTTAGTGACCATAGAGAGCTGGACCATATAGAAGGCTGTTAGTGACCATAGAGAGCAGGACCATATAGAAGGCTGTTAGTGACCATAGAGAGCTGGACCATATAGAAGGCTGTTAGTGACCATAGAGAGCAGGACCATATAGATGGAAGTTAGTGACCATAGAGAGCTGGACCATATAGAAGGCTGTTAGTGACCATAGAGAGCTGGACCATATAGAAGGCTGTTAGTGACCATAGAGAGCAGGACCATATAGATGGAAGTTAGTGACCATAGAGAGCTGGACCATATAGAAGGCTGTTAGTGACCATAGAGAGCTGGACCATATAGAAGGCTGTTAGTGACCATAGAGAGCTGGACCATATAGAAGGCTGTTAGTGACCATAGAGAGCAGGACCATATAGAAGGCTGTTAGTGACCATAGAGAGCTGGACCATATAGAAGGCTGTTAGTGACCATAGAGAGCAGGACCATATAGATGGAAGTTAGTGACCATAGAGAGCTGGACCATATAGAAGGCTGTTAGTGACCATAGAGAGCTGGACCATATAGAAGGCTGTTAGTGACCATAGAGAGCTGGACCATATAGAAGGCTGTTAGTGACCATAGAGAGCAGGACCATATAGAAGGCTGTTAGTGACCATAGAGAGCTGGACCATATAGAAGGCTGTTAGTGACCATAGAGAGCAGGACCATATAGATGGAAGTTAGTGACCATAGAAAGCTGGACCATATAGAAGGCTGTTAGTGACCATAGAGAGCAGGACCATATAGAAGGCTGTTAGTGACCATAGAGAGCTGGACCATATAGAAGGCTGTTAGTGACCATAGAGAGCAGGACCATATAGATGGAAGTTAGTGGCCATAGAGAGCTGGACCATATAGAAGGCTGTTAGTGACCATAGAGAGCTGGACCATATAGAAGGCTGTTAGTGACCATAGAGAGCAGGACCATATAGATGGAAGTTAGTGACCATAGAGAGCTGGACCATATAGAAGGCTGTTAGTGACCATAGAGAGCTGGACCATATAGAAGGCTGTTAGTGACCATAGAGAGCTGGACCATATAGAAGGCTGTTAGTGACCATAGAGAGCAGGACCATATAGAAGGCTGTTAGTGACCATAGAGAGCTGGACCATATAGAAGGCTGTTAGTGACCATAGAGAGCAGGACCATATAGATGGAAGTTAGTGGCCATAGAGAGCTGGACCATATAGAAGGCTGTACAAAATAAGCAGTAATTAGAGAACAGTAAATGAGGTAGAATGCATGTAACCTGTAGCAGGTCTGCTGTAGAGCCTGGTGGTTATCCCTCTACATCACAGCATGGCAACGCTTATCCTCCTGTCTTATATCTTCCTCCTGACGCTCCATCTCCTAGATCTGGGCACAGATCAGCAGGAGCTCTCACAGAAGCGTGAATACCATGCAACGGACTTTCCAGCGTCTAAAGTCCACTATTTATTTACCCTCCTGAAGGCCAAAACTTTCACGGTTACATTAATAATTAGCAAGTGCCTGTTAGCAGTATAATTGGGAAGGTAAGACCTTGCATTTGTTAAATGGCCGGTAAGCTGACAACCCAGGTAGTTGCTTCTTTTAAAACAATGGGGGTCATTCCGAGTTGATCGCTCGCTAGCTACTTTTTGCAGCCGTGCAAACGCATAGTCGCCGCCCACAGGGCCTGTGCAGCCGAGCGGGACGAATTTTTTTTTGCAGTTTCTGAGTAGCTCTGGACTTACTCAGCCGCTGCGATCACATCAGCTTGTTCGAGTCCGGAATTGACGTCAGACACCCGCCCTGCAAACGCTTGGACACGCCTGCGTTTTTCCAACCACTCCCAGAAAACGGTCGGTTGTCCCCCACAAACGCCCTCTTCCTGTCACTCTCCTTGCGATCGGTTGTGCAAATGGATTGTTCGTTAAATCCATCGCCCAGCAACGATACGCTGTGTACCCGTACGACGCACCTGCGCATTGCTGTGCATACGCAGTAGTGGCCTGATCGCTGCGCTGCGGAAAAAAACGGCAGCGAGCGATCAACTCGGAATGACCCCCAATGTGTAATTTGTTGACAATGACTGGAGATGTCTTTCCTTCCCCTCAGGCCATAAGCTTGAGATGCAAAATATATCGCCCGCAGCTTCATTCCAAGAATAGAGAGGAATAATTAGCCAGGTAACCGTATTCTGAGATGTTGACGGATAGGACCTACGCGTATACAGGGTGAGGCAAAGAAACCTTCCAGATTATAGGGTAACATAAAATGCATGGTACGTGCTATTCAAACTTGCATGGAATACAGTTTATGCTATTCAAAATAATCTAATAGTGCAGGGAACACAGTTTCTTTTCCACTGGTTTTGAATATATTATCCAGATGGTGGTCTTCATTCCGGATACACATTTGTAGCCAATTTCTGAAGTTGCGCATCACTCGGCGGCTCAGTTCCGGCGTTAACGCTGCAATCTCCTGACGAAGCTCACTGTCATTGGTCTGGTTACGTTACCAAGCAGAGGCTTCATTACTGGGCGGAAAACAATCCTCATCAGCTCCATGAGAGGCCTCTACATCGCCAACGGGGCCACCTGACAGCTGAGGTCTGCTCACAAAAACTAATGAACTGAAGGCTGCTATACGCCAAGAAATGACCGTATCATATTCATATCCAACTGAAAATAAACCATATTCCTTGCACTGTTACATTATGTACTAACATTTGGAATAGCATTTACCTTGTCTTCTTTCTAAACCTTTAAAATCTGAGAGGTTATTTTGCCTCACCCTTTAGATACACTGCGCGTGGGCGGTGCACTCAGAGAAATCAGCACGGGGCCACAAATCCCAGAATGGGCAGAATTATGATGTAGACATGTAAAGAGCCGGTGTGGTGTGATTTGTCGACATTCAGAAGACCACAGGTTCTGAATGCTGACAGTCAGAAAGTCGACAAGTAGACATTTTTTCCATGATGATCTAACTGTGATTGTCGACTTAATGACCGTATCTGCCTCCTGGCTGTCGAGAAGTCGACTGGATACCGTAAATAGGTCTGTGCACAGCCCATAGCCAGGCGCAAGAGCTGGCTAATTAAAGAAACAACACAAAATAGTTCTAAATGTATTAAGTATATATTACTAATATATATATATATATATATATATATATATATACTGCTCAAAAAAATAAAGGGAACACTAAAACAACACATCCTAGATCTGATTGGATTAAATATTCTTATTAAATACTTTGTTCTTTACATAGCTGAATGTGCCGACAACAAACTCACACAAATATTATCAATGGAAATCAATTTTATTAACCCATGGAGGTCTGGAATTGGAGTCACACTCAAAATTAAAGTGGAAAAACACACTACAGGCTGATCCAACTTTGATGTAATGTCCTTAAAACAAGTCAAAATGAGGCTCAGTAGTATGTGTGGCCTCCACGTGCCTGTATGACCTCCCTACAACGCCTGGGCATGCTCCTGATGAGGTGGCGGATGGTCTCCTGAGGGATCTCCTCCCAGACCTGGACTAAAGCATCCGCCAACTCCTGGACAGTCTGTGGTGCAACGTGGCGTTGGTGGATGGAGCGAGACATGATGTCCCAGAAGTGCTCAATTGGATTCAGGTCTGGGGAACGGGCGGGCCAGTCCATAGCATCAATGCCTTCGTCTTGCAGGAACTGCTGACACACTCCAGCCACATGAGGTCTAGCATTGTCTTGCATTAGGAGGAACCCAGGGCCAATCGCACCAGCATATGGTCTCACAAGGGGTCTGAGGATCTCATCTCGGTACCTAATGGCAGACAGGCTACCTCTGGCGAGCACATGGAGGGCTGTGCGGCCCCCCAAAGAAATGCCACCCCACACTATTACTGACCCACTGCCAAACCGGTCATGCTGGACGATGTTGCAGGCAGCAGAACGTTCTCCTTGGCATCTCCAGACTCTGTCACGTCTGTCACATGTGCTCAGTCAGAACCTGCTTTCATCTGTGAAGAGCACAGGGCGCCAGTGGCGAATTTGCCAATCTTGTGGACGTCGGGCCCTCATACCACTCTCCTGGAGTCTGTTTCTGATCGTTTGAGTAGACACATGCACATTTGTGGCTTGCTGGAGGTCATTTTGCAGGGCTCTGGCAGTGCTCCTCCTGTTCCTCCTTGCACAAAGGCGGAGGTAGCGGTCCTGCTGCTGGGTTGTTGCCCTCCTATGGCCTCCTCCACGTCTCCTGATGTACTGGCCTGTCTCCTGGTAGCGCCTCCATGCTCTGGACACTACGCTGACAGACACAGCAAACCTTCTTGCCACAGCTCGCATTAATGTGCCATCCTGGATGAGCTGCACTACCTGAGCCACTTGTGTGGGTTATAGACTCCGTCTCATGCTACCACTAGAGTGAAAGCACCACCAGCTTTCAAAAGTAACCAAAACATCAGCCAGAAAGCATAGGAACTGAGAAGTGGTCTGTGGTCACCACCTGCAGAACAAATAAGAATTTACTTACCGATAATTCTATTTCTCGGAGTCCGTAGTGGATGCTGGGGTTCCTGAAAGGACCATGGGGAATAGCGGCTCCGCAGGAGACAGGGCACAAAAAAGTAAAGCTTTTACCAGATCAGGTGGTGTGCACTGGCTCCTCCCCCTATGACCCTCCTCCAGACTCCAGTTAGGTACTGTGCCCGGACGAGCGTACACAATAAGGGAGGCAATTTGAATCCCGGGTAAGACTCATACCAGCCACCCCAATCACACCGTACAACTTGTGATCTAAACCCAGTTAACAGTATGATAACAGAAAGAGCCTCTTAAAGATGGCTCCTTAACAATATAACCCGAATTTGTTAACAATAACTATGTACAGTATTGCAGATAATCCGCACTTGGGATGGGCGCCCAGCATCCACTACGGACTCCGAGAAATAGAATTATCGGTAAGTAAATTCTTATTTTCTCTATCGTCCTAAGTGGATGCTGGGGTTCCTGAAAGGACCATGGGGATTATACCAAAGCTCCCAAACGGGCGGGAGAGTGCGGATGACTCTGCAGCACCGAATGAGAGAATTCCAAGTCCTCTTTTGCCAGGGTATCAAATTTGTAGAATTTTACAAACGTGTTTTCCCCCGACCACGTAGCTGCTCGGCAGAATTGTAATGCCGAGACCCCTCGGGCAGCCGCCCAAGATGAGCCCACCTTCCTTGTGGAATGGGCCTTAACAGATTTAGGCTGTGGCAGGCCTGCCACAGAATGAGCAAGTTGAATTGTGTTACAAATCCAACGAGCAATCGTCTGCTTAGAAGCAGGGGCACCCAACTTGTTGGGTGCATATAGTATCAACAGCGAGTCAGATTTTCTGACTTCAGCCGTCCTTGAAATGTATATTTTTAAGGCTCTGACAACGTCCAACAACTTGGAGTCCTCCAAGTCGCCAGTGGCCGCAGGCACCACAATAGGTTGGTTCAGGTGAAACGCTGATACCACCTTAGGGAGAAAATGCGGACGAGTCCTCAGTTCTGCCCTATCCGAATGGAAGATTAGATAAGGGCTTTTATAAGATAAAGCCGCCAATTCAGATACTTTCCTGGCGGAAGCCAGGGCCAGTAACATAGTCACTTTCCATGTGAGATATTTAAAATCCACCTTATTCAATGGTTCAAACCAATGGGATTTGAGGAAATCTAAAACTACATTTAGATCCCACGGTGCCACCGGAGGCACCACAGGAGGCTGTATATGCAGTACTCCTTTAACAAAAGTCTGTACCTCAGGAACTGAGGCCAATTCTTTTTGGAAGAATATTGACAGGGCCGAAATTTGAACCTTAATAGATCTCAATTTGAGACCCATAGACAATCCTGATTGTAGGAAATGTAGGAAACGACCCAGTTGAAATTCCTCCGTCGGAACACTCCGATCCTCGCACCACGCGACATATTTTCGCCAAATGCGGTGATAATGTTTCGCGGTGACTTCCTTCCTTGCCTTAATCAAGGTAGGAATGACTTCTTCTGGAATGCCTTTCCCTTTTAGGATCTGGCGTTCAACCGCCATGCCGTCAAACGCAGCCGCGGTAAGTCTTGAAAGAGACAGGGACCCTGTTGTAGCAGGTCCCTTCTCAGAAGTAGAGGGCACGGGTCGTCCGTGACCAACTCTTGAAGTTCCGGGTACCAAGTCCTTCTTGGCCAATCCGGAGCCACTAGTATTGTTCTTACTCCTCTTCACCGTATAATCTTCAATACCGTTGGTATGAGAGGCAGAGGAGGAAACACATATACTGATTTGTACACCCAAGGTGTTACCAGTGCGTCCACAGCTATTGCCTGTGGATCTCTTGACCTGGCGCAATACTTGTCCAGTTTCTTGTTGAGGCGAGACGCCATCATGTCTACCATTGGTCTTTCCCAACAGTTTATTAGCATGTGGAAGACTTCTGGATGAAGACCCCCCTCTCCCGGGTGAATATCGTGTCTGCTGAGGAAGTCTGCTTCCCAGTTGTCCACGCCCGGGAAGAACACTGCTGACAGTGCTATTACGTGATTCTCCGCCCAGCGAAGAATCTTGGCAGCTTCTGCCATTGCACTCCTGCTTCTTGTGCCGCCCTGTCTGTTTACATGGGCGACCGCCGTGATGTTGTCCGACTGAATCAACACCGGTTTTCCTTGCAGGAGTGGTTCCGCCTGGCTTAGAGCATTTTAGATTGCTCTTAGTACCAGAATGTTTATGTGAAGAGACTTTTCCAGGTTCGTCCATACCCCCTGGAAGTTTCTTCCTTGTGTGACTGCTCCCCAACCTCTCAGGCTGGCGTCCGTGGTCACCAGGATCAAATCCTGTATGCCGAATCTGCGGCCCTCCAATAGATGAGCCTTTTGCAACCACCACAGAAGATATACCCTTGTCCTTGGCGACAGGGTTATTCGCAGGTGCATCTGAGGATGCGACCCTGACCATTTGTCCAACAGATCCCTTTGGAAAATTCTTGCATGGAATCTGCCGAATGGAATTGCTTCGTAAAAAGCCACCATTTTTCCCAGGACTCTTGTGCATTGATGTACAGACACCTTTCCTGGTTTTAGGAGGTTCCTGACAGGTCGGATAACTCCTTGGCTTTTTCCTCGGGAAGAAAAACCTTTTTCTGAACCGTGTCCAGAATCATCCCTAGGAACAGCAGACGTATCGTCGGAAAACAGCTGCGATTCTTGGAATATTTAGAATCCAGTCGTGCCGTCGAAGAACTACTTTAGATAGTGCTCTTCCGACCTCCAACTGTTCTCTGGAACTTGCCCTTTTTAGGTCGTGCAAGTAAGGGATAATTTAGATGCCTTTTTTCTTTGAAGAAACATCTTTTCGGCCATTACCTTGGTAAAAAGGCCCGGGGTGCCGTGGATAATTCAAACGGCATCGTCTGAAACTGATATTGACAGTTCTGTACCACGAACCAGAGGTACCCTTGATGAGAAGGACAAAATTTGGACATGGAGGTAATCCTTGATGTCCAGGGACACCATATAGTCCCCTTTTTTCCGGTTCGCTATCACTGCTCTGAGTGACTTTATCTCGATTTGAACCTTTTATGTAAGTGTTCAAAACATTTTAGATTTAGACTATGTGTCACCAAGCCGTCTGGCTTCAGTACCACAATATAGTGTGGAAAAATAATACCCTTTTCCTTGTCGTAGGAGGGGTACTTTGATTATCACCTGCTGGATATACAGCTTGTGAATTGTTTCCAATGCTGCCTCCCTGTCGGAGGGAGCCGTTGGTAAAGCAGACTTCAGGAACCTGCGAGGAGAAGATGTCTCGACTCTCCAATCTTTACCCCTGGGATAATACTCGTACGATCTAGGGGTCAACTTGCGAGTGATCCCACTGCGCCCTGAGACTCTTGAGACTACCCCCCCACCTTGAGTCCGCTTGCACGGCCCCAGCGTCATGCTGAGGACTTGGCAGACGCGGTGGAGGGCTTCTTTTCCTGGGAAAGGGCTGCCTGCTGCAGTCTACTTCCCTTACCTCTATGTCTGGGCAGATATGACTGGCCTTTTGCCTGCATGCCCTCATGGGAAAGGAAAGATTGAGGCTGAAAAGACGGTGTCTTTTTTAGCTGAGATGTAACTTGGGGTAAAAAAGGTTGGATTTCCCAGCTGTTGCTGTGGTCCCCAGGTCCGATGGACCGACCCCCAAATAACTCCTTCCCTTTATACAGCAATACTTCCATCTGCCGTATGGGATCTGTATCACCTGACCACTGTCGTGTCCCTGACATCTTCTGGGAGATATGGACAACGCACTTATCTTGATGCCAGAGAGCAAATATCCCTCTGTGCATCTCACATACATATATATAGAATGCATCCTATTAAATGCTCTACATGAATAAAATATTTTCAGTCAGGGAATCCGACCAAGCCAACCCAGCACTGCATCTCCAGGCTGATGGCGATCGCTGGTCGCAGTATAACCACCGTATGTGTGTATATACTTTTTAGGATATTTTTCCAGCTTCCTATCAGCTGGCTCCTTGAGGGCGGCCGTATCTGGAGACGGTAACGCCACTTGATAAGCGTGTGAGCGCCTTATCACCCTAAGGGGTGTTTCCCAACGTACCCTAATTTCTGGCGGGAAAGGGTATAACGCCAATATTTGCTATCGGGGTAACCCTACGCATCATCACACACTTCATTTTATTTTATCTGATTCAGGAAAAACTACAGGTAGTTTTTTCACTCCCACATAATACCCTTTCTTGTGGTACTTGTAGTATCAGAAACACGTAACACCTCCTTCATTGCCCTTAACGTGTGGCCCTAATGAGAAATACGTTTGTTTATTCACCGTCGACACTGTATTCAGTGTCCGTGTCTGTGTCTGTGTCGACCGACTGAGGTAAATGGGCGTTTTTAAAACCCCTGACGGTGTTTCTGAGACGCCTGGACCGGTCCTAATAGATTGTCGGCCGTCTCATGTCGTCAACCGACCTTGCAGCGTGTTGACATTCTCACGTAATTCTCTAAATAAGCCATCCATTCCGGTGTCGACTCCCTAGAGAGTGACATCACCATTACAGGCAATTTCTCCGCCTCCTCACCAACATCGTCCTCATACATGTCGACACACACGTACCGACACACAGCACACACACCGGGAATGCTCTGACAGAGGACAGGACCCACTAGCCCTTTGGGGAGACAGAGGGAGAGTCTGCCAGCACACACCAAAAACGCTATAATTATATAGGGACAACCTTATATAAGTGTTTCTCCCTTATAGCATCTTTTATATATATACAATATCGCCAAAATCAGTGCCCCCCCTCTCTGTTTTAACCCTGTTTCTGTAGTGCAGTGCAGGGGAGAGCCTGGGAGCCTTCTCTCCAGCTTTTCTGTGAGAGAAAATGGCGCTGTGTGCTGAGGAGATAGGCCCCGCCCCTTTTTCGGCGGGCTCGTCTCCCGCTATTTTTGAAGTTAGGCAGGGGTTAAATATCTCCATATAGCCTCTGTGGGCTATATGTGAGGTATTTTTTGCCTCTAATAAGGTTTTTATTTGCCTCTCAGAGCGCCCCCCCCAGCGCTCTGCACCCTCAGTGACTGTTGTGTGAAGTGTGCTGAGAGGAAAATGGCGCACAGCTGCAGTGCTGTGCGCTACCTTTAGAAGACTGCAGGAGTCTTCAGCCGCCGATTCTGGACCTCTTCTGTCTTCAGCATCTGCAAGGGGGCCGGCGGCGCGGCTCCGGTGACCATCCAGGCTGTACCTGTGATCGTCCCTCTGGAGCTTGATGTCCAGTAGCCAAGAAGCCAATCCATCCTGCACGCAGGTGAGTTGACTCCTTCTCCCCTCAGTCCCTCGCTGCAGTGATCCTGTTGCCAGCAGGAATCACTGTAACATAAAAAACCTAGCTAAACTTTCTCTAAGCAGCTCTTTAGGAGAGCCACCTAGATTGCACCCTTCTCGGCCGGGCACAAAAATCTAACTGGAGTCTGGAGGAGGGTCATAGGGGGAGGAGCCAGTGCACACCACCTGATCTGGTAAAAGCTTTACTTTTTTGTGCCCTGTCTCCTGCGGAGCCGCTATTCCCCATGGTCCTTTCAGGAACCCCAGCATCCACTTAGGACGATAGAGAAACTCCTTTATTGGGGATGTCTTGCTAATTGCTTATAATTCCCACCTGTTGTCTATTCCATTTGCACAACAGCATGTGAAATTGATTGTCAATCAGTGTTGCTTTCTAAGTGGACAGTTTGATTTCACAGAAGTGTGATTGACTTAGAGTTACATTGTGTTGTTTAAAGGTGGCCATCCACTACTCAGACTTGTCTGAACTGCAGATCTCATCAGATTTCTCTTGAGCTCTCCCGGGAGCTTCCCGGGAATCGGATCTGACCCTGGGCTTAATTTTCACTACATTCACTTCAGATGTATCTGATGCGATCTATCATGTGTCAGATCGCATCAGATATATCTGATGCACACATGCTACATGCGATTGATCTGATGCTGCTGCTGCCGCTGTTCCCCCTCTTGGTGGGTGGGAGTGGCCAGGGAGATGCCAGTCAAGTGACGCTTCAGATGAATCTGATCAGATACATCTGAAGAAAAAAAAACAATCCGATGTGCACCTGATTTCTTCAGATTCCGATAAATAGTTGGGGCAGCCTCAGAGATTTGTAGTTCAGACAAATCTGACACGGGAGTGCGCATCGGATCGGAAGAGCCATCCGATGTGACATTTTTCTTCAGATTTGACGGTCAGATGCGTCGAAATCTGAAGAAAACTGTCCAAATCGGACTAGTGGATGGGGGCCTTAAGTGTTCCCTTTATTTTTTTGAGCGGTGTGTGTGTGTGTGTATATATATATATATATATATATATATATATATATATGCACAGTACAGTAGGAGAAAGGGAAAGCACAAAAAAAAAAACACACGTCCATTTAAATCTGAAAATCCAAACTAAAATGACTGTGGGTGGTTTTGGAATATAAAAACAACATTTATTCAATAAAACATGAATACGCTGCAGTGTACCATACATAGGAATACATAGAGAGGAAAAGACCTGCCGCAGTGTTACATGTCACGGCCTCGTGAATCTGGAAGAAGCACAATAACACAGTCCTTGGGGAAGTTTGGGGCAGATGTATTAACCTGGAGAAGGCATAAGGAAGTGATAAACCAGTGATATGTGCATGGTGATAAAGGCACCAGCCAATCAGATCCATTATGTAAATTAACAGTTAGGATCTGATTGGCTGGTGCCTTTATCACCTTGCACATATCACTGGTTTATCACTTCCTTATGCCTTCTCCAGGTTAATACATCTGCCCCTCTGTGCCTTAATAACAGCAAATAAGACCTCAGTGGCTGCAGCTTATATTTACAGTCCCATGTTAACAATACACACGGAACTACAAGTCATAGGACCCAAACAGCTTTTAGCAAAACAATACTTGCCAGAGGGGTCTGTAGGTGCACCTGCCATAAGTACGATGAACACCACACTGACTGAGCCAAGGTGCAAGTTCTTTTTGTACAGCACCGTAGAGGTAAGTATCCCTACGCATTTTGGGGGTTATTCAGAGTTGTTAGCAAACCCAAAAAAGTTAGCAATTGGGCAAAACCATGTGCAGTGCAGGTGGGGCAGATGTAACATGTGCAGAGAGAGTTAGATTTGGGTGGGTTATATTGTTTCTGTGCAGGGTAAATACTGGCTGCTTTATTTTTACACTGCAATTTAGATGTCAGTTTGAACACACCCCACCCAAATGTAACTCTCTCTGCACATGTTACATCTGCCCTACCTGCAGTGCAGTACAGTTTTGCCCAATTACTAACTTTCTTGGTTTGCTAAGAACTCTGAATAACCCCCTTTGTCCCTATAATTAGTACCTTTATGACGAAGACTAACAGCTGTTACATTCTCACGGTTACATAATAAAAACCAACATTTACATTTATCGGAACGACTTATCTATCCAGTTGTCTACAAATAAAAAACAATGTACACAATATACTTCATATATTCTATAAGCATCATGTGATCATCTGGTCACCAAGAAACACATATAATGTATAAAGGTAAGAAAGCGTTCCTTACTGAACGACGTAAAACGATCAAACCTTAGTGCCGACGTCAGCTTACAATATATTACCCAGTCAGCTGATTAAAACAAACTTTAATGTGCAAATGTAATGGGCTCCCATTGGCTGGCCCCGGCGTGATGCTGGCAATACAGCTGCTAGATTTAAAGCGGCAATTAGTTTTAGGAGAAAACCAACCTGTTTTTGTTTTTTTTAAAAACTTATTACAGCTTTAAATCTAGCAGCTATATTGCTGGGAAAATCCGAGTCAATTAGCTTTAGGCCGAAGTTTTCTTTGCATAAAGTTATCATGTGAAATTACAGATCAGGATCTTACATGATCAAAACTCAATGTAAAGAAACTACAAGCAACTCGGTATTAGTAACAAGGCTTAATCATACAACGGTATTTATTATTATCCTTTATTTATACGGTGCCGCAAAGGGTCCGCAGGATCCTTACAGACCACTGCAGCTTATTAAGGAAGGCCCCTTGATAATGTTATAATTGGCATTAAAAAAGTTTTATAAAGTGGAGGGGCGTGGCTAAGGAGAGCATGGAGTAGCTGCTCAGACTGGGCGCTCTCCACCACATATATCCGGGCCGATTATCCTGAGGTACCCCCCCACCCACCCCCGAGCCTAAAATCATCTAACTGGTGGGGAAAGGTACCTGGACTCCTGTGGACCACACTGGCTGACCGCGGTGCGGTCTTTCTGTGCCTCTGAGCTCTTTCTCTCCTGGCTCCGTGGACCCAACATGGCGCCGTGACTTGCGGTCCCGGCTCTGGCGCCTGTCTCCCTTCATGGATCTGACGTCCCTGCGCTGTCTCCCCCCCTCGGCTTCCAAGCCGCAGAGACTCTGATCGCTGCTGCTTCCTGGTGCGGTCTGCTGCGCTACTGTATACCGCTGGACGGCGCCGCGGAGTGCCCGGTGAGTCGACCCCCCTCTGCAGGCCGTGCATGATGGAGCTGGGGGACACCTGAGAGACCAGATCCTGCTGCGGTGCCTTTCCTGTACTGCGGGGAGCGGCGGTCGGCCATTTTATAAGCGCCCACACACAGAGCCCTGGTTATGATCAACCCACGGAGCTGTGCCTCTCTATGCTCACAGCACCTTATAGACGCTCTCCTGTTTCTCTGTGTGCTTCACTGGGCATCCTTATAACAGCACTAGGGGGTCATTCCGAGTTGATCGCTAGCTGCTTTCGTTCGCTGTGCAGCGATTAGGCAAAAAAAAATTCAGTTCTGCGCATGCGTATGCGGCGCAATGCGCACGCGCAAAGTACTATTACAACGAACAATGTAGTTTCACACAAGGTCTAGCGATGCATTTCAGTTGCACTGGTGTCCGCTTAGTGATTGGCATGAAGAGGGCGTTTCTGGGTGTCAACTGACCGTTTTCTGGGCGTGTTTGAAAAAACGCAGGCGTGCCAGGAAAAACGCAGGCGTGCACACATGATATGTTTTGTATATTTCATCTACACTTTGCATATGGTTTTTGTTGTGTTTGTTTGTATGTCAGAAAAACCAAATAAAAAAGACTGAATTAAAAAAAAAAAAAGTTTTATAAAGTAAACAAAACCCATTTACCGCCACACACTCACCGGCTGCGCACTAGTTGTTGAGGAAAAGTCGCTTCCGCCCCCAGGCTCCTTCCCCAGCATCTGGGACCGCTGCCATCTGGCTGTTGGTACAGCTGCTGCAGCACCTCTTTCCTGTTGACTTTGGCTGTTCCCTCCTGAGCTGTTGCTCTGGATCAGGGCTGTAGGGTAGCAGGCACAGCGTTGGCACAGGACGCTGGGTATAACCAGCCGTATAATGTATTAGAGTGTCAGCTCTTATCTGTAGGTCACAGAAATACAGCAATTAATTGAAGGCAAACAACATATTTGGGGCAGAATGGTGTGCAGTATATTGCTCATAAATAGGCCCTAAGTGATTGTTACACATCCGTGTGAGCTACAAGCAGCTGGAATGCGAGAAGGTTCTACCACAATATACATGCTCTATATATACAGTCAAAACAGCTGCAATAAATTCATATACAGTATGCACATGAAATACTGCACCAATCCTGGTGGGTGTCTGAGCAAGGTGAGTACTGTAGGTGACCAACTGGGGAGGATGTAGACTCGTAGACTGCATTCAGCCAACCAAATAGGACTATATTTGACTAGGCAAAGTCAGAATACAAAGGGACGATGGCCTCCTACCGGCAAAGGAATGCAGTAGTCTAGGTAACACCACGGGTGTGGTTCATCAAATCGACAGTGTCTAGGTCGACAATGTTTAGGTCGACCACTATAGGTCGACAGTCACTAGGTCGACATGGATGGAAGGTCGACAGGGTTTCTAGGTCGACAGGTCTAAAGGTCGACATGAGGATTTTTTTTTTTTTTTTGGTGTCGTTTTCTTCGTAGAGTGACCGGGATCCCAAATTAGTACACCGCATCCCCTCGCATGGCTCGCTTCGTTCGCCATGCTTCGGGCATGGTGCCTTCGCTCCGCTACCGCTTCGCTCGGCACACTTTACCGTTCCAATCGTAGTCCACGTGGATCGTTAAGTATGAAAAAATTCAAAAAAAGAAGAAAAAAATGTGAAAAACTCATGTCGACCTTTAGACCTGTTGACCTAGCACATGTCGACCTAGAAACCCTGTCGACCTTCCATCCATGTCGACCTAGTGACTGTCGACCTATAGTGGTCGACCTAAACATTGTCGACCTAGACACTGTCGATCTTCAGACCGGATCCCAACACCACCCCTACCTGGCTGAGGCCGGAGGTACTGTATTCATGTGATTAGCAGTCTGTATAACACAACCATGCTGTTGTTATAGTACCACAGAAAACCCCTGTATAGTGCAATACAGCTGGCGCACTGTGTGCCAGTAAGAGATACATTTGCGCAGTCCTGAATTTTGTGCGGCGGAAGATGGATCCAGGCACAGTACGTGGATAGGTCTGGCACAGTTTCTGGCGTCACAGCCGTTGTCGCAATCTCTGGCGTTTTTATCAGCGTTGCGTTTTTGGAAGCCATTTTGTTCACTTTACAACCAACCCGATAAACGCACTGGGATTGACGACAGCGATCAGCACCAGTGATCATGCTACTGAGAACGGCTGCGAAACGCTTCAGCCGCAGGGTGGTCGCCCGGGGGCCCAGAAACACTGGGGGCCCACACACATATAGCTAAATCACCAGTGTGATGGTGGGCTCTGTGGCGTAATGTGAACTGGGGGGCACTACCTACACATTTGTAGCGCTGAGAGCATTCACACATTACACCTTATAATAACATCGCCGGTATATCATACTGACAATGTTATAGGTAGGGGCCCCAACAGGTTAGGTACCCCGGGGCCCCACAAACCTTAATGCGGCCCTTGCTGCTGTAATACAATATCTCTAATTCCAGATAAGGAACCCAGTAGCCTGCAGCAGGGACACAGGTGACAGGCAGATATCATGTATCAGGTCACTGTGGAGATGTAGCAATAATAGCAGTCACCCAGAAGCTGCCTCCTCAGAGGTCCCCAGTCCAGCAACATGGAGGAAGGGTCAGTGCCCAGGGGATGGAAGACCCCTGGCCAGCCTGGGCATGGAATGATTAGTAACACACTGAGATACATAATGTACAGCAGCAGCAGCTGACAGACTCACACTGACACAGCCTGGGCCAGGGAAATAGGGGGTAACTATGCCACACGCAACATGGCGGCCCCCATGGACCACAGACAGGGCGCCGCGGCCTTGGCATCCGAACATTCCACAGCACGCAGCGGCGCGCCGCACGCAACATGGCGGGTCTGACTGACGTCACGGAGCCGCCAGCCAATGGCGGGCGGCTGTTTTTTTCATGTGTTCCGTCGACGCGCGCTGCGGCCTCCCCTCCGGCTCCTGCGGCAACATGGCGGCGGCGGAGGAGACAATGAGCGCGGGCGGGAGGCGCCAACTCTGAGCCGCTGGTCACTGCCGTCCCCGTGTGCCGGCCTCCGGGAACCCGAGCTCCGTCACCCCCAGCCACGGGCCCCAGGGGGATCCGATCCCCCCCTACTGACACCCCGCGCAGCGGTCACCACACAGGGCCTGACAGCCAGGGGAGGGCCGGTGTGAGGTAACTTATTACCGCCCAGGCCCCATAGCTATACCCCAACCCCCCCCCCTCTCTCCCTGTACCCCAACACCCCCCCCCCATCTCTCTGTTCCCTAATACCTTTCCCTGTACCCCAACACTTACCCTTTTTCTGTCCCCAACATCTCCCCCCTCTCCCTGTACCCCTATATCCCCCCCACTGTGCCCCATCACCTCCCCCTGTGCCCCAGTACCTCCCATCCCCCTTCCATTTCCTCAGCTGCACCCCCCTATCCCCTGTGTTCCTGCATCCCCATATTCTGTGCCCCTCCCCCCTCCTGCACCGGGGCGCATCACCCTACCACCTGGGGCAGCCATGAAGCTGACGGACAACGTGCTGCGCAGCTTCCGGGTGGCGAAGGTTTTCCGCGAGAACTCCGATAAGATCAACTGCTTTGACTTCAGCCCCGGTGGGGAAACGGTCATTTCCAGCAGCGACGACGACTCCATCGTGCTGTACGACTGCCAGGAGGGCAAGTGAGTATTGGGGTCATTGTTATGGCTGCTGACTAGTACCCGCGATGGGGCGGTGATACACTGTTCGGTGTTTAATGATCGGTGGAGGCAGATACGCCGTAGCCTGCGGCGCATCCCCACCAATGGCTGCCACAGAGTGAGGTGGCGAGGGCAGGAGCCGGCGCGGTTGGGAGAAGAGAGACCTGTTGACCTGGTCAACGCCAGGACTAATATGCCAGTATACTGTAATATAAGCGTATACCGGTAAGAGACGGAACGGCGCTTCAGCTATGGGAGCCGGACAGTGACGCTAGAACTAGTATATGATGACTATGGTTTACACCAGGCATGTCCAAACTGCGGCACTCCAGCTGTTGTGAAACTACATATCCGAGCATGCCCTGACACTTTTTTGCTGTCAGAGACTGCTAAAGCTGTGTAAGGGCATGCTGGGATGTGTAGTTTCTCAACAGCTGGAGGGCCGCAGTTTGGACATGCCTGGTTTACACTAATCACCCGCCACCATGTGAGGTCATCACTTGTCTTTGGTAAAATGTCCGCCAGATCTTGGTCACTGGATGTAAACTTTCATGGTTGCTTGTTGATGTTTCTTGGTCTTGAGTATGGTGCCCTGCATGGCCCAAAATGACAAGTCTGCAACATTCCTCATGGCGGAGACATCTGTACAAAGGAAATCCCCTCCTGGTGTTTACCACGCTGGTGATTGCCTCCTTTATCCCCGTTGTCTGTGTGTGGCCGCCAGTTGGGAAAGCCTGAGATTGAGGGAGGGGCATCTTGGTTGGAAGGCCGCTGGGGAAGTGGGACGGGGGGGGGGGGGGGAGGCTCAGACGTGGTCAGTGAAGTGACTGGTAGGCTCCACGCTTAATCCAGACGGCTGCGGTCTTATTTGTATCCCATAGACACCAATACATCTCACTTTTATTATGACTCCGGGATTTTCGCCGTGTTTCATATTGTTTTCTGTTCTGACAGGCCCAAGAGGACGCTGTACAGCAAGAAGTACGGTGTGGACCTCATCCGATACACGCATGCAGCAAATACCGTGGTCTATAGCTCCAACAAAATTGATGGTACGCCTTTCCTGTGGTCCAGTGATTATATTCCATTTCCCTACATTTACGCTGCGCCGATTCTTGCGTTGCGTCCTTACAGCCGTTTATCTACTTTACTGTCGATGGTAGGTTACCTTCTTCAGGTGTGTCTTCGGTCAATGATAGGCTTATTCTACGGAGATGTCTTCGGTCGTACGCTTGGATCTGGGCTGAGGTAGTTGTTTGTACAGTTTAAGGGTCTGTGACATCACCCGCGGTTGGAGATAACTGTACAGGCTACTGCCTTGCCTGGGACATGCACCATCGGCGCAGAGTTCCTGCTCCGTTTGTGGATCAACAAACGTGTCTTCGCGTTGTGTGGTAACTCCTTCGCTTTCTACATTGTACCGGAGACTATTCTTTTATTTTTTATTTTTTTTATTTTTTTATACAACCCTATTTATTTGTAATGTATTTTATATATTGATGTTATGTTGCGTACAGCTAATTGCCTTACTTTCTTTCTGTAGATACCATCCGGTACCTCTCTCTTCATGATAATAAATATATCCGTTATTTCCCTGGCCACAGTAAAAGGTGAGTGACGGTTGTGAGGTGATATAACCAGCGTCTCGCTAGAGTTTGGCTCGGAAGAAATGATAAAAGGGAGTTGAGGCATTCCAAATATAATATTCAACTGAGATGATGCATTAAATATATATTTTGGAAAAGTTACGTTTAGTCGCTGCCATGTGAGAAGAGAAGTGTTCCGTTACGCTACAGGCTGTCACCCAGTGATCGTCACCCCTTTTTTTAAAAAGATTTTTTCCAAAGCATCTATAATAGAGGACTCTGGAAAGCAGAAGGCATTAGTTGGCTGTGTCCTGTTGCGGGATTCAATCTTAAGTGGAGACAACTGCTTACCAAGTGGTCAGCTCTGTTCCCCATTTACCCACAGACACCCGTGTCGCCAGATTTAAGTGGTGCGGCTGTTCGGTACTTGGTCCCGAATTCCCAGACTAATAGATCACAGCTAGTGCGATTGGACGAGAATTGTGGTTATTGTGCAGTTGCACTTTCCTCCAGTCCTGATGGGGTATCTGGATGTTCCAAGTCAGCTGTTGATCAACAGGTGTTTTCTGCCTGCGTACTGCAATTTGCAGTGGAACTGTCTGTCATTGCAGTGTATACAGACAACTGTATATGGCCAGTTCTGGTTTAGAATATTCTGGTTATTCTGACATCTGTTATCTACCTGAAATTCCCGCTATTCTGAGAAGGGTTAGGTGTGTTGTGTAGATAGGGAAATGTCTCCTTGTGTTTATCTTGGAGCTTTGACCTTCATAGACCTTCACTCAATGTCTCATTATTTTGACAGGGTCGTTGCGTTATCTATGTCTCCGGTGGATGATGCTTTTATTTCTGGGTCCTTGGATAAAACCATCCGCCTGTGGGACCTCCGGTCTCCCAACTGTCAGGTTAGTGACGTGGTTCTCTGATGTTTGTATGTTGTCAGGGCCTATCAAAGTCATCCGGCTGAGGGTATGTTCCTTCCTCCGTACAGGGTCTGATGCACTTACAGGGGAAGCCAGTGTGCTCGTTTGATCCAGAGGGTCTTATTTTTGCCGCAGGAGTTAATTCAGAGATGGTGAAGCTGTATGACCTTCGCTCCTTCGATAAGGTAAATCTAAAACGACCGGTCATGTGAGTTTTGTGTTTACTAGGACAGTTACGCTGGCCGCACACGATTCTATCCGGCCACCGCACGGTTGCTGCATAAACCTAATTGACAAATTGCACCGGACTTGTTATGGCCAAGCAGCTGGAGCTGACGGGCGGCTATTTGAGGTTGAAAAACAGTTGTCGGCGCGGACCAATATTCTTCCTCTTCCGAACACGTGTTTTATTATCTAAGGGGCCGCATGAGGCAGAGTTGGGCTGATTCTGAGACATCTAGTGTTCCCACTAGGCTGTGTCAGCAGGGTGCTGCGGCCTCCCCTAATGGTGGCTCCCCCTTCCCCCCTGAAACAGCCTGTCCTCTGCCAACCACACCCGCGGGTCGCAGTGCCCTACGTGTGGGAAATGTTACGATTAAGATCTCACTGCTGGATAGAGGGGGTAATTAAGACTGCATTGCGTCAGCGCGGGCGCACCCCGGGAGCCTCTGCCTGATTGGCAGGTAGAGGCGGGAGGGGGTGTGCCAATGGCCTTAGAACGCTGGTGGCTGGGCGCTCTCCGACAACGCAGGCGTGTCTGGACTGTTGGGGGGGGACGGGCCGCGGCCCTGCTTGACGTCACACGTAGCTGCTGCGACCCGGGACGCAGCGGGTAGCTCCCTGCCAGAGCACAGGAGCTGCGCAGGCAGGGAGCTACTCGCCGGGTGCAAAAGCATCGCCGCTGCGCGATGCTTTTGCACCAGTGCGGGGGGGGGGGGCAGAACCAGACATGTGGGGCGGACTAGCCCTGTGCTGGGCGTCTCCCCGCATGTCTGAGAAAATGATCGTAGTTGTGCTAAATTTAGCTCATCTACGATCAGGTCTAAATTAGGCCCTGAGTGTGGGGTCAGCCCAGCATCTCGGTAAGTGCTGGGCACTCCTCCAAGAGTGATGAACAGGGGGGCGTGTCATGAGACCACACCCCCTCCCTGAGTGATCAGATTTACCACACCGTGCCCTGTCCACTGCTCACCCTGGAGTGAACAATAGGCTTCTATTGCAATATGGTAACGTTTAGCTACGACGAGGACACCACTGCCTTCATTAAATTGGGCCCATATTCCTGTCTGTGCTGTATAATAAGATCTCAGCAGGGGCTTTTGGTGCGGTCACATATTACAACCAAATCTGCAGACATGTCCGATAATGATCTGCTGGAGCCAAACACGAGGCCGCATTGGATGAATTTGCTGAAATCCCCTCTGCATGTGGCTGGCTTTATTCTCAAGGTACCCAGAAACGCTGCTATTTGGTCTTCACTTTTTTTCTCTGACGTCCTAGTGGATGCTGGGAACTCCGTAAGGACCATGGGGAATAGCGGCTCCGCAGGAGACTGGGCACAAAAGTAAAGCTTTGGGACTACCTGGTGTGCACTGGCTCCTCCCCCTATGACCCTCCTCCAAGCCTGTTAGATTTTTGTGCCCGACCGAGCAGGGTGCAATCTAGGGGGCTCTCCTGAGCTTCTTAGAAAAAGTTAGTTTTAGGTTTCTTATTTTCAGTGAGACCTGCTGGCAACAGGCTCACTGCATCGAGGGACTAAGGGGAGAAGAAGCGAACCTGCCTGCTTGCAGCCAGCTTGGGCTTCTTAGGCTACTGGACACCATTAGCTCCAGAGGGATCGAACACAGGCCCAGCCTCGGAGTCCGGTCCCAGAGCCGCGCCGCCGGCCCCCTTACAGAGCCAGAAACAGAAGCCCTCTCCCGCCTCTGCCAAGTCCTCAGCATGACGCTGGGGCTTTACAAGCGGACTCAGGCACGGTGGGGGCCCGTCTCAAGAATTTCAGCGCGCAGTGGGCTCACTCACAAGTGGATCCCTAGATCCTTCAGGTGGTATCTCAGGGGTACAAATTGGAATTCGAGACGTCTCCCCCCTCGCCGTTTCCTAAAGTCTGCTTTACCGACGTCTCCCTCCGACAGGGAGGCGGTATTGGAAGCCATTCACAAGCTGTATTCCCAGCAGGTGATAATCAAGGTACCCCTCCTGCAACAGGGAAAGGGGTATTATTCCACGCTGTTTGTGGTACCGAAGCCGGACGGCTCGGTGAGACCTATTTTAAATCTAAAATCCTTGAACACTTACATACAGAGGTTCAAATTCAAGATGGAGTCACTCAGAGCGGTGATTGCGAACCTGGAAGAAGGGGATTATATGGTGTCTCTGGACATCAAGGATGCTTACCTCCATGTCCCAAGTTACCCTTCTCACCAAGGGTACCTCAGGTTTGTGGTACAGAACTGTCACTATCCGTTTCAGACGCTGCCGTTTGGATTGTCCACGGCACCCCGGGTCTTTACCAAAGTAATGGCCGAAATGATGATACTCCTTCGAAGGAAGGGAGTTTTAGTTATCCCTTACTTGGACAATCTCCTGATAAGGGCAAGATCCAGGGAACAGTTGGAAGTCGGGGTAGCACTATCTCAGGTAGTGTTGCGGCAGCACGGTTGGATTCTCAATATTCCAAAATCGCAGCTGATCCCGACGACGCGTCTTCTATTCCTAGGGATGATCCTGGACACAGTCCAGAAAAAGGTGTTTCTCCCGGAGGAGAAAGCCAGGGAGTTATCCGAGCTAGTCAGAAACCTCCTAAAACCAGGCCAAGTCTCAGTGCATCAATGCACAAGGGTCCTGGGAAAAATGGTGGCTTCCTACGAAGCAATCCCATTCGGCAGATTCCACGCAAGAACTTTCCAGTGGGACCTGCTGGACAAATGGTCCGGATCGCATCTTCAGATGCATCAGCGGATAACCCTGTCACCAAAGACAAGGGTGTCTCTCCTGTGGTGGTTACAGAGTGCTCATCTTCTAGAGGGCCGCAGATTTGGCATTCAGGACTGGGTCCTGGTGACCACGGATGCCAGCCTGCGAGGCTGGGGAGCAGTCACACAGGGAAGGAATTTCCAGGGCTTGTGGTCAAGCCTGGAGGCATCACTTCATATAAATATCCTGGAGCTAAGGGCCATTTACAATGCTCTAAGCCTAGCAAGACCGCTGCTTCAAGGTCAGCCGGTGCTGATCCAGTCGGACAACATCACGGCAGTCGCCCACGTAAACAGACAGGGCGGCACAAGAAGCAGGAGCTGCAAGGATTCTTCGCTGGGCGGAAAATCATGTGATAGCACTGTCGGCAGTGTTCATTCAGGGAGTGGACAACTGGGAAGCAGACTTCCTCAGCAGGCACGACCTCCACCCGGGAGAGTGGGGGACTTCACCCAGAAGTCTTCCACATGATTGTGAACCGTTGGGAAAAACCAAAGGTGGACATGATGGCGTCCCGCCTCAACAAAAAACTAGACAGGTATTGCGCCAGGTCAAGGGACCTTCAGGCAATAGCTGTGGACGCTCTGGTAACACCGTGGGTGTACCAGTCAGTGTATGTGTTCCCTCCTCTGCCTCTCATACCCAAGGTACTGAGAATTATAAGACGGAGAGGAGTAAGAACTATACTCGTGGCTCCGGATTGGCCAAGAAGGACTTGGTACCCGGAACTTCAAGAGATGCTCCCAGAGGACCCGTGGCCTCTACCTCTAAGAAGGGACCTGCTCCAGCAAAGACCCTGTCTGTTCCAAGACTTACCGCGGCTGCGTTTGACGGCATGGCGGTTGAACGCCGGATCCTGAAGGAAAAAGGCATTCCAGATGAAGTCATCCCTACTTTGATTAAAGCCAGAAAGAATGTAACCGCAAAGCATTATCATCGCATTTGGCGTAAATATGTTGCGTGGTGCGAGGCCAGGAAGGCCCCTACAGAGGAATTTCAACTGGGTCGATTCCTGCATTTCCTGCAAACAGGAGTGTCTATGGGCCTAAAATTGGGGTCCATTAAGGATCAAATTTCGGCCCTGTCGATTTTCTTCCAGAATGAACTGGCTTCAGTTCCTGAAGTTCAGATGTTTGTCAAGGGGGTACTGCATATACAGCCTCCTTTTGTGCCTCCAGTGGCACCTTGGGATCTCAATGTAGTTTTGGGGTTCCTAAAATCACATTGGTTTGAACCACTCACCACTGTGGACTTAAAATATCTCACATGGAAAGTGGTAATGCTGTTGGCTTCGGCCAGGCGTGTCAGAATTGGCGGCTTTCTCCTATAAAAGCCCTTACCTGATTTTTCATACGGACAGGGCAGAATTGAGGACTCGTCCTCAATTTCTCCCTAAGGTGGTTTCAGCGTTTCACCTGAACCAGCCTATTGTGGTACCTGCGGCTACTAGGGACTTGGAGGACTCCAAGTTGCTGGACGTAGTCAGGGCCCTGAAAATATGTTTCCAGGACGGCTGGAGTCAGGAAATCTGACTCGCTGTTTATCCTGTATGCACCCAACAAGCTGGGTGCTCCTGCTTCTAAGCAGACTATTGCTCGTTGGATTTGTAGTACAATTCAGCTTGCACATTCTGGGGCAGGCCTGCCACAGCCAAAATCTGTAAAAGCCCATTCCACAAGGAAGGTGGGCTCATCTTGGGCGGCTGCCCGAGGGGTCTCGGCTTTACAACTTTGCCGAGCAGCTACTTGGTCAGGGGCAAACACGTTTGCTAAATTCTACAAATTTGATACCCTGGCTGAGGAGGACCTTGAGTTCTCTCATTCGGTGCTGCAGAGTCATCCGCACTCTCCCGCCCGTTTGGGAGCTTTGGTATAATCCCCATGGTCCTTACGGAGTTCCCAGCATCCACTAGGACGTCAGAGAAAATAAGAATTTACTTACCGATAATTCTATTTCTCGTAGTCCGTAGTGGATGCTGGGCGCCCATCCCAAGTGCGGATTGTCTGCAATACTGGTACATAGTTATTGTTAACTAAATCGGGTTATTATTGTTGTGAGCCATCTATTCAGAGGCTCCTCTGTTATCATGCTGTTAACTGGGTTCAGATCACAGGTTGTACGGTGTGATGGTGTGATTGGTGTGGCTGGTATGAGTCTTACCTGGAATTCATGAATCCTTCCTTATTGTGTACGCTCGTCCAGGCACAGTATCCTAACTGAGGCTTGGAGGAGGGTCATAGGGGGAGGAGCCAGTGCACACCAGGTAGTCCTAAAGCTTTACTTTTGTGCCCAGTCTCCTGCGGAGCCGCTATTCCCCATGGTCCTTACGGAGTTCCCAGCATCCACTACGGACTACGAGAAATAGAATTATCGGTAAGTAAATTCTTTTTTTTATGCCTGTCCGCACCGTCTATGGGTTTGCTAAGGCAGCGGGTCCTGTTCTGCGTCTGATGTTCAGGAAATGTAACTGTGCTCTGTAAGATCTGGGTGCTTGGTCCATGTGCAGATTGCAAACCCATTCGCTTGCTCAGTCATGTTTGACTTTAGAGTCTCTTCAATTCCTCTGGTTCAGAAAATGACGACCGTTGCACATTTATATATTCAGGGTCCGTTTGCCACCTTCAAGATGAACTATGACCGCACCTGCGAATGGACGTCACTCAAATTTAGCAACGATGGAAAATTAATTCTTCTCTCTACCAATGGCGGCTTCCTGAGGCTAGTTGATGCGTTTAAAGGGGCCGTGTTACACACCTTTGGGGTAAGTAGTTTGTCAGGATGGGATTGGATAAAAAGGATGTGTAAGTGGATGAATCTGATTGTGATACATATGTCTCTCTGACAGGGTTATAACAACAGTAAAGCGGTCACGCTAGAAGCTTCGTTCACCCCCGGATTCTCAGTTCATTATGATCGGTAAGATGAGTAAGAATGGTCTTCTCCCTTGTTATGTGGCTCCTGGGCTGCTTCTCATCCTCTGTCTCTGTGCAGGGTCGGAAGATGGCAAGATCCACGTATGGAATGGAGAGAGCGGCATGAAAGTGGCCGTATTGGATGGCAAGCACACCGGACCCATCACCTGCTTACAGTTCAATCCCAAGTTCATGACCTTTGCAAGTGCTTGTTCCAATATGGTGAGCGAGGATTCTGAAAGTGTGGGGTCATCTTCTACCTGTGTGATGTGGGAAGTAGATTAGATAGAGAATCGCAGAGGCAGCTTGTAGACTGGATTACACAAACGTATGGAAGTAGTACTTTGAACGTAGCTAGCTATTGTGCATCTCCCCATCTCTATTCCTCTGTCTCATCTTTGTCCCTCCTTTATCTATATCTAATTTCTGCTGTTGTACATCTGTCTCTCTCTCTCATTCGTCATTCCCCATCTTTCATCTGTACCCCTGAGCTCGCTCATATATCTATATTACGAGGATGCAGGCACTGACAGGGGGTGTGCAGACCTGTACATCCATACAGCGCTAGGGGGAGAAGAGGGGCTATATGAGGCAGCCGGTGAGAGCTGGGAGAAGAGGGGCTATATGAGGCAGCCGGTGAGAGCTGGGAGAGGAGGGGCTATATGAGGCAGCCGGTGAGAGGCGGAGCTTTCCTCCAGCTCTGACTGCGCCACTGCTAAACATAATTCCTATCCCTGTAAATATGTATTGTAGCATGAAGCAGAGAAGAAGATGGAACATTTAATGTTCTGTTCTACACATTCCACTGTCGGCACATTGATGGGCATTTCATCTTATATGTAAACTGCAAAAATACATTTACCACAGTCTGTGGACAAATCAATGTCCTCCCTATCAGTCCATGTAAGAAATACCTGAACTAATTTGACCTTTTAGGATTGGCTGTGTGAACAGCATTTAGCAATCTAGTATTTGGGGAACTTTAGAGGGCGGAGGTGTCCTCTTCCTACACTCTGTACTGTTACGTATGTAACTTGTAAATGAATTCAGTGCATCCCTACTAAACATGTCAATTGGATAGCAGAGTCCGAATCCCACTTTGGATCTTTAAATAGGACACGCTTAAACTACTGTGTTATTTAAGCCAATAAAATCAAATATTATTCTGTGCAATGAAGGTTGCATGGAATTTGGGATTTACATTTAGTTGGAGAAAGACCAAGTGTTCGGCAAAGTCTACAGACGTTCGGTAAACTCCAAATCCATAGGTTGTGTTCTGCAGGCATCCAGTGCTGCCCGAGATGTAGCAGTGGCCAAACTCCCATCCCCCCCCCCCCCCCCCCCCCCCCCCCCCCCCCGTACAGGCCTGTGCTGCTAGCCATTCCTGCTACAGTAATCTGCAGTGAGTGGTAGTACTGTATACTATATGGTTAGATAAAATAGGGTGTAATGATGCTGAAATGTCTCCGGAATCCATTGAACCACTTATAACCACGAGATAAGCGCTGGCGGCTGTGGATGGGACATGTGACCTTTCCTGGCATTGTGTACGTGCAGCGAGCAGACTGCAATATGACCATAAACCTGAGGCTGCAACCAAGCGGAGTAATTGGCATTCATACTTTTCTACGGTTTCATTGTGAAACCTGCAAGATTGCAAATTACACACCTTACCTATCTGCATTTATTTCTAGAGCCAAGTACACACTCTAAATTATTGGGCCAATTTCCCAGTAATCTGGAGATCGGTCTGATTTATTGCGTAGTGTGTATGAACAATCGTTTTGGTGTTTCACCGATAAATGACCAATCTTGCCCACAAACACGATTGTGTTCAATTATCTGATCTAATGGACAGGACTGAATCTTGGCCACGGTCTTCCGATATCGACTAGTGTGTGCGCATTCTCCATAATCTCGCCCTATTTCCAGGTGTAAAAATCGGGTAGTGTGTGGTTAACACCCAATTGGGTGATTTCTCGAAAAGAAGTGTGTAGCACAGATATTGGGACCTTGCACTGGGCGAATCATCATACAGCTGGTCTTCCCAATAAAAAAGAAAAAAAAAACTGTACCTGGCTTTAGACCATCTGTAGTAGAGTGTGTTACCCGGGTTGAGTAAGAACGGTCTTTCAGCGGGAGGGAAGGACAATATGCTGCAGTAATAGAAAGTGAGGGTAAGCTATAGGTCTTAGTTTTTTATTACTATAGTATTACAGGTGTCGCTGTCTCCCCCACGTCCTTTACTTTTTATTTTTTTCTTAAACATATGTCACAACGCTGTAAACATAAACACAAAGGACGGTTACCATCAGCTCCGTGAAATTTAAATGCAGCTTTTGCAAAATAGATTGAATCTTCCTTTGCTTCCCGTTCTGCCATTTTATCAGCTGTGGGTAGATAGGTAGCTGTGGTAGGTGAAGGTCGTCCTGTGTAGCAGCCAGTGTATGTAGGGCAGTACATCGTTTTCAGGCAAAATTGGTCTCCAGGCAAATGGCGGACGCTGAAGCACGTTTTTGTATTCGTAAACAATAAGTCTAGTGCAAGTCCTGCAGAATACGGAGGTTGAGCACTTGTATCTGCTGCCCTGATGGAGAACCCATTAGCCAGGCTGCCAGTACATAGGAGCCAGTATTATCATGTGTAATGTATTTGATGCATTGGTCACACAATTTGAGACCTCAATCATCTGAAGGGTTTGAGAACGTAATAAATACACATGGGTGGACTTGCATATTTTTAGACTGAAAATATTTCACGTTGTACCAAAGTGCGTTATTGTGTCTCTGTATGTGCAACCAGATGGAATCTGTATTGTGAGCATGGTATCTAATCTGTAATGGTCTCTCCTGTCTACAGGCCTTCTGGCTGCCGACTATTGACGACTAGTTCACCAGTCACCCAGCCGGGGTAGCGAGAGCCCAGATGTTAAGCTAAAAGGATTCTGTTGGAGTCCTCTCTGAGTGCGGAGAATGAGTATGGACCTACCTGCAGGCTCCCCAGTATTACACCGCTTCCACAATAGACTGATAATTCTGCTTGCCAAACTGCCCAGTGCATGGTCCAGGTCATGCATCCGAAGATATATATATTACTACAGCGCAAATGTTGGATTATGAATCTACCGTGCAGTGTCTGTGAGATGTCCTGATCACATTAATTAATTTGGTTCGGTTTTTCTGTTAGGTCCTTTTTTAATTGCTGTGGAAACCTTTTTATATATTTCCTATTTGTATTAGTATATCTGGGGTGTGTCTGGCCCCACTCCTCTCTGCCGGGACCAGTTACACAATCCGCTCGCCCTATATTGCTGGGATATATACGGTCTGTATTAGTGTACCTGGGGTACGTCTGGCCCCACGCCTCTCTGCCGGGACCAGGTCCACAATCCGCTCGCCCTGTATTGCGGAGATATATCCTGCCTGTATTAGTGTACCTGGGGTACGTTTGGCCCCACGCCTCGTTACACAATCCGCTCGCCCTATATTGCTGGGTTATTTCAGACACCCATTGTGCAACTCTGATGAAATACAGCGAGGCTCTGAGTACGCGTATGTCATGTGACAGACGTGTATTTAGTTCCCTGAACGTTGGGGTGACCGCCCGCATTATTTTAAGTTTTACTTGGGATCTCTTGCGCAATGAAGGGACTAAATGTAACCCTTCTGGTTCAGTCATTTTATCTCCGTTTGTGCTTTGTGGACACGAGTGAGAGAAATATTCCCTGCATCCAGTGTTGTTGCCCTGACACCCTGTTGTACACCGGTCCGGAGGGCTCAGTGCCGTTACAGCCCTCGCCGTCCACGCCCAGTATATCGAAGGTGGGGCTTCCTCCCAGAAAACCTGAGTAAGCCGCAAGTAAAAGTTTCAGATTTTGTTTGTTGGTTCAACATTTAATTTCATTTTGTTTTATTTGGCTCCTGAAAGAGTTTGAGAATGGAGACTGCACGTGACAGCTGGTAATGTGGAGCATGCAGTATAGAAAGTGGCGCCGCAGCGCCACTTACCTTGCAGTATGTGAATGCCTGGTGTATAATACCTGTATAGCGCTACTTACTCTCTCAGCTTCAAGTATTTAAAGGGACATGGCTTGTGACACATGCTCATCTCCATCATCCCTAAGGGACTGTCCGCCAGCAGTATTTCTGGCTAACGTATTCCACAGCCGCACATTTTATACTGTCCAGCCGCACAAACAAATTGACATTTATTCGCCTGCGTGTACATAAGTGTTGTGATATTGTGAGTTTACTGCAATAAACATCCACAACCGTTTCTTGTATATAATGTTTTTTTTACACAAATAAAACAGTGATCAAAAAAGTTGTGTAAATTGTGATGTGTTCATTGCACAGCGGACGAGATGTGACGCGCCAGCTATTGGGGCAGGGAAATCGGGGTGAGCTGGAGAGCAGTGGCAGAGATCCTCGGTCTGACGGGCTGTGGTTATGAGCACCTCCTACTTTGGACGCCGGCAGCGCGTAGCCCATGCAGTACGTCACGTGTGGTGCGCTGGCTTGGTGGGTATATACGGTGTGTGATAGGCCGTCTGCACACATTACGCGTTGCTGTCATGGGTAAAAGGGGAGATTTACCCGAGCTGCAAAAAAATGATTATTGGCTTTCGGGCCAGGGTGGCGGTATTTCTGACACAGCGCAGTGTGAGCTGTTTGCATGCTGCTGCAGGGAAGGTGTATCGTGACTGGACAAATAGCACCATTGCCAATAACCAGCGTGGAAACTGCGGAGCACCACGTGCCATTGATGTGAGAGGGGAACGTCGGCTACGAAGGTGCGTGAGGGCCCACCCACGCGCTACAGTGCAGCAGCTCGGCGTCACAATGTACCTGGGGCTACCAGACGGGTGTCTAATATGACGGTTCAGCCCATCTCGCTGCTGTCCGTGCCGCACACAGCGGTTACTCCGGCTATTAGCTGGTGCTAATAATAATGTGACCAGACCATGTATATGGCTTAATATGTAGCTTTCATCATTCTGAAGTACTGCTTGGTCTTGTTGGGATAACGTCTGCGCTAATCTTCATGAAGCCTTATTAGTAGGTATTTATATATTAGGTATTTATATGGCGCACACACATTCTGCAGCGCAGGAGATCCGTTCCAGATGTTCACCTGAAGCCTGGTCTGGGACAGTACATGGAACTCTGCTCTTGAGAACAGATGGGAAATTAAAATCGATTATTTCAATATTTGGTTTTCACTTGTAAAAAATGGACATAGAAAATTTACTTTTGCTCGCTGAAAATTTCGTCTGACCAGACCCCCTTCAATCCCCTTTACTATTGCAGCTTACAGACATCTCTATGTAAATAAATCCTAGGCGGAAACTGAAATGGGAAGTGAGACGTACCTACCTACAGTTACTTACTGACCCAAATATGCCAGCACAGCCCAAGATTTTATCCCTGGAAAAGTCCATGTAGCCCGATATTAGGACATAATGGGTTCTATGTAGTAAGCCTTGGATAGAGATTAAGTGGACAGAGCCAAGCAGCTCCTAACTGTAATTTTTTTTCTGTCAGCCACTAGGGGACACTGGCACAACTTCAAGACTGTGGGGTGATGATGGTGGCTTACAGGGAACTGGCACTTTAATCTAAGAAGTGAAACAGGCTCCTCCCCCTCTATCCCCCATGATCCCTCAGTTTTGAATTTGTGCAGAGGGAGCCAGTCACTGCTGACTGAGCTGCTCCGTTATATTACTTTACTTTATTTAAAAAAAAATTTACAAAAATTCTTCTTTCTTGGGACTTAGTTCCCTTAGCTTTGTCACGCTCGGCGTAAGTTGTGGTTCCGACAACTGAATTTTGGCTGAAGGGACAGCTGCCTGTGAGGTGAGTAAACGAGGTGTCTGAATGTAATTCCTCCTCATGGGGTGAAGGCCTTACTAATTGTTAGCGTTGGCAGGAGAACGTAAAGAAAAGGAGGACACCTTGTATGCTATTGGATTCAATACTCATTCAATAGGATATGGTCCAATGATTCTGGGGGCAAACTTCTTGGAAGGGACCTTGAGTCTTAAGTTTCGAGTGGAAATCCAGACTTGATCCCCCACTTTGAGACTAGGGACAGCCTTCCGTATCCGATCTGAATTTTTTTTTTTTTTTTTTTTATTGGATGTTTTAAGCAAACTATAAAACCCCTTGCGCTATTTAGACTTAACTAGAGGCAACAGGACATGAATAAACTCAATAAAATAATTTATAAGATAATTTTATTATCTATAAAATCAATCAAATGTGAACACAGAAATAGTTCATCAACAAATGAAATAATTAATATGCGCATATAAATAAAACTATAACATTAATTAAATAATAATAAGACTACTAATTGAGCATAAGAGGTGGATCATATAACTAATAGTGACCACAGTGGGCTAAAAATTGATAATGTCCTTGTTTTTAATTCTCAAATAGGACAGTCCCATTAGATGTGCTCATGAATAATTCATGATTAGATATCATATGGTGTGATATATATGAAGCCTTTGTTTATATATATATATATATATATATAATCGATGAATAAACTTATCCAATTGCTCACATAAACAGATGGTTCTTTACTTATGGGATAACTGTTCAAAAGTCATGGAGGAATTGATATAACACCCGGGACTTTAGTGCATCGCAAGCACCTGTAGAATATAGCTCCCGTTTCAATTACCACGAATGGCGTCCTCCGTCTCCCACTGAAACTGGCTCTCGTACACACACCTTAACTGATTTGGAGAGAGAGATGTCAGTCCGGCTCCCGGAGCTCTGCGTACTGCAGGCGCTACAAGTTGATTCAGCTCCCGTCTTCAAGCCGCCGCATATAGCGTCCTCCCGTCTCCTGCTCGTCAGTCTCGGACAACACTGCACATCAATGCGGACAAACAGCCGATGTCCACCGGGTCACAAATAGGGCACTTTCTCTACTTTTAAGCAAAGCCTCATGAACTTTCTCCACATCTTAGTGAATTGCTGAAGGGCTAACTTTGCGGCAGGTACCTCGAGAGCTGGAAGAGATTGGAAAACGGGAACACGTGGATGAAGTCCACAATTCACATAAAAGGGTGTGGAATGGGTAGCGGAATGGTAAAGATTGTAAGCGAATTCAGCGAATGGAAGATAGTCCAGCCAATCGTCCTGAGAAGAAGACATGAAGATTCGTAAGAAAGTCTGTAAGTCTTGGTTTACTCTCTGTCTGGCCATCCGATTGAGGATGGTATGCAGAGGAGAAACTCCATTTCATTCCAATAGCTGAACTCCGTGCTCTCCAGAATTTAGCCACAAATTGAGGCCCTCAATTGGAAACAATCTCTTGTGGAAATCCATGTAAGCGGAAGATGTCTGATATGAACTATTTCGATAGCTGTGAAGCGGTTGGAAGACCTGTGAGTGGGACAAAGTGCTCCATTTTGGAAAATCTGTCCACAATGACCCAAATGGTGTTTCGTCCTCTGGAGACAGGCAGGTCAGTTTTATAAAGTCCATGGAGATGTGTGTCCAGGGTTTTTGTGGAACCAATAGCGGATGGAGAAGACCAGATGGTGATCCTCTTGGATTTTTATGTTGAGTGCACTTTGGGTAGGCAGCTATGAATTCCAAAACATCCGTCTTCAGATGAGGCCACCAGTAGGAGCGTTGGATGAATTTGAGTCCTGATGCTACCCGCATGTCCCGTACAAGGTTTAGGTATGAGCCCATGTGAGCAGCCTTTTTTTCTGAGTTCTGGTGCAACGAAGGTTCTTCCCGGTGGAGTAGTACGAGTTGCAGCAAAAGAGGCAGGATCCAGGATGAATTGTCTGCCCGGAAGATCTGTGGACTCATCTGAATTCAATGAATGAGAAAGTGCATCTGCTTTCAGATTAAGAGACGCTGGACGATAACTGAGCTTGAAAGAGAAACTGGAGAAGAGAAGTGCCCACCTGGCTTGCCGTGTGTTTAAACATCGGGCGGTCTGAAGATATAAAAGATTTGTGATCTGTGGTTACTGAGATTGGGTGCTGAGTTCCTTCCAGCAAGTACCTCCACTCCTCAAAAGCAAGTTTTATAGTAAGCAATTCTTGTTCCGCAATAGCGTAGTTTTGTTCTGCAGGAGAGAATCTTCGGGAAAAATAAGTGCAGGGATGAGCTTTCTGGTCCTTGAAGAACTGGAATTAGACGGCCCCCATTCTTACTGAAGAAGCATCCACCTCTACCTGAAAGGGACGACTGAGATCAGGTTGCCGAAGGATAGGGACTAACCTGAAAGCCTCTTTCAGAAATGAAAAAGCTTTTAGTGCCTCAGGTGGCCAATTTGCAGAATTAGACCCTTTTCTTGTTAGTGCTGTAATCGGAGCAATGATGGAGGAGTCATTTTTAAAGAACTACCTATAGAAATTGGCGAAGCCCAAAAAACGCTGGATTCCCTTCAGAGTGATAGGAAGAGTCCAATCACTTATTGCCTGGACTTTGGCAGGATCCATCTGTAATTCCCTCCCGGAGATGATATAACCTAAGAAGGGGATGGAGAAACCTGAAATGTGCACTTCTCCAGTTTAGAAAAAAGTCGATTTTCCTTTAGACGTCTCAAGACTTCTCTGACTTGTTCTCGATGGACCTCCAGATCCTTGGAAAATATTTGGATATCGTCCAGATACACAACCAGGCACTTATAGAGGAGATCTTGAAATAACAACATAATTCTGGAAGACTGAAGCATTGCACAAGCCAAAGGGCATCACCAGATATTCGTAATGCCATTCGCGAGTATTGAACGCGGTCTTCCACTCATCTCCCATGCGAATGCGTATAAGGTTATAAGCTCCGCGCAGGTCCAATCTGGTGAAAATTGTAGCTCCCTTTACACGGTCGAATAGTTTGGGGATCAAGGGCAAAGGGTATCTTTTTTTAACGGTAACTTCGATTAGACCCCGATAGTCGATGCAAGGCTGTAGGCCCCCGTCCTTATTAATGCAACCCCCCCCCCCCCCCGCGCCCCGGATGGAGAAGAGGAAGGGCGAAGGAACCCTTTGCCCAAATTCTCCTGCATATACTCAGACATCGCTTGGGTTTCCGGGAGAGATAAAGAGGGTACGTTCGGCCTCTGGGAAGTGTTTTACCAGGCAGTAAATAGATAGGGCAGTCCCAACTTGGTTGGGGAGGCAAGGTATCCGTACCCTGCTTACTGAAGACGTCTAGAAAGGGCTGGTAGGCATCTGAAAGATCAGTGGAGTGTAGAGTAAGAAGTGGTTTGACGGTGGATAAACAGCTTCTAGAACATGACTTCCCCCAAGCGAGTACATCCATAGTTTGCCAATCCAAGCGGGGATTGCGCTCCTGTAACCACGGGAATCCTAGAATTATTTTTTGAGAAGCTTTGGGAATTACCAGGAAAGAGAGAGCTTCGGAATGGAGAATACCAACTTTAATCTTCAGAGGAAATGTACGGAGGGTGATGATCACTTTAGGGATATAACTTCCATCAACGGCGGTGATACGAATAGCTCGCTCCAAACGAATGGTTGGTATTTCAGAATGTCGGACTAAGGTAGAAGTAATGAAACTTTCAGCAGCTCCAGAATCCAAAAGTGCTGCAACATGAAGGGAGGAAGGGTGAAGTTCCAAACATACCGCCAACAGTGATTCCTTCCTGGTAAATTGGTTGGGGAATGCTCCTAGCTTAACATCTCCTGCGTAAGCTAGGAGCGGGAGTTTCCCGGTCGTTGAATACAAGACTTAACAAAGTGGTCGGCTGCCCCACAATACATACAGAGGTTGCCCTGTCTGCGTCTTTGACGTTCCTCATTGGTGAGACGAGAACGGTTCACCTGCATGGGTTCTTCAGTAGACGGTGAGGATGGTCTAGGTGTGGGGCTGGCCCAAGGTTTGGGTTGCTCGAACCTTGTTCTCTCGAGACGGCGCTCCTTGTATCTCAGATCAAGTTTGTTACATAAGGAAATTAGCTGGTCGAGCTTAGCTGGCACATCCTGAGTGGCCAGGTCATCTTTAATTTTGTCAGAGAGACCGTTCCAAAAGGCGGCAATGAGAGCCTCTTCATTCCAGCCCAATTCAGAAGACAGTATGGAATTGGATCACGTGCTGGGTGACGGAACGGGCTCCTTGACACAGACGCAGAATCTCCAAAGAGGCAGAGGTGGTCCGGCCTGGCTCGTCAAAGATTTTCCGAAAAGTTGCCATAAATTCCGGGTAGTTTGAGAGTATGGGATCAGCTCTCTCCCATAAGGGTGAAGCCCAATCCAGAGCTTGTCCGGTCAGAAGTGAAATGATGTATGCGATTTTGGTCCGATCAGATGGAAAGTTAGCTGACTGAAGCTCAAACTGCATCTCGCATTGATTGAGGAACCCTCGGCATTGCTTTGGACTACCGTCAAATTTACTGGGTGGCGGCAGTTGTAGATGAGGAACTGGAATCGACACAGGAGGATTAGGTGCTGGTGGATGTGACTGGAGTCTGAGATGTGGTTATGGCTGTGTGAAGAGAATCCAAACGAGTGGACATGTTCTGCATGAACTGTACAATCTGTGCCTGCATGGCCTCCTGTTAACACGAGTCAGAATATCCGCAGAGGCATCGCCCCCGGTAGCCTGCTCACTTGCCGGATCCATGGGGCCAGTGCTTACAGTCGCGCTCGGCGTAAGTTGGGGTTCCGACAACTGAGTTTTGGCTGAAGGGACAGCTGCCTGTGAGGTGAGTAAACGAAGTGGCTGAATGTAATTTCTCCTCATGGGGTGAAGGCCTTACTAAGTGTTGGCGTTGGCAGGAGAAAGTAAAGAAAAGGAGGACTCCGTAGCGAAATAACTGTAGTTTTAAAGAATAGCAGGCTGTACATGAATAATGGAGAAATTGAAGAAACTGGATGAAAGAACTAGAGTCTATGGTTAAATGGCTTGAAGAGTGAAGCTGAAGAACTCTGATAAAGAAGAACTGAAAGACTGGTTTATGATCGAAAGACGAGACTGAAGAACGTTGGCTTTGAAGAAGTGGAGACTGTGGTTTGTAATTGAAAGACGTCCGCAGGAACCACTGTTAGCACCTGAAGCTCCTCTACGACCTGGGACCCCGTGAGCGCTTCCACGAGTGGCAACGGACTTAGACGGCAGGACTGCAGCAGCGTTAGGTAACCGATAGATGAGAGCAACCAGGACCAGGGCACCAGAAGCAACATGGGAGCACAGAGCTGGAGAACCTTTCACAAGAAGGTAACTTGAAGCACTGGCACTTTCCCTCTGGGCCAGCCCCCTTTTGTAAGGGGAGATCACACAGGATTGGCTGAACACGGACTGGGAACTTCATTGGCAATTCTCTGGTCTCCAACAGGGCTGCCCCCCAGCACAGGACACATACTCAGCTGTAGCACGCAGCTTTAGCCTAGCTCTGGTCACTGACACACTAATGCTGTGTCACCACTAGAGGACCTTACTGCAGCGATACCCGGCCCTCGGAAGCCGCACACCCGTCTAGGTGGACCAGCCGCAGCCAGTAGCTCCCTGCCGCTGCAGCCGCACCAACCACCGGGACGGCAACCCCCGGGAGCACCCGCCGACGGTAAAGCTCCTGTTCCTGACAAGCCTCAGGAACCCTTTGCCACTTATCCAGAGAAGTGGGGTCTGGGTCACACACCAGCAGCAAGCTGCAGGAAAACGGCGCTTAACCAGAGAAGCACCGTTCCTCCCAACACAGCCGCATCCTGAGGCTCCGGTTTGGTGAGTGAACCTCCTTGTAGCCACAGCAGCTGGCCTCCATCCACTCCGCTGCTCGGTCACACTGGCTGCAATAGCGGCGGGACTCCCACTGCACTGCCACGCTGACAGATCCAGCGCGGCAGCGTGGGGAAATAGTGTGCGTCTGCTCATGTCACCAGCGACAGCGTTGAGATCTTCCTGCACTGCCGCGCTAACAGTACACAGCGCGGCAGTGTGGAGGAAGAGTGCGGCGCCCGCTTCCAGTTTGTCCCCTCCCCACTGTTTCTGGTTCGCGACACGGCGCAGTGGGGTGAATGAGTGGTTCCTCTGTACATTGTGAAGTGGCCGCGTACCTCGCAGTTCCGGTATCATGTATGTAGTAGCCACCTCCCTGCACTGCCGGGCTGACATTACACAGCGCGGCAGTGTTTATCAGCATTAAACACAAACTTAGGGGTATATTCAATAAGAGTTGGGTCCATTCCGACATACAGTTGTCGGAATGGACCCGACAACCCCTATTCAAAAGAGCGCCCAAATCCGACTGTCTGATTTGGCCATTCCTGGTTTTCTGACCTGCTGCTGCTGTCAGCGCTGCGGGTGCGCTGACAGCAGCGGCAGAGGGAGCTGTCAGCGGCGCCGGGGGTGAGGAGATGTTTTCTGTGGTGGGGGGAGCAGCGGAGGAGTTGGAGCGGACGGGGAGAGGAGGAGACGGGGGAGCAGCGGCTGCAGTTGCGGAGGCTCACCGCGGCGTCCACCTGGCTCCAGCAAGCGGGACCTCGCTTGCTGGAGCCGGGTGGACGCTGCCGCTGGGTTCCTGCTCTCCCTGCTGCTCCCCTGTCTCCTGCTCTCAGCTCACTCATCTCAATATTACTTTTTTAAAGTCTGATTGAGATTGTCGGAAACGGGGCTAAAACCTGTCTGGTTTGGCCCCTCTTCCGACAATGCACGGTGATCGGTGGCTGAAGCCGCCGATCAGCGTGCATTCCGACAGCATTCCGCCAAGACGGGTTTCCCGACTTGTCGGAAAAAATGGGGCCTTAATGAATAGCTCGGAACCCCTTCCGACCTAAAACTGTCGGAAGCTGCCATCTTTCCGACAAGACGGCAGCTTCCGACAGTTATTGTATATACCCCTTAATCTGGAACTGGGGAGAGAGTCCAGCACTCCAGTGCAGTAAGGCTAAAGTCTAATTTATAGAGGGGGAGGAGCACATGAGCTTATTGTGTAATTGAGGCACCCACTGAAAATGGCGGGGACCTGGTGAGATGGGTGTCTCTGCATAGGGGATGGGGGCAGAGTTGGCGGCTCTTTAATGGCGACAATTGTTTCTTTGTCCTCCGGAATCTGCACTGTAGAGCAGAGACGGGTGCACATTGCTACAGACTGCTAGAAACTAAAGGGCCCCATACACTACACGGTATGTCTGAGGCTGAAGTCGGATGTAATTTCCCTTGATCTCCCTCGGGACCTTCCTGGGAGTGATTCCATACGATCTGGTACTTTTGTGCTATTTTTGCATAAGATATATCGTATGCGATTGATAAAGCCGCTATACATCGCATGCAATATATCGTACGGCATACAATTGTACCATGAGATATATCTGATGGGCTGGATAGAGGGCTACGGGGGCTGGGTGTGTCCTGAGAACGCCGGTCACACTTCCCTGTGATACATCGCATGCCATATATCACATGCACAAAAAACATCCGATTCCATCCAATTCCGATATATAATTAGTGCAGCACCAACGACCTAGGGGATCCTATCAGACAGCCACGGGGACGCGCATTAGATTGGATACGATCTAAAACGCATACGATTGTACACAATCTCATACAATATAACAGACGGATATATCAGAATTGTATGAAATCGTACTAGTGTATGGGGCCCTTTAAAAGCCTACACAAACTACAGGCTGGTGGCTGAGGGGAGTTAGAATAGGGGAGTCAGTCAAATACTGTACCTCCCTCTATCCTTCTGACTTTTTGTGCGAAATGTAACAAAAAAAGCTCTCACAGACGATTCCTCCCTGTGTGAGGCGTGTGCTTTGGAGGTTACATTAGTTAACCCGTCCCAAGATGCAAATTTCCCCCCCGGGCGGTAGCGCTAACAGGAACCATCTCACAATTACACACTGAGGTGGCTGCTTTACGGAAGACTGTTAGGGAGATTCCTCACAGTGATGTACCTTCTACTGCTACAGAACCACCCTGGGTGTCAGGATTAGCGCAGGTCGGTAGAGTATCTCACAAAATGCTTGGACTTGTCCAGTAAACAGCTGCAGACGGTGTCCAAGGCTAAGAAACGTCCAGTGCCCTTCATTCTTCAGTCCGATGAATCCAGAGAAGAACTTCTCTCTCAGGACGAAGCTGAGGAGGACTATCGTGAGTTGGGCGAAATTACAGACACATATGACGAAGTTCTTCCAGAACCTTCTCATGGGGTTGAACCTCTTATTTTAGCTATAAGACAAGTTTTGAACATTTCCGAGACTACAACACCGGAGTCGCCATATACTGCGGATTTTGTACAAAACACCGTTCTTCGGTCACGTATCCTTTTTCAAAGAAACTGGATGATCAGCTGACGGAGGCTTGGAAAATCTCGGACAAGTGATTTCAGATGCCTAAAAGATTCCTTAGTATTTATCAGTGTCCATCGGCTACGATGGATAAATGGGAGAAGTCACCTCGAGTGGACTCCTCTTTTTCCAGGTTGGCAAAGAAAACGGCATTACCTGTTCCGGAGCAACTTCTTTGAAAGACCCTTCTGACAGGAAGTTGAACACCATGTTGAAGTCCATCTATTTGGCCGCTGGGGTTGCACTTAGACCAACCTTGGTGAGTTCCTGGGTGAACAAGGCAGTGGAGTATTGGGTCACTAAGTTGATCAAAGATTTACAAGAGGGGGTTCCGTTAGAAGACTATATACTAGTGGAGCACATTAAAGAATCCGCTATATACTTAGGAGAAGCAGCTAGAGATATCGGACAAGTTAACTCAAGAATCTCAGCAGCAACTATTGCAGCCAGAAGAGCCCTTTGGCTGAGGTCATGGCAAGTAGACGCGTAGTCAAAAAGAGCGACGGAGGCACTTCTGTTTACAGGTGACATTCTTTTTGGAAAAGAACTAGACACGTTAATTCCACAAGCTACGGGTGGTAAATCTACCTTCTTACCGACCCTTCCGCCACCGTCTAAACCAGGGGTGGTGAACCTCCGGCCCGCGGGCCTTATCCGGCCCGGAGAGGCATCTTGACCAGCCCGGAGGCAGCCGCCGAGTGTAAAGCCGTTTGCGGCGCACGGCTTCCTGGAAGATGTAGTTTTCTCTACACTGTGCACTGTATTCAATGTACAGTGTGAGTAAACTACATCTCCCATGATGTAGTGCGCGGCAGACGGCTCAGAGAGGTATGAGGCAGCTGTGTAAAGCCGTCCCGGTGCATGGCTTCCTGGGAGATGTAGTTTTCTCACACTGTGCACTGTATTCAGTGTACATTGTGAGAGAACTACATCTCCCTTGATGCCGCAGCTGCCTTTCCCATGGGCCTTTGCTCCGCGCCCGTCTCCAGCATTGCAGGTAGCAGCGCGGCCACCTTGAGGGAAGACCGGTGCATACTCAGGAGCCGCCGGTAAGAATACATACAGTGCAAGGGGGAGGGAGTGTAACTGTTAGCGTTAGTGTGTTACAGGGCAGGGGAGGGAGTGTCAGTGTGTTACAGGGCAGGGGAGGGAGTGTGTCAGTGTGTGGTACAGCGCAGGGGAGGGAGTGTGAGTGTCAGTGTGTGGTACAGCGCAGGGGAGGGAGTGTGAGTGTCAGTGTGTGGTACAGCGCAGGGGAGGGAGTGTGAGTGTCAGTGTGTGGTACAGCGCAGGGGAGGGAGTGTGAGTGTCAGTGTGTTACAGGGCATGGGAGGGAGTGTGAGTGTCAGTGTGTGGTACAGTGCAGGGGAGGGAGTGTGAGTGTCAGTGTGTGTTAAAGGGCAGAGGAGGGAGTGTGAGTGTCAGTGTGTGTTACAGGGCATGGGAGGGAGTGTGAGTGTCGGTGTCTGTTACAGGGCAGGGGAGGGAGTGTGAGTGTCAGTGTGTTACAGGGCATGGGAGGGAGTGTGAGTGTCAGTGTGTGTTACAGGGGGTTCCGGTATGAATGGTCGACCATGTTATGGTCGACAGTCATTAGGTCGACCACTATTGGTCGACATTGACATGGTCGACATGGACACATGGTCGACACATGAACATGGTCGACACGTGAAAGGTCGACATATGAAAAGGTCGACATGAGTTTTTTAACTTTTTTTGGGTGTCGTTTTTTGCGTAAAGTGACTGGGAACCCCAATTAGTGCACCGCGTTCGCTCGCCATGCTTCGGGCATGGTGCCTTCGCTCCGCTACCGCTTCACTCGGCACACTTTACCGTTCCAATCGTAGTCCATGTGGATCGTAAAGTATGGAAAAGTTCCCCAAAAGAACAAAAGTTAAAAAACTCATGTCGACCTTTTCATGTGTCGACCTTTCATGTGTCGACCATTTTCATGTGTCGACCATGTCTCCATGTCGACCATGTCAATGTCGACCAATAGTGGTCGACCTAATGACTGTCGACCGTAACATGGTCGACCATGTGAACGGATACCGTTACAGGGCATGGGAGGGAGTGTGAGTGTCAGTGTGTGTTACAGGGCATGGGAGGGAGTGTGAGTGTCAGTGTGTGTAACAGGGCAGGGGAGGGAGTGTGAGTGTCAGTGTGTTACAGGGCAGGGGAGGGAGTGTGAGTGTCAGTGTGTTACAGGGCAGGGGCGTGTGAGTGTCAGTGTGTTACAGGGCAGGGGAGGGAGTGTGAGTGTCAGTGTGTGTTACAGGGCAGGGGAGGGAGTGTGAGTGTCAGTGTGTTGCAGGGGAGGGTGTGTTGGGGTCAGTGTGTGGTACAGTGCAGGGAGAGGGAATGTGAGTGGAGTGTCAGTGTGGTTCAACGCAGGGGAAGGGAGTGTGAGTGAAATCAGTGAGCGAGGGGTATTTCTGTGGGCAAGAAGTTTCAATGTAGAAAATACTCTTGCTTTGAGAAGGGGATTTAATGCCACGCCTACTTTCCTAGGAGAGTGTGTGCATGGGGGTGGGGGGCGCTTAAAAAATGGCCCGCGAATGATGTAGAAAAAATCCAAATGGCCCTTGGCATGAAAAAGGTTCCCCACCCCTGGTCTAAACGCTCTTATACTGGACCTCCTTTTGATCCTTTTGTTCCACTCAACCTTTTAGAGGATGCCGAAGAGCTACACCCTTGCGAGGTAGAGGTCGTGTCAAGCAACCAGTCGCTGCTCGTCGTCAAGACCCAAAGCCTACAGAAAAGACTGTGGCATGACGGTCTCCATTCCCACCGGGGCCCAGGTACTGTGGGAGCGTGGTTTCAAAATTTTCAGGATGCCTGGTTCAAAATATCCGACAATGCGTGGATTCGTAACATCTCCCAAGGGTACAAGTTAGATTTCATAGTTATACCGCCAAAGAAATATTTTATGACAAGTCTTCCCATCTTTCTGGACAAACGTTTAGCCCTTCAATGTGCAATACGGACCTTCGTAGAATCAGCTGTGCTAATGCCGGTATCACTGAGTCAAGGAAAAAGGGTTACTATTCTAAGTTTTTCGTAGTTCCAAAACCAGACGGTACTGTAAGACCAATCCTGAACCTGAAATCATTAAATCAGTTTCTGTCTTATTACCGGTGAAAGAAGGAGTCGCTCAACTCAGTGATTTCGAGCCTGGAACCCAAGGAATTCATGATATCTCTAGACATCAAGGATGTATACCGCCACATTCCGATCTGGGAACCTCACCAAGTGTTTCTCTGGTCTGTGATTTAACAGGATCATTTTCAGTTCAGAGCCTTACCATTCGGACTGTCCACAGCACCTAGAGTGTTTACCTAGGTCATATCCGTGATGATTGCTCACCTCAGATCATTGGGAGTCACAATAATACCATACCTAGACGACCTCCTCCTCAAGGCTCCATTCGATCTCATTCTCCAGGAGCATGCTCTATTAACATACAGTGTGTTGGTAGAACATGGATGGATAATCAATTTTCGGAAAACTAACCTTCAGCCGTCACAGCGTCTCCAGTTTCTCGGTGTGATCCTGGACACCAATGTACAGAGTTTTTCTGCCACAAGACAAAGCTCTGAGTATACAGAAACTGGTCCGGGCTGTTCTCAAGTCACGACGGGTATCAGTCCATTTATGCATTCGTCTACTTGGGAAGATGGTAGCTGCTTTCGAAACTCTGGAGTTCAGACATTTTCATTCATGTCCTTTCCAGCTGGACCTGTTACATCAATGGTCGGGGTCGCATCTACACGTTCAACAGTAAGTTCATCTGACTAGAGACACGACTTTCGCAACTTTGGTGGCTCCAGCTGCACAATCTCACTGTGCGCAGGCGGTTTGGTGTGTGGGACTGGACACTCCTCACAACGGATGCCAGCCTTAGGGGTTGAGCGGCTGGGTTGAACTCCCATCTTCAGGACCGCTGGTCTCCACAAGAATTGCTGTTGCCAATAAATGTGTTGGAACTGAGAGCCATCTACAATGCGCTGTTACAAGCCACCCACATTCTTCGATCAAAGGCGGTAAAAGTTCAGTGGGACAACGCGACTGCTGTAGCGTAGTAAACAAACAAGGCGGAACTCAGTCGCCAGGCAATGCGAGAGGTGTCACGTATTCTCCAATGGGCAGAAAGCAACGCAGTAATTCTCTCGGCGGTATTCATTCCAGGAGTGGACAATTGGGAAGCAGACTACCTCAGCCGTCAGGATCTACATCCGGGAGAATGGGCGCTTCACCTGGAGGTGTTCAACGATCTGATACAACGCTGGGGGTTTATCTCAATCCACTTTATCTCTCCAAGGCTTAGTACATCTCTCCTCCACATTATGAGCACTCTGTATTATGATACTGGGAAAGTAAATAAAGCAGTGTGTAATGTACCAGGTGCAGCACTAAGTGTGGGGGTCACTGTGTAATAATATAATGTACTAGGTGAAGCACTGAGTGTGGAGGTTACCAGGGCTGGATTAAGCCTTGGGGGGCGGGGGGGCACTTGCGTTAAGGGGGGGCCTGGTGGAAGTGGGGGGTGTATATTAGATTGTGCATACCTCCCAACATGACCCATTCCAGGAGGGACAAGATGCTGTCTACCTGGGCTTCCCTCTTAATATATGATTGACGTCACCTGTGTTGAACTATTTAATTGCTAAGAAAGGTGTTTCATCACAGGTGATTGCAATCATAAATGAAGAAGGAAGTCCAGGTAGAGAGCATGTTGTTCCTCCTGGAATGGGTCATGGTGGGAGGTACAGATTGTGTATATTACATTTAAACCAGGGCTGGCCAAACCGGTCCTCGAGATCTACCAACAGTTCATGTTTTCCAGGCCTCCTGGAGATCTGTAGAATGGTCAGTTAGGAATGAATGTAGCACATCTTAATTAGTAATGACTACACCTGTGCACCAGCTAGGTGGTCTGGAAAATGTGAACTGTTGGTAGATCTCGAGGACTGGTTTGGCCAGCCCTGATTTAAACCATAGGTTCTCAAACTCGGTCCTCAGGACCCCACACAGTGCATGTTTTGCAGGTCTCCTCACAGAATCACAAGTGAAATAATTAACTCCACCTGTGGACCTTTTAAAATGTGTCAGTGAGTAATGAGTACACCTGATGCACTGTGTGGGGTCCTGAGGACCGAGTTTGAGAACGAACCTGTGAATTAAACCAATGGTGTATATTTGAGTGAAACTAATAGTTTAATAATTTCTGTGTACTATTATAGCTCCATCTTATTGACCGTCAACTATTGTATAAAGTTTTCTGGTAGTGGAACAAAGACAACTTAACCTACATTAAAATACACATAGCAAAAATAAAATGTATAGTTTATTTTCTCACATGCAAGAACAGCAGCAGCCTTTGTACTGCTTACACCAGGGATGGGTAACCTTTGGGCCTCCAGCTGTTGTTGAACTACACGTACCAGCATGCCCTGCTACAGTTTTGCTATTTGGCCATGCTAAAACTGTTGCAGGGCATGCATACCTCCCAACATGACCCTCTCCAGAAGGGACAGAATACTCTGTTTCTGGACTTTTCTCCTAATGTATGATTGCTCTCACCTGTGGTGGAACACCTTTCTTATCCATTAACCTGTTCAGCACAGGTGATAGCAATCATACATTAGGTGAAAAGTCCAGGACAGAGCATTCTGTCCCTCCTAGAGAGGGTCATGTTGGGAGGTATGGGGCATGTGTAGTTCAGCTGGAGGGCCGCAGGTTCCCCACCCCTGACTTACACACTGGGACAGGACTCAGGAGGACTCTCTGTGTCTCTGTCTCTACACCTGAATGCTCTCATTAGATAACAAGTTGCACAGGACCCAGACACGCATGTGGGACTGGGATCCTTGTGTCACTTTCAGTTCTCTCTCCCCCTCCTATCTCTTCTCTGGTCGGCAACGGTAACTCATGAAACCTGATACTCCTGTGTCTCTGCCTGCACTGCATACTGTTCTGCTCCCATTCTGACTGCCTGGTTCTGCTGCCGCACAAGAAGGAGAGCTAGTGATGTCAGTCTGCTCTGGCCAGGGGCCCCCTGACAGAGGTGGGCCTTGGGTACAGTATGCCCTGCACACACACACACCTTAATCTGGCTATGGAGGGGGTCACAGTGTGAATATAATGTACTATGTGCAGCACTGAGTGTGGGGGTCACAGCGTGTAATCATATAATGCATTAGATGTAGCAGTGAGTGTGGGGGGTCACAGTGTGTAATAATATAATGCACTAGGTACAGCAGTGAGAGTGGGGGTCACAGTGTATATAATATAATGCACTAGGTGCAGCAGTAAGTGTGGGGGTCACAGTGTTTATAATATAATGCACTAGGTGCAGCAGTGAGTGTGGGGGGGTCACAGTGTGTAATCATATAATGCACTAGGTGCAGCAGTGAGTGTGTGTGGGGGGTCACAGTGTGTATAATATAACGCACTAGGTGCAGCAGTGAATGTGGGGGGTCACAGTGTGTATAATATAATGCACTAGGTGCAGCAGTGAGTGTGGGAGTCAGTGTGTAATAACGAGTTTTATGGTAAGAACTTACCTTTGTTAACTCTTTCTGCGAGGTACACTGGGCTCCACAAGGAATGGATAATGGGGTGTAGAGTAGGATCTTGATCTGAGGCACCAACAGGCCCAAAGCTTTGACTGTTCCCAGAATGCATAGCGCCGCCTCCTATATCACCCCGCCTCCCTGCACAGGAGCTCAGTTTTTAGTTAACCAGTCCAATGCAGTAGCAGGAAAAGAGTCGACAACGGTTAGTAGCCACAACACCGCATTCTCACGACAGGAGACGTGTCAGCGGCTAATGCCATACCAACCTAAAGAAGCTAAGTGCGTCAGGGTGGGCGCCTTGTGGAGCCCAGTGTACCTCGCAGAAAGAGTTTTAACAAAGGTAAGTTCTTACCATAAAACTTGTTTTCTGCTGTGGGGTACACTGGGGTCCACAAGGAATGGACAATGGGGATGTCCTAAAGCAGTTCCTTATGGGAGGGGACGCACTGTAGCGGGCACAAGAACCCGGCGTCCAAAGGAAGCATCCTGGGAAGCGGCAGCATCGAAGGTATAGAACCTTATGAACGTGTTCACAGAGGACCATGTAGCCGCCTTGCACAATTGTTCAAGGGTCGCACCACGTTGGGCCGCCCAAGAAGGTCCAACAGACCGAGTAGAATGGGCCTTAATGTGATCAGGAGCAGAGAGACCAGCCTTCACATAAGCATGTGCAATCACCATTCTAATCCATCTGGCCAGAGTTTGCTTGTAAGCAGGCCAGCCCCGTTTGTAAAACCCAAACACAACAAAAAGAGAATCCGATTTCCTAATAGGAGCAGTTCTCTTCACATAGATACGGAGAGCCCGTACCACATCCAAAGACCGCTCTTTGGTAGACAGATCAGGAGAAACAAGTGCCGGAACTACAATCTCCTGATTAAGGTGGAACGAGGAAACCACCTTAGGCAGATAGCCGGGACGAGTCCTAAGAACCGCCCGGTCACGGTGAAATATCAGATATGGGGAACTACAGGACAAGGCACCCAAATCCGACACTCTTCTAGCTGAAGCAATAGCCAGCAGAAACACCACCTTAAGGGAAAGCCACTTAAGGTCAGCTGAACCAAGAGGTTCAAACGGAGACTCTTGTAACGCCTCCAAAACCACCGACAAATCCCAAGGAGCCACAGGCGGGACATAGGGAGGTTGGATACGCAACACGCCCTGAGTAAAGGTATGCACATCAGGTAAGGTCGCAATTTTTCTCTGAAACCACACGACAAGGCAGATATTTGAACCTTGAGGGAGGCCAGACGCAGGCCTAAGTCCAGGCCCTGCTGCAGAAAAGCCAACAACTTGGCTATACTAAACTTGGAAGCGTTATAATTGTGAGATGCGCACCAAACAAAGTAAGAATGCCAGACCCTATAGTAAATCCGAGCCGAAGCCGGTTTCCGGGCCCGCAACAAAGTTTGAATGACCGCCTCAGAAAACCCTTTAGCCCTTAAGACGGAAGCTTCAAGAGCCACGCCGTCAAAGACAGCCGGGCTAGGTCCTGGTAGACACAGGGGCTCTGAAGAGGAGGTCTGGGCGGTGTGGAAGTAAAATTGGACGCTCTGACGATAGGCCTTGCAGGTCTGAGAACCCGTGCCTCTGGGCCACGCTGGAGCTATGAGAAGCAGAATTCCTTTTTCTTGCTTGAACTTCCGAATTACCCTGGGCAGGAGTTACACCGGAGGGAACACGTACGGCAGCCGAAACCTCCACGGTACTGCCAGCGCATCCACGAATGCTGCTTGAGGATCCCTTGCTCCGAAGACCGGAACCTTGTGATTGTGTCGAGACGCTGCTCTGTGGGGCTGGTCTCTTCCAAGTGCTGCTGGGATTTCTAAGTGAGCTGGAAGCCGAGTGAAAAGGAGGAGCAGTGAGCTGGAACAACTGCAACTGCTAAGTGGAGTATAGGTGCCGCAGGAGAGAGTACTACGGCTGCATAAAAGTGAAGGACCAAGAACCGCACAAAGATAGATAAGTATAAGCCAGCTTAATTATTGTATAAGTGAGATTGTTTGTTTTCTATTTTTTATTTTTGCCGCTTTTTCTTTGAGTGTAACAGGGAGTTAGACCTTGCAAACAATATGGGAGGGGCTGTGATTGAGGACCTCACTCAGTGCATGTCGTGCAAGATGTATGCACACCTGGAGCTACCGGCCCAGTGTGAATACATCTGCACGAGGTGTGTGCGAACGGTTGCCCTGGAAGCCCAGGTAACTGATCTAGAGCAAACCGTTACGCGACTGAGGGAGATTCACAATCTCGAGCGTAGTTTAGACAGAACGGTGGAGGAGTTGCGGGAGGGGTCACTGGTAGAAGAGGATGATGATCAGGTAGCCAGTTGGGTCACAGTTAGAAGGAAGAAAAAGAGGGGGAGGCACGACATCTCCGAACTATCAAACCCGAACAAATTTGCCCGATTGGACGAGGAATCGGAGGATGATAGTGAAGAAATGACGGTGCCGGAGGAGACTGCTCCCTCTAGCATCCAGAGGTGCGGTCCCTCTGGCGCGGTTGGGATAAAAGATAGAGAGGTACCTAGTCAAATGGTGGTGGTAGGGGATTCTATCATCAGGAAGGCAGATAGGGCAATCTGCTACCGGGACCGTGATCGCCGTACAGTCTGTTGTCTCCCGGGTGCTCGGGTACGGCACATCGCGGACCGGGTAGATAGATTGTTGGGAGGGGCTGGCAAAGACCCGGCGGTCTTGGTGCACGTTGGCACCAATGACAAAGTTAGCGGAAGGTGGGATGTCCTTAAGAAAGACTATAGGGACTTAGGAAAGAAACTGAAGGCAAGGACATCTAAGGTAATATTCTCGGAATTATTACCCGTGCCACGCGCTAGTCCAGGGAGACAGAGGGAGATTAGGGAGGTAAATGTGTGGCTTAGGGATTGGTGCAGGAAAGAGGGGTTTGTGTTCCTGGAACACTGGGCGGACTTCTCAGTCAGGCGCCATCTCTTTTGTCGTGACGGATTGCACCTGACTGAGGAGGGGGCAGCGGTGCTGGGGGGAAGGATGGTTAGAAGGTTGGAGGAGATTTTAAACTAGGAGCCTGGGGGGAGGGTTTAGCTAGAAACTACGGGTCATGCAGTGAGAATAGTGGGGATGGCGGTAGTAAACGAAATGGGGGAGAAGTTGGGGGGAGGGTAAGAGCAGGCGGTAAGGTTACTAACATGGGTACTAAAAGGGATTTTACTAAAGCACTAACCAATGACGATTACAGGTCATCCTTGCCACATAAGGTGAAAGATGTCCCTAACGCAAGGGAAAATACTTATCTTAGTTGTATGTATGTAAACGCCAGAAGCATTACTGGTAAAAAGGGTGAACTAGAAATACTTGCAGCAAGCAAACAGTATGATATTATAGGCATTACTGAAACTTGGTGGGATGAATCTCATGATTGGACAGTCAATCCCAGAGGGCTATACACTGTGATAAAGCCAAATATTTATCTTATTTAAAACCCTTTAAGAGGTCTAAGAACACTGTACGCTATTGACGTATGGAGTACCGTAAGGGTACGCACGTTGCGTAGCAATCGCTCAGCTGTAGTCGAGACGCTCAAGCGTCACGTTCGCTCACGGCCAAGAGATCACAGGCAGGCACGCTATTGGCTGCCGACTAACGTAATATTTCGCTATAGCGTAGCGGACGCTCGGGACCACGAGGAGATCACCAGCGGCGCTGACGCTCACAATGTTAAACCTTTATATGTTAACCATGAACAATGTATTATACAGGAAAACCTTAGTGTAGTGATAGAGTGTAGATGCAACACAGTGTAACCTTATTAACTTAAAAGCTGTTCGAGCGTCACCGACGCTCTGAGAATACTTAACACTATAAGAAATACACAAATACCGGGCTTAGGGTCTAACGCCTTATATGAATGTTATACTTGAAAAAGAATAATACAATACAAGTCATACACTACAATATAACATAGACTAACTAACCAGATAACTACACAGGAAATACAATACAATACAATTACGTTTAAGGGAAAATGAGAGAGAAAGAGGAAGAGAGAGAGCGAGAGAGAGAGAGATATGGCTCACAATAACAATAAAGACAATATGATTGCGGAGAAAACTTACGCACAAGGGGAAACGATCGCATGCGCCTTTCTGAATATCCAGCTCCCGATTATCAGTGATGAGAACCGTTGAAGAGAGTGAGCTGGATATGATCGGCTTGTCTATTTATGCCCTACACACAATACAATTCAATGGTCCCTACAATCTCATTGTTCATTGGACACAGGAATTCGTCTTCGCATTATAACAAAAGGTCATAGGTTGATTCATACAGGTGGGCTGTGTCTATTTCCAACTGCTCAGGTGGGTGGGAAACTAGGTTTCCCGCCGCATGGATAAGTAAGTGCAAATAATAGTAAAAGTACATAAACTTCTTATGTCCATAACTATCCGCACGAGCGATTAATCCGCTTCAAACCAACACCGGAATATTGCTAATTAAATACTCTTCCGATGGATACTAAACACCACTGTATGACCCATGTCTGACCCTTCGTATCAAACAAAGAGGGATCTCTTTGTCCATGAACATGCTATATTAACTAAACTTTCAGAATCTATCAAGGGGACCATGATCTACAAAATACATTATATAGTTAAAATATGTAACGATTGAGTCGCACGCTGGGCACACAGAAACTCTACCGTAAATGCGCATACCGTGCGCCTGCGGGTGCACGTAACAGCGGGTATGCGCACGCACGGGAGAGCGCACGCATGCGCAGCGCGGACCTGTATGAGGTGCAAATATGGTAGTGTGCATCGTGATATTTTTCTGACTTTGACAGTCCACCCTTTGGCAGTCAACAATAACTGCCACTTCCTAAAACATTTCAAAATGAGAAAAATATATGTCAGGTGTAAATACATTTCCATGGTTGGGTAAGGGAGGAGAGAAGAAGGTGTGAAAAGGGTATGACCTAGTGAGATAGCAGAAGCATGTGTGTATGAATCCATGTTTGGGGGGTCATGTATCATCGTGCCGTACGTGTTTTAGATCAAGCTTCGAGGTATTGCGAAGTATACATTTGAATTCCTTCTTATCCCGCGGTACGGGTCTGTGGATGGGCTGTCAAACTTTACCGAGCTCTTTTCGGATTTTGGTTGCAACAAAATGGGGGAGCACATTTTAGTTGATGATACATGAATGGGGGAATATGTGATTGCTGATATCTGTGCCTGTATTCCCTATCGACTATGTGTGTCATTACCTGAAGGTTGTAGAAATGAAGATAAAGAACAATTATGGTAAATGCAGTGGTATTCTATGTCAGGTTAATGAACATTTGCCGATTGAGGTCTTGTCTGGTGTCTGTTGAATGCAGTCTTCTTTGGGCTTTTGCCAAAAAGTGTGGGCAAAAGCTTTGTCAATGTCCATAGACTTACAAAAGTGTTGGGCTAGCGTAATTTTAAAATTTCTAGGGAAACTGGGGGTCTATGGCATAGTTCATCAAATATCTGTGTATAAGGTTGTCAAAACTTCTTCTTTAATCCATCAGTTGTCTGTATACAGGTTCATCAAATTCCTTGTCCAAATGGGTCTTTTTTTTTACCTTGGAGAAAACGGAAAAACAGGTGAAAGAAACGGACCGTATAATCGCATTTTCATCACATCATTGTTTCTACCGTTGGGTCATAAATCAAATCCATTGGAATTACAATTTCCTCACTCCTTAGACTCATTACCCTGGTACTACGTTTGCACTTCATTAAAGCCTGACCGCATCTAAATATCAAGCCAATCGATATGACAACACCTAAGATACATAGAAGAAACTTCCCTACATCCATTATGACTCCTTGAGCCCATTCTCCTAAACCAGAGAACCAATTTCGCGGGTTCAACCATGACACCCAACCAGTCAGCTCATTACCCACAGCAGCAAGGGTGAGATTGTGTCTCCTGCGAAATTCCCACTTTAATTGGAGAATGTCGTCCATCTTTTGGTCTATGACCTCGACCGGATCCTCGGTACTATTCGTAATATATGTGCAGCATTTCACGCCGTACTGCGTTGCCAGTGTGACACAATATCCACCCGTTACTGCTGTGAGATAATTAAGAACCATTCTATGCTGAACCAGTTCTGTTTTATAAGCTTGAAGCTCTCTTCCAGTATACCTAAAAGTGTCATCATACATTTCTGTGATATTATCTAACAAATTTGCAAGCGCAGATATATATCTATAGTTCAGCACTCCTCTAGCGGTGCGAGTGAAATCTAGCGCAAGTAGAACCTGAATCCCGGTGGATTCATGGATCATGTCAGAGGCCGAATGCTCTGTCCTTTCTGTCAGTTGCCTTTTAACTACGTGCTCGTAGTGGGTGTGAGTATAAGGAGCTTGGGCACCACGGTGTATATCTTTCATTTTGGCATGTGATACAGTCATTACTTCAGGCAGTACTTTTCCAATATAACACAATCCTTCAGAGTTTGGGGCAAGCCACTTATACGCATTCCTCCCGCATATGAAATATGCATCATCGGGGAGAACATATGGGACGGAATAGGACATAACCATATTACACATCCTCCATGTGAAATCTCCTACCCCTAATTCTCCCATCTGTCTAGTACACGTATCCGTTTGTACGATATGTGCACAGTATCCTGGTGATACCTCTCCAACTCTCGTAATCCTACTTCCTAGGGTATACCTATATCGGAAAGATTTTTCTCTACTGGCTATGTGGCGTATAAGCTCTGTATCTGTGGGCATTCTATCTGCTCTATATGAAAAGGTCATGGTTTGGTTACTCCATGACACTTCCCAATTTCCCGGCTTTCGGGGATTGGTAATGTTAAAACATATTAGGGATCTATCCACATGATATTGGTGGAGCTTCAAACTAGGAGGACTGGAGATATTAAACCTCCTGTCCACCGGTCTCCCACCCTTTAGCTCAAGTACCTCTCCTACCGTTAAAGGGAATGGTACTAGTCCTGATTTGCTATGACCTTGAGGTACTTGAGAGCATACCCAACAATCTGTTTGATTTAACACACTACCCACTAAGGAGTGATAGTCACTCAATGGATGCCGGTCCATGTGGATATTAAAACTGGATTGGCATTTCTTAATGCACCCATCCTCAACTACATTGTCACAGAGCCTGCAGATACAGTTTTCTTCAGCTAACAATCCTTCACAATTCCTTCTATTATCAATGCTATCGGATCGTTTTCTGATACTCGCCTTTACTTGTTGGTTAAGTTGTTCTTGGAAAACTACGCCTCCATCTTTATCATCAGAACCCATTCCAGAACCTCTCTCGACCTCCATGGTACTCTCGCCGGAACAGACTGCTCTGGTCAACATCATGGTCAACAGGAAAATCCGGATCACAGTCTCTTGGGGCAAGTCCATCTTATAGGAGGAAACGGAGAAGAATGAGAAGGGGAAAAAAATAGTTGAGGGAGAGGGGATGGGAAGTGGAGAAAAACAATAAAAGGGAACAGGGGATCGACAACTGCCTCCGATCTTATTATTTTCAATGCTCAGGTGCCGTCTCAGTCCTCCTGGAACAGACACTCCAGTGATACAACTTCCTCTACCGTCTGTTCCTTATCACGGGACCTCTCTGGATCAGCAACCTTCTTACAATGGGACGAATGGACCCAAGTCTCTCTCTCGGCAACCTTCAATGCTGTAGTGCTAGTCAATAAGACTTGGTATGGTCCTTCCCATCTGTCAATAAGGCAACCTGAGCGTAGAAAATTCTGTATCATTACATAATCCCCAGGTTCAATGTCATGACAATTACTATCTGGTAAATCAGGAATCATTAACTTCAAATTATCATTTTGATCCCTTAGCTGTTTACTCATGCTAATCAAGTATTTTACAGTCACTTCATTGTTACACTTCAAATCATCCTGAGGATTAATCATAACATGCGGTTGTCGACCAAATAAGATCTTAAAGGGGGACAGATTAAGAGGGGACCTGGGAGTGGTTCTGATGCTGTATAGTACAATGGGTAAAGCTTCTGGCCATGTCAATCCTGTCTCTGCCATAACTTTGCTCAGTTTATTTTTAATAGTGCTGTTCACTCTTTCCACCTTCGCACTCGCCTGTGGACGGTATGGAGTGTGCAGCTTGCTATCAATTCCCATCAACTTACACATTCCTTGAAAGACATCACCTGTAAAATGGGTACCCCTATCACTTTCAATTATTCTAGGGATACCATATCTACATACAAATTCCTGCACAATTTTCTTAGCAGTAAACATAGCGGTGTTTGTGGCCGCAGGAAATGCTTCGACCCAATTTGAGAATACATCTATACAAACAAGTACATATTTCAAATTTCGACAAGGGGGTAATTGAATAAAGTCAATCTGTATTACCTGAAAAGGGCCGCCTGTAGGTGGGATATGAGATGGTTCTGTTGGTATTGCCTTTCCGATATTCTTTCTCAAGCAGGTAAGGCATGACATTGCTCTCTTACTCGCATGAGATGAAAATCCTGGGGCGCACCAATATGCTCTTACCAACTTGCACATTCCCTCCTTGCCCAGATGAGTCAGCCCGTGTGCTGCTTCAGCTAAACATGGAAGATATGCTCTGGGGGTCACTGGTTTACCTTGTCCATCCGTCCAGAGTCCTGAGGACTCCTGGCCATATCCCTTTGCCTTCCAGACTGCCTTTTCCTGTGTGGAACACAAATTTTGCATTTCACACAGCTTCTGTGTGTTGATGGTATTAAATACCATCAGTTGTGTGGTGTCTGTCTGTCTGGGTGTACCAGCTGCTAACTTAGCAGCTTCGTCTGCTCGGCTGTTACCAAGTGATACTGGGTCCTGGCTATATGTGTGTGCTTTACACTTGATAACAGCCACTCTGTCGGGTTCCTGTATTGCTGTTAGAAGCCTTTTGATGTGAGCTGCATGCGCTACCGGTGTACCAGCTGCCGTCATGAAATTTCTGAGGCGCCATAGGGCTCCGAAATCATGGACTACCCCGAAGGCGTATCTAGAATCGGTGTAGATATTGGCTGACTTGCCCTTAGCCAATTCACATGCTCTGGTTAGGGCAACCAGTTCAGCAACCTGGGCTGAGTGAGGTGGGCCTAGCGGTTCAGCTTCTATGGTGCCTTGGTCGTCTACGACTGCGTATCCAGTACACAAGTCTCCCGAGTCTGACTATCTGTGACAACTACCATCCGTGTAGAAGGTAAGATCTACATCTTCCAGTGGGTTGTCACTGATGTCATGCCTTGCGGTAAAATTTTGGGTCAAATATTCCATACAATCATGCATGTCATCTTTTGTATTAAATCCTCCTTCCCCACCACTCTCATCCTCCACCCTTTGTGCCTGTCCAGGCACACCTGGGAGATATGTTGCAGGATTTAATGCACTGCATCTCCTTATGGTGATGTTTACGGGGGCCATTAGTGCCAATTCCCATCTTGTAAACCGCGCTGATGAGACGTGCCTGGTTTGGGCAGAATTTAACAAGGCTGACACTGCATGTGGTGTATGAATTGTGAGGTTGTGACCTAGCACTACATCTTCGCTTTTCGTTACTAGCAATGCTATCGCAGCAACGCTTCGCAAGCATGTGGGGAGGGATCGCGCTACCGTATCTAGCTGAGCGCTGTAGTATGCTACCGGCCTGCTGGCATCACCATGCTTTTGGGTTAGGACGCCTGCCGCGCAACCAGCACTTTCTGTTCCGTACAGCTCAAAGGGTTTCCCATAGTCTGGCATACCTAATGCTGGCGCCTGCGTTAGGCACTGTTTAAGTCTCTCAAATGCCATTTCGGACTCGTCTGTATGCGAAATCCAATCAGGTTTGTTTGAGGAGACCATCTCCTGCAAAGGTAATGCCAGAATGGAAAATCCTGGGATCCAGTTACGGCAATACCCACACATTCCTAAAAACGTTCTGATCTGTTGCTGGGTTTGTGGCAGAGTCATGTCTCTAATTGCTTGAATTCTATCAGCGGTCGGGTGTCTCAGTCCTTGTGTTAGACAGTGTCCCAAATATTTTACTTTAGTTTGGCATAATTGTAACTTGTCTTTGGAAATCTTGTGTCCTGTGTCTGAAAGATGAAACAGGAGCTGTTTCGTATCCTTCAGGGACGCTTCCAATGAATCTGAACACAGTAGTAAATCATCCACATACTGTATCAATACTGATCCACTCTCTGGTTGGAAAGACTGTAAACAACCATGCAAAGCCTGGGAAAATATACTTGGGCTGTCTATGAATCCTTGTGGTAATCGAGTCCATGTGTATTGGACTCCTCTGTATGTAAATGCGAACAAATATTGGCTGTCAGGGTGCAGAGGTACCGAAAAGAAAGCGGAGCAGAGGTCAATAACAGTGAAAAATTTCGCAGTGGGAGGGATTTGCATAAGGATGACAGCTGGATTTGGCACTACGGGGAACTGACTCTCAACTATTTTGTTAATCCCCCTTAGATCCTGCACTAGCCGGTAACCCCTCCCCCCACTCTTTTTCACAGGGAAGATGGGACTATTGGCAGTGCTGGATGTTCTTACCAGAATGCCCTGTTGTAGCAAGCGCTCTATTACGGGATACACTCCTAACTCCACCTCTGGCTTCAGAGGGTACTGTGGGATTTTTGGAGCTATCCTACCATCTTTTACTTGTACAACTACCGGAGCTACGTTTGCCATTAATCCAGTGTCCTGTCCATCTTTAGTCCAAAGTGACTCTGGTATCTGGGATGTCATTTCTTCTACCTGGGAGGGAGTCCTATTTGTCATAATGGTATGTGACATTAATTTTGATGGGGAGTCTAACATGTCTCGCACTTCCTGAGCGTGATTCTCAGGTATGTCCAAGAATACACCTTCAGGAGTACAATAAATGACGCACCCCATTTTACACAATAAGTCTCTTCCCAGGAGATTAGTCGGTGCCGATGCAGCCAGCAAAAAGGAATGCTTGGTATGTAAAGGCCCTATTCTAATCTCGGCTGGTTTGCTAACAGGGTAGTGCTGGACTACTCCCGTTACTCCCATGGCTGGAATTGTCTTACCAGTGGTTCTCATGCCCACTGTCGAATTTATCACTGATTTGGCCGCCCCCGTATCTACAAGAAAGTTTAATGATTTACCAGCTACATTAATTACAATTTCGGGTTCACTTCCAAGACTTGCAATCAATTTTACTGGCTGCAGATTACAGGTATGGCCACACCCCTATTGGGTATGGTGACCTCCCTGAATCCCGCTGGCAGCAACTACTTGTGAAGGGGTTAAATGGGAACTGCCAGAAGTTTGCCAGTCTCCTTTTGGGGGATATCTTTTTGTTTCCCCTGTATGTGGCTCATAACTCCGTCTCTGCGGACCCTGATCCCAATTTCGTGTGTCATGTCGTTGTCTAGGGGGTTGGTATGATCTTTGTGAATTTTTCGCTCTACAGTCTCGTGCTATGTGTCCCTGTTTATGACAAAAATAACATGTTACCACATTTGACTTACCCACCGGGTTTGGTGATTTAAACAAAGGCTGCTTTGTGGTCAGGGCCTGTATACTTACGGCCATTAACTTATCACCTTGTGACTCCCTGTGTCTGGTGATATTCCGGTCGTGATCAATAGCAGCCTCTCTCAAAGTAGCCACCGACAGACCTCGCCAACATGGTTGCGTGGTCTGTACCCTTGTCTTTAATGCTTCTTTTAAACCATCCATTAGCACAGATACTGCTACTTCTTGATGATTTGCATTGGTCCTAATGTCCTCTATGCCTGTGTATTTTGCCATTTCTAATAGTGCCCGGTGAAAATACTCAGCAGCTGTTTCTGACTCTTTTTGTTTAATGGAAAAAATTCTATTCCATTTGGCTACAGCTGGAAAATACTCCTTTAACTGTAAATGTATTCTTTTTACATTGTCTTTGTTGTACACATCTGTAAGGGGTACATCCTGATCCAATCCACAGTCAGCTAAAAATTGAGCTGAGTCGACATTGGAGGGTAAACATGCCCTCAGCAATATCTGCCAGTCTTTGTTATTTGGCTCTACAGTGTTTCCTAGGTCTCTGATGTATTTCTGGCTAGCAACTAGATCTTTCCTTGGATCAGGGAATTCAGACACTATGGTTCTTAATTCCATTCGGGAAAATGGGCTATACATGGCAATGTTCCTAATGGGAGTGACTCCTGTAGTGTCCGTTTTCCCATTTGGAACAGCTATCACCCTAACGGGAGCAAGTTTAATAATGTCATTCTGATTAGATTCTACAGCCTGTGGTGAAATGGTTTCAGCATAGTGTAAGGTGCCGTACTTACCCGTTGATACGACCTCACCTGTCCCTCCGCTAGGGGCCTTTGTTACTAATCTTAAGGGTTGGGCCGTGCCTACTGTTGTTTCCGATATGGTGGCTGCTAGAGAGAGTGCCGATATTGTTGATGCTTCGTCTTCTTGATCACACTCCTGGGGAAAGTTCAAAACAGGGTACAACTTGCACGGGTTAATACTTGCATTGGTTAACTTATTAACATTTACACAGTTGCTAAGTGTTTGTTTGTTACACCCTAGTGCGTCATTCTCCGCAACCAATTTCTCTCCTGATATGTATGGTGGCGGCGGGGCCGTGGCTATCAGTTTCCTGATAGGATTAGATCCCGCCGCCTGAGCCAATCCTCTCTGTATTTCACCCTCCTGTTGCCATAACTGCAAATAATCATAATGTTTGATCCGTCTCTTTGTTGATTTAATGAGACATATCCTCCTCCTTAGATTTTGTAACACTTCTGGGCTAAAGCTGCCTACTCTTGGGAACTTCTCCCCGTCATGTACCGTCATTCTCTCCCATTCATCACATAAAACTTCTGTGTGTGAACCGTATTTTTCACACATTACGTACCTTGCCGACCCGATTGGTTGGTTCACTAAATCAACCCGAACCGAGGTTGATCGCCCCCTTCCTGAACAACTGGCCCCCATAATTTGCAGGTGTTGCTTGCTCTACCTCTGACCTTTATATCAGGGTCTTCAGCGAACCCTTACAAAAAACCAAAATATTCAAAGATAGGTTGACGGTGGTAGTTTACAGAGTACCCCACTTACTCGCCCACGCCGACCAATACGACCTCCACACTGATATAGTGCTGGCGTACTCGACCCAGGGCCCCTATGAACCTTTGTTTACTGGAACATGTGAGTGTGATCCGCAGAGTATTAACCCTTTCCAGTAACTGTGGGGTTGTTGGATAATTCCTGAGTGACCAGCGAACTTCCCTTTTAAAAATAAAAAATTACACAAATCACGTTAGAATGTACAAATAGCGTTTATGACCCCTTTCGTACACAAATGGTACTAGGTCAGATTACTAACTAATGAACACAATTACGTGCGGTACAATCGTTCAGTACATAAGCAACTAATCTTATGTACGGAGCGACCAACGGATTCGACATTCAGCAGCTGCGAATTCCTTCAGCCTGAGCTTTATGGCCTATATGGGTTCCGCCCCAACCCTTCTTGGTGTTGGGCTACTTGACTCTATAGCGGACTTCCTTGTCTGCTGTACCTGGACCTCCTGGTCTGTTATGCGACCTCCTGGTCTGACCTCCTGGTCTGCTACAGTATGACCTCCTGGTCTACTACACTCTAATGCTCTTTATATGTTTAACAAGGGATGCCTCCCTAGCCACCGTGCATGTCACTTACACGTATGTAATTTCACGAGAACTCGATGATTTCTGTGGTTCAATCCCCAAAATTGTAAAAACTTATATATGCAAACACTCACTCACCACATGTACACTTTTGTTTCTATTTCTATTTCTGCGCAGAAATTTCTTTCCTTTAGACCAGATGTGTTGTAAATTTGGAGAAGGATCTGTTAGTCTAAATTTCGGACACTAAAATAGACTTGCGCTATTTATCGCGTCGCCACCTTTTCGCCTGTTTAAATAACACTAGCGTGTGATTTGAGTTACGTGGGCGTACCCGGACGCTCCGTTGCGTAATATACGCTGCGTGCGTCGGCCTTTGCGTACGCGAGTCTCACCCTTTGTTAGAGACACGTGTACACCAGTCTTTATCCACCGTAACACAACTAACACGTTTATCAATGTAGATGATCCTTGATCATCTACCGAGCACCACACCGATCTCTCCTTGTATCTTTAGGTAGAGCTGTGTGCGTGCTTTGCAATTTATCCCTTAATGTATTACTTTTACACTTTAACTATGAAATAGCGACAAATCTCTCTTAGCACGTTTATCAATTATAAAATGGCAAACAGGAGAGTGATATATGAAAATACACGAATAAAAAGAAATGCAGATATGCGTGTGTGCGTACGCAAGACAGAAATAAACAGTTTTAAAAGACACTAGCGTGTTGTTCTTACCTCCGGTTCCGGATTCCCTCAGCACCCTTTACTAAGCGAAGCAGACGCTTATCCAGACAGCACTACGAGGAATATGATCTCCCGCCCTTTGCTGATGGATAATGTCTGCTGAAATTACCTAGCAGAGATATGTGAAGGACGGACGAGCCGCCAATTGATAAAGCCAAATATTTATCTTATTTAAAACCCTTTAAGAGGTCTAAGAACACTGTACGCTATTGACGTATGGAGTACCGTAAGGGTACGCACGTTGCGTAGCAATCGCTTAGCCGTAGTCGAGACGCTCAAGCGTCACGTTCGCTCACGGCCAAGAGATCACAGGCAGGCACGCTATTGGCTGCCGACTAACGTAATATTTCGCTATAGCGTAGCGGACGCTCGGGACCACGAGGAGATCACCAGCGGCGCTGACGCTCACAATGTTAAACCTTTATATGTTAACCATGAACAATGTATTATACAGGAAAACCTTAGTGTAGTGATAGAGTGTAGATGCAACACAGTGTAACCTTATTAACTTAAAAGCTGTTCGAGCGTCACCGACGCTCTGAGAATACTTAACACTATAAGAAATACACAAATACTGGGCTTAGGGTCTAACGCCTTATATGAATGTTATACTTGAAAAAGAATAATACAATACAAGTCATACACTACAATATAACATAGACTAACTAACCAGATAACTACACAGGAAATACAATACAATACAATTACCTTTAAGGGAAAATGAGAGAGAAAGAGGAAGAGAGAGAGAGAGCGAGAGAGAGAGAGATATGGCTCACAATAACAATAAAGACAATATGATTGCGGAGAAAACTTACGCACAAGGGGAAACGATCGCATGCGCCTTTCTGAATATCCAGCTCCCGATTATCAGTGATGAGAACCGTTGAAGAGAGTGAGCTGGATATGATCGGCTTGTCTATTTATGCCCTACACACAATACAATTCAATGGTCCCTACAATCTCATTGTTCATTGGACACAGGAATTCGTCTTCGCATTATAACAAAAGGTCATAGGTTGATTCATACAGGTGGGCTGTGTCTATTTCCAACTGCTCAGGTGGGTGGGAAACTAGGTTTCCCGCCGCATGGATAAGTAAGTGCAAATAATAGTAAAAGTACATAAACTTCTTATGTCCATAACTATTCGCACGAGCGATTAATCCGCTTCAAACCAACACCGGAATATTGCTAATTAAATACTCTTCCGATGGATACTAAACACCACTGTATGACCCATGTCTGACCCTTCGTATCAAACAAAGAGGGATCTCTTTGTCCATGAACATGCTATATTAACTAAACTTTCAGAATCTATCAAGGGGACCATGATCTACAAAATACATTATATAGTTAAAATATGTAACGATTGAGTCGCACGCTGGGCACACAGAAACTCTACCGTAAATGCGCATACCGTGCGCCTGCGGGTGCACGTAACAGCGGGTATGCGCACGCACGGGAGAGCGCACGCATGCGCAGCACGGACCTGTATGAGGTGCAAATATGGTAGTGTGCATCGTGATATTTTTCTGACTTTGACAACTGTTTAGGAGAGACAGACTAAATAAAAAGGGTGGAGAGGTGTGTCTGTACGTAAAGCCGTTTTTAAAACCTAATATATGGGAAGATATTCAGGAGGGGACTGTAGACACTGTTGAGACATTATGGGTAGAAATTGCATGCGGAGAAAAAGGAATAAAAAAGTAAGTATTGGGTGTATGCTATAGGCCGCCTGGTATCAACGCATCTGATGATGAATTGTTACTAAAGCAAATTGAAAGAGCAACAGGAGTAGGAGACATAGTAGTGATGGGAGATTTTAACTATCCAGAGATAAACTGGAAAAACGATTCATGTGATACTGCTAGGGGCAATATGTTTTTAAACACACTAAATGATAACTACTTAGTCCAACTAATTGAGGAACCAACTAGGTACAATGCAATCTTAGACCTGGTATTAACAAACAATCAGGATTTGGTATCGGGTATTATAGTAGGGGAACCCATAGGAAACAGCGACCACAATATGGTCACATTCAATATCAGTTTCTACAAACAGCCCTATACTGGCTCAACTAGGACTTTAAACTTTAGCAAAGCAAATTTTGAAAAGATGAGGGTATTTTTCAGGGATATTGAATGGGAAGGTTTGTTTTTAGGAAAAAATACTACGGAGAAATGGGAGGTACTAAAATTCCCGCTAGCTAAAAATACACTCAAATATATTCCTATGAGTAGCAAAAAAGGGAATAAAAATCATAAACCGATGTGGCTTAACAAAAAGATTAAGGAACTTATGGGCAAGAAAAGGCGAGCATTTAAAAAATACAAATCTGACGGGGAAGCAGAGTCATTTCAGCACTATAAGGAATGTAACAAAAATTGCAAAAAGGAAATAAGAGCGGCTAAAGTAGAAACTGAAAAACTAGTAGCAAAGGAAAGCAAAGCGAATCCCAAAAAATTCTTTAAATACATTAATAGCAAGAGATTAAAAAAGGAGAGTATAGGCCCTTTAAAAGACAAGTTGGGAGTCTTAAGCAAAAATGATAATGACATAGCGGACACACTAAATGAGTTTTTTTCTACAGTATTCACTAGAGAGGACCCAATTCAGGGACTGACACACAATCTCAATAATGAGAATATCACACTGATAGGTACTTATTTAAGCGAGGAAGTAGTCTGTGACCGATTAAAACATTTAAAGATTAATAAATCACCAGGGCCCGATGGTATTCATCCAAGGGTTCTAATGGAGCTTCACTCTGAACTGGCAAAACCGCTATCTTTGATCTTTGAGGATTCAGTTATATCAGGTATGGTTCCCAAAGACTGGCGTATAGCGGAAGTAGTGCCTATATTCAAAAAGGGAAGTAAAGCTGAACCAGGTAATTATAGACCAGTTAGTCTTACATCTATAATGGGGAAAGTATTGGAAGGTATTCTAAGAGATAGTATTCAGAAGTTCCTTGAAACCAATAAGGTCATTAAAAGGAATCAACATGGGTTTATGAAGGACAGATCCTGTTAAACCAACTTACTTGGCTTTTATGAAACAGTAAGCGCAAACCTAGATCAGGGTAAAGACGTGGATGTCATCTTTTTAGACTTTGCCAAAGCGTTTGATACTGTACCACACATGAGACTTATCTACAAGCTACAAGAATCGGGGCTAGGAAGCACAATATGCACTTGAGTCAAAAACTGGTTAGATAATAGGAAGCAGCGCGTTGTGGTTAATGGATCTTTTTCAACTTGGACTGAAGTGCTAAGTGGTGTGCCGCAAGGCTCAGTATTAGGACCGCTATTGTTCAATATTTTCATTAACGACCTAACAGAAGGTCTAGAGAGCATGGTGTCAATTTTTGCAGATGATACCAAATTGTGTAAGGCTATAAATACAGAGGAGGATGCCGAGTCTCTTCAGAACGACTTAGTTAAATTAGAAGCATGGGCAGCCAAATGGAGAATGCGCTTCAACACAGACAAGTGTAAGGTAATGCACTGTGGTAACAAGAACAAAAATTACACCTACCTACTAAATGGGGTAAAATTAGGGGATTCTGTACTGGAAAAGGACTTAGGTGTCCTCATAGATAGCAAGCTAAGCAGTAGTACCCAAAGTAGGACTGCAGCAAAGAAGGCTAATAAGATATTAGCATGCATAAAACGGGGTATTGAGGCTAGGGACGAGAGTATTATACTCCCGTTATATAAATCACTAGTGAGGCCACACCTTGAATACTGTGTACAATTCTGGGCACCGTACTACAAAAAGGATATCCTGGAGCTTGAAAAGGTACAGAGGAGGGCGACCAAACTAATTAAGGGCATGGAGACGATGGAATACAAGGAAAGGCTTGAAAGACTAGGCATGTTTACATTGGAAAAGCGGAGACTAAGAGGGGATATGATCAACATCTACAAATATATAAGGGGACAATACACAGAGCTTGCGCGGGACCTGTTTTTGGTTAGATCAACACAGAGGACTCGTGGACACTCGCTCAGGTTAGAGGAGAGGAGATTCCGCACAATACGGCGTAAAGGCTTTTTCACGGTAAGGACAATACGTGTTTGGAATTCCCTGCCCGAGGGAGTTGTAATGGCGGAATCTGTCAACACCTTTAAGAATGGGTTAGATAAATTCCTATTGGATAAGGATATCCAGGGGTATGGTGCATAGTCATGCATTATAGTTACTATAAATAGGGATAAAATGCAACGGCTGACAGCAGCATCAGTCAGAAATTTTAGTCAAATCATCATGCATAGGACACCACAAATAGGTTGAACTCGATGGACAATTGTCTTTTTTCAACCTCAGATACTATGTTACTATGTTAGATCTACGTCTGGAAGGCCCCACCTTTCCACTAGGAGTTGAAACACTTCTGGATGGAGGCCCCACTCGCCGGCATGCACGTCCTAACGACTGAGAACGTCTGCTTCCCAATTCAGGACTCCCGGAATGAATATTGCCGATATAGCCGGTAGATGGCGTTCTGCCCACTCTAGAATCCGTGAGACTTCCTTCATTGCTAGGCGGCTTCGAGTGCCGCCTTGATGATTTATGTAAGCCACTGTGGTGGCGTTGTCCGACTGTACTTGAACAGGACGATTCTGAATTAAATGCTGGGCTAGGTTCAAGGCACTGAAGACCGCCCGCAACTCCAGAATATTGATCGAGAGGAGGGACTCCTCCTTGGTCCACCGCCCCTGGAGGGAGTGTTGCTCCAGCACCGCGCCCCAACCTCTTAGACTGCCATCTGTCGTCATCAGGACCCAGTCGGATATCCAGAACGGACGGCCCCTGCACAGTTGTTGGTCCCGGAGCCACCAGAGCAGTGACAGACGGACCTCCGGAGTCAATGAGATCATTTGAGACCTGATCCGGTGAGGCAGGCCGTCCCATTTGGCTAGAATCAGCCTCTGGAGAGGGCGAGAGTGAAATTGAGCATACTCCACCATGTCGAATGCTGATACCATGAGGCCCAGCACCTGCATCGCCGAATGTATCGACACTTGCGAACGAGATAGGAAGCAACGAATCCTGTCCTGAAGTTTCAGGACTTTCTCCTGAGACAGGAACAACCGCTGGTTGTGAGTGTCCAATAGTGCTCCCAGATGCACCATGCTCTGAGCAGGGATCAGGGATGACTTCTTCCAGTTGATGAGCCACCCGTGGGCTTGCAGAAACCGGACCGTCACATCTAGATGACGCAGGAGAAGTTCTGGGGAATTTGCCAGGATTAACAGGTCGTCCAAATACGGCAGTATCCTGACCCCTTGACAGCGGAGTACCACCGTCATCACCGCCATGACTTTTGTAAAAACTCGCGGAGCCGTTGTTAAACCAAAAGGTAACGCCCGAAACTGGTAATGGCAGTTGCCAATCGCTAATCTCGGGTATTGCTGATGAGACACTGCTATAGGAATATGCAGGTAAGCATCCTGTATATCCAGGGAGACCATGAAGTCCCCAGGTTCCAAGGCCAGAACTATAGAGCGAAGGGTTTCCATCCGGAACTTGGAAACCTTCACAAACTTGTTCAATGCCTTGAGGTTGAGAATGGGCCGGGAGGACCCATACGGTTTCGGAGAATAGTACTCCCGGCCCCTCTGCGCAAGAGGCACCTGTACTACGACTCCTGTATCCAGGAGGGTCTGTACCACCGAATGTAGAGTGTTTGCCTTTGTCTTGTCCAACGGGACATCTGTCTGGCAAAATCGATGAAGGAGTCGGTTTTTGAAGGCTATGGCGTAACCTCGAGTGACGACTTCCCGTACCCAGGCATCTGAAGTGGTCTTCAACCATTCCTGGGTATACCCTATAAGCCGGCCCCCCACCCTGGGATCCCCCAGAGGGAGGCCCGCCCCGTCATGCGGCAGGTTTATCCGTCTTGGAAGCTGGCTGATGGGCCGCCCAGGCTCTTTTGGGCTTAGGTTTACCAGGTTTGGAAGTGCGGGCCTGCTTGTTGTACGCCTGACCTTTTGCTTTACCTGAAGGACGAAAGGGGTGAAAGGAAGTAACTTTAGCCTTCGACACAGAAGGAGCAGTACTTGGCAGACAGGCAGTTTTGGCAGTAGCCAAGTCAGCCACAATCTTATTTAAATCCTCCCCAAATAGAAAATCTCCCTTGAAAGGGAGTACCTCCAGGGTTTTTCTAGAGTTCAGATCCACAGACCAGGATCTCAGCCACAATATCCGGCGAGCCAGGACTGACGTAGTAGAGGCCTTGGCTGCCAGGATACCGGCATCAGAAGCCGCCTCGTTAATATAACGAGAAGCTGTGACAATATAAGACAAGCATTGTCTAGCATGGTCAGAGGAGATTTCAGCATCTAACTCCAAGGCCCATGCTTCAATAGCCTCTGCAGCCCAAGTAGCTGCAATAGTGGGCCTTTGTGCAGCACCCGTGAGGGTGTAAATCGCTTTCAGACAACCCTCCACACGTTTATCCGTAGGCTCTTTTAGAGACGTGACGGTGGTGACCGGTAGAGCTGAGGAAACCACCATCCTAGCCACATGTTGAGTCCACTGAAGGAGGCGTTTCCCACTTCTTAGACAGCTCCGGCGCGAGGGGATAGCGAGCCAGCATCTTCTTTTGAGGCACAAACTTCGTACCCGGGTTTTCCCAGGGTTGCTGACGTATATCAATTAGGTGGTCAGAGTGAGGTAAAACTTGTTTAATCATCTTCTGACGCTTGAACCTATCTGGTTTCTTAGGAGGAACGGATGGCTCGGGATCATCCGTAATCTGTAAGATTAAATTAATAGCCTCCAAAAGATCAGGAATATCCACATGTGAACCACCCTCCCCATCAGCCGTATCTGAGTCAGAACCTGTGGGGTCAGTGTAAGTGCCGTCTTCATCAGACGAGGTGTCAGTGACAGCAGTGGATTGTGAGGAGACAAGCGCTCGCGTAGGCGAGCGTCGGTCAGACTTTTTAGTAGTCAGGGACTGGTTCAACTTCTTTAATTGAGCAGATAAATCGTTTGCCCACGGCGGGTTAGCTGCAGGGACCACATACGGTTGCACCGGCATTGGGGGTCCCATAGGGGGTGTTAGTTTATGAACTAGCATATGCAGAAGCGTGGAAAACGCGGCCCACGGCGGGTCATTATTTGCCCCCGTTGCCACCGTCCCACTGGGGGCCAAGGAGTCCCCAGAACCAGAGCCCAAAGCTGCTATATTCTCCTCATATGGGTCTGTGACTGCAGCAACACCGGCAGTGTGTTCAGCCCCAGAACCGTTACCCTCAGAAGTAGACATGATATAACTTGCACTATCAGGTAACACAGTACAATTGTCAGCAGCACTATACCTCTAAACCCAAACCCCTGCGCAGTGTAGTCAGCACCAGCAGAGATAAAGGAGAGATATGGTGACTAAATCACAGAGAAAAATACGTAATACACTATATCTTTGTGAAAATCCTATATTAGATAAAATCTGACGCACCAAGCCCCCTCAGGTTATAGAATATAGGGATAGCAGGTTGAGTGAAAGACACGAGATGGACACCACTCAGCTATCAAATGCACACACAAATAGTCACAGTTTGTACAATGCAGAGGTTATTACTGACAATAATACTGCACTGGACTAGCTTACACAGCTATATAACAATAGATATAACAGTACACAGTAAGAACTGGATGTATATCACAGGGTAATTGTACTATAAACCCCTGACTAAGTGCACTCTTTCTTAACTAACACTGTCTAAAAAGGCAGGTAGAATACTTAAGTGTCTTGTAAAGTCACAGCACTGACAACCAGGCGGCTTTACATAGGAGGATTTGCCCAAGTAGTCCCAGGAACAGTGAGCTGAGGGATAATGGCGCCGCAGACACTGACAGGGAGTGAGGGAGAGGCAGATATGCAGCTCCAGGGCGGGAACACTTGCTAGAAATGGCGCCCTGGGGGAGGGGCTTCAGGTCCAAGCCTTACCCCTCTGCTGGCAAAACCCTCGGGTACTGCGGGCTCTAATAAAACGGTTTATAGAGAAAACCTGACCTGTCCCATGCCCTGGTGATCTAGTGGGATCGCCTGTACTGCCACAGTGTCCACCGCCAGCGCGCGCGGCCCGCCTCCCACTGACCGCGCCGGATCGCGATAAAGACCGGGTTCCGCAAGCGGGACCCACTTACCACCTCCCGAAGCGCGGCCACGCGATTCCGGAGAGCCCCCGTCGTGTGTGCCTGACAAGAAGAAAACCGGAGCCTCCGCTGTAGGTACTCGGCAACCAGGGCTCGGGAGTGTACAGCGCCGCTGGGGGAGAGATGGAGCTGAAGCAGTGAATGTCCACTGACATGTAACACTGCTGCTGGGATCGGTTTGAACGTCGGGATTTTGATTGGAGGTAAACTGACTGCATCCCCTGCTGCTGCCCTTGAAGTCTTCACTTTTTTCCTCAGAAGAAAAGCACTTCTTAGGCTGCCTGGAGCAGCCCCTCTGTTAAGTGCCTGCTACTGCAGCACCAACTTACAAAACTGTGCTCCCGTGCTGGGAGGCGGGGTGATATAGGAGGCGGCGCTATGCATTCTGGGAACAGTCAAAGCATACCTCCCAACTTTGGCATGAGGGGAGTAGGGACCCATTTTTGGGGCGTGGCCTAACGGGAAGGGGGCGTGGCCTCACGGCAAGTGCCACAACCGCAAGCCACGCCCCCATTCTCGTCATTATGGGGGGCATGAACAGCGCTGTCCCTCTCTCTGCCGTGAATAGACGCTGTGCGCATGCGCACAGCATCTATTCACCGCTGCTCTCCTCAGAGCAGCGAGTGACAGGGAGGGATCTCCCAACTGCCCCCCCACCCGTGGGACACTGCGATCCGCGGGTGGGACAGCGGGACAGACCGTGAAAAACGGGACTGTCCCGCCAAAATCGGGACAGTTGGGAGGTATGGTCAAAGCTTTGAGCCTGTTGGTGCCTCGGATCAAGATCCTACTCTACACCCCATTGTCCATTCCTTGTGGAGCCCAGTGTACCCCGCAGCAGAAAACGAGTTTTATGGTAAGAACTTACCTTTGTTAAAACTCTTTCTGCGAGGTACACTGGGCTCCACAAGGCGCCCACCCTGACGCACTCAGCTTCTTTGGGTTGGTATGGCATTAGCCGCTGACACGTCTCCTGTCGTGAGAATGTGGTGTATGGGGCTACTAACCGTTGTCATCTCTTTTCCTGCTACTGCATTGGACTGGTTAACTAAAAACTGAGCTCTTGTGCACGGAGGCGGCGCTATGCATTCTTGGAACAGTCAAAGCTTTGAGCCTGTTGGTGCCTCGGATCAAGATATAATGCACTAGGTGCAGCAGTGAGTGTGTGTGTGTCTGTGTGTGTGGGGGGGGGGGGGGGGAGAGGGGTCACAGTGTGTAATATAATGCACTAGGTGCAGCAGTGAGTGTGTGTGTGGGGGGTCACAGTGTGTATAATATAATGCACTAGGTGCAGCAGTGAGTGTGGGGGTCACAGTGTGTAATAATATAATGCACTAGGTGCAGCAGTGAGTGTGTGTGGGGGGTCACAGTGTGTATAATATAATGCACTAGGTGCAGCAGTGAGTGAGGGGGTCACAGTGTGTAATAATAAGAATTTACTTACCGATAATTCTATTTCTCGTAGTCCGTAGTGGATGCTGGGGACTCCGTCAGGACCATGGGGAATAGCGGCTCCGCAGGAGACAGGGCACAAAAATAAAGCTTTAGGATTAGGTGGTGTGTACTGGCTCCTCCCCCTATGACCCTCCTCCAAGCCTCAGTTAGGATACTGTGCCCGGACGAGCGTACACAATAAGGAAGGATATTGAATCCCGGGTAAGACTCATACCAGCCACACCAATCACACCGTATAACTTGTGATCTGAACCCAGTTAACAGTATGACAAACGTAGGAGCCTCTGAACAGACGGCTCACAACAATAACAACCCGAATTTGTTTGTAACAATAACTATGTACAAGTATTGCAGACAGTCCGCACTTGGGATGGGCGCCCAGCATCCACTACGGACTACGAGAAATAGAATTATCGGTAAGTAAATTCTTATTTTCTCTAACGTCCTAAGTGGATGCTGGGGACTCCGTCAGGACCATGGGGATTATACCAAAGCTCCCAAACGGGCGGGAGAGTGCGGATGACTCTGCAGCACCGAATGAGAGAACTCAAGGTCCTCCTCAGCCAGGGTATCAAATTTGTAGAATTTTGCAAATGTGTTTGCCCCTGACCAAGTAGCAGCTCGGCAGAGTTGTAATGCCGAGACCCCCCGGGCAGCCGCCCAGGATGAGCCCACTTTCCTTGTGGAATGGGCCTTGACAGATTTAGGTTGTGGCAAGCCTGCCACAGAATGTGCAAGTTGAATTGTGCTACAAATCCAACGAGCAATCGTCTGCTTAGAAGCAGGAGCACCCATCTTGTTGGGTGCATACAATATAAACAGTGAGTCAGACTTTCTGACTCCCGCCGTTCTTGAAATATATATTTTCAATGCCCGGACCACGTCCAACAACTTGGAATCCTCCAAATCGTTAGTAGCCGCAGGCACCACAATAGGCTGGTTCAGGTGAAACGCTGACACCACCTTAGGCAGAAAATGAGGACGTGTCCGCAGTTCTGCCCTGTCCGTATGGAAAATCAGATATGGGCTCTTATATGATAAAGCCGCCAATTCTGATACTCTCCTGGCTGAAGCCAGGGCCAGTAGCATGGTTACTTTCCATGTAAGATACTTCAACTCCACCGATTTGAGCGGCTCAAACCAATGGGATTTGAGAAAATCCAAGACTACATTAAGATCCCACGGTGCCACTGGGGGCACAACCGGGGGCTGTATATGTAGTACTCCTTTTACAAAAGTCTGGACTTCAGGAACTGAAGCCAATTCTTTCTGGAAGAAAATCGACAGGGCCGAAATTTGAACCTTAATGGACCCCAATTTGAGGCCCATAGACAATCCTGTTTGCAGGAAATGTAGGAATCGACCCAATTGAAATTCCTCCGTGGGGGCCTTCCTGGCCTCACACCACGCAACATATTTTCTCCAAATGCGGTGATAATGTTGTGCAGTCACCTCCTTCCTGGCTTTTACCAGTGTAGGAATGACCTCTTCCGGAATGCCTTTTTCCCTTAGAATTCGGCGTTCAACCGCCATGCCGTCAAACGCAGCCGCGGTAAGTCTTGGAATAGACACGGTCCCTGCTGAAGCAGGTCCGGTCTTAGAGGTAGAGGCCACGGATTCTCCGTGAGCATCTCTTGAAGTTCCGGGTACCAAGTTCTTCTTGGCCAATCCGGAGCCACTAGTATCGTTCTTACTCCCTTTTGCCGTATAATTCTCAGTACCTTTGGTATGAGAGGCAGAGGAGGGAACACATACACTGACTGGAACACCCACGGTGTTACCAGAGCGTCCACAGCTATTGCCTGAGGGTCTCTTGACCTGGCGCAATACCTGTCCAGTTTTTTGTTGAGGCGGGACGCCATCATATCCACCATTGGTTTTTCCCAACGGTTCACAATCATGTGGAAGACTTCTGGATGAAGTCCCCACTCTCCCGGGTGTAGATCGTGTCTGCTGAGGAAGTCTGCTTCCCAGTTGTCCACTCCCGGAATGAATACTGCTGACAGTGCTATCACATGATCTTCCGCCCAGCGAAGAATCCTTGCAGCTTCTGCCATTGCTGTCCTGCTTCTTGTGCCGCCCTGTCTGTTTACGTGGGCGACTGCCGTGATGTTGTCCGACTGGATCAACACCGGCTGACCCTGAAGCAGGGGTTTTGCCAGACTTAGAGCATTGTAAATCGCTCTTAGCTCCAGTATATTTATGTGAAGAGACATCTCCAGGCTTGACCATACTCCCTGGAAGTTTCTTCCCTGTGTGACCGCTCCCCAGCCTCTCAGACTGGCATCCGTGGTCACCAGGACCCAGTCCTGTATGCCGAATCTGCGGCCCTCTAACAGATGAGCACTCTGCAACCACCACAGAAGAGACACCCTTGTCCGTGGCGATAAGGTTATCCGCTGATGCATCTGCAGATGCGATCCGGACCATTTGTCCAGCAGATCCCACTGAAAAGTTTGTGCGTGGAATCTGCCGAATGGAATCGCTTCGTAAGAAGCCACCATCTTTCCCAGGACTCTTGTGCATTGATGCACAGACACTTTCCCTGGTTTTAGGAGGTTCCTGACAAGTTCGGATAACTCCCTGGCTTTCTCCTCCGGAAGAAACACCTTTTTCTGAACCGTGTCCAGAATCATTCCCAGGAACAGCAGACGTGTCGTCGGGGTCAACTGAGATTTTGGAAAATTCAGAATCCACCCGTGTTGTTGCAGCACTAGTTGGGTTAGTGCTACTCCGTCCTCCAGCTGTTCTCTGGACCTTGCCCTTATCAGGAGATCGTCCAAGTAAGGGATAATTAATACGCCTCTTCTTCGCAGAAGAATCATCATTTCGGCCATTACCTTGGTAAAGACCCGAGGTGCCGTGGACAATCCAAACGGCAGCGTCTGAAACTGATAATGACAGTTTTGCACCACGAACCTGAGGTACCCTTGATGTGAAGGGCAAATTGGGACATGTAGGTAAGCATCCTTTATGTCCAGGGACACCATAAAGTCCCCTTCTTCCAGATTCGCTATCACTGCTCTGAGTGACTCCATCTTGAACTTGAATTTTTGTATGTACAGGTTCAAAGATTTCAGATTTAGAATAGGTCTTACCGAGCCGTCCGGCTTCGGTACCACAAATAGCGTGGAGTAATACCCCTTTCCCTGTTGTAGGAGGGGTACCTTGACTATCACCTGCTGAGAAAACAGCTTGTGAATGGCTTCCAATATCGTCGCCCTGTCTGAGGGAGACGTTGGCAAAGCAGACTTTAGGAACCGGCGAGGGGGAGACTTCTCGAATTCCAACCTGTAACCCTGAGATACTACCTGCAGAATCCAGGGGTCCACCTGTGAGCAAGCCCACTGTGCGCTGAAATTCTTGAGTCGACCCCCCACCGCTCCTGAGTCCGCTTGTAAGGCCCCAGCGTCATGCTGAGGGCTTTGCAGAACCCTGGGAGGGCTTCTGTTCCTGGGCAGGGGCTGCTTGCTGCCCTCTCTTACCCCTTCCTCTGCCCCGAGGCAGATATGACTGTCCTTTTGTCCGCTTGTTCTTATAGGACCGAAAGGACTGCGGCTGAAAAGACGGTGTCTTTTTCTGTTGGGAGGGGGTCTGAGGTAAAAAGGTGGATTTTCCGGCAGTTGCCGTGGCCACCAGATCCGATAGACCGACGCCAAATAATTCCTCCCCTTTATACGGCAATACTTCCATATGTCGTTTGGAATCCGCATCACCTGACCACTGTCGCGTCCATAAACTCCTTCTGGCAGATATGGACATCGCATTTACTCTCGATGCCAGAGTGCAAATATCTCTCTGAGCATCTCGCATATAAAGGAAAGCATCCTTTAATTGCTCTATAGTCAATAAAATACTGTCCCTATCCAGGGTATCAATATTTTCAGTCAGGGAATCCAACCAGACGACCCCAGCACTGCACATCCAGGCTGAGGCGATGGCTGGTCGCAGTATAACACCAGTATGTGTGTATATACTTTTTAGGGTAGTTTCCATTCTCCTATCAGCTGGATCCCTGAGGGCGGCCGTATCAGGAGACGGTAACGCCACTTGTTTTGATAAGCGTGTGAGCGCCTTATCCACCCTAGGGGGTGTTTCCCAGCGCGCCCTAACCTCTGGCGGGAAAGGGTATAATGCTAATAACTTTTTTGAAATTAGCATTTTTCTATCTGGGTTAACCCACGCTTCATCACATACATCATTTAATTCCTCTGATTCAGGAAAAACTACAGGTAGTTTTTTCACCCCCCACATAATACCCCTTTTTGTGGTACTTGCAGTATCAGAGATATGCAAAGCCTCCTTCATTGCCGTGATCATATAACGTGTGGCCCTACTTGAAAATACGTTTGTTTCATCACCGTCGACACTAGATTCAGTGTCTGTGTCTGGGTCTGTGTCGACCGACTGAGGTAAAGGGCGCTTTACAGCCCCTGACGGTGTCTGAGACACCTGGGCAGGTACTAACTGGTTTGCCGGCCGTCTCATGTCGTCAACTGATTTTTGTAATGTGCTGACATTATCACGTAATTCCATAAACAAAGCCATCCATTCCGGTGTCGACTCCCTGGGGGGTGACATCACCATTATCGGCAATTGCTCTGCCTCCACACCAACATCGTCCTCATACATGTCGACACACACGTACCGACACACAGCAGACACACAGGGAATGCTCTTATCGAAGACAGGACCCCACTAGCCCTTTGGGGAGACAGAGGGAGAGTTTGCCAGCACACACCCAAGCGCTATAATATATATGGGAACAACCTTATATAAGTGTTGTTCTTTATAGCAGCTTAAATATATCAAAATATCGCCAAAAAAATGCCCCCCCCTCTCTGTTTTACCCTGTTTCTGTAGTGCAGTGCAGGGGAGAGTCCTGGGAGCCTTCCTCACAGCGGAGCTGAGCAGGAAAATGGCGCTGTGTGCTGAGGAGAATAAGCTCCGCCCCCTATTTCGGCTGGCTTTTCTCCCGTAGTTTTAGATAACTGGCATGGGTTAAATACATACATATATAGCCTCATTGGCTATATGTGATGTATTCTTTTGCCATAAAGGTATTAAATATTGCTGCCCAGGGCGCCCCCAGCAGCGCCCTGCACCCTCCGTGACCGCTTGGTGTGAAGTGTGTGACAACAATGGCGCACAGCTGCAGTGCTGTGCGCTACCTTCATGAAGACTGAAGAGCCTTCTGCCGCCTGTTTCCGGACCTTCAATCTTCAGCATCTGTAAGGGGGGTCGGCGGCGCGGCTCCGGGACGAACCCCAGGGTGAGACCTGTGTTCCGACTCCCTCTGGAGCTAATGGTGTCCAGTAGCCTAAGAATCCAATCCATCCTGCACGCAGGTGAGTTGAAATTCTCTCCCCTAAGTCCCTCGATGCAGTGAGCCTGTTGCCAGCAGGACTCACTGAAAATAAAAAACCTAAAAACTTTTTCTAAGCAGCTCTTTAGGAGAGCCACCTAGATTGCACCCTGCTCGGACGGGCACAAAAACCTAACTGAGGCTTGGAGGAGGGTCATAGGGGGAGGAGCCAGTACACACCACCTAATCCTAAAGCTTTATTTTTGTGCCCTGTCTCCTGCGGAGCCGCTATTCCCCATGGTCCTGACGGAGTCCCCAGCATCCACTTAGGACGTTAGAGAAAATATAATGCACTAGGTGCAGCAGTGAGTGGCGGGGGGGGACGGGGGGGTCACAGTGTGTAATGATATAATGTGCTAGTTGCAGCAGTGAGTGTGTAATAATATAATGTGCTAGTTGCAGCAGTAAGTGGCGGCGGGGGGGGGTCCACAGTGTGTAATAATATAATGCACCAGGTGCAGCGGTGAGTGGTCACAGTGTGTAATAATATAATGTGCTAGTTGCAGCAGTGAGAGGTGGCGGGGGGGGGGGGGGGGGGTGTCACAGTGTGTAATAATATAATGCACTAGGTGCAGCAGTGAGTGGCGGGGGGGGTCACAGTGTGTAATAATATAATGTGCTAGTTGCAGCAGTGAGTGTGTAATAATATAATGTGCTAGTTGCAGCAGTAAGTGGCGGGGGGGGGTCCACAGTGTGTAATAATATAATGCACCAGGTGCAGCGGTGAGTGGCGGGGGGGGTCACAGTGTGTAATAATATAATGTGCTAGTTGCAGCAGTGAGTGGTGGCGGGGGGAAGGGGGGTCACAGTGTGTAATAATATAATGCACTAGGTGCAGCAGTGAGTGGCGGGGGGGGGGGTGGTCACAGTGTGTAATAATATAATGTGCTAGCCTCTAACACGTGATATACTGGCTACGTCAGGTAACTACATTTCCCGGCGTGCCCCACGGTGCTCCCAGCATGCCGTGCGGCAGCCCTCTGTAAATGGCTTTTTCTGTAAAATTAGAGGCCCGCGCTGGCCCCGCCCCCCGAGTCCCCGGCCACGCCCCCCAGCGCAGAGTGAGCCGCTCCCTGATCCCGGGCTGTCCTGACATGGCGCACCAGACCGGCATCCACGGTATGTACTCACAGGGCGGGCGTGGCCGGGGGTGCGGGTGTTCCCGGCGGGGCCTGCTCCCTGGCTGGGTGTGTATATGTATGTATAAATGTATCTGCTTCTGGGGAAAGCTCTCCAGTATACTGTGCCCTGCAGGCCCCCTGAGCCCACGTTACTGCACTGTATATACTGTACACTATGTATCATGTGTGCTCCCATTACCTGTATACAGTGTGAGTGCTGAGCTTGTGTCACACCAGCAGTGATACTCCCATTACCTGTATACAGTGTGAGTGCTGAGCTAGTGTCACACCAGCAGTGATACCCTCCCATTACCTGTATACAGTGTGAGTGCTGAGCTTGTGTCACACCAGCAGTGATACCCTCCCATTACCTGTATACAGTGTAAGCGCTGAGCTTGTGTCACACCAGCAGTGATACCCTCCCATTACCTGTATACAGTGTGAGTGCTGAGCTAGTGTCACACCAGCAGTGATACCCTCCCATTACCTGTATACAGTGTGAGTGCTGAGCTAGTGTCACACCAGCAGTGATACCCTCTCATTACCTGTATACAGTGTGAGTGCTGAGCTAGTGTCACACCAGCAGTGATACCCTCCCATTACCTGTATACAGTGTGAGAGCTGAGCTTGTGTCACACCAGCAGTGATACTCCCATTACCTGTATACAGTGTGAGAGCTGAGCTTGTGTCACACCAGCAGTGATACTCCCATTACCTGTATACAGTGTGAGAGCTGAGCTTGTGTCACACCAGCAGTGATACTCCCATTACCTGTATACAGTGTGAGTGCTGAGCTTGTGTCACACCAGCAGTGATACCCTCCCATTACCTGTATACAGTGTGAGTGCTGAGCTTGTGTCACACCAGCAGTGATACCCTCCCATTACCTGTATACAGTGTGAGAGCTGAGCTTGTGTCACACCAGCAGTGATACTCCCATTACCTGTATACAGTGTGAGTGCTGAGCTTGTGTCACACCAGCAGTGATACTCCCATTACCTGTATACAGTGTGAGTGCTGAGCTTGTGTCACACCAGCAGTGATACTCCCATTACCTGTATACAGTGTGAGTGCTGAGCTTGTGTCACACCAGCAGTGATACTCCCATTACCAGTATACAGTGTGAGTGCTGAGCTTGTGTCACACCAGCAGTGATACTCCCGTTACCTGTATACAGTGTGAGTGCTGAGCTTGTGTCACACCAGCAGTGATACCCTCCCATTACCTGTATACAGTGTGAGAGCTGAGCTTGTGTCACACCAGCAGTGATACTCCCATTACCTGTATACAGTGTGAGTGCTGAGCTTGTGTCACACCAGCAGTGATGCTCCCATTACCTGTATACAGTGTGAGTGCTGAGCTTGTGTCACACCAGCAGTGATGCTCCCATTACCTGTATACAGTGTGAGTGCTGAACTTGTGTCACACCAGCAGTGATACCCTCCCATTACCTGTATTCAGTGTGAGTGCTGAGCTTGTGTCACACCAGCAGTGATACTCCCATTACCTGTATACAGTGTGAGTGCTGAGCTTGTGTCACACCAGCAGTGATACCCTCCCATTACCTGTATACAGTGTGAGAGCTGAGCTTGTGTCACACCAGCAGTGATACCCTCCCATTACCTGTATACAGTGTGAGAGCTGAGCTTGTCACACCAGCAGTGATACTCCCATTACCTGTATACAGTGTGAGTGCTGAGCTTGTGTCACACCAGCAGTGATACTCCCATTACCTGTATACAGTGTGAGTGCTGAGCTTGTGTCACACCAGCAGTGATACTCCCATTACCTGTATACAGTGTGAGTGCTGAGCTTGTGTCACACCAGCAGTGATACCCTCCCATTACCTGTATACAGTGTGAGTGCTGAGCTTGTGTCACACCAGCAGTGATACTCCCATTACCTGTACACAGTGTGCGTGCTGAGCTTGTGTCACACCAGCAGTGATACTCTCCCATTACCTGTATACAGTGTGAGTGCTGAGCTTGTGTCACACCAGCAGTGATACTCCCATTACCTGTACACAGTGTGCGTGCTGAGCTTGTGTCACACCAGCAGTGATACCCTCCCATTACCTGTATACAGTGTGAGTGCTGAGCTTGTGTCACACCAGCAGTGATACCCTCCCATTACCTGTACACAGTGTGCGTGCTGAGCTTGTCACACCAGCAGTGATACTCCCATTACCTGTATACAGTGTGAGTGCTGAGCTTGTGTCACACCAGCAGTGATACCCTCCCATTACCTGTACACAGTGTGAGTGCTGAGCTTGTCACACCAGCAGTGATACTCCCATTACCTGTACACAGTGTGAGTGCTGAGCTTGTGTCACACCAGCAGTGATACTCCCATTACCTGTATACAGTGTGAGTGCTGAGCTTGTGTCACACCAGCAGTGATACTCCCATTACCTGTATACAGTGTGAGTGCTGAGCTTGTGTCACACCAGCAGTGATACTGCCATTACCTGTATACAGTGTGAGTGCTGAGCTTGTCACACCAGCAGTGATACCCTCCCATTACCTGTATACAGTGTGAGTGCTGAGCTTGTGTCACACCAGCAGTGATACTCCCATTACCTGTATACAGTGTGAGTGCTGAGCTTGTGTCACACCAGCAGTGATACTCCCATTACCTGTATACAGTGTGAGTGCTGAGCTTGTGTCACACCAGCAGTGATACCCTCCCATTACCTGTATACAGTGTGAGAGCTGAGCTTGTGTCACACCAGCAGTGATACCCTCCCATTACCTGTATACAGTGTGAGAGCTGAGCTTGTCACACCAGCAGTGATACTCCCATTACCTGTATACAGTGTGAGTGCTGAGCTTGTGTCACACCAGCAGTGATACTCCCATTACCTGTATACAGTGTGAGTGCTGAGCTTGTGTCACACCAGCAGTGATACTCCCATTACCTGTATACAGTGTGAGTGCTGAGCTTGTGTCACACCAGCAGTGATACCCTCCCATTACCTGTATACAGTGTGAGTGCTGAGCTTGTGTCACACCAGCAGTGATACTCCCATTACCTGTACACAGTGTGCGTGCTGAGCTTGTGTCACACCAGCAGTGATACTCTCCCATTACCTGTATACAGTGTGAGTGCTGAGCTTGTGTCACACCAGCAGTGATACTCCCATTACCTGTACACAGTGTGCGTGCTGAGCTTGTCACACCAGCAGTGATACCCTCCCATTACCTGTATACAGTGTGAGTGCTGAGCTTGTGTCACACCAGCAGTGATACCCTCCCATTACCTGTACACAGTGTGCGTGCTGAGCTTGTCACACCAGCAGTGATACTCCCATTACCTGTATACAGTGTGAGTGCTGAGCTTGTGTCACACCAGCAGTGATACCCTCCCATTACCTGTACACAGTGTGAGTGCTGAGCTTGTCACACCAGCAGTGATACTCCCATTACCTGTACACAGTGTGAGTGCTGAGCTTGTGTCACACCAGCAGTGATACTCCCATTACCTGTATACAGTGTGAGTGCTGAGCTTGTGTCACACCAGCAGTGATACTCCCATTACCTGTATACAGTGTGAGTGCTGAGCTTGTGTCACACCAGCAGTGATACTCCCATTACCTGTATACAGTGTGAGTGCTGAGCTTGTGTCACACCAGCAGTGATACTCCCATTACCTGTATACAGTGTGAGTGCTGAGCTTGTCACACCAGCAGTGATACCCTCCCATTACCTGTATACAGTGTGAGTGCTGAGCTTGTGTCACACCAGCAGTGATACTCCCATTACCTGTATACAGTGTGAGTGCTGAGCTAGTGTCACACCAGCAGTGATACCCTCCCATTACCTGTATACAGTGTGAGAGCTGAGCTTGTGTCACACCAGCAGTGATACTCCCATTACCTGTATACAGTGTGAGTGCTGAGCTTGTGTCACACCAGCAGTGATACCCTCCCATTACCTGTATACAGTGTGAGTGCTGAGCTTGTGTCACACCAGCAGTGATACTCCCATTACCTGTATACAGTGTGAGTGCTGAGCTTGTGTCACACCAGCAGTGATCCCCTCTCATTACCTGTATACAGTGTGAGTGCTGAACTTGTGTTACACCAGCAGTGATACCCTCCCTTTACCTGTATACAGTGTGAGTGCTGAGCTTGTGTCACACCAGCAGTGATACTCCAGTTACCTGTATACAGTGTGAGTGCTGAGCTAGTGTCACACCAGCAGTGATACTCCCATTACCTGTATACAGTGTGAGTGCTGAGCTTGTGTCACACCAGCAGTGATACCCTCCCATTACCTGTATACAGTGTGAGTGCTGAGCTTGTGTCACACCAGCAGTGATACTGCCGTTACCCGTATACAGTGTGAGTGCTGAGCTTGTGTCATACCAGCAGTGATACTGCCATTACCTGTATACAGTGTGAGTGCTGAGCTTGTGTCACACCAGCAGTGATACCCTCCCATTACCTGTATGCAGTGTGAGTGCTGAGCTTGTGTCACACCAGCAGTGATACTCCCATTACCTGTATACAGTGTGAGTGCTGAGCTTGTGTCACACCAGCAGTGATACTCCCATTACCTGTATACAGTGTGAGTGCTGAGCTAGTGTCACACCAGCAGTGATACTCCCATTACCTGTATACAGTGTGAGTGCTGAGCTTGTCACACCAGCAGTGATACTCCCATTACCTGTATACAGTGTGAGTGCTGAGCTTGTGTCACACCAGCAGTGATCCCCTCCCATTACCTGTATACAGTGTGAGTGCTGAGCTTGTGTCACACCAGCAGTGATCCCCTCCCATTACCTGTATACAGTGTGAGTGCTGAGCTTGTTTCACACCAGCAGTGATACTCCCATTACCTGTATACAGTGTGAGTGCTGAGCTTGTGTCACACCAGCAGTGATACCCTCCCATTACCTGTATACAGTGTGAGTGCTGAGCTTGTGTCACACCAGCAGTGATACTCCCATTACCTGTATACAGTGTGAGTGCTGAACTTGTGTTACACCAGCAGTGATACCCTCCCATTACCTGTATACAGTGTGAGAGCTGAGCTTGTCACACCAGCAGTGATACTGCCATTACCTGTATACAGTGTGAGTGCTGAGCTTGTGTCACACCAGCAGTGATACCCTCCCATTACCTGTATACAGTGTGAGTGCTGAGCTTGTGTCACACCAGCAGTGATACTCCCATTACCTGTACACAGTGTGAGTGCTGAGCTTGTGTCACACCAGCAGTGATACTCCCATTACCTGTATACAGTGTGAGTGCTGAGCTTGTGTCACACCAGCAGTGATCCCCTCCCATTACCTGTATACAGTGTGAGTGCTGAGCTTGTGTCACACCAGCAGTGATACTCCCATTACCTGTATACAGTGTGAGTGCTGAGCTTGTGTCACACCAGCAGTGATACTCCCATTACCTGTATACAGTGTGAGTGCTGAGCTTGTGTCACACTAGCAGTGATACTCCCATTACCTGTATACAGTGTGAGTGCTGAGCTTGTGTCACACCAGCAGTGATACCCTCCCATTACCTGTATACAGTGTGAGTGCTGAGCTTGTGTCACACCAGCAGTGATACTGCCGTTACCCGTATACAGTGTGAGTGCTGAGCTTGTGTCACACCAGCAGTGATACCCTCCCATTACCTGTATACAGTGTGAGTGCTGAGCTTGTGTCACACCAGCAGTGATACCCTCCCATTACCTGTATACAGTGTGAGAGCTGAGCTTGTGTCACACCAGCAGTGATACTCCCATTACCTGTATACAGTGTGAGTGCTGAGCTTATGTCACACCAGCAGTGATACTCCCATTACCTGTATACAGTGTGAGTGCTGAGCTTGTGTCACACCAGCAGTGATACTCCCATTACCTGTATACAGTGTGAGTGCTGAGCTTGTCACACCAGCAGTGATACTCCCATTACCAGTATACAGTGTGAGTGCTGAGCTTGTGTCACACCAGCAGTGATACTCCCGTTACCTGTATACAGTGTGAGTGCTGAGCTTGTGTCACACCAGCAGTGATACCCTCCCATTACCTGTATACAGTGTGAGAGCTGAGCTTGTGTCACACCAGCAGTGATACTCCCATTACCTGTATACAGTGTGAGTGCTGAGCTTGTGTCACACCAGCAGTGATGCTCCCATTACCTGTATACAGTGTGAGTGCTGAGCTTGTGTCACACCAGCAGTGATGCTCCCATTACCTGTATACAGTGTGAGTGCTGAACTTGTGTCACACCAGCAGTGATACCCTCCCATTACCTGTATTCAGTGTGAGTGCTGAGCTTGTGTCACACCAGCAGTGATACTCCCATTACCTGTATACAGTGTGAGTGCTGAGCTTGTGTCACACCAGCAGTGATACCCTCCCATTACCTGTATACAGTGTGAGTGCTGAGCTTGTGTCACACCAGCAGTGATACCCTCCCATTACCTGTATACAGTGTGAGTGCTGAGCTTGTGTCACACCAGCAGTGATACTCCCATTACCTGTACACAGTGTGCGTGCTGAGCTTGTGTCACACCAGCAGTGATACTCTCCCATTACCTGTATACAGTGTGAGTGCTGAGCTTGTGTCACACCAGCAGTGATACTCCCATTACCTGTACACAGTGTGCGTGCTGAGCTTGTGTCACACCAGCAGTGATACCCTCCCATTACCTGTATACAGTGTGAGTGCTGAGCTTGTGTCACACCAGCAGTGATACTCCCATTACCTGTATACAGTGTGAGTGCTGAGCTTGTGTCACACCAGCAGTGATACCCTCCCATTACCTGTACACAGTGTGAGTGCTGAGCTTGTCACACCAGCAGTGATACTCCCATTACCTGTACACAGTGTGAGTGCTGAGCTTGTGTCACACCAGCAGTGATACTCCCATTACCTGTATACAGTGTGAGTGCTGAGCTTGTGTCACACCAGCAGTGATACTCCCATTACCTGTATACAGTGTGAGTGCTGAGCTTGTGTCACACCAGCAGTGATACTCCCATTACCTGTATACAGTGTGAGTGCTGAGCTTGTCACACCAGCAGTGATACCCTCCCATTACCTGTATACAGTGTGAGTGCTGAGCTTGTGTCACACCAGCAGTGATACTCCCATTACCTGTATACAGTGTGAGTGCTGAGCTAGTGTCACACCAGCAGTGATACCCTCCCATTACCTGTATACAGTGTGAGAGCTGAGCTTGTGTCACACCAGCAGTGATACTCCCATTACCTGTATACAGTGTGAGTGCTGAGCTTGTGTCACACCAGCAGTGATACCCTCCCATTACCTGTATACAGTGTGAGTGCTGAGCTTGTGTCACACCAGCAGTGATACTCCCATTACCTGTATACAGTGTGAGTGCTGAGCTTGTGTCACACCAGCAGTGATCCCCTCTCATTACCTGTATACAGTGTGAGTGCTGAACTTGTGTTACACCAGCAGTGATACCCTCCCTTTACCTGTATACAGTGTGAGTGCTGAGCTTGTGTCACACCAGCAGTGATACTCCAGTTACCTGTATACAGTGTGAGTGCTGAGCTTGTGTCACACCAGCAGTGATACTCCCATTACCTGTATACAGTGTGAGTGCTGAGCTTGTGTCACACCAGCAGTGATACCCTCCCATTACCTGTATACAGTGTGAGTGCTGAGCTTGTGTCACACCAGCAGTGATACTGCCGTTACCCGTATACAGTGTGAGTGCTGAGCTTGTGTCATACCAGCAGTGATACTGCCATTACCTGTATACAGTGTGAGTGCTGAGCTTGTGTCACACCAGCAGTGATACCCTCCCATTACCTGTATGCAGTGTGAGTGCTGAGCTTGTGTCACACCAGCAGTGATACTCCCATTACCTGTACACAGTGTGAGTGCTGAGCTTGTGTCACACCAGCAGTGATACTCCCATTACCTGTATACAGTGTGAGTGCTGAGCTAGTGTCACACCAGCAGTGATACTCCCATTACCTGTATACAGTGTGAGTGCTGAGCTTGTCACACCAGCAGTGATACTCCCATTACCTGTATACAGTGTGAGTGCTGAGCTTGTGTCACACCAGCAGTGATCCCCTCCCATTACCTGTATACAGTGTGAGTGCTGAGCTTGTGTCACACCAGCAGTGATCCCCTCCCATTACCTGTATACAGTGTGAGTGCTGAGCTTGTTTCACACCAGCAGTGATACTCCCATTACCTGTATACAATGTGAGTGCTGAGCTTGTGTCACACCAGCAGTGATACCCTCCCATTACCTGTATACAGTGTGAGTGCTGAGCTTGTGTCACACCAGCAGTGATACTCCCATTACCTGTATACAGTGTGAGTGCTGAACTTGTGTTACACCAGCAGTGATACCCTCCCATTACCTGTATACAGTGTGAGAGCTGAGCTTGTCACACCAGCAGTGATACTGCCATTACCTGTATACAGTGTGAGTGCTGAGCTTGTGTCACACCAGCAGTGATACCCTCCCATTACCTGTATACAGTGTGAGTGCTGAGCTTGTGTCACACCAGCAGTGATACTCCCATTACCTGTACACAGTGTGAGTGCTGAGCTTGTGTCACACCAGCAGTGATACTCCCATTACCTGTATACAGTGTGAGTGCTGAGCTTGTGTCACACTAGCAGTGATACTCCCATTACCTGTATACAGTGTGAGTGCTGAGCTTGTGTCACACCAGCAGTGATACCCTCCCATTACCTGTATACAGTGTGAGTGCTGAGCTTGTGTCACACCAGCAGTGATACTGCCGTTACCCGTATACAGTGTGAGTGCTGAGCTTGTGTCATACCAGCAGTGATACTGCCATTACCTGTATGCAGTGTGAGTGCTGAGCTTGTGTCACACCAGCAGTGATACTCCCATTACCTGTATACAGTGTGAGTGCTGAGCTTGTGTCACACCAGCAGTGATACTCCCATTACCTGTATACAGTGTGAGTGCTGAGCTTGTGTCACACCAGCAGTGATACTCCCATTACCTGTATACAGTGTGAGTGCTGAGCTTGTGTCACACCAGCAGTGATACCCTCCCATTACCTGTATACAGTGTGAGAGCTGAGCTTGTGTCACACCAGCAGTGATACCCTCCCATTACCTGTATACAGTGTGAGAGCTGAGCTTGTGTCACACCAGCAGTGATACTCCCATTACCTGTATACAGTGTGAGTGCTGAGCTTGTGTCACACCAGCAGTGATACCCTCTCATTACCTGTATACAGTGTGAGAGCTGAGCTTGTGTCACACCAGCAGTGATACTCCCATTACCTGTATACAGTGTGAGTGCTGAGCTTGTGTCACACCAGCAGTGATACCCTCCCATTACCTGTATACAGTGTGAGTGCTGAGCTTGTGTCACACCAGCAGTGATACTCCCATTACCTGTATACAGTGTGAGTGCTGAGCTTGTGTCACACCAGCAGTGATACCCTCTCATTACCTGTATACAGTGTAAATGCTGAGCTTGTGTCACACCAGCAGTGATACTCCCATTACCTGTATACAGTGTGAGTGCTGAGCTTGTGTCACACCAGCAGTGATACCCTCCCATTACCTGTATACAGTGTGAGAGCTGAGCTTGTCACACCAGCAGTGATACTCCCATTACCTGTATACAGTGAGTGCTGAGCTTGTCACACCAGCAGTGATACTCCCATTACCTGTATACAGTGTGAGTGCTGAGCTTGTGTCACACCAGCAGTGATACCCTCCCATTACCTGTATACAGTGTGAGAGCTGAGCTTGTGTCACACCAGCAGTGATACTCTCATTACCTGTATACAGTGTAAGCGCTGAGCTTGTGTCACACCAGCAGTGATACCCTCTCATTACCTGCATACAGTGTGAGTGCTGAGCTTGTGTCACACCAGCAGTGATCCCCTCCCATTACCTGTACACAGTGTGAGTGTTGAGCTTGTGTCACACCAGCAGTGATACTCCCATTACCTGTATACAGTGTAAGCGCTGAGCTTGTCACACCAGCAGTGATACCCTCCCATTACCTGTATACAGTGTGAGAGCTGAGCTTGTGTCACACCAGCAGTGATACTCCCATTACCTGTATACAGTGAGTGCTGAGCTTGTCACACCAGCAGTGATACTCCCATTACCTGTATACAGTGTGAGTGCTGAGCTAGTGTCACACCAGCAGTGATACTCCCATTACCTGTATACAGTGTAAGCGCTGAGCTTGTCACACCAGCAGTGATACCCTCCCATTACCTGTATACAGTGTGAGAGCTGAGCTTGTGTCACACCAGCAGTGATACTCCCATTACCTGTATACAGTGAGTGCTGAGCTTGTCACACCAGCAGTGATACTCTCATTACCTGCATACAGTGTAAGCGCTGAGCTTGTGTCACACCAGCAGTGATACTCCCATTACCTGTATACAGTGTAAGCGCTGAGCTTGTCACACCAGCAGTGATACCCTCCCATTACCTGTATACAGTGTGAGAGCTGAGCTTGTGTCACACCAGCAGTGATACTCCCATTACCTGTATACAGTGTAAGCGCTGAGCTTGTGTCACACCAGCAGTGATACTCTCATTACCTGCATACAGTGTAAACGCTGAGCTTGTGTCACACCAGCAGTGATACCCTCCCATTACCTGCATACAGTGTAAGCGCTGAGCTTGTGTCACACCAGCAGTGATACCCTCCCATTACCTGCATACAGTGTAAGCGCTGAGCTTGTGTCACACCAGCAGTGATACTCCCATTACCTGTATACAGTGTAAGCGCTGAGCTTGTGTCACACCAGCAGTGATACACTCATTACCTGCATACAGTGTAAACGCTGAGCTTGTGTCACACCAGCAGTGATACCCTCCCATTACCTGCATACAGTGTAAATGCTGAGCTTGTGTCACACCAGCAGTGATCCCCTCCCATTACCTGCATACAGTGTAAGCGCTGAGCTTGTGTCACACCAGCAGTGATACCCTCCCATTACCTGCATACAGTGTAAGCGCTGAGCTTGTGTCACACCAGCAGTGATCCCCTCCCATTACCTGCATACAGTGTAAATGCTGAGCTTGTGTCACACCAGCAGTGATACTCCCATTACCTGCATACAGTGTGAGTGCTGAGCTTGTGTCACACCAGCAGTGATACCCTCTCATTACCTGCATACAGTGTAAATGCTGAGCGCTCTTGTGACGCATGTGATTTGCAGAGGTTAGTAAGTGTAGGACTTCATCTCTTCCTCTTCGTACACCTTGTGCGGCAGGGGTTCACCTGCCTCTGAAAGGCTGGGGAAGTGAGCTAGCGTCCGGGTAATACTAACCAAAAGTTACAGCCAATCAGGTGCCGCGTCACCTGTTAAAATACCATCATAATTATCTTAAGTGAAGACACTACGTGTATTATCCCGTCTCACCTGCTGCCGGAGTCTCTGAATGAGGGGTGATGTTTGCCCTGCTGAAGGAATCATAGTTGTGGGAGTAACTGTGTTGGGTCAGGTGTACGATATCTGGAGCTGCCGCTGAGGTGGTGTAATAGGTGCCGTAGATTTTTCCCCCTTGGTGTACAGGTCCCATCTTACAGCCGGCGCAGATTGAGGGTATGCTATTGGTCAGTGCAGGATTTTTTCAGCCCCTGGATGTGTATGTGAGTGGGTAAGTGCAGGGGGTCTGCAGTGGCGTGCTCTAGGGTGGCAGTGAAAGCTGGAGAAGACGGCGTATTGGGATGAGATTGGTGGTAACTGTCTGTGGAAATCAGCGACTGATCACTATGGAGAGTGAAACACAAGGCTCTGGGCCGGAGCGTCGCACCGTCTGCTCTTTGTGTTTTGCTTCGGCTGCCAGATTCCCGGCCCCTGGAACATGCTGAAACTTGTTACCACGGGACGAGACGCCGTTCTGTTCCGCTCGCCTGGCATATGCTGCTGGCCCATCCATTCTGCCAGAACACGCAGGAGTCTGGATAGGAGCTCAGTGAGGGTGTGCACCCATAGCCATGTAGGTTTCTCACCGGAGTAACACAACTCGCCAAAGGGGACGTGATTAGATAGGGCCTCATTGCCTGCTGCCGTAAGGGTAGAGAGGAGCCAGCTCCAGTATTTACCGTAGAACGAGGTCTGCGCCGTACTGCCGGCGCAGTGGGCGGTGTGCCTCGTGCTGCCGGCGCAGAGGAAGCTTTGTCAGAGGGCGGTTTGCCCCGTGCTGCCGGCGCAGAGGACGCTTTGCCAGAGGGCGGTTTGCCCCGTGCTGCCGGCGCAGAGGACGCTTTGCCAGAGGGCGGTTTGCCCCGTGCTGCCGGCGCAGAGGGCGGTTTGTGTCACCTCTTGCAGTGCTGTGTGAGGAGCAGGGGCGGCAGTATAAGCAGCTATTCCAGGTATACAGAAGCTACAGCGCATAATGCTATTCCTGTGAGACGCCCGTTGTGCGGGGATAATGCCTCACAGCTCCGTCCTTTACGTGGGAAACTCTTCGCTCAGATGGGTTTATAAACGCAGAGCAAAATAATGACCTGAAAGGATTATTAGTTTTCCGTGACTGATGCTGTTATAGGGCTTTGTCTTATAGCCTGCAGTATTACCTCTACTATATCATGCAGTTACTGCGCAGCGCGGGGGCACACAGCTTAAAATGCTCCAGTTTCCTCTGTTTCCTCTATTTTGCTGGACCAAGGTGTAGCCTGTAAATTTACTAGGCGCTAGTAACATCACTGAGATGTGAGGCACTCTATGCCTCATGCCTCAGTAATGTCTGTGGTTCCTACTACATCCCACACAATTGCTGCCCGCACTGCGGAAGATATGCAGGAAGTGTCAGAGTTCCGTACTTCTTTATTCATATAGAGGAACAGAGTACACGCGTGTCTCTGTGTGCAGGAGCGGGGTGGGGAAGTGTGACACACATCTCCTTATATGTGGGTAAGGTAGTGCAGCCGCCTGGACATCAGCCACCGGGAAGCAGTTACTCAAGGTCAGTGATGGGGAACCTTCGGCACTCCAGCTGTTGTTGAACTACACATCACAACATGCCCTGCTACCGTTATAGCATGGCCAAATAGCAAAACTGTAACAAGGCATGCTGGTATGTATAGTTCAACAACAGGTGGAGTGCCTAAGGTTCCCCATCACTGCATAGGCCCTGACACCGCAGTGTAACGAGACTAGCATTGCATTACTGCATAGGCCCTGACACCGCAGTGTAACGAGACTAGCATTGCATCACTGCGTAGGCCCTGACACCGCAGTGTAACAAGACTAGCATTGCATCACTGCATAGGCCTGACACCGCAGTGTAACGAGACTAGCATTGCATCACTGCATAGGCCCTGACAACGCAGTGTAACGAGACTAGCACTGCATCACTGCGTAGGCCCTGACACAGCAGTGTAACGAGACTAGCATTGCATCACTGCGTAGGCCCTGACACCGCAGTGTAACGAGACTAGCATTGCATCACTGCATAGGCCCTGACACCGCAGTGTAACGAGACTAGCATTGCATCACTGCATAGGCCCTGACAGCGCAGTGTAACGAGACTAGCACTGCATCACTGCATAGGCCCTGACACCGCAGTGTAAAGAGACTAGCATCACTGCATATGCCCTGATACCGCAGTGTAACAAGACTAGCATTGCATCACTGCATCGTATTTGAAAACATATTGAATCATTCGAATCTGTTCCGTGCACCATTACAATCGCGGGGAGAATGTGCAAACTCCACACAGATTCGTCCCCAGCTGGAATTCAACACGTGACCCCAGCGCAGTGAGGCAGCAATGCTAACCACTGCACATTATACCAACCACTGTTTTTAAGTTGTTATAGCTTTCTCTTTACTATGGGGCAGATGTGTCAAACCTTTGAGAGAGATAAAGTGGAGATGTTTCTATCTCTCATTTCTCTAGCGCAGCCTATAAAATGACAATTGCTATGGGCATCTTCACTTTCTCTCTCTGAGGTTTGATACACCTCCCCCTAGGTATGAGGAACTTCTGTTGGTGACTGTACTGTAAGTGCGGCAGAGCCGGTCATCCATTGCCTTCCAGCTGCTGCAAAACTACAACTTCCAGGGGGCCGCGTGAGCCGACATAGTTGAGTGGAGCTGCCAGGGTGTGCTGGGATTTGTAGTTCCACCAGCTGGCATAGTCTGATGTGTGATTTGACACAGCTGGGATGCGGGAGGATTGTGTCTGACGGTAGCAGATCGGCTTCCCTGCTATTTATAGCTTACATCAGATGATGTAACAGCGCTGCAGAGTTACTCCGCTATTAAACAGCTTTACCACCCACATCCTCTGCTCTATATAGCCGGCTGCGATGCTGCCTGCCAGTGTGTAATCTGCCGCTTCCTCCTGACCGTATTGTCACCGCTCCCTGTTCCTCCAGCCAGGTCTTGATATCATCGGGCAGGACTGCTTATTTTCTTTACAATGGGGTAAAACGGAAAGCTGCTTTATACAGATATCAGTAACCAGTGCAGAGCGCTCAGTAGATCAGTGTCACCAACCAGGACAATAGACATAAGCAGCATGGCCTGATGATACACTGACATGATGGAGAAGCACAGAGGGTGGCTGGGAACCCCTACCCCGATATATATGCAGCAAAATTTACAGGCTCAAGCACAAACAAGTAAAATAAATCCTGTGAAGGCGGGAAGCATTGCTGCAGAGAGACTCAGTCACTACAGGACTTAATCGCCTTCATCTTTGCGGAGTCAGTGGGATTTACCATAGGGGGCCAGACAGATGTTTAATCCAGCTGTGTGCACATGTATGCCACATGCAGAATCTGTGTAACACGATGCACTAATCCGGCTGTGTGCACATGTATGCCACATGCAGAATCTGTGTAACACGATGCACTAATCCTGCTGTGTGCACATGTATGACACATGCAAAATCTGTGTAACGCGATGCATTAATCCGGCTGTGTGCACATGTATGCCACATGCAGAATCTGTGTAACACGATGCACTAATCCGGCTATGTGCACATGTATGACATGCAGAATCTGTGTAACGCGATGCACTAATCCGGCTGTGTGCACATGTATGCCACATGCAGAATCTGTGTAACGCGATGCACTAATCCAGCTGTGTGCACATGTATGCCACATGCAGAATCTGTGTAACACGATGCACTAATCCGGCTGTGTGCACATGTATGCCACATGCAGAATCTGTGTAACGCGATGCACTAATCCAGCTGTGTGCACATGTATGCCACATGCAGAATCTGTGTAACGCGATGCACTAATCCAGCTGTGTGCACATGTATGACACATGCAGAATCTGTGTAACACGATGCACTAATCTAGCTGTGTGCACATGTATGACACATGCAAAATCTGTGTAACGCGATGCACTAATCCGGCTGTGTGCACATGTATGCCACATGCAGAATCTGTGTAACGCGATGCACTAATCCAGCTGTGTGCACATGTATGACACATGCAGAATCTGTGTAACACGATGCACTAATCTAGCTGTGTGCACATGTATGACACATGCAAAATCTGTGTAACGCGATGCACTAATCCGGCTGTGTGCACATGTATGCCACATGCAGAATCTGTGTAACACGATGCACTAATCCGGCTGTGTGCACATGTATGCCACATGCAGAATCTGTGTAACACGATGCACTAATCCTGCTGTGTGCACATGTATGACACATGCAAAATCTGTGTAACGCGATGCATTAATCCGGCTGTGTGCACATGTATGCCACATGCAGAATCTGTGTAACACGATGCACTAATCCGGCTATGTGCACATGTATGACATGCAGAATCTGTGTAACGCGATGCACTAATCCGGCTGTGTGCACATGTATGCCACATGCAGAATCTGTGTAACGCGATGCACTAATCCGGCTGTGTGCACATGTATGCCACATGCAGAATCTGTGTAACACGATGCACTAATCCGGCTGTGTGCACATGTATGCCACATGCAGAATCTGTGTAACGCGATGCACTAATCCAGCTGTGTGCACATGTATGCCACATGCAGAATCTGTGTAACACGATGCACTAATCCGGCTGTGTGCACATGTATGCCACATGCAGAATCTGTGTAACGCGATGCACTAATCCAGCTGTGTGCACATGTATGCCACATGCAGAATCTGTGTAACACGATGCACTAATCCGGCTGTGTGCACATGTATGCCACATGCAGAATCTGTGTAACGCGATGCACTAATCCAGCTGTGTGCACATGTATGCCACATGCAGAATCTGTGTAACACGATGCACTAATCCGGCTGTGTGCACATGTATGCCACATGCAGAATCTGTGTAACGCGATGCACTAATCCAGCTGTGTGCACATGTATGCCACATGCAGAATCTGTGTAACGCGATGCACTAATCCAGCTGTGTGCACATGTATGACATGCAGAATCTGTGTAACACGATGCACTAATCTAGCTGTGTGCACATGTATGACACATGCAAAATCTGTGTAACGCGATGCACTAATCCGGCTGTGTGCACATGTATGCCACATGCAGAATCTGTGTAACACGATGCACTAATCCGGCTGTGTGCACATGTATGCCACATGCAGAATCTGTGTAACACGATGCACTAATCCTGCTGTGTGCACATGTATGACACATGCAAAATCTGTGTAACGCGATGCACTAATCTGGCTGTGTGCACATGTATTCCACATGCAGAATCTGTGTAACACGATGCACTAATCCGGCTATGTGCACATGTATGACACATGCAGAATCTGTGTAACGCGATGCACTAATCCGGCTGTGTGCACATGTATGACACATGCAGAATCTGTGTAACGCGATGCACTAATCCGGCTGTGTGCACATGTATGCCACATGCAGAATCTGTGTAACGCGATGCACTAATCCGGCTGTGTGCACATGTATGCCACATGCAGAATCTGTGTAACGCGATGCACTAATCCGGCTGTGTGCACATGTATGCCACATGCAGAATCTGTGTAACACGATGCACTAATCCGGCTGTGTGCACATGTATGACACATGCAGAATCTGTGTAACACGATGCACTAATCCGGCTGTGTGCACATGTATGACACATGCAGAATCTGTGTAACACGATGCACTAATCCGGCTGTGTGCACATGTATGACACATGCAGAATCTGTGTAACACGATGCACTAATCCGGCTGTGTGCACATGTATGACACATGCAGAATCTGTGTAACACGGTGCACTAATCCGGCTGTGTGCACATGTATGACACAAGCAGAATCTGTGTAACACGGTGCACTAATCCGGCTGTGTGCACATGTATGACACATGCAGAATCTGTGTAACGTGATGCAATGCGCTCTAGGCCTCCTGCTACACATGGAGGATGATGTGTATGAGGCCGGATCATCGTGATTACGCCATATACTGCAATGTCACCGCTTCCATCCAGATGCTACTATACATTATAGGGGTAATAACCTTCATTGAGTACTGTGGGGGAGACGTATGATCAGCTGATACATGACAATAGCACTAGATCCAGCACATGTGACTCTTATATCGCTCAGCAGCATGTTATATAGCGGCTACTGTACTGTATGGGGTCTCCATACGTGTACCGATACCGCAGTCACCATACAGTCATATGGCGATTGTGTATTGCGGCAGGTTTCTTTTCACTTCTGTGGCTTCCTGCTTTCCCCCCACATAAGGGCAGGATAACCTTCGTGTAGTCCAGCGGTGCCCGATTGGGCGCATCCCTACTTGGGTGCCGAGCGTCTGTGAATGAGATGGCATTTTTATGTAGGCTCATTGGGTGTGGCCGGGGGCATGATGCGTAGGCGCATTGGGAGTGGCCAGGTGGCATGATGCGTAGGCGCATTGGGAGTGGCCAGGGGGCATGATGCGTAGGTGCATTGGTGGTGGCTGGGGTGTGTGATGAGTAGGCGCATTGGGAGTGGCTGGGGGGCATGATGCGTAGGTGCATTGGGAGTGGCCGGGGGGCGTGATAAGTAGGCGCATTGGGAGTGGCCGGGGGGCGTGATGAGTAGGTGCAATGGGAGTGGCCGGGGGCGTGATGAGTAGGCGCATTGGGAGTGGCCGGGGGGAGTGATGAGTAGGCGCTTTGGGAGTGGCCGGGGGGCGTGATGAGTAGGCGCATTGGGAGTGGCTGGGGGGCGTAATGAGTAGGCGCATTGGGAGTGGCCGGGGGCATGATGAGTAGGCGCATTGGGAGTGGCCGGGGGGCGTGATGAGTAGGCGCATTGGGAGTGGCCGGGGGGCGTGATGAGTAGGCGCATTGGGAGTGGCCGGGGGGCGTGATGAGTAGGCGCATTGGGAGTGGCCGGGGGGCATGATGAGTAGGCGCATTGGGAGTGGCCGGGGGGCGTGATGAGTAGGCGCATTGGAAGTGGCCGGGGGGCGTGATGAGTAGGCGCATTGGGAGTGGCCGGGGGGCATGATGAGTAGGCGCATTGGGAGTGGCCGGGGTGCGTGATGAGTAGGCGCATTGGGAGTGGCCGGGGGGCGTGATGAGTAGGCGCATTGGGAGTGGCCGGGGGGCGTGATGAGTAGGCGCATTGGGAGTGGCCGGGGGGCGTGATGAGTAGGCGCATTGGGAGTGGCCGGGGGGCGTGATGAGTAGGCGCATTGGGAGTGGCCGGGGTGCGTGATGAGTAGGCGCATTGGGAGTGGCCGGGGGCATGATGCGTAGGTGCATTGGGAGTGGCCGGGGGCATGATGCGTAGGTGCATTGGGAGTGGTCGGGAGCATGATGAGTAGGCGCATTGAGAGTGGCCGGGAGCATGATGAGTAGGCGCATTGGGAGTGGCCGGGGGGCGTGATGAGTAGGCGCATTGGGAGTGGCCGGGGGGCGTGATGAGTAGGCGCATTGGGAGTGGCCGGGGGGCGTGATGAGTAGGCGCATTGGGAGTGGCCGGGGGGCGTGATGAGTAGGCGCATTGGGAGTGGCCGGGGGGGCGTGATGAGTAGGCGCATTGGGAGTGGCCGGGGGGCGTGATGAGTAGGCGCATTGGGAGTGGCCAGGGGCGTGATGAGTAGGTGCATTGGTGGTGGTCAGGGGGCATGATGCGTAGGTGCATTGGTGGTGGTCAGGGGGCATGATGCGTAGGTGCATTGGTGGTGGTCAGGGGGCATGATGCGTAGGTGCATTGGTGGTGGTCAGGGGGCGTGATGCGTAGGTGCATTGGTGGTGGTCAGGGGGCGTGATGCGTAGGTGCATTGGTGGTGGTCAGGGGGCATGATGCGTAGGTGCATTGGTGGTGGTCAGGGGGCACGATGTGTAGGTGCATTGGTGGTGGTCAGGGGGCATGATGCATAGGTGCATTGGTGGTGGTCAGGGGTCATGATGCGTAGGTGCATTGGTGGTGGTCAGGGGGCATGATGCGTAGGTGCATTGGTGGTGGTCAGGGGGCATGATGCGTAGGTGCATTGGTGGTGGTCAGGGGGCATGATGCGTAGGTGCATTGGTGGTGGTCAGGGGGCATGATGCGTAGGTGCATTGGTGGTGGTCAGGGGGCATGACGCGTAGGTGCATTGGTGGTGGTCAGGGGCATGACGCATAGGTGCATTGGTGGTGGTCAGGGGGCATGATGCGTAGGTGCATTGGTGGTGGTCAGGGGGCATGATGCGTAGGTGCATTGGTGGTGGTCAGGGGGCATGATGCGTAGGTGCAGTGGTGGTGGTCAGGGGGCATGATGCGTAGGTGCATTGGTGGTGGTCAGGGGGCATGACGCGTAGGTGCATTGGTGGTGGTCAGGGGGCATGACGCATAGGTGCATTGGTGGTCAGGGGGCATGATGCGTAGGTGCATTGGTGGTGGTCAGGGGGCATGATGCGTAGGTGCATTGGTGGTGGTCAGGGGGCATGATGCGTAGGTGCATTGGTGGTGGTCAGGGGGCATGACGCGTAGGTGCATTGGTGGTGGTCAGGGGGCATGATGCGTAGGTGCATTGGTGGTGGTCAGGGGGCATGACGCGTAGGTGCATTGGTGGTGGTCAGGGGGCATGACGCGTAGGTGCATTGGTGGTGGTCAGGGGCATGACGCATAGGTGCATTGGTGGTCAGGGGGCATGATGCGTAGGTGCATTGGTGGTGGTCAGGGGGCATGATGCGTAGGTGCATTGGTGGTGGTCAGGGGGCATGATGCGTAGGTGCATTGGTGGTGGTCAGGGGGCATGATGCGTAGGTGCATTGGTGGTGGTCAGGGGGCATGACGCATAGGTGCATTGGTGGTGGTCAGGGGGCAGGATGCGTAGGTGCATTGGTGGTGGTCAGGGGGCATGACGCATAGGTGCATTGGTGGTGGCTAGGGGGCAGGGTGCACTACTGGACTTGCAGAGGTTTCTCCCCCCCGCACTCTGACGGCTGAGCATATACAGTATGTACACTAATAATACATCTCCCGCTAGATGTTTGATGCCGCACATCAGCTCTGTTATAAAGTATCCCCCCCGGTCACAGACAGCTGAAGCTCCGCTCACACATCTAGGAAGTGTCCTGATGGGATGTCATGCAGGTGACACATCTGGGATTTTAGTAATTTACATTACGAGGACATCACTGGCCCCTCGTCATAGTTTGCATCCACCGATACACACGTCTGCCGAAATAAGGGTACACTTGGGGGGGAGAGGGGGGTTCCTAAATCTGTTACCGGGGATATTCTGCCGCTACATATATTTGTTTGTACTATATTCATCTGCTACGACATCGCTTTGTATTATTTGTATTATTAGAGGTGATATTGCATTAACTGCGTCTGTTTGTGTGTGTGTATATATTTAGTTATGACTGGGCCACCAGTATGGAGCGTGGCAATTAGATGGTGAGATCACTGTGTGTGTGTCCTGTCTTTATGTCATCCGAGTGCCGCCGTACACGCGCGCGCCTGTGTGTGTGTGTGTGTGTGTGTGTGTGTGTATATATATATATATATATATATATATATATATATATATATATATATATATATATATAGTCCACAGGCTGGGCTGCACTCAGAGACTCTCACGTACCAGGAAAAGGTTAACAAGCCCCGCAGGGCAACTTTAATGTGACGTTTCGGGGTAAAATCCCCTTCCTCATTTTACCCCGAAAGGTCACATCAAAGTTGCCCTGCGGGGCTTGTTAACCTTTTCCTGGTCCGTGAGCGTCTCTGAGTGCCGCCCAGCTTATGTACTATATTCAGCAGGAATAACTCTGATGGGAAGGCACGTGAGCAGGATACACGTAACACCGGAGTGCCAGGGTCTCATTTTGGTGGCAATGTGTGTATGTGTGTATATGTATATATAATATAAATATATATATTTCTCTGACGTCCTAGTGGATGCTGGGACTTCCGTAAGGACCATGGGGAATAGCGGCTCCGCAGGAGACTGGGCACAAAAGTAAAAGCTTTAGACTAGCTGGTGTGCACTGGCTCCTCCCCCTATGACCCTCCTCCAAGCCTCAGTTAGATTTTTGTGCCCGAACGAGAAGGGTGCAGGCTAGGTGGCTCTCCTGAGCTGCTTAGAAGTAAAAGTTTAAATAGGTTTTTTATTTTCAGTGAGTCCTGCTGGCAACAGGCTCACTGCATCGTGGGACTAAGGGGAGAAGAAGCGAACTCACCTGCGTGCAGAGTGGATTGGGCTTCTTGGCTACTGGACATTAGCTCCAGAGGGACGATCACAGGTTCAGCCTGGATGGGTCCCGGAGCCGCGCCGCCGGCCCCCTTACAGAGCCAGAAGAGCGAAGAGGTCCGGAGAAAGCGGCGGCAGAAGACGTTCCTGTCTTCAAATAAGGTAGCGCACAGCACTGCAGCTGTGCGCCATTGCTCTCAGCACACTTCACACTCCGGTCACTGAGGGTGCAGGGCGCTGGGGGGGAGCGCCCTGAGACGCAATAAAACACTATAAAAACCTTATATGGCTAAAGAAATGCATCACATATAGCTCCTGGGCTATATGGATGCATTTAACCCCTGCCAGTTTTCCTGAAAAAAGCGGGAGAAAAGGCCGCCGTGAAGAGGGCGGAGCCTTTCTCCTCAGCACACAAGCGCCATTTTCTTTCACAGCTCCGCTGGAAGGACGGCTCCCTGACTCTCCCCTGCAACAAGAATCAGGGTAAAACAAGAGAGGGGGGGCACTATTGGCAGCAAATATAAAACAGCAGCTATAAAGGGAGAAACACTTATATAAGGTTATCCCTGTATATATATAGCGCTCTGGTGTGTGCTGGCAAACTCTCCCTCTGTCTCCCCAAAGGGCTCGTGGGGTCCTGTCCTCTATCAGAGTATTCCCTGTGTGTGTGCTGTGTGTCGGTACGTTTGTGTCGACATGTATGAGGAGAAAAATGATGTGGAGACGGAGCAGAGTGTCTGTAACAGTGATGTCACCCCCTAGGGGGTCGACACCTGAGTGGATGTACTGTTGAAAATTACGTGACAGTGTCAGCTCTGTATAACAAAAACAGTGGTTGACATGAGACAGCCGGCTACTCAGCTTGTGCCTGTCCAGACGTCTCATAGGCTGTCAGGGGCTCTAAAGCGCCCGTTACCTCAGATACAGACGCCGACACGGATACTGACTCCTGTGTCGACGGTGAAGAGACAACCGTGATTTCCAGTAGGGCCACACGTTACATGATTGAGACAATGGAAAATGTTTTATACATTTCTGATAATACGAGTACCACCAAAAAGGGGTATTATGTTCGGTGAGGGAAAAACTACCTGTAGTTTTCCTGAATCTGAGAAATAAAATTAGGTGTGTGATGATGCGTGGGTTTCCCCCCGATAACAATTGATAATTTCTTAAAAAGTATTGGCTGTATACCCTTTCCCGCCAGAGGTTAGGGTGCGTTGGGAAACACCCCCTAGGGGGTATAAGGCGCTCACACGCTTGTAAGAACAAGGGCTCTACCCTCTCATGAGATGGCCGCCCTTAAGGATCCTGCTGATAGAAAGCAGGAGGGTATCCAAAAATGTATTCACACACATACTGGTGTTATACTGCGACCAGCAATCGCCTCAGCCTGGAGGTGCAGTGCTGGGTTGGCATGGTCGGATTCCCTGACTGGAAATATTGATATCCTAGATAAGGATAGTATATTATTGCCTATAGAGCATTTAAAAGATGCATTTCTATATATGCATGATGCACAGCGGAATATTTGCCGACTGGCATCAAGTATAAGTGCGTTGTCCAATTCTACCAGTAAAATGGTCAGGTGATGCGGATTCCAAACGGCATTTGGAAGTATTGCCTTTGAAAGGGGACATTTGGGGTCGGTCTTTTAGACCTGGTGGCCACGGCAACAACTGGGAAATCCACGTTTGTACCCCAGGTCGCCTCTCAAAATAAGACGCCGTATTATCAGGCGCAGTCCTTTGTTGGCAAGCGGACAAAAGGTTCCTCTTTTCTGCTCGTGACAGAGGGAGAGGAAAAAGGCTGAAGAGATTAGCCAGTTCCCAGGAACAGAAACCCTTTCCCGCCTCTGCCAAGCCCTCAGTATGACGATAGGGCCTTACAAGCTCAGGCACGGAGGGGGCCCGTTCTCAATGAATTTCAGTGCGCAGTGGCTCACTCGCAAGTAGACCCCTGGATCCTTCAGGTAATATCTCAGGGGTACATATTGGAATTCGAGACGTCTCCCCCTCGCCGTTTCCAAAAGTCGGCTTTACCGACGTCTCCCTCTAACAGGGAGGCAGTTTTGGAAGCCATTCACAAGCTGTATTCCCAGCAGGTGATAATCAAGGTACCCCTCCTGCAACAGGGAACGGGGTATTATTCCACACTATTGTGGTACCGAAGCCAGACGGCTCGGTGAGACCGATTCTAAATCTAAATCTAAAATCAAAAATCTTTGAACACTTACATACAGAGGTTCAAATTCAAGATTGAGTCACTCAGAGCAGTGATTGCGAACCTGGAAGAAGGGGACTACATGATGTCTCGGGACATCAAGGATGCTTACCTTCATGTCAAAATTTACCCTTCTCACCAAGGGTACCTCAGGTTATGGTACAGAACTGTCACTATCAGTTCAGACGCTGCCGTAGGGATGGTCCACGGCACCCCGGGTCTTTACCAAGGTAATGGCCGAAATGATATCCCTTCGAAGGAAGGGAATTTTAGTTATCCCTTACTTGGACGATTCCCTGATAAGGGTAAGATCCAGGGAACAGTTGGAAGTCGGTGTAGCACTATCTCAGGTAGTGTTGCGGCAGCACGATTGGATTCTCAATATTCCAAAATCGCAGCTGGTTCCGACGACTTGTCTTCTGTTTCCTAGGGATGATCCTGGACACAGTCCAGAAAAAAGGTGTTTCTCCCGGAAGAGAAAGCCAGGGAGTTATCCGAGCTAGTCAGGAACCTCCTAAAACCGAACCAAGTCTCAGTGCATCAATGCACAAGGGTTCTGGGTAAAAATGGTGGCTTCCTACGAAGCAATCCCATTCGTTAGATTCCACGCAAGAACTTTCCAGTGGAACCTACTGGACAAATGGTCCGGGTCGCATTTTCAGATGCATCAGCGGATAACCCTGTCACCAAGGACAAGGGTATCCATCCTGTGGTGGTTGCAGAGTGCTCATCTTCTAGAGGGCCGCAGATTCGGCATTCAGGACTGGGTCCTGGTGACCACGGATGCCAGCCTGCGAGGCTGGGGAGCAGTCACACAGGGACGAAATTTCCAGGGCTTAGGGTCAAGCCTGGATACATCACTTCACATAAATATCCTGAAGCTAAGGGCCATTTACAATGCTCTAAGCTTAGCAAGACCTCTGCTTCAAGGTCAGCCGGTGTTGATCCAGTCGGACAACATCATGGCAGTCACCCACGTAAACAGACAGGGTGGCACAAGAAGCAGGAGGGCAATGGCAGAAGCTGCAGGGATTCTTCGCTGGGCGGAAAATCATGTGATAGCACTGTCAACAGTATTCATTCCGGGAGTGGACAACTGGGAAGCAGACTTCCTCAGCACGACCTCCACCCGGGAGAGTGGGGACTTCACCCAGAAGTCGTCCACATGATTAAAAAACTCGACAGGTATTGCGCCAGGTCCAGGGACCCTCAGGCAATAGCTGTAGACGCTCTGGTAACACCGTGGGTGTACCAGTCAGTGTATGTGTTCCCTCCTCTGCCTCTCATACCCAAGGTACTGAGATTGATAAGATGGAGAGGAGTAAGCACTATATTCGTGGCTCCGGATTGGCCAAGAAGGATTTGGTAACCGGAACTTCAAGAGATGCTCACGGAGGATCCGTGGCCTCTACCTCTAAGAAGGGACCTGCTCCAGCAAGGACCCTGTCTGTTCCAAGACTTACCGCGGCTGCGTTTGACGGCATGCCGGTTGAACACCGGATCCTGAAGGAAAAAAGGCATTCCTGATGAAGTCATCCATATCCTGATCTAAAGCCAGGAAGGATGTAACCGCAAAAACATTATCACCGCAATTGGCGAAAATATGTTGCGTGGTGCGAGGCCAGTAAGGCCCGACGGAGGAAATTCAACTGGGTCGATTCCTACATTTCCTGCAAGCAGGACTGTCTATGGGCCTAAAATTAGGATCCATTAAGGTTCAAATTTCGGCCCTGTCGATCTTCTTCCAGAAGGAACTGGCTTCAGTTCCTGAAGTCCAGACTTTTGTAAAGGGGGTACTGCATATACAGCCTCCCTTTGTGCCTCCAGTGGCACCTGGGGATCTCAATGTGGTTTTGGGATTCCTAAAATCACATTGGTTCGAATCACTTGCCACAGTGGATTTAAAATATCTCACATGGAAAGTGGTAATGCTGTTAGCCCTGGCTTCAGCCAGGCGCGTATCAGAATTGGCGGCTTTATCCTATAAAAGCCCTTACCTGATATTTCATTCGGATAGGGCGGAATTGAGTACTCGTCCTCAATTTCTCCCTAAGGTGGTTTCAGCGTTTCACATGAACCAACCTATTGTGGTACCTGCGGCTACTAGGGACTTGGAGGACTCCAAGTTGCTGGACGTAGTCAGGGCCCTGAAAATATATGTTTCCAGGACGGCTGGAGTCAGAAAATCTGACTCGCTGTTTATACTGCATGCACCCAACAAGCTGGGTGCTCCTGCTTCTAAGCAGACGATTGCTCGTTGGATTTGTAATACAATTCAGCTTGCACATTCTGTGGCAGGCCTGCCACAGCCAAAATCTGTTAAAGCCCATTCCACAAGGAAGGTGGGCTCATCTTGGGCGGCTGCCCGAGGGGTCTCGGCTTTACAACTTTGCCGAGCAGCTACTTGGTCAGGGGCAAACACGTTTGCTAAATTCTACAAATTTGATACCCTGGCTGAGGAGGACCTGGAGTTCTCTCATTCGGTGCTGCAGAGTCATCCGCACTCTCCCGCCCGTTTGGGAGCTTTGGTATAATCCCCATGGTCCTTACGGAAGTCCCAGCATCCACTAGGACGTCAGAGAAAATAAGAATTTACTTACCGATAATTCTATTTCTCGTAGTCCGTAGTGGATGCTGGGCGCCCATCCCAAGTGCGGATTGTCTGCAATACTTGTATATAGTTATTGTTACAAAAAAATCGGGTTGTTTATTGTTGTGAGCCATCTTTTCAGAGGCTCCTACGTTTATCATACTGTTAACTGGGTTCAGATCACAGGTTGTACGGTGTGATTGGTGTGGCTGGTATGAGTCTTACCCGGGATTCAAAATCCTTTCTTATTATGTACGCTCGTCCGGGCACAGTATCCTAACTGAGGCTTGGAGGAGGGTCATAGGGGGAGGAGCCAGTGCACACCAGCTATTTTAAAGCTTTTACTTTTGTGCCCAGTCTCCTGCGGAGCCGCTATTCCCCATGGTCCTTACGGAAGTTCCAGCATCCACTACGGACTACGAGAAATAGAATTATCGGTAAGTAAATTCTTCATATATATATATATATATATATATATATATATATATATATATATATATATGTCTGGGCCACCAGGTAGCGGCGGAGGTTAGATGGTGAGATCACGGTGTATGTATGTACTGTGTGTGTGTGTGTGTATATATATATATATATATATATATATATATATTAGTTATGACTGGGCCGGAGGGTGGAGGTGTTGTACAGACATAAAAGGAAGTTGTTGCTTTGTGCGGCACTTAGCAGTGTGTGTGTGTCATATGTTATTAGGGGCCTCTGTGGCCAGGGTCATCTTCTCAGAGCCGCGGACTATTTCTCTGTACGCTTATGCCGTGTATCCCGGCGACAGCGGCGTCCCCGCAGTCAGTACTATACGGTGCCCCCAGTGGCCGGAGCAGTGACGCTGAGGTATCATCTATACTGGAGGAATGAGCAGTTCTGGGTGTTACATTGTCTGTTGTTTTAGATGTTGCCCTCTGCCCCCATTAGGGACAAGCTTCGGAGGTCTGCCTGTGTATGACTGGCCCCCCTCCTCCGGCGGTGTAGCTCTGGGCTATATTTGGGAGGTGATGCTGTCAGGATTGTGTTCCAGTTTAGCACATGTCCTCAGACAGTTATTCCCTATGTGCCTGTGATCTGCGGCAGACGTCCTGAAGCTTTTCCCCTGCAGCGTCCGCCTGATTCTTCACCCGCCGCGTACAGCTGACTCACCGGCATGTTCTTGCTTCTTGTAGCTACACCGGAACTGAAGGATTTCTTCGCCAAGGCACGTAATGGATCTATCCGGCTCATAAAGGTGGTTATCGAAGACGGTGAGTAGCGGTGACTGGGGGGATGGAGGGAAGCGGGTAATATGCAACTTTGTATTGTCCTAGAGCGTTTCATATGTGCGGATTGTAACAGACACTTCCTATAGCTAAGAAATGACATTTCTTTATAGTACGCATGGCCTTATATTGATGCTGTGAGACCTTATAGTGAGATCCCCAACCAAATATATATATATATATACTGTGTGTGTGTGTGTGTATATATGTATATATATATATATATATATATCTATAATATGTATGTATGCAGCAGCGTAATGATACATATGTAGCGAGGGTTTAAATGGAAATGACCAGAGTTATCCACAGATTAGACGTAGGTGACCTGCGGCTGTACATTAGTGTGACTGCATGCTGGGTCTTGCAGTTCCTCAACCTTTGGGGTCACCAAAACCTAAGTCTGGTCTAGACTTTGAGCTTGTGTCATTGTCTCGCAGTCTGCAGGACTACTACCCCCAGCAGGTCATGTTGGGATTTCTAGTGAGGGCCCAGGAGTTATAATCTCTAACCTAATCAGATTTATTTACCCCTGAGCTGTAGAGGAAATCCTGACACCCTGGCCTGTAAATAAGACCCTGTAGCCCACAGCAACGAATCAGGATATCTTCTTTCAGCGCGAGTAAGCGCTAATATCTGATTGACTCGGCTAAAGGGTGAAGCTGCTTTATTTTGATGTAATAAGGGTCAGGGCCCAGTGTGCACACATGAAGCCAGAGGTTATGTTCGGGTAAGGGGGCCTGTGGATGTGGCCTGGGTAGCCGGCAGCTTCTAGTGCCGATGATACGGAGCTCTGACTCCTTGCCGACAGGTGGGGCGTTATCCGCGGCCATCGCTGACCGCCGCAAGAGAGGACCCGCAGGTGCAGTGATCGAGAGCAGTCAGAGGGGTCTGTCGCTGGGGTAAATAACAGGGGCTTAGCTGCACAGCGGAGCCAGAAGCCAGCTCATGGAAAATGTTTCCGAGGCCGCCTGGAATGTGTGGGCTTAGAATAGCTGAGAGATAAACACATTGGCCAATTGTACATAGAGACACGGGGATGTCACTGCTTGTTATATAGACCGATATAGCTATATACTCACCTCTGGGAGGGGGGGTACTTTCCCAATGCCTGCGCCATAGCTGGTCACTGTCACGGGTCACTGGCATTTCTCCCAGGCAGTGACAGAGGGTACCGGGAAGGGTTCATCATAACGGTGCCGCACAGCGCGGTGGCTGCGTGTACCTGTCCGACCGGGGGTTATTTCACCCTGATGTGCTCAGATACTAAAGCAGAAATGTGTACAGTAATCGTGTACAATGCAGCGTGATCCGATATAGAGTGTGTGTGTGTGTACACACACACACACACACACACACACACACACACACACACACACACACACACACACACACACACACAGTCTGTGTGTTACACTAGGATAGATAATCTCAGTCCTGTCATTTCCACTTATACATTCTTACTGTGTATGACTGCTAAAAGTAACTGGACTATATATATATATATATATATATATATATATGGGAGGATGGTGGGGTCGGGGGACGTGTGATCAGTATATAGGGGAGGATGGTGGGGTCGGGGAATGTGTGATCAGTATATAGGGGAGGATGGTGGGGTTGGGGGATGTGTGATCAGTATATAGGGGAGGATGGTGGGTCGGGCGGTGTGTGATCAGTATATAAGGGAGGATGGTGGGTCGGGGGATGTGTGATCAGTATATAGGGGAGGATGGTGAGGTCGGGGGATGTGTGATCAATATATAGGGGAGGATGGTGAGGTCGGGGATGTGTGATCAGTATATAGGGGAGAATGGTGGGGTCGGGGGACGTGTGATCAGTATATAGGGGAGGATGGTGAGGTCAGGGGATGTGTGATCAGTATATAGGGGAGGATGGTGAGGTCGGGGGATGTGTGATCAGTATATAGGGGAGGATGGTGAGGTCGGGGGATGTGTGATCAGTATATAGGGGAGGATGGTGAGGTCGGGGGATGTGTGATCAGTATATAGGGGAGGATGGTGGGTCGGGCGGTGTGTGATCAGTATATAGGGGAGGATGGTGAGGTCGGGGGATGTATGATCAGTATATAGGGGAGGATGGTGAGGTTGGGGGATGTGTGATCAGTGAATAGGGGAGGATGGTGAGGTCGGGGGATGTGTGATCAGTATATAGGGGAGGATGGTGAGGTCGGGGGGATGTGTGATTAGTATATAGGGGAGGATGGTGAGGTCGGGGGATGTGTGATTAGTATATAGGGGAGGATGGTGAGGTCGGGGATGTGTGATCAGTATATAGGGGAGAATGGTGGGGTCGGGGGATGTGTGACCAGTATATAGGGAAGGATGGTGGGGCCGGAGGATGTGTGATCAGTGAATAGGGGAGGATGGTGAGGTCGGGGGATGTGTGATCAGTATATAGGGGAGGATGGTGGGTCGGGCGGTGTGTGATCAGTATATAGGGGAGGATGGTGGGGTTGGGGGATGTGTGATCAGTATATAGGGGAGGATGGTGGGTCGGGCGGTGTGTGATCAGTATATAGGGGAGGATGGTGAGGTCGGGGGATGTGTGATCAGTATATAGGGGAGGATGGTGGGGACGGGGGATGTGTGATCAATATATAGGGGAGGATGGTGAGGTCGGGGGATGTGTGATCAGTATATAGGGGAGGATGGTGGGGTCGGGGGATGTGTGATCAGAATATAGGGGAGGATGATGGGGTTGGGCGATGTGTGATCAGTATATAGGGGAGGATGGTGAGGTCGGGGGATGTGTGATCGGTATATAGGGAAGGATGGTGAGGTCGGGGGATGTGTGATCGGTATATAGGGAAGGATGGTGGGGTCGGGGGACGTGTGATCAGTATATAGGGGAGGATGATGAGGTCGGGGGATGTGTGATCAGTATATAGGGGAGGATGGTGGGTCGGGGGATGTGTGATCAGTATATAGGGGAAGATGGTGAGGTCGGGGGATGTGTGATCAGTATATAGGGGAAGATGGTGGGGTCGGGGGATGTGTGATCAGTATATAGGGGAGGATGGTGAGGTCGGGGGATGTGTGATCAGTATATAGGGGAGGATGGTGGGGTCGGGGGATGTGTGATCAGTATATAGGGGAGGATGGTGAGGTCGGGGGATGTGTGATCAGTATATAGGGGAGGATGATGAGGCCGGGGGATGTGTGATCAGTGTATAGGGGAGGATGGTGAGGTCGGGGGATGTGTGATCAGTATATAGGGGAGGATGGTGGGTCGGGGGATGTGTGATCAGTATATAGGGGAGGATGGTGAGGTCGGGGGATGTGTGATCAGTATATAGGGGAGGATGATGAGGTCGGGGGATGTGTGATCAGTATATAGGGGAGGATGGTGAGGTCGGGGGATGTGTGATCAAGTATATAGGGGAGGATGGTGGGGTCGGGGGATGTGTGATCAGTGTATAGGGGAGGATGGTGGGGTCGGGGGTTGTGTGATCAGTATATAGGGGAGGATGGTGAGGTTGGGGGATGTGTGATCAGTATATAGGGGAGGATGGTGGGGTCGGGGGATGTGTGATCAGTATATAGGGGAGGATGGTGGGTCGGGGGATGTGTGATCAGTATATAGGGGAGGATGGTGGGGTCGGGGGATGTGTGATCAGTATATAGGGGAGGATGGTGGGGTCGGGGGATGTGTGATCAGTATATAGGGGAGGATGATGGGGTTGGGCGATGTGTGATCAGTATATAGGGGAGGATGGTGAGGTCGGGGGATGTGTGATCAGTATATAGGGGAGGATGGTGGGGTCGGGGGATGTGTGATCAGTATATAGGGGAGGATGGTGGGGTCGGGGGATGTGTGATCAGTATATAGGGGAGGATGATGAGGTCGGGGGATGTGTGATCAGTATATAGGGGAGGATGGTGGGGTCGGGGGATGTGTGATCAGTATATAGGAGAGGATGGTGAGGTCGGGGGATGTGTGATCAGTATATAGGGGAGGATGGTGGGGTCGGGGGATGTGTGATCAGTATATAGGGGAGGATGGTGGGGTCGGGGGATGTGTGATCAGTATATAGGGGAGGATGATGGGGTTGGGCGATGTGTGATCAGTATATAGGGGAGGATGGTGAGGTCGGGGGATGTGTGATCAGTATATAGGGGAGGATGATGAGGTCGGGGGATGTGTGATCAGTATATAGGGGAGGATGGTGGGGTCGGGGTATGTGTGATCAGTATATAGGGGAGGATGATGAGGTCGGGGGATGTGTGATTAGTATATAGGGGAGGATGATGAGGTCGGGGGATGTGTGATCAGTATATAGGGGAGGATGGTGGGGTCGGGGGACGTGTGATCAGTATATAGGGGAGGATGATGAGTTCAGGGGATGTGTGATCAGTATATAGGGGAGGACGGGTGATCGGCGTATAGGGGAGGACGGTTGGGGATGTGTAATTAGTATATAGGGGAGGATGGTGGGTCGGGGGATGTGTGATCAGTATATAGGGGAGGATGATGAGGTCGGGGGATGTGTGATCAGTATTTAGGGGAGGATGGTGAGGTCGGGGGATGTGTGATCAGTATATAGGGGAGGATGATGAGGTCGGGGGATGTGTGATCAGTATATAGGGGAGGATGATGAGGTCAGGGGATGTGTGATCAGTGTATAGGGGAGAATGGTGAGGTTGGGGGATGTGTGATCAGTATATAGGGGAGGATGGTGGGGTCGGGGGATGTGTGATCAGTATATAGGGGAGGGTGGTGAGGTCGGGGGATGTGTGATCAGTATATAGGGGAGGATGGTGGGTCTGGGGATGTGTGATCAGTATATAGGGGAGGATGGTGGGGTCGGGGGATGTGTGATCAGTATATAGGGGAGGATGGTGGGGTCGGGGGATGTGTGATCAGTATATAGGGGAGGATGGTGAGGTTGGGGGATGTGTGATCAGTATATAGGGGAGGATGATGAGGTCGGGGGATGTGTGATCAGTATATAGGGGAGGATGGTGAGGTTGGGGGATGTGTGATCAGTATATAGGGGAGGATGGTGGGGTCGGGGGATGTGTGATCAGTATATAGGGGAGGATGGTGAGGTCGGGGGATGTGTGATCAGTATATAGGGGAGGATGATGAGGTCAGGGGATGTGTGATCAGTGTATAGGGGAGGATGATGAGGTCAGGGGATGTGTGATCAGTATATAGGGAAGGACGGTGGGGGACGTGTGATCGGCGCATAGGGGAGGACGGTTGGGGATGTGTAATTAGTATATAGGGGAGGATGGTGGGTCGGGGGATGTGTGATCAGTATATAGGGGAGGATGGTGGGGTTGGGGGATGTGTGATCAGTATATAGGGGAGGATGGTGGGTCGGGCGGTGTGTGATCAGTATATTAGGGAGGATGGTGAGGTCGGGGGATGTGTGATCAGTATATAGGGGAGGATGGTGAGGTCGGGGGATGTGTGATTAGTATATAGGGGAGGATGGTGAGGTCGGGGGATGTGTGATCAGTATATAGGGGAGGATGGTGGGTCGGGGGATGTGTGATCAGTATATAGGGGAGGATGGTGGGGTTGGGGGATGTGTGATCAGTATATAGGGGAGGATGGTGGGTCGGGGGATGTGTGATCAGTATATAGGGGAGGATGGTGAGGTCGAGGGATGTGTGATCAGTATATAGGGGAGGATGGTGAGTCGGGGTGTGTGTGTGATCAGTATATAGGGGAGGATGGTGGGTCGGGGGATGTGTGATCAGTATATAGGGGAGGATGGTGGGTCGGGGGATGTGTGATCAGTATATAGGGGAGGATGGTGAGGTCGGGGGATGTGTAATCAGTGTATAGGGGAGGATGGTGGGGTCGGGGGATGTGTGATCAGTATATAGGGGAGAATGGTGGGGTCGGGGGATGTGTGACCAGTATATAGGGAAGGATGGTGGGGTCGGAGTATGTGTGATCAGTATATAGGGGAGGATGGTGGGGTCGGGGGATGTGTGATCAGTATATAGGGGAGGATAGTGGGTCGGGGGATGTGTGATCAGTATATAGGGGAGGATGGTGAGGTCGAGGGATGTGTGATCAGTGAATAGGGGAGGATGGTGAGGTCGGGGGATGTGTGATCAGTATATAGGGGAGGATGGTGGGTCGGGGGATGTGTGATCAGTATATAGGGGAGGATGGTGGGTCGGGGGATGTGTGATCAGTATATAGGGGAGGATGGTGAGGTTGGGGGATGTGTGATCAGTATATAGGGGAGGGGTCTGGGACTCCAGGTCGACAACAAAAAGGTTGACACACCTTAGGTCGACGCCAGTTGGTCGACACACCTTAGGTCGACATGGACAAAAGGTCGACAGGAACAAGGTCGACATGGAAAAATGTCGACATGAGTTTTTTGTTTTTTTGGTGTTGTTTTCTTCGTAGAGTAACCGGGAACCCCAATTAGTGCACCGCGTCCCCTCGCATGGCTCGCTTCTCTCGCCATGCTTCGGGCATGGTGCCTTCGCTCCGCTTCGCTCGGCACAGATTACCGTTCCAATCGTAGTCCACATGGATCGTTAAGCATGAAAAAGTTCCAAAAAAGAAAAAAATTGTGAAAAACTCATGTCGACCTTTTGTCCATGTCGACCTTATTCCTGTCGACCTTTTGTCCATGTCGACCTTTTGGCCATGTCGACCTAAGGTGTGTCGACCAATTGGCGTCGACCTAAGGTGTGTTGACCTTTTTGTTGTCAACCTGGAGTCCGGATACCAGGGGAGGATGGTGGGGTCGGGGGATGTGTGATCAGTATATAGGGGAGGATGGTGCGGTCGGGGGATGTGTGATCAGTATATAGGGCAAGATGGTGGGGTCGGGGAATGTGTGATCAGTATATAGGGGAGGATGGTGAGGTCGGGGGATGTGTGATCAGTATATAGGGGAGGATGGTGAGGTCGAGGGATGTGTGATCAGTATATAGGGGAGGATGGTGGGGTCGGGGGATGTGTGATCAGTATATAGGGGAGGATGATGAGGTCGAGGGATGTGTGATCAGTATATAGGGGAGGATGGTGGGGTCGGGGGATGTGTGATCAGTATATAGGGGAGGATGGTGAGGTCGAGGGATGTGTGATCAGTATATAGGGGAGGATGGTGGGGTCGGGGGATGTGTGATCAGTATATAGGGGAGGATGGTGGGTCGGGGGATGTGTGATCAGTATATAGGGGAGGATGGTGAGGTCGGGGGATGTGTGATCAGTATATAGGAGAGGATGGTGAGGTTGGGGGATGTGTGATCAGTATATAGGGGAGGATGATGAGGTCGGGGGATGTGTGATCAGTATATAGGAGAGGATGGTGAGGTCGGGGGATGTGTGATCAGTATATAGGGGAGGATGGTGGGGTCGGGGGATGTGTGATCAGTATATAGGGGAGGATGGTGGGGTTGAGGGATGTGTGATCAGTATATAGGAGAGGATGGTGAGGTCGGGGGATGTGTGGTCAGTATATAGGGGAGGATGGTGAGGTCGGGGGATGTGTGATCAGTGTATAGGGGAGGATGGTGGGGTCGGGGGATGTGTGATCAGTATATAGGGGAGGATGGTGGGTCGGGGGATGTGTGATCAGTATATAGGGGAGGATGATGAGGTCGGGGGATGTGTGATCAGTATATAGGGAAGGATGGTTGGTCGGGGGATGTATGATCAGTATATAGGGGAGGATGGTGAGGTCGGGGGATGTGTGATCAGTGTATAGGGGAGGATGATGAGGTCGGGGGATGTGTGATCAGTATATAGGGAAGGATGGTTGGTCGGGGGATGTATGATCAGTATATAGGGGAGGATGGTGAGGTCGGGGGATGTGTGATCAGTGTATAGGGGAGGATGGTGGGTCGGGGGATGTGTGATCAGTATATAGGGGAGGATGGTGGGGTTGGGGGATGTGTGATCAGTGTATAGGGGAGGATGATGAGGTCGGGGGATGTATGATCAGTATATAGGGGAGGATGGTGGGGTCGGGGACGTGTGATCAGTATATAGGGGAGGATGGTGGGTCGGGGGATGTGTGATCAGTATATAGGGGAGGATGGTGAGGTCGGGGGATGTATGATCAGTATATAGGGGAGGATGGTGAGGTCGGGGGATGTGTGATCAGTATATAGGGGAGGATGGTTAGGTCGGGGTATGTGTGATCGGTATATAGGGGAGGATGGTGGGATCGGGGGACGTGTGATCGGTATATAGATTAGTACTGGCATAGGCCACATCCGGCACCCCAGCTACTGTGGAACTATACATCCCAGCATGCCTGCCCCTGTGTTAGTACAGTGTGTGTGATCCGGGTTCATTGCTTGTGTTCTCGGCTCTGCAGAGCAGCTGGTGTTTGGAGCTCACAAGGAGCTGAGGCTGAACTGGGACCAAGACTACGACGCCCTCGTCCTCCCTCTCCTGGACGAGACGCAGCCCTGCTACATCCTGTACCGCCTGGATAGCCAGAACGCTCAGGGATACGAATGGCTCTTCCTGTCATGGTCACCTGACCACTCTCCGGTATGATGCAAGATCCCCGATCAGCCTCCATACAGTCACACACTCCCCCCACTCCTGTCACACAGCCTCACTTATACCTCACATCCCTAATATACAGTACAGCAGGGGTATGCAACATGCAGCCCTCCAACTGCTGAGGTACCACACATCCCAGCATGCCTTGCCACAGTATTAGTGCATGCTAAACCTGTGGCAGGGCATGCTGGGATATGTAGTACCTCAGCAGCTGGAGGGCCGCATGTTGTTTCCCAGCCGTACATAGACCTGTATATTACACTCCCCCTTGTGGCCAGATACAGGTATAGCGCCATGTCGCTGGCAGAGACTGGATGCCACGAGGTCTTACAGTGGGGCAAAAAAAGTATTTGGACAGCCACCGATTGTGCAAGTTCAACCACTTAAAAAGATGAGAGGTGTGTAATTTCCATCATAGGTACACTTCAACTGCGAGAGACAGAATCTGAAAAATAAAACCAGGAAATCACAGTGTATGATTTTTAAACAATTTACTTGTATACAGGCAAGCAGCTTGGTGAGAAGAGATTAACTGTTGGCGCAATTATTAAAAAATGGAAGAAATACAAGATCACTGACAATCTCCCTCGACTTGGGGCTCCATGCAAGATTTCACCTCATGGGGGTATCAATGATCTTGAGAACGGCGAGGAATCAGTCCAGAACTACACGGGAGGACTTGGTCAAAGACCTCATGAGAGCTGGGACCACAGTCACAAAGGTTACCATTACTAACACACTACGTCGTCATGGATTGAAATTGAAATCCTGCAGCGCCCAAATGGTCCCCCTGCTTAAGCCAGCACATGTCCAGGCCCGTCTAAAGTTTGCCAGTGACCATCTGGATGATCCAGAGGAGGATTGGGAGAATGTAATGTGGTCAGATGAGAGCAAAATCAAACTTTTTGGTATAAACTCCACTCGCCGTGTTTGGAGGGGGAAGAATGATGAATGGCATCCCAAGAACACCATACCCACTGTGAAGCATGGGGGTGGAAACATCATGCTTTGGGGCTGCTTTTCTGCAAAGCGGATAGGACGACTGATCCGTATTAAGGAGAGTATGAATGGGGCCATGTATCGTGAGATTTTGGGCAAAAACCTCCTTCCCTCAGTAAGAGCATTGAAGATGGAACGTGGCTGGGTCTTCCAGCATGACAATTACCCCAAACACACTGACATGGGCAACTAAGGAGTGTCTACGTAAGAAGCATTTCAAGGTCCTGGCGTGGCCTAGCCAGTCTCCAGACCTCAACCCAATAGAAAATCTGTGGAGGGAGTTGAAAGTCCATGTTGCCCGGCGACAGCCCCAAAACATGACAGATCTAGAGAAGATCTGCATGGAAGAGTGGGCCAAAATACCTGCTACAGTGTGTGCAAACCTGGTCAAGAACTACAGGAAACATTTGACCTCTGTAATTGCCAACCGAGGTTATATTACAAAGTATTGAGTTCAACTTTCTGATTGTCCAAATATTTATTTTCTGCAAGAATAAACAAATAAATAGTGTAACAATCATACAATGTGATTTCCAGATTCTGTCTCTCACACTTGAAATCTATGATGGGTCAACTTGCACAATTGGGGGCTGTCCAAATACTTTTTTGCCCCACTCTATCTGGCAAGTCTAGAAGTGCATTGTAATAACCATGAGCAGAGGATTTCATGTCCCTGAGGATATAAATCTGGCCCTTAAGGAGTAAAAAGGGGCAGGGCGCCGGACGCCCGAAACGGGGCGCGGCCACGCAAATTAGGGGGCGTGGCCATGCCTACGTCATTTTAGGGGCGGGGCGGCCCACAGACGCTACTATAGAGAGCGTCTGTGGCCGGCGACGTCACTGTTGGGCTTCCCCCAGCCCTCTCCCAATGCGTGAATGGATGCCGCGCGCATGCGCACGGCATCTATACACGCCGGGAGGGCAGGAAGCGGGCGGCTGTTCTAGAAGGGCGCCGCAAAAGGGGCAGGGCGGGTTTTGCCTGCTAAAAAAACGGGCAGGGCGCGACGCCCTGCTAAAACAGCCTAGAGTGAACACTACTTACGGTTATCATTAAATGGTTGTACATTGTATGACCAGGTCCTAGCTGCGCAGGTGGAGCGCGGTCTGCACTGTGCTCATGACTGCAGTGGCCCTCAGGTGCGTAACAAGCCTAGAACCTTACAGGTAACTATGATTCTCAGCGCTCCAGTTGTGGGTCATGACTGGGGGACAATTCAGGTTTTCCGAAAATTAAAATATCCTATTTAAAGAGACTGTAACGTCCAACTGTTTTCTGGCTAGATCCTAGCGTAGGGATTGCACGTGACAAAGTTTTATGTTCTCACCCTATGCAAACTACGAGCGAGTCTGGAGTTTTGTGCGTCTGCCACCTCCAGATCTGCTCTGTTATATTTTAATACCTGAATGCACCCCTAGATATGTCATACCTAGGCCTCAATGGCGCCACACACTTTGCACTGGGTCACCTCCCCATGCTGTTGTATCGTGCGGGGATTATTACACTCAATAAGTTTGACAGGAGATTTTTGATAGGAGATAAAGGGGTTATGGGGACGGGAAGAGCTGCAATGGCATCTCTACCGATTTTTGAGGAGATAGTGGTTATGGGGAAGGGAAGAGATAGAATGGCATCTGTACTGATTCATCCCTTAATAGTTGCCTTTGTTACTCTGTTGTGTTTATGAAATTATGTCCTAGTTGGTTGTTGGTTCTTTATTGAAGCACAGAGGCCACCATGTAATGTTTTACTGTTCTTCCCCAGTCCAATATGGCGGTTACAGCGGCTATTTGAAACCGTCCTCGTGTCTGAGCTTTGTGCTTTTGTGACAGGTGCGGCTGAAGATGCTGTACGCTGCAACCCGGGCCACCGTCAAGAAGGAGTTTGGAGGTGGACACATTAAAGATGAATTGTTCGGGACACTAAAGGTCAGTAATTTGCGTCAGTAAGGTCTCTAAGACGTATATAAACAGAGATACTGAAGTGGGGGTTTAAGGTGTCTTCTCTTATCCATTCATTAGCCTGGGGGATGTCTGTATCGTATATGTGCAGTTAGGGTTTGGCAGCTTAATTATATGGTGCACTCGCTTATAAATGATATAGGGGGTAATTCAGATCTGATCACCTTTGTGCGTTTTCGCACAGCGTGCGATCAGATCCGAACTGCGTATGCACTGCGCCGGCGCGTCGCACGGCTGCAAAGGGGGTCGCCGGTCAGCGACGGGTTTGTGCGAAGGATCCATTTGCATGGGCGTTCGCAACGAGATTGACAGGAAGAGGGCGTTTGTGGGTGGCAACTGACCGTTTTCTGGGAGTGCTTGGAAAAACGCAGGGGTGTCCAAGCGTTTGCAGGGCGGGTTCCTGACGTCAAATCCGGTCCCGGACAGGCTGATGTAATCGCAGCGGCTGAGTAAGTTCTGGGCTGCGCAGAGACTGCACAAAATTGTACAGCTCGGCTACACTTGCGATCGCACACTTGAACAGCTAAAATACACTCCCCCTGTAGGCGGCGACTATCTGATTGCAGGACAACAAAAAACGCAGCGATCAGGTGTGAATTAGGCCCACAGACGGGCGATTTTCTCAAATGCAACTTTAATTCTAACAACTTGTTGGTAATTTCCTGAACTAATTGTACCATTCTGTGTGGCAGGAAGACATCGCTCTCAGTGGGTACCAGAAGCACGTTTCATTCTGCGCTGCTCCGGCGCCCCTTACTGCTGCCGAGAGGGAACTGCAGCAAATCAAAATAAATGAGGTGAGTGCGCCGTGATATATGCGGCCACAGGGGGAGGCGGGCTGAGGCGTTGATCTTCCACCGTGACCTCTGGTGACTCTTTCCCAGGTAAAGACGGAGATCAGTGTGGAGAGCAAACAGCAGACTCTGCAGGGACTGTTCTTCCCTCTAAGACCAGAGGCAGAGGAGGCCATTCAGCTCTTGAAGCAGAAGAGAATCAACTACATTCAGCTGGTAGGTCGCATAGCGTCCACATCCGTCATCCTCACAGGGTCTTATATACATATGTTGGTGCACCGTTCATTATAGATTACCGTTTCAGCACTTCTCATGCTGGAGAAAATACTTTATTATCCGTTTTCGTGGTTTTCTCTGACGTCCTAGTGGATGCTGGGAACTCCGTAAGGACCAAGGGGAATAGCGGCTCCGCAGGAGACTGGGCACAAAAGTAAAGCTTTAGGACTACCTGGTGTGCACTGGCTCCTCCCCCTATGACCCTCCTCCAAGCCTCAGTTAGATTTTTGTGCCCGGCCGAGAAGGGTGCACACTAGGGGCTCTCCTGAGCTTCTTAGTGAAAGTTTAGTTTTAGGTTTTTTATTTTCAGTGAGACCTGCTGGCAACAGGCTCACTGCATCGAGGGACTAAGGGGAGAAGAAGCGAACTCACCTGCGTGCAGAGTGGATTGGGCTTCTTAGGCTACTGGACACCATTAGCTCCAGAGGGACCGAACACAGGCCCAGCCTCGGAGTCCGGTCCCAGAGCCGCGCCGCCGGCCCCCTTACAGAGCCAGAAGCAAGAAGAGGTCCGGAAAATCGGCGGCAGAAGACATCCGGTCTTCACCAAGGTAGCGCACAGCACTGCAGCTGTGCGCCATTGCTCCTCAGCACACTTCACACTTCGGTCACTGAGGGTGCAGGGCGCTAGGGGGGGGCGCCCTGAGCAGCAATAAAAACACCTTGGCTGGCGAAAATACATCACATATAGCCCCCAGGGCTATATGGATGAATTTTAACCCCTGCCAGATTCCACAGAAAAACGGGAGAAAAGGCCGCCGAGAAGGGGGCGGAGCCTATCTCCTCAGCACACTGGCGCCATTTTCTCTCACAGCTCCGTTGGAGGGAAGCTCCCTGGCTCTCCCCTGCAGTTACTACACTACAGAAAGGGGTTAAAAAAGAGAGGGGGGCACTAATTAGGCGCAGTATAACAATACAGCAGCTATAAGGGGAAAAACACTTATATAAGCTTATCCCTGTATATATATATAGCGCTCTGGTGTGTGCTGGCATACTCTCCCTCTGTCTCCCCAAAGGGCTAGTGGGGTCCTGTCCTCTATCAGAGCATTCCCTGTGTGTGTGCTGTGTGTCGGTACGTTGTGTCGACATGTATGAGGAGGAAAATGAGGTGGAGGCGGAGCAATTGCCTGTAACAGAGATGTCACCCCCTAGGGAGTCGACATCTGAGTGGATGAGCTTATGGAAGGAATTATGTGAGTCAGCTCTTTACAAAAGATTGATGACATGAGACAGCCGGCGACTCAGCCTGTGCCTGTCCAGGTGTCTCAAAAGCCATCAGGGGCTCTAAAACGCCCGTTACCGCAGATGGCAGATACAGACGCCGACACGGATACTGACTCCAGTGTCGACGATTAAGAGACGAATGTGACTTCCAGTAGGGCCACACGTTACATGATTGAGGCTATGGAAAATGTTTTTACACATTTCTGATAATACCAGTACCACTAAAAAGGGTATTAGGTTGGGTGAGAAAAAACTGCCTGTAGTTTTTCCTGCATCTGAGGAATTAAATGAAGTGTGTGATGATGCGTGGGTTTCCCCCGATAAAAACTGTTAATTCCTAAAAAGTTATTAGCATCATACCCCTTCCCGCCAGAGGATAGGGCACGTTGGGAAACACCCCCTAGGGTGAATAAAGCGCTCACACGCTTGTCTAAACAGGTGGCACTACCGTCCCCGGATACGGCCGCCCTTAAGGAACCTGCTGACAGAAAGCAGTAAAATATCCTAAAATGTATATACACTCACACGGGTGTGATACTGCGACCAGCAATCGCCTCAGCCTGGATGTACAGTGCTGGGGTGGCTTGGTCGGATTCCCTGACTGACAATATTGATACCCTAGATAGGGACAGTATATTACTGACTATAGAGCATTTAAAAGATGCATTTCTATATATGCGTGATGCACAGAGGGATATTTGCCGACTGGCATCAAGAGTAAGTGCGCTGTCCATTTCTGCCAGAAGAGGGTTATGGACAAGACAGTGGTCAGGTGATGCTGATTCCAAAAGGCATATGGAAGTATCGCCTTATAAAAGGGAGGAGTTATTTGGGGTAGGTCTAACAGGCCTGGTGGCCACGGCAACGGCTGGAAAATCCACATTTTTACCCCAGGTAGCCTCTCAACATAAGAAGACGCCGTATTATCAGGCGCAGTCCTTTGCGCCCCATAAGCAGAAGCCCTCTCCCGTTTTCTGCCAAGTCCTCAGCATGACGCTGGGGCTTTACAAGCGGACTCAGGCACGGTGGGGGCCCGTCTCAAAAATTTCAGCGTGCAGTGGGCTCACTCACAGGGGACCCCTGGATCCTTCAGGTGGTATCTCAGGGGTACAAATTGGAATTCGAGACGTCTCCCCTTCGCCGTTTTCCTAAAGTCTGCTTTACCGACGTCTCCCTCCGACAGGGAGGCGGTATGGGAAGCCATTCACAAGCTGTATTCCCAGCAGGTGATAATCAAGGTACCCCTCCTACAACAGGAAAAGGGGTATTATTCCACGCTGTTTGTGGTACCGAAGCCGGACGGCTCGGTGAGACCTAATTTAAATCTGAAATCCTTGAACACTTACATACAAAGGTTCAAATTCAAGATGGAGTCACTCAGAGCGGTGATGGCAAACCTGGAAGAAGGGGATTATATGGTGTCTCTGGACATCAAGGATGCTTATCTCCATGTCCCAATTTACCCTTCTCACCAAGGGTACCTCAGGTTTGTGGTACAGAACTGTCACTATCCGTTTCAGACGCTGCCGTTTGGATTGTCCACGGCACCCCGGGTCTTTACCAAAGTAATGGCCGAAATGATGATACTCCTTCGAAGGAAGGGAGTTTTAATTATCCCTTACTTGGACGATCTCCGGATAAGGGCAAGATCCAGGGAACGGTTGGTAGTCGGGGTAGCACTATCTCAAGTAGTGTTGCGGCAGCACGGTTGGATTCTTAATATTCCAAAATCGCAGCTGATCCCGACGACACGTCTTCTATTCCTAAGGATGATCCTGGACACAGTCCAGAAAAAGGTGTTTCTCCAGGAGGAGAAAGCCAGGGAGTTATCCGAACTAGTCAGAAACCTCCTAAAACCAGGCCAAGTGTCAGTGCAGCAGTGCACAAGGGTCCTGGGAAAAATGGTGGCTTCCTACGAAGCAATTCCATTCGGCAGATTCCACGCAAGAACTTTCCAGTGGGACCTGCTGGGAAAGTGGTCCGGATCGCATCTTCAGATGCATCAGCGGATAACCCTGTCACCAAAGACAAGGGTGTCTCTCCTGTGGTGGTTGCAGAGTGCTCATCTTCTAGAGGGCGCAGATTCGGCATTCAGGACTGGGTCCTGGTGACCACGGATGCCAGCCTGCGAGGCTGGGGAGCAGTCACACAGGGAAAAAATTTCCAGGGCTTGTGGTCAAGCCTGGAGACATCACTTCACATAAATATCTTGGAGCTAAGGGCCATTTACAATGCCCTAAGCCAAGCAAGACCTCTGCTTCAAGGTCAGCCGGTGCTGATCCAGTCGGACAACATCACGGCAGTCGCCCACGTAGAGAAGCTGCAAGGATTTTTCGCTGGGCGGAAAATCATGTGATAGCATTGTCAGCAGTGTTCATTCCGGGAGTGGACAACTGGGAAACAGACTTCCTCAGCAGAAGTCTTCCACATGATTGTAAACCGTTGGGAAAAACCAAAGGTGGACATGATGGCGTCCCGCCTAAACAAAAAAATTGGACAGGTATTGCGCCAGGTCAAGGGACCCTCAGGCAATAGCTGTGGACGCTCTGGTAACACCGTGGGTGTACCAGTCAGTGTATGGGTTCCCTCCTCTTCCTCTCTTACCAAAAGTATTGAGAATTATAAGACGGAGGGGAGTAAGAACTATACTCGTGGCTCCGGATTGGCCAAGAAGGACTTGGTACCCGGAACTTCAAGAGATGCTCACGGAGGACCCGTGGCCTCTACCTCTAAGAAGGGACCTGCTCCATCAAGGACCCTATATATTCCAAGACTTACCGCGGGTACGTTTGACGGCAGGGCGGTTGAACGCCGGATCCTGAAGGAAAAAGGCATTCCGGATGAAGTCATCCCTACCCTGATCAAAGCCAGGAAGGATGTAACCGCAAAGCATTATCACCGCATTAGGCGAAAATATGTTGCGTGGTGCGAGGCCAGTAAGGCCCCGATGGAGGAATTTCAACTAGGTCGATTCCTGCATTTCCTGCAAACAGGAGTGTCTATGGGCCTAAAATTGGGGTCCATTAAGGTTCAAATTTCGGCCCTGTCAATTTTCTTCCAGAAAGAACTAGCTTCAGTTCCTGAAGTTCAGACGTTTGTAAAAGGGGTACTGCATATACAGCCTCCTTTTGTGCCTCCAGTGGCACCTTGGGATCTCAATGTAGTTTTGGGGTTCCTAAAGTCACAATGGTTTGAACCACTTGAATCTGTGGAGTTAAAATATCTCACATGGAAAGTGGTCATGCTGTTGGCCCTGGCCTAGGCCAGGCGCGTGTCAGAATTGGCGGCTTTATCCTGTAAAAGCCCTTATCTGATCTTCCATTCAGACAGGGCGGAATTGAGGAATCGTCCTCATTTTCTCCCTAAGGTGGTTTCAGCGTTTCATCTGGACCAACCTATTGTGGTACCTGCGGCTACTAGTGACTTGGAGGACTCCAAGTTGTTGGACATAGTCAGGGCCCTGAAAATATATGTTTCCAGGACGGCTGGAGTCAGAAAATCTGACTTGCTGTTTATCCTGTATGCACCCAACAAGCTGGGTGCTCCTGCTTCTAAGCAGACTATTGCTCGTTGGATTTGAAATACAATTCAGCTTGCACATTCTGTGGCAGGCCTGCCACAGCCAAAATCTGTAAAAGCCCATTCCACAAGGAAGGTGGGCTCATCTTGGGCGGCTGCCCGAGGGGTCTCGGCTTTACAACTTTGCCGAGCAGCTATTTGGTCAGGGGCAAACACGTTTGCTAAATTCTACAAATTTGATACCCTGGCTGAGGAGGACCTGGAGTTCTCTCATTCGGTGCTGCAGAGTCATCCGCACTCTCCCGCCCGTTTGGGAGCTTTGGTATAATCCCCATGGTCCTTACGGAGTTCCCAGCATCCACTAGGATGTCAGAGAAAATAAGAATTTACTTACCGATAATTCTATTTCTCTATCGTCCTAGTGGATGCTGGGGTTCCTGAAAGGACCATGGGGAATAGCGGCTCCGCAGGAGACAGGGCACAAAAAGTAAAGCTTTACGATCAGGTGGTGTGTACTGGCTCCTCCCCCTATGACCCTCCTCCAAGCCTCAGTTAGATTTTGTGCCCGGCCGAGAAGGGTGCAATCTAGGTGGCTCTCCTAAAGAGCTGCTTAGAAAAGTTTAGCTTAGGTTTTTTATTTTACAGTGAGTCCTGCTGGCAACAGGATCACTGCAACGAGGGACTTAGGGGAGAAGAAGTGAACTCACTTGCGTGCAGGATGGATTGGCTTCTTGGCTACTGGACATCAGCTCCAGAGGGACGATCACAGGTACAGCCTGGATGGTCACCGGAGCCTTGCCGCCGGCCCCCTTGCAGATGCTGAAGTAAGAAGAGGTCCAGAATCGGCGGCAGAAGACTCCTCAGTCTTCTAAAGGTAGCGCACAGCACTGCAGCTGTGCGCCATTTTCCTCTCAGCACACTTCACACGGCAGTCACTGAGGGTGCAGGGCGCTGGGAGGGGGGCGCCCTGGGAGGCAAATGAAAACCTATTTTGGCTAAAAATACCTCACATATAGCCTCCGGAGGCTATATGGAGATATTTAACCCCTGCCAGAATCCGTTAAGAGCGGGAGACGAGGCCGCCGAAAAAGGGGCGGGGCCTATCTCCTCAGCACACAGCGCCATTTTCCCTCACAGAAAGGCTGGAGGGAAGGCTCCCAGGCTCTCCCCTGCACTGCACTACAGAAACAGGGTTAAAACAGAGAGGGGGGGCACTAATTTGGCGTTAGAAATATATAATAAAGATGCTATAAGGGAAAACACTTATATAAGGTTGTCCCTATATAATTATAGCGTTTTTGGTGTGTGCTGGCAAACTCTCCCTCTGTCTCTCCAAAGGGCTAGTGGGTCCTGTCCTCTATCAGAGCATTCCCTGTGTGTGTGCTGTGTGTCGGTACGTGTGTGTCGACATGTATGAGGACGATGTTGGTGAGGAGGCGGAGCAATTGCCTGTAATGGTGATGTCACTCTCTAGGGAGTCGACACCGGAATGGATGGCTTATTTAGGGAATTACGTGATAATGTCAACACGCTGCAAGGTCGGTTGACGACATGAGACGGCCGACAAACAATTAGTACCGGTCCAGACGTCTCAAAAACACCGTCAGGGGTTTTAAAACGCCCGTTTACTTTAGTCGGTCGACACAGACACAGACAGGGACACTGAATCCAGTGTCGACGGTGAATAAACAAACGTATTCCTTATTAGGGCCACACGTTAAAGGCAATGAAGGAGGTGTTACATATTTCTGATACTACAAGTACCACAAAAGAGGGTATTATGTGGGATGTGAAAAAACTACCGTAGTTTTTCCTGAATCAGATAAATTAAATAAAGTGTGTGATGATGCGTGGGTTCCCCCCGATAGAAAATTAGGGGCGGTATACCCTTTCCCGCCAGAAGTTAGGGCGCGTTGGGAAACACCCCTTAGGGTGGCTAAGGCGCTCACACGCTTATCAAAACAAGTGGCGGTACCGTCTATAGATAGGGCCGTCCTCAAGGACCAGCTGACAGGAGGCTGGAAAATATCATAAAAAGTATATACACACATACTGGTGTTATACTGCGACCAGCGATCGCCTCAGCCTGGATGTGCAGAGCTGGGGTGGCTTGGTCGGATTCCCTGACTAAAAATATTGATACCCTTGACAGGGACAGTATTTTATTGACTATAGAGCATTTAAAGGATGCATTTCTATATATGCGAGATGCACAGAGGGATATTTGCACTCTGGCATCAAGAGTAAATGCGATGTCCATATCTGCCAGAAGATGTTATGGACACGACAGTGGTCAGGTGATGCAGATTCCAAACGGCACAAAGGTGTATTGCCGTATAAAGGAAGAGGAGTTATTTGGGGTCGGTCCATCGGACCTGGTGGCCACGGCAACTGCTGGAAAATCCACCGTTTTTACCCTAAGTCACATCTCTGCAGAAAAAGACACCGTCTTTTCAGCCTCAGTCCTTTCGTCCCTATAAGATCATATCTGCCCAGGGATAGAGGAAAGGGAAGAAGACTGCAGCAGGCAGCCCATTCCCAGGAACAGAAGCGTTCCACCGCTTCTGACAAGTTCTCAGCATGGCGCTGAGACCGTACAGGACCCCTGGATCCTACAAGTAGTATCCCAGGGGTACAGATTGGAATGTTGAGACGTTTCCCCTTCGCAGGCTCCTGAAGTCTGCTTTACCAAGGTCTCCCTCCGACAAGGAGGCAGTATGGGAAAAAATTCACAAGCTGTATTCCCAGCAGGTGATAATTAAATTACCTCTCCTACTACAAGAAAAGGGGTATTATTCCACACTATATTGTGGTACTGAAGCCAGAAGGCTAGGTGAGACTTATTCTAAAAAATTTTTTGAACACTTACAAAGGTTCAAATCAAGATGGAGTCACTCAGAGCAGTGATAACGAACCAGGAAGAAGGGGACTATATAGTGTCCCGGGACATCAGGGATGCTTACATCTATGTCCCAAATTTGCCCTTCTCACTAAGGGTACCTCAGGTTCGTGGTGCAGAACTGTCACTATCAGTTTCAGACGCTGCCGTTTGGATTGTCCACGGCACCCCGGGTCTTTACCAAGGTAATGGCCGAAATGATGATTCTTCTTCGAAGAAAAGGCGTCTTAATTATCCCTTACTTGGACGATCTCCTGATAAGGGCATAGTCCAGGGAACAGTTGGAGGTCGGAGTAGCACTATCTCGGATACTGCTACAACAGCACGGGTGGATTCTAAATATTCCAAAATCGCAGCTGATCCCGACGACACGTCTGCTGTGCCTAGGGATGATTCTGGACACAGTCCAGAAAAAGGTGTTTCTCCCGGAAGAGAAAGCCAGGGAGTTATCCGAGCTAGTCAGGAACCTCCTAAAAACAGTGCATCATTGCACAAGGGTCCTGGTAAAAATGGTGGCTTCCTACGAAGCAATTCCATTCGGCAGATTTCACGCAAGAACTTTTCAGTGGGATCTGCTGGACAAATGGTCCGGATCGCATCTTCAGATGCATCAGCGGATAACCCTATATCCAAGGACAAGGGTGTCTCTCCTGTGGTGGTTATAGAGTGCTCATCTTCTAGAGGGCCGCAGATTCGGCATTCAGGATTGGATGCTGGTGACCACGGAGCCCAGCCCGAGAGGCTGGGGAGCAGTCACACAAGGAAAAAATTTCCAGGGAGTGTGATCAAGTCTGGAGACTTTTCTCCACATAAATATACTGGAGCTAAGGGTAAATTTATAATGCTCTAAGCTTAGCAAGACCTCTGCTTCAAGGTCAGCCGGTATTGATCCAGTGGGAAAAACATCACGGCAGTCGCCCACGTAAACAGACAGGGCGACACAAGAAGCAGGAGGGCAATGGCAAAAACTGCAAGGACTTTTCGCTGGGCGGAAAATCATGTGATAGCACTGTCAGCAGTGTTTCATCCCGGGAATGGAAACTGGGAAGCAGACTTCCTCAGCAGGCACGACCTCCACCCGGGAGAGTGGAAACTTCATCGGGAAGTTTTTTCCACATGATTGTAAACCGTTGGGAAATACCAAAGGTGGACATGATGGCGTCCCGTCTGAACAAAAAACGGGACAGGTATTGCGCCAGGTCAAGAGACCCTCAGGCAATAGCTGTGGACGTTCTGGTAACACCGTGGGTGTACCAGTCGGTGTATGTGTTCCCTCCTCTGCTTCTCATACCTAAGGTGCTGAGAATTATAAGACGTAGAGGAGTAAGAACTATACTCATGGCTCCGGATTGGCCAAGAAGGACTTGGTACCCGGAACTTCAAGAGATGCTTACAGAGGTCTTATGGCCTCTGCTGCTAAGAAGGGATTTGCTTCAGCAAGTACCATGTCTGTTCCAAGACTTACCGCAGCTGCGTTTGTCGGCATGGCGGTGGAACGCCGGATCCTAAGGGAAAAAGGCATTCCGGAAGAGGTCATTCCTACCCTGGTCAAAGCCAGAAAGGAGGTGACCGCACAACATTATCACCACATGTGGCGAAAATATGTTGCGTGGTGTGAGGCCAGGATGGCCCCTCAAAGAAATTTCAACTCGGTCGTTTCCTGCATTTCCTGCAAACAGGAGTGTCTATGGGCCGCAAATTGGGGTCCATTAAGGTTCAAATTTCGGCCCTGTCGATTTTCTTCCAGAAAGAATTGGCTTCAGTTCCTGAAGTCCAGAAGTTTGTCAAGGGAGTATTGCATATACAACCCCCTTTTGTGCCTCCAGTGGCACTGTGGGATCTCAACGTAGTTCTGGGATTCCTCAAATCACATTGGTTTAAAACCAGTCAAATCTGTGGATTTGAAGCATCTCACATGAAAAGTGACCATGCTCTTGGCCCTGGCCTGGACCAGGCGAGTGTCAAATTGGTGTTTTTTTCTCAAAAAAGCCCATATCTGTTTGTCCATTCGGACAGGGCAGAGCTGCGGACTCGTCCCCAGTTCTCTCCCTAAGGTGGTGTCAGTTTTTCACCTGAACCAGCTTATTGTGGTGCCTTGCACCTACTAGGGACTTGGAGGACTCCAAGTTGCTAGATGTTGTCAGGGCCCTGAAAATATGTTCCAGGACGGCTGGAGTCAGGAAAACTGACTTGCTGTTATCCTGTATGCACCCAACAAACTGGGTGCTCTTGCTTCTAAGCAGACTATTGCTAGTTGGATGTGTAATACAATTCAGCTTGCACATTCTGTGGCAGGCCTGCCACAGCCAAAATATGTAAATGCCCATTCCACAAGGAAGGTGGGCTCATCTTGGGCGGCTGCCCGAGGGGTCTCGGCTTTACAACTTTGCCGAGCGGTTATTTAGTCAGGGGCAAACACGTTTGTAAAATCCTACAAATTTGATACCCTGGCTAAGGAGGACCTGGAGTTCTCTCATTCGGTGCTGCAGAGTCATCCGCACTCTCCCGCCCGTTTGGGAGCTTTGGTATTATCCCCATGGTCCTTTCAGGAACCCCAGCATCCACTAGGACGATAGAGAAAATAAGAATTTACTTACCGATAATTCTATTTCTCGGAGTCCGTAGTGGATGCTGGGCGCCCATCCCAAGTGCGGATTGTCTGCAATACTTGTACATAGTTACAAAAATCGGGTTATTATTGTTGTGAGCCATCTTTTCAGAGGCTCCGCTGTTATCATACTGTTAACTGGGTTCAGATCACAGGTTGTACAGTGTGATTGGTGTGGCTGGTATGAGTCTTACCCGGGATTCAAAATCCTTCCTTATTGTGTACGCTCGTCCGGGCACAGTACCTAACTGAGGCTTGGAGGAGGGTCATAGGGGGAGGAGCCAGTACACACCACCTGATCGTAAAGCTTTACTTTTTGTGCCCTGTCTCCTGCGGAGCCGCTATTCCCCATGGTCCTTTCAGGAACCCCAGCATCCACTACGGACTCCGAGAAATAGAATTATCGGTAAGTAAATTCTTATTTTCTCGTAGTCCGTAGTGGATGCTGGGCGCCCATCCCAAGTGCGGATTGTCTGCAATACATGTACATAGTTATTGTTAACTAAATCGGGTTATTGTTGTTGTGAGCCATCTATCCAGAGGCTCCTCTGTTATCATGCTGTTAACTGGATTCAGATCACAGGTTGTACGGTGTGATTGGTCTGGCTGGTATGAGTCTTACCCGGGATTCATAAATCCTTCCTTATTGTGTACGCTCGTCCGGGCACAGTATCCTAACTGAGGCTTGGAGGAGGGTCATAGGGGGAGGAGCCAGTGCACACCAGGTAGTCCTAAAGCTTTACTTTTGTGCCCAGTCTCCTGCGGAGCCGCTATTCCCCATGGTCCTTACGGAGTTCCCAGCATCCACTACGGACTATGAGAAATAGAATTATCGGTAAGTAAATTCTTATTTTCCCCCCCCCATGACTTGGTAACAGCCTGCAGTACATACTTACAGCCTGCAGGTGTCACTGTGTGCAGTGATGAAGAGGTTTATTTCATTTATATATGTATTTGTGCGTTTTATAAAGGATTTATCACCAATATGTTGGATTTTCCCGATTATGGAGAAACCCCGGCAGCTCTGAAGGGCATCCCGCCTATATGTAATTTAGGGAATGTAGGAAAATTTAGATTCAGAGTGGACAAATTCCCCCCCCCCCCCACCCCCCACCCCCCCCATTCATTTACATAACACGTAGCGCAAGCCATGTATTTCTGTCCATTCAACTCATACAGGAACATAGAATCCTGTAACCGGTGGTGTACACAGCGGTATAACATCTGGCTGCTCAGGGGACCCAGCATCAGGCTGTCACCAACACCTGCAGTACATAAGGCAGCCTGGGGAGTGTGTGAAAGACACAGAGGCACGAGTAGCTGATGCCTCACGTGCCTCAATGATGTTGTCATTGTCTCCCGGACGTCCCCAGGGCAGTCATGTCAGATGGCACCCAAGGGAGTATAACATTTCCACACGGGATCAGTCGGGAGTCCAGACGCTTTTATAATATAGGAATGCTTCACATTAGGGACAGGAGAAGGCCACCGCTCATATAACTCCCTCTCATCGGGCCTTTCAGGGCTGCTCCGCCATACCTGTTCTGTCCCCGCTGATAATAGCTCCTTCTCATTGTCTAGAAACTGGATCTAGAAAAGGAGACCATTGACCTAGTACATACAAAGCACACCGATATCCAAGACCTGCCGTCGAGGGTCCCTAAGGACACCGCCCGCTATCATTTCTTCCTCTACAAACACTCCCACGAGGGGGACTACCTGGAGTCTGTAGGTAAGTGCTGTCCTGGTGTAACCTAGACCATGGGGCTACTCCCTCCCACCTCCATGGAAACCCTCCTTATAATGAGAGCGCAATCATTTCACTAACTTATAGACGATCCCGTAGGTTTCCCAATAGTGACCTCCTCTACGGGGGGATGTATCAAGGCTTGGAGAGAGCTGAAGTGGCGAAGTTGCCCAAAGCAACCAATCCGCTTCTAGCTGTCATTTCAGAGACTCTGCTATGTAAATGACAGAATCTGATTGGCTGCTGTGTGTTACACCTCCAATTTATCTCTCTCCAAGGCTTGATGCATCTCCGCCTTCCATTGCTAGTTACAGAATCTCCAGAGGTCCTTTTGGTGTGTGCAGTGACTGAATCTTCTCCTTTCCAGTCTTCATTTACTCCATGCCGGGCTACAAGTGTGGTATCAAGGAGCGCATGCTGTACTCCAGCTGCAAGAACCGGCTGCTGGAATCCGTGGAGCAGGACTTCCAGCTGGACGTTGCTAAGAAGGTAACATTGCCGCTGTAGTGACGGCTGGCTAGCCGAGTCCTTTACTCTGGTTACGCTGAGATTATCGGTAGTACTGCGCGGTCACCTGCCCACTGCCGGACCAGTATGCGGAACAGTGCGGGCTATCATGAGGCACTGTATTGTGAGGTGTTGGTGCCTCATTACCACTATTATTTAGAGTGTGTTCTCATCACGATTGGATCAGGCCACATAATCGCTGCCTCTGCGGAGTATGGCTGACGGGTGAGCGTGGGAACGCTAGGTACAAAGGCAGCTGACCCTGTTTGGTGGACGGATGCAGTGTTCACACCACAGGAGAACCGTACACTGGGGCTAATGCCACCGGGAATGTGTGCGCAGATACGGTGCGCAGCCGCATGGACTTGTACGGAGACGCCCATCTGCGACACTGCGAGTCCTGGCGGCTACGTACATCGCACAGCGTCCGTCACAGATCGGTCTGTTATCTGACTACAGAGTAGCCCTGTAGGTGTCAGTATAGGATGATGTCCCTATAGAACAGAGAGTAGTCCTAGTTACTCCATAAGGTGCTGTCACTATAGGATGATGTCCCTATAGAACAGAGAGTAGTCCTAGTTACTCCATAAGGTGCCGTCACTATAGGATGATGTCCCTATAGAACAGAGAGTAGTCCTAGTTACTCCATAAGGTGCTGTCACTATAGAATGATGTCCCTATAGAACAGAGAGTAGTCCTAGTTACTCCATAAGGTGCCGTCACTATAGGATGATGTACCTATAGAACAGAGAGTAGTCCTAGTTACTCCATAAGGTGCTGTCACTATAGAATGATGTCCCTATAGAACAGAGAGTAGTCCTAGTTACTCCATAAGGTGCTGTCACTATAGGATGATGTCCCTATAGAACAGAGAGTAGTCCTAGTTACTCCATAAGGTGCTGTCACTATAGGATGATGTCCCTATAGAACAGAGAGTAGTCCTAGTTACTCCATAAGGTGCCGTCACTATAGGATGATGTCCCTATAGAACAGAGAGTAGTCCTAGTTACTCCATAAGGTGCTGTCACTATAGAATGATGTCCCTATAGAACAGAGAGTAGTCCTAGTTACTCCATAAGGTGCCGTCACTATAGGATGATGTACCTATAGAACAGAGAGTAGTCCTAGTTACTCCATAAGGTGCTGTCACTATAGGATGATGTCCCTTTAGAACAGAGAGTAGTCCTAGTTACTCCATAAGGTGCTGTCACTATAGGATGATGTCCCTATAGAACAGAGAGTAGTCCTAGTTACTCCATAAGGTGCTGTCACTATAGAATGATGTCCCTATAGAACAGAGAATAGTCCTAGTTACTCTATAAGGTGCTGTCACTATAGGATGATGTCCCTATAGAACAGAGAGTAGTCCTAGTTACTCCATAAGGTGCCGTCACTATAGGATGATGTCCCTATAGAACAGAGAATAGTCCTAGTTACTCCATAAGGTGCTGTCACTATAGGATGATGTCCCTATAGAACAGAGAGTAGTCCTAGTTACTCCATAAGGTGCCGTCAGTATAGGATGATGTCCCTATAGAACAGAGAATAGTCCTAGTTACTCCATAAGGTGCCGTCACTATAGGATGATGTCCCTATAGAACAGAGAATAGTCCTAGTTACTCCATAAGGTGCCGTCACTATAGGATGATGTCCCTATAGAACAGAGAGTAGTCCTAGTTACTCCATAAGCTGCTGTCACTATAGGATAATGTCCCTATAGAACAGAGAGTAGTCCTAGTTACTCCATAAGGTGCCGTCACTATAGGATGATGTCCCTATAGAACAGAGAGTAGTCCTAGTTACTCCATAAGGTGCTGTCACTATAGGATGATGTCCCTATAGAACAGAGAGTAGTCCTAGTTACTCCATAAGGTGCTGTCACTATAGGATGATGTCCCTATAGAACAGAGAGTAGTCCTAGTTACTCCATAAGGTGCCGTCACTATAGGATGATGTCCCTATAGAACAGAGAATAGTCCTAGTTACTCCATAAGGTGCCGTCACTATAGGATGATGTCCCTATAGAACAGAGAGTAGTCCTAGTTACTCCATAAGGTGCTGTCACTATAGGATGATGTCCCTATAGAACAGAGAGTAGTCCTAGTTACTCCATAAGGTGCCGTCACTATAGGATGATGTCCCCATAGAACTGAGAATAGTCCTAGTTACTCCATAAGGTGCAGTCACTATAGGATGATGTCCCTATAGAACAGAGAGTAGTCCTAGTTACTCCATAAGGTGCTGTCACTATAGGATAATGTCCCTATAGAACAGAGAGTAGTCCTAGTTACTCCATAAGGTGCCGTCACTATAGGATGATGTCCCTATAGAACAGAGAGTAGTCCTAGTTACTCCATAAGGTGCCGTCACTATAGGATAATGTACCTATAGAACAGAGAGTAGTCCTAGTTACTCCATAAGGTGCCGTCACTATAGGATGATGTCCCTATAGAACAGAGAGTAGTCCTAGTTACTCCATAAGGTGCTGTCACTATAGGATGATGTCCCTATAGAACAGAGAGTAGTCCTAGTTACTCCATAAGGTGCCGTCACTATAGGATGATGTCCCTATAGAACAGAGAGTAGTCCTAGTTACTTCATAAGGTGCCGTAACTATAGGATAATGTACCTATAGAACAGAGAGTAGTCCTAGTTACTCCATAAGGTGCTGTCACTATAGGATGATGTCCCTATAGAACAGAGAGTAGTCCTAGTTACTCCATAAGGTGCTGTCACTATAGGATGATGTCCCTATAGAACAGAGAATAGTCCTAGTTACTCCATAAGGTGCTGTCACTATAGAATGATGTCCCTATAGAACAGAGAATAGTCCTAGTTACTCCATAAGGTGCCGTCACTATAGGATGATGTCCCTATAGAACAGAGAGTAGTCCTAGTTACTCCATAAGGTGCCGTCACTATAGGATGATGTCCCTATAGAACAGAGAGTAGTCCTAGTTACTCCATAAGGTGCCGTCACTATAGGATGATGTCCCTATAGAACAGAGAGTAGTCCTAGTTACTCCATAAGGTGCTGTCACTATAGGATGATGTCCCTATAGAACAGAGGTCGGCAGGTTGTGTCTTTGCCTGTTAATCTTTATATTACAATAGAGCAGAAGAGTGCCCCTTTAAATAAAAGTTAGATTTGGCCGGTATTCCGCCAGTCGGGTGAACTCGGACTCCGTTAGTTCTCGGCCCATGACGAAACCTGTATCCACGTTTGTGTCTCTATTTTCCAGGTTGAAATTGAAGACGGGTCTGAGCTGACGTCAGAGTTTCTGTACGACGAAGTCCACCCCAAACAACACGCCTTCAAACAGGCTTTTGCCAAACCCAAAGGTCCCGCAGGGAAACGCGGACAGAAGCGCCTGATAAAGGGGCCGGGGGAGAATGGGGAGGACAGTTAGACAGGCGACTGATGTCCAAGTCTGGGCCTTCCATATGCTGCCAGGATGGACCTGTGTAATGGTTTTTAAGTTGAAACGGGTGGGTGTCTGCGCCCCCTCCTCTTCCTCTGTAGCTGTGGCTTCTTACATGGACACGGTCCGGGAGAAATCTTCCCTTTTATCTCTTACGTTTTGCTTTTGTCTAAGCCAGAATGATGCCAGACCTGGTGCCAATCTCCCCCGCAACCTCTCCGTCACCCACATTGTGCGTGTTCCAGGTCGTGTCGCTCACGGCTTCCTGACACATGCCACTGGCGTGACCTCAGCCGCTTTCATCCGTCTGCATACAATGGACAGGAGTGGTGCAATTAGGAGGATTTAATGACTTTTATACTCTTTCTGTAGTGCTGGTATTAGCCGCCTGTATAATTATGTTACTGTTTAGCTTTGGAATTGGGCAACAGGCATCTAGGGTTACATGTCATGAAATCGGCTTAAGGCTTCGCCAGAAAAGTTTCTCTCGTCTGGAGGCGTCGGCGGCTGCGCTTCCGAGATGCTGGAAAAGGTGGTTTCCCTTCCCATTGCTGTGGTCATACTACACCGGTGAGACCTGGGCCCAAAGGGATAGAATCCTTTCCTGGTCCTGCTTACTGCCAAGTCACTTCATCCCGGCCTGTTACATTTACTCCCCGGAGGTGGCATACATTCCAGACAAAGCATCAGCCAAGACCCCAGTCTACCTTGGAAATCAGATTATTTCACCCTAAGCTCTGTATTTTCTATACAAAATTAATAAAAGTACTTTGTTTTTAAGTACGGACTGACTTGTTATTGCCCGGGGGTGGGGTGATGCTGTATAATCCTGCTGACCTGTGATTTACTGGGTGCGTGCCACGTTTTCAGCCACGCAGGGCCTGACTCGGCTGTACGGTAGTGCATTCGCAGCTGCCATCCCGTGCGCTGATACCTTGCAAAACTATGCAACTATTTTAGCCGCCAGGATTTGTATAGAGACGCCCACAGGCGGCTTCCGTCACAGATCATTAGATTTGTCGCGGTCCTGAGATCTTTGTGGTTGTGCAGGATTGGCGTGGGAACTGAGACGCTGGTGCCATGTTTTCTGTGCACGGGGTCGCAGCCTGAGACATGCCCCCAAAACGGTAACTGCACACCCGGCGTTTGTGCTTCTGCTCCCCAATATCTCCCACAAGCGCCCCCTGCCTGTCAGTCACTGTCAAATCCTCTCTGCGTCCGACATCGCTAGTGAATTGCCGCGTACATGCAGTGCGACCGTGATGATCATCGCTGAACTCTAACTATCTGCATTACATACAACTGTGAGTCTGGCCCATAGACTGGTAACTAATGCTATATGCACAATCTCCTGTCCTAAGGGAGGCTCCAGGTGGAAATACCACAACACTAGCTCCGTTGTAACAATTGATTAGCTGGATTAAACATAAGTTTAAAACAAGTAAAACGGGAACATCGAGGAAAGAGGCAATTCCGTAGCCTTCCTTCAAACCTGTGTGTCTGATGTGCAGAACCGTGCGTCCGTGTGCATGACGCGTCTTTCTCTTCCCTCCCTGTAACGTTCCTGGCGAGCCGTAGCGCACTCTCCGTTTCACCAGAACATATTAACTCTCTATAACTTAGACCGAGGAACTTGTCCCCCCCAATCCCTGTGTTTACTTTTGCAAACTTAGTAAATTGTGCAAACATCTCACCAGCTGCGGAGTACGAGGAGGGTAAACCTGTTTCTCCTGTAATTTAGGTAAGAGCTCTATACTGGTATCATGGAATGTAAGATGCTGAGCAGGTCAGACTGGGTGATACGCCATAGAAGGTTACGTACAGTGATAGGGAAGTCAGTGGGGACCACTAACAGTTGGAGAACGACTAAGGCAAAAGGAAATTTAGAGAAGATTTATCTCCCCCCCCCCCCCCCCCCCCTGCCCCTCCACCCCCATACTGATAAGAAATATTTATAAAAATAGTCTATGTGACTAGAATACCATAAAATACACACCCCAGCAATATTCGGGTGTCAGCCAACCCCTAAAAAATACAGTACAGGTATAGTACTGTGATGTGTGTAGAAAAAAAGGGGTAGGGGTAACGGCGACTAGTGTTATTTAGAAATATATTTAAAAAAAATACACTGGTAATATTTCTAAAAAGTGTGGAACTTTAAGAGCCAATAATAGTATATAAAACAATTTTAATACACAAGAGAATAAAAAGCCCAACACGTTTCGTCCTTTAGGACTTCATCAAGACCCCTTGATGAAGTCCTAAAGGACGAAACGCGTTGGGTTCCCCTGTTGACCTCCATTGATACTAAGATAAGTCTGACCTACTGAAATATACCATGCTGATTTTGTTACTATTTTTACTAACTCTTGACATATTTTAATTGTTATACTTTTTACTCTCTTGCGTATTAAAATTGTTTTATATACTATTATTGGCTCTTAAAGTTCCACACTTTTTAGAAATATTACCACAGTGTATTTTTTTTAAATATATTTCTAAATAACACTAGTCGCCGTTACCCCTACCCCTTTTTTTCTACACACATCACAGTACTATAGTACAACAGGGCCCTGAGGACGGGGCGCTGTCCCCGAAACATGTTGGCTACAATAAATGACTTGATTTAATATTGTTGCTGAGTCTGCTCGAGTGCCGCCCGTGAAACTTTTGCTGTCTACTTGGGATCCAGTATCTCTTATTGGGAAGGCACCGCAGCAAGTTGCTTTTGATACCGAGTGGAGTGCTGGGTTATCCATACCTATATATAATAAGAATTTACTTACCGATAATTCTATTTCTCATAGTCCGTAGTGGATGCTGGGGACTCCGAAAGGACCATGGGGAATAGCGGCTCCGCAGGAGACTGGGCACAAAGTAAAAGCTTTAGGACTAGCTGGTGTGCACTGGCTCCTCCCCCTATGACCCTCCTCCAAGCCTCAGTTAGGATACTGTGCCCGGACGAGCGTACACAATAAGGAAGGATTTTGAATCCCGGGTAAGACTCATTACCAGCCACACCAATCACACCGTACAACTTGTGATCTGAACCCAGTTAACAGCATGATAACAGAAGGAGCCTCTGAAAAGATGGCTCACAACAACAATAACCCGATTTTTGTAACAATAACTATGTACAAGTAATGCAGACAATCCGCACTTGGGATGGGCGCCCAGCATCCACTACGGACTATGAGAAATAGAATTATCGGTAAGTAAATTCTTATTTTCTCTAACGTCCTAGTGGATGCTGGGGACTCCGAAAGGACCATGGGGATTATACCAAAGCTCCCAAACGGGCGGGAGAGTGCGGATGACTCTGCAGCACCGAATGAGAGAACTCCAGGTCCTCCTCAGCCAGGGTATCAAATTTGTAGAATTTAGCAAACGTGTTTGCCCCTGACCAAGTAGCTGCTCGACAAAGTTGTAAAGCCGAGACCCCTCGGGCAGCCGCCCAAGATGAGCCCACTTTCCGTGTGGAATGGGCTTTTACAGATTTTGGCTGTGGCAGGCCTGCCACAGAATGTGCAAGCTGAATTGTACTGCAAATCCAACGAGCAATCGTCTGCTTAGAAGCAGGAGCACCCAGCTTGTTGGGTGCATACAGGATAAACAGCGAGTCAGATTTTCTGACTCCAGCCGTCCTGGAAACATATATTTTCAGGGCCCTGACTACGTCCAGCAACTTGGAATCCTCCAAGTCCCTAGTAGCCGCAGGCACCACAATAGGTTGGTTTAAGTGAAATGCTGAAAACACCTTAGGGAGAAAGTGAGGACGAGTCCTCAATTCCGCCCTGTCCGAATGGAAAATCAGATAAGGGCTTTTACAGGATAAAGCCGCCAATTCTGACACGCGCCTGGCCCAGGCCAGGGCCAACAGCATGACCACTTTCCATGTGAGATATTTTAACTCCACAGATTTAAGTGGTTCAAACCAATGTGACTTTTGGAATCCAAAAAAAAAAACTACATTGAGATCCCAAGTGCCACTGGAGGCACAAAAGGAGGCTGTATATGCAGTACCCCTTTTACAAACGTCTGAACTTCAGGGACTGAAGCTAGTTCTTTTTGGAAGAAAATTGACAGGGCCGAAATTTGAACCTTAATGGACCCCAATTTCAGGCCCATAGACACTCCTGTTTGCAGGAAATGTAGGAATCGACCCAGTCGAATTTCCACCGTCGGGCCTTACTGGCCTCGCACCACGCAACATATTTTCGCCAATTGCGGTGATAATGTTTTTGCGGTTACATCCTTCCTGGCTTTGATCAGGATAGGGATTACTTCATCCGGAATGCCCTTTTTCCTTCAGGATCCGGCGTTCAACCGCCATGCCGTCAAACGCAGCCGCGGTAAGTCTTGGAACAGACAGGGTCCTTGCTGGAGCAGGTCCCTTCTTAGAGGTAGAGGCCACGGATCCTCCGTGAGCATCTCTTGAAGTTCCGGTTACCAAGTCCTTCTTGGCCAATCCGGAGCCACGAATATAGTGCTTACTCCTCACCATCTTATCAATCTCAGTACCTTGGGTATGAGAGGCAGAGGAGGAAACACATACCCTGACTGGTACACCCACGGTGTTACCAGAGCGTCTACAGCTATTGCCTGAGGGTCCCTGGACCTGGCGCAATACCTGTCGAGTTTTTCCCAACGGTTTATAATCCTGTGGAAGACTTCTGGGTGAAGTCCCCACTCTCCCCGGGTGGAGGTCGTGCTGAGGAAGTCTGCTTCCCAGTTGTCCACTCCCGGAATGAATACTGCTGACAGTGCTCTCCCATGATTTTCCGCCCAGCGAAGAATCCTTGCAGCTTCTGTCATTGCCCTTCTGCTTCTTGTGCCACCCTGTCTGTTTACGTGGGTGACTGCCTTGATGTTGTCCGACTGGATCAACACCGGCTGTCCTTGAAGCAAAGGTCTTGCTAAGCTTAGAGCATTGTAAATGTCCCTTAGCTTCAGGATATTTATGTGAAGTGATGTCTCCAGGCTTGACCATAAGTCCTGGATATTCCTTCCCTGTGTGACTGCTCCCCAGCCTCGCAGGCTGGCATCCGTGGTTACCAGGACCCAGTCCTGAATGCCGAATCTGCGGCCCTCTAGAAGATGAGCACTCTGCAACCACCACAGGAGGGACACCCTTGTCCTTGGTGACAGGGTTATCCGCTGATGCATCTGAAGATGCGACCCGGACCATTTGTCCAGCAGGTCCCACTGGAAAGTTCTTGCGTGGAATCTGCCAAATGGGATTGCTTCGTAGGAAGCCCCCATTTTACCCAGAACCCTTGTGCATTGATGCACTGAGACTTGGCTCGGTTTGAGGAGGTTCCTGACTAGCTCGGATAACTCCCTGGCTTTCTCCTCCGGGAGAAACCCCTTTTTCTGGACTGTGTCCAGGATCATCCCTAGGAACAGAAGACACGTCGACGGAACCAGCTGCGATTTTGGAATATTGAGAATCCAATCGTGCTGCCGCAACACTATCTGAGATAGTGCTACACCGACCTCCAACTGTTCCCTGGATCTTACCCTTATCAGGGAATCGTCCAAGTAAGGGATAACTAAAATTCCCTTCCTTCGAAGGAACATCATCATTTCGGCCATTACCTTGGTAAAGACCCAGGGTGCCGTGGACCATCCCTACGGCAGCGTCTGAACTGATAGTGACAGTTCTGTACCATAAACCTGAGGTACCCTTGGTGAGAAGGGTAAATTTTGACATGAAGGTAAGCATCCTTGATGTCCCGAGACATCATGTTAGTCCCCTTCTTCCAGGTTCGCAATCACTGCTCTGAGTGACTCAATCTTGAATTTGAACCTCTGTATGTAAGTGTTCAAAGATTTTAGATTTTAGAATCGGTCTCACCGAGCCGTCTGGCTTCGGTACCACAATAGTGTGGAATGATACCCCGTTCCCTGTTGCAGGAGGGGTACCTTGATTATCACCTGCTGGGAATACAGCTTGTGAATGGCTTCCAAAACTGCCTCCCTGTCCGAGGGAGACGTCGGTAAAGTCGACTTTTGGAAACGGCGAGGGGGAGACGTCTCGAATTCCAATATGTACCCCTGAGATATTACCTGAAGGATCCAGGGGTCTACTTGCGAGTGAGCCCACTGCGCACTGAAATTCATTGAGAACGGGCCCCCACCGTGCCTGAGCTTGTAAAGCCCTAGCGTCATACTGAGGGCTTGGCAGAGGCTGGAAAGGGTTTCTGTTCCTGGGAACTGGCTGATCTCTGCAGCCTTTTTCCTCTCCCTCTGTCACGAGCAGAAAAGAGGAACCTTTTGTCCGCTTGCCAACAAAGGACTGCGCCTGATAATACGGCGTCTTATTTTGAGAGGCAACCTGGGGTACAAACGTGGATTTCCCAGCTGTTGCCGTGGCCACCAGGTCTAAAAGACCGACCCCAAATGTCCCCTTTCAAAGGCAATACTTCCAAATGACGTTTGGAATCCGCATCACCTGACCATTTTACTGGTAGAATTGGACAACGCACTTATACTTGATGCCAGTCGGCAATTATTCCGCTGTGCATCATGCATATATAGAAATGCATCTTTTAAATGCTCTATAGGCAATAATATACTATCCTTATCTAGGATATCAATATTTCCAGTCAGGGAATCCGACCATGCCAACCCAGCACTGCACCTCCAGGCTGAGGCGATAGCTGGTCGCAGTATAACACCAGTATGTGTGTAAATACCTTTTTTTGGATACCCTCCTGCTTTCTATCAGCAGGATCCTTAAGGGCGGCCATCTCATGAGAGGGTAGAGCCCTTGTTCTTACAAGCGTGTGAGCGCCTTATCCCCCCTAGGGGGTGTTTCCCAATGCATCCTAACCTCTGGCGGGAAAGGGTATGCAGCCAATACTTTTTAAGAAATTATTAATTGTTATCGGGGGGAAACCCACGCATCATCACACATTTTATTTCTCAGATTCAGGAAAACTACAGGTAGTTTTTCCCTCACCGAACATAATACCCCTTTTTTGGTGGTACTCGTATTATCAGAAATGTATAAAACATTTTCCATTGTCTCAATCATGTAACGTGTGGCCCTACTGGAAATCACGGTTGTCTCTTCACCGTCGACACAGGAGTCAGTATCCGTGTCGGCGTCTGTATCTGCCATCTGCCTGACGGCCTATGAGACGTCTGGACAGGCACAAGCTGAGTAGCCGGCTGTCTCATGTCAACCACTGTTTTTTTATATAGAGCTGACACTGTCACGTAATTTTCAACAGTACATCCACTCAGGTGTCGACCCCCTAGGGGGTGACATCACTGTTACAGACACTCTGCTCCGCCTCCACATCATTTTCCTCCTCATACATGTCGACACACACGTACCGACACCCAGCACACACACAGGGAATGCTCTGATAGAGGACAGGACCCACTTAGCCCTTTGGGGAGACAGAGGGAGAGTTTGCCAGCACACACCAGAGCGCTATATATGTATAGGGACAACCTTACAATAAGTGTCTATCCCTTATAGCTGCTTATATCTGTTATTTTGCCAAATAAGTGCCCCCCTCTCTTTTTTACCCTGTTTCTGTAGTTGCAGGATGCAGGGGAGATTCTGGGAGCCTTCCTACCAGCGGAGCTGTGTGGGAAAAATGGCGCTGTGTGCTGAGGAGATAGGCCCCGCCCCCTTCACGGCGGGCTCTTCTCCCGCTTTTTACTGGAAAACTGGCAGGGGTTAAATACATCCATATAGCCCAGGAGCTATATGTGATGTATTTTTCGCCAACTAAGGTAAATTCATTGCTTCCCAGGACGCCCCCCCCCAGCGTCCTGCACCCTCAGTGACCGGAGTGTGAAGTGTGCTGAGAGCAATGGCGCACAGCTGCAGTGCTGTGCGCTACCTTATGAAGACAGGAAAGTCTTCTGCCGCCGATTTATGGACCTCTTCTTGCTTCAGCATCTGTAAGGGGGCCGGCGGCGCGGCTCCGGGACCCATCCATGGCTGGGCCTGTGATCGTCCCTCTGGAGCTAATGTCCAGTAGCCTAAGAAACCCAATCCACTCTGCACGCAGGTGAGTTCGTTTCTCTCCCCTAAGTCCCTCGATGCAGTGAGCCTGTTGCCAGCAGGTCTCACTGAAAATAAAAAACCTATTTAAACTTTTACTCTAAGCAGCTCAGGAGAGCCACCTAGATTGCACCCTTCTCGTTCGGGCACAAAATCTAACTGGGGCTTGGAGGAGGGTCATAGGGGGAGGAGCCAGTGCACACCAGCTAGTCCTAAAGCTTTTACTTTGTGCCCAGTCTCCTGCGGAGCCGCTATTCCCCATGGTCCTTTCGGAGTCCCCAGCATCCACTAGGACGTTAGAGAAATATATATATATATATATATATATATATATATATATATATATACATACATACGTATATATATTATAAATATATGTGTTTATGCATGCTGCATTCAGGTTAGTGATGAGCGGATTCGGTTTTACTCGGTTCTCAAAACGGCATCTTATTGGCTATCCAAAACACGTGACATCCGTGAGCCAATAAGATGCCGTTTTAAGAACTGAGTAAAATCGAATCCGCTCATCACTAATTCAGGTCCCGGCGCTGTTATGTCGCTAATTACCGGTGTGCAGTACTTTGCTTTTGCGCCAGACAGTAACAGTCTGCAGCCGTTTGGGGGGCGTCGGAGATCTTTTGGTAGAAGCTGCGGCAGCCAGCGAGCAAAACCTCAAGGGTCACGCAGCCGGCCAATGGCATCGCAAGTGATCCGATGCTATGTCCTCGGACGCAACACGGGATCACAGATGCACGCTGGAGGCGTCTACTTACACCAAACACCTCTTGCTGCGTTACCGTATCTGTGTACCGCTGCTGCTTCCGGTTATACTTGGCGAAAGATGACCCGGCTGAAGTATCCACTGACTCTGCCCGGAAGCTGGTGTCCTTAAAATATCCTGTCAGTTGCGCAAATGCTGCCAGGTAACGATCACCCTTATGCTGGGAATGAATATCTTATCAAATGGAGGAAACACCTGTAATTACTGTATGTATCCACAGCTTCACACCCAGCATATAACCACATAGGAATGTTAGAACTGCCGGTCATTCTGGATGTGTGACACACACGTTGCACATATTAGTAAATGGGCATTGAACCACGTATAGCCGTAGCTGTGATGTCACGCTGGTATCAGAGAGTTCAGATTTATGGTGTGACTATAACCCCACGTACACAGCAGCTTGGGACCTAGAGGCCAAGCTCCGCGACTTGTCGTCATCAGCTGCTCTTTACATACTTATATTAAATTGCTAGCCACACGATTATCGAGGCCCTACAAGTTTGCGACTAGTGTAAAAATGTTCCCACGTAGAATCTAGTTATTATGTGGGACATTCATCCCTAGTAATGGCTCCCGCTATAAAGCTCCAGCAATAAAGTTAATAAAGTAAAAAAGTTAATTTCTCTATCGTCCTAAGTGGATGCTGGGGTTCCTGAAAGGACCATGGGGAATAGCGGCTCCGCAGGAGACAGGGCACAAAAGTAAAGCTTTTACAGGTCAGGTGGTGTGTACTGGCTCCTCCCCCTATGACCCTCCTCCAGACTCCAGTTAGATTTTTGTGCCCGGCCGAGAAGGGTGCAATTCTAGGTGGCTCTCATAAAGAGCTGCTTAGAGAGTTTAGCTTAGGTTTTTTATTTTACAGTGATTCCTGCTGGCAACAGGATCACTGCAACGAGGGACAGAGGGGAGAAGAAGTGAACTCACCTGCGTGCAGGATGGATTGGCTTCTTGGCTACTGGACATGAAGCTCCAGAGGGACGATCACAGGTACAGCCTGGATGGTCACCGGAGCCACGCCGCCGGCCCCCTCACAGATGCTGAAGCAAGAAGAGGTCCAGAATCGGCGGCTGAAGACTCCTGCAGTCTTCTTAAGGTAGCGCACAGCACTGCAGCTGTGCGCCATTTTCCTCTCAGCACACTTCACACGGCAGTCACTGAGGGTGCAGGGCGCTGGGGGGGGGGCGCCCTGGGAGGCAAATGAAAACCTTTAAAAAGGCTAAAAATACCTCACATATAGCCCCAGAGGCTATATGGAGATATTTACCCCTGCCAAAATGTACTAAATAGCGGGAGACGAGCCCGCCGGAAAAGGGGCGGGGCCTATTTCCTCAGCACACGGCGCCATTTTCTGTCACAGCTCCGCTGGTCAGGAAGGCTCCCAGGTCTCTCCCCTGCACTGCACTACAGAAACAGGGTATAACAGAGAGGGGGGGCAAAATAAATGGCAATATATTAATATAAAAGCAGCTATAAGGGAGCACTTAATCATAAGGCTATCCCTGTCATATATAGCGCTTTTTGGTGTGTGCTGGCAGACTCTCCCTCTGTCTCCCCAAAGGGCTAGTGGGTCCTGTCTTCGTATAGAGCATTCCCTGTGTGTCTGCTGTGTGTCGGTACGTGTGTGTCGACATGTATGAGGACGTTATTGGTGTGGAGGCGGAGCAATTGCCAAATATGAGGATGTCACCTTCTAGGGGGTCGACACCAGAATGGATGCCTTTATTTGTGGAATTACGGGATAGCGTCAACTCGCTTAAGCAGTCGTTTGCCGACATGAGGCGGCCGGACACTCACTTAGTGCCTGTCCAGGCGCCTCAAACACCGTCAGGGGCTGTAAAACGCCCCTTGCCTCAGTCGGTCGACACAGACCCAGACACAGGCACTGATTCCGGTAGTGAAGGTGACGAATCAACCGTATTTTCCAGTAGGGCCACACGTTATATGATTTTGGCAATAAAGGAGATGTTACATTTAGCTGATACTACAGGTACCACTAAACAGGGTATTATGGGGGGTGTAAAAAAAAACTACCAGTAGTTTTTACCGAATCAGAAGAATTAAATGACGTGTGTGATGAAGCGTGGGGTGCCCCGATAAAAAACTGCTAATTTCAAAGAAGTTATTGGCTTTATACCCTTTCCCGCCAGAGGTTAGGGAGCGCTGGGAAACACCTCCTAGGGTGGACAAAGCGCTAACACGCTTATCAAAACAAGTGGCGTTACCCTCTCCTGAGACGGCCGCACTTAAAGATCCATCAGATAGGAGGATGGAAAATATCCAAAAAGGTATATACACACATGCAGGTGTTATACTACGACCAGCTATTGCGACTGCCTGGATGTGCAGTGCTGGGGTAGTTTGGTCAGAGTCCCTGATCGAAAATATTGATACCCTGGACAGGGACAATATTTTACTGTCGTTAGAACAAATAAAGGATGCATTTCTTTATATGCGTGATGCACAGAGAGATATCTGCACACTGGCATCACGGGTAAGTGCTATGTCCATTTCGGCCAGAAGAGCTTTATGGACACGACAGTGGACAGGCGATGCGTAGAGGAGTTATTTGGGGGTCGGTCTATCGGATTTGGTGGCCACGGCTACGGCCGGGAAATCCACCTTTCTACCTCAAGTCACTCCCCAACAGAAAAAGGCACCGACCTTTCAACCGCAGCCTTTTCGTTCCTTTAAAAATAAGAGAGCAAAGGGCTATTCATATCTGCCACGAGGCAGAGGACGAGGGAAGAGACAGCAACAGGCAGCTCCTTCCCAGGAACAGAAGCCCTCCCCGGCTTCTACAAAAGCCTCAGCGTGACGCTGGGGCTTCGCAAGCGGACTCGGGGGCGGTAGGCGGTCGTCTCAAGAATTACAGCGCGCAGTGGGCTCACTCGCAGGTAAATCCCTGGATCCTGCAGATAATATCTCAGGGGTACAGGTTGAAATTAGAGACAGAGCCACCTCGCCGTTTCCTGAAGTCTGCTTTACCAACGTCCCCCTCAGAAAGGGAGACGGTTTTGGAAGCCATTCACAAGCTGTATTCTCAGCAGGTGATAGTCAAGGTACCTCTTCTACAACAAGGGAAGGGGTATTATTCCACTCTTTTTGTGGTACCGAAGCCGGATGGCTCGGTAAGGCCTATTCTAAATCTGAAGTCCTTGAACCTGTACATAAAGAAGTTCAAGTTCAAGATGGAGTCACTCAGAGCAGTGATAGCGAACCTGGAAGAAGGGGACTTTATGGTATCCTTGGACATCAAGGATGCGTATCTCCACGTTCCAATTACCCCTCACACCAGGGGTACCTCAGGTTCGTTGTACAAAACTGTCACTATCAGTTTCAGACGCTGCCGTTTGGTTTGTCCACGGCACCTCGGGTCTTTACAAGGGTAATGGCCGAGATAATATTTCTTCTTCGAAGAAAAGGCGTATTAATTATCCCATACTTGGACGATCTCCTAATAAGGGCAAGGTCCAGAGAACAGCTAGAGATGGGTTTAGCACTATCTCAAGAGGTGCTAAAGCAGCACGGATGGATTCTGAATATTCCAAAATCCCAATTAATGCCGACAACTCGTCTGCTGTTCCTGGGGATGATTCTGGACACAGTTCAGAAAAGGTTTTTCTTCCCGAAGAAAAAGCCAAGGAGTTATCTGACCTGGTCAGGAACCTCCTAAAACCAGGAAAGGTGTCTGTACATCAATGCACAAGAGTCCTGGGAAAAAATGGTAGCTTCTTACGAAGCAATCCCTTTCGGCAGATTCCATGCAAAGGGATCTGTTGGACAAATGGTCAGGGTCGCATCTTCAGATGCACCTGCGGATAACCCTGTCGCCGAGGACAAGGGTATCCCTTCTGTGGTGGTTGCAGGAGGCTCATCTATTGGAGGGCCGCAGATTCGGCATGCAGGATTGGATCCTGGTGACCACGGATGCCAGCCTGAGAGGCTGGGGAGCAGTCACACAGGGAAGAAATTTCCAGGGAGTGTGGTCGAGCCTGAAAAAGTCTCTTCACATAAGCATTCTGGAACTAAGAGCAATCTACAATGCTCTAAGCCAGGCGGAACCTCTGCTTCAAGGAAGACCGGTGTTGATCCAGTCGGACAACATCACGGCAGTCGCCCATGTAAACAGACAGGGCGGCACAAGAAGCAGGAGGGCAATGGCAGAAGCTGCCAGGATCCTTCGCTGGGCGGAGAATCACGTGATAGCACTGTCAGCAGTATTCATCCCGGGCGTGGACAACTGGGAAGCAGACTTCCTCAGCAGACACGACCTTCACCCGGGAGAGTGGAGACTTCATCCAGAAGTTTTCCACATGCTATTAAACCGTTGGGTAAAACCAATGGTGGACATGATGGCGTCTCGCCTCAACAAAACACTGGACAGGTATTGCGCCAGGTCAAGAGATCCGCAGGCAATAGCTGTGGACGCGCTGGTAACACCTTGGGTGTACCAGTCGGTATATGTGTTTCCTCCTCTGCCTCTCATACCAAAGGTATTGAGGATTATACGGCAAAGTGGAGTAAGACTAGTGGCTCCGGATTGGCCAAGAAGGACTTGGTACCCGGAACTTCAAGAGATGGTCACGGTCGATCCGTGGCCTCTACTTCTGAGAAGGGACCTGCTTCAGCAGGGTACTTGTCTTTTTCAAGACTTACCGCGGCTGCGTTTGACGGCATGGCGTTTGAATGCCAGATCCTAAAAGGAAAAGGCATTCCAGAAGAAGTCATTCCTACCTTGATAAAGGCAAGGAAGGAAGTCACCGCGAAGCATTATCGCCGTATTTGGCGAAAATATGTTGCGTGGTGCGAGCAGCGGAGTGATCCGATGGAGGAATTTCAACTGGGTCGTTTTCCTACATTTCCTGCAATCAGGATTGTCTATGGGTCTCAAATTGGGATCTATTAAGGTTCAAATTTCGGCCCTATCAATATTCTTCCAAAAAGAATTGGCCTCAGTCCCTGAGGTCCAGATTTTTATCAAAGGAGTACTGCATATACAGCCTCCTGTGGTGCCTAAGGTGGCACCGTGGGATCTAAATGTAGTTTTAGATTTCCTCAAATCAAATTGGTTTGAACCACTAAAGAAGGTGGATTTGAAATATCTCACATGGAAAGTGACTATGTTACTGGCCCTGGCTTCGGCCGGGAGAGTATCTGAACTGGCGGCTTTGTTTTATAAAAGCCCTTATTTAATTTTCCATTCGACATAGGGCAGAGCTGCGGACGCGTCCGCATTTTCTCCCTAAGGTGGTATCAGCGTTTCACCTGAACCAGCCTATTGTAGTGCCTGCGGCTACAGACGACTTGAAGGACTCCAAGTTGTTGGACGTTGTCAGAGCCTTAAAAATATACATTTAAAGGACGGCTGGAGTCAGAAAATCTGACTCGCTGTTTATACTGTATGCACCCAACAAGTTGGGTGCACCTGCTTCTAAGCAGTCGATTGCTCGTTGGATTTGTAACAAAATTCAACTTGTACATTCTGTGGCAGGCCTGCCACAGCCTAAATCTGTTAAGGCCCATTCCGCAAGGAAGGTGGGCTCATCTTGGGCGGCTGCCCGAGGGGTCTCGGCATTACAACTCTGCCGAGCAGCTACGTGGTCAGGGGAGAACACGTTTGTAAATTTTTACAAATTTGATACCCTGGCAAAGGAGGACCTGGAGTTCTCTCATTCGGTGCTGCAGAGTCATCCGCACTCTCCCGCCCGTTTGGGAGCTTTGGTATAATCCCCATGGTCCTTTCAGGAACCCCAGCATCCACTTAGGACGATAGAGAAAATAAGAATTTACTTACCGATAATTCTATTTCTCGGAGTCCGTAGTGGATGCTGGGCGCCCATCCCAAGTGCGGATTATCTGCAATACTTGTACATAGTTATTGTTAACTAATTCGGGTTATTGTTTAGGAAGCCATCTTTCAGAGGCTCCTCTGTTATCATACTGTTAACTGGGTTTAGATCACAAGTTGTACGGTGTGATTGGTGTGGCTGGTATGAGTCTTACCCGGGATTCAAAATCCTCCCTTATTGTGTACGCTCGTCCGGGCACAGTACCTGTCTGGAGGAGGGTCATAGGGGGAGGAGCCAGTACACACCACCTGACCTGTAAAAGCTTTACTTTTGTGCCCTGTCTCCTGCGGAGCCGCTATTCCCCATGGTCCTTTCAGGAACCCCAGCATCCACTACGGACTCCGAGAAATAGAATTATCGGTAAGTAAATTCTTATTTTAAGTTAGAGTTAATAAAGTACAATTATCTTGCAGACAGTTCCTCACCAGGTTCCTGGCTTCCTGCTACACGTCTCCCCTCACCGGTCTCCTGCTCTTACTACCCCACTGGTTCCTCCCGTTCTTTCCAGGTGGTTCCTCTGCACCCGTCCTGCTCTGTTACTGTGCTGCTGGGTAATGTTATGTGACGCTGTGCAGACAGCAGGCAAAGGTAAGACTGTGCGATGGGGCTAAAGTTGGACTGTACAAGGTGAGAGGTCGCCGGTGGGCTGTGGGAGGGTGTTTACAGCTATTGCTTAAGGAACCATCAGTAATAACTTGAGGGGCCTACGGGCTGCCATACTGGGTGCTTCCGGGAAGGGGAAGTATTTGTTGGGTGTGGTTCGCTGGATCGACAGTAACTACTAGGTCAACAGTCATTAGGTCGACTACTATTGGACGACAGTGACTAGGTCGACACATGGATAAGGTTGACAAGAGTTTTTTTTAATTAAATTTGTGTCGTTTTCTTCATAAAGTGACCGGGAACCCCAATTAGTGCACTGTGTATCCTCGAATGGGCAGGTTACTATTCCCAATTGTAGTCCACGTGGATCGTAAAGTATGAAAAAGTTAAAAAATAAAATAAAAGAAAAATGGGAAAAACTCATGGTGACCTAAAGACCGGATACCGTATTTGTCATTGAGTACATACCGAATGCAGACAAAGGAGCTTTGGATTCTTCCGTTATGCGACCACTGATGGTTGCGCGGCTGTCACAGATGCACCCGACTCGCGAGGCTGTGTGTCTGTAACATCCTGGCAAATATACAACCGCAAATGAATGCACGGAAACTGGATAAAAGAAACACGAGGGAATTGGCCGGAAGTGGCAGGCTCTGTGTGGGAAACTCTATTAATGTATGGTGAGATATTTGATGAGCAGCTGAGCCCAGATTTGAATGGACGGCGCATCGCGTCTGCCACATTGGAGGAACTGCCCCCATGCAACGCACTACGGTGGAGTGCGGATTCTTCTGCGCAGTCGTGGAAGTGAGGTCACGTATAATGCAATAAGTGGGGATAGTTGGGTGGACTTCAACAGAGGTGGGTCGAAGATGGTTATAAAGTTCACCAAGTTGGGACCAAGAAAGAATGAAGGATATTCCCACGCGAGGATTTCTCCCATACTCCTGCGTTGCTCTCCCTATATACCTGCCTGGACGCCTTTATTTCTGTTACGTCCTAGAGGATACTGGGGATCCATTTAGTACCATGGGTTATAGACGGGTCCACTAGGAGCCATGGGCACTAAGAATTTGATAGTGTGGGCTGGCTCCTCCCTCTATGCCCCTCCTACCAGACTCAGTTTAGAAAATGTGCCCAGAGGAGTCAGTCACGCTTATGGAAGCTCCTGAAGAGTTTTCTACATTTATTTCATCTGTTATTTTCAGACAGGACTGGATGGCACCAGCCTGCCTGCTTCGTTTGACTTGTGTGTGTGGGGGGGGTGGGGGGGGGGGGGCGACGGCCCAACCTCTTGAAGGGTTAATGGTCCCGTTCCCCGCTGACAGGACACTAGTTCCTAAGGGAACTATTCACAAGCCCCAACATGGCGAGCGTACATTCCCGCAGCACGCCGCCACCCCTACCAGAGCCAGAAGAATGAAGAGTGGTGAGTACTAAGCCGGCGTCCCGGTTAGCGGGTCGCCAGCCATTATGGTGGCATGAGGGTACGGAGACGCACGGCTTCTAACCGGGGCGGACTGCGTCTCCAGACTCAGTACACAGTGCAGACGCACAGCTTCTGAGAGGGCGAACTGAGTCTCTGTACACTGTACAGAGTACCCACACTGGCAACAAAGACTTAAAATGGATCTGGCTACATTTTAAGCACTAAATTACCTCAGCCAGTATTTAAAAAAAAAGCGGGAAGCCCGCGCGTCATGGAAGGGGTGGGGCTTCACTATGAGTGGATACAGCAGCTCGCCAGCACCATTTTCCCTCTGCAGTGGTTACAGACGCTGACTGACAGGGACGTGCAGCTCCTCCAGAGAGACTCCAGATTACCTCAGCGGTACCAGGGGGTCATAGCAGGGGGGAGCGACTATTAGTGCACTAAGTTACCAATCTCGGTACTTAGTCTGCGACCCAGCTAAGCTTGGCATTAGCGTTAAGGGCACTGTGTGTGTTGGCTCCATAGTATCTGTGTCTCCCTGGAAGGGCTCTTTGTGGGTTAATTGTGCTTTTAACCTTTCCTGTGTGTGTGTGTGTGTTGTCACATTTACAATATGTCAGGCAAAGAGTGTGTTTCATGTAAGGCAGAGTGTTCCTCTTCCCCAGGGGGCTCACTACTGTGTGCTCAGTGTAGTGCACCTTCCCAGGCTAGCGGGGCTGAACCAGCAACGCTGGATTCCATTAAAGGAATGATTTCCAATATTTCTACTAAATTGTCCCGCAATGAGAAAGAGACGCAATACTTAAGACAGTCTGTGGCTGAGTTTATGAACAGAGACTCCGTACCCAAAACAGCGTCTCAGACCCCTACTATTTGTCCGCAAAAACATACTCTGGCACATATCCTGCAGTCTGACTCTGATGATACAGGGTCAGACATGGAGGAGCGGAAGGTGGATACAGAAGGGGGGAATGAGTCTCTGTCACAGACAATAGAGGCTATCAGAGATGTTCTACAAATTCCTGATAAGCTGACAGAGGAGTGTGAGGAATCTTATTTTAATGTAAAAAAGAAATCCTCAGTCAATTTTCCTGTGTCAAAGGAACTGAATACCCTGTTTGAAGAACCATGGGTTAATCCTGATAGGAAATTTCAATTCCCTAAGAGGTTGCTCTAATCTTTTCCTTTTCTTCCTGAGGATAGGAAAAAATGGGAAATGCCACTGATAGTGGACGCATCAGTATCCAGGTTGTCACGAAAAATAGTACTGCCTGTCCCGGGTGCAGCCTCCCTGAAAGACGCGGATGATCGTAGAATTGAGACCACACTCAAATCCTTGTACATGGGGTGGCTCAGAGACCCACTATAGCATGTGCGTGGATCACAAAAGCCATTGCTAAATGGTCAGGTAACCTAATTGAGGGGTTAGATTCCTTATCTAGGGGGGAAATTGTTTTACTCCTGCAACATATATAGGACTTTATGGTGGAAGCCATAAAAGAAATAGGCTTGCTTAATGCACGCACCACGGCTATGTCAGTGTCAGCACGCAGGGGCTTATGGCTACGCCAGTGGACTGCTGATGCGGACTCCAGGAAAGGCGTGGAAGGCCTACCATTCACAGGAGAGGCCTTATTTGGAGATGAACTGGATAAATGGATCTCCAAAGCTACTGCAGGTAAGTCCACATAGCTTCCCTCCGCAGCTCCCCCAGCCAGGAAGACCTACTCAGCTTCCAATTTGCAGTCCTTTCGGACAGCCAAGTTTAAGGGCAAAACCAGAGGTTCTTCTACAGCCACCAGAGGCGCTAGAGGTAAACCAAGCTCTGCTTCCTTAAAGCCTTCAGCATGACGGTGGACCGCGATGCCTGGAAGACTGGCGGGTGGGAGCCTGGTTAAAATTCTTCAGTCACATCTGAACAAGTTCGTGCCAGGATCCCTGGGTCATAAATCTTGTTTCCCAGGGCTACAGACTGGAGTTCCAAGAGCTCCCACCTCACAGATTCTTCAAATCAGGCTTACCAGTTTCACAGGAGGCAAGTATAACTTTACAGGACGCCATTCAAAAACTAGTGCAGACTCAGGTCATTGTTCCAGTACCACCTCATCTGCAAAACAAGGGGTATTATTCCAACTTGTTTGTAGTACTGAAACCGGACGGTACGGTAAGACCAATTTCTCTATCGTCCTAGTGGATGCTGGGGTTCCTGAAAGGACCATGGGGAATAGCGGCTCCGCAGGAGACAGGGCACAAAAAGTAAAGCTTTTTCAGATCAGGTGGTGTGCACTGGCTCCTCCCCCTATGACCCTCCTCCAGACTCCAGTTAGATTTTTGTGCCCGGCCGAGAAGGGTGCAATCTAGGTGGCTCTCCTAAAGAGCTGCTTAGACAAAGTTTAGCTAGGTTTTTTATTTTACAGTGATTCCTGCTGGCAACAGGATCACTGCAGCGAGGGACTGAGGGGAGAAGGAGTCAACTCACCTGCGTGCAGGATGGATTGGCTTCTTGGCTACTGGACATCAAGCTCCAGAGGGACGATCACAGGTACAGTCTGGATGGTCACCGGAGCCGCGCCGCCGGCCCCCTTGCAGATGCTGAAGTCAGAAGAGGTCCAGAATCGGCGGCTGAAGACTCCTGCAGTCTTCTAAAGGTAGCGCACAGCACTGCAGCTGTGCGCCATTTTCCTCTCAGCACACTTCACACGGCAGTCACTGAGGGTGCAGGGCGCTGGGAGGGGGGCGCCCTGGGAGGCAAATGAATACCTATAAAGGCTAAAAATACCTCACATATAGCCCCTAGAGGCTATATGGAGATATTTAACCCCTGCCTGATTTTTCTAAATAGCGGGAGACGAGCCCGCCAGAAAAGGGGCGGGGCCTATCTCCTCAGCACACGGCGCCATTTCCTCTCACAGCTCCGCTGGTCAGGACGGCTCCCAAGTCTCTCCCCTGCACTGCACTACAGAAACAGGGTAAAACAGAGAGGGGGGGGCAAATTTATGGCGATATTTTGATATAACAAAGCAGCTATAAGGGAGCACTTATTATAAGGCTATCCCTGATATATATATAGCGCTTTTGGTGTGTGCTGGCAAACTCTCCCTCTGTCTCCCCAAAGGGCTAGTGGGTCCTGTCTTCGTTAGGAGCATTCCCTGTGTGTCTGCTGTGTGTCGGTACGTGTGTGTCGACATGTATGAGGACGATATTGGTGTGGAGGCGGAGCAATTGCCAAATATGAGGATGTCACCCCCTAGGGAGTCGACACCAGAATGGATGCCTTTATTTATGGAACTACGGGATAGTGTCAACACGCTAAAACAGTCGTTGGACGACATGAGGCGGCCGGACAATCAATTAGTGCCTGTCCAGGCGACTCAAACACCGTCAGGGGCTGTGAAACGCCCTTTGCCTCAGTCGGTCGACACAGACCCAGACGCAGGCACGGACTCCAGTGGTGACGGTGACGATTCAACCGTATTTTCCAGTAGGGCCACACGTTATATGATTTTGGCAATGAAGGAGGCGTTACATTTAGCTGATACTACAGGTACCACTAAACAGGGTATTATGTGGGGTATGAAAAAAACTACCTATAGTTTTTCCTGAATCAGAAGAATTAAATGACGTGTGTAATGAAGCGTGGGTTGCCCCTGATAAAAAGCTGATAATTTCAAAGAAATTATTGGCATTATACCCTTTCCCGCCAGAGGTTAGGGAGCGCTGGGAAACACCTCCTAGGGTGGACAAGGCGCTAACACGCTTATCTAAACAAGTGGCGTTACCCTCTCCTGAGACGGCCGCACTTAAAGATCCATCAGATAGGCGGATGGAAAATATCCAAAAAAGTATATACACACATGCAGGTGTTATACTACGACCAGCTGTAGCGACTGCCTGGATGGGCAGTGCTGGGGTAGTTTGGTCAGAGTCCCTGATTGAAAATATTGATACCCTGGACAGGGACAATATTTTACTGTCGTTAGAACAAATAAAGGATGCATTTCTTTATATGCGTGATGCACAGAGGGATATCTGCACACTGGCATCACGGGTAAGTGCTATGTCCATTTCGGCCAGAAGAGCTTTATGGACGCGACAGTGGACAGGCGATGCGGATTCAAAACGGCATATGGAAGTTTTGCCGTATAAAGGGGAGGAGTTATTTGGAGTCGGTCTATCAGATTTGGTGGCCACGGCTACAGCCGGGAAATCCACCTTTCTACCTCAAGTCACTCCCCAACAGAAAAAGGCACCGACTTTTCAACCGCAGCCCTTTCGTTCCTTTAAAAATAAGAGAGCAAAGGGCTATTCATATCTGCCACGAGGCAGAGGTCGAGGGAAGAGACAGCAACACGCAGCTCCTTCCCAGGAACAGAAGCCCTCCCCGGCTTCTACAAAAGCCTCAGCATGACGCTGGGGCTTCTCAAGCGGACTCGGGGACGGTGGGCGGTCGTCTCAAAAATTACAGCGCGCAGTGGGCTCACTCGCAGGTAGATCCCTGGATCCTGCAGATAATATCTCAAGGGTACAGGTTGGAATTAGAGACAGATCCACCTCGCCGTTTCCTGAAGTCTGCTTTACCAACGTCCCCCTCCGAAAGGGAGACGGTTTTGGAAGCCATTCACAAGCTGTACTCTCAGCAGGTGATAGTCAAGGTACCTCTTCTACAACAAGGGAAGGGGTATTATTCCACTCTTTTTGTGGTACCGAAGCCGGATGGCTCGGTAAGGCCTATTCTAAATCTGAAGTCCTTGAACCTGTACATAAAGAAGTTCAAGTTCAAGATGGAGTCACTCAGAGCAGTGATAGCGAACCTGGAAGAGGGGGACTTTATGGTATCCTTGGACATCAAGGATGCGTATCTCCACGTTCCAATTTACCCCTCACACCAGGGGTACCTCAGGTTCGTTGTACAAAACTGTCACTATCAGTTTCAGACGCTGCCGTTCGGATTGTCCACGGCACCTCGGATCTTTACAAAGGTAATGGCCGAGATGATGATTCTTCTTCGAAGAAAAGGCATATTAATTATCCCATACTTGGACGATCTCCTAATAAGGGCGAGGTCCAGAGAACAGCTAGAGATGGGATTAGCACTGTCTCAAGAAGTGCTAAAACAGCACGGGTGGATTCTGAATATTCCAAAATCCCAGTTAATGCCGACAACTCGTCTGCTGTTCCTAGGGATGATTCTGGACACGGTTCAGAAAAAGGTTTTTCTCCCGGAGGAAAAAGCCAAGGAGTTATCCGACCTTGTCAGGAACCTCCTAAAACCAGGAAAGGTGTCTGTACATCAATGCACAAGAGTCCTGGGAAAAATGGTGGCTTCTTACGAAGCAATTCCATTCGGCAGATTCCACGCAAGAATTTTCCAAAGGGATCTGTTGGACAAATGGTCAGGGTCGCATCTTCAGATGCACCTACGGATAACCCTGTCTCCAAGGACAAGGGTGTCTCTTCTGTGGTGGTTGCAGAGTCCTCATCTATTGGAGGGCCGCAGATTCGGCATACAGGATTGGATCCTGGTGACCACGGACGCCAGCCTGAGAGGCTGGGGAGCAGTCACACAAGGAAGAAACTTCCAGGGAGTATGGACGAGCCTGGAAACGTCTCTTCACATAAACATTCTGGAACTAAGAGCAATATACAATGCTCTAAGCCAGGCAGAACCTCTGCTTCAGGGAAAACCGGTGTTGATCCAGTCGGACAACATCACGGCAGTCGCCCATGTGAACAGACAGGGCGGCACAAGAAGCAGGAGTGCAATGGCAGAAGCTGCAAGGATTCTTCGCTGGGCAGAGAATCATGTGATAGCACTGTCAGCAGTGTTCATCCCGGGAGTGGACAACTGGGAAGCAGACTTCCTCAGCAGACACGATCTTCACCCGGGAGAGTGGGGACTTCATCCAGAAGTCTTCCACATGCTGGTAACCCGTTGGGAAAGACCAATGGTGGACATGATGGCGTCTCGCCTCAACAAAAAACTGGACAGGTATTGCGCCAGGTCAAGAGATCCGCAGGCAATAGCTGTGGACGCGCTGGTAACGCCTTGGGTGTACCAGTCGGTGTATGTGTTTCCTCCTCTGCCTCTCATACCAAAAGTATTGAGAATTATACGGCAAAGAGGCGTAAGAACGATACTAGTGGTTCCGGATTGGCCAAGAAGGACTTGGTACCCGGAACTTCAAGAGATGATCACGGAAGATCCGTGGCCTCTACCTCTAAGGAGGGACTTGCTTCAGCAGGGTCCCTGTCTGTTTCAAGACTTACCGCGGCTGCGTTTGACGGCATGGCGGTTGAACGCCGGATCCTAAAGGAAAAAGGCATGCCGGAAGAAGTCATTCCTACTTTGATTAAAGCAAGGAAGGAAGTAACCGTGCAACATTATCACCGAATTTGGCGAAAATATGTTGCGTGGTGCGAAGATCGGAGTGCTCCGACGGAGGAATTTCAACTGGGTCGATTCCTACATTTCCTGCAATCAGGATTGTCTATGGGTCTCAAATTGGGATCTATTAAGGTTCAAATTTCGGCCCTGTCGATTTTCTTTCAAAAAGAATTGGCTTCAGTCCCTGAAGTCCAGACCTTTGTTCAGGGAGTGCTGCATATACAGCCTCCTGTGGTGCCTCCAGTGGCACCGTGGGATCTCAATGTGGTTTTGGACTTTCTAAAATCTCATTGGTTTGAACCACTAAATAAGGTGGATTTGAAATATCTCACTTGGAAAGTGACCATGCTTCTAGCCCTGGCTTCTGCCAGGAGAGTATCAGAATTGGCAGCTTTATCTTACAAAAGCCCATATCTGATTTTCCATTCGGACAGGGCAGAACTGCGGACTCGTCCGCATTTTCTCCCTAAGGTGGTGTCAGCATTTCATCTGAACCAGCCTATTGTAGTGCCTGCGGCTACAAGTGACTTGGAGGACTCCAAGTTACTGGACGTTGTCAGAGCATTAAAAATATATATTGCAAGGACAGCTGGAGTCAGAAAATCTGACTCGTTGTTTATATTGTATGCACCCAACAAGATGGGTGCTCCTGCGTCTAAGCAGACGATTGCTCGTTGGATCTGTAGCACAATCCAACTTGCACATTCTGTGGCAGGCCTGCCACAGCCTAAATCTGTAAAGGTCCACTCCACAAGGAAGGTGGGCTCATCTTGGGCGGCTGCCCGAGGGGTCTCGGCATTACAACTTTGCCGAGCAGCTACGTGGTCAGGGGAGAACACGTTTGTAAAATTTTACAAATTTGATACTCTGGCTAAGGAGGACCTGGAGTTCTCTCATTCGGTGCTGCAGAGTCATCCGCACTCTCCCGCCCGTTTGGGAGCTTTGGTATAATCCCCATGGTCCTTTCAGGAACCCCAGCATCCACTAGGACGATAGAGAAAATAAGATTTTACTTACCGATAAATCTATTTCTCGGAGTCCGTAGTGGATGCTGGGCGCCCATCCCAAGTGCGGATTATCTGCATAAATTGTACATAGTTATTGTTAACTAATTCGGGTTATTGTTGAAGGAAGCCATCTTTCAGAGGCTCCGCTGTTATCATACTGTTAACTGGGTTTAGATCACAGGTTGTACGGTGTGATTGGTGTGGCTGGTATGAGTCTTACCCGGGATTCAAAATCCTCCCTTATTGTGTACGCTCGTCCGGGCACAGTACCTAACTGGAGTCTGGAGGAGGGTCATAGGGGGAGGAGCCAGTGCACACCACCTGATCTGAAAAAGCTTTACTTTTTGTGCCCTGTCTCCTGCGGAGCCGCTATTCCCCATGGTCCTTTCAGGAACCCCAGCATCCACTACGGACTCCGAGAAATAGATTTATCGGTAAGTAAAATCTTATTTTTGAACCCCAAGTCGTTGAACCCGTACTTAAACGAGTGTTCAAATTCAAGATGGAGTCTCTGAGAGCGGTGATCTCAGGTCTGGAGGAGGAGGAATTCCTAGTGTCTCAGGATATCAAGGATGTGTACCTTCACATTCCGATCTGGCCGCCTCATCAGGCTTATCTACCGTTTGCACTGCAGGACTGCCACTACCATTTCCAGGCCCTGCCATTCGGTCTCTCCATGACACCGAGGGTGTTCACCAAGGTGATGGCAAAGATGATGTTTCTCCTCCGCAAACGGAGTGAATATAATTCCGTACCTGGACGATCTTCTGATAAAGGTGCCGTCCAGGGAGAGGTTGTTGGACAGCATTGCCCTCTCAACCCAACTACTCCGGGATCACGGGTGGATTCTGAACCTTCCGAAATCTCACCTAGAGCCGACACGGAGGCTCCCATTCCTGGGAATGATACTGGACACAAGTGTTCCTTCCGTTGGAAAAGGCATTGGTAATCCAGTCGATGGTTCAGGATGTCCTGAAGCCAACCCAGATCTCGGTGCATCTATGCATTCGCCTTCTGGGGAAAATGGTGGCCTCTTACGAGGCACTTCAGTATGGAAGGTTTCACGCAAGACCTTTCCAACTCTATCTGCTGGACAAATGGTCCGGATTGCATCTTCACATGCACCAGAGGATCCGTCTGTCGCCAAGAGCCAGGATTTCTCTTTTATGGTGGCTTCAGACTTCTCCCCTAATTGAGGGTCGACGGTTCGGGATTCAGAATCAGATTCTACTAACCACAGACGCAAGACTCAGAGGTTGGGGAGCAGTCACCCAGGGGGTGCAGTTTTAGGGAAGATGGTTGTCAGGAAGTCGTCCTTTCCGATCAACATTTTGGAACTCAGGGCTATATACAACGCCCTTCTGCAGGCCTCATATCTTCTTCGAGATCGGGCCATTCATGTCCAGACGGACAATGTGACGGCGGTAACGTACATAAACCGACAGGGCGGTACGAAACGCAGAGCAGCAGTGATAGAGGTTACAAGAATTCTCCTCTGGGCAGAAAAACGCGGTGTGGCATTGTCAGCGGTATTCATTCCAGGAGTAGACAACTGGGAAGCAGACTTCCTCAGCAGACACGACCTGCACCAGGGGGAGTGGGGCCTTCACCCGGAGGTGTTCAGGTGCTTGACACATCGGTGGGGATATCCACAGATCGACATGATGGCCTCTCGTCTCAACAAAAAGCTAAAGCGGTATTGTTCCAGGTCGAGAGACCCACAGGCAGTGGCGGTAAGCGCTCTGACGACTCCATGGGTCTATCAGATGGTGTACGTGTTTCCTCCACTTCCTCTGATTCCAAGAATTCTCAAAAGAATAAAAAGGGGAAAGATTCAAGCAATACTCATTGCTCCGGACTGGCCAAGAAGGGCCTGGTAGGCGGACCTTCTAGAGATGCTACGCGAAGATCTGTGGCATCTACCTCTTCGCAAGGATCTTCTGCAACAGGGCCCGTTCGTCTATCAAGACTTACTGCGGTTACGTTTGACGGTATGGAAGTTGAACGGCTGATTCTAGCCCAGAGAGGGATCCCTGACAAGCCAGAAAGAGGGTAACAGCTAAACATTACCACCGTATTTGGAAGAAATACGTCTCTTGGTGTGAGATCAGAAAATATTCTGCGGTGGAATTTCATCTGGTACGTTTACTGCTTTTTCTGCTGTCAGGTGTGGATGTGGGCCTACGTCTGGGCTCCTTTAAAAGTCCAGATTTCGGCCATGTCCATTTTCTTTCATAAACAATTAGCTTCTCTCCCTGAGGTCCAGACATTCTTGAAAGGTGTTCTGCACATCCAACCTCCCTTTGTGCCTCCCACGGCACGTTGGGATCTCAATTTGGTGCTGCAGTTCCTCCAATCGGACTGGTTTGAACCGTTACAGGAGGTAGATGTAAAATATCTTACGTGGAAGACCGTCACACTGTTGACCTTGGCTTCAGCAAGACGTGTGTCGGAGTTGTGGGCGTTGTCTTACAAGAGCCCCTATTTAATTTTCCATGAGGACAGAGCTGAACTCAGAACTCGTTAGCAATTCCTTCCTAAGGTGGTTTCTGCATTTCACATCAACCAACTTATTGTGGTTCCGGTTTTTACGGACACCTCTGCTACTTCAAAGTCCTTGGATGATGTGAGGGTTTGGAAGTTGTATGTCAAGAGAACAGCTCGTCACAGGAAATCGAACTCCCTGTTCGTTCTCTATGATCCCAATAAAATTGGGTGTCCTGCTTCTAAGCAGACAATTGCACGCTGGATCAGGCTCACTATCCAGCATGCTTATTCCACGGCAGGCTTTCTGGTTCCAAAATCTGTACATGTCCACTCTACTAGGTCAGTGAGGTCTTCTTGGACGGCTGCCCAGGGTGTCTCGGCTTTACAGCTCTGCCAAGCAGCTACTTGGTCTGGTTCTAACACGTTTGGTAAGTTCTACAAGTTCGATACTTTGGCCTCTGAGGACCTTCAGTTTGGTCAATCAGTTCTGCAGGAGCCTCAGCACTCTCCCACCCGGTTTGGGAGCTTTGGTACATCCCCATGGTACTAAATGGAGCCCCAGCATGCTCTAGGACGTAAGAGAAAATAGGATGTTAATTACCTACCGGTAAATCCTTTTCTCGTAGTCTGTAGAGGATACTGGGCGCCCGCCCAGCGCTTCGTGATCCTGCACTGTTACTTGGTTAACTATTGTTGTTTGGTTCAGCTGTTGCTGTTCCTGGTTTGGTTAGCTTGGCTTTCCTCTAGTTTGTGTGAGCTGGCTCGGAATCTCACCACTATTCTTTTATATCCTTCTCTCAAAGTATGTCTGTCTCCTCGGGCACAGTTTCCTAGGATGAGTCTGGTAGGTGGGGCATAGAGGGAGGAGCCAGCCCACACGATCAAATTCTTAAAGTGCCCATGGCTCCTAGTGGACCCGTCTATACCCCATGGTAATAAATGGATCCCCAATATCCTCTACGGACTACGAGAAAAGGATTTACCGGTAGGTAATTAAATTCCTATTTGTACAGCACCACAGACTGTGCTGATGCTTTTTAATAAAGTATAGCCCACGGACCTGCTCTGTCTATTCTCTATCTGCTCACGGGTGTGGCTCATAGGGTCGACTACAGGTTGACAGTCATTTGGTCGACCACTATTGGTCGACAGTGACTAGGTTGACACCTGAAATAGGTCGACATGGAAAAAGGGCGACATTATTTTTGTTGTTGGTGTCTTTTTATTCACAAAGTGACCGGGAACCCCAATTATTGCACCGTGTCCCTCGCATGGCTCGCTACGCTCAGCACAGGTTACTATTCCTAATCGTAGTCCACGTGGATCATAAAGTGTGAAAAAGTTCAAAAATTGGAAAAAAAGTGAAAAACTCATGTTGACCTAGTGGCCATGTCAACCAATAGTGGTCAACCTAGAGACCGGATACCCTGCTCACAGAGCTCCGTAACACCTATACACCTCTCATTATTTAACCCGCTGTGAGAGTGGTGGTTTTACCCCTTGCCTGTAGGAACGAGAGCTCATTAATGTCCGGGGATTGTTATAAAACCAGTTGTGGCAGGATTTTATAGTGATTGTTGAGTTGCAAATAAACAGCTCGGACGCAGGTCAGAGGAATGCTTAATAACAAAGCATTGTGGGCGCCACCGGCCGCAGATCAAGCGTGACTTCTGAGAAACCACCTCCGACAGGCGAATGCGGAGCTGGCCTTCAGGAGCTCTTGGTAACGTCATTGCAGGCTGGCTTCTCAAGTGTTTGCAGGACGATGCGTGGGATCCTTTTTGGGATGAATGTTCCTTTCTCTACAGAATCAGCCATTGTAATCGGTTGCGATGAGGGCAGACGTGCCAGTCGCCGTTAGTAACGTGAGACTGTCTTTGTGAAGACCTCTGCTCCCAAACTTTAATTAAATGTGCCTTGTGCCAGGAAGTGTCTACGCTTGGCTGGAGGTCCTGTGCTGGAAGCAGATATGCTCCCTCAGCAACCAGGCAATAGAGCGGCTTTCTTCTTAACCCCTTACTGGCTGCACAGGCTGCAGAATGGGACCACTAGTGATGAGGAAGACGTGTTTCTTAAAAAAATACATGCAAAATAAAGAAATAAAAAAATACAAATCTGTCTCGTGGCAGCAATTTTATTTGACGCTGGGTCCTGGGGAAAAAAAAATCACATTTCATGCATCTTTGGACGGCAAATTATGTAGTTACATAGTTCCTGAGGTTGAAAAAAGACAATTTGTTCATCAAGTTCAACCTGTTAGTGATCTGCACTGTAATATTTTTAAAACTAATTTTAACTGGGGTGAATGTTTAGCCGAATATGTCTATTCCTCGTTTTTCTTCTTCTTTTCTTTATAGTGCATGATTTACCCACCATAACCCTGTATATCCTTATCCGTTAGGAATTTATCTAGCCCATTCTTAAAAGTAATGACCGAGTCCACCATTAGTACTCTCTCAGGCAGGGAATTCCAAATACATATTGTCCTTACTGTGAAGAAACCTTTCCGTCTCTGGGTGCGAAATCTCTCCTCTCCTCTAACCTAAGCTGGTGTCCGTGTGTCCTTTGTGTTGCTCTTACCAAAAACAAATCCCCCGCTAGCTCTGTGTATTGTCCCCTTACATATTTAATAATTTCCCTTTTTAATCTCCTTTTTTCCAGTGTAAACATGCCTATCCTATCAAGCCTTTCTTCGTATTCTAGCGTCTCCATCCCCTTAATCAATTTTGTTGCCCGTCTCTGAACCTTTTCTAGTTCCAGGATATCCTTTTTGTAGTATGGTGCCCATAGTTCTGCGTAGTATTCGAGATGTGGTCTCACTAGTGATTTATATAATGTGAGTATAACACTCTCGGCCCTTGCATCAATTCCCCGTGTTATCCCTGCCAATAGCTTGTTTGCCTTATTTGCGGCAATCCTACTTTGGGTACTAGTGCTAAATTTGTTATGTATGTGAACACCCGAAGTCTTTTTCCAGTACAGAATCTCCTAGTTTCTCCCCATTTAATATGTAGGTAGTATTCTTGTTCTTGCTGCCAAAGTGCATTACCTTACATCTGTCATTCTATATAAAGATGTATTTACAGTTAAGCTAGTGATACACTTTTATACTCTTATAACATTTAATGGCGATCCATGGGGGTTCAGGGTGGAGTCTGCGAAGTGACCTAAAGTGAGTTAAAAAAAATAAAAAGAGGAGTCATGGGTGTGTTTCGGCAGTGCGATGGAGGTGTTTCGGCATGCAGCCGCGATCTGTTTCACAGCCCTGCAGCCACAGTGGCCATAACGTGAGAATGTTACACAGGCAGCTCTGCACAAGGCAAAAGCTGCGCGAGGAGTCGTCGTTGCAAGAGATGGTGCAATGTCCGGATCCACCAGCGCAGTGGAGCATTGCTCAGATACGCAGAGTGGCCGTGGCAGGGTTTGCGCATTCCTTCACTCGGACATACACAAGAGGAATGCCTAAGTTGACATTTACCTATATATATTCGCAATTGCAAATCTGCAAGAAATCACAGCCGTGTGTGAATCAGGCCAAAACGCTTTGTACAAGCTCTCTAGCTCCGCCCGCTTACGGAGAGCCTTATGGCATAGAGCAACAAGGTCTGTGATGGAACCAGAGAACCAATGCTGATGTTTTGGAGCTTTACATGTTAATGCATGTGATGTGTACTAGATGGAACCGTTACGGATAAGTGTACTTGTCATGCGCTGTGCAGCAATGAGGAGTAGTCGTATACCTTTACACCTGGGGGGTGTAACTTATTACCCTCACTACAAGTTGCGTCAATATCATGTAACCAATCAGACCTTTGCTTTCATTAGTCAACTAGATTCTCGTTGGTCTTTGTGGGTTATATTCTTTTGGGGCTCATTCCGGCATGCTGTTACATAAATGCAGTATTCCCTTTTAATCTCCTTTTTTCCAGTGTAAACATACCTAGCCTATCAAGCCTTTCTTTGTACTTATAGCTACTCGGCACTGAATGCTAATGTGCTTATAGAAACGCGTCATCACTAAATGTAACTCGCAGCCTCCTGTTAGCCGCATTTGGGGAGTGGCTCGGGGGCAACACATGACACCATTCTTCTAAATGGGCATCACCCTCGTTTTGGAGGCGTGACGGATCCAGGGCCTGCATTGTCTGGCGCAGACTTCCTGGACCCCGGTGTCCGGATTCTACTGCCAGCCTATACACACTTCATCTTAAGAAGGATGGCTGGTGCCTGTAGCCATCGCAAATTGCGGCCGATGGTGGTGATCCTAGGTTATGTCCTCAGATACAGCGCTCGGATCCTCGCCAATGCTAACAGGAGGTGTCTATCTCCTACAGACGCCTCCTGTGTTTGCATTTTAATTGCACAGACGCTTCCTTGCAGCTGTGCAATTTCATGCAAACATGAATCGGGCCCCTAGGGCCGCTGTTGCCTGGAGAGAAGGGGGTGAGGTGGTTTCAAATCACCTGCTCATGGAGGTTGGTGCTAAAGGGGAGAAGTGATACCAGATGGTAGTTAGCGAAGGAGGAGGGGCTACGAAGAATTGGGTGAGCAGGGCATGCTGCTTGGATGCATGATAGGTTCCAGAGGAGAGAGATGCACAATAAGACTTTCCTCTAGTCTCCAAACCTTCAAGCGTTCCCTGAAAACACTCACCTCTTCAGGCAAGCGTATCAAATTCCAGAACCGCCCACGTAACTTTCATAAACTTCCCTATCAAATTGCATCCACTCTGTACAGTCCACACATATCCTCACGTCTTCTAATTCTTCACTTTCCCTTCCTCTCGACCCAGGGTTCATCATTGCTGTATGACCATATCATACAGCCCACCAAGAACCTTTGCAATCTGGCGGACAACTATGCAGTAGATAGCACGTAGATAGCACCTTTCCTTGTGTATACATGCCTATTTCCCTATAGATTGGAAGCTTGCGAGCAGGGCCCTCCTACCTCTATGACTGTTTGTTATTACCGGTTTTGTTTTATCATTGTGTCCAATCGTAAAGCGCAACGGAATTTGCTGCGCTATATAAGAAACTTAATAAATAATAAAATGAGACCATTAGGGGCTATGCGGGAGTAAGCTTCATGAATAAGGGATCGGTGGAGGTTGGAGGGAGTGGGATACAGGGGGTAGATGGAGAGGAATTGAGGAAGGCGCAGACTAGTCCCGGAGACTAGTGTGAAGCAGGACATGGCTGGCAGTCCTGGCAAGGCCGTCTTTTTGTATGGGCTCAGTGGGCTCTTGCCCAAGGGCCTCAGGAGTAAAAGGGCCCTAGGCCAATAGCTGAGGGTCCCCTCTTTCCAGGGGTACCAGATTTTTGAAAATCGGCCCTGGGGAACTGGAGATATCCGACTTCAAAGCAGGGGTCCCCATCCAAGCCTGTTAATTGTTATTCCCAGCCAGATATCTCGGGTTATGTCTGACTTAGAGTTTCTCTGAGGGTATACTCCAAAAGATGGGACTCTCCCCTTTTGGTGGACACTGGCAGCTTGTCTCTACTGTGCCCAGAACCAGAGGTATCAGCCTTCCAGCAGCTGGTCCCTGCTCCAGCTCCACACGCCTAATATGCAGTTTTATATTATCGTCGGTGGATTACTCTGGCCCCTGAACTCTGATCCCCAAGTCCCCAGTACCTCCTGAAAGGTGTCCCCAGTACCTCCTGAAAGGTGTCCCCAGTACCTCCTGAAAGGTGTTCCCAGTACCTCCTGAAAGGTGTCCCCAGTACCTCCTGACAGGTGTCCCCAGTACCTCCTGAAAGGTGTCCCCAGTACCTCCTGAAAGGTGTTCCCAGTACCTCCTGAAAGGTGTTCCCATTACCTCCTGAAAGGTGTCCCCAGTACCTCCTGAAAGGTGTCCCCAGTACCTCCTGAAAGGTGGGACGCTCTAGTTTGTTTTATCCCATTACAGCTAAGAAATCTATTTCCAGGAATTAGAGATATCTGCAGTAAAGCAAGCTGCCCTCCCACCAGAAAATTATGACTATTAAGCCCACTCCACTATCGACTCCTCCCCTATGTATTAAACACCCCTACCACCCAGGAAGTCATGTACCCTGGCGCCTTCATTCAGCCCAATGTCCCCTTCTACAGTTTAATATTCTCCCTCCCTCCACATCTGTGCAGTAAAGGAGTAATTAGCAGAAATTATTTCTCCAGGTCCTACATGCTGAGCGGAAGATAGAACACCCCCTACCAGCCGCGGGACATCAAAGTTGCCGCTGACAGCACCCCCCACCCCTACCGCTGGAGGATGGGTAGGGGGACCAGTGCATTGCTGTGCCCAGGGGCCTACACTGCTGTTAAGACAGCTCTGAGTCCTGGTAGGGTGGGAGAATGAGTTGGGGCCTGAAAGGTAATACACTTCTGCAAACTCTGAAAACACTGAAAGTAATCTGCTGACTAGATCTATACGTTTGGGGGGATATTCCGAAGAAATAATGGGTAATAAAGTCACTTACATACAATATCCACCACAGTGCGGTATCTGATATGACTTTGGATGGCGCTAGCCTTTGAATCTCAATTTAGCCCATGCACAAAGTTAGTGGTGCTGAAAGAATTTACCCTCAGGCGCAGCTTTCACATTCAAAGCTCCGTTCTTCCAAAATAAGGCAAAGCGAAGGCTGTGTGGATTGAGTGGAGATTATGGCCAGTGGGAGCTCAGCCGCATCACCCACCCAACTGGCCCCAGTTTAGAGCAGATGTTCTCAAACGCGGTCCTCAAGACACCCAACAGTCCAGGTTTTAAGTATATCCATGCCTTGGCACAGATGGTTAAATTAAATTGACTGAGGCGCTAATTAAGTCACCTGTGACCAAGCATGGATATACTTAAAACTTGGAGCGTTGGGGTGCCTTGAGGACCACGTTTGAGAACCTCTGGCTTAGAGTGATTTAGGTACACAGACTTTAATAAGAAACTGTGTGGTGGCACAGTGGTTAACATTGCTATTTCATACTGCTGGGGTCATGGGTTTGATTCTGACCAGGTCCATACAGGGCCATCTTAATGTATAGGCACGCTGGGCACTTGCTCAGGGCCTTATGATTCTAGGGGCCATTGAGTAGGGGGCTGTTGGACCGGGGGGGCATTTGCCCCAAAAGCTGGCGTCTCCAGACCTTGTTGGGAGGCAGGTAGAGAAAGCTGGCTGGCAGCTCCCATTGTGAATTACACACAATCAAAGCAGCTATACCGGACTCCCAGGCTGCAGCCAGACAGTGAATGGCTACCAGCTTGCTGATTGGTGGATGGTTGTAGCTATCCACTATTCAGAGTGCTGATATATTTCCCATTGCACTGCTTAGCATGGGTCTACAATTCTGTTAAGATGGGTTCCACTTCTGTTTTGGAGTTTGTATGTTCTCCCCATATTTGCTTTGTATTCCCCTTTGGTTTTTCTGATTTATTTCCATACTCCACAGACTTACTGGTGGGTTATGTGGCTCCTGACATAACGCTTAAATTAGGATGTGCGTGCCCGTGTAGTACGGACTATAGACAGACATCTCCACTGGGGGTGAATGGGTGCATATACTGTGTGTGTGTGTGTATATATATATATATATGTGTGTATATATGTGTGTGTGTGTGTATGTATATATATATATATATATGTATGTATGTATGTGTGTGTATATGTATATATATATATATATATATATATACAGGTTGAGTATCCCTTATCCAAAATGCTTGGGACCAGAAGTATTTTGGATATTGGATTTTTCCGTATTTTGGAATAATTGCATACCATAATGAGATCATGGCGATGGGACCTAAGTCTAAGCACAGAATGAATTTATGTTACATATACACCTTATACACACAGCCTGAAGGTCATTTTAGCCATTATTTTTTATAACTTTGTGCATTAAACAAAGTGTGTGTACATTCACACAATTCATTTATGTTTCATATATACCTTATACACACAGCCTGAAGGTCATTTAATGCAATATTTGTAATAACATTTTGTATTAAACAAAGTTTGTGTACATTGAGCCATCAGAAAACAAAGGTTTCACTATCTCACTCAAAACATTCCGTATTTTGGAATATTCCGTATTTCGGAATATTTGGATATGGGATACTCAACCTGTGTGTGTGTGTGTGTATACACACACACACACACACACACACACACACACACACACACACACACACACACACACACACACACACACACGTTGAGTATCCCATATCCAAACTGCTTGAGACCAGATATATTTTGGATATCTGATTATTCCGTATTTTGGAATAATTACATACTATAATGAGATATTATGGTGATAGGACCCAAGTCTAAGCACAGAATGCATTTATGTTTCATATATACCTTATACACACAGCCTGAAGGTCATTTTAGCCAATATTTCTCTTACGTCCTAGAGGATGCTGGGGACTCCGTAAGAACCATGGGTTATAGACGGGCTCCGCAGGAGACATGGGCACTATAAAGAACTTTTAGTATGGGTGTGCACTGGCTCCTCCCTCTATGCCCCTCCTCCAGACCTCAGTTAGATTTTGTGCCCAGAGGAGATCGGGTGCATTACAGGGGAGCTCTCCTGAGTTTTCTGTGTAAAAGAATTTTGTTAGTTTTTTTATTTTCAGGGAGCTCTGCTGGCAACAGGCTCCCTGCATCGTGGGACTGAGGAGAGAGAAGCAGACCTACTTAAATGATGGGCTCTGCTTCTTAGGCTACTGGACACCATTAGCTCCAGAGGGAGTCAGAAACGCAGGTCTCACCCTGCAGTTCATCCCGGAGCCGCGCCGCCGTCCTCCTCGCAGAGCCGGAAGATAGAAGCCGGGTGAGTATGAGAAGAAAAGAAGACTTCAAGGCGGCAGAAGACTTCAGATCTTCACTGAGGTAAGCGCGCAGCGGTAACACTGCGCGCCATTGCTCCCACACAACACACACAGAGCAGGCACAGATGGGTGCAGGGCGTAGGGGGGGCGCCCTGGGCAGCAATAAACCTCATGGATGGCATTATAGAGTGTATTGGGCTGCGGAGGCAGTGAATAGATTAACCGCCGCCATATTTTGAAAATCAGCGGGACTGAAGCCCGCCGCTGGAGGGGACGGAGCTTGATCCCTCAGCACTAACCAGCGCCATTTTCTCCACAGAAGCTGCAGAGACGCTGGCTCCCCGGACTCTCCCCTGCTGAACAAGGCTCAGAGGGCTGAAAAAGAGGAGGGGGGCACAATTATCAGGCGCAGTGAGTGGGAAAGTTATTGTTATATATATAAAAGCGCTGTCTGGGTTCATTCCAGTGTCAGTTTTGGCGCTGGGTGTGTGCTGGCATACTCTCTCTCTGTCTCTCCAAAGGGCCTGGTTGGGGAATTGTCCCCTTATAGTTATATCCCGGTGTGTGGGGGGTGTCGGTACGTGCATGTCGGCATGTTTGAAGCGGAAGGCTCGTCCAAGGAGGAGGTGGAGCAAATGAGTGCTGAGTCCCCGTCGGTAGTGCCGACTCAGGAATGGGTGGATATGTGGCATATGTTAAATGCAAGTGTAGCATCCTTACATAAGAGACTGGACAAAGCAGAGTCCAGGGAGACAACATGGGGTCAATCTACGGATTGGACAGACTCCCAGGGCCCTTCGAGGTCTCAGAAACGTCCATTGTCACAAATAGTAGACACCAGAGGCGGAACTACCGCCAGTGCAACCAGTGCGTTGCACTGGGGCCCGCCTCTGTCTAGGGGCCCAAAGCATGTAATGAGTCAAACTGACTCATTACATGCCGCCCAGAGAGGAGAGGAGCGCAGCGGCACGGGGGAAAGGTGGAGGAGGGAGCCGCAGCAGCGCTTTGTTACTGGTGGAGGCGCTGCTGCTGCTGTCCCTCTGCTTCACTATAGGCTGTCTTCCGAGAACAGCCTATAGTGAAGCAGAGGGGCAGCAGCAGCAGCGCCTCCACCAATAACACAGCGCTGCTGCGGCTCCCTCCTCCACCTCCCTCCTCCTCCTTCTCTCCTGCCCGGGAATCGTCAGAAGCTGCACCGAGGAGCCTGAGCCAGCGGAGAGGGTAAGTATAATTCTTTCTTTCTTTCTTTCTTTCTTTCTTTCTTTCTTTCTTTCTTTCTTTCTTTCTTTCTTTCTTTCTTTCTTTCTTTCTTTCGACTGCCTGCCGCAATGTGTAAAAATGGGAAATCTGCCTGACGCAATGTGTAAAAAGGGCACGCTGTCTGCCGTTATGTGTAAAAAGTGTACGCTGTCTGCCGCTATGTGTAACAAGGGCACGCTGTCTGCCGTTGTGTAAAAAGTGCGCGCTGTCTGCCGTAATGTGTAAAAAGGGGGACGCTGTCTGCCGTAATGTGTAAAAAGGGGACGCTGTCTGCCGTAATGTGTAAAAAGAGGAATCTGTCCGCCGTAAGGTGTAAAAGGGTCTCTACCTGGTGTAATGGTGCTACTGTGTGATAAAGCCAAATATTTATCTTATATAACACACTATAAAGAGGTTAAGAAACACAGTGCGCAATTGGCGCACGAGGTACCGTAAGGGTACGCTCTTAGCGTAGCGGACGCTGTATCGGGAGCGAGCCGCTCGAGCGACACAAACGCTCGCGAGAATACGCTGTTGGTATCGGGCACACTATAGGTGAGCGACCACCGTAATGCTACGCTATCAGCGTAGCGGTCGCTCGAGACCACGAGGAGATCACGAGCGGCGCAGACGCTCACAAGATAACAATCAGTAGACCTTGAATTTAACACACAGAAATTATATTCTTATACTGTAAACCTTGTACGGAAACCCTGTAGCGATATAACGCTGCTTAACCTTGTTTACACTAAAGCTGTTTGAGCGATAGAGACGCTCCTATTACCCACTGCAATATAATGAACACACACAATACCGGTCTAAGGGTCTAACGCCTTTTAAGGAAATGAATGAACGTTCAAAAAGAATAATACAATACAAGTTATACACTACCAAAATAACATAGAATTCCTAACCAGATAACTACACATAAAATACAATAGCAGTACAATAACACTTTGAGAGGAAAAGAGAGAGAAAGAGGAGAGGAGAGAGAGAGATATGGCTCACAATAACAATAAAGGCAATATGGTTGCGGAGAAACTTACGCACAAAGGGTAACAATCGCATGCGCCTCCTGGATATCCAGCTCCCGATTATCAGCAATGAGAACCGTTGAAGAGAATAGAGAGCTGGCCCAGATCGGCTTGTCCTTTTATACCCTACACATAATACAGTACAATGGTCCCTATATTCTTATTGTTCATTGGACACAGGAATTCCTCTTCGCATTATAACAAAAGGTCATAGGTTGGTTCATACAGGTGGGCTGTGACTATTTCCAACTGCTCAGGTGGGTGGGAAACTAGGTTTCCCGCCGCATGGATAATAAAGTGCAAATATAGTAAAAGTCCATAAACTTCTTATGTCCATAACTATTCGCACGAGCTAGTTATCCGCTTCAAACCAACACCGGAATATTGCTAATTAAATACTCTTCCGATGGGTACTAAACACCACTGTATAACCCTTGTCTGACCCTTCGTATCAAACAAAGAGGGATCTCTCTGTCCATGAGCATGCTACATTAACCAAACTTTCAGATTCTATCAAAGGGACCATAATCTACAAAATACATTATATGGTTAAAATATGTAACGATTGAGTCGCACGCTAGACGCATACAAACTCTACCGTAAATGCGCATACCGTGCGCCTGCGGGTGCACGCAACAGCAAGTATGCGCACGCACGGGAGAGCTCATGCACACGCAGCGGGGACACGCATGAGGTGCAAATATGGCAGTGTGTAGCGTGATATTTTTCTGACTTTGACATGTGCGGCGTAATTTGAATAATGGAGACTGCTGTGCACCGTTTTATGAATTGGTATTATTTTGTGGCAACACCCCTTCCCCACGAAGCCACGCCACTATGTATTTTTGCGTGCGCCTATGGCGCGCACTGCCCCTGTTTTGCATGCAGGGGTGGGGCTCCGATGCCGTTTCTTGCACACAGTGCTAAAATGTCTAGTTACGGCACTGTTGCTAGGTATCCATTTCTCTGGCCCTGAGCAGGTCCCCCTCACCAGATCCTCTCCAGGGGTGAGGGGGTGGACTTGGATTGGATGGGGGGACCCCAAAGCATTTTGTCGCACCTGGGCCCACCGCTCGCTAGTTCCGCCACTGGTAGACACGGATACCGACACGGACTCTGACTCCAGTGTCGACTATGAGGAAGCAAGATTGCACCCTAGGGTGACAAAAAGTATTCAGTGTATGATTATTGCAATAAAGGATGTTTTGCATATCACTGATGAACCCTCGGTTCCCGACACAAGGGTACACATGTTTAAGGGAAAGAAGCAGGTAGTAAACTTTCCCCCATCTCATGAACTTAACGAGTTATTTGAAAAAGCTTGGGAGTCTCCAGATAAGAAACTGCAGATTCCCAAAAGGGTTCTTATGGCATACCCTTTCCCTACGCAGGACAGGGTACGTTGGGAATCCTCTCCCAGCGTGGACAAGGCTTTAACACGCCTGTACAAGAAGGTGGCGCTGCCGTCTCCTGACACGGCGGCCCTCAAGGATCCTGCGCACCGTAGGCAGGAGACTACGTTAAAGTCTATTTATACACATACTGGTACTTTGCTCAGACCGGCAATTGCGTCGGCATGGGTATGTAGCGCAGTTGCAGCTTGGACAGATACCCTGTCAGCTGACCTTGATACCCTAGATAAGGATACCATTTTGTTAACTTTAGCCCATATTAAGGACGCAGTCTTATATATGAGAGACGCTCAAAGAGACATTGGATTGCTGGGTTCCAGAGCCAATGCCATGGCTATTTCTGCGAGAAGATCCTTATGGACCCGCCAATGGACAGGTGATGCGAACTCAAAAAAGCATATGGAGGTTTTACCTTACAAGGGTGACGTGTTGTTTGGGGACGGTCTCGCGGACCTGGTTTCCACAGCAAAAGGAAACTCCAGTATCAGTTGCAGTCCTTTCGGTCGCATAAGTCCAGAAGAGGTCGGGGCTCCTCCTTCCTTGCCAGACGTAAGGGTAGAGGGAAAAGAACACCTGCTTCGGCTGATTCCCAGGAGCAGAAGTCCTCCACGGCTTCTACTAAGTCCACTGCTTGACGCTGGGGCTCCCCTACGGGAGTCCGCAGCGGTGGGGGCACGCCTTTGACTCTTCAGCCAAGTATGGGTTCGGTCAGACGTGGATCCTTGGGCGATAGAAATTGTTTCCCAGGGCTACAAGCTGGAATTCGAGGAGGTGCCCCCGCTCCGGTTTTTCAAGTCAGCCTTACCAGCTTCTTCCCCAGAGAGGGAAGTAGTGTTATCTGCAATTCAAACGCTGTGTCAACAGCAAGTGATCGTCAGGGTTCCCCTGAGCCAACAGGGAAAAGGATATTATTCGACCGTGTTTGTGGTCCCGAAACCGGATGGTTCGGTCAGACCCATTTTAAATCTAAAATCCCTAAACCTGTACTTGAAAAGATTCAAATTCAAGATGGAATCGCTCCGAGCTGTGATATCCAGCCTGGAAGGGGGGGATTTTATGGTGTCGCTAGACATAAAGGATGCTTACCTTCATGTCCCCATATATCCCTCTCATCAGGAGTACCTGAGATTCGCTGTACAGGATTGTCATTACCAGTTTCAGACATTGACGTTTGGGCTTTCCACAGCCCCGAGGATTTTCACCAAGGTAATGGCGGAAATGATGGTGATCCTGCGCAAAGAAGGAGTCACAATTATCCCATACTTGGACGATCTCCTGATAAAGGCGAGATCAAGGGATCGATTGCTGCAGAATGTGTCGCTCTCCCTGAGAGTGCTCCAACAGCACGGTTGGATTCTCAATCTGCCAAAGTCGCAATTGGTTCCGACAACTCGACTATCGTTCCTAGGCATGATACTGGACACGGAACGACAGAAGGTTTTTCTCCTGTTGGAAAAAGCCCAGGACCTCCAGAACATGGTCAGAGACCTGCTAAAGCCAAAAAGGGTGTCCGTTCATCAATGCACTCATGTTCTGGGAAAAATGGTGGCCTCCTACGGGGCCATTCCATTCGGCAGGTTTCATGCGAGGACGTTTCAGTGGAACCTTCTGGACAAGTGGTCCGGGTCCCACCTACAAATACATCAGAAAATAACACTGTCCCCCAGGGCCAGGGTGTCTCTTCTATGGTGGCTGCAAAGTGCTCACCTTCTAGAGGGTCGCAGGTTCGGCATTCAGGACTGGGTTCTAGTGACCACGGACGCGATCCTCCGAGGACGGGGAGCAGTCACCCAAGGAAGACATTTTCAGGGACTATGGTCAGGCCAGGAGTCTTGTCTGCACATCAACGTGCTAGAATTAAAGGCCATATACAACGGCCTTCGACAAGCGGAGAGTCTTCTTCGCAACCTACCGGTTCTGATTCAATCAGACAATGTCACAGCCGTGGCTCATGTGAACCGCCAAGGCGGGACAAGGAGCAGAGTCGCGATGGCGGAAGCCACCAGGATTCTTCGCTGGGCGGAAAATCACGTAAGCGCTCTGTCAGCTGTCTTCATTCCGGGAGTGGACAACTGGGAAGCGGACTTCCTCAGCAGGCACGATCTCTATCCAGGAGAGTGGGGACTTCATCAAGAAGTCTTTGCAGAGATAACGGATCTCTGGGGAATTCCTCAAATAGACATGATGGCGTCACGCCTCAACAAGAAGCTTCAGAGCTATTGTGCCAGGTCCCGGGACCCTCAGGCAATAGCAGTAGACGCCCTGGTAACACCATGGGTGTTTCAGTCGGTCTATGTGTTTCCTCCTCTTCCTCTCATCGCAAAAATTTTGAGGATCATAAGACGAAAAAGAGTACAGACAATACTCATTGTTCCAGATTGGCCTCGAAGGGCCTGGTACTCAGATCTTCGGGAAATGCTCACAGAAGATCCTTGGCCTCTTCCTCTCAGGGAGGACCTGTTGCAGCAGGGGCCCTGCGTGTTCCAAGACTTACCGCGGTTACGTTTGACGGCATGGCGGTTGAACGCCGGATCCTAGCTGGGAAAGGTATTCCGGAGGAGGTCATACCTACTTTAATAAAGGCTAGGAAGGAGGTGACGGCAAAACATTATCACCGTATCTGGCGGAAATATGTTTCTTGGTGTGAAACCAAGAATGCTTCTACTGAAGATTTCCATCTGGGCCGTTTTCTCCACTTCCTACAGACAGGAGTGGATATGGGCCTGAACTTAGGCTCCATTAAGGTACAGATTTCGGCCCTATCTATTCTTTCGGAAGGAATTGGCTTCTCTCCCAGAAGTCCAAACTTTTGTGAAGGGAGTGCTGCACATCCAGCCTCCTTTTGTGCCCCCAGTGGCGCCATGGGACCTCAACGTAATGTTACAGTTCCTTAAATCACACTGGTTTGAACCCCTTCAAACGGTTGAATTAAAATTTCTCACCTGAAAGGTGGTCATGTTATTGGCCTTGGCTTCGGCAAGGCAGGTGTCGGAATTGGCGGCCTTGTCTCACAAGAGCCCCTACTTGATTTTTCATGTGGATAGAGCAGAATTGAGGACTCGTCCTCAATTTTTACCTAAGGCGGTGTCTTCATTTCATATGAACCAATTTATCGTGGTGCCTGTAGCTACGAGTGACTTGGAGGACTCCAAGTCCCTGGATGTAGTCAGGGCTTTAAAGATTTATGTAGCCAGGATGGCTAGGGTTAGGAAAACAGAGGCTCTGTTTGTCCTGTATGCAGCCAACAAGATTGGCGCGCCTGCGTCGAAGCAGACTATTGCTCGCTGGATCTGTAACACGATTCAGCAAGCTTATTCTACGGCTGGATTGCCGTTACCAAATTCGGTAAAGGCCCATTCCACTAGGAAGGTGGGCTCTTCTTGGGCGGCTGCCCGAGGCGTCTCGGCTTTGCAGTTATGCCGAGCGGCTACTTGGTCGGGTTTAAACACTTTTGCAAAATTCTACAAGTTTGATACCCTGGCTGATGAGGACCTCGCATTTGCTCAATCGGTGCTACAGAGTCATCCGCACTCTCCCGCCCGGTTTGGAGCTTTGGTATAAACCCCATGGTCCTTACGGAGTCCCCAGCATCCTCTAGGACGTAAGAGAAAATAAGATTTTAAACCTACCGGTAAATCTTTTTCTCCTAGTCCGTAGAGGATGCTGGGCGCCCGTCCCAGTGCGGAGTTACTCTGCAAGACTTGTTTTTAGTTTTTGCTTATATAAGGGTTATGTTACAGTTAAGATCGGTCTTTGACTGATGCTGCTGTTTGTTCATACTGTTAACTGGTTGCGTATATTCCAGGTTACATGGTATGCTTGGTGTGGGCTGGTATGAATCTTGCCCTTAGATTAACAAAATCCTTTCCTCGTAATGTCCGTCTCCTCTGGGCACAGTTCTCTAACTGAGGTCTGGAGGAGGGGCATAGAGGGAGGAGCCAGTGCACACCCATACTAAAAGTTCTTTATAGGTGCCCATGTCTCCTGCGGAGCCCGTCTATACCCCATGGTCCTTACGGAGTCCCCAGCATCCTCTACGGACCAGGAGAAAAAGATTTACCGGTAGGTTTAAAATCTTATTTTTTTAATAACTTTGTGCATTAAACAAAGTGTGTGTACATTCACGCAATTCATTTATGTTTGATATACACCTTATACACACAGCTTGAAGGTCATTAAATACAATATTTTTAATAACTTTGTGTATTAAACAAAGTTTGTGTACATTGAGCCATCAGAAAACAAAGGTTTCACTATCTCACTCTCACTCCAAAAAGTCCGTATTTCGGAATATTCCGTATTTCGGAATATTTGGATATGGGATACTCAACCTGTATATATAGTACTCTAAAGCAGTGTTTTCGCAAATTGTCTTAATGGAACCATGACAGTGCGTGTTTTCAAGATTTCCTCAGGAATTATTAGTACCACCTCTAGATCTATTGGGGGTCATTCAGACCCGATCGCTACTGTGTGTTTTCGCACAGCAGTGATCGGGTCTGAAGTGCGCATGCGCCGCAGCGTGCCGGCGCATGGCTGACAGACGACGGCTGTCGTAGCCTAGCGATCGCCTTCGCCTGATTGACAGGCAGAGTCGTTCGCTGGGCAGGAAGGGGCGGGGCAGTGGCGTGAAGCCGCCATTAAGGGGGTACGGTCCGGCCAACGCAGGCGTGGCCGGACCGTGCCGGGGGCGGGCCGCGGTGGCTGCATGACGTCACACGCAGCCTCTGCGACCCGGGCAGCGACAATTAGCTCCCAGCCAGCACGCAGGAGCTGCGCTGGCCGGGAGCTACTCCTGAAGTACAAAAGCATCGCCGCTGTGCGATGCTTTTGTACTTCTGCGGGGGAGAACCGGGCCTGACATGCGGGGCGAATTAGCCCTGTGCTGGGTGTCCCCCCGCATGTCTGTGCGCCTGATCGTAGCTGTGCTAAATATTGCAGGGCTACGATCAGGTCTGAATTAGGTCCATTGTGCTAGTCACTTAACACACCTGTGCTACAGCTAGATGATCTGGAAAACATGCACTGCTAGAGGACTGGGTTTGAGAAACACTGCTCTATAGCATACATGCATATATTGCTGCTATCTCTATCTTGGGTAATTGGGCAATTAAAGACCAAAAGAAGGAAGTATTTCCTAGTCTGGGCACACTCTGACTATGGGGGTCATTCCGAGTTGTTTGCTCGTTGCCGATTTTCGAAAAGGAGCGATTAATGCGAAAATGCGCATGGTACGCAGTGCGCATGTGCTAAGTATTTTAGCTCAAAACTTAGTAGATTTACTCACGGCAGAACAAAGAATTTTCATCGTTGAAGTGATCGGCGTGTGATTGACAGGAAGTGGGTGTTTCTGGGCGGAAACTGGCCGTTTTCAGGGAGTGTGCGGAAAAACACAGGCGTGCCAGGATAAAAAGCGGGAGTGTCTGGAGAAACTGGGGAGTGGCTGGCCGAACGCAGGGCGTGTTTGTGACGTCAAACCAGGAACGAAACGGGCTGAGCTGATCGCAGTGTAGGAGTAGGTCTCGAGCTACTCAGAAACTGCTAAGAAATTTCTATTCGCAATTCTGCTAATCTTTCGTTCGCAATTCTGCTAAGCGAAGATACACTCCCAGAGGGCGGCGGCTTAGCGTGTGCAATGCTGCTAAAAGCAGCTAGCGAGCGAACAACTCGGAATCACCCCCTATGTGACCATAATCTTAAAGTCGGATATCATCAGTGATACCCGACTACTAATGTTAAAATATAACTTTTATTTATAGAAATCTTAAAACTGCTGCGAAAATATTGTGCAAGTGAGAAGGAATGTGAATGTACTAAACAAATGTGAAATAAAAATCCAGCCACTGAGGGGCGTGGCTAGCTGTGCACCGAGCCAGACGTGTGGCCTCACAGCTCCTGCATCTAACTGCAAATTGCACCTCTCTAAGCCACCCCGCACGAATCTGCAGTCCAGCTCCCTGCCTCTCATACCCCATGGCGGCTACCCGGTGCTTGCTGCGGAGCCGGCGGACACTCTAGGTGCCCGTGCGGGTTGTGGCCTGCGCCGGGTTGGAAGCCGGGGCCTCGAGTGTCCCAGAGACGGCACCGGAAGTTACCGCGGGGGGCCCGGACGCGCTGGTTCTCGATGCTCGCGACTGTACGATATCTTGCCTGCGGTGCCCGGAGAGCTGCACAGCCTGCCTTCTCAGTACGGAACAGGAGAGGCCAGGAGTGGAGAGCGCTCGTCCCTGCGAGCAGCGCCTGCATCCCCCGCCGGAAGTGAGAGCCGCGGCACCCGTGCGGCCGGTCCCCGGGTCTGCGATCACACCATCCCTGGCCACCGCTTGCTGAGAGCCTGCTGGAGGCTGAAGTAAGAGGGCTTTCCATACCGCCCGGAACTGGAGGCCAGGAGGGGTAAGCTGTATGTGAAGACCTCAGCCCAGCTGCGGCGGCCATTTTTGCTATAATTATTGCTGGCCTCATCAGGGAGCTGCGGATGCACTAGCCTGCCTGCTGCAACAGAGATAATGTAGGAACTGGTCCCTGGCTCTACTCTAGGTGTCCTGGGACTTCTTGAAGTATATATATATTTTGGTCCCATCTCTCTGTATCTGCTGCCCGGTGGGCACGCTGCTCTGCTGCAGAAGATACTTCTCTGTGTCCAGGGGCTCAGTTTCTCCCCCTCGAACCTGACCGCTGGCTGAGATAGTTTGATTCGCCTCCCGTCCCTCCCGGCAGTCCCAACACCCCCACCCTGGGACATAAACCCTCACGGTTTCTAGAGTGATATCACGCCACTTGGAGATGTCCCACATTCCGACCGCACTAGGGATGATCTAACAATGTCATAGTGTGGCCCCCTCACCCAGATTCTTTCATTCGATCCGTGGATCCGTACATATTGAGTATTATCTATCAACACCGGCTTTTAATATGTCTAACAAGAACTGGAAGGCGTCGGCTACGGCCACTCCTTCTATATTTACACCCAAATCTAAAGAACCGCCGCAGAATACATATCGTGCGGGGTCATCTCCCCCCGATTCCCCGTCGGACCTAGACATAGACCCGTCCATACACTGAGTCCTTACTACCCTGGTAGACGGCATAAAGCTTACATTCCAACAAGAGCTCAAGTGGGCGGTGGATGACTTTAAATCTGAATTGACATCTCTTGGTACGAGGGCGGACGCCCTGGAGTCCAAAACGGACGAAATATGCCAATACCAAGGCTCAGTGGAGCGAGAGCTCTCCCTCCTCAGATCTGAAATTGCCGACCTTAAGGAGAAACAAGAGGATATGGAGAACAGGTCGCGTAGGAATAACCTACGGGTACGGGGTGTCCCTGAGACTATTCCTGCTCCGTCTATATCCGCATTTCTCAAGGACCTCTTCAGGCACATTCTCCCCGGTCTCCAAGATAACGACCTTCTCCTCGATAGAGCGCATCGGGCGCTCAGAGCCAGGCCTCCTCCGGGCCAACAACCCAGGGATATTATCACCCGCCTGCACTATTACCAGACAAAGGAGAAGCTCGTTGTTGCGACTAGAGATACGCCGACCATCACATTTCGGGACACACAGGTCCAACTATTCCAGGATCTAGCACCTTCTACTATACAGAAAAGGAGGGACCTTCAGCCTATCACTAGAATCCTGTGCCATCATAATATAAAATACAGATGGAACTTTCCCTTCCAACTACAAGTTTTAGCAGACAACACGGTGCGCACGGCCAAGACACTGGAACAAGGGCAAAAGTTACTTGAGGACTTAGATATACTTCCCGAACCTAATACTGGCTCTGGCCCACCAAGTTCTCCTAAACCGCAACGTACCCGACCCCCTCAAGTGTCTTGGCAACAAGTTCGTTATGGCCCAAAAAATGACTCGGCCCCTCCTTGATTTGGGACTCCTGTTCGCTTGGTCTGATATTCCGTCCGGAGACGGACATGGGACGGATTACTTATATGTTTCTGCTCTGTCTTGATAAGATCATCCGTTAGGCATAGCGTCCTTTACGCTATATATTATTAAGGGTTGTTTTGCATTGCATTTTTATAGTTGGCTGGCGCCTCAGATGGTCATTAATATGGCCCTGGTCTTAGCCGATGGTTTTTTCTTCTGTTAGTTGCATATTTTTGTATATTGTCCCATTTTTTGGATAATTCTGTATGTTTGTTTTAGGTGTTATTAGCCATTTTACGTTCTGGTATGTACATCACGGATCCACCACTATTGCTCCTCCCCTTCTGGGAGGTTTTTTGACCGGTTTTGGGGCTCATGGTGTTTTGCCGGCCCTAGATTTTCTCTCCTCCACCTGTGGAGGTTATTGTTATAGTACCTGTTTATCTAGTGTTCTCTTTTCCCCCTTCTCTATTCTAGTGTGTTTCTCACTCTCACTATGCATAGCCCTATCTTTTGGGCTTACTCTACAAAGCCACGATTAGAGGCAAGCTCATTAGTGCAGCATCTCACCGTCGAAAGCAGACCCAAAGTGACATTTTTTCTCTAGAAACCGAAATATCGTCTCTGTTGCTCGAACATCAATTACACCCCTCCCCTACCTTACTTTTTCAAATAAACACGCTAAGAGGCAGACTCAATACTATATTGTCTCGTAGAACGGCCTTCATTTTACGATGACTGCAACAGAAATATTACGATAAAGCAGACAAAGCTGATTCTGTTTTAGCTAATAAGCTTTGGGGAAAAAAAGGCCTCGAATTTAATTAACAAATTGAGGTCTCATCACACAGGGACCGCCACATATTAGCCAGAGACAATTGTTCGGGAATTTTAAACCTACTATGAAACACTTTATAATCTCCCTACTACCACACCCCAGCATGACATACGGGATACTCCTTCTCTTTCCTCTTTTTTCACTAAAATTATACTCCCTCGTGTTTCTGACCAGCACCTCTTGAACCTAAACGCTGACTTTACGGATATAGAAATTCTTACACAAACAAATGAGAGATCACGTCTGCGCTCATCAAATGATAAAACACATCAAGGAGTTGGGTTTGTGGTGCAAAGTCTTTGATGAATAGTGAGTTCTTTTTCTCAGTTCTTCATAAAAATATGCACGTCGACTTAATATGTCCCGTACTCACGTTGATACGTGATAGACCCCTCCAATGATGGTATCTTTAGAATTTCATTCTTGTCTTTCCTCCTACTTCTCTGAGTAGGATCTTCAGTTGATTCGTATCCTCGGGGGTAAAAGGAAAAAGACAACTAATAGTGTAGTAAGTTCGTAATAAATGAGGAACGTCTATTTCCTTTTTCTTTTAATGAGGGAGTGCGTAGTGGGATGGTGAATGGACCTGTATATAACGGTGCCTTTAGGGTGGTCCCAATCCGAGAGATTAGGGTGAAAATGACTTTGTGCGTACCGTACTCACGTTAAAACGTGATGTGCCTCTCCTATAAAGGTATCTTTGGTATCTGTTCCCCGTGTTTTCTCCTATGCATCCGACCAGGACACCAGGATGGTTCTTATCCTCAAAAAGTTGGAAACAGAGAGACAGAAAAAACGGCTGATAGTGTAGTAGGTACGTCGTAAAAGGTGTCCTTAACTACTAAAGGTAATTCAGGAGATTGTACTATAAGTGAGCCAAAGATGGTGAAAATGGGCGTACCCGACTCACGCGAAATTATACGTGAACCTTTACGTAAGGGTATCTTTAAGGAGGTCTTGAATTAAAATAGCAATTGCTTAGTGCGTACCGTACTCACGTGAAAACGTGATGTACCCCTTGTATAAAGGTATCTTTAGTGTCACTGTGTTTTTCTCCTCTTCCTCCAGACAGGATCCTAAATGGTTCTTATCCTCGGGAGTGAAAAAAGGAGATAGGACAATTGATAGTGTAGTAAGTTCGTTACAGTAAGTGACCGTTGAGAAGAGATTGACTCCTCTAAACTTATTCCTTTTAGTGGGGGAGTGCGTACCGTACTCACATCCGTACAGGAAGGTGAAAACACATAAAGGTATCTTTTCTTCTATCAGTATACTCTCATACACGGTCACTTCCACACAGATTGAGCAGATGGACAAAATAGTGGGCGTACCCAACTCACACTAGACAATGCAGGGACTTGTGTATAAAGGTATATTTAGAGTGGTCCCACTGGTTCTAGCAGTTCCTGGTTCCAAAATCCACTCCACTCACATTATGCATGAGGAAAATCGAAGCATAGTGTCATGGGGTGACACACAAATAAAAATAATTTATTACAGAAACTTCTAAAACAACATAAAACTGCCAAAGGACTCCAGGTAAGAATGGGGGTATACACGGATGAGTATAAAGATGGTAAAGTCCGGATTTCTCTCACCTTTGTAAATCCCAGTCGGTCCCTAGTGGTCCTGGCCCTCACACCAACGCGTTTCGACAGAGAAAGTCTTTTTCAAGGTGTGTAGTGAGGGCACCAGTGCCACTATTTATACCTCATAACAGGAAGTCATGTGATGGGGGTGTGGTTCCAAATACAGAGCATAATAATAAAATAATATATAAAATACATAATGCCTTATTTGTGGCTCAATCAAACAATAGACAGAACTCCATAACAGTACAATTGATTCTAAAAGTACATTAGATACCTTTTTAGGTATCACATCGTGCTTGGAAGGAGCCCGACACGTCACTTCCGGTATTTGGAACGCACGTGGTTCCGGAAGTGACGTGTGCGTAATGGACTAAAAAAAGTATAGGACTTGTTTTAAAGAAGAAAAAATAGGTGGCTGAAGTGTAGTTTATACATGAACTACTGGGTATCATTAATAGGGCCCCCCAGCATGAGGATATCGTTCGCCGCTGTTTGGGCGGTGGAACGCATGTACCGGAAGTGACGGTCATGCGTTCCACACATGAGGGGAGACGCGCGCATCCGGTCAGTGATGCGCAAGATATGGGAGGCGGCTTGTGCGTTCCAAATAGTGTCAGTGGAGCTCACGTGATCCCGAAAGTAGCGGGAAGTAGCGCGTGCGTTCCACGTAAAGAGAGACGCGCATATCTAAGTGATAATGCGCTCGGCCTTGAGAGACAGTGTTGCGTTCCAGATAGTATTAGTGGAACGCACACGATCCCAGGAAGCAAGGGGAATTAATGTGTGTATTCCATAAGGACTGTATGGGGATAATTAATTAATAGCCATGCCCTTCCTAATTAAGAGAGGTGTAGATAGTGGAGCATACAGTCTATAGGGGGCTGCTATCCATTACAGGTCATGGTAATTGCCTGTAATGTGCCTGCCCGCATAAATGAAGTGAATACATAAAAAATATCTAAAAATATTGGAGAATGCCACATAATGAAATTTACAGTAAAGTGATGGAAGTTAACACAAGCATATTAAATGAGTAATAATGATGAACACATGACTAACACAATTAGTCCAAATTACAGTGATATGATAAAATTTACAGTAAAAGGATAAAATGATCAGATTAATAGACAGATTGAATACGATGAATTAAATATATCCATAATTGAATGAGTGCTAATGATGACCGTGTGACTAACACAATTATCAGAGGCAAGGCTATACACTACAATAACATCAAAAAAAGGTAAAAAAAGGGGGGATTTTGGTGGAGTGGGGGCGTAGATTGGAGAAAGGACTCAATGCTTTGGGGGAGTCAGTTGATGGTCCAGGGTCATTAAAAGAACCATTTTGTTTCGAATTCTAAATTGAGACCCTTGGGTTTCAAGGTGCCCAGATTAAAAATGCTCCGCATTTCAGTTCGGGCAAGTCTTTCTTCCATATCGCCCTTTCTCCAATTCCCTGCCACAGCTTGAATACCACAAAAGGAGGATATCTCCGATGGTTTACAGTCATGTTTCTCTTTGAAGTGGGCGGAAATTCCATGGGTTGGAAGACCTTTCTTTATGTTTCTGAGGTGCTCGCTCATTCTTTCTTTCAATTTCCTGGTTGTCCTTCCTACGTATTGTTTATTGCATTCGCATTGTACTAGATAGACAACATTTTTGCTGTCGCACGTAATGAATTCTTTGATGTCGTATTTCTTCTGGTTGCTGGTGGATGTATACTTGTATAGCTGGTTGTGACAGATGTACTGCTTTTACAATTGCGACACATTTGGCATAGGCCGCACCTATAAAAGCCTTTGCTCTTAATGGTGGTGATTTTCTTAGGGACCTCCAATGCACTTTTTACTAGATGTTTGCGTAAATTGTCAGCCTTTCGATATATAAATCGTGGCTTATCCGATATGTATTGTTTCAGTGTGGGGTCCTGGAGTAATAATCCCCAATTTTTTCTCACGGTATGTTCAAGCCCCTTATATTGGCTGCTATATTTAGTGATGAAAGTTACCGTGTTGTCGTCGCCTCCCTGTCTCCGTTCCTCCATGGGTTTGGTGGGTCGTATCATCAGTTCTCTATCTGCTTGCTGGTATTTTTCATATGGTGCATCCAATAATTTGGTTTCATATCCCTTTTTCTGAAATTGATTTTTCATTGAAGTGCCCTGGTTGTGAAAGTCCCGTAATTTAGAGCAGTTTTTTCGTATCCTATGGAACTGGCTACCAGGTACTGAAGATAGCCAGTTGGGGTGGTGGTTGCTGCTTGAAGGAATAAATTAATTACAATCCGTTGGCTTAGTGTATGTTTTGGTGTGTATAGCGCCATCTTCTATGAATATGGATAAATCAAGAAAATTGACGGTTTCAGTGCTCTTCTGATATGTGAGCTTTATGTTCCGGTCGTTTGTATTCAGAAAATTACAGAAAGTATCCAACAGGGTCATATCCCCCTTCCAAATGAAGAGGATATCATCTATGTAGCGTTTCCATAGCACCAGGTTCGCCCCGAATTCATGGTCACCAAAGACTGTTGTTTCTTCCCAATGGGCCATGAAAAGATTGGCATAACTAGGGGCGAACCGGGTGCCCATGGCTGTGCCATGTAATTGTAAGTAAAAAGAGTTGTCAAACCAAAAAAAGTTATTGGTTAAAATGAACTCAATGCTTTCCAGAACAAAGGCCATTCGATCACGTTCCATAGACCCTCCATCTAGAAAATAGGAGGTGGCTTCCAAACCATGTTGATGACTGATGGCTGTGTAGAGAGATGTAACGCCCGCTGTAACAAGGATAAATTCTGATGACCAGCTAATGAGTTGTAGTTCCTGTAGGACTGCTGTAGAATCTTTGAGGTAGGATCTGGTATTTTGTGCAAATGGTTGAAGAATGTGATCAATGTACTGGGATAAATTGGATGTGATCGATTCTGTGCCAGCTACTATTGGTCGACCTGGCGGATGTATGTTATCTTTATGGATTTTGGTAAGGGTGTAAATAACCGGAAGAGATGGATGTGTAATGGTGATGTATTCCCATTCTTTTTCGGTGATAACTTTCTTACGTTCGTATTTAGTCAGGAGATCTACCATTCTTTTAGATGTTCCTTCCGATGGGTTCCCCCTGAGTTTCTTATATGTCCTTCCATCGTTCAGTTGTCTTTCGATTTCTTTCTTGTATTCTTCTACATTCTGGATAACCACTGCGCCCCCATTGTCAGCTGGCTTGATAACAATAGTGTGGTTGTCTTGAAGACTCTTTAAGGCTTCTCTTTCTGCTTTGGTCATATTCGGTTTTGTCATGTTCTTAAATGTGGTATTTTCAAGCTCGTCTTTTACAATTAGTTCGAAGCTCTCAATGAAACACCCCTTCTTAAAGGTGGGAAAAAAAGTCGACTTAGGTTTAAACATGGATGTGCCCTGATCATTAGGGGTGGTGTGGATGTTCTGGTCGTGGAAGAATTTCTTCAGGGTCAATTTTCTTATAAACCTTTGCAGGTCAATATAAGCCTCAAACTTATCCAATTTACTAGAAGGTGCATACTTCAATCCCTTCTTGAGGACATTTTCCTCATCTTTAGTAAGGACATGATTACTGAGATTGTAGATCTTAGTAAATGCAATCTCATGGTTAGTGTTCTCTATCTCACTGATATCTGTGGGATTGTCAATCCTAGATGGGGTGGTGTTTTTTTTCTTTTTTTTGCAGTATAAAGATCAATGTTTTTTAGATGAGGTCAGTCCTCGTCTCCCTCTTCTTAGGGTCTTCTGTTGTAACGGCCCCTGATTGGCTCTAAAAAAACCTCATCATTATCCTCATTTCTCCTATATGAGTGGAATCTGTTGGATGTTCTTCTTGTGAATTCGGGAGTAATACGTCCTCAGGTATAGCCCAAATTTCTTCTACCTTCTCGTTTGTTCCTATCTTCAAAGGTCCGTTTATGGAGCCGTCTTGGATTATATCATTCCTGAATGTTGAGTTCTTCCCGTGAGTTTCTTCTTCTGGAATAGGTCTGTCGTTCGTTAGATGACTGGACTCTTTGTCTGGATGTCCATGTTTGTCTGTAGGAGTTCCTTCGTGGACTCGTCCTGTGTCTAGTCTGCCTCCAGTTTTGTCTCCACTCAGGAGTTCTCCATTCTTCATTTCTCTCGAATCTCACTTTATTACGGGTTTCCTTGTTTTTAAAGAAGTTTTTCTCCTTCTTGGTTTGTTGATGTTGTCCCCCTCCTTAAAATCATTCATATCCCTGATGTATTTCTTCTTCTTCTTTTCCATGAGCTCCTTTTCATTTGTGGCAATATTCTCAACAATATCTTGTTCCATATCCTTAAAGTCTGGCAAGTCTGCCAATGGCTCTACAGTTCCTCTAAGTGTTTCGATTTCCGTTTCTAGCTCTTTCAGATCTTTACTTCTCTCTCGGACTATAAGTCTCATTAGAGATATGGAGCAGGAGTCGATGATGCGGATCCATTCTTCTTCAAAGGCTGGTGATTTATTAGTAAAAGTAGGTAGTTTATCAATTCTGAGTCCCCTGGGTATGATTTCCTCGGCCAGATATCTCTCCAGTGCTACTACCTCCCACCAGATCTTTCCTTCTTTGATCAGTGCCCTTTCTAATTTGGACATAACATTCTCCAAATCTTCATCGGCTAATTCGACAGAGTCATGTTTGTTATTGAATATGTTGTCAAATTTATCCTCCCTCACATTTCTGTGGGAAAACATGGTAACACTATGAGGCAGCAGTGGTCCTACTAAATGAGTGAAAGACTGAATCTAAAATGGGCTTATAGAGGACTGCTGCGCCCCAGAGAGCAGCAGTAGTGATATCTGCAGGTGGTCACTCAACCCCCTAAAACACGGATACACAAACAAATGAGAGATCACGTCTGCGCTCATCAAATGATAAAACACATCAAGGAGTTGGGTTTGTGGTGCAAAGTCTTTGATGAATAGTGAGTTCTTTTTCTCAGTTCCTCTTCATAAAAATATGCACGTCGACTAAATATGTCCCGTACTCGCGTTGATACGTGATAGACCCCTCCTATGATGGTATCTTTAGAATTTAATTCTTGTCTTTCCTCCTACTTCTCCGAGTAGGATCTTCAGTAGATTTGTATCCTCGGGGGTAAGAGGAAAAAGACAACTAATAGTGTAGTAAGTTCGTAATAAATGAGGAACGTCTATTTCCTTTTTCTTTTAATGAGGGAGTGTGTAGTGGGATGGTGAATGGACCTGTATATAACGGTGCCTTTAGGGTGGTCCCAATCCGAGAGATTAGGGTGAAAATGACTTCGTGCGTACCGTACTCACGGTAAAACGTGATGTGCCTCTCCTATAAAGGTATCTTTGGTATCTGTTCCCCGTGTTTTCTCCTATGCATCCGACCAGGACACCAGGATGGTTCTTATCCTCAAAAAGTTGGAAACAGAGAGACAGAAAAAACGACTGATAGTGTAGTAGGTACGTCGTAAAAGGTGTCCTTAACTACTAAAGGTAATTCAGGAGATTGTACTATAAGTGAGCCAAAGATGGTGAAAATGGGCGTACCCGACTCACGCGAAATTATACGTGAACCTTTAAGTAAGGGTATCTTTAAGGGGGTCTTGAATTAAAATAGCAATTGCTTAGTGCGTACCGTACTCACGTGAAAACGTGATGTACCCCTTGTATAAAGGTATCTTTAGTGTCACTGTGTTTTTCTCCTCTTCCTCCAGACAGGATCCTAAATGGTTCTTATCCTCGGGAGTGAAAAAAGGAGATAGGACAATTGATAGTGTAGTAAGTTCGTTACAGTAAGTGACCGTTGAGAAGAGATTGACTCCTCTAAACTTATTCCTTTTAGTGGGGGAGTGCGTACCGTACTCACATCCGTACAGGAAGGTGAAAACACATAAAGGTATCTTTTCTTTTATCAGTATACTCTCATACACGGTCACTCTTACACAGATTGAGCAGATAGAAAAAATAGTGGGCGTACCCAACTCACACTAGACAATGCAGGGACTTGTGTATAAAGGTATCTTTACAGTGGTCCCACTGGTTCTAGCAGTTCCTGGCTCCAAAATCCACTCCACTCACATTATGCATGAGGAAAAACGAAGCATAGTGTCATGGGGTGACACACAAATAAAAATAATTTATTACAGAAACTTCTAAAACAACATAAAACTGCCAAAGGACTCCAGGTAAGAATGGGGGGTATACACGGATGAGTATAAAGATGGTAAAGTCCGGATTTCTCTCACCTTTGTAAATACCGTCCCAGTCGGTCCCTAGTGGTCCTGGCCCTCATATCAACGCGTTTCGACAGAGAAAGTCTTTTTCAAGGTGTGTAGTGAGGGCACCAGTGCCACTATTTATACCTCATAACAGGAAGTCATGTGATGGGGGTGTGGTTCCAAATGCAGAGCATAATAATAAAATAATATATAAAATACATAATGCCTTATTTGTGGCTCAATCAAACAATAGACAGAACTCCATAACAGTACAATTGATTCTAAAAGTACATTAGATACCTTTTTAGGTATCACATCGTGCTTGGAAGGAGCCCGACACGTCACTTCCGGTATTTGGAACGCACGTGGTTCCGGAAGTGACGTGTGCGTAATGGACTAAAAAAAACTATAGGACTTGTTTTAAAGAAGAAAAAATAGGTGGCTGAAGTGTAGTTTATACATGAACTACTGGGTATCATTAATAGGGCCCCCCAGCGTGAGGATATCGTTCGCCGCTGTTTGGGCGGTGGAACGCATGTACCGGAAGTGACGGTCATGCGTTCCACACATGAGAGGAGACGCGCGCATCCGGTCAGTGATGCGCAAGATATGGGAGGCGGCTTGTGCGTTCCAAATGGTGTCAGTGGAGCTCACGTGATCCCGAAAGTAGCGGGAAGTAGCGCTTGCGTTCCACGTAAAGAGACGCGCATATCTAAGTGATAATGCGCTCGGCCTTGAGAGACAATGTTGCGTTCCAGATAGTATTAGTGGAACGCACACGATCCCAGGAAGCAAGGGGAATTAACGTGTATTCCATAAGGACTGTATGGGGATAATTAATTAATAGCCATGCCCTTCCTAATTAAGGGAGAGGTGTAGATAGTGGAGCATACAGTCTATAGGGGGCTGCTATCCATTACAGGTCATGGTAATTGCCTGTAATGTGCCTGCCCGCATAAATGAAGTGAATACATAAAAAATATATAAAAATATTGGAGAATGCCACATAATGAAATTTACAGTAAAGTGATGGAAGTTAACACAAGCATATTAAATGAGTAATAATGATGAACACATGACTAACACAATTAGTCCAAATTACAGTGACATGATAAAATTTACAGTAAAAGGATAAAATGATCAGATTAATAGACAGATTGAATACGATGAATTAAATATATCCATAATTGAATGAGTGCTAATGATGACCGTGTGACTAACACAATTATCAGAGGCAAGGCTATACACTACAATAACATCAAAAAAAGGTAAAAAAAGGGGGGATTTTGGTGGAGTGGGGGCGTAGATTGGAGAAAGGACTCAATGCTTTGGGGGAGTCAGTTGATGGTCCAGGGTCATTAAAAGAACCATTTTGTTTCGAATTCTAAGTTGAGACCCTTGGGTTTCAAGGTGCCCAGATTAAAAATGCTCCGCATTTCAGTTCGGGCAAGTCTTTCTTCCATATCGCCCTTTCTCCAATTCCCTGCCACAGCTTGAATACCACAAAAGGAGGATATCTCCGATGGTTTACAGTCATGTTTCTCTTTGAAGTGGGCGGAAATTCCATGGGTTGGAAGACCTTTCTTTATGTTTCTGAGGTGCTCGCTCATTCTTTCTTTCAATTTCCTGGTTGTCCTTCCTACGTATTGTTTATTGCATTTGCATTGTACTAGATAGACAGCATTTTTGCTGTCGCACGTAATGAATTCTTTGATGTCGTATTTCTTCTGGTTGCTGGTGGATGTATAGCTGGTTGTGACAGATGTACTGCTTTTACAATTGCGACACATTTGGCATAGGCCACACCTATAAAAGCCTTTGCTCTTAATGGTGGTGATTTTCTTAGGGACCTCCAATGCACTTTTTACTAGATGTTTGCGTAAATTGTCAGCCTTTCGATATATAAATCGTGGCTTATCCGATATGTATTGTTTCAGTGTGGGGTCCTGGAGTAATAATCCCCAATTTTTTCTCACGGTATGTTCAAGCCCCTTATATTGGCTGCTATATTTAGTGATGAAAGTTACCGTGTTGTGGTCGCCTCCCTGTCTCCGTTCCTCCATGGGTTTGGTGGGTCGTATCATCAGTTCTCTATCTGCTTGCTGGTATTTTTCATATGGTGCATCCAATAATTTGGTTTCATATCCCTTTTTCTGAAATTGATTTTTCATTGAAGTGCCCTGGTTGTGAAAGTCCCGTAATTTAGAGCAGTTTTTTTCCGTATCCTATGGAACTGGCTACCAGGTACTGAAGATAGCCAGTTGGGGTGGTGGTTGCTGCTTGAAGGAATAAATTAATTACAATCCGTTGGCTTAGTGTATGTTTTGGTGTGTATAGCGCCATCTTCTATGAATATGGATAAATCAAGAAAATTGACGGTTTCAGTGCTCTTCTGATATGTGAGCTTTATGTTCCGGTCGTTTGTATTCAGAAAATTACAGAAAGTATCCAACAGGGTCATATCCCCCTTCCAAATGAAGAGGATATCATCTATGTAGCGTTTCCATAGCACCAGGTTCGCCCCGAATTCATGGTCACCAAAGACTGTTGTTTCTTCCCAATGGGCCATGAAAAGATTGGCATAACTAGGGGCGAACCGGGTGCCCATGGCTGTGCCATGTAATTGTAAGTAAAAAGAGTTGTCAAACCAAAAAAAGTTATTGGTTAAAATGAACTCAATGCTTTCCAGAACAAAGGCCATTCGATCACGTTCCATAGACCCTCCATCTAGAAAATAGGAGGTGGCTTCCAAACCATGTTGATGACTGATGGCTGTGTAGAGAGATGTAACGCCCGCTGTAACAAGGATAAATTCTGATGACCAGCTAATGAGTTGTAGTTCCTGTAGGACTGCTGTAGAATCTTTGAGGTAGGATCTGGTATTTTGTGCAAATGGTTGAAGAATGTGATCAATGTACTGGGATAAATTGGATGTGATCGATTCTGTGCCAGCTACTATTGGTCGACCTGGCGGATGTATGTTATCTTTATGGATTTTGGTAAGGGTGTAAATAACCGGAAGAGATGGATGTGTAATGGTGATGTATTCCCGTTCTTTTTCGGTGATAACTTTCTTATGTTCGTATTTAGTCAGGAGATCTACCATTCTTTTAGATGTTCCTTCCGATGGGTTCCCCCTGAGTTTCTTATATGTCCTTCCATCGTTCAGTTGTCTTTCGATTTCTTTCTTGTATTCTTCTACATTCTGGATAACCACTGCGCCCCCATTGTCAGCTGGCTTGATAACAATAGTGTGGTTGTCTTGAAGACTCTTTAAGGCTTCTCTTTCTGCTTTGGTCATATTCGGTTTTGTCATGTTCTTAAATGTGGTATTTTCAAGCTCGTCTTTTACAATTAGTTCGAAGCTCTCAATGAAACACCCCTTCTTAAAGGTGGGAAAAAAAGTCGACTTAGGTTTAAACATGGACGTGCCCTGATCATTAGGGGTGGTGTGGATGTTCTGGTCGTGGAAGAATTTCTTCAGGGTCAATTTTCTTATAAACCTTTGCAGGTCAATATAAGCCTCAAACTTATCCAATTTACTAGAAGGTGCATACTTCAATCCCTTCTTGAGGACATTTTCCTCATCTTTAGTAAGGACATGATTACTGAGATTGTAGATCTTAGTAAATGCAATCTCATGGTTAGTGTTCTCTATCTCACTGATATCTGTGGGATTGTCAATCCTAGATGGGGTGGTGTTTTTTTTCTTTTTTTTGCAGTATAAAGATCAATGGGGCGGATGTATTAACCTGGAGAAGGCATAAGGAAGTGATAAACCAGTGATATGTGCAAGGTGATTAAGGCACCAGCCAATCAGATCCTAACTGTTAATTTACATATTGGAGCTGATTGGCTGGTGTCTTTATCACCTTGTACATATCACTGGTTTATCACTTCCTTATGCCTTTTCTAAGTTAATACATCTACCCCAATGTTTTTTAGATGAGGTCAGTCCTCGTCTCCCTCTTCTTAGGGTCTTCTGTTGTAACGGCCCCTGATTGGCTCTAAAAAAACCTCATCATTATCCTCATTTCTCCTATATGAGTGGAATCTGTTGGATGTTCTTCTTGTGAATTCGGGAGTAATACGTCCTCGGGTATAGCCCAAATTTCTTCTACCTTCTCGTTTGTTCCTATCTTCAAAGGTCCGTTTATGGAGCCGTCTTGGATTATATTCTTCCTGAATGTTGAGTTCTTCCCGTGAGTTTCTTCTTCTGGAATAGGTCTGTCGTTCGTTAGATGACTGGACTCTTTGTCTGGATGTCCATGTTTGTCTGTAGGAGTTCCTTCGTGGACTCGTCCTGTGTCTAGTGTGCCTCCAGTTTTGTCTCCACTCAGGAGTTCTCCATTCTTCATTTCTCTCGAATCTCACTTTATTACGGGTTTCCTTGTTTTTAAAGAAGTTTTTCTCCTTCTTGGTTTGTTGATGTTGTGCGCCCTCCTTAAAATCATTCATATCCCTGATGTATTTCTTCTTCTTCTTTTCCATGAGCTCCTTTTCATTTGTGGCAATTTTCTCAACGAGATCTTGTTCCATATCCTTAAAGTCTGGCAAGTCTGCCAATGGCTCTACAGTTCCTCTAAGTGTTTCGATTTCCGTTTCTAGCTCTTTCAGATCTTTACTTCTCTCTCGGACTATAAGTCTCATTAGAGATATGGAGCAGGAGTCGATGATGCGGATCCATTCTTCTTCAAAGGCTGGTGATTTATTATAGTAAAAGTAGGTAGTTTATCAATTCTGAGTCCCCTGGGTATGATTTCCTTGGCCAGATATCTCTCCAGTGCTACTACCTCCCACCAGATCTTTCCTTCTTTGATCAGTGCCCTTTCTAATTTGGACATAACATTCTCCAAATCTTCATCGGCTAATTCGACAGAGTCATGTTTGTTATTGAATATGTTGTCAAATTTATCCTCCCTCACATTTCTGTGGGAAAACATGGTAACACTATGAGGCAGCAGTGGTCCTACTAAATGAGTGAAAGACTGAATCTAAAATGGGCTTATAGAGGACTGCTGCGCCCCAGAGAGCAGCAGTAGTGATATCTGCAGGTGGTCACTCAACCCCCTAAAACACGGATACACAAACAAATGAGAGATCACGTCTGCGCTCATCAAATGATAAAACACATCAAGGAGTTGGGTTTGTGGTGCAAAGTGTTTGATGAATAGCGAGTTCTTTTTCTCAGTTCCTCTTCATAAAAATATGCACGTCGACTTAATATGTCCCGTACTCACGTTGATACGTGATAGACCCCTCCTATGATGGTATCTTTAGAATTTCATTCTTGTCTTTCCTCCTACTTCTCCGAGTAGGATCTTCAGTAGATTTGTATCCTCGGGGGTAAGAGGAAAAAGACAACTAATAGTGTAGTAAGTTCGTAATAAATGAGGAACGTCTATTTCCTTTTTCTTTTAATGAGGGAGTGCGTAGTGGGATGGTGAATGGACCTGTATATAACGGTGCCTTTAGGGTGGTCCCAATCCGAGAGATTGGGGTGAAAATGACTTCGTGCGTACCGTACTCACGGTAAAACGTGATGTGCCTCTCCTATAAAGGTATCTTTGGTATCTGTTCCCCGTGTTTTCTCCTATGCATCCGACCAGGACACCAGGATGGTTCTTATCCTCAAAAAGTTGGAAACAGAGAGACAGAAAAAACGACTGATAGTGTAGTAGGTACGTCGTAAAAGGTGTCCTTAACTACTAAAGGTAATTCAGGAGATTGTACTATAAGTGAGCCAAAGATGGTGAAAATGGGCGTACCCGACTCCCGCGAAATTATACGTGAACCTTTAAGTAAGGGTATCTTTAAGGGGGTCTTGAATTAAAATAGCAATTGCTTAGTGCGTACCGTACTCACGTGAAAACGTGATGTACCCCTTGTATAAAGGTATCTTTAGTGTCACTGTGTTTTTCTCCTCTTCCTCCAGACAGGATCCTAAATGGTTCTTATCCTCGGGAGTGAAAAAAGGAGATAGGACAATTGATAGTGTAGTAAGTTCGTTACAGTAAGTGACCGTTGAGAAGAGATTGACTCCTCTAAACTTATTCCTTTTAGTGGGGGAGTGCGTACCGTACTCACATCCATACAGGAAGGTGAAAACACATAAAGGTATCTTTTCTTTTATCAGTATACTCTCATACACGGTCACTCCCACACAGATTGAGCAGATGGAAAAAATAGTGGGCGTACCCAACTCACACTAGACAATGCAGGGACTTGTGTATAAAGGTATCTTTAGAGTGGTCCCACTGGTTCTAGCAGTTCCTGGCTCCAAAATCCACTCCACTCACATTATGCATGAGGAAAAACGAAGCATAGTGTCATGGGGTGACACACAAATAAAAATAATTTATTCCAGAAACTTCTAAAACAACATAAAACTGCCAAAGGACTCCAGGTAAGAATGGGGGGTATACACGGATGAGTATAAAGATGGTAAAGTCCGGATTTCTCTCACCTTTGTAAATACCGTCCCAGTCGGTCCCTAGTGGTCCTGGCCCTCACACCAACGCGTTTCGACAGAAAAAGTCTTTTTCAAGGTGTGTAGTGAGGGCACCAGTGCCACTATTTATACCTCATAACAGGAAGTAATGTGATGGGGGTGTGGTTCCAAATACAGAGCATAATAATAAAATAATATATAAAATACATAATGCCTTATTTGTGGCTCAATCAAACAATAGACAGAACTCCATAACAGTACAATTGATTCTAAAAGTACATTAGATACCTTTTTAGGTATCACATCGTGCTTGGAAGGAGCCCGACACGTCACTTCCGGTATTTGGAACGCACGTGGTTCCGGAAATGACGTGTGCGTAATGGACTAAAAAAAGTATAGGACTTGTTTTAAAGAAGAAAAAATAGGTGGCTGAAGTGTAGTTTATACATGAACTACTGGGTATCATTAATAGGGCCCCCCAGCATGAGGATATCGTTCGCCGCTGTTTGGGCGGTGGAACGCATGTACCGGAAGTGACGGTCATGCGTTCCACACATGAGGGGAGACGCGCGCATCCGGTCAGTGATGCGCAAGATATGGGAGGCGGCTTGTGCGTTCCAAATGGTGTCAGTGGAGCTCACGTGATCCCGAAAGTAGCGGGAAGTAGCGCGTGCATCCACGTAAAGAGAGACGCGCATATCTAAGTGATAATGCGCTCGGCCTTGAGAGACAGTGTTGCGTTCCAGATAGTATTAGTGGAACGCACACGATCCCAGGAAGCAAGGGGAATTAACGTGTGTATTCCATAAGGACTGTATGGGGATAATTAATTAATAGCCATGCCCTTCCTAATTAAGGGAGAGGTGTAGATAGTGGAGCATACAGTCTATAGGGGGCTGCTTTCCATTACAGGTCATGGTAATTGCCTGTAATGTGCCTGCCCGCATAAATGAAGTGAATACATAAAAAATATATAAAAATATTGGAGAATGCCACATAATGAAATTTACAGTAAAGTGATGGAAGTTAACACAAGCATATTAAATGAGTAATAATGATGAACACATGACTAACACAATTAGTCCAAATTACAGTGACATGATAAAATTTACAGTAAAAGGATAAAATGATAAGATTAATAGACAGATTGAATACGATGAATTAAATATATCCATAATTGAATGAGTGTTAATGATGACCGTGTGACTAACACAATTATCAGAGGCAAGGCTATACACTACAATAACATAAAAAAGGGGGGATTTTGGTGGAGTGGGGGCGTAGATTGGAGAAAGGACTCAATGCTTTGGGGGAGTCAGTTGATGGTCCAGGGTCATTAAAGGAACCATTTTGTTTCGAATTCTAAGTTGAGACCCTTGGGTTTCAAGGTGCCCAGATTAAAAATGCTCCGCATTTCAATTCGGCCAAGTCTTCCATATCGCCCTTTCTCCAATTCCCTGCCACAGCTTGAATACCACAAAAGGAGGATATCTCCGATGGTTTACAGTCATGTTTCTCTTTGAAGTGGGCGGAAATTCCATGGGTTGGAAAACCTTTCTTTATGTTTCTGAGGTGCTCGCTCATTCTTTCAATTTCCTGGTTGTCCTTCCTACGTATTGTTTATTGCATTTGTTATCAAGCCAGCCGACAAAGGGGGCACAGTGGTTATCCAGAATGTAGAAGAATACAAGAAAGAAATCGAAAGACAACTGAACGATGGAAGGACATATAAGAAACTCAGGGGGAACCCATCGGAAGGAACATCTAAAAGAATGGTAGATCTCCTGACTAAATACGAACGTAAGAAAGTTATCACCGATAAAGAACGGGAATACATCACCATTACACATCCATCTCTACCGGTTATTTACACCCTTCCCAAAATCCATAAAGATAACATACATCCGCCAGGTCGACCAATAGTAGCTGGCACAGAATCGATCACATCCAATTTATCCCAGTACATTGATCACATTCTTCAACCATTTGCACAAAATACCAGATCCTACCTCAAAGATTCTACAGCAGTCCTACAGGAACTACAACTCATTAGCTGGTCATCAGAATTTATCCTTGTTACAGCGGACGCTACATCTCTCTACACAGCCATCAGTCATCAACATGGTTTGGAAGCCACCTCCTATTTTCTAGAAGGGGGGTCTATGGAACGTGATCGAATGGCCTTTGTTCTGGAAAGCATTGAGTTCATTTTAACCAATAACTTTTTTTGGTTTGACAACTCTTTTTACTTACAATTACATGGCACAGCCATGGGCACCAGGTTCGCCCCTAGTTATGCCAATCTTTTCATGGCCCATTGGGAAGAAACAACAGTCTTTGGTGACCATGAATTCGGGGCGAACCTGGTGCTATGGAAACGCTACATAGATGATATCCTCTTCATTTGGAAGGGGGATATGACCCTGTTGGATACTTTCTGTAATTTTCTGAATACAAACGACCGGAACATAAAGCTCACATATCAGAAGAGCACTGAAACCGTCAATTTTCTTGATTTATCCATATTCATAGAAGAAGGCGCTATACACACCAAAACATACACTAAGCCAACGGATTGTAATTAATTTATTCCTTCAAGCAGCAACCCCCCCCCCCCCCCCCCCCCAACTGGCTATCTTCAGTACCTGCTAGCCAGTTCCATAGGATACGAAAAAACTGCTCTAAATTACGGGACTTTCACAACCAGGGCACTTCAATGAAAAATCAATTTCAGAAAAAGGGATATGAAACCAAATTATTGGATGCACCATATGAAAAATACCAGCAAGCAGATAGAGAACTGATGATACGACCCACCAAACCCATGGAGGAACGGAGACAGGGAGGCGACGACAACACGGTAACTTTCATCACTTAATATAGCAGCCAATATAAGGGGCTTGAACATATCGTGAGAAAAAATTGGGGATTATTACTCCAGGACCCAACACTGAAACAATACATATCGGATAAGCCACGATTTATATATCGAAAGGCTGACAATTTACGCAAACATCTAGTAAAAAGTGCATTGGAGGTCCCTAAGAAAATCACCACCATTAAGAGCAAAGGCTTTTATAGGTGCGGCCTATGCCAAATGTGTCGCAATTGTAAAAGCAGTACATCTGTCACAACCAGCTATACATCCACCAGCAACCAGAAGAAATACGACATCAAAGAATTCATTACGTGCGACAGCAAAAATGTTGTCTATCTAGTACAATGCAAATGCAATAAACAATACGTAGGAAGGACAACCAGGAAATTGAAAGAAAGAATGAGCGAGCACCTCAGAAACATAAAGAAAGGTCTTCCAACCCATGGGATTTCCGCCCACTTCAAAGAGAAACATAAATGGTGGAAATAGTGTTGCGCTCAATCCAGTTGCCTTAATTAATTGATTAATTACCTTTATGAACCCTTAATCTAAGTAAAGTATGGGTGTAGTGGATAAAATGTATGGAGCAAGTAGACACTTTGTGGTCCTGTGTTGGACGAATGCAATGATATCGAGACAAAAGTGTACTTATATTGTAAAAGGTACTGCTGTACCACTTTATTATGATCAGGCTGGCTAGAGAAATGCAGGACCACAAAGTGTCTACTTGCTCCATACATTTTATCCACTACACCCATACTTTACTTAGATTAAGGGTTCATTAAGGTAATTAATCAATTAATTAAGGCAACTGGATTGAGCGCAACACTATTTCCACCATTTCTGTAGCTCACATCAGGTTTGTCACCTGAAAGTGTAGCAGCTCGTCCACACATTAGATCCCAGTGCGCAGATAATTTTCATATTCAAAGAGAAACATGACTGTAAACCATCTGAGATATCCTCCTTTTGTGGTATTCAAGCTGTGGCAGGGAATTGGAGAAAGGGCGATATGGAAGAAAGACTTGCCCGAACTGAAATGCGGAGCATTTTTAATCTGGGGACCTTGAAACCCAAGGGTCTCAACTTAGAATTCGAAACAAAATGGTTCCTTTAATGACCCTGGAACATCAACTGACTCCCCCAAAGCATTGAGTCCTTTCTCCAATCTACGCACCCACTCCACCAAAATCCCCCGTTTTTTTTACCCCTTTTTTTGATGTTATTGCAGTGTATAGCCTTGCCTCTGATAATTGTGTTAGTCACACGGTCATCATTAACACTCATTCAATTATGGATATATTTAATTCATCGTATTCAATCTGTCTATTAATCTTATCATTTTATCCTTTTACTGTAAATTTTATCATGTCACTGTAATTTGGACTAATTGTGTTAGTCATGTGTTCATCATTATTACTCATTTAATATGCTTGTGTTAACTTCCATCACTTTACTGTAAATTTCATTATGTGGCATTCTCCAATATTTTTATATATTTTTTATGTATTCACTTCATTTATGCGGGCAGGCACATTACAGGCAATTACCATGACCTGTAATGGATAGCAGCCCCCTATAGACTGTATGCTCCACTATCTACACCTCTCCCTTAATTAGGAAGGGCATGGCTATTAATTAATTATCCCCATACAGTCCTTATGGAATACACACGTTAATTCCCCTTGCTTCCTGGGATCGTGTGCGTTCCACTAATACTATCTGGAACGCAACACTGTCTCTCAAGGCCGAGCGCATTATCACTTAGATATGTGCATCTCTCTTTACGTGGAACGCACGCGCTACTTCCCGCTACTTTCGGGATCACGTGAGCTCCACTGACACCATTTGGAACGCACAAGCCGCCTCCCATATCTTGCGCATCACTGACCGGATGCGTGCGTCTCCCCTCGTGTGGAACGCATGACCGTCACTTCCGGTACATGCGTTCCACCGCCCAAACAGCGGCGAACGATATCCTCACGCTGGGGGGCCCTATTAATGATACCCAGTAGTTCATGTATAAACTACACTTCAGCCACCTATTTTTTCTTCTTTAAAACAAGTCCTATACTTTTTTTAGTCCATTACGCACACGTCACTTCCGGAACCACGTGCGTTCCAAATACCGGAAGTGACGTGTCGGGCTCCTTCCAAGCACGATGTGATACCTAAAAAGGTATCTAATGTACTTTTAGAATCAATTGTACTGTTATGGAGTTCTGTCTATTGTTTGATTGAGCCACAAATAAGGCATTATGTATTTTATATATTATTTTATTATTATGCTCTGTATTTGGAACCACACCCCCATCACATGACTTCCTGTTATGAGGTATAAATAGTGGCACTGGTGCCCTCTCTACACACCTTGAAAAAGACTTTCTCTGTCGAAACGCGTTGGTGTGAGGGCCAGGACCACTAGGGACCGACTGGGACGGTATTTACAAAGGTGAGAGAAATCCGGACTTTACCATCTTTATACTCATCCGTGTATACCCCCCATTCTTACCTGGAGTCCTTTGGCAGTTTTATGTTGTTTTAGAAGTTTCTGTAATAAATTATTTTTATTTGTGTGTCACCCCATGACACTATGCTCCGTTTTTCCTCATGCATAATGTGAGTGGAGTGGATTTTGGAACCAGGAACTGCTAGAACCAGTGGGACCACTCTAAAGATACCTTTATACACAAGTCCCTGCATTGTCTAGTGTGAGTTGGGTACGCCCACTATTTTTTCCATCAGCTCAATCTGTGTGGGAGTGACGATGTATGAGAGTATACTGATAGAAGAAAAGATACCTTTATGTGTTTTCACCTTCCTGTACGGATGTGAGTACGGTACGCACTCCCCCACTAAAAGGAATAAGTTTAGAGGAGTCAATCTTTTCTCAACGGTCACTTACTGTAATGAACTTACTACACTATCAATTGTCCTATCTCCTTTTTTCACTCCCGAGGATAAGAACCATTTGGGATCCTGTCTGGAGGAAGAGGAGAAAAACACAGTGACACTAAAGATACCTTTTATACAAGGGGTACATCACGTTTTCACGTGAGTACGGTACGCACTAAGCAATTGCTATTTTAATTCAAGACCTCCTTAAAGATACCCTTACGTAAAGGTTCACGTATAATTTCGCGTGAGTCGGGTACTCCCATTTTCACCATCTTTGGCTCACTTATAGTACAATCTCCTGAATTACCTTTAGTATTTAAGGACACCTTTTACGACGTACCTACTACACTATCAGCCGTTTTTTCTGTCTCTCTGTTTCCAACTTTTTGAGGATAAGAACCATACTGGTGTCCTGGTCGGATGCATAGGAGAAAACACGGGGAACAGATACCAAAGATACCTTTATAGGAGAGGCACATCACGTTTTAACGTGAGTACGGTACGCACGAAGTCATTTTCACCCTAATCTCTCGGATTGGGACCACCCTAAAGGCACCGTTATATACAGGTCCATTCACCATCCCACTACGCACTCCCTCATTAAAAGAAAAAGGAAATAGACGTTCCTCATTTATTACGAACTTACTACACTATTAGTTGTCTTTTTCCTCTTACCCCCGAGGATACGAATCTACTGAAGATCCTACTCGGAGAAGTAGGAGGAAAGACAAGAATGAAATTCTAAAGATACCATCATAGGAGGGGTCTATCACGTATCAACGTGAGTACGGGACATATTAAGTCGACGTGCATATTTTTATGAAGAGGAACTGAGAAAAAGAACTCGCTATTCATCAAACACTTTGCACCACAAACCCAACTCCTTGATGTGTTTTATCATTTGATGAGCGCAGACGTGATCTCTCATTTGTTTGTGTATCCGTGTTTTAGGGGGTTGAGTGACCACCTGCAGATATCACTACTGCTGCTCTCTGGGGCGCGGCAGTCCTCTTTAAGCCCATTATAGAAATTCTTAGTGCCATTAAGAATCTTAAAGTGTCAGCTGCCCCAGGCCCGGATGGTTTTTCCCTCCTATACTATAAAAAGTGTGCGGCGATTCTCCCTTTCTCTTTAGATTCTTTAACGATATATTGCGCGGTGCTTCTTTTGATGTCTTGACTTCTTTGGCAAGTATAGTTGTAATCCCTAAACCCGGTCGAGATCCTGAGCTGGTTACTAATTATAGGCCCATATCACTTTTAAATGTTGACATCAAGATCTATGCAAAACTACTGGCTAATAGGCTGGGGCCCTTACTCCCTCAACTGATCCATCCTGATCAAGTCGGTTTTATACCTTGGCGTCAAGCCTTAGATAACACGCGTAGAACGGTGGATCTGGTACATGAACTACACAAATAAAAGAAGCCGGCTATGGTCCTGGGTTTAGACGCCGAAAAGGCATTCGATCGGATTCAATGGCCATTTATGTTTCACACGCTACAATAGGTAGGGATTACAGGCCGCTTCTTTCAGGGAGTAACGGCATTATATAACAACCCCAGGGCGGCTGTACTTGCCAATGGAGTGATGTCTCCTCCTTTTCAAATTGCTAATTGCACGCGGCAAGGCTGTCCGCTCTCTCCTTTGATATTCACTCTAACTATAGAACCCCTTGCTGCGCGGATTCGAGCCAACCCACTCATTAAAGGGATAAAGGTAGGTGCTGTTGCACACAAAATTGCATTGTATGCAGACGATATGCTGCTTACAATTTCCGACCCTGTACATTCTTTGCCCCATCTTTTTCGAGAAATAGAAGAGTTTGGTGCAAACTCTGGCTATAAAATTAATACTGATAAGACTGAGGTCTAAGACTTTTATATCCCGCAAAACATGAAAGATAGTTTGACACATAGGTTTAATTTTCGTTGGAATACAAGGAAACTTACATACCTGGGAGTTACTATAACCAAAAATTACTCTCACCTTTTTCGGGCCAATTTCCCCAAACTGCTCGCCCAACTTCAAAGAGACCTTAAAAACTGGGGAAGCCATTATATCTCTTGGATCGGCCGTATCAACGCCGTTAAAATGAACCTTTTGCTCAGACTCCTCTATTTGTTCCAAACTCTCCCTGTTCGGGTGCCGCCTATGTCTTTAAAAACCTTCAACACACCTCGTCCCAATTCATCTGGTCCAAAAAGAAGCCCAGAGTGAAACGTGCTACTCTGCAAAAACATACCTCGGAGGGCGGCTTAGCGGTCCCAGACTTCAAAGCCTATTATATAGCGGCCACACTAGCACAATGTACTCAATGGAATACTCCAAGAGTTGAGAGGGTCTGGGTCTCAATTGAGACTCACTCTCTTAATTTGAACTATCTCTCTTCCTTATTGTGGCTCCCCTGTTCAACATGCCCCCGCTCCATTAAATCACACCCAGTAGTCTCCCACTCCTTAGACGTCTGGGATTTGGCTAATCGTAAATTCCATTTGGCACCGCCCCCTAGTCCTTTGGTCCCGATATTTGATAATCCCTTGTTTCAGCCTGGCCGTCACCCTAATGCCTTACCACATTGGCGGAAAGAGGGGATTATACTATTAAATGATTTGACCTCAGACTCACTGTTTCCAACCTTTGCAGAATTACAATCTAAATATGCTTTGCCTCATACACTCTTCTTCCAATACCTGCAAATCCGACATTTATACTCCACGCTTCTTACACAGATTAATCATAGGCCGGTAACTTCTTTGGAAGTTCTTGCAACGCGCACGAACTCGACTAAGGGACTTATCTCCACTATTTATAGATCACTGGTTCCCCCAGGACAATTGGATAGGGAACCTCATGAAAGGGCGTGTGAATCGGATCTGGGGGAAACATTTGACTCTGAGGAGTGGACGGATATCTACACTAGCCTAGCATCTAGCTCCATTTGTGTCTGAGCGAAGGAAAATGCATACAAGCTTTTCTATAGATGGTATTATGTTCCCACCCGACTTGCCAAGATGTTTCCAGACACGTCTCAACTCTGCTGGAGAGATGTAAAACAATGGATGGTACGTTCTTGCATATTTGGTGGGAATGCCCTAGACTAATCCCTCTCTGGAGGGAACTGGGATCCCTCTTCAGTTCGATCCTGGAGATCTCCATCCCCATGTGTCCCAAGCACTTCCTTCTCTCTATATCAATCCCTGGGGCCTCGCGATGTCAGACTAAATTGTTCACCCACGTGGTCCTGGTGGCTAGATGTGCCATTGCATCGGCCTGGAAATCCACAGAGGTTCCCACTGTGGGAGAAATTGTAGGGAAGATAGGGCACATCTATACTATGGAACATATTACTAGCATCTTAAAGGGTTCTTCAGAGGCCTTTCTTAGGACCTGGGAACCTTGGACGTCCTTTTTTTTAAGACCTCTCCTCCTTTCCGTTAATGGGGCTTGGCCCTTTTGTAAGCTTTAAACAATGTACGTTCTCGCATAACATTTTTTCGGCTCTTTCCATTTGGACGGGGCCGGCCGGGTCACCCCACCCCTCAACATTACCACTTTTCTTCCCCTCCTCTGGCTTTTGATCTTGTGTCCCTGTCTCTCCTCTCTTCTTTTTCTCCCTCTGCTGCTCTTTCCATTCCTATACTGTCTCATAATATCTTAAAAAATTGATGAGTATAAGTTTTGTCCGGATAGAAATAAGGTACACACTACTTTGTCAGTTTCAGTTTTTGATCACCCCCAAGGGGGGATGTTCAATGTATCTTTATGACTCTGTCCGAATATTCTGACACAATACTATTGCTTGTTCCTGTTTGTATCTCATCAGCCTAATAAACAAACATTTAAAAAAAAAAAAAATTCAGCCACTGCAGCCTTCAATTCTTCACTCTCTCAAGTGTTCAGAATGTATCCTTATTTGTTGCAATGTTCTCTTTCCTAATGGAAACAATTGTATCTTTTATGTGTGACACTGTGAGATGACTAAGGGGGTAATTCCAAGTTGATCAAATTTGTTAGCAGTTGGGCAAAACAATGTGCACTGCAAGTGGGCAGATATAACATGTGCAGAGAGAGTTAGATTTGGGTGTGGTGTGTTCAAACTGAAATCTAAATTGCAGTGTAAAAATAAAGCAGCCAGTATTTACCCTGCACAGAAACAAAATAACCCACCCAAATTTAACTCTCTCTGCACGTTATATCTGCCCCCCCCCCCCCCCTGCAGTGCACATGGTTTTGCCCAACTGCTAACAAATTTGATGCTGCGATCAACTCGGAATTACCCCCCAATTCCGTTACCTGGGACTGGGTTGTCTTCTTAATCTATTGTCTCTCTCAGTATTGGCAGTGTGCGCATCACTGTGCCAAGATAATCTGTATACAATGAGACAATACCCTATCCTATCTAAACGTGTCGTCGTGTCCTGCTTTTTCAGGTTCAAGTGGATGTCTATCTCACAGGGTTATCCTTGGTAGCCTCCCAACATAAGAATAATGGTAATTGGGACTCGTTTAGATAGGATAGGGTATTGTCTCTTTGTATACAGATTATCTTGGCAGTAACAGTGATGCGCACACTGCCAATACTGAGAGAGACAATAGATTAAGAAGACAACCCAGTCCCAGGTAGTGGAATTATTGGCCCTACACACTCGTCGATCTGACTGAAAGATATGAACGATCTCGTTCATTAATGAACGAGATACCGTTCATATCTTTCAGTGTGGAGGCTCCAGAGATGAACGATGCGCGGTCCCCGCGCTCGTTCATCGCTGGTGCCCCGTCGGCTGTGCATGCAGGCCAATATGGACGATCTTGTCCATATTTGCCTGCACTTCTATGGTGCCGGGTGATGGGGGGAGTCACTGCCCCTCCCCGCCGCCGGGTCGGCCATATCCGCCGTCGGGCAGCTCGGCGGCCGATCATTAAATGTGTACGGCCTTTAGTCCTCTCGCAGTGTCACACATAAAAGATACAATTGTTTCCATTAGGAAAGAGAACATTGTAACAAATAAGGATACATTCTGAACACTTGAGAGAGTGAAGAACTGAAGGCTGCAGTGGCTGAATTTTTATTTCACATTTGTTTAGTACATTCACATTCCTTCTCACTTGCACAATATTTTCGCAGAAGTTTTAAGATTTCTATAAATAAAAGTTATATTTTAACATTAGTGGTCGGGTATCACTGTTGATATTATTGTCACATAGTCCGAGTGTGCCCAGAATAGGGAATACTTCCTTCTTTTTGTCTTTGTGTCTATAATGTATTCCCAGGAGCACCTCCCATGCAACTAAATTGATATGCATAACAATTAAGTTGCAATTCGTGGGAAAGGATTCCATGTGACTTATTTAAATTATTGACATAGTAAATATACATGTCTGTGCGACCTCCCTTTTCTTCTATCCTCTGTAATTGGGCAATTGCAATAACTGCATAATAGAATGTGTGTACAATGAGGAGTATTGTGGATACAGAATATTTGTAATGGTTTCCATCCAATGCTGATAAATGGCCGTATCCATTCCAACATGTTAATAAGAGATTCCTATGTACCATTGAGAGATCCTGTGACATGTATTCCACTAACCAGAACATTGCGCAATTGTCAAACCGTAGGCTTCTCATTAGTCACCGGCGTCTGAGAGGTGCCTATTATTTGGAGGGGGAATTGGCAATCGGAGTTCTCCCATCAATAGCTGCTCTCTGGCTGGGAAACATTATCCTTTATTATGTCAACATTGCAAAGTAAAGTTTCATGTTTATGTACTGGGCTGAAGATTAGTCTTTCCAAACGGCTGTTGACTTAATACTCTTACCCGCATTCTCTAATGTACTTGTTTGCTGGGAGGATGGAGGAAGATGATGACTCTATGATGTAAGTGGCAGTTTGTCGCTAAGGATGGGGACACATAGAGACTGTGTGTACATTCCTGTTGTGTCATTGCCAGTTCTCGGAATTGGGAAGTACACATATGGCAACTAGCAGAGAGCTGCCCTGGGGATATTGTCCTCCTCACACATATTAGCACTGGCATTATATCTCCTGCGTGCAACAGAGGTCCACAGACCCCTCCGCCTCCCACCCAAACACAGCTGATGGACGGGTGTGTTTGAGACGTCCGCTGTCTTTATATACAGCGGTATATGCCTTATAATGTCTTGTGTTGCGATATATTGCTCTGTGCTGAGACATTCTGCTGTTACATGCTCACACATTTCCCTCTCATTTCCACCCTGCTTTAGCAGACACGCTGGAGCCACACCCCAGCTTTACCAGCAGGAGAGCTGAGGACTGGGGGTAGGTATATTGACAGAGTTTGTAAGTGAGAATATGAGAGGTGTCATGATCCAGGCTATTTCAAGTAGAAATAGCCCTGTTAATATCAATGTATGTGATATCAATATTCTGATCGATGTATCAATGTACCAGTGTGTGATAACTGTCTTTGCATGTTAAATGGTTGAAGCTTGATTGATCTGCTGGCATTTCATTTTAGCCACAGAACTCAAAGACACACTGACTGTTTAGGTGTGAAATGTAATTTAGTTTAATTACCCCAGAACCACAGCTAGGGCCAGAGAGGTGTTAAGCCCTTCCTGCTCTGTGTCCTCTCAGAACTAGCCATTTGTTTATACTAGAACCATGGCCAGAGCTTCAAAGGAGAAAAAGATAAGGCCATTCGCCCCTGAGATAGTTGCCGGGAAGCCCAGTATGAGCTGACACTCAATACCTTCTCTGGCTTATGGAAGGGTTAACAGTAACACTCCAGAGGGAAGGGGGTTGAAGGGGCAGCATGTTTTTTTTTAAATAGGAGACCCTCATAGTGTAAGTTGTCCATTGTCATAGAGGCGAGTCAGGAGAACATTCTGGCTCTGTAATGTTCCGATATATCCGAAGCGGCTTCACTTCATCTCATCGTTCTACTGTGCATGCGTGCTAGGATAGGTGGGTTTATTTTCCTATTTTTATTTTCTTGAAGTTGTCTTTCTGTTGTGACTTTGACTGTTTTATCATTATATTCTTGTAACTTTCTTTTTTCTGTAACATAAGCTTTGAAGTGTTTTACTTGAAGTAAATAATCTAATTTTAGATCTGGTTTCTGTTGTGTATCCAACCCAACTCCCTGAAAGAGGCGTTACCAAAATATTAATAATTCCAGGTGCAGGTAAAAGCCATAAGTTTGCCTTGGGTCATACCCTAAACGTTTGTACTTTGGCTGGTGGCAGTGATTTTGTGTGAAATTAACACACGCGCTCAGGTATCCAGTAAAGGTGTCACGTGGCAGGGATTCGCAGATTGGCGTATCTGGGGAATCGCCGTGCCTAGGATCGTAACAAGAGGGGTTTTAAAAAAACAGGGCAGAAGGGCTCTTTCTCTTGTTTGGTGCGGACATGGGACTATGGCTCTGCTTGGACTGCTTAGGCTGGGGCCAGACCTATGAGAAAGCTCTGAGGACTTTAGAGATGGCTTCGACCATTGATGATTCCAAACCATTGAAGGTCAATAGCCGAAGATGGATGGTTCTCCACCATCAATGGCAGAGAACTAAATGGTTCTCCACCATCAATGGTACAGAGCTCCCAATGTTGTTTTTTTTATTTTTTTATTCTGCTACGTGCCGGAGCACTGAGTATAGCTCCACCCCCAGTGCACTCGCTAGCCCCGCCCCCAGGCTCTGATTTGGCCTGTAGTTCAGTAAGGCATAAAGCAGGGATGACCATTGGTTTATGAACCATCGTTGGTTTCCTTATGAATGGATATATACCAGCAAGGTTAGCCATTGAAAGGTCTCCTGCCGATGGCCATCCCTACATTACCCCATGGCGGAGGTTTACTAAAGGTTGTAAAAATGATAAGTGGTGTTGCCAGTAGCAAACCAGATTCTGCCTATCATTTTCTGTAGAAGTGATAGCTAGAATATGATTGGTTGCCATGGGCAATCCCCACCACTTACCATATTTAGAAGCTATAATAAATATGCCTACTGTAGGTTAGACGTCTTATTTCCATGTGTGACCGTGGCGGTCTCTGCTCCAGGTGTCTGGTGGTGGAACCGGCCGGTTGTGTGACACTTTGTGGTACTGGCAGTAGCTGTGTTACATGACTCCTCCTCTCCGCCGGTTACTGGACGCTGCATCTTGTGGTCTATTGTGTGTCAGGAACGGTGAGGAACACATCGGGCGAAGAATACGGTGGAATCTGGTCTGGATCTGACCCTACTGACACGGTCGTTGTATACTGCTACATAATATTTACTTGTGGATTAGTGGACACAATGCTTGCACACACACAACCATGTCATATTTGCTGACTGTGACTAGCAATGTTTCGCTGTTTGCTTAACTGTATTTTCAAATAAATGTAAGGGGTTCACATTCGCACTTAGGGGCTAATTCAAAAGCTGATCGCTGTTGTGCGTTTTCGCACAGCGACGATCAGGTCTGAACTGCGCATGCGCAGGCGTCGCAGTGCGCCGGTGCATGCCAGAGATGCGATCGGCATCTCAGCCCAGCAATCGCCTCTGCCTGATTGACAGGCAGAGGCGGGAGGGGGTTGGCCGGCGGCGTTGGGCCGCCGTTTTAGGGGGCGCGGTCTGGGCAACGCCGACGTGCCCGGACCGTGTGGTGGGCGGGCCGCTGTGGCTGCGTGATGTCACACGCAGCCGCTGTGACCTGGAGAACGACGGGAAGCTCCCTGCCAGCGTGCAGGAGCTGTGCTGGTAGGGAGCTGCTCTTCAGGTACAAAATAATCGCCGCCGTGCAATGCTTTTATACCTGTGCGGGGGGGGGGGGGGGGGCAGAGGCAGACATGCAGGGGGGACTAGCCCTGTGCTGGGCGTCCCCCCCCCCCCGCATCCCCGCATGTCTGTGAAAGTGATCGTAGATGTGGTAACTTTAGCACATCTACGATCAAGTCTGAATTACCCCCTTCGTACAAATGGTAGCATGACGCATCAGGTCAAAAATCACCCTGAAGAGCTTACAAATTGCTGCAAGAGGAAAGTAGACCTCACAACAGGTCTGAGGTAAGTGCTTTGTGATCATTATGGTCCTGTACAAGGAGCCTTAAACTCGCTTTTATAATCCCTCTGTATTTCTCTTATGTATCAGTTTAATGCTGTTCTTTTTCCAAGGTTTTACTCCGTTTCGGTGATCTTGCTAGTAAATCCTGCAGATATCATCATTACATTATGTACAGCTGCCATTGTTTCCCTTCTCTTCCCCATAATTACTTTTTTCTCCTCCTAGGTCTCTTCTACCAATCATTTCAGTGTGATAATTGCTTCACAACACAATTGCTAGAGGACAGGAGGGAGGCCTATCGGCACAGGCATGTGATGTCATCGGAAAGGCCTGAACACTCTAAATAAAGCCCAAACCTCTGTGTTTGCTCATAGCCTGAACATTTGTTAACACAAGACAATGTCTATTTCCTGCATTTTCCCATGCGGGAAACAATTGAGCAATCTTTGGTTTTGAAATCAGCCACTTTCTGCATTTTATAGCAAGGGAGGAGCGCACAGGACAGGTCTGACATTCTCTCCTTATGACTTGTACCATTGTCGGTGCACATACTATTCCCAGAAGTCACCTGTGCAGCCATGTTAAACTTACATGACCCGTTTCCTTACATAAACCTCCTATGAGTAACATTTAATTAAGTGATTATTCCAGACACAAGAAAGGTTATCACCTATGGCAGTGATTTCCCAACCTCGGGCCTCAAGGGACAATAACAGGGAAGTGAGTTCAGTCAAAATAGCTGAGGTAGAAATTTAGTCACCTGTACTCAAGTATGGAAATCCTTAAAACCTGGAATGTTAGTGTGGTTTGGGAACTGTGGTTGGGAATCCCTGACAGCTAAAGGTGACAGCCAGACTTTATTAAATAACAGTTACACCCTTGTCACACCAGACATGGGACAGACGCCGTCGACACTGTGGCTCCGACGCAGGTTATTCCCGGGTAGGTACAGTTTTAGCTGTTCCACTGGCATTGGAGATTACATCACCTCCAAGCACTGGGGATCTGGATTTCCCTATGCTTTAAACCAGGCATGTCCAAACTGCGGCCCTCCAGCTGTTGTGAAACTACATATCCCAGCATGCCCTGACACAGTTTTGCTGTCAGAGAATGCTAAAGCTGTGTCAGGGCATGCTGGGATGTGTAGTTTCACAACAGCTGGAGGGCCGCAGTTTGGACATGCCTGCTTTAAACAGTATATGGGTGGGTCCTTCCCGTGTCCAACCCTGCAGGTACCCGAGTTGAATTCCCGGGTCACTGGCCCCAGGTTATTTTGCGGAGACCCTTTCACACTGAGTCCCGACCCTGGTTACCACCGGACGAAACAGCGGTGTGGAAGTGGTGTAAGAGCGCTCCTAGACCCAGGACCGTGCGTGTCTCCGTCTGTAATTATGTGCGTAAATGTAAAATGGCGCTGGTATTTGAGATGCACTTACCTATCATTTATGGGAATAAGGGATAGAATTACTAAGAATTACTGTGTGGAGTGCGCACGCACAGCGGCCACACTGCGCCCGCGCACCCCAGGAGCCCAGTGAGATGCTAACAGCTGGTCAGTGCTCAGCTCCCAGCATCCTGGCCGTCATTGAATAGATTATGATGAAGCCATGTTGGTTGCTATATGGAGGCTCCATTCTCTAATCTCCGCTGGAATCCTGCATGGCTACCTCCGCACAGTGCACACTTCCTGAAATCGGTGCATTTGCTTTGTTTGCAGAGCTCTGTCTATACACAAGACGCAATCAGCACACCAGTGTTACCGTATGGGTCTGCTCTACTCCTGGATAGATCTATTGCATGTGCATCTAGTTCAGAAGTTCTCAAACTCGGTCCTCGGGGGCACACACAGTGCATGTTTTGCAGGTCTCCTCACAGAATCGCAAGTGAAATAATTAGCTCCACCTGTGGACCTTTTAAAATGTGTCAGTGAGTAATTAATACACCTGTGCACCTGCTGGGTTACCTGCAAAACATGCACTGTGTGGGGTCCTGAGGACCGAGTTTGAGAACCTCTGACCTAGTTAGATCCAGGGGAGAACAGGAGCCCAGCTGATGGGGATATTGCCACCCTTTGCAGCACGGGTCTGCCCTTTCCCTTCTCCCAGCTGTGTGACAATCAATGGTCATCTGGGGGCCAAGGAGCAGCAGCATTTCCGGGGGTCATATGACAGCGTGGTAAAGGGGGGAACCTCATGTATCCACACACCACTGAATGCTCCAGCTCAACTTCCAATGGCAACTCCGCCTGCCTCTTGCAGCCCATCTATGCCACCGCGCCCTTCCAACTACTGCAGAACCCCAGCTTCTCCCCATCTGTCTCTCTGGGGAACAACAAAAGAGCTTTCCCTCCCACTGGCACCCCACCCTCCCTGCTGCTTCCCCATATGCATAGCATATCTCACCCCCATCTTTAGCACGTTATTTAAAAACAAAATTGGGGGAGTTACACCGGGAGAGAGCAGTAGAATATGCGCCTGGGTTACGCCAGGAGAGAGCAGTAATATATGTGCCTGGGTTACACCGGGAGAGAGCAGTAGTATATGTGCCTGGGTTACACCGGGAGAGAGCAGTAGTATATGTGCCTGGGTTACACCGGGAGAGAACAGTAGTATATGTGCCTGGGTTACACCGGGAGAGAGCAGCAGTATATGTGTCTGGGTTACACCAGGAGAGAGCAGTAATATATGTGTCTGGGTTACACCTGGAGAGAGCAGTAGTATATGTGCCTGGGTTACACCAGGAGAGAGCAGTAGTATATGTGCCTGGGTTACACCGGGAGAGAACAGTAGTATATGTGTCTGGGTTACACCAGGAGAGAGCAGTAATATATGTGCCTGGGTTACACAAGGAGAGAGCAGTAGTATATGTGCCTGGGTTACACCAGGAGAGAGCAGTAGTATATGTGCCTGGGTTACACCGGGAGAGAGCAGTAGTATATGTGCCTGGGTTACACCGGGAGAGAGCAGTAGTATATGTGCTTGGGTTACACCGGGAGAGAGCAGTAGTATATGTGCCTGATTTACACCGGGAGAGAGCAGTAGTATATGTGTCTGGGTTACACCGGGAGAGGGCAGTAGTATATGTGCCTGGGTTACACTGGGAGAGAGCAGTAGTATATGTGTCTGGGTTACACCGGGAGAGAGCCGTAGTATATGTGTCTGGGTTACACCGGGAGAGAGCAGTAGTATATGTGTCTGATTTACACCGGGAGAGAGCAGTAGTATATGTGTCTGGGTTGCACCGGGAGAGAGCAGTAGTATATGTGCCTGGTTTACACCGGGAGAGTAGTATATGTGCCTGGGTTACACCGGGAGAGAGCAGTAGTATATGTGCCTGGGTTACACCGGGAGAGAGCAGTAGTATATGTGCCTGGGTTACACCGGGAGAGAGCAGTAGTATATGTGCCTGGGTTACACCGGGAGAGAGCAGTAGTATATGCTCCTGGTTTACACCGGGAGAGAGCAGTAGTATATGCGCCTGGGTTACATCGGGAGAGAACAGTAGTATATGTGCCTGGGTTATACCGGAAGAGAGCAGTAGTATATGTGTCTGGGTTACATCAGGAGAGAGCAGTAGTATATGTGCCTGGGTTACACAGGGAGAAACCAGTAGTATATGTGCCTGGGTTACACCGGGAGAGAGCAGTAGTATATGTGCCTGGGTTACACCGGGAGAGAGCAGTAGTATATGTGCCTGGGTTACACCGGGAGAGAACAGTAGTATATGTGCCTGGGTTACACCGGGAGAGAGCAGTAGTATATGTGTCTGGGTTACACCAGGAGAGAGCAGTAATATATGTGCCTGGGTTACACAAGGAGAGAGCAGTAGTATATGTGCCTGGGTTACACCAGGAGAGAGCAGTAGTATATGTGCCTGGGTTACACCGGGAGAGAGCAGTAGTATATGTGCCTGGGTTACACCGGGAGAGAGCAGTAGTATATGTGCTTGGGTTACACCGGGAGAGAGCAGTAGTATATGTGCCTGATTTACACCGGGAGAGAGCAGTAGTATATGTGTCTGGGTTACACCGGGAGAGGGCAGTAGTATATGTGCCTGGGTTACACTGGGAGAGAGCAGTAGTATATGTGCCTGGGTTACACCGGGAGAGAGCAGTAGTATATGTATCTGGGTTACACTGGGAGAGAGCAGTAGTATATGTGTCTGGGTTACACCGGGAGAGAGCCGTAGTATATGTGTCTGGGTTACACCGGGAGAGAGCAGTAGTATATGTGTCTGATTTACACCGGGAGAGAGCAGTAGTATATGTGTCTGGGTTGCACCGGGAGAGAGCAGTAGTATATGTGCCTGGGTTACACCGGGAGAGTAGTATATGTGCCTGGGTTACACCGGGAGAGAGCAGTAGTATATGTGCCTGGGTTACACCGGGAGAGAGCAGTAGTATATGTGCCTGGGTTACACCGGGAGAGAGCAGTAGTATATGTGCCTGGGTTACACCGGGAGAGAGCAGTAGTATATGCTCCTGGTTTACACCGGGAGAGAGCAGTAGTATATGCGCCTGGGTTACATCGGGAGAGAGCAGTAGTATATGCGCCTGGGTTACACTGGGAGAGAGCAGTAGTATATGCGCCTGGGTTACAGCGGGAGAGAGCAGTAATATATGCGCCTGGGTTACACCGGGAGAGATCAGTAGTATATGTGCCTAGGTTACACCGGGAGAGAGCAGTAATATATGTGCCTTGGTTACACCGGGAGAGAGCAGTAGTATATACACCTGGGTTACACCAGGAGAGAGAGCAGTAATATATGTGCCTGGGTTACACCGGGAGAGAGCAGTAATATATGTGCCTGGGTTACACCGGGAGAGAGCAGTAGTATATACACCTGGGTTACACCAGGAGAGAGAGCAGTAATATATGTGCCTGGGTTACACCTGGAGAGAGCAGTAATATATGTGCCTGGGTTACACCAGGAGAGAGCAGTAGTATATGTGCCTGGGTTACACCAGGAGAGAGAGCAGTAATATATGTGCCTGGGTTACACCGGGAGAGAGCAGTAGTATATGTGCCTGGGTTACTCCGGGAGAGAGCAGTAGTATATGTGCCTGGGTTAAACCGGGAGAGAGCAGTAATATATGTGCCTGGGTTACACTGGGAGAGAGCAGTAGTATATGTGCCTGGGTTACACCGGGAGAGAACAGTAGTATATGTGCCTGGATTACACCGGGAGAGAGCAGTAGTATATGTGTCTGGGTTACACCGGGAGAGAGCCGTAGTATATGTGCCTGGGTTACACCAGGAGAGAGCAGTAATATATGTGCCTGGGTTACACTGGGAGAGAGCAGTAGTATATGTGCCTGGGTTACACCGGGAGAGAACAGTAGTATATGTGCCTGGATTACACCGGGAGAGAGCAGTAGTATATGTATCTGGGTTACACCGGGAGAGAGCAGTAGTATATGTGTCTGGGTTACACCGGGAGAGAGCCGTAGTATATGTGCCTGGGTTACACCAGGAGAGAGCAGTAGTATATGTGCCTGGGTTACACCGGGAGAGAGCAGTAGTATATGTGTCTGGGTTACACCGGGAGAGAGCAGTACTATATGTGTCTGATTTACACCGGGAGAGAGCAGTAATATATGTGCCTGGGTTACACCGGGAGAGAACAGTAGTATATGTGCCTGGGTTACACTGGGAGAGAGCAGTAATATATGTGCCTGGGTTACACCGGGAGAGAGCAGTACTATATGTGTCTGATTTACACCGGGAGAGAGCAGTAATATATGTGTCTGGGTTACACCGGGAGAGAGCAGTACTATATGTGTCTGATTTACACCGGGAGAGAACAGTAGTATATGTGTCTGGGTTACACCAGGAGAGAGCAGTAGTATATGTGCCTGGGTTACACTGGGAGAGAGCAGTAGTATATGTGCCTGGGTTACACCGGGAGAGAGCAGTAGTATATGTGCCTGGGTTACACCGGGAGAGAGCAGTACTATATGTGTCTGATTTACACCGGGAGAGAACAGTAGTATATGTGTCTGGGTTACACCAGGAGAGAGCAGTAGTATATGTGCCTGGGTTACACCGGGAGAGAGCAGTAGTATATGTGCCTGGGTTACACCGGGAGAGAGCAGTACTATATGTGTCTGATTTACACCGGGAGAGAACAGTAGTATATGTGTCTGGGTTACACCAGGAGAGAGCAGTAGTATATGTGCCTGGGTTACACTGGGAGAGAGCAGTAGTATATGTGCCTGGGTTACACCGGGAGAGAGCAGTACTATATGTGTCTGATTTACACCGGGAGAGAACAGTAGTATATGTGTCTGGGTTACACCAGGAGAGAGCAGTAGTATATGTGCCTGGGTTACACTGGGAGAGAGCAGTAGTATATGTGCCTGGGTTACACCGGGAGAGAGCAGTACTATATGTGTCTGATTTACACCGGGAGAGAACAGTAGTATATGTGTCTGGGTTACACCAGGAGAGAGCAGTAGTATATGTGCCTGGGTTACACTGGGAGAGAGCAGTAGTATATGTGCCTGGGTTACACCAGGAGAGAGCAGTAGTATATGTGCCTGGGTTACATCAGGAGAGAGCAGTAGTATATGTGCCTTGGTTACACCGGGAGAGAGCAGTAGTATATGTGCCTGGGTTACACCAGGAGAGAGCAGTAGTATATGTGCCTGGGTTACACCGGGAGAGAGCAGTAGTATATGTGCCTGGGTTACACCGGGAGAGAGCAGTAGTATATGTGCCTGGGTTACACCGGGAGAGAGAGCAGTAGTATATGTGCCTGGGTTACACTGGGAGAGAGCAGTAGTATATACACCTGGGTTACACCGGGAGAGAGCAGTAGTATATGTGCCTGGGTTACACCGGGAGAGAGCAGTAGTATATACACCTGGGTTACATCAGGAGAGAGAGCAGTAATATATGTGCCTGGGTTACACCGGGAGAGAGCAGTAGTATATGTGCCTTGGTTACACCGGGAGAGAGCAGTAGTATATGTGCCTGGGTTACACCGGGAGAGAGCAGTAGTATATGTGCCTGGGTTACACCGGGAGAGAGCAGTAGTATATGTGCCTGGGTTACACCGGGAGAGAGCAGTAGTATATACACCTGGGTTACACCAGGAGAGAGAGCAGTAATATATGTGCCTGGGTTACACCGGGAGAGAGCAGTAGTATATGTGCCTGGGTTACACCGGGAGAGAGCAGTAGTATATGTGTCTGGGTTACACCAGGAGAGAGAGCAGTAGTATATGTGCCTGGGTTACACCGGGAGAGAGCAGTAGTATATGTGCCTGGGTTACACCGGGAGAGAGCAGTAGTATATGTACCTGGGTTACACCGGGAGAGAGCAGTAGTATATACACCTGGGTTACACCAGGAGAGAGAGCAGTAATATATGTGCCTGGGTTACACCGGGAGAGAGCAGTAGTATATGTGCCTGGGTTACACCGGGAGAGAGCAGTAGTATATGTGTCTGGGTTACACCAGGAGAGAGAGCAGTAGTATATGTGCCTGGGTTACACCGGGAGAGAGCAGTAGTATATGTGCCTGGGTTACACCGGGAGAGAGCAGTAGTATATGTGTCTGGGTTACACCAGGAGAGAGAGCAGTAGTATATGTGCCTGGGTTACACCGGGAGAGAGCAGTAGTATATGTGCCTGGGTTACACCGGGAGAGAGCAGTAGTATATACACCTGGGTTACACCGGGAGAGAGCAGTAGTATATGTGCCTGGGTTACACCAGGAGAGAGAGCAGTAGTATATGTGCCTGGGTTACACCGGGAGAGAGCAGTAGTATATGTGCCTGGGTTACACCGGGAGAGAGCGGTAGTATATGTGTCTGGGTTACACCAGGAGAGAGAGCAGTAGTATATGTGCCTGGGTTACACCGGGAGAGAGCAGTAGTATATGTGCCTGGGTTACACCGGGAGAGAGCAGTAGTATATGTGCCTGGGTTACACCGGGAGAGAGCAGTAGTATATGTGCCTGGGTTACACAGGGAGAGAGCAGTAGTATATGTGTCTGGGTTACACCAGGAGAGAGAGCAGTAGTATATGTGCCTGGGTTACACTGGGAGAGAGCAGTAGTATATGTGCCTGGGTTACACCGGGAGAGAGCAGTAGTATATGTGCCTGGGTTACACCGGGAGAGAGCAGTAGTATATACACCTGGGTTACACCAGGAGAGAGAGCAGTAATATATGTGCCTGGGTTACACCAGGAGAGAGCAGTAGTATATACACCTGGGTTACACCAGGAGAGAGAGCAGTAATATACTGTATGTAACTGTGTTACACTGGGAGATATGGCTGCACTGTGGTAATAGTAAAATTACAGTACACTGTTCCTCCCGTACGCTATACAGTACATGTGTTATAAATGACTAATACTTCCAGTCATTATGTAAATAATGTAAGATGAATAATACATTAGCAATAATGTAAGATGAATAGATCAGTTATCTTCCTCGTTAAAGATAAAATGGAAATATTCTTCATTGCTGCAGGCTAATTGCTGATATCACTGCCATCATGCAAATACATTGTAGCAGTTTAGTATGAGCATAGAATAATATTAGAATTAATGGCAATACTCCTGCGTCTATCTTGTGGTCATCATTGGTGGTACTTTTTTGTGGACAGGCTCAGACTGTACATTAAAATAAAGAAAAAAGTTTGGTGCTTTAAAACGGAGTGCTGCTCTATCTCAAAGCCCACCTGCAGGGCCCCAAAGTGTAGAAAATAGGGTAAATATAGATACAGCGCAAACCCCTATGGAGTAAATGTCCGTGATCTAACATGCTGTCTGTAATGGCCTATTTACAAGGGCCCAGTTGTAGTCAGAAAGTCCATAGGAAAATGTCTTTTATCACCAACTTTAGCCGGAAATTCTTCTATATCCTTCAACACAACCGACTGTAACACTCTCTCCTCACTCTGTTTCACTCTGGGACTGGGTATCAGTACTGAAGATTAATGGTCCAACTGGCTGTGGAAGTTACTGAACAATTGCGCTTATTCTACATGCTCGTGATCATCCAGTGGAGACTACAATTGTATATGTCAGGGATGGCCAAACCAGTCCTCGAGATCTACCAACAGGTCACATTTTCCAGACCACCTAGCTGGTGCACAGGCGTAGTCATTACTAATTAAGATGTGCTACATTCATTCCTAACTGACCATTCTAACGATCTCCAGGAGGCCTGGAAAACATGAACTGTTGGTAGATCTTGAGGACCGGTTTGGCCAGCCCTGGTATATGTAGTGTGGATTGCCTGGGATTTGGTAGTATTCATGCACTACACAATCTCTGTTATTGGTTGCACATGTTTGGTGCCCACTGGGTCTTCCTCCGATTTGTACACCTCTATTCTTTAGGTACAAAACTGTTAATTTTTTGTTTTCATCTCTGCTACATCTGTGACGTAACTACTATAGCAGAACACTGTCCCATCAAAAGAGTTTCTCTGACGTCCTAGTGGATGCTGGGAACTCCGTAAGGACCATGGGGAATAGCGGCTCCGCAGGAGTCTGGGCACATCTAAAGAAAGCTTTAGGATCACCTGGTGTGCACTGGCTCCTCCCCCTATGACCCTCCGCAAAGCCTCAGTTAGATCTCTGTGCCCGAACGAGAAGGGTGCACACTAGGGGCTCTCCTGAGCTCTTTGTGAAAGTTTTAGTTAGGTTTATTATTTTCAGTGAGACCTGCTGGCAACAGGCTCACTGCATCGAGGGACTAAGGGGAGAAGAAGCGAACTCACCTGCGTGCAGAGTGGATTGGGCTTCTTGGCTACTGGACATTAGCTCCAGAGGGACGATCACAGGTTCAGCCTGGATGGGTCCCGGAGCCGCGCCGCCGGCCCCCTTACAGAGCCAGAAGAGCGAAGAGGTCCGGAAAATCGGCGGCAGAAGACGATCCTGTCTTCAGATAAGGTAGCGCACAGCACCGCAGCTGTGCGCCATTGCTCTCAGCACACTTCACACTCCGGTCACTGAGGGTGCAGGGCGCTGGGGGGGCAGCGCCCTGAGACGCAATAAATCGATAAAAACCTTATATGGCTAAAATAAATGCATCACATATAATGCCTGGGCTATATGGATGCATTTAACCCCTGCCAAAACATACAGAAAAACGGATGATAAGGACGCCGAGAAAGGGGCGGAGCCTATCTCCTCAGCACACTGGCGCCATTTTCCCTCACAGCTCAGTTGGAGGGAAGCTCCCTGGCTCTCCCCTGCAGTCACTACACTACAGAAAGGGGTTAAAAAAGAGAGGGGGGCACAAATTAGGCGCAGTATAAACAATACAGCAGCTATAAAGGGAAAAACACTTATATAAGGTTATCCCTGTATATATATAGCGCTCTGGTGTGTGCTGGCAAACTCTCCCTCTGTCTCCCCAAAGGGCTAGTGGGGTCCTGTCCTCTATCAGAGCATTCCCTGTGTGTGTGCTGTGTGTCGGTACGTTTGTGTCGACATGTATGAGGAGAAAAATGATGTGGAGACGGAGTAGAGTGTCTAAAATAGTGTTGTCACCCCCTAGGGGGTCGACACCTGAGTGGATGTACTGTTGAAATTGCGTGACAGTGTCAGCTTTGTATTAAAGACAGTGGTTGACATGAGACAGCCGGCTACTCAGCTTGTGCATGTCCAGACGTCTCATACAGGGGCTCTAAAGCGCCCGTTACCTCAGATACAGACGCCGACACAGATACTGACTCCTGTGTCGACGGTGAAGAGACAACCGTGATTTCCAATAGGGCCACACATTGCATGATTGAGGCAATGGAAAATGTTTACACTTTTCTGATAATATGAATACCACCAAAAAAGGGGTATTATGTTTGGTGAGGAAAAACTTCCTGTAGTTTTCCTGAATCTGAGAAATAAAATGAGGTGTGTGATGATGCGTGGGTTCCCCCTGATAACAATTGATAATTTCTAAAAAGTTATTGGCAGTATACCTTTTCCCGCCAGAGGTTAGGGTGCGTTGGGAAACACCCCCTAGGGGGGATAAGGCGCTCACACGCTTGTAAGAACAAGGGCTCTATCCTCTCCTGAGATGGCCGCCCTTAAGGATCCTGCTGATAGAAAGCAGGAGGGTATCCTAAAAGGTATTTACACACATACTGGTGTTATACTGCGACCAGCAATCGCCTCAGCCTGGATGTGCAGTGCTGGGTTGGCGTGGTCGGATTCCCTGACTGGAAATATTGATATCCTAGATAAGGACAGTATATTATTGCCTATAGAGCAATTAAAAGATGCATTTATATATATGCATGATGCACAGCGGAATATTTGCTGACTGGCATCAAGTATAAGTGCGTTGTCCAATTCTACCAGTAAAGTGGTCAGGTGATGCGGATTCCAAACGGCATTTGGAAGTATTGCCTTAAAAAAAGGGGATGTACCCCTGGTCGCCTCTCAAAATAAGACGCCGTATTATCAGGCGTAGTCCTGGTTGGCAAGCGGACAAAAGGGTTCCTCTTTTCTGCACGTGACAGAGGGAGAGGAAAATGGCTGCAGAGATCAGCCTGTTCCCAGGAACAGAAACCCTTTTCTGCCTCTGCCAAGCCCTCAGTATGACGCTAGGGCTTTACAAGTTCAGGCACGGTGGGGGCCCGTTCTCAATGAATTTCAGTGCGCAGTGGGCTCACTCGCAAGTAGACCCCTGGATCCTTCAGGTAATATTTTCAGGGGTACAAATTGGAATTCGAGACGTATTCCCCTCGACGTTTCCAAAAGTCTGTTTTACCGACGTCTCCCGCTGACAGGGAGGCAGTTTTGGAAGCCATTCACAAGCTGTATTCCCAGCAGGTGATAATTAAGGTACCCCTCCTGCAACAGGGAACGGGGTATTATTCCATACTATTGTGGTACCGAAGCCAGACGGCTCGGTGAGACCGATTGTAAAATCTAAAATCTAAAATCTTTGAACACTTACATACAGAGGTTCAAATTCAAAATTGAGTCACTCAGAGCAGTGATTGCAAACCTGAAAGAAGGGGACTACATGATGTCTCGGGACATCAAGGATGCTTACCTTCATGTCAAAATTCACCCTTCTCACCAAGGGTATCTCAGGTTATGGTACAGAACTGTCACTATCAGTTCAGACGCTGCCGTAGGGATGGTCCACGGCACCCCGGGTCTTTACTGAAGTAATGACCGAAATGATGATATTCCTTCGAAGGAAGGGAATTTTAGTTATCCTTTACTTGGACGATTCCCTGATAAGGGTAAGATCCAGGGAACAGTTGGAGATCGGTGTAGCGCTATCTCAGGTAGTGTTGCGGCAGCACGATTGGATTCTCAATATTCCAAATTCGCAGCTGGTTCCGACGACTTGTCTTCTGTTCCTAGGGATGATCCAGGACACAGTCCAGAAAGAAGGTGTTTCTCCCGGAGGAGAAAGCCAGGGAGTTATCCGAGCTAGTCAGGAACCTCCTAAAACCGAACCAAGTCTCAGTGCATCAATGCACAAGGGTTCTGGGTAAAAATGGTGGCTTCCTACGAAGCAATCCCATTCGGCAGATTCCACGCAAGACTTTCCAGTGGAACCTACTGGACAAATGGTCCGGGTCGCATCTTCAGATGCATCAGCGGATAACCCTGTCACCAGGGACAAGGGTATCCCTCCTGTGGTGGTTGCAGAGTGCTCATCTTCTAGAGGGCCGCAGATTCGGCATTCAGGACTGGGTCCTGGTGTCCACGGATGCCAGCCTGCGAGGCTGGGGAGCAGTCACACAGGGAAGGAATATCCAGGGCTTATGGTTAAGCCTGGAGACATCACTTCACATAAATATCCTGAAGCTAAGGGCCATTTACAATGCTCTAAGCTTAGCAAGACCTCTGCTTCAAGGTCAGCCGGTGTTGATCCAGTCGGACAACATTACGGCAGTCATCCACGTAAACAGACAGGGTGCCACAAGAAGCAGGAGGGCAATGGCTGAAGCTGCAAGGATTCTTCGCTGGGCGGAAAACCATGTGATAGCACTGTCAGCAGTTTTCATTCCGGGAGTGGACAACTGGGAAGCAGATTTCCTCAGCACGACCTCCACCCGGGAGAGTAGGGACTTCACCCAGAAGTCTTCCACATGATTATAAACCGTTGGGAAAAACTCGACAGGTATTGCGCCAGGTCAAGGGACCCTCAGGCAATAGCTGTAGATGCTCTGGTAACACCGTGGGTGTACCAATCAGTGTATGGGTTCCCTCCTCTGCCTCTCATACCCAAGGTACTGAGATTGATAAGATGGAGAGGAGTAAGCACTATATTAGTGGCTCCGGATTGGCCAAGAAGGACTTGGTAACCGGAACTTCAAGAGATGCTCACGGAGGATCCGTGGCCTCTACCTCTAAGAAGGGACCTGCTTCAGCGGGGACCTTGTCTGTTCCAAGACTTGCCGCGGCTGCGTTGACGGCATGGCGGTTGAACGCCGGATCCTGAAGGAAAAAGGCATTCCGGTTGTAGTCATCCCTATCCTGATCAAGGCCGGGAAGGATGTAACCGCAAAACATTATCACCGCATTTGGCGAAAATATGTTGCGTGGTGCGAGGTCAGTAAGGCTCGACGGAGGAAATTCAACTGGGTCGATTCCTACATTTCCTGCAAACAGGAGTATCTATGGGCCTGAAATTGGGGTCCATTAAGGTTCAAATTTCGGCTCTGTCGATTTTCTTCCAAAAAAGAACTAGCTTCAGTCCCTGAAGTTCAGACGTTTGTAAAAGGGGTACTGCATATACAGCCTCCTTTTGTGCCTTCAGTGGCACTTTGGGATCTCAAGGTGGTTTTTGGGTTCCAAAAGTCACATTGGTTTGACCCACTTAAATCTGTGGAGTTAAAATATCTCACAGAAAAAGTGGTCATGCTGTTGGCTCTGGCCTGGGCCAGGCGCGTGTCAGAATTGGTGGCTTTATCCTGTAAAAGCCCTTATCTGATTTTCCATTCGGACAGGGCGGAATTGAGGACTCGTCCTCAGTTTCTCCCTAAGGTGGTTTCAGCGTTCACCTGAACCAAACCTATTGTGGTGCCTGCGGCTACTAGGGACTTGGAGGACTCCAAGTTGCTAGACGTTGTCAGGACCCGGAAAATATATGTTTCCAGGACGGCTGGAGTCAGGAAATCTGACTCGCTGTTTATCCTGTATGCACCCAACTAGCTGGGTGCTCCTGCTTCTAAGCAGACTATTGCTCGTTGGATTTGTAGTACAATTCAGCTTGCACATTCTGTGGCAGGCCTGCCACAGCCAAAAATCTGTAAATGCCCACTCCACAAGGAAGGTGGGCTCATCTTGGGCAGCTGCCCGAGGGGTCTCGGCTTTACAACTTTGCCGAGCAGTTACTTGGTCAGGAGCAAATACGTTTGTAAAATTCTACAAATTTGATACTCTGGCTGAGGAGGACCTGGAGTTCTCTCATTCGGTGCTGCAGAGTCATCCGCACTCTCCCGCCCGTTTGGGAGCTTTGGTATAATCCCCATGGTCCTTACGGAGTTCCCAGCATCCACTAGGACGTCAGAGAAAATAAGAATTTACTTACCGATAATTCTATTTCTCGTAGTCCGTAGTGGATGCTGGGCGCCCATCCCAAGTGCGGATTGTCTGCAATACTGGTACATAATTATTGTTACCAAAAAAATTCGGGTTATTGCTGTAGTGAGCCATCTTTTCTAGAGGCTCCTCTATTATCATGCTGTTAACTGGGTTCAGATCACAAGTTGTACAGTGTGATTGGTGTGGCTGGTATGAGTCTTACCCGGGATTCAAAATCCTTCCTTATTGTGTACGCTCGTCCGGGCACAGTATCCTAACTGAGGCTTGGAGGAGGGTCATAGGGGGAGGAGCCAGTGCACACCAGGTGATCCTAAAGCTTTCTTTAGATGTGCCCAGACTCCTGCGGAGCCGCTATTCCCCATGGTCCTTACGGAGTTCCCAGCATCCACTACGGACTACGAGAAATAGAATTATCGGTAAGTAAATTCTTATTTTTTCAAGGTTACATATAGCGCCGGATCCAAAACACAAACAACACAGACTCTGGAGACTAGATGGAAAGGTCCTAAGAATCCAAGCTGCATAATCTGCACCAAACAAGTGCAACCAATAACAGAGATTGTGCAGTGCATGAATACCACCAAATCCCAGGCAATTCACACTACATATACAATTGTAGTCTCCACTGGATGATCATGAGCATGTAGAATAAGCGCAATTGTTCAGTAACTTCCACAGCCAGTTGGACCATTAATTTTCAGTACTGATACCCAGTCCCAGAGTGAAACAGAGTGAGGAGAGAGTGTTACAGTCGGTTGTGTTGAAGGATATAGAAGAATTTCTGGGCTAAAGTTGGTGATAAAAGACATTTTCCTATGGACTTTCTGACTACAACTGGGCCCTTGTAAATAGGCCATTACAGACAGCATGTTAGATCACGGACATTTACTCCATAGGGATTTGCGCTGTATCTCAGACTGTACATTGGCTGCACTCTCACGCGGCCCCTCCAGCTGCGTTCTTGTCCCCATTGTCTCCAAGCGTATAATGCATCTCAGCTGGCATTGGGCTGGATGCTTGAGCATTCGCGGTGCGTGGACGCTGTTTGGCCGCAAGTTGCGGCTTTCTGGCCAGGGCACAAAAGCCTCTGTATGCAAGGAGCTAAATTTATAACATGATTGAAAGTTTGTTCTCTGTTATATAGCATAGATCGAACCTGTCCTTGTGTATCAATGCTTATTATCCTTTAGAGTGTAAGCTTGCGAGCAGGGCCCTCCTACCTTATGACTGTAATTACCCGGTTTTGTTTTATCATTGTTGTTTCCAATTGTAAAACGCAACGGAACATGCTGCGCTATATAAGAAGCTGTTTATAAATAAATCCGGATCCTCCTCCCCTATGGCTGTAGAATTCCTTGCACAGGCTTGGCCGGGCAGAACCCGCAGAGCTGCCTCCTGTGGCTGTACACAAGGTATCACAGTGTTCCTTTCTGAGACACGTTACTTAATCTCCGCTCAGGTTACCCGATGACAACAGGCAGCCAGTGTGACCCTTTCAGGTTGTGAATTTGCTTAGCTTTGTGCCTGGGGCTGCAGGTAACCGGGGGACGGGGCTGTCCCAGGACTAGCATGCCCCACCCATACCTGCACTTACCTTTAAATGCTATTTGGATGTTTTGCTGACGTCTGTCTAGAAGTTGGAAGAATGAAGACTGCGGCGTGTCTCCTGGTGGCTCTCCTGGCGGTGCTGAAGTATACCCAGGGGGCAAGTGTGACGCCTCCTGCTGCAACAGCAGGTAAGACCGGAACACAGGACACTGTAACCTGTACCTGCCTGTATCCCTGCACACTACACAATGGCCATTTTATTAGGGAACGTTCCGTCTGACAGGTCATTCATGTGCAATGAGAACTCTCTGCAACTTATATTGTCTTGTACTGTAAGTCACTGTTTTCTATTCGTTTACGTTCTCTGTAACCGGGCGCCGCGAATCCCTTGTGACGCCATATAAATAAAGGATAATAATAATAATTATCTGTGACTAGTAAAGTTATCAGTAGAGCAGGGAGGAGGTATGAGGCACGGGGTGTCTGTGCTCTCACTGTACTGTTGTAGCTGAACCTGCAGAGCGTCTGGCACTTATTGTGCTGCACAAAGTAATGACATTTCTGCAAGTCAGGCTCAGGTAACCGCCAGCAGCACTGCAATCACAAAGTCCCGGTCTGCTCCAACATAAAGAGGGCATGATGGTACTTGTAGTTCTACAGTTTGAATTATGGACTGTGTATTTAACGAGAGAGAAAAAAATGATTTTGTTGAACAAAGCCTTTGCAGCCACTTAATATATGATATTTGGTGGCTGGAGCGAGGACGCAGCGGTTTTACAGTCACAAACTCTGGGATTCAGGATGGGTTCTCCAGCGAGTCTCCCAGTGAGCTAGTGAATGCTGGGACTTGTAGTTAACATATAGCGGGGAGATGTATCAAGCCTTGGAGAGCGATAAGGAGAAGTTGCCCATAGCAACCAATAAGCCTCTAACAGTCATTTCATAGATAAATGTCAGGCACTGATTATTTGCTCTGGGTAGTTTCTCCCCTTTATCTCTCTCCAAGGCTTGATCCACCTCCCCCATAGAGAGCCATACAGTATGTTACTCTGTTCTCAGTTATTATGTGTCTGGGACATGTGTCTCTCCATCTGTGTAACACCCCGGTGGCCTCATTCTATCCCAGTAACACGGTAATCATGGCAGCATGACTTACTGATTCCTGAAGGGGTTATTAACGGTCATACATGTACAGGTTTATTCAGCAGCACACGCTGAGGCTAGCCATGTACAGTAACTAGTAGCAACACATAAATAATTATAATAATACGGAATCTAAAAAATCAGTAATTATGAGTTGGAGGAATGTATGATTATGTGGGATGACGATAAAACCTGCAGTAACTTCTGATAGATAACTCCGTGATAGACGTCCCAGACCGTCACTGATCCTGGGTGTGAATAGTCTCCATGTGGTTGTATGTAGCGTTCCCCTTGGTTCTTTGTTTAATTAGATCAAGGTATGGATTGTCAGGTTACAACAGTCTTAGGGGGACATGTATAAAATCTTGGAGAGAGATAAAGTGAACGTAGATAAAGGCGTGGTTTAGCAGAAGTGTTTTTTAAAGGGTCAATCGTGAACAAGCCATGGTCAGCCAATCAGCTCCTTACTGCTATGTTACAGGCTGTGTTTGAAAACGGTCAGGAGCCGGTTGGTTTGTACTTTATCTCTCTCCGGGCGGGATGTACTAATAGACAAAAGCTGGCGAACCCCTCTGCGGCGCTGAGTCCCGCCTTCCATGCTTTGAGAAATCTTTCCCTTAGTGCGGTATAAGATCAGATATAATCCCTGTTATCAGTCCGCAGAGATGACCGCGGAATGATAGCTGGGTGTGTGAGTCTATACTACAGGTAACGTTACTGTAGCAGTGGAGATGATGCTCCTCAGTCAGTTGAAGTTCTCCCTCAGGTAGCTGGTCACTCAGTTGTGCAATGCCTCATGTTAGAAATGGATACCAGATGGTTAACCATCAAGGTGGCATTGATGATATTAAAACCACTGAAAGGGGAACATGAACGGTGTACACCCATTGATGATCTTCCCTGCTCTGGGAAAAGGCAGGTGGCGGGCCAATCAGGGAGTTTAATGGGGCAATCAAGGATGGGGCTAAGTTCTGTATCCCCTGCGCCAAGGGGGAAAAAACACGCCCGTACCCTGTCTGTCATTGATGGCAGAGACCAATGTTTGGCAAAACTTTTAACTATTAGTGGCAAGCCATCTGGGTCTGCTCAGTGTTCTGACCAGTAAATCAACAGATAGCTGCAGTCAGCTGATGCGTTTCGTTGTATGTGTACAAGTTCCTCAGAGGCCGTCATGTACTGAGCATCTCTCACCGCACACATACCAGTAAACGCATGTGAGAGTTGCTGTTTTGTGCATTGCAACATGCTAACCCCCAGCTGCACTGATAGCTCAAGTCATGGGTGGAAGTGGCTGCTTCAAACACAGGATCCTGATGAAGTGAGCTACTGTATGAAAGAGAGCGAAAGAGGACAAGGCAGAGAGATGGGGTGCCAGGAAAGGGAACAAGGTGGCAGGGCAGTGAGATGGGGTACCTGGAGAGGAAACAAGGTGGCAGGGCAGAGAGATGGGGTGCCTGGAGAGGAAACAAGGTGGAAGGGCAGAGAGATGGGGTGCCTGGAGAGGAAACAAGGTGGAAGGGCAGAGAGATGGGGTACATGGAGAGGAAACAAGGTGGCAGGGCAGAGAGATGGGGTACCTGGAGAGGAAACAAGGTGGAAGGGCAGAGAGATGGGGTACCTGGAGAGGAAACAAGGTGGAAGGGCAGAGATATGGGGTAGCAGAAGAAGGAACAAGGTGGCAGGGCAGAAGGATGGGGTACCTGGAGAGGAAACAAGGTGGCAGGGCAGAGAGATGGGGTACCTGGAGAGGGAACAAGGTGGAAGGGCAGAGAGATGGGGTGCCAGAAGATGGAACAAGGTGGCAGGGCAGAGAAATGGGGTACCTGGAGAGGAAACAAGGTGGCAGGGCAGAGATATGGGGTACCTGGAGAGGAAACAAGGTGGCAGGGCAGAGAGATGGGGTACCTGGAGAGGGAACAAGGTGGCAGGGCAGAGAGATATGGGGTACCTGGAGAGGAAACAAGGTGGCAGGGCAGGGAGATGGGGTACCTGGAGAGGAAACAAGGTGGCAGGGCAGAGAGATGGGGTACCAGAAGAAGGAACAAGGTGGCAGGGCAGGGAGATGGGGTACCAGGAGAGGAAACAAGGTGGCAGGGCAGACAGATGGGGTACCTGGAGAGGAAACAAGGTGGAAGGGCAGAGAGATGTGGTACCAGAAGAAGGAACAAGGTGGCAGGGCAGGGAGATGGGGTACCAGGAGAGGAAACAAGGTGGCAGGGCAGAGAGATGGGGTACCTGGAGAGGAAACAAGGTGGAAGGGCAGAGAGATGGGGTACCTGGAGAGGAAACAAGGTGGCAGGGCAGAGAGATGGGGTACCTGGAGAGGGAACAAGGTGGCAGGGCAGGGAGATGGGGTACCTGGAGAGGGAACAAGGTGGCAGGGCAGATAGATGGGGTACCTGGAGAGGGAACAAGGTGGAAGGGCAGAGAGATGGTGTGCCAGAAGATGGAACAAGGTGGCAGGGCAGAGAGATGGGGTACCTGGAGAGGAAACAAGGTGGCAGGGCAGAGATATGGGGTACCTGGAGAGGAAACAAGATGGCAGGGCAGAGAGATGGGGTACCTGGAGAGGAAACAAGGTGGAAGGGCAGAGAGATGGGGTACCTGGAGAGGAAACAAGATGGCAGGGCAGAGAGATGGGGTACCTGGAGAGGAAACAAGGTGGCAGGGCAGAGAGATGGGGTACCTGGAGAGGAAACAAGGTGGCAGGGCAGAGAGATGGGGTACCAGGAGAGGAAACAAGGTGGCAGGGCAGAGAGATGGGGTACCTGGAGAGGAAACAAGGTGGAAGGGCAGAGAGATGGGGTACCTGGAGAGGAAACAAGGTGGCAGGGCAGGGAGATGGGGTACCTGGAGAGGAAACAAGGTGGCAGGGCAGAGAGATGGGGTACCAGAAGAAGGAACAAGGTGGCAGGGCAGGGAGATGGGGTACCAGGAGAGGAAACAAGGTGGCAGGGCAGACAGATGGGGTACCTGGAGAGGAAACAAGGTGGAAGGGCAGAGAGATGTGGTACCAGAAGAAGGAACAAGGTGGCAGGGCAGGGAGATGGGGTACCAGGAGAGGAAACAAGGTGGCAGGGCAGACAGATGGGGTACCTGGAGAGGAAACAAGGTGGAAGGGCAGAGAGATGGGGTACCTGGAGAGGAAACAAGGTGGCAGGGCAGAGAGATATGGGGTACCTGGAGAGGAAACAAGGTGGCAGGGCAGAGAGATATGGGGTACCTGGAGAGGAAACAAGGTGGAAGGGCAGAGAGATGGGGTACCTGGAGAGGAAAAAAGGTGGAAGGGCAGAGAGATGGGGTACCTGGAGAGGAAACAAGGTGGAAGGGCAGAGAGATGGGGTACCTGGAGAGGAAACAAGGTGGCAGGGCAGAGAGATGGGGTACCTGGAGAGGAAACAAGGTGGAAGGGCAGAGAGATGGGGTACCTGGAGAGGAAACAAGGTGGCAGGGCAGAGAGATGGGGTACCTGGAGAGGAAACAAGGTGGCAGGGCAGAGAGATGGGGTACCTGGAGAGGAAACAAGGTGGCAGGGCAGAGAGATGGGGTACCTGGAGAGGAAACAAGGTGGCAGGGCAGAGTGATGGGGTACCAGAAGAAGGAACAAGGTGGCAGGGCAGGGAGATGGGGTACCAGAAGAAGGAACAAGGTGGCAGGGCAGGGAGATGGGGTACCTGGAGAGGAAACAAGGTGGCAGGGCAGGGAGATGGGGTACCAGAAGAAGGAACAAGGTGGCAGGGCAGGGAGATGGGGTACCTGGAGAGGAAACAAGGTGGCAAGGCAGGGAGATGGGGTACCTGGAGAGGGAACAAGGTGGCAGGGCAGAGAGATGGGGTGCAAGAAGAAGGGACAAGGTGGCAGGGCAGAGTGATGGGGTACCTGGAGAGGAAACAAGGTGGCAGGGCAGAGAGATGGGGTACCAGGAGAGGAAACAAGGTGGCAGGGCAGAGAGATGGGGTACCAGAAGAAGGAACGAGGTTGCAGGGCAGAAAGATGGGGTGCAAGAAGAAGGAACAAGGTGGCAGGGCAGAGAGATGGGGTACCTGGAGAGGAAACAAGGTGGCAGGGCAGAGAGATGGGGTACCTGGAGCGGAAACAAGATGGAAGGGCATTGTATGATTGCACCTTACCCTCATAGCCATAGCCATTCCCATCTGGATACCCATAATTTGCAGCCACGTTTCGTCCTGCGGCGGACTCTTTTTCAAGGCCTTGAAAAAGACTGGTGTGTGTTAAAATGCGTCGGCCATATTGAGCAAAGGAGGTTGAGCTGCAATTAGCCATGCATATAGCCATCACTAAAGAGTAATATAGGTATAATTCAATTACTGTAAGGCAGAAACAAAACTGCCAATCACGCTGAAAGTGTCAAACTACTATAATCAGTATGTTCAACAACAAAAACCATAATTGTTTAGCTGCTGACAGACAGATAAGTACCAATAGATAAAGCAGATAAATGAACGTCAATACACTGCAATTGTGGCAGAAATATGTTACACTGACAATGTATTGAGTAGCTAGGGTTTGGATAGAGGAAAGGCATTCTGCTTTTGCTACCAGCCATAGCCCGTGCTGGTGATTTTGGTGCAGCAGTTACCAGTGTAGCAATGCAGGGCCGCCATCAGGGGGGGACTGGCAGGACTATGGTCCTGAGCCTGACAGAGAATAGGACCTGGGTGGCAGCGGTGTGGATTTGGCACCGGGCATCCATCTAGTTGCAGCTGGCAGACCAGCAGGCAGCCATGGTGAGGGTGTACCATAGGCATTTCTAATCTGGCACTATCTCTCCGGCTGCCTAATGATCCTCCAGCTGTAACCAGCAGCAGTGCCGACCCTAGGCATAGGCAAACTGAGCAAATGTCTAGGGCATTTGTTATGCATAAGGGCACAAGCAACTTCTGTTGATTAAAATGATATGCGGCATGCCTATATACTGTGTGTGACTGCGGCTGTATCTGCATATGAAATGCTACGTTGCAGTGTATTCCTGGAAGTCACGTAGCATTTTGTATGCAGATGCAGTCACACACAGAATATAGGCATGTCACGTACCATTTTAATCTTCAGAAGCTGCTTGTGCTCCTAGTCAAATAGCAATGCATTTTTTGGGGGCAAAAAATCTCCCCGACGTTAGCAGAGCTGCCAGCTGACTCACGCCAGGCATCTCCTGCTGCATGGTGTACTGAGGAAGATGTATGAGGACACATCTGTATCCAAGCAGAGGCAGAGGTCACAGTGTTAGTGGCAGTGTGAGTGCTGTGTGTGGGTGGGTAGGTTGTGCAGTAGTGTTCGGCATATGTGTAAGGGGCATTATGTGTGTCATTATGTGTATAAATGCATTAGTAATGTGTGGCATATGTGTAAGGGACATTATGGGCCTAATTCAAACCTGATCACTAGGGTGCGTTTTCTGCATCCCTGCTATAAGGTAGTCGCCGGCAACAGGGGGAGGGGGGATTCGCTGTGCAGGGGTGCGATGGCATGTTCAGGAGAGCTGCACAAACAGAAGTTAGTGCAGTCTCTGCACAGCCCAGGACTTACTCTTCCAGTGCGATGATCGGGGCCGGAGCTGACGTCAGACACCTTCCCTTCAAACACCTGGTCCCTCCTGCGTTTCTCCGGACACTCCCTGAAAACGGTCAGTTGCCACTCACAAATGGCCTCTTCCTGACAGTCACCTTGCGATCGCCCTTGCAATCGCTTTTTCCGCCCATCCCGTCGGTATGCACTGATGCCCGGTGCAGTCGTCTGACGTGCCTGCACATTACAGTGCATGCGCAGCACAGACCCGATCACCTGCTGTGTGAAAACGCACAGCAGCGATCGGGTCTGAATTAGGCATTATGTGTATAAGGGCATTAATAAAGAATGGCATAATGTGTAAGGGGCTCTACTGTGTGGTATTGTGTATAAATGCATTACTAATGTGTGGCATTATGAGTACAAGGTGCTCTACTGTGTGGCGTAACGTATAGAAAGGGCACTACTGTGTGGTTTTATGTGAATAAAGAGCAATAGGGTGTGGTGTAATGTGAATAAGGAGCAATATGGTGTGGTGTAATGTGAATAAGGAGCAATATGGTGTGGTGTAATGTGAATAAGGAGCAATTCAGTATGAAGTTATGTGTATAAGGTGCTCTACTGTGTGGCGTAACGTATAGAAAGGGCAGTACTGTGTGGTTTTATGTGAATAAAGAGCAATAGGGTGTGGTGTAATGTGAATAAGTAGCACTACTGTGAGGAGTAATGTATATAAGGTAAAGTGATACTACTGTGTGATGTAATGTGAATTAGGGACGCTATCACATGATAAAATGTGAATAAAGTTGCACTACTGTGTGGTGTAATTTGAATCAAAGGTAATATTGTGTGGCCATGCCCCTTCCCAGTAAGAACACACCCCTTTTTGGGCTGTGTGCCGAATGTGCGCAGTGTTCCTATTTAAAATATAGGGGGTAGGAACACCAAAATGAGGACTGCTACGGGTGAGGATTGATGGTGCAGGGTCAGAGGCGGAAGTAGCGGCGGTGCTAGGCGGCACCAGCCAAAATCTTGCCTAGGGCATCATATTGGTTAGGGCCGGCTCTGATTGGCAACCTAAACTTGATTATCAAAGAAATGTTTTTGTTTTTGTTCTTTTGCAGTATAGGTCTTACCCAATCCACACATAATTGTTGGGTCACTGTTCCAAGTGCTACTACGTGACTAAGCTCCGTCTTTTTACAGGCAAACCAGGGTCATGCCCAACATCATCACATCCCATGGCCCTAGAAGTATGCAATGATGCTTGCGACAGTAGCGATGACAATTGCGAAGGCAATCGCAAATGCTGTGAGACCTTCTGCAACAATGGGCGGCGGTGCCAGATTCCAAACGGTGAGTATTCGCCAGACATGATGACCTGGCTGATGGCCTCCTATTAGAGTATCCGCCATTAGTTGTTTTCTCCTTCCACTTTCAGACAAGCTCGGTGATTGCCCTGTGAACAGCAATGCGACACCTTGTGACCCAGTCGTTCAGTGCAAATCCGACACAAACTGTGATGGTGACCAGAAGTGTTGTTCAGACTGTTGTCATGATCCAGTAAGTAGCCCCTAAGTAGCCAGTGACGTCATAACCTTTTTCTTGTAGTGTATTGGGACAGAAAAATAAATACATTTTCCAATTAATGGTGCAGTTGATGTCCTGCTAGAGAGTCCTCATGGCTTCTTGTTACTCAACCATGACTATACGCCACCCCTACCCTCCCCCCACCGCCACCATAATTTCCAATACAGAGCTTAATATGTCATCAGCCTATAGGAGTCATTATATTCCAAAGGTCGTACAGAGGGCATGGCAACTAGTAAGTGGTTTGAGATGACACATGAAAGTCATGTTGCCCTGCCCTGCTCTGAACCATAGGTCCAGGGTGGCCCACACCGCGCACACTGCCCCCATACATTATACTTACCCCTCCGGAATCCCACGGTGGTGGCCCTGCACTACGGACAAAAAAGTCACTTTGAAAATGGCAGCCGCGGCTATTTCTGAGTGATTTGCGCATGCTCACTGGAGATGTCCCCATGGACAAGGCGCAGGCACTATTTTCCCAGAGACCTGCGCATGCGCAGTAGACATTAGCATTATGCCGGCGTCAACTTGCTGCCGGAGAGGAGGCGGCCCGCAACAGAGGCTGCGCAAGGGCCCCCTCCTCTCTTAAAACGCCCCTGCTCTGAACATACAGAGGGGGTCATTCTGACCCGATCACTCGCTGCAGTTTGTCGCATGGCAGTCGTCGGTACCCAGTGATCGCCTCTGAGACAGAAGCGGTCGCTGGGCGGGAGGGGGCTGAACGGCGGCGTTAGGCCGCCATTTAGTAGGCTCAGTCTGTCCGACGCAGGCGTGACCAGACCGTTAGTAGGCTCAGTCTGTCCGACGCAGGCGCGGCCAGACCGTTGGGGGGGCGAGGCGGCTGCGTGCTCTGTGCGATGCTTTTGTATTTGTGCGGGGGGGGGGGGGGGGGGGGCGGCACTGACATGCGGGGCGGACTAGCCCTGTGCTGGGCGTCCCCCCGCATGTCTGAGTTTACGATCGTAGCTGTGCTAAATTTAGCACAGCTACGATCAACTCGGAATGACCCCCAGTATTTTAGCTGAATACAAAGAGATACGGGTGATGTTAGTGGTATAGATATCTGGTATGCGGTTACATTTCCGACTGTTGGAATCCCGGCGGTCAGGATACCAATGCTGGAATCCCAAAAGCCGTGGAAATGCTGGCGGTCGGAATCCCGACCCTAGCCCAGTATTCACCCTTGGGTGGTGGTCCACGCCACTCCCGGTGGGGAATATAATAGTGTCTCGAATTGTGGCAAGCGCAGCGAGGGGACACGCTGCGCTTGCTGTCGGGTTCCCGGGGTCGGTCTCCTGACCTCTGAAGACGCGACCGACGGGATCCCATACCGCTCCCAGATATCTGAATTTACATGCCTGGAACCATGAGCTTAAGCCCCCATACATCAGAAATCACAAAAAAACTATGGGGGTAATTCTGAGTTGATCGCAGCAGGAAATTTTTTAGCAGTTGGGCAAAACCATGTGCACTGCAGGGGAGGCAGATATAACATGTGCAGAGAGAGTTAGATCTGGGTGGGTTATTTTGTTTCTGTGCAGGGTAAATACTGGCTGCTTTATTTTTACACTGCAATTTAGATTGCAGATTGAACACACCCCACCCCAATCTAACTCTCTCTGCACATGTTACATCTGCCTCCCCTGCAGTGCACATGGTTTTGCCCAACTGCTAACAAAGTTCCTGCTGCTATCAACTCGGAATTACCCCCTATGTGCAGATTCTGAGATCCCCCCCCCCCCCCCCAGATATAAAGATCTCCCAATCTGCACCCAAACATTAACAGATGTGTCTCAGTGATTTGCAGATCATTTTCTGCCAATCCTGGAAGGCTCCTCAGTTTACTAGGAACAGTCTGCAGATCTGCTGATTGTTACCATACACAAGCAATCTACAGCCCCAACTGATCTGTGGAATCCATCGTGTCGGGCAACCGGACTTAACAATCCCAATAGATTTTTTGTCTGAATCCGCGATCTGTGAACTCCGACATTGCACAATCATCTGCAAAACGCCAAATTGCCCCAATCGTATAACCTTTGCAGCTGTCCAGAGCAGGGCCACCCTGCTGCCGGAACAGTCCCTTTTATAGATTCTCCAGACACTAATGAGGGAGGACAGATGGTCGGAGAAGGTTTGGCAGGAGCTACAGTGATGAAGTCTGTTGAGCTTTGCTTGATGGTTCATGTAGGTGGTGGCGGAAGACATGCTGGTACGGAGGTCTGAAGGAGACATAGGGGAGATGTATGAAATCTTGGAGAGAGATAATGTAGGGAGAGATAAAATACCAACCAATCAGCTTCTTTCATTTTTCAAACACAGCCTGTAACATGACAGAAGCTGGTTGGCACTTTATCTCTCTCCAAGTGTTGATACATCGCCCCCATCATCACCTATGGGCATCTGTGGGTGGAAGACATTCTGGAGTCATCACAATAACATTTCCACCACCACTAAAGCACATCAGTTTTACTTTCAATTGTTTGTCTATCTCAGTATTCCTGACGGAGATGTTCTGTGTTGCGAAATCTTTTAAATGTTATGTCCATTTTTATTTCCATCACAAACCTTCTCGCTGTAAGCTCTATCGATCATTCACCTAGCTCCAATCCGTTCATGAGATCTGGTTTTCCTTCAAGGAGATGTACAAAGAAATTGGGTCTGGAATTCATGTAGAACCTCTCTATGGTATTTGGAGGGAGTATTATGAAAACCTTCCCCAGACTAACGCCACAGCAAATTGTACACCCAGAATGCATTATCCTAATAACATGGACGTTTCCGGGACCCCTGCATGGAAAGGCAGATCAGGGCGGAGCTGAGGAGGGGACTAGCTGTCTGTATTTTTATACATCTTTTACCAGTCACTAGCTATTGTCCTCTCTCTTCCTTCTCACCCTCTTCCTATCACGTCTCCACTGTTCCTCTCATCTCTCGCTCCTTCCTCCCACTTAATTTCTCGCTCTCATACACACATCCTCTCCTCCAATCTCCATCTTTCTCCTATTTCTCATCCCCCTCTTCTTCCCATCTCTCATTCTCTTCTTTCCACATTTCTTTCCCCCTCTTTCTTTCCCCATCTCTCGCTCCCTTCCTCTTCCTCCAATTTCTTTCCACCTTTTTTTACCATCTCTTTCACCCTTCCTCCTAACTCTCTCTTCCTTTTCTCCCATCTGTCTCTCTACCTCCAATCTCTCTCTTTCTCCCATTCTTCCTCTCTCTCCCAGTTCTCCCTTTTTCTCCCATCTCCCTCTTCCAGTTCCTCTTATCATTCTCTCTTTTTTATCTCCCTCTCATCTCTCTCTCCCCCTCTTCCTCCCATTCTTTCTATTACTCTCTTCCTCTTCTTAACATTTCTCCCCCATCTATCTCCCTCACCCTCCAGCACAGAGCTTGCTTTAGAGTAGACGGATACATATGTCCATTAAGTATAATAGATCTCTCTCTATATAATTTCTATAGATTTTTTTTGTCTATATAGCCCTTTGTTGGACTCGGGAGCCAGTACTTTTCCTATTGGTTGTTTGGTCCCTTTAACTGTAAACCCTGCCATTGTATGGGGTCTGTTCCAGTGTAGATTAGAGTGTTGGGTAAGTCTTGGCAGTGGGGGCAGGCCAACCAAGCGATTGTTCTTCAAATAAAGAGGAGCCCGCCAGACCCAGACACCATTCTTCTCTAGCGGTGATCCATAAATGAGTGAATAAGATGGCAGCTTGTGTAGGGATCACACTTGTAAATGTTGTCTTCAGCACACGCGTGTAACTAGGGTGCAGACACGTAACCAGCCGGGTGAGGGACAGCCTCAATATTTACTGAGTGGTTTTGTTTTCTCTTCTAGGTCTACAAAGTGAATGTGTAATCAGATCAGAGAGGAAGAACTGTGTGGACATCTGTTGCTTGATACATAATTGGAAATGAACTTTTGGAATTAAATATATTCTTTCAAGATGATGTATTTCTTTAACTGTGATCTCTTCCGCATTGTAATTTAAAAAATAAAATCAAAAGAACTTTGTGTTGTCCTACAAAACTGCATTAGGCTCCTGGCTATATCATTACAAGTCAGTTGTATTTACTGTTATGTCATACTGTCACTGTGTTTGCAAAGTAATTATTATTTTAATTAGGGTAGGACTGCAGGTAGAGTTTATTTTCCTGCGGCTACTGTAAATTGTGCCAAGGTTGTGCAGCCAGTAAAAGCCTGATGGTACACTGATGGTGGATGCAGTGTCACCTAGTGGCAGTAAGGGGTATTGCAGGAGTAGCATATATTGAATACGCTTAATTACTATTCCTTAAAAGTAGGTTGATTCAGGAAGGAAACGTCACTTTTTTATTTTTTACAATGAATAAAACTTTATACATCTGCGACAAATGGTTGCAATTTCCCGATCTCTCCACGCATGGGTTGGGAAATCGGGAATATGCAACAGGTTTAAAAATCATTAATCAGGGATTTTTAACATGAAGGGTGGTATTCAATTCTTTTCACCCCCTTCCACACCCGTTCTGTTTCTGCTGACGGGTGTGGTATAATCATTTCAGCTTGTTACCCCCGGGGTAGCGAGAGCTCCCATCCCCTTACGCAGCTAAACCTGAAAACTATGGGCGCGATATGCGCGATAACGGGGATCACTTTATAAAGAAGATTGGGCGTGTTATATCATTTGAATACCGCCCGAAGAATTTCCCAGATGGATTGGTGATCACCGATGGCCGGCGACTGGCGGTTCCACTTGCATTGGGGAATGGGCAGCCAGGTGTATGGGGACCTTAAGGTATAACTGGCTGAGAGGATAGACCTGGCCGCAAGTGACTTTCCCAAGCGCACGAGAGGAGCGTTACAGCTACTGGAGCACTGATGTCACTTTCCCTGGTATCTGTATATTTGCTGTACAGCTCTGCGAAAACTAAAAGGTATCTTAAAATAAGAATTTACTCACCGGTAATTCTATTTCTCGTAGTCCGTAGTGGATGCTGGGAACTCCGTAAGGACCATGGGAAATAGCGGGCTCCGCAGGAGACTGGGCACTCTAAAAGAAAGATTAGGTACTATCTGGTGTGCACTGGCTCCTCCCTCTATGCCCCTCCTCCAGACCTCAGTTAGGGAAACTGTGCCCGGAAGAGCTGACACAATAAGGAAGGATTTGGAATCCCGGGTAAGACTCATACCAGCCACACCAATCACACCGTACAACTTGTGATAACCTTACCCAGTTAACAGTATGAATAACAACTGAGCCTCACGAAAAGATGGCTCATAACAATAACCCTTTAGTTAGGCAATAACTATATACATGTATTGCAGAGAGTCCGCACTTGGGATGGGCGCCCAGAATCCACTACGGACTACGAGAAATAGAATTACCGGTGAGTAAATTCTTATTTTCTCTGACGTCCTAGTGGATGCTGGGAACTCCGTAAGGACCATGGGGATTATACCAAAGCTCCCAAACGGGCGGGAGAGTGCGGATGACTCTGCAGCACCGAATGAGCAAACTCAAGGTCCTCCTCAGCCAGGGTATCAAACTTGTAGAATTTTGCAAATGTGTTTGAACCCGACCAAGTAGCAGCTCGGCAAAGCTGTAAAGCCGAGACCCCTCGGGCAGCCGCCCAAGAAGAGCCCACCTTCCTCGTGGAATGGGCTTTTACTGATTTAGGATGCGGCAGTCCAGCCGCAGAAAGTGCAAGTTGAATCGTGCTATAGATCCAGCGAGCAATAGTCTGCTTTGAACCAGGAGCACCCAGCTTGTTGGGTGCATACAGGATAAATAGCGAGTCAGTTTTCCTGACTCTAGCCATCCTGGAAACATAGATTTTCAGGGCCCTGACTACGTCCAGCAACTTGGAATCCTCCAAGTCCCGAGTAGCCGCAGGCACCACAATAGGTTGGTTCAAATGAAACGCTGATACCACCTTAGGAAGAAATTGGGAACGAGTCCTCAATTCCGCCCTATCCATATGAAAAATCAGATAAGGGCTTTTACATGACAAAGCCGCCAATTCTGATACACGCCTGGCCGAAGCCAAGGCCAACAGCATGACCACTTTCCGCGTGAGATATTTTTGCTCCACGGTTTTAAGTGGCTCAACCAATGCGACTTTAGGAAATCCAACACCACGTTGAGATCCCAAGGTGCCACTGGAGGCACAAAAGGGGGCTGAATATGCAGCACTCCTTTAACAAAAGTCTGAACTTCAGGCAGTGAAGCCAGTTCGTTTTGGAAGAAAATCGACAGAGCCAAAATCTGGACCTTAATGGAACCCAAGTTGAGGCCCATAGTCACCCCTGACTGTAGGAAGTGCAGAAATCGACCCAGCTGAAATTCCTCCGTTGGGGCCTTCCAGGCCTCACACCAAGCAACATATTTCCGCCATATGCGGTGATAATGTTTTGCGGTCACATCCTTCCTAGCTTTAATCAGCGTAGGAATGACTTCCGGAGAAATGCCCTTTTCCTTTAGGATCCGGTGTTCAACCGCCATGCCGTCAAACGCAGCCGCGGTAAGTCTTGGAACAGACAGGGCCCCTGCAGTAGCAGCTCCTGTCTGAGCGGCAGAGGCCAAGGGTCCTCTGAGATCATTTCTTGAAGTTCTGGGTACCAAGCTCTTCTTGGCCAATCCGGAACAATGAGTATAGTTCTTACTTCTCTCCTTATTATTCTCAGTACCTTGGGTATGAGAGGAAGAGGAGGGAACACATAAACCGACTGGTACACCCACAGTGTCACTAGAGCGTCCACAGCTATCGCCTGAGGGTCCCTTGACCAGGCGCAATGTCTTTTTAGCTTTTTGTTGAGGCGGGACTCCATCATGTCCACCTGTGGCCATTCCCAACGGTTCACAATCAGCTGGAAGACCTCTGGATGAAGTCCCCACTCTCCCGGGTGGAGGTCGTGCCTGCTGAGGAAGTCTGCTTCCCAGTTGTCCACTCCCGGAATGAACACTGCTGACAGTGCTATCACGTGATTCTCCGCCATCAAAGAATCCTTGTGGCTTCTGCCATTGCCACCCTGCTTCTTGTGCCGCCCTGGCGGTTTACATGGGCGACCGCTGTGATGTTGTCTGACTGAATCAGAACCGGTTGGTTTTGAAGCAGGGGTTCTGCTTGACTAAGGGCGTTGTAAATGTCCCTTAGTTCCAGAATATTTATGTGTAGGGAAGTTTCCTGACTTGACCATTGTCCTTGGAAGTTTCTTCCCTGAGTGACTGCCCCCCAACCTCGGAGGCTTGCATATGTGGTCACCAGGACCCAGTCCTGTATGCCGAATCTGTGGCCTTCGAGCAGATGAGCACTCTGCAGCCACCACAGCACAGACACCCTGGCCCTCGGGGACAGGGTGATTAACCGATGCATCTGGAGATGCGATCCGGACCACTTGTCCAACAGATCCCACTGGAAGATCCTTGCATGGAATCTGCCGAAGGGACTTGCTTCGTAAGAAGCTACCATCTTTCCCAGGACTCGCGTGCAGTGATGCACCAACACCTGCTTTGGTTTCAGGAGGACCCTGACCAGATATGATAATTCCTGGGCCTTCTCCTCCGGGAGAAATATCTTCTTCTGTTCTGTGTCCAGAATCATGCCCAAGAACAGCAGACGCGTCGCAGGAATCAGCTGCGACTTTGGGATATTCAGAATCCAGCCGAGCTGATGCAGCACTTCCTGAGATAGTGCCACGCCGACTAGCAACTGCTCTTTGGACCTCGCCTTTATAAGGAGATCGTCCAAGTACGGAATAATCATGACTCCCTTCTTTCGGAGGAGCATCATCATTTCGGCCATTACCTTGGTAAATACCCACGGTGCCGTGGACAGACCAGACGGCAACGTCTGGAATTGGTAATGACAGTCCTGTAACACACCCTTGAGGTACTTTGAACTTGAACTTTTTTATATAAATGTTCAAGGATTTTAAATTTAGAATGGGTCTCACGAACCGTCTGGTTTCGGTACCACAACATTGTGGAATAGTAACCCCGTCCCTGTTGACGGAGGGGTACCTTGATTATCACCTGCTGAAGATACAGCTTGTGAATTGCCGCCAGTACTACCTCCCTTTCTCTGAGGGCAGCATGCAAGCCTGATTTGATGTAACGGCGAGGGGGAGTCGCCTCGAACTCCAGCTTGTATCCCTGTGATACTACTTGCAGAACCCAGGGATCCATCTGTGAGCGAGCCCACTGGTCGCTGAAGTTCCGGAGACGCGCCCCCACCGCACCTGGCTCAGCCTGTGGAGCCCCAGCGTCATGCGGTGGACTTAGAGGAAGCGGGGGAAGATTTTTGATCCTGGGAACTGGCTGTCTGGTGCAGCCTTTTTCCTTCTTCCCTTGCCTCTGGCAGAAAGGAAGCGCCTTTGACCCGCTTGCTTTTCTGAGGCCGAAAGGACTGTACCTGATAATACGGTGCTTTCTTAGGCTTTGAGGGAACCTGAGGTAAAAATTTTGACTTCCCAGCTGTTGCTGTGGATACGAGGTCCGAGAGACCATCCCCAAACAATTCCTCACCCTTATAAGGCAGAATCTCCATGTGCCTTTTAGAATCAGCATCATCTGTCCACTGCCGGGTCCATAATACCCTCCTGGCAGAAATGGACATTGCATGAATTCTGGATGCCAGCCGGCAAATATCCCTCTGTGCATCTCTCATATATAAGACGATGTCTTTAATATGCTCTATGGTTAGCAAAATAGTATCCCTGTCGAGGGTAACACTATTATCTGACAGGGTATCAGACCACGCTGCAGCAGCACTACACCTCCATGCTGAGGCAATTGCAGGTCTCAGTATAGTACCTGAGTGTGTATATACAGACTTCAGGATTTCCTCCTGCTTTCTATCAGCAGGCTCCTTCAAGGTGGCCGTATCCTGAGACTGCAGTGCCACCTTTTTTGACAAACGTGTGAGCGCCTTATCCACCCTAGGGGATATCTCCCAACGTGACCTATCCTCTGGCGGGAAAGGGTACGCCATCAGTAACTTTTTAGAAATTACCAGTTTCTTATCGGGGGAAACCCACGCTTCTTCACACACTTCATTCAATTCATCTGATGGGGGAACAAAACACTGGCTGCTTTTTCTCCCCAAACATAAAACCCCTTTTTAGTGGTACTTGGGTTAATGTCAGAAATGTGTAACACATTTTTCATTGCCGAAATCATGCAACTGATGCCCCTAGTGGATTGTGTATATGTCTCAACCTCGTCGACACTGGAGTCAGACTCCGTGTCGACATCTGTGTCTGCCATCTGAGGTAGTGGCCGTTTTTGAGCCCCTGATGGCCTTTGAGACGCCTGGGCAGGCGCGGGCTGAGAAGCCGGCTGTCCCATGGCTGTTACGTCATCCAGCCTTTTATGTAAGGAGTTGACACTGTCGGTTAATACCTTCCACATATCCACCCACTCTGGTGTCGGCCCCGCAGGGGGTGACATCACATTTATCGGCACCTGCTCCGCCTCCACATAAGCCTCCTCATCAAACAAGTCGACACAGCCGTACCGACACACCGCACACACACAGGGAATGCTCTGACTGAGGACAGGACCCCACAAAGTCCTTTGGGGAGACAGAGATAGAGTATGCAAGCACACACCACAGCGCTTTTTAATCAGGGATTTACACTAATATAAAGTGATTTATTCCTATATCTGCTTTTTATATACAGTTTGCGCCTAAATTTAGTGCCCCCCCTCTCTTTTTAACCCTTTGAGCCTGGAAACAGCAGGGGAAAGCCTGGGAAACTGTCTTCCAGCTGCACTGTGAAGAGAAAATGGCGCCAGTGTGCTGAGGGAGATAGCTCCGCCTCTTTTTCGGCGGACTTCTCCCGCTCTTATAATTGTATTATGGCAGGGGATTTTTACACATATATAGCTTATTAGGCTATATTATGTGTTGTTTGCCAAAGTTAAGGTACTCTAATTGCTGCCCAGGGCGCCCCTCCCCCCCCCCCAGCGCCCTGCATCCATCAGTGACCGGAGTATGTGGTGTGCATAGGGAGCAATGGCGCACAGCTGCAGTGCTGTGCGCTACCTTAATGAAGACCGAAGTCTTCAGCCGTCGATTTCCAGGACGTTCTTCTGGCTCTGTAAGGGGGACGGCGGCGCGGCTCCGGGACCAGACGACCGAGGCTGGGCCTGTGTTCGATCCCTCTGGAGCTAATGGTGTCCAGTAGCCTTAGAAGCACAAGCTAGCTGCACGCAGGTAGGTTCGCTTCTCTCCCCTCAGTCCCACGTAGCAGTGAGTCTGTTGCCAGCAGATCTCACTGAAAATAAAAAACCTAACAAATACTTTCTTTTCTAGGAAGCTCAGGAGAGCCCACTAGGTGCATCCAGCTCTGGCCGGGCACAGATACTAACTGAGGTCTGGAGGAGGGGCATAGAGGGAGGAGCCAGTGCACACCAGATATAGTACCTAATCTTTCTTTTAGAGTGCCCAGTCTCCTGCGGAGCCCGCTATTCCCCATGGTCCTTACGGAGTTCCCAGCATCCACTAGGATGTCAGAGAAAAATAATATAAATAATTCTACAGAACCCGGAGTGTAACTATGACTCTCCCCAGACTATTCACCTGCTTGTCAATCAGTTTAACAGCAAATAAAAAAGAACATTTGCCGCCTGCTTGTATTGCAATTATCTGTCACCTCCAACCTCTTCCCGGGATCTGTGATGTCAGCGACCAGTTGTGTATCTACGACAGCTCACGAAAGACAGGTACAGATGTGACCTCATCATTCCGGCACGTCAGACAGCCCCTCAGCACACCAGGCCGTGAGAGTCTCTTCTAGCACCGGGCGTCTTTATTGCTTCTTTTTTGCCGAAAAATATGTCTTAGTAGCAAAGCAATGCGACTCGGACGCACAATTAGATATATGACACTTGTATAATGTGTGCGACTGAGTCACTGACTCTGTATATGAAGTGCTACACTGTGTCATCCGCAGCTCTTCTCCAGTACAAGTTATCAGTCACACACAGACACAAGTGTCAGATCACGTTACTCAGTACAGTCTCCTCATGCATCCTGGCCGCATTGCGTTGCGACTAAGGTGCATTTTCGGCAAAAAAAGGCTCCCAACTTTAGCAGAGTAACAAGGGACCTGGCGACTCACTCACACCAGGCATCTCTCTCTGCATGGCGTATTGAGGCATCTCTCTCTGCATGGTGTATTGAGCCATCTCTCTCTGCATGGCGTATTGAGGCATCTCTCTCTGCATGGCGTATTGAGGCATCTCACTCTGCATAGCGTATTGAGGCTAGATATATGAGGCATCTCACTCTGCATGGCGTATTGAAGCTGGATGTATGAGGCATCTCATGCTGCATGGTAGATTGAGGCTGGATGTATGAGGCATCTCATGCTCCATGGCGTATTGAGGTTGGATATATGAGGCATCTCATGCTGCATGGCAGATTGAGGCTGGATGTATGAGGCATCTCATGTTGCATGGTGTATTGAGACTGGATGTATGAGGCATCTCATGTTGCATGGTGTATTGAGGCTGGATGTATGAGGGATCTCGCGCTGCATGGTGTATAGAGGCTGGATGTATGAGGCATCTCACACTGCACGGTGTACTGAGGCTGGATGTATGAGGCATCTCATGCTGTGTGTGTACTGAGGTTGGATGTATGAGGCATCTCACACTGCACGGTGTATTGAGGCTGGATGTATGAGGCATCTCACACTGCATGGCGTGCTGAGGCTGGATGTATGAGGCATTTCATGCTGCATGGTGTATTGAGACTGGATGTATGAGGCATCTTGCGTTGCGTGGTGTATAGAGGCTGGATGTATGAGGCATCTCACACTGCACGGTGTACTGAGGCTGGATGTATGAGGCATCTCATGCTGTGTGTGTACTGAGGCTGGATGTATGAGGCATCTCGCGCTGCATGGTGTATTGAGGCTGGATGTATGAGGCATCTCACACTGCACGGTGTATTGAGGCTGGATGTATGAGGTATCTCATGCTGCGTGGTGTATTGAGGCTGGATGTATGAGGCATCTTGCTCTGCATGACATATTGAGGCATCTCACTCTGCATGGCGTACTGAGGCTAGATATATGAGGCATCTCACTCTGCATGGCGTATTGAGGCTGGATGTATGAGGCATCTCATGCTGCATGGCAGATTGAGGCTGGATGTATGAGGCATCTCGTGCTGCATGGTGTATTGAGGCTGGATGTATGAGGCATCTCATGCTGCATGGTGTATTGAGGCTGGATGTATGAGGCATCTCGCGCTGCATGGCGTACTGAGGCTGGATGGATGAGGCATCTCGCGATGCATGGTGTATTGAGGCTGGATGGATGAGGCATCTCACACTGCATGGCATATTGAAGCTGGATGGATGAGGCATCTCACACTGCATGGCATATTGAGGCTGGATGTATGAGGCATTTCACACTGCGTGGTGTATTGAGGCTGGATGTATGAGGCATTGCACTCTGCATGGTGTATTGAGGCTACATATATGAGGCATCTCGTGCTGCATGGTGTATTGAGGCTGGATGTATGAGGCATCTCTCGCTGCATGGTGTATGAGGCTGGATGTATGAGGCATCTCCCTCTGCATGGCGTATTGAGGCTGGATGTATGAGGCATCTTTTGCTGCGTGGCATATTGAGGCATCTCACGCTGAATGGTGTATTGAGGCTGGATGTATGAGGCATCTCGCGCTGTGTGGCGTAATGAGGCTGGATGTATGAGGCATCCCACACTGCATGGCATATTGAGGCTGGATGTACGAGGCATCTCACACTGCATGGCATATTGATGCTGGATGTATGAGGCATCTCACACTGCGTGGTGTATCGAGGCTGGATGTATGAGGCATCTCACTCTGCATGGTGTATTGAGGCTGGATGTATGAGGCATCTCACTCTGCATGGCGTATTGAGGCTGGATGTATGAGACATCTTGTGCTGCGTGGCATATTGAGGCTGGATGTATGAGGCATCTCGCACTGCATGGCATATTGAGGCTGGATGTATGAGGCATCTCACGCTGCATGGCGTACTGAGGCTGGATGTATGAGGCATCTCGCACTGCATGGCGTACTGAGGCTGGATGTATGAGGCATCTCGCACTGCATGGCGTACTGAGGCTGGATGTATGAGGCATCTCGCACTGCATGGCGTACTGAGGCTGGATGTGTGAGGCATCTCACGCTGCATGGCGTACTGAGGCTGGATGTATGAGGCATCTCGCACTGCATGGCGTATTGAGGCTGGATGTATGAGGCATCTCGCACTGCATGGCGTACTGAGGCTGGATGTATGAGGATGCATCTATCCTGGCGTCTTAGTACATGGCTGTCCTCCCAGATGGTGCAAGGGAGCATAATCCATTATGGAGACTGTGGTGCACCACCAGCTTATACAGGGGTGCGGAGTTCTCCATTGTTACCACTGCCCCTCGGACCACCTGCTGGAAGCATCATGAAGCTGGTCTGAGGACACATCTAAGGGGCTTCTCCATCTGATCCCTAGGTGGGAAGCCTACCATAGTCCTTCCTAGTGGTCACTACCTTCTGTGGAAGATGAGGAGTGGCCGCTGGTGTCCGGGACCCCGCCGGGAGCTCCACACAGCAAATTTCCCAGGTCCCCTGTACTCAGTAGTGTAATATATCCTCATACCGGAAACCACTAATAATACACTGCGGTGCAACAGAAATTAAATAACTGAATGGATGATATATAGCCCCTGGTGGCTGACGCTGTAGTAAGCCTGCTAGTACAAGCCAATGACAAAGTTATCTGACGGTGGAAAACCTGTGTAACCATAAGACGTGTGTAATTTGTGATGACGCACACTGTACAATCGCTCTCCGGTGACAATAATAACGCCTCGTGTTGTATTATAATTATGTGTACAGCACAAAGAACGTTTCGGCAGCGCTCCGCTCACTGTCCCGGCATAAACCTGCACGCCGCTGTAACAGGCTCTGCCCAGTCCCGGTCACAGGCCACAAGGACACTTCCACCAGCAAGAAGAACTCAATGAGAAGATCTTCTGCGCGGTCTCTTTCCCCATTCCCGCGTAGGTCACTAAGTACAGATCACAGGATGTCAATTATATAAAATAACCTTTAATGGAATTAGCATAAAAGTGGTTTCACGTAACATATTAATCTTCATCGCCAGTAAAAAAAACAGGAAAACAAACAAACCACAAGCATTAAGGCATCAATAGTAGTGCATATCGGTAAAGACGCCAGGTTACATATGACCCATGACCCGGAGACAACCTAACCTGGAAGAGGGGGTGGGGGGTGCCCCAATAAATAATCAGTATTAATATTACAACTTGACAGTCTTTGGGTGAGGCGTTCAGCGCAGCTGAGTGCAGAGGCGTCCGAGTAACCGCCAGCTCACGTGGCTCTTTCTTCATCGATCCAAAGACGCGCGTCCTCCACGGCTTTGGTCACCACTAGCAGGATCTCGCAGGAGCCCCGGGAAATGCAGTCCTGCAGGAAGTCCCTGGGGGAGGATATACAGCGGTTACTAATCATCCAGCACTGACGCTATATCCCCTTACAATCGGGCTGGACTAGAACACAGTATGTGGCAATGGACATCATCTATCGAATGCGCCCTCTAACCTCGTTACCTGCCGGGTAATGGTTGATGCTAGATCCAAGTGGCCTAAGGGACCTTTTACGTCAGGGGGAGGAGCCACGACACAAGGGGGAGGAGCTAGTCCAGCTGGATAGTTCCTCTACTATCCACGCCACCAACTATTACCTTTAGTAATCACCACCGAGCCCAAAGCGTGGCGAGCGTACTTTTTGGGTACCCTGTTCGGCCGTAGCTCCTCCCCCTGGTGACGCGTCTCCTCCCCTAGTGACGTCAGAAGGTCCCTTCTCCCACTCCGATTTAGAACCAACCGCCGGGTAATATCCAATCTTGTATTATTATAGTGTTGTTCCTATTTGTAAAGCTCTTGTATCCTGGTGTCACTGCTACACTGATGTCCCTGGAGAACCCATCAGCGCCACCAGCAGGCTGTAACCGGGCACTACACTCTACTTTTGAAAGGATATGAAAATGAAAAAGGTCTTTATTTGTATCATTCCAGAGCGAATATTGTTATACGCGGCCAATAATACATCATCTCCTCTGTGCACTCACTAATAGTTCATGGCTCTAGTGTAAATCTACACTGATAGGGGAGACTTTGGTGATGTCACTGAAACCTGCTGCCACGAAACTACGTCTTCCATCTGGCACGGTAGCTTATAGCGGAACGCGGGCGGCTGGAGGACTATTGTCCAAAGAGATCGACCGCCTCTCCATGCATATATATCCCCGACGCATATACTGAACGGCTGGTTTATAGGACAGCTACAGGCAAACACACAACTACATTCAGCTGCTTCACTCTTATTAGCCCTCACCAGTGACTGTCAGCTCTTGGGACCGGCTTCCCCTGTACGGGGCTTGTAGTGGACAGTACAGAGTAACGCCTGGGGTTAGGGTTGCAGAAGCAGCAGCGCTAAACTTCTTCTATTTACAGTGCATAGAACGGACGCTTGCAGTGTTATATAACCAGCGACAGTCAGCTCTTGGGACCGGCTTCCCCTGTACGGGACAGTACAGAGTAACGCCTGAGATTAGGGTCGCAGAAGCCACCGGGCTAAACATCTCCTATTTACACTGCACAGAACGGACGCTTGCAGTGTTATATAACCAGCGACTGTCAGCTCTTGGGACCGGCTTCCCCTGTACGGGGCTTGTAGTGGACAGTACAGAGTAACGCCTGAGATTAGGGTCGCAGAAGCCGCCGGGCTAAACATCTCCTATTTACACTGCACAGAACAGACGCTTACAGTGTTATATAACCAGTGACTGTCAGCTCTGAGGACCATTTATAGCAGGAAGAAGTATTTGTCACAGTCAATTTATCCAACGACATGGTATACAGATGTAGGTAACACCACACCCACAGGATTCCTGAGATGCCGCATAACAGGTATGAGCTAAGAGACGACACATCTGAGCAATTCCGGGATCACGTGTCCGGACACATTGCAGGAACGTGACACACATGGCGGAGTCACACGAGCGTGTAACACCTGCAGCCGGGAATGTAAACAGACGTCTGGGAGCTGCGCGCTGCATTCCTATAATACTCCAGTCACTGACCGATTCCACAATGCACCCAGCAAAACACTCCATTCATAATCATATGCAGTGTCACGCCATGTCTATATAGCCTGTCACATGTCTATATAGCCTGCCACATGTCCACGTAACCTGTCACATGATCCGCCTGGATCTGCTACTCACTGGGCATCCACTGGTGACACCGGGTCCACACCAGTCGCTCACCTCTACCAGCTATTCCTCCATAAATAAATGCAATAAATGACATCGTCTTACGCGTCTGTACCTGGCGTCTGGAGAGCACCAGCCTACCAGCGTCAGGGAGGGAAGATCAGCACATACGCTAGGGGACGGCTGGACACTTCCGCCCACTATGGTATGCTGAAGGGAGTCATGGGAAGAATGACAGGTTACTATGGATACACATAGATTTTGGCAGCCATGATGGGTATCTGCCGGGACCTCCTGTGGGATAATCATGGCCATAGAACAGTGTAGCGTCACTTACTATAGGACCAGTGATGTAGCATTAGCCGCCGCAGACCACGCCATGGCTTGGGGTCACCGGCGCCTGTGTTGTGCATGGAAATCTGCTGAAAATGTCCCTCCAAAAGTGGCCGCAGCCTAGGAGGAGACAGATGCTAGAGGTCCTACTGGACCTCTAGCGTCTTTCAAAGAACTCCAGCACGTATAGCGTTACCCGGAAGTGCCGGGATTCTGGGAAACCTGGCGCCGCCGGTGGGCATAAAACCCCTGGCAATGAGCATGAAATCCTAAGTATGAAACCCCTGACAACGAGAATGAACCCCTGGCAACGAGAATGAACCCCCTGGCAACGAGAATGAAGCCCCTGGCAACGAGAATGAAGCCCCTGGCAACGAGAATGAAGCCCCTGGCAACGAGCATGTAGGTAAAAATTGATGTATAGGACAACTTATATGGGAGACATCCACTAAAAGACTACACAGTGGCAGCTTCCAGGCTTCGGCCCTCATCTGTAATAAGACTGGATCTGGGGTAAATGCCCTCGGCACCTGCCAACACTTCCCCTGTAGGTGGCTGCCCCTAGAGCAGACAGCACATCACACTGCTACCCGCCCAGCGCAGGATACTGTCTGAGGCACAGAACGAGGCACAGCAGCGACTAGCAACATTGCCCTGTAGGCCCTTACTTTAGCTCCCTGGGGCCCCCAAGTCGCACCGGAGACTTCAGCTTGGAGTCCAGGTTGTAGTAAATCCCGTTTATTTGGCGGACAGCGATCCAGTGCTTGCGTGTGATCGGCAGGGAGAGGAAGCCCAGGGAGATGGGAGACGGGATGTTTAGGATAAAGCCAAAAATCTCACTTAATGCCAAACTCTCCAGAGACCTGGGAAAGAGAAGAAAAGAAGATCCTCATTATCCTCACGTCTCATTATCCACAGCTGGTCTACATGCTATAGACAAGATGTCACATGACCTGTCCGCAAGCATCGCCACAGAGGCCGTCACTCACCGTCTTTTATCCCACCACACGGCTGCATAGTCCAGCGTCTGCAAAGCTGCCATGATAACGTTGACGTCATAGTTACCGGTGCCCAGGAAACTGCGATGTGGATTTATGACGGTGTTGGGAGACAGCCTGGAAAGAGAGACCCATGGGAGAAGATCACTGGAGAGACACGTAATGCTCGGAAAGCCCAGTTCTGTATCCACTACTGGGAGCTAAGAACGTCCGACCCTGGGATTCTGGCGTAAGGGTACAGTGACAATTGAGGGTCCTGATATCAGGCTCTGGAATCCTACTTGGGACACCTCCCGAACCCTGGTCACCGCCAGCGCCCACCAACCACAGGACCACCCATCTTATCCAGACAGTGTCTTCTCACACGCACAGCTCTCTCTCTGTCTCCTGTCCCCACTCTCTTACTGACACTCTCCCGTCCCCCCTCTCTTACTGACACTCTCCCATCCACCCTCTCTCTCTTACTGACACTCTCCCATCCACCCTCTCTCTTACTGACACTCTCTCGTCCCCCCTCTCTCTTACTGACACTCTCTCGTCCCCCCCCTCTCTTACTGACACTCTCCCGTCCCCCCCTCTCTCTTACTGACACTCTCCCGTCCCCCCTCTCTTACTGACACTCTCCCGTCCACCCTCTCTCTTACTGACACTCTCCCGTCCCCCCCTCTCTTACTGACACTCTCCCGTCCCCCCCTCTCTTACTGACACTCTCCCGTCCCCCCCTCTCTTACTGACACTCTCCCATCCCCCCCTCTCTTACTGACACTCTCCCATCCCCCCCTCTCTTACTGACACTCTCCCGTCCCCCCCCTCTCTTACTGACACTCTCCCGTCCCCCCCTCTCTTACTGACACTCTCCCGTCCCCCCCCCTCTTACTGACACTCTCCCGTCCTCCCTCTCTTACTGACACTCTCTCGTCCCCCCTCTCTTTTACTGACACTCTCCCATCCCACCCTCTTACTGACACTCTCCCGTCCCCCCCTTTCTTACTGACACTCTCCCACCCCCCCCTCTCTTACTGACACTCTCCCACCCCCCCCTCTCTTACTGACACTCTCTCGTCCCCCCTCTCTTACTGACACTCTCTCGTCCCCCCTCTCTTACTGACACTCTCCCGTCCCCCCTCTCTTACCGACACTCTCCCGTCCCCCCTCTCTTACTGACACTCTCCCGCCCCCCCTCTCTCTCTCTCTTTATGACACTCTCCCGTCCCCCCCCCTCTCTCTTACTGACACTCTACCGTCTCCCCTCTCTCTTACTGACACTCTACCGTCTCCCCTCTCTCTTACTGACACTCTACCGTCCCCCCTCTCTCTTACTGACACTCTACCGTCCCCCCTCTCTCTTACTGACACTCTACCGTCCCCCCTCTCTCTTACTGACACTCTCCCATCCACCCTCTCTCTTACTGACACTCTCCCGTCCCCCCCTCTCTTACTGACACTCTCCCGTCCCCCCCCTCTCTTACTGACACTCTCTCGTCCCCCTCTCTCTTACTGACACTCTCTCGTCCCCCCCTCTCTTACTGACACTCTCCCGTCCCCCCTCTCTCTTACTGACACTCTCCCGTCCCCCCTCTCTCTTACTGACACTCTCCCGCCCCCCCTCTCTTACTGACACTCTCCCGCCCCCCGTCTCTCTTACTGACACTCTCCCGCCGCCCGTCTCTCTTACTGACACTCTCCCGCCGCCCGTCTCTCTTACTGACACTCTCCCGCCGCCCGTCTCTCTTACTGACACTCTACTGTCCCCCCTCTCTCTTACTGACACTCTCCCGTCTCCCCTCTCTCTTACTGACACTCTCTCGTCCCCCTCTCTCTTACTGACACTCTCCCGTCCCCCCCTCTTACTGACACTCTCCCGTCCCCCCCTCTTACTGACACTCTCCCGTCCCCCCCTCTTACTGACACTCTCCCGTCCCCCCCTCTCTTACTGACACTCTCCCGTCCCCCCTCTTACTGACACTCTCCCGTCCCCCCTCTCTTACTGACACTCTCCCGTCCCCCCTCTCTTTTACTGACACTCCCCCATCCCACCCTCTTACTGACACTCTCCCATCCCCCCCCTCTCTTACTGACACTCTCTCGTCCCCCCTCTCTCTTACTGACACTCTCCCGTTCCCCCTCTCTTACTGACACTCTCTTGCCCCCCTCTCTTACTGACACTCTCCTGCCCCCCCCCCTCTCTCTCTTACTGACACTCTCCCGTCCCCCCTCTCTCTCTTACTGACACTCTACCGTCTCCCCTCTCTCTTACTGACACTCTACCGTCCCCCTTCTCTTACTGACACTCTAATCCCCTCTCTCTTACTGACACTCTACCGTCCCCCCTCTCTTACTGACCCTCTCCCGTCCCCCCTCTCTTACTGACACTCTCCCGTCCCCCCTCTCTTACTGACACTCTCCCGTCCCCCCTCTCTTACTGACACTCTCCCGTCCCCCCTCTCTTACTGACACTCTCCCGTCCCCCCCTCTCTTACTGACACTCTCCCGCCCCCCCTCTCTTACTGACACTCTCCTGCCCCCCCCTCTCTTACTGACACTCTCCCGCCCCCCGTCTCTCTTACTGACACTCTCCCGCCCCCCGTCTCTCTTACTGACACTCTACTGTCCCCCCTCTCTCTTACTGACACTCTCCCGTCTCCCCTCTCTCTTACTGACACTCTCTCGTCCCCTCTCTCTTACTGACACTCTCCCATCCCCCCTCTTACTGACACTCTCCCGTCCCCCCCTCTCTTACTGACACTCTCCCATACCACCCTCTTACTGACCCTCTCCCGTACCCCCTCTCTTACTGACACTCTCCCATCCCCCCTCTCTTACTGACCCTCTCCCGTCCCCCCTCTCTTACTGACCCTCTCCCGTCCCTCCTCTCTTACTGACACTCTCCCATCCCCCCTCTCTTACTGACACTCTCCCGTCACCCCCTCTCTCTCTTACTGACACTCTCCCGTCCCCCCCTCTCTCTTGCTGACACTCTCCCGTCCCCCCCTCTCTCTTACTGACAGTCTCCCGTCCCCCCTCTCTCTCTCTTACTGACACTCTCCCGTCCCCCCTCTCTCTCTTACTGACACTCTCCGTCCCCCCTCTCTCTCTCCCTTACACTCTCCCGTCCCCCCTCTCTCTCTCCCTTACACTCTCCTGCCCCCCCTCTCTCTTACTGACACTCTCCCGTCCCCCTCTCTCTCTTACTGACACTCTCCTGCCCCCTCTCTCTCTGACACTCTCCCGTCCCCCCTCTCTCTCTTACTGACACTCTCCCGTCCCCCCTCTCTCTCTTACTGACACTCTCCTGTCCCCCCTCTCTCTCTCCCTAACACTCTCCCGTCCCCCCTCTCTCTGTTACTGACACTCTCCTGTCCCCCCTCTCTCTTACTGACAGTCTCCCGTCCCCCCTCTCTCTCTTACTGACAGTCTCCCGTCCCCCCTCTCTCTCTTACTGACACTCTCCCGTCCCCCCTCTCTCTCTTACTGACACTCTACCGTCTCCCCTCTCTCTCACTGACACTCTCCCGTCCCCCTTCTCTTACTGACACTCTAATCCCCTCTCTCTTACTGACACTCTACCGTCCCCCCTCTCTTACTGACCCTCTCCCGTCCCCCCCTCTCTTACTGACACTCTCCCGTCCCCCCTCTCTTACTGACACTCTCCCGTCCCCCCTCTCTTACTGACACTCTCCTGCCCCCCCTCTCTTACCGACACTCTCCCGCCCCCCGTCTCTCTTACTGACACTCTCCCGCCCCCCGTCTCTTTTACTGACACTCTACTGTCCCCCCTCTCTCTTACTGACACTCTCCCGTCTCCCCTCTCTCTTACTGACACTCTCCCGTCTCCCCTCTCTCTTACTGACACTCTCTCGTCCCCCTCTCTCTTACTGACACTCTCCCATCCCCCCCTCTTACTGACACTCTCCCGTCCCCCCCCTCTCTTACTGACACTCTCCCATCCCACCCTCTTACTGACCCTCTCCCGTCCCCCCTCTCTTACTGACACTCTCCCATCCCCCCTCTCTTACTGACCCTCTCCCGTCCCCCCTCTCTTACTGACACTCTCCCATCCCCCCTCTCTTACTGACACTCTCCCGTCCACCCTCTCTTACTGACACTCTCCCGTCACCCCCTCTCTCTCTTACTGACACTCTCCTGTCCCCCCTCTCTCTTGCTGACACTCTCCCATCCCCCTCTCTCTCTTACTGACACTCTCCTGTCTCCCCCTCTCTCTTACTGACACTCTCCCGTCCCCCCTCTCTCTCTTACTGACACTCTCCCATCCCCCCTCTCTCTCTCCCTTACACTCTCCTGCCCCCCCCTCTCTCTTACTGACACTCTCCCGTCCCCCCTCTCTCTCTTACTGACACTCTCCCATCCCCCCTCTCTCTCTTACTGACACTCTCCTGTCCCCCCTCTCTCTCTCCCTGACACTCTCCCGTCCCCGCTCTCTCTCTTACTGACACTCTCCCGTCCCCCCTCTCTCTCCCTTACACTCTCCTGCCCCCCCTCTCTCTTACTGACACTCTCCCGTCCCCCTCTCTCACTGACACTCTCCTGCCCCCTCTCTCTCTGACACTCTCCCGTCCCCCCTCTCTCTCTTACTGACACTCTCCCGTCCCCCTCTCTCTCTTACTGACACTCTCCCGTCCCCCCTCTCTCTCTTACTGACACTCTCCCGTCCACCCTCTCTCTCTCCCTGACACTTTCCCGTCCCCCCTCTCTCTGTTACTGACACTCTCCTGTCCCCCCCCTCTCTCTTACTGACAGTCTCCCGTCCCCCCTCTCTCTTACTGACAGTCTCCCGTCCCCCCCTCTCCTACAGACACTCTGCGGCCCCCCCGAGGCTCACCCCCGGCAGATCTCCTCGGCTCGGTGATGGGTGTACTCGGCTCTCTGTAGCAGGTTGTTGAGGGCATGCACCGCGCACAGCTCCAGCCGCTGCCGCTCATGGAACAGCGCCGGACACTCTCCCATCGCTGGGCCGGATACACCGGAGCCCGGAGCCGGCGCCTGCTAATGTCACCGACGGTCATGTGACCCGACCCTGTCAATGGTGGGGGCGGGACAGCGGCGGCACGTGGGAGCCGGGGTGGGCGGGGCCTCATACAGTAACAATGTGTCACTTCCTCTCCCACCAATGTTACTGTTCCTCCTGCTAGAGAGTCACGTGGCGTCAGAGGGGGCGGAGCCTCATGCTGTCATAGTGTATTACCGCCTCCTACCAGGGTTGTGTCTATGAGGCCCCGCCCACCCCTGACCCCACGTGACTCTCTCAGGAGGAACAGTTACATTGGTGGGAGGCAGTGATACTATGTGACAGCATGAGGCCCCGCCCACCTCTGGCCCCACGTGACTCTGACTGAACGTAGGAACCTGCGGGTGTGGTATTGAAAGTCGACAGTAACTAGGTCGACAATGTTTAGGTCGACCACTATTGGTCGACAGTAACTAGGTCGACAGGTGTCTAGGTCGACAGGTGTCTAGGTCGACAGGGTCTTTAGGTCGACGTTCTAGGTCGACAGGTCAAAAGGTCGACATGAGTTTTTAATGTTATTTTGGTGTCGTTTTCTTCGTAGAGTGACCGGGAACCCCAATTAGTGCACCGCGTCCCCTCGCATGGCTCGCTTCGCTCGCCATGCTTCGGGCATGGTGCCTTCGCTCCGCTACCGCTTCGCTCGGCACAGATTACCGTTCCAATCGTAGTCCACGTGAATCGTTAAGTATGAAAAGGTTCAAAAAAAGAAAAAAATTGTGAAAAACTCATGTCGACCTTTTGACCTGTCGACCTAGAACATGTCGAGCTAAAGACCCTGTCGACCTAGACACCCTGTCGACCTAGTTTCTGTCGACCAATAGTGGTCGACCTAGACATTGTCGACCTAGTTACTGTCGACTTTCAGTCCGTATCCCGGAACCTGCAGCTGCGGCAAAAATCATAGCTAAAATGGCCGCCGTTCACGCGCAGTAATGAATTTAGTCTCCGGGACATGGTTGTGAAGATCTGCGCATGCGCAGTAGACCCCGGCACGTTGCTTCTATAGACCCCGGCTACTGGTTGATTCTATTTCGGAGTGGGAGTAGGGACCTTCTGACGTTTCAAGGGGAGGCGCTACGTCACCAGGGGGAGGAGCTATGGCCGAACAGGGTACCCGAAAAGTACGCTCGCCACGCTTTGGGCTCGGTGGCTCGCTCCGCTTCGCTCGCCACCTGATTATTAAAGGTAATAGTTGGTGGCGTGGACAGTAGAGCAACTATCCCGCTGGCCTAGCTCCTCCCCCTTGTGTTGTGGCTCCTCCCCCTGACGGAAAAGGTCCCTTAGGCCACTTGGATCTAGCATCAACCGTAGCCTACTGCGCCGTGGAGAGGATTGCAGTCTGTGGAATCGGTAGATGAAGACTGCTGCTGGGTGCCCTTGTAATAAGAGAGGGGGCCCGCGTGCAGTCTCCGGCCAGGCCCCAACCTCTCTAGCGCCAGTAAGTGCTGCGGCCTTTTTCCCAGGGATCATTGCGCATGAGCAAATGAGAGGCATTAGGTGCCGGGTGTGTGGTGTGGGCCCCCGAGACCGCTGCTGCCTTACATGGGAAGTCCCTATGTGTTTATATAACAGTTATTTTCCCCATCCCACCATCCGGAGACGCACCCACATCCCCCCAGCACTGACCGGATGGCGCATATATTATTCTCAGCGATTTCCAGCTGCACACGCCGCGTTACGGTAAAAAAAACCAATGTCAGTGTGGCTGAGCCCCTCGGTGGGGTGTGAGGGCAACGGTGATGGTGAAGTGCCGTCGTTCCACAGCTATAGTGAGGCCAGTATCGGACTGGGGCATAAAGGGCCCACCGGGGGAATGCTGTTGTAGGAACCCATGGTTAAGGGTGTGGCCAGGCTCCACTGGGGCGTGGCCAGCCACCACAGAGGTTTGTCTAACCATTACAGAGTACATGTTCTGTTCCCCTTGGTAAATATATAATAAACCGTATTCTTGTGAAGTATAATGTAACATATGTATAATGCATAATTCATGTGCACTAGATAGAGTCTGGAACCTGATCCCTAGAGGAGGAGGAGGGGGGACCACAGTCAGTAGGGCCCACTGGTGGTTTCCCCTGTTCCCCTGTGGGCCAGTCCGACCCTGAGTGAGGCCCCCTTACACAAGGTGAGCAGGTGGGCCAAAGATCAAAGGGACACGTGGCGATATTTAGGGTTAACAGGAATCTGCCTGGCACAGAGTCATACTATGTGAGTGACTGATCAGCGCTGTAACACCGGTAATTATAGCGTCTGACACATTGCAGGTGATGACAGCACCGGCTCCTGTATGCAATATAATTACCACTTCCCATGTCTCCTCTCCACACGTCACCGCTGTTATGGACACATGTAAACGTGATGCGTCTTACTGAGCACATCTTCAGATTCCTCACAATGACCTGGTAGTCCTGTAACATTGGATGATACTAATCTAATTGGAAGAGTCAAACATGACTTCCTCCACTTTAACCACCACTGAGTGTCCTGTCTCCCAATCAGTCATAGGGGTATGTGTATGAAGCCGGGACACCCTATCACTACTGGAAAAAACATGTAGAGTCAATAACAAAAATTTGCTGACTTCCGTTGGATGGGGCATCAAGTATGGTCGCTTTGTACCAGAGCCCCAGAGATCCACTCATATAATCTTTCCTAATCTTCTCCATCTTCTGTGCTTCTACATCTTATTCCCTCCTTGCGACTACACCCAGAGGACTCCATGGAGGTGCATATTGTCTCAGGAGACTCATTTCATAAAAAACACCTGGATCTGCCCATCCATCATTGCAGCCCACGAGGGTGATAAAATATTTGCCGGCTCCTAGGGATTCTGAATGGTGGTGCTTCCCGGCTAATGCCCCTCCTGGTCTGTGACTGATGGTGCCCAGCGTCCCTGCCTAGAGGTAGTGTACCCAGTGATGCCTTGCCCAACCTGGCAGGGCTCTGTAACCTGGGGAGCCTTCTCCAGCTATAGGTTCCAATCTACTACTTCTGCCTGGCCTGGTGTTGGTGTGGCTGCTGTGACCCTGGATCATTGCCTTTCCTGCCTGCGGTGGTCTGCCTTGGCTGCTGCTACTCACCTGTCACCTTCCTCTGTGTCCTGCTCCTCGCGGGTCTCTGCCTGGCTTCCTGCAGCGGTGGTCCTCTTGTCGTCTCAACAGGCTTCCGTGACTGTCACTCCATCCTCCGGTGCCTTGGCAGGTGTCTGCTTCATGGAATGGTGAGGGACCTTTCTATGTAAATCTCATAGCCCTGATGGGGCGGAAGACTCCCGTGGCTTTCACCCCTATAGTTGTCACCTCCCCGGAGGTCGGCCTTTTGGAACTGGGCCCGACTGCCTGGCTTTGTTGTCTCCTTCCAATCCACGTCTTCTCCGCCACTCCAGCATGTCTGAAGGTAGTGAGGGTCCTAGACTAGCTATATCCCGGATGTGCAAGTGGTTCCTCTGCACTCCATTTCTAACGGGCCTAGCCCAGATGCTGCTTTGCGTCGGCTGACTGCGGATCCGTGCACAGGGGGGATCCGGTCAAAATACAGATGCTGGGGATCCCGACGCTACCCGGAATGCCAACACCGGCATCCCGAATAGGGTCACCTGTCCGGCGCTGGAATCCCAGCCACCGGCATCCGGAACGAGTAAGGAATGGGACACTGGAGAGATAAGGTGCAGGAATGTGTGTCGGAGGGGATGGGGGTTATGGGGGTAGGTTTAGCCTGCGGGGGACGGTTAGGCTTAGGCTGCAGGGCGGGCGGGGTTACGGTTAGGCACCCCAACCAGAGGGTCAGGGTTAGGTTGCAGAGGGGGGAAGGGTTAGGTTTAGGCTGTGAGGAGTGGGGGGGGGGGGGGGGGGGAGTTAGGTTCAGGTGCCACCACGGAGGGTTAGGGTTTGGCGATGGGGGGGGGGGGGGGTTAGGTTCAGGCTGCGGGGAGGGTTAGGGGATTAGGGGAATTTTTGGCGAAGGTAAGTGTGGCCGGAGAGACCAACCAGCCACACGTGTAATGGCGGCCGCCGCACTGAAGGGGTTAACCCCTAGTGCCCGGCGCCATTAGGAGGACAATGGGCGCTTGGTGCCACTTTTAAACTGTGCACTGGTGCTAAGCGCCATCTTTAAATGTAGTGTGGGTGCTAGGCACCGGGTATTTAAAAATATATTTAATACTGTGTTTTCACCAATGTTATATTTAAGGCAATAGGCACAGTTGTAAGATTGCACATTTACATTGCAGCAAATGCCAGCACTTAGAAGGAATGTGTAAGCTGTGTTGGTTTTAAAATGCATTTACGTTTGTGGACAAATGGCTTGGAAGCTTCTCACCTAGGAATTGAGATGCTGATGACCCTGGCACCTGGAAAGGGGTGTATAGACAAGCCATTTCTTTGAGATTGAGATGTGTCTCTGTGTAACTTTATAGACACATGCAGGTGAAAGGATTTGTTGCTGTCTTCTCTGAATATTGTGTGAACTGGGTTTGCATGGAGATGTTAGAGGAGACAGGAACATGTTAATCAGATTGTGTTTCACAAATGCAAACTAGTGGGTTTCATTCAACAACAGTTTGATGTAACATTTCTTAGGCTGCATTATGTGTGATGCAGATTATGTTTAATTTACAGTATAAGAACGTTGTCTATGTGTGAGAGGGTGAATGCAATTGAAATGCAAGTTACATTTACATTTGTGAAAGAGACAGGAAGATGATAATCAGATTGTGTTTGGGATAGCACACTGGTTTGGTTATATATGAAGAGGAGCAGGAATGTGCTTTATCTAATTCTTAACTTTTGAAATGTAAACTTGTATTTCTTTATATTTTCTGTGATAACCTGATTGGTTGGAGAAGACAGGGAGGGCTAACCCCCCTGTGATACTGTGTGGAAAATTGACATAAAAAGGAGACCTGCGTGCCTCCAGATTTGTAGTTATACCATCTTATTCTGCTGAAAACATCTGATTGTATGCTGTTGCCCCTAGCAATAGGGAAGAGTTCTCTTTAGAACTATTGCAAAATAAACATCATTGCCTCAAGAAGACTGCTTCATCTTGTGACCAACAGGGTTAGGCCAAACCTAGCCCCGTCCTCCGGCTGTCCAGGGAAGCACCTAACGTCTCCAAGTTCCGCCTTCCGCCAGCTACCGGTAGAGGCCTAGCAAGTGGCTAGTGGGGATTCGTCAACACCACACAGGTGTGGTAAGGCAGTGCGTCGGCACATACAGAGCAGAACCGTGGTTCCAAACGCCACGGCAGGTTAGGAGTTTGGTGGTGGCAGCAAGAACCCGCCCACAGCGCAGTGGGTGGAGTCAGTAACAGGCGGTTACTGACGGTAAGCGGGAATCCCCTATGTGGTCAGGCCTTGTGTGGCTTGACCTTTCCAGTCTGTGCGCAGTCAACGGGACGCGAAAGCGGCGAGTGCTTTCGTACGGTACCGTCCTGTCACAGAAATTGGTGGCATAGTGGTGGGATATTCCCAGGCGGCTTTTCATCACCCGATTGGAGAAGCCGAGTTACTCAGGAGAGGAGTAACTGCAGCGCAGGAGAACGCACAAGATGGCGGAATTCAGCGGAATGTCCAAGGAGGATCTGGAGATCGTATGCCAGGGGAAGGGTGTGGATATCCCTTCCAACGCGTCCAGAAGCGTCATGAAGGCGGCGCTCAGGAGCGTGGAGGAGTCTCATCGGGCGGAGGTGGAAAGCACTGACGGCGTCAGCATCGCAGAGGACGGCCGAACAGTGGACCTTCGTAAGGAACCGGTGAGAACCACAAGCCCCGCCCTCTCTCACAGCAGCAATGTTTCCCAGCAATCCCTAGCAGGGCCAGGATCCCAACGTCCCAGGGGGGGCGGACCGGATACCCTAGCAGATTGGCTAGCGAAATTGGGGGAAAGGGCAACGGAGCAAGAACGCATGCTTGTCATTCGGATGTGGCATACGGAGCGGGCATCACAGGCCGTGGTACCCCGGGAGCCGTTGTCAGCTGTTGTACACAGATCAGGACGAGTTCAGTTTGCCAAGTTTGCAGACAGTGATGGGGACATTGATGGACATTTACAAGTTTTTGAAAGGACTTGCAAACTACACGATCTACCCAAGTCGGAGTGGGTGAGACACCTTGTGCCCACTCTGCATGGAGAGGCCTTGGAGGCCTATCGAGGAGTGGCCACGGAGGACTGTGGGAACTACGACGAAGTCGCGAAGGCCCTCCTCCAGCGATTCTTCATCACTCCAGAGTCTTACAGGAAGAAGTTCAGAGACTTGCCCAAGAATCCTAGCAGCACCCATGAGCAGTTCGCCACCCAGCTGCGGCAGTACGTGGTGAAATGGGTGAAGGATTCGGAAGCCACTACATGGGACGCACTGATCGACCTGATCTGCAGGGAGCAGTTCTACCGCAGGTGCGCCCAAGAAGTGAAGGAGTGGGTGCTAGATCGGGAGCCACCCAGCTTAAAAATGGCTGCCCAATTAGCCGACAAATATGTGGCAATTCGGCCACGGGGGCAGAAGCGCCCCGCCAGCAGCCAGCTCCAAAAGACTGTACCAACAAGGGGACCCCCCTCGTCAGCTCATCACCCCCAAAGACAAGCATCTTCCAACCCGGGTGCTCTTGGCCAGCAACCGCACCGCAGCGTCCCTGCAACTGATCAGAGATCATCGGTGCCACGACTGGAGAAGAAGTGCTACGGCTGTGGGAAAATCGGACATCTGAGGATGAACTGTCCTGCATCCCAAGCACCCCAGACTCATGCCCCAAATCCGAGTGCTGGAGCCCGGCTCGCTTGTTTGAAGAGAGGAGATGAGCCTACAGAGACTGTTCCCCCTCCAGTCAGTCCGATGGAGTGTGGCGAGAGACAGGTGCACTCTGTGGAGAGAGTCACCTGCATGGCCAAACAGCCCCTACACAACATGTGGAGGCACCTGCAGCCGGTACACGTGGGACCCCTGCAGGGAGAAGGCCTAAGAGACTCTGGGGCCTCAATCACTGTGGTGAGCCCCCACCTTATAGATCCTGCTGCAGTATTGCAGGGTCGCACTGCCACGGTCACCCTGGCAGAAGGATCAGAGAAAGCGGTTCCCATGGCAAGAGTCTACCTGGACTGGGGAGCTGGACCAGAGTTGTGAGAAGTTGCCGTCATGGATGGTCTCCCAACTGATGTGGTCCTAGGAAATGATCTGGGTGGTGGGATCGTCACTACGTTTGTTGGCGCCATTCCCCGGAGTCAAGTTCCAAACCCACCGTTGACATCAGCTACTCCAGCACAGCCCAGCCCAGAGGAAAAGACTACAGCTGCTAGACAACTGCCAGCACAGCCAACCACAGCATCAACCAGCCCAGAGGAAAAGATTACAGTGGCTAGATCGGCACATCGACCCCGCATGCCTTTTGCCTCTGGTATGCCCACGTCCACTAGCAACGCAGAGGATGTCGGTTCCAGCTCGTTTGATCCTGTGGGGGTGCCCAATGATGCTCCAGACCCAAGTGGTTTGCCAACTCCGGCGGTGAGTATGAGAAACCACACTGACTTTTCCATGAATGACCCCTACCAGACTGACCCTAGTAGTCCCCACCTAGATCCCCCTGTAGAGTGTCCCAATTTAGGAGAGATTGAGGGCCACAGGCAGGAGTTTAGGGAGGCTCAACTCTCTGACCCCTCCCCGAAAGGCATGAGGCGCCACTCTGGCAGCGGCCTTGACAGGGTTGGGGCAGGAAGTTTGACCTGGCGGGAAGGGTTAAGGTACAGGGTAGACAGGAAAGTGGGAGGGGATAGACCAGATAGGGAATGTGTCCAACTGGTCCCCTCAGGGAACGTTCCTGCGCAACCAGTGTCGGTTGCCAGCGAAACCCCTTTGGACAGTAACCCGGAGACAGACCGTACCCTGAAGTGCCTGACACAGTGCTTACCCTGGTCTGGAATGTCGGATGACGCCCAGACCAACTGTAAGGCTGGTGCCATGCGTTGGCAGCCGGGGCACTCCAGCGGTTGTGTTGTCTCTGGGCCTCTGCCCATAGGAGAATCCTTGCAGCAAATTGCTGTGGACATAGCAGGTCCCCTACCTGTGCACCATAGATCGGGGAAGACACGCAACCTCCCTGTAGTGGATGCCACACAGGATCCAGAGGCTGGTGGTCTGGCCGCCATCACTGTGGCACAGGTAGCGGACGAGGAGGAAGGAGTAGGCCTAGGTGACAGGGTAGGTTTCCCGAGTCATAGGTCGACAGAGGAGGATGGGAGGGCAGGTCTGACAGTTAGGGCAGACAGTTGCCAGATAGTTATGACGGAGGTGCAGTGCCTGGGGCACCATGTGGGAGGAGACAGGGGTAGGCCCAAACCAGAGGGGGTGGAGGCAACCAGAGGCTGTCCCCGTCCCACATCACCCAGACCGGTACTGACCTTAGAACCTGTAAGGCCCTACGGACATGTTGTCATTGACTTTAGTCCTGTAGTGAACCCCTTGACAGAGATGGCTAGGAAGGGCATTCCCAAGTCAGTGGACTTTGCACCCGCTTGCGAGTTGGCATTCCAGTCATTGAAGGAGGCTCGGGTACCCGCTCCAGTGCTGATGGAGCACATTCTTGACCAGGACTGTGCGTTACGAACTACTGCGCCACTGCACGGACTGGGAGCAGTACCGAGCCAGAAAGAGCCATATGGGCAGGAGCACCCTGTGGCCTGTTTGAGCAGAAAACTGCTATGGTGGGAGGTGGGGTATGCCACAATTGGGACACCTTGGGTGGCACTTGTTTGTAACCAGCCCCCCGCCGTGGTGACTTACCACCCACCTGTTAGGTGGCTGCAACCTACCTTGGGGAAATTTGACAGACTTTTGTGGTGGAGCCTTGAACTTGGACTTCAGGTGGACTATTTGAACATTGTGCACCCACGAAGAGAGGCCCACTACACTATGGATGAACTGTCTAGGCCAGAGCCTACACATCCCAGGTAGCGTCTCCTTCACCCCAACGGACTGCGGGACCAGGACCCAAATCGTTGGGACATGGGTCCCTGGTTGACCCGCTTGAATGGGGGGGGAGGAGTGTGGCCGGAGAGACCAACCAGCCACACGTGTAATGGCGGCCGCCGCACTGAAGGGGTTAACCCCTAGTGCCCGGCGCCATAAGGAGGACAATGGGCGCTTGGCGCCACTTTTAAACTGTGCACTGGTGCTAAGCGCCATCTTTAAATGTAGTGTGGGTGCTAGGCACCGGGTATTTAAAAATATATTTAATACTGTGTGTGGCCGGAGAGACTAGCCAGCCACACGTGTAATGGCGTCTGCGGCACTGAAGGGGTTAACCCTCGTGCCCAGCGCCATGTTGCGGACTGTTTAAAAGTTTGTTGAATCATGTGTTTTACTTTTAACATGTCATATGTAGTGCTCTGTGCACTATTGCAGGAATGCATGTTTAACTGTATCTATTTTATATTCAAGACAGGCTTGGTGTATATTTAAAGGAAAAATGCAGTTACTATATAGATGTCTGAATACGCATCTCTTATCCTCTGGAAATAGGAAGTGGCATGCTAATGGCCCTGTTCTACCAGAGAGGTGTGAAGGACAATACCTTTTGATGTGTAAGTTCCTTAGGAGAGATGCTAATCATTGGGTTTATGGGCTTGGATTTGATATACGATCCCTGAATGGAAGATAAAGGAAGGAAGACTGTTTGTTTGTATTGTAGCCATTCCTGTTGTAATCTTAAACACTGGGATTGCCTGGAGATGTGAATGACCAGAAACATCTGTATTTTGAAGATATGTGATAAATTTATCAATAGTGAATGTTAATCTGATACCAAACGTTGTCTGGGTGACAGGAAGGAGGATATTGTTTTATTGCACTTATATCCTTGTAAAATGTAATTTATTGGTATTTTGTAAAATAACCTGATTGGTTGGAGAAGACAGGGAGGGCTTACCCCCCTGTGGTACTGTGTGGAAAACTGACATAAAAAGGAGACCTGCGTGCCTCCAGAGTTGTAGTTATACCATCTTATTCTGCTGGAACATCTTGCTGTATGCTGTTGCCCCTAGCAATAGGGAAGAGTTCTCTTTAGAACTATATTTGAGCAAATAAACATCATTGCCTCAAGAAGATTGCTTCATCTTGTGACCAACAGGGTTAGGCCAAACCTAGCCCCGTCCTCCGGCTGTCCAGGGAAGCACCTAACGTCTCCAAGCTCCGCCTTCCGCCAGCTACCGGTAGAGGCCTAGCAAGTGGCTAGTGGGGATTCGTCAGCACCACACAGCTGTGGTAAGGCAGTGCGTCGGCACATACAGAGCAGAACCGTGGTTCCAAACGCCACGGCAGGTTAGAAGTTTGGTGGTGGCAGCGAGAACCCGCCCACAGCGTAGTGGGTGGAGTCAGTAACAGGTGGTTACTGACGGTAAGCGGGAATCCCCTATGTGGTCAGGCCTCGTGCGGCTTGACCTTCCATTCTGTGCGCAGTCGACGGGACGCGGCAAGCGGCGAGTGCTTCCGTACGGTACCGTCCTGTCACAGAAATTGGTGGCATAGTGGTGGGATATTCCCAGGCGGCTTTTCATCACCCGATTGGAGAAGCCGAGTTACTCAGGAGAGGAGTAACTGCAGCGCAGGAGAACGCACAAGATGGCGGAATTCAGCGGAATGTCCAAGGGCGATCTGGAGATCGTGTGCCAGGAGAAGGGTGTGGATATCCCTTCCAACGCGTCCAGAAGCGTCATGAAGGCGGCGCTCAGGAGCGTGGAGGAGTCTCATCGGGCGGAGGTGGAAAGCACTGACGGCGTCAGCATCGCAGAGGACGGCCCAACAGTGGACCTTCGTAAGGAACCGGTGAGAACCACAAGCCCCGCCCTCTCTCACAGCAGCAATGTTTCCCAGCAATCCCTAGCAGGGCCAGGATCCCGACGTCCCAGGGGGGGCGGCCCGGATACCCTAGCAGATCGGCTAGCGGAATTGGGGGAAAGGGCAACGGAGCAAGAGCGCTTGATCATCATCCAGATGTGGCGTGATGAGCGGGCACCACAGGCCGTGGTACCCCGGGAGCCGTTGTCAGTTGTTGTCCACAGATCAGGACGTATTCAGTTTGCCAAGTTTGCAGACAGTGATGGGGACATTGATGGACATTTACAAGTTTTTGAAAGGACTTGCAAACTACACGATCTACCCAAGTCAGAGTGGGTGAGACACCTTGTGCCCACTCTGCATGGAGAGGCCTTGGAGGCCTATCGAGGAGTGGCCACGGAGGACTGTGGGGATTACGACGAAGTCGCGAAGGCCCTCCTCCAGCGATTCTTCATCACTCCGGAGTCTTACAGGAAGAAGTTCAGAGACTTGCCCAAGAATCCTAGCAGCACCCATGGGCAGTTCGCCACCCAGCTGCGGCAGTACGTGGTGAAGTGGGTGAAGGATTCGGAAGCCACTACATGGGACGCACTGATCGACCTGATCTGCAGGGAGCAGTTCTACCGAAGGTGCGCCCAAGAAGTGAAGGAGTGGGTGCTAGATCGGGAGCCACCCAGCTTAAAAATGGCTGCCCAACTAGCCGACAAATATGTGGCAATTCGGCCACGGGGGCAGAAGCGCCCCGCCAGCAGCCAGCTCCAACAGACTGTACCACCAAGGGGACCACCCTCTTCAGCTCATCACCCCCAAAGACAAACATCATCCAACCCGGGTGCTCTTAGCCAGCAACCGCACCGCAGCGTCCCTGCAACTGATCAGAGATCATCGGTGCCACGACTGGAGAAGAAGTGCTACGGCTGTGGGAAAATCGGACATCTGAGGATGAACTGTCCTGCATCCCAAGCACCCCAGACTCGTGCCCCAAATCCGAGTGCTGGAGCCCGGATCGCTTGTTTGACGAGAGGAGATGAGCCTACAGAGACTGTTCCCCCTCCAGTCAGTCCGATGGAGTGTGGCGAGAGACAGGTGCACTCTGCAGAGAGAGTCACCTGCATGGCCAAACAGCCCCTACACAACATGTGGAGGCACCTGCAGCCAGTCCACGTGGGACCCCTGCAGGGAGAAGGCCTAAGAGACTCTGGGGCCTCAATCACTGTGGTGAGCCCCCACCTTATAGATCCTGCTGCAGTATTGCAGGGTCGCACTGCCACAATCACCCTGGCAGAAGGAACAGAAAAAGCGGTTCCCATGGCAAGAGTCTACCTGGACTGGGGAGCTGGACCAGAGTTGCGAGAAGTTGCCGTCATGGATGGTCTCCCAACTGATGTGGTCCTAGGAAATGATCTGGGTGGTGGGATCGTCACTATGTTTGTTGGCGCCATTCCCCGGAGTCAAGTTCCAAACCCACCGTTGACATCAGCTACTCCAGCACAGCCCAGCCCAGAGGAAAAGACTACAGCTGCTAGACAACTGCCAGCACAGCCAACCACAGCATCAACCAGCCCAGAGGAAAAGATCACAGCGGCTAGATCAGTACATCGACCCCGCATGCCTTTTGCCTCTGGTATGCCCACGTCCACTAGCAACGCAGAGGATGTCGGTTCCAGCTTGTGTGATCCTGTGGGGGTGCCCAATGATGCTCCTGACCCAAGTGGTTTGCCAACTCCGGCGGTGAGTATGAAAAACCACACTGACTTTTCCATGACTGACCCCTACCAGACTGACCCTAGTAGTACCCACCTAGATCCCCCTGTAGAGTGTCCCAATTTAGGAGAGATTGAGGGCCACAGGCTGGAGTTTAGGGAGGTTCAACTCTCCGACCCATCCCCGAAAGGCATGAGGCGCCACTCTGGCAGCGGCCTTGACAGGGTTGGGGCGGGAAGTTTGACCTGGCGGGAAGGGTTAAGGTACAGGGTAGACAGGAAAGTGGGAGGGGATAGACCAGATAGGGAATGTGTCCAACTGGTCCCCCCAGGGAACTTTCCTGTGCAACCGGTGTCGGTTGCCAGCGAAACCCCTTTGGACAGCAACCCGGAGACAGACCGTACCCTGAAGTGCCTGACACAGAGCTTACCCTGGTCTGGAATGTCGGATGACGCCCAGACCACATGTAAGGCTGGTGCCATGCGTTGGCAGCCGGGGCACTCCAGCGGTTGTGTTGTCTCTGGGCCTCTGCCCATAGGAGAACCCTTGCAGCAAGTTGCTGTGGACATAGCAGGTCCCTTGCCTGTGCACAGTAGATCGGGGAAGACACGCAGCCTCCCTGTAGTGGATGCCACACAGGATCCAGAGGCTGGTGGTCTGGCCGCCATCACTGTGGCACAGGTAGCGGACGAGGAGGGAAGAGTAGGCCTAGGTGACAGGGTAGGTTTCCCGAGTCATAGGTCGACAGAAGAGGATTGGAGGGCAGGTCTGACAGTTAGGGCAGACAGTTGCCAGATAGGTATGACGGAGGTGCAGTGCCTGGGGCACCATGTGGGAGGAGATAGGGGTAGGCCCAACCCAGAGGGGGTGGAGGCAACCAGAGGCTGTCCCCGACCCACATCACCCAGACCGGTACTGACCTTAGAACCTGTAAGGCCCTACGGACATGTTGTCATTGACTTTAGTCCTGTAGTGAACCCCTTGACAGAGATGGCTAGGAAGGGCATTCCCAAGTCAGTGGACTTTGCACCCGCTTGCGAGTTGGCATTCCAGTCATTGAAGGAGGCTCGGGTACCCGCTCCAGTGCTGATGGCGCACATTCTTGATCAGGACTGTGTGTTACGAACTATTGCGCCACTGCACGGACTGGGAGCAGTACAGAGCCAGAAAGAGCCATATGGGCAGGAGCACCCTGTGGCCTGGTTGAGCAGTATACTGCTATTGTGGGAGCTGGGGTATGCCACAATTGGGACACCTTGGGTGGCACTTGTTTGTAACCGGCCCCCCACCGTGGTGACTTACCACCTACCTGTTAGGTGGCTGCAACCTACCTTGGGGGAATTGGACAGACTTTTGTGGTGGAGCCTTGAACTTGGACTTCAGGTGGACTATTTGAACATTGTGCACCCACGAAGAGAGGCCCACTGCACTATGGATGAACTGTCTAGGCCGGAGCCTACACACCCTAGGTAGCGTCCCCTTCAACACAAGGGACTGCGGGACCAGGACCCAAATCGTTGGGACATGGGTCCCTGGTTGACCCGCTTGAATGGGGGGGAAGGAATGTGGCCGGAGAGACTAGCCAGCCACACGTGTAATGGCGTCTGCCGCACTGAAGGGGTTAACCCTCGTGCCCAGCGCCATGTTGCGGACTGTTTAAAAGTTTGTTGAATCATGTGTTTTACTTTTAACATGTCATATGTAGTGCTCTGTGCACTATTGCAGGAATGCATGTTTAACTGTATCTATTTTATATTCAAGACAGGCTTGGTGTATATTTAAAGGAAAAATGCAGTTACTATAGATGTCTGAATACGCATCTCTTATCCTCTGGAAATAGGAAGTGGCATGCTAATGGCCCTGTTCTACCAGAGAGGTGTGAAGGACAATACCTTTTGATGTGTAAGTTCCTTAGGAGAGATGCTAATCATTGGGTTTATGGGCTTGGATTTGATATACGATCCCTGAATGGAAGATAAAGGAAGGAAGACTGTTTGTTTGTATTGTAGCCATTCCTGTTGTAATCTTAAACACTGGGATTGCCTGGAGATGTGAATGACCAGAAACATCTGTATTTTGAAGATATGTGATAAATTTATCAATAGTGAATGTTAATCTGATACCAAACGTTGTCTGGGTGACAGGAAGGAGGATATTGTTTTATTGCACTTATATCCTTGTAAAATGTAATTTATTGGTATTTTGTAAAATAACCTGATTGGTTGGAGAAGACAGGGAGGGCTTACCCCCCTGTGGTACTGTGTGGAAAACTGACATAAAAAGGAGACCTGCGTGCCTCCAGAGTTGTAGTTATACCATCTTATTCTGCTGGAACATCTTGCTGTATGCTGTTGCCCCTAGCAATAGGGAAGAGTTCTCTTTAGAACTATATTTGAGCAAATAAACATCATTGCCTCAAGAAGATTGCTTCATCTTGTGACCAACAGGGTTAGGCCAAACCTAGCCCCGTCCTCCGGCTGTCCAGGGAAGCACCTAACGTCTCCAAGCTCCGCCTTCCGCCAGCTACCGGTAGAGGCCTAGCAAGTGGCTAGTGGGGATTCGTCAGCACCACACAGCTGTGGTAAGGCAGTGCGTCGGCACATACAGAGCAGAACCGTGGTTCCAAACGCCACGGCAGGTTAGAAGTTTGGTGGTGGCAGCGAGAACCCGCCCACAGCGTAGTGGGTGGAGTCAGTAACAGGTGGTTACTGACGGTAAGCGGGAATCCCCTATGTGGTCAGGCCTCGTGTGGCTTGACCTTCCATTCTGTGCGCAGTCGACGGGACGCGGCAAGCGGCGAGTGCTTCCGTACGGTACCGTCCTGTCACACTGTGTTTTCACCAATGTTATATTTAAGGCAATAGGCACAGTTGTAAGATTGCACATTTACATTGCAGCAAATGTCAGCACTTAGAAGGAATGTGTAAGCTGTGTTGGTTTTAAAATGCATTTACGTTTGTGGACAAATGGCTTGGAAGCTTCTCACCTAGGAATTGAGATGCTGATGACCCTGGCACCTGGAAAGGGGTGTATGGACAAGCCATTTCTTTGAGATTGAGATGTGTCTCTGTGTAACTTTATAGACATATGCAGGTGAAAGGATTTGTTGCTGTCTTCTCTGAATATTGTGTGAACTGGGTTTGCATGGAGATGTTAGAGGAGACAGGAACATGTTAATCAGATTGTGTTTCACAAATGCAAACTAGTGGGTTTCATTCAACAACAGTTTGATGTAACATTTCTTAGGCTGCATTATGTGTGATGCAGATTATGTTTAATTTACAGTATAAGAACGTTGTCTATGTGTGAGAGGGTGAATGCAATTGAAATGCAAGTTACATTTACATTTGTGAAAGAGACAGGAAGATGATAATCAGATTGTGTTTGGGATAGCACACTGGTTTGGTTATATATGAAGAGGAGCAGGAATGTGCTTTATCTAATTCTTAACTTTTGAAATGTAAACTTGTATTTCTTTATATTTTCTGCGATAACCTGATTGGTTGGAGAAGACAGGGAGGGCTAACCCCCCTGTGATACTGTGTGGAAAATTGACATAAAAAGGAGACCTGCGTGCCTCCAGATTTGTAGTTATACCATCTTATTCTGCTGAAAACATCTGATTGTATGCTGTTGCCCCTAGCAATAGGGAAGAGTTCTCTTTAGAACTATTGCAAAATAAACATCATTGCCTCAAGAAGACTGCTTCATCTTGTGACGAACAGGGTTAGGCCAAACCTAGCCCCGTCCTCCGGCTGTCCAGGGAAGCACCTAACGTCTCCAAGTTCCGCCTTCCGCCAGCTACCGGTAGAGGCCTAGCAAGTGGCTAGTGGGGATTCGTCAACACCACACAGGTGTGGTAAGGCAGTGCGTCGGCACATACAGAGCAGAACCGTGGTTCCAAACGCCACGGCAGGTTAGGAGTTTGGTGGTGGCAGCGAGAACCCGCCCACAGCGCAGTGGGTGGAGTCAGTAACAGGCGGTTACTGACGGTAAGCGGGAATCCCCTATGTGGTCAGGCCTCGTGTGGCTTGACCTTTCCAGTCTGTGCGCAGTCAACGGGACGCGAAAGCGGCGAGTGCTTTCGTACGGTACCGTCCTGTCACAGTAAGTATACTTATTTTCCCCTGTCGGGATTCTGATCGTCAGGATGCCATGGTTGGTATTCTGACCGCCGGCATCCTGCGCAGGGTTCCACCGTCTCTGGAGGCGCCCTGTCCTGGCTGCCTGATTACCTGACCACCCGTGGCGAGCCTGCCGGAGCTGGTTTCTTTCATGTAGACGCTGCCTGTTCTGCAGCTGCGGAAGATTCAGTTTAGCCTTCTGTGGGTGTCTCTGGTGACAGGCGCAGTCATTGGTGTCTCTCCCATGTTTGTCTTTTCTACCCAACAGCACCCTACCCTGTGCCCTTTTGTTTGCTCCCCTGCCCCAAACGTGGTCCTGGTTTTTCCTTAGCCCAGTGCTACCTTATCTCACTTATCCTTCTACTGGTATAGCGTGATATTACCCTTGGGAACGGCCAAGCGTCATCTCTCTGACTTGTCTGGGATTGCTGGGACCCTTTATCTGATGCTGTAGGCGTCCATTTGTGCTGTCTTTTCCTGCATGATTTATTTCAACATCACAATCTGTTCCCTTCTCAGCCTTTTGGCTAAGATCAAGTGTAGTATCTGCTCGAGGGACACACAGGGTGGAGTACCTGTTCTTACACTAGGAGCGTGAGAGGTTCCTAGATGTGGAACGGAGAAACACCTTGTGGAGTACAGTGCCGGGGTGTGGCAAGGCCTCTGGCTTAGTATCCCTACTTCGTAAGGCCGAAGAATACCTTACGTTGGATCGGGAACGACCTGGTCTAGTATCTACTCTCGTACTGGGGGTTGACCCCGGCATAGAGTAGGTATGAAGTTTGGTCTGGCTGAGAGACTGGGAGCGGCTCGAAGCTCCAGGTGACACGTGCCCCTAGGGGTGCCTTAATTTGCACTGGTGCGGGCGCCTTTGCATTTTGATGGCACGAGCACTGTCACTCCCCAACTTCTGTAGCACTTTTTCCTTTGCCCTGGCCTTTTGGCTAGGGCAAGGACAATTTTTTATACCCCCCCCTTTTTGGCTGGGGCTTATTTATTTACTTATGCACTAGCACTTATTTTTGTTTCGTAAGTCACGTTCACGGTTTTTTGTTGGGGTTTAGGTGAGACCCTTATGGGCCACCCTCTCCCCTAGTTGCTGAGGCCCTCTCCTTTTGGGGAGGGCCAGATGCTGTTTCCGGTCCCCAGGGGGAAGCTTCGGCCAACCCTGGGGACACACGAGGGTCCCCCTGCGCCTCGGCAAGGAGGGACCCACAGACCCTTTTCCCCTCAGTAGGCCTTTGGGCTCTGAGGGGTTGGGGAGTAACGGGGCCCTTCTCCTTTTGGAGAGGGTCCAAGATCCTATGCCCCCAGCACGTTTGGCACAGACACTGGGTGATGAAGCACCGCACCTCGGGTTTCAATTAAAAAAAAAAGAAAAATCTGTTCCCTGAGGAGGTTTTATCTACTATGCATTTAGAAACACAGAAACATACAGTAGTGGTAAATTTACTAAGGTGGGAGTTTAAAAAAAAAATAAAAAAAAATTGGTGATATTACTCATAGGGGGTAATTCTGAGTTGATCGCAGCAGGATTTTTGTTAGCAGTTGGTCAAAACCATGTGCACTGCAGGGGAGGCAGATGTAACATGTGCAGAGAGAGTTAGATTTGGGTGGGGTGTTCAATCTGCAATCTAAATTGCAGTGTAAAAATAAAGCAGCCAGTATTTACCCTGCACAGTGACAATACAACCCACCCAAATCTATCTATCTCTGCACATGTTACATCTGCCCCCCTGCACTGCACATGGTTTTGCCCAACTGCTAACAAAATTCCTACTGCGATCAACTCAGAATTACCCCCCATAGCAACCAATCAGATTCTACTTAACATTTATCTAGCATTCTTGAAGATAATAGATAGAATTGGATTGGTTGCTATGGGCAACATCACCAGTTCTAAAAAGACACCTCTCATCTTAGTAAATTTACCCCATAGAACTTTATGGCAGATAAGAGCCACTTGGCCCATCTGGTCTGCCCTAAACACATGTACACTCACACATTCACACTAGGGTTTATTTCTGTTGGCAGCCAATTGACTTAACAGTATATTATTGGATTGTGGGAGGAAACCGGAGTACCCGGAGGAAACCCGCGCAAGCACGGGGAGAATATACAAACTCCACACAGCTAGGTCCATGGTGGGAATTGAACCCATGGCTTTGATTTCTAGATCTCTGCCAGTGACTTTTCCTGGGACACTCCTTTCCTGTGGACTGCTCATCCCCTTATCCGAGAGACTGTCGCCGTGCACACCTGTGTATTGTTTCTATTCAACCTTCTCTATTATTAGGAACTAGTTACCAGCCCGTTAAAATGACGCAACAATGTAACAGTAATGTCAGTGCCGGTGGCTGTGCGCCCCTGAACAGAGCAACACTTGAATTGCTCCACCAGTGCGTAAAATGCTTGAATTCCCCGCTAGAGGCGAGGAGCAGTGTTAGCCTTTTATTATATAGAATGTTTTTATTTCCTCTGACGGCTAATTTTTGTATCTTTTGCAACCCATAGCCATTTCTAGGGAGAATAGCTCTCTGTTCATATTGTCATTGTATAGCCAGTTATGCGTTCTGGGCTAGTCCCCGGTAATCCTCCATACCTGAGTTTGGGGGCTACAAGTAGTAATTGTATATTTAAGGCCCTCATTCCGAGTTGTTCGCTCGCTAGCTGCTTTTAGCAGCAGTGCACACGCTAGGCCGCCGGCCTCTGGGAGTGTATCTTAGCTTAGCAGAATAGCGAACAAAAGATTAGCAGAACTGCTACTAAATAATTCTTTGCAGTTTCTGAGTAGCTCCAGACCTACTCACAGATTGCGATCACCTCGGTCCGTTTAGTTCCTGGTTTGATGTCACAAACACGCCCTGCGTTCGGCCAGCCACTCCCCCATTTCTCCAGACACTCCCGCGTTTTTCCCTGACACGTCTGCGTTTTTTTGCAAACGCCGGGAAAATGCTGAGTTGCTGTCCAGAAACGCCCCTTTCCTGTCAATCATTTACCGAACAGCAGTGCGACTGAAAAGAGCCACAGAAGCCACAGCAAAACTGCTACGTTTTGTGTTAAATAACTAAGCACATGCGCCCTGCGTGCCTTGTGCATGCGCAATTTGCAACAAATCGCAGCATAGGGAAAATCGGCAACGAGCGAACAACTCGGAATGACCACCTAACTCTGTTATTCTGCATCATTTTGTAATTCACTTTCTGTTTTGACCATCAGTGACATCTAGTGGTTATTGGGTGGAATTACATCCAGTCTTCCCCAGTGCCACTCACTGTACATTCTGGTGTAGGAGTTGTGTTCTTTTTAGTCATTCTCATTTACTTATAAAGGGAGAGATGTACTAAACCTTGGAGAGAGATAAAGTACCACCCAATCACTGCCTTGTTACAGGCTGTGTTTGAAAAATGATAGGAATTGATGCGTTAGTAGTTTATCTCTCTCCACTCTATCACTCTCCAAGGCATAGTTTGGCACCCCTGTGGAAGGGAATGGGTCGCTGGGTAGACACAACTTAGGTCGACATGTATTAGGTCGACAGGTCAAAAGGTCAACATGAGTTTTTTGACTGTTTTTGGTGTCGTTTTCTTTGTAAAGTGACCGGGAACCCCAATTAGTGCACCGTGTCCCCTCACATTCGCTCGCCATGCTTCGGGCAAGGTTCCTCGCTCCGCTACCAGTGCACTCGGCACAGGTTACCGCTCCCAATCATAGGCCACGTGGATCGTAAAGTATAAAAAAATTAAAAAAAATGTGAAAATCTCATGTCGACCTTTTAACCCGTCGACCTAGTACGTGTCGGCCTAATGGCCGTGTTGACTTTCAGTGGTCGACCTAATGATTGTCGACCTAAGCTGTGTCGACCATATCCCCTCTGGAATGTGCAGAACATGTATCTTACCATATTGTATGTGTGGCTCTGCATGTAGATTGCTTTATTATACTCTTCACGTAAGGACTCAGTGAGCACCTGGGTGACCCGGACTTGTTGCGAATGTGACAGCTGTATACCCCTGTGCTGCCAGGTATACAGCGCCCTAGCCTGCAGCCTTGCTCCACCCTTGAGTTTTGGGGTGATATCGTTCACCAAGCCATCGTCCACCTGTAGGTGGGTGCCCGACAGCGGAAACCTGGGAGGGCACTCACCTGTCCCCGTCGCGGCCTGTTCCAGTGGGCGGTGCCATTGTAGAAGACGCTAGCACCATATTCCCCAGCGCTGTTATGGAAGAGCCCGAATCGGCAATGATTCGGATCCATCCAATCAGCTTGCCGTGTTAAAAACTGTGTCCAATCACGGCTCGCAAGCTGGTGGCCAATCAGGAGTGGCTGCTGCGAGTCAATCGTAGCTCACCGCATCATAGCTCCGCCCCCTTACAGCGTCTTATATCAGATACTGTGGAGCGGGAGGATTCATTGGGGTGCTGGATAGAGAGCAAGGAAGAGCTCCTGAAGGGAGAAGAGCCAGCAGCGAAAGAAGAGGCGGTGGGGTGGGAATGCTTTGCGGCTCCCCCGTACTCACACCACCAGCTTGAGGGCACGAGCCAGTGATTGCGTGGAGCGCGGAGCAGCCGTCCAGTTTCACGCGCTCTCCTAATCCAAGGAGTGAACAGATGTTCGCTCTAGGTATCCTGGTTCCCCAGCACCCAGGCACTTGAACTACAGGGCCGGTTGGCCCTATTCTCAGGAGAGGGAAACTTGAGGCATACTCCCTCTACAGATTGTCATGCTTGAAGTCTCTGTATGCTTTTGTTGTTATGTTTATGAATATTCCTATTGCATTGTGTTATGTCATAGACAGTCACATTCTTATTGCATTGTGTTATGTTATAGACAATCACATTCTTATTGCATTGTGTTATGTTATAGACAATCACATTCTTATTGCATTGTGTTATGCTTGAGACAATAGTTAGAGGAGATTAGTCATTCGGTCCAGCCCAAGGTATTTGTGTAACCTCACATGGCTATAGGCCACATAGTGTTAGAGTAGCCTGAGTCTAGAGCAGATAGGCTGTTTGATCCTTGTGTTTCCTACAGGAGCCGAAGATCATCCCAGCAAGGTGACAAGGACTGTAGTGTGAGTATCCCTCCGTACTTGTCTGCTCCCTGAACGCCGGTTCGGTGGACCTTGCTCGGCCTTGCAAGGTCCAGTTACACCTCAGCATGTGAGTGCTGTATAGGTGCTTTATGCTGATGAGGATCATGGATATTTTCTCCTGGGATTGGGACACAGTCCGAAGACCGTCTCTTAGCCCGGAAGTGGTGAGTACCGCCTGACTCGATGAGTTTCCTTGGATCCACGGGGGCGGGATATACCATTTCTTCAATTTGCTGCCGGTTGCAGTTGTCATATGCCATTAAAACTAGTGATGTGCACCGGAAATTTTTCGGGTTTTGTGTTTTGGTTTTTGATTCGGTTCCGCGGCCATGTTTTGGATTCGGACGCGTTTTGGCAAAACCTCCCTGAAAATTTTTTGTCGGATTCGGGTGTTTTTTTTACAAAAACCCCTCAAAAACAGCTTAAATCATAGAATTTGGGGGTCATTTTGATCCCATAGTATTATTAACCTCAACAACCATAATTTCCACTCATTTCCAGTCTACTCTGAACACCTCACACCTCACAATATTATTTTTAGTCCTAAAATTTGCACCAAGGTCGCTGGATGACTAAGCTAAACCAAGTGGCCGACACAAACACCTGGCCCATCTAGGAGTGGCACTGCAGTGTCAGACAGGATGGCACATTGGGTGTAGTATGGCTGACCGGCGGTCTCCTGACTGCCGGTCAGCTTACCGATGCCGGGATCTCGGCAGCATACCAACGCCGGGATCCCGGCGGGGAGGGGCGAGTTCAGCAAGCCCCTTGCGGGCTCGCTGCGCTCGCCACGCTGCGCTCGCCACGCTGCGGGCTCGGTGGCGACCTGAGGTCGCCACGGGTTCTATTCCCACTCTATGGGTGTCGTGGACACCCACGAGTGGAAATAGTCCCTGTTGGTCGGCATGCCGACCATCGGGATAGTGAGGGGTTGGGATGGTGGAGGAGGTCATGTGACTGTCGGTCAGCAGACCGCCGGTCACATGAATACCACCCCAAAAAATTAGCCCCAAACAGCACATGATGCAAAGATAAATAATAAAAAAAAAGAGGTGCAAGATGGAATTGTCCTTGGGCCCTCCCACCCACCCTTATGTTGTATAAACAGGACATGCACACTTTAACAAAGCCATCATTTCAGCGACAGGGTCTGCCACATGACTGTGGCTGAAATGACTGGTTGGTTTGGGGTTTGGGCCCCCACCAAAAAAGAAGCAATCAATCTCTCCTTGCACAAACTGGCTCTACAGAGGCAAGATGTCCACCTCATCATCATCGTCCGATTCCTCACCCCTTTCAATGTGTACATCCCCCTCCTCACAGATTATTAATTCATCCCCACTGGAATCCACCATCTCAGGTCCCTGTGTACTTATTGGAGCCAATTGCTGGTGAATGTCTCCACGGAGGAATTGATTATAATTCATTTTAATGAACATCATCTTCTCCACATTTTCTGGAAGTAACCTCGTACGCCGATTGCTGACAAGGTGAGCGGCTGCACTAAACAATATTTCGGAGTACACACCGGAGGGGGGCAACTTAGGTAAAATAAAGCCAGTTTGTGCTAGGGCCTCCAAATTGCCTCTTTTTCCTGCCAGTATACGTATGGACTGTCTGACGTGCCTACTTGGATGCTGTCACTCATATAATCCTCCACCATTCTTTCAATGGTGAGAGAATCATATGCAGTGACAGTAGACGACATGTCAGTAATCGTTGGCAGGTCCTTCAGTCCGGACCAGATGTCAGCACTCGCTCCAGACTGCCCTGCATCACCGCCAGCGGGTGGGCTCGGAATTATTAGCCTTTTCCTGGCAGCCCTAGTTGCGGGAGAATGTGAAGGAGGAGCTGTTGATGGGTCACGTTCCGCTTGACTTGACAATTTTCTCACCAGCAGGTCTTTGAATCTCTACAGACTTGTGTCTGCCGGAAAGAGAGATCCAACGTAGGCTTTAAACCTAGGATCGAGCACGGTGGCCAAAATGTAGTGCTCTGATTTCAACAGATTGACCACCCGTGAATCCTGGTTAAGCGAATTAAGGGCTCCATCCACAAGTCCCACATGCCTAGCGGAATCGCTCCGTTTTAGCTCCTCCTTCAATCGCTCCAGCTTCTTCTGCAAAAGCCTGATGAGGGGAATGACCTGACTCAGGCTGGCAGTGTCTGAACTGACTTCACGTGTGTCAAGTTCAAAGGGCTGCAGAACCTTGCACAACGTTGAAATCATTCTCCACTGCGCTTGAGTCAGGTGCATTCCCCCTCCTTTGCCTATATCGTAGGTAGCTGTATAGGCTTGAATGGCCTTTTGCTGCTCCTCCATCCTCTCAAGCATATAGAGGGTTGAATTCCACCTCGTTACCACCTCTAGCTTCAGATGATGGCAGGGAAGGTTCAGGAGTGTTTGCTGGTGCTCCAGTCTTCGGCACGCGGTGGCTGAATGCCGAAAATTGCCTGCAATTCTTCGGGCCACCGACAGCATCTCTTGCACGCCCCTGTCGTTATTAAAAAAAATCTGCACCACCAAATTCAGTGTATATGCAAAACATGGGACGTGCTGGAATTTGCCCACATGTAATGCACACACAATATTGGTGGCGTTGTCCGATGTCACAAATCCCCGGGAGAGTCCAATTGGGGTAAGCCATTCTGCGATGATGTTCCTCAGTTTCCGTAAGAGGTTGTCAGCTGTGTGCCTCTTCTGAAAAGCGGTGATACAAAGCGTAGCCTGCCTAGGAACAAGTTGGCGTTTGCGAGATGCTGCTACTGGTGCCACCGCTGCTGTTCTTGCTGCGGGAGGCAATAGATCTACCCAGTGGGCTGTCACAATCATATAGTCCTGAGTCTGTCCTGCTCCACTTGTCCACATGTCCGTGGTTAAGTGGACATTGGGTACAACTGCATTTTTTAGGACACTGGTGAGTCTTTTTCTGACGTCTGTGTACATTCTCGGTATCGCCTGCCTAGAGAAGTGGAACCTAGATGGTATTTGTTACCGGGGACACAGTACCTCAAGCAATACACTAGTTCCCTGTGAATTAACGGTGGATACCGGACACACATTTTACACCGCCCAGGCTGCCAAGACCCGAGTTATCCGCTTTGCAGCAGGATGACTGCTGTGATATTTCATCTTCCTCGCAAAGGACTGTTGGACAGTCAATTGCTTACTGGAAGTAGTACAAGTGGTCTTCCGACTTCCCCTCTGGGATGACGATCGACTCCCAGCTGCAACAACAGCAGCGCCAGCAGCAGTAGGCCTTACACTCAAGGATGCATCGGAGGAATCCCAGGCAGGAGAGGACTCGTCAGACTTGCCAGTGACATGGCCTGCAGGACTAAATGGTGGAAGGCGCAACCTCTTCCCGTCCAGTGTTGGGAAGGTCAAGCATCGCAACCGACACAATTGGACTCTCCTTGGGGATTTGTGAGAGAGAAAAGTGCATGAGGGGAGAGGGCCCTGCTCGTGAGAGCTTACATTCTGAAGGGGAGGGACAGACAGACAGACAGATGGGTGACACAGAATGGATGGACAGTGAGCGTTGAACAGAGGCTTGGGATGAGAGACGGCTGGGTTTGGTGAAGAAATGGGTCTTGAGAGCACATTTGAAGTTTAGTAGAGAGGTATAGAGTCTGATAGAGAGAGGTAGAGAATTCCAGAGATAGGGAGCTGCAGGGCTAAGATCTTGGAGGTAGGAATGGGAGGAAGTAACCAGTTGGCAAGAGAGGTGACATGTATTTTTGGAGCGAAAAGGACGGGTGGGAGATAAGGTCAGAGATGTAGATGGGAGAGGAGTGGGTGAGGGCTTTGTAAGTGAGTGTGAGAAGCTTGAAATGGATTCTGTAAGGGAAGGGGAGCCAGTGAAGGGCTTGTAGGAGAGGAAAGGAGAACGTAGTGCGTTTGGTGAGGAAGATGAGCCGGGCAGCAGCATTGCGGATAGATTGGAATGGAGAGAGGTATTTGTCAGGAATGCCAGTCAGGAGGAGATTACAGTAGTCCAGTCTGGAGATGACCAGTGAGTGGATGAGGGTCTTAGTAGCGTCCTGGGTGAGAAAGGGTCTGATCCTGGAAATATGTACGAGATGGAAGCGGCAGGACTGTGAGAGGTGCTGAATGTGTGATTTAAAGGAGAGGGAGTAACCAAGGGTAACTCCAAGGCAGCGCACTGGGGGATAGAGGAGATAGTAGTGCCATCAATAGATAGTGACATTTTATACGGTGTATCTGTCTGCACTTACTCCTCTCTTCCCATATTATTAGTTTATTATTGACATATAATCATTTTATTGCATGTGAGCTGAGTGATCTATTGCCAAACCCTTAGGCTATAGTTGACTATGTAATACTGTACCTGTTTTTATTGTACCTCACCACTCCCATCTAGTGGCTGCATGCAATAGTTTCATCTTTAGCCCTGAGACTCAGTTAGTTAAGTATCTCATCCCCTGTAGTGCACTATGGTGGCATATAGTGGCTGAGTAAGGGTCCACATTTAGGAGGGTGGCGCTGCCCGACATACCATGCTGCGGTAAGTCGCTCGATCCCCCATCTGCCTTGGACACTTTCTCCTCTGACTGCACACAGCCCCGTGCCCCTACCTCCCCTTCCTTACAATGTGTGTCTCCAGCTGAAGAGAATTGAGCACATCCTGGTGACTTTATCATAAATATCTCTTTGTGGAAATTGTTTTAAATAGATTGTCAAAAGCAGTGCCACAACCCAAGGAGGGGTCTCTAGTGCCACAGCACTGGGAGAAGTCTCTAATACCACAGTGCCGGAAGGGCTCGCTAGTGCTACAGCCCTAGGAGGGGTCTCTAGTGCCACAGCCCTAGGAGGGGTCTCTAGTGCCCCAGCCTCAGGAGGGGTCTCTAGTGTTACAACCATAGAAGGGTTCCATAGTGCCACAGCCCCAGAAGGGTTCTCTAGTGCAACAGCAATGGGAGGGGTCTCGAGTGCAACATCAATGGGAGGGGTCTCTAGTGCCACAGCAATGGGAGGGGTCTCTAGTGCCACAGCCCTAGTAGGAGTCTCCAATGCCACAGCCCCAGGACAGGCCTCTAATGCCACGGTAGGGTTCTCTAATGCTACAGCCCTAGGAGGAGTTCTTAGTCCATGGAAGTGGGGTATTCCTGCACTGCTATGAGAAATATGTATAAAGTATATATGTAACCAACATATGGTAAATAACCTGGAATGATTTCCTAAATAATTAGTGGTGTTGGCGGTGCTCCCCCGAGGAAATGACAGATACAATCACTGGGGTTTTTTTTGTCCCGGGAAAGAACCACGGAACCAAAGAAGAAAACCTCTTTGTGGGGGCACTCATTTAAAGATTATTGTTTAAAAATTCATTTAATTAATTTCATTAAAAATGTTTGTACGTGAAAATTCCATATGCTACACCTCTATAAAGGTTAGCAGACAAAAGACATCTAACAAAACAATGTAACAAGTGACACTTCCTATAGAATTAGAAAATAATTAGAAAATAATAATAATAATTTACCTTCTATTTGTTGAAGAGGACTGTATTTCTTTATGCATCTTTCAGGAAAATCCGTTTCTGTTATAGTTTGTCTTAATACAACGGTATTCCAGCATGTATAATAATTGGATAGCAATTAGTAATCCACACTATGTTTTTTATGAGGGTGTGTAATTACTTAAAGTTCAATCAAAGAGATCTTTAGGAAGTGGATACTCACAGCCCGGTGAATAAATATGTGGATTAAATCAATTGTGTGGTGTTAAGAATTTGCATGAGAGATTGTTAGGCAATAATACCACGTCGGGCATTTGTATAGAGAAATACCGCTATTCCAGTAGTGTACCTTATATAGATCTAAAATAGGTATAGAAGGTCAGACCAGGGCCGGGGATCTGCCGACTTCTACTGCCTTCCCATGTGTGGAACTCCACAGTGAATGTGAGGTGAGAGGGTCAGGCGGCCGGCGCTGGTGTGAAGAAAGCAGAGGGTGCTTGCTGCTGTTGATAGCCGCGGGTCACAGAGTCTCTGGTAGCCCGACGGTCATTGCAGAGAGACGAGTCCCGCAGCTTGTCAATGAGAGAGCACCGGAATACCTGTATATGGTGTTCTTGTGTGCGGTCGCCGCTGTAATAGGGCTCGTGTATCTCTTGCCGCCCGTGATCGGAGCCGTGTTCTCTGCACGGAGATTCCGAATGACGTCACCGTGACGTCTGTAAGTTGTACGTACGTTTCACCCAGGGCAGGGCTTGTTCACCAAAAAGTCCTGAGTGGGAGTTCCTTGGATTCCTTTTTATTTGTCTTTAAACCAATCAGATAATTCCATGTGGAGTAATTACTGATGTGGTCAGTTAGAGCCGTGTTTTGTTCTTAATTAAGTTATTAACAGAAATCATTAGGAGAACGGATTTTTAATAGTAGATATAAATGTCAATTTTTAAAAATGTCAGTTTTTGCTGCAGAAGAATTGCTTATGAGTTACTGAGTTGATATTATACATATATATGATGTTTGTGGACATGATTGACCATTATTCCTATAGTAGGCTGGGTTAATTCCTCCTGGGGCCAGACATTAATTAATTACTTACATTTAATGTAGTTTGACCAATATGTGTCATAGGGTTATCCAGCACACCAGTCAGATTTACTATAATAGATGAATGAGAAGAAATTGGCTTAATTAACGGATATGATACAGGGTTGAAACCTTAAGTTTAATTTGTTAAATAAAATGTTGCTGATTATATTCAATTATTTATTTATTTCAATAGGACAAATTTTTAAAAAACTTATATGGTATTTTTAACCTACTATTATATCATAAGCGAGTAGCATTATCATATGTCTGTAGTATCTATGGTTAGTGGCAGTAGGTAATGCTAATCCATAGCCCTTGTTTGTATTTTGGACATATATAAATATTGGGATAAAGTGAAGAGAGAAAGGGGAGAAGTGATAGAAAAACCGTTTTATATATATAATGGAAAAAATTCTTTTAATTAAATTAATATAAATAGAGAAAAGTTGATATGATAGAAAAAATTGAAAAAAATTATTAAATATAATAATAAAGAAAACAGAGGAGAAATTGATTAAGATCATTGATAAGGTGTATATATATATATATACACACACATACATATATATATATATATATATATATATACATAAAAATGGCAGAAGAAACATTTTTTTGTGTATATGTTTTAAACTGACAGGAACGCACCATAACATATGTTTTCGTTAAGGCCCTTGGGGGAGAGGGACCCCAGTGTGAAGATCCATTTGCTCTCCTTTTTTAGGAGTGCATTATTTAGATCCCCACCTCTGATTCCCAATTGTATTTTCTCCAACCCAAAGATTTTCAGTTCTTCAAAGGAACCATGGTGTTTGATGTAAAAATGTTTGGCAACTGTTGTAAGTGGTTTAAACTTCTTCATGTCTGACTCTGCATTCCTGATATTACCGATATGCTCCAGGGCACGTTGTTTTAGCATCCTGGAGGTCATGCCGACATAAAAGATCTGACAGGGACAAGTTATACAGTACACAACATTTTTGGTTTTACAATTAAAAAATCCTGGTAGGGGGTGTTCTCGCCCAAACTTGTCTGTTATTGTGTCCCTGTGCTGGATATGTTTGCAGACTTTGCATGAACCACATGGGAAGCTACCTTTTGCATTTGTAATTCTGGGAGGTCTGGCTGTGAAGTGACTTCTTACTAGGCGATCCTTCAAGTTCGGTGATCTCCTCCAGCTCATTGCTACTTGGTCTTTAAGGAGTTCTTCCAAATCCGGGTCTGTACATAGGATCTGCCAGTGCTTTTGGATGATATGTTTGATATCGCGCCACTCCGCACAGAAATTTCCCACAAATCTCACTTGTGTGTCTTGGGTGAGGGGTTTCTTATCTTTAAAGATGAGGCTCTCTCTCTTAATTGGTCTCACTTCATTCCTGGCCCTCTTGATGGATCTGTTGCTATATCCTCTGATACGGAGTCTTTGGGCAAGTTCTTGGCTTTTATAATGGAAAGTTGTATCATCCGTGCAGTTCCTTTTCAGCCTCAGGAACTCCCCTTTCGGTATATTCCTGACCGTAGGTGGAAAGTGGGAGCTAGAGTGATGAAGCAAGGAATTGGTTGCAGTCGGTTTCCTAAACAGTTCTGTGCCAATGTTGTTATCTACATCCCGATAAATGGAGAGGTCAAGAAATGAGATCCTCTCTCTGCTCGCTTCATATGTGAATTTAAGATTTAAATCGTTTACATGTAGATCCCGAATGAAATTATCCAATGAGCCTTTGTCTCCGTCCCAGATGAGTAGCACGTCGTCTATATAGCGCATCCATAAAAGAATCCTCTTGGTGTGGTGGTCATTCCTTTCATGGAAAACGTGTTCACGCTCCCACCACCCCAAGAACAAATTAGCATATGTGGGGGCACAGGATGCTCCCATCGCTGTGCCCCTCGTCTGTATGTAGAATTTGTTGTCGAAAGTGAAGTAATTGTTGAACAAGACAAAATGTAGAAGGTCCAATATGAAAAGATGAAAGTTAGTAATGCCTTCCATGTTCAGAAAATATCGAATAGCCTCTATACCTTTTTGATGATCTATAGAGGTATAGAGGGACTCAACATCCATGCTAACTAGCAGGTGTGTTTCCTCTAATTTGATGTCCTGAATTTTTCTAAGGACATCATTTGTATCTTGGACATATGACGGAAGGACAGTTACATTATGTCTTAGATGGACATCGACAAAAGTACTTGCTTGTTCAAGTAAACCACCTATCCCCGAGACAATTGGTCTTCCTGGGGGTTTCGTTAGACTTTTATGCGTTTTGGGCAATAAATAAAAAGTAGGAATTTTGGGATTAATGACCTGTAAAAATTTGAATTCTGGTTTGGTGATTGTACCCTCCCTCAAGGCTTTTTCAATGAGTCTCGTGTACAGTGTCAGGTAGTTTTCTGTGGGATTAAACAAGGTTTTCCTATAGCAGTTGGTATCAGTTAGTTGTCTAAGGGCCTCTCTGGTGTAGAGGTCCTTAGACCACAAGACCACATTACCCCCCTTATCCGAAGGTTTCACTTCTATATCATCCCATGACTCAATTTCACTTAGGGCTGCTCTTTCTTTACTGTTGAGATTATGATAGAGTGCCCCTTTGTGTTTTTTGTGCAATTTGTCTAGATCTCTGGAGACCATTTGTATGAAAACCCTGACCTCCGGGCAAATGTTATCTTGGGGAAAGAAAAGAGATTTTCTTTTACATATGGTTCTAACTGTTTGTTCCATTGGTGGTTGTGACAGGACGATACCGTACGGAAGCACTCGCAGCTTCCACGTCCCGTTGACTGCGCACAGAATGGAAGGTCAAGCCGCACGAGGCCTGACCACATAGGGGATTCCCGCTTACCGTCAGTAACCGCCTGTTACTGACTCCACCCACTGCGCTGTGGGCGGGTTCTCGCTGCCACCACCAAACTCCTAACCTGCCGTGGCGTTTGGAACCACGGTTCTGCTCTGTATGTGCCGACGCACTGCTTTACCACACCTGTGTGGTGTCGACGAATCCCCACTAGCCACTTGCTAGGCCTCTACCGGTAGCTGGCGGAAGGCGGAGCTTGGAGACGTCAGGTGCTTCCATGGACAGCCGGAGAACGGGGCTAGGTTTGGCCTAACCCTGTTGGTCACAAGATGAAGCAGTCTTCTTGAGGCAAAGGTGTTTATTGCTCAAATAACCTTTAAAAAGGCTCCTCCCTATTGCTAGGGGCAACAGCATACAATCAAGATCTTTTCAGCAGAAGAAGATGTTACAATACACAATCCTATGGGCCAACTGCCCTTCTTTTATCCCTCTCCAAGACCCCTTACCACAGGGGGTAAGCCCGCCCTGTGGTGTACAACCAATCAATGTTTACCCATGAGCTGTGCATGCTCTGGTCTCATGCACACCTAACATTGTTCCCTATGGACAGTGGGGAGTGGTCGGTCTCCTTTGACGCTCCTACCTTGGAGAATCAGGATACTCCCCGGTGCCGTCCAGTCTGGCTGGGGGGAAGTTTTCCCTCCTAAATCTGACTTCCAGAAACCTGCCCGGGACCCCTCTCACTGCCTGCAGCCTGGATTTGGGCTCCAGAGCTGGGCAGTCGGGCTCCCCGGTCCAGGTTTCTTGGCACTACGGCTGATCTCCATGGAGCTCCAAGAAACCACTCAGCTTGTTTTATAGCTAAGCTGCTTCTCTTTCTCCCTGTACCCTTTGGAACTGTGAGGCTGGATGGGAAAACATTCCGTTTTTGGGGAAAGGGTCTGGGAGAATCCATCAGCCTGCACAGCTATGGATTCCCCCCTCCTGGGACACACAATCAAGTAAGTGCACTTTCTCTTTAAATATATTACATTTAAAATCACACTGTACATTGCTGAGCCTGTGCCTTGCACAGACTCTACATACTCAGGCACTGCAGTGCCTTCCCTAGCCCTGCAGCCTGGCTGCTAGGGCTCTCCCTCTCAGTGCTGGAGGTATGGGGCTGGCTTCCCCCATCCTCCAGCCTGCCTTCCTGCCTCTGGGGTTCCAGGGAGCTGGCTCTCCCTGTCCCCCCAGGGTGGCACTAACCAGTGGCCTCGCCGCACGCAGCGGCGCACCCCCCTGTACCTAAGCCCGGTGGCCCGGGACACTTGCCCCGGCCGCCGTGACTCTGGCTTTGTTGTAGCGCTGGGGCGCCGGGAGCGTAGCTCCCGGACCCCAGCGCTCACCATCCTGCTGGGCAGCCTACTTTCACCCACGCCGCTAGGGAGCCGGCTAGCCCGGTCCCCCATGAGCGGCGCCTGTCTGGTAGCCTCGCTGCAGCGTCCGGCGGGGAGCCGGGCTGCAGCGCACCCCCCTCGCCGGCTAGCAGCCCGGGACGTCCGTCCCGGCTGCTGCGGCTGGCCACCCGTGCTGGGCTGAGGCGCCGGGAGCAGAGCTCCCGGCCCCCAGTGGCGGCTCTCACATAGAGCACTGCAGCGGGAGCCGAGCTCCCAGCCGCAGCGCTCACCCTTCTTCCCGGCGCGCACACTCCAGTGCGCCCGGGGCTACACTGACCGCTGCCGGGAGCGGAGCTCCCGGACTCCGGCGGTCAGCGGCTGCCTCCTCTCCCCCGGCGTGCACACTCTGCTGAGCGCGCCGGGGGCTGTCCTCCCTGCCGTGGTCTCCGGAGGGGTCCGGGACCACGGCACAGTTTAAAATACATTTTTGACATTAATAAAACACGGCGCCTAGCGCCCACAATACATTTTTTAAATCTGGCGCCAAGCGCCCTTTGTCCTTAAAAATGGCGCCGGGCACTAGGGATTAACCCCTTCAGTGCCAGGGCGGCCATTTGCCTCGTGGCTGGGGGTCTCTCCGGCCACAGTGGTTCCTCTATTTCAGCTTGTAATTCCACCAACATATTAATTGCCATCTGATCGTCATCTGTAAGGCCCACTGGCTGTGTATTACTTATGCCATCACTACTTTGTGTAGGGCCTAATTGTCCTAGCGATTGTACTTGATGTTTTTTGTTTGCATGGAATTTGGCTAACAATAACTTTCTGCCAAAGAGATGTAAGTCTTTATCCCATTGAAATCGGTCAAATTTCTTTGTGGGTGAAAAAGTGAGACCTCTAGAGAGTACAGTTATGTGATCGCTATTCAAAGTGTGTTTGGACAAATTGATGATGGAGAGACTGTCTTCCTGAATTAGTAGTTCCTGCGGTTCCTTATGGGGTAGTGAGATGGCGGGGGAGATTCCCATCTTGGGTCTCCTCTGCCTCTTCTTGCCACCCCGCCTCGGCTTCCTTTTGGGCGTCCTCTCCGCGGTTTGCTGTTTTCTAAAAAAGGAGGTAAATAGGAAGGCTGGTATCTCTCTGTTTCCGAATGGAAACGGTTCTTATTACCCTCTTCGTCTGTCCCTGATGAGTCGATTTCAGAGGAGGAGAAGCGTTCTGGATTAGGGGGCCGATCTGTGCGTTGTGGTCTGTTCCATTTGAAGATTTTTCCAGTGGAGAAATCTTTTTGGTCTCTTAAAAATTTAGATTTCTTTCTGTCAATAATAGTCTTCTCATATTCCTGTAATTCTTTTTTGTTTTGTTCAAATTTAGTTTGAAAGGAGGCGATTTGTTCAAAGGTTTCTAGTCTTTTCCCAATATTTTCTATCTCTCTCCCTACCTCCTCCAGTACCAGATTATTATGTTTAGTCAGAATCTGTAATAATTCCGCTGAACATTTCAGTAAGGCTCCCTCCCAGTCAGTTCGCAAATTATCAGAAATAAGTGGGTAACTGGGAAATATCTTCGGTCTCAAACCTCTTGGAATAATTTTTTGTTTAATATAATTCTCCAGACTTATTAGGTCCCAATTGACCCTAGTCTGTTTCTGCAGTAAATGTTTTAACTTTCGTAAGTCCTCATCCCAACCAGTTAAAGAGGTGGGGGGTAAGGATATTTCTGAAAAAATATTTGCAAAATCCTCTGTTTTGCGTTTATTGGTAAGTTCTAATTTAAGATTAAAGGTTGACATTACTCGCAAGGAATATGGGAAAACCCAATAGGAGGAGAAAAATAAATAAAGATGGTGATTGATATAAGATGTGTAAAGAGTTAGGTCTTTGATCTGCAAAAGAGAGGTAACTATGTCTTGGAAAAGCTATAAAATTAGCGTGCTAGGAGGAAGCTGAGAACACCTCAGCAAAACTTTGAAGACATGGAAGTGGGGTATTCCTGCACTGCTATGAGAAATATGTATAAAGTATATATGTAACCAACATATGGTAAATAACCTGGAATGATTTCCTAAATAATTAGTGGTGTTGGCGGTGCTCCCCCGAGGAAATGACAGATACAATCACTGGGGGTTTTTTTGTCCCGGGAAAGAACCACGGAACCAAAGAAGAAAACCTCTTTGTGGGGGCACTCATTTAAAGATTATTGTTTAAAAATTCATTTAATTAATTTCATTAAAAATGTTTGTACATGAAAATTCCATATGCTACACCTCTAGACCCCCAACAGGGGTCTCTAGTGCCACAGCCCTAGGAGGAGTATCTGGTCCAACAGCCCCAGGAGGGGTCTCTTGTGCCACAGTCCCAGGAGGGGTCTCTAGTGTTACAACCATAGAAGGGTTCTCTAGTTCCATAGCCCCAGAAGCTTTCTCTAGTGCCACAGCCCCAGAAGGGTTCTCTAGTGCTACGGCCCCAGAAGGGTTCTCTAGTGCCACAGCCCCAGAAGGGTTCTCTACTTCCACAACCCCAGAAGGGTTCTCTAGTGCCACAGCCCCAGGAGGGGTCTCTAGTGCCACAGCCCCAGGAGGGGTGTATAGTGTTACAACTATAGAAGGGTTCTAGAGTGCCACAGCCCCAGAAACTATCTCTAGTGCCATAGCCCCAGAAGCTATCTCTAGTGCCACAGCCCCAGAAGGGTTCTCTAGTGCCACAGCCCCAGAAGGGTTTTCTAGTGCCACAGCCCCAGAAGGGTTCTCTAGTGCCACAGCCCCAGAAGGGTTATCTAGTGCCACAGCCTCAGAAGGGATCTCCAGTGCCACAGCCCTTGGAGGGTTCTCTAGTGCCACAGCCCTAGGAGAGTTCTCTAGTGTCATGGTCCCAGAGGCACACTATAATCTGCTAGTCCCAGTGGGGGAATCCTGTCTCTCAATCCCAGTGGAGAACTCCTGTCTGTCATTCCCAGTGGGGAACTCCTTTCTGCAAGTCACATTTGCAATTCCTGTCAGTACCAGGAGAAGGCTCCAATTTATCCGCTCCAAGAGGAAACTCCTGTCCGTAAGTCTCACCACCTTGCCAGTAGTCTGAAAGTTTCCCATTGCTTACCAGAGGTCCAAGAGGTGCCCACTGCCTTGCCAGAGGTCCTAGAAGTTCCAGCTGCTTTACTAGAGGTCTGAGGATTGTCCATTGCCCTACTAAAGGTCCATGAGGTGTCAGTTTTCTGCTGCAGTGATTTGTCTGCACACACCCTACAGTTGCAAGGCTCTACCTGCCCAGCAGGGGCACTCCAAAGTGCACCAAGACTCCTGCTCAGCCTGGACAATTCACTAGACCTTCCAACTCAGTCACCACAGCTAAGTCGACTGTTTCCAAGCAGCCATCAGAGACTATTTCCCAGCCCATTTTGATGGGGACATTTCACAGTTTTTGCCTTTAATGAACTTCTTCTATAGGGTTATTATTCTTTGCCTTATAATTCAGTGCAACCAGGGATCGCCAGGCCTCTTTTTATGTGAACTGCAATTCTGGAAAGTGCCAGACCTGCTGCTCTACAAAGTCTGTTTTGTGGTCAGTTGTGAGGTGATTTAATACCCATTACCATCATGATTTACACCTGACACCTGTCTCTTTACGTCTGCTTGATTCCAGCATTCATTACTGGATCATCAATGTTTCTGGATTCCTGTTTTGCTATGAACTCCTATGTTTCTTGTGCCTGCCAGCAAAGGAACTTCTGAACACTCATCAGGACTTAGGGCCTAATTCAGACCTGGTCGCAAGTAGGCATTTTTTGCACTGCTGCTACCAGGTAGTCGCTGCCTATAGGTGGAGGGGGAAATCGCTGTGCAGGGGTGCGATCGGATGTGCAGAGAGCTGCACAGACCAAAGTTTCTGCAGTCTCTGCACAGCCCAGGACTTACTCTTGCCGTGCGTTGATCGGGTCTGGAGCTGATGTCAGAAACCCTCCCTCCAAATGGCTGGACACTCCTGCATTTTTCTGGACACTCCCTGAAAACGGTCAGTTGCCACCCACACACGGCCTCTTCCTGTCAATCTTCTTGCGATCGCCGATGCGATCGCTTTCTTTGTAGATCCTGTCGCTGTCCAGCGCTCCACGTCGCTGGGGGGGCAACATGCCTGCGCATTGTGGGGCATATGCATGCGCAGTTCAGACCCGAACGCTGCTGAGTGAAAAAGCACAGCAACGATCGGGTCTGAATTACCCCCTTAATCTGCCTCTGTCATTGTGACTACCTGCATCTCAAAGTGAATCTGCCTTTCTAAGTATACCTGCATCACCAAGTGTACCTGTATTTCCGAGTATACCTGCATCTCAAAGTGTACCTGTATTTCTAAGTATACCTGCATCACCAAGTGTACCTGTATTTCCGAGTATACCTGCATCTCCAAGTGTACCTGTATTTCCGAGTGTACCTGCATCTCCAAGTGTACCTGTATTTCCGAGTATACCTGCATCACCAAGTGTACCTGTATTTCCGAGTATACCTGCATCTCCAAGTGTACCTGTATTTCCGAGTGTACCTGCATCTCCAAGTGTACCTGTATTTCCGAGTGTACCTGCATCACCAAGTGTACCTGTATTTCCGAGTGTACCTGCATCTCCAAGTGTACCTGTATTTCCGAGTGTACCTGCATCACCAAGTGTACCTGTATTTCCGAGTATACCTGCATCTCCAAGTGTACCTGTATTTCCGAGTGTACCTGCATCTCCAAGTGTACCTGTATTTCCGAGTGTACCTGCATCACCAAGTGTACCTGTATTTCCGAGTGTACCTGCATCTCCAAGTGTACCTGTATTTCCGAGTATACCTGCATCTCCAAGTGTACCTGTATTTCCGAGTGTACCTGCATCTCCAAGTGTACCTGTATTTCCAAGTGTACCTGCATCTCCAAGTGTACCTGTATTTCCGAGTGTACCTGCATCACCAAGTGTACCTGTATTTCCGAGTATACCTGCATCTCCAAGTGTACCTGTATTTCCGATTATACCTGCATCTCCAAGTGTACCTGTATTTCCGAGTATACCTGCATCTCCAAGTGTACCTGTATTTCCGAGTGTACCTGCATCACCAAGTGTACCTGTATTTCCGAGTATACCTGCATCTCCAAGTGTACCTGTATTTCCGAGTATACCTGCATCTCCAAGTGTACCTGTATTTCCGAGTATACCTGCATCACCAAGTGTACCTGTATTTCCGAGTATACCTGCATCACCAAGTGTACCTGTATTTCCAAGTATACCTGCATCTCCAAGTGTACCTGTATTTCCGAGTATACCTGCATCACCAAGTGTACCTGTATTTCCGAGTATACCTGCATCTCCAAGTATACCTGTATTTCCGAGTATACCTGCATCTCCAAGTGTACCTGTATTTCCGAGTATACCTGCATCTCCAAGTGTACCTGTATTTCCGAGTATACCTGCATCTCCAAGTGTACCTGTATTTCCGAGTATACCTGCATCTCCAAGTGTACCTGTATTTCCGAGTATACCTGCATCACCAAGTGTACCTGTATTTCCGAGTATACCTGCATCACCAAGTGTACCTGTATTTCCGAGTATACCTGCATCACCAAGTGTACCTGTATTTCCGAGTGTACCTGCATCTCCAAGTGTACCTGTATTTCCGAGTATACCTGCATCACCAAGTGTACCTGTATTTCCGAGTATACCTGCATCTCCAAGTGTACCTGTATTTCCGAGTATACCTGCATCTCCAAGTGTACCTGTATTTCCGAGTATACCTGCATCACCAAGTGTACCTGTATTTCCGAGTGTACCTGCATCTCCAAGTGTACCTGTATTTCCAAGTGTACCTGCATCTCCAAGTGTACCTGTATTTCCGAGTGTACCTGCATCACCAAGTGTACCTGTATTTCCGAGTATACCTGCATCTCCAAGTGTACCTGTATTTCCGATTATACCTGCATCTCCAAGTGTACCTGTATTTCCGAGTATACCTGCATCTCCAAGTGTACCTGTATTTCCGAGTGTACCTGCATCACCAAGTGTACCTGTATTTCCGAGTATACCTGCATGTCCAAGTGTACCTGTATTTCCGAGTATACCTGCATCTCCAAGTGTACCTGTATTTCCGAGTATACCTGCATCACCAAGTGTACCTGTATTTCCGAGTATACCTGCATCACCAAGTGTACCTGTATTTCCGAGTATACCTGCATCTCCAAGTGTACCTGTATTTCCGATTATACCTGCATCTCCAAGTGTACCTGTATTTCCGAGTATACCTGCATCTCCAAGTGTACCTGTATTTCCGAGTGTACCTGCATCTCCAAGTGTACCTGTATTTCCGAGTGTACCTGCATCACCAAGTGTACCTGTATTTCCGATTATACCTGCATCTCCAAGTGTACCTGTATTTCCGAGTGTACCTGCATCACCAAGTGTACCTGTATTTCCGAGTATACCTGCATCTCCAAGTGTACCTGTATTTCCGAGTGTACCTGCATCTCCAAGTGTACCTGTATTTCCGAGTATACCTGCATCTCCAAGTGTACCTGTATTTCCGAGTGTACCTGCATCTCCAAGTGTACCTGTATTTCCGATTATACCTGCATCTCCAAGTGTACCTGTATTTCCGAGTGTACCTGCATCTCCAAGTGTACCTGTATTTCCGAGTGTACCTGCATCTCCAAGTGTACCTGTATTTCCGAGTGTACCTGCATCTCCAAGTGTACCTGTATTTCCGAGTGTACCTGCATCTCCACGTGTACCTGTATTTCCGAGTGTACCTGCATCTCCAAGTGTACCTGTATTTCCGAGTATACCTGCATCTCCAAGTGTACCTGTATTTCCGAGTATACCTGCATCTCCAAGTGTACCTGTATTTCCGATTATACCTGCATCTCCAAGTGTACCTGTATTTCCGAGTGTACCTACATTCCTGTGCCACTGTTTCTTCCTTTAATAATTATCATCCTGCATATATCATACACTCTGACTTCTTGTCCAACTGCATTCTGGGAGTTCATGAGAAACAGCAGGTACCGCTCCTCCCGTGACACATTTCACCATCCACTGACACTTGTGCTATGTGTTAATTATAAAATGATTCGTTAGTACTTTATCTCTCTCCATTCTATCACTCTACAAGGCTTAGTGTGGCACCCCTCTGGAATGTGCAGGACATGTATCTTACCATATTGTATGTGTGGCTCTGCATGTAGATTGCTTTATTATACTCTTCACATAAGGACTCAGTGAGGACCTGTGTGACCCAGACTTGTTGCGAATGTGACGGCTGCGCTCCCCTGTGCTGCCAGGTATACAGCGCCCTAGCCTGCAGCCTTGCTCCACCCTTGAGTTTTGGGGTGATATCGTTCACCAAGCCATCGTCCACCTGTAGGTGGGTGCCCGACAGCGGAAACCTGGGAGAGCACTCACCTGTCCCCGTCGCGGCCTGTTCCAGTGGGCGGTGCCATTGTAGAAGACGCTGACACCATATTCTCCAGCGCTGTTATGGAAGAGCCCGAATCCGCAATGATTCGGATTCATGTAATCAGCTTGCCGTGTTCAAAAACTGTGTCCAATCACGGCTCGCAAGCTAGTGGCCAATCAAGAGTGGCCGCTGCGGGCCAACTGGAGCTCGCCGCATCATAGCTCCGCACCTTCCCAGTGTCTTATATAAGATGATGCAGAGCGGGAGGATTCATTGGGGTGCCGGATAGAGAGCAAGGAAGAGCTCCTGAAGGGAGAAGAGCCAGCAGCGAAAGAAGAGGCGGTGGGGTGGGAAGGCTTTGCGGCTCCCCCGTACTCACACCACCAGCTTGAGGGCACGAGCCAGTGATTGCGTGGAGCGCGGAGCAGCGTTCCAGTTTCACGCGCTTTCCTAATCCAAGGAGTGATCGGCTGTTTGCTCTAGGTATCCTGGTTCCCCAGCACCCAGGCACTTGAACTACAGGGCCGGTTGGCCCTATTCTCAGGAGAGGGAAACTTGAGGCATACTCCCTCTACAGATTGTCATGCTTGAAGTCCATGTATGCTTTTGTTGTTATGTTTATGAATATTCCTGTTGCATTGTGTTATGTCATAGACAATCACATTCTTATTGCATTGTGTTATGTCATAGACAGTCACATTCTTATTGCATTGTGTTATGCTTGAGACAAGCTTGTGCGCCAGGGGTCCTATATTACTTCCTTTATGCTTGAGACAATAGTTAGAGGAGATTAGTCATTCGGTCCAGCCCAAGGTATTTGTGTAACCTCACATGGCTATAGGCCACATAGTGTTAGAGTAGCCCGAGTCTAGAGCAGATAGGCTGTTTGGTCCTTGTGTTTCCTACAGGAGCCGAAGATCATCCCAGCAAGGTGACAAGGACTGTAGTGTGAGTATCCCTCCGTACTTGTCTGCTCCCTGAACGCCGGTTCGGTGGACCTTGCTCGGCCTTGCAAGGTCCAGTTACACCTCAGCATGTGAGTGCTGTATAGGTGCTTTATGCCGATGAGGATCATCACCCAACTGGTGAAGGTCACAGCCACCCCTGACGGGCCTTTCGACCTACTGCCTGAAGTGTGGACAGGCGCAAATGTTTGTGTTTGTTCTTCTGTCCTAGCGCACACTCCTGATAGTCGGTTGAATATTTTCTCCTGGTATTGGGACACGGTCAGAAGACCGTCTCTTAGCCCGGAAGTGGTGAGTTCCGCTGAGCTAGATGTAACATCTGTCGCGTTGCAATGACATTTAATTGCACGGCGTCTCAAAGCGACTCATTGAAGCGGACTGCAGCTGCACAATGGAACACAATCTCAATGCACTCTATTAGCATGTCCTAGTCTTTGTTGCTGAGGTCCAGCTCCGGCTGTGTGAGTTCACCGTTCACCGCTACCAGCTTCTCGCCACACTCCGGCTGCTCAGTTCTCACCCTCTTTCCAGAGGTTTCTGACCCGCTTTTGGTCGGACCAGCCCATAAACAGCTTTTATGCCTGGACAAGACTGCCTCAGCTTTTCCAGGAGAACCTTCCCCATGAAGCCGGCGGCTCCCAGATGATGAAATGCTTCCCTCTGTAAAAGTCTGGAATGGATACCATGATGAACCGAGTCCTCCGCTCCGGCTGTAGCAGCTCCCGCTCACCGCCCTCCCTCCTCTGACCGCAGACACTCCTATTTAACCCTTCGTCCCTGGAGTACCCGGATGTCTCCCGCGCTGACTCTATGCCAGTGGTTGACCAATCAGGTGAGAGAGGTTGCCAAATTACTGCCTTGCCCCGGGGTGATGAAAATCCTAGTTTCGGCCCTGATGGAAAGATACATGTCCTGCAAATTCCAGAGGCGTGCCACATGAATTCATCTCCTCCATAGTGTTCCATTATTATTAACTGTATTATTATTTTTTATTTATATGGCACCACAAGCGTTTCGCAAGCGCCTAACAGAGAACATAAACAAATGAGCAAAACAAGAAAACAGCGACTAACAGTACAAAACAATATAAGACAAGTACATGACATATAAACAATGTTGTATCAAGGAACAGGACACTGAAATAATCGGGGTATGGAGTAGAAAATAGTCTAAAGGCCCGTACACACTGGCTGATATATCGGCCGTTCTCTTGAACGGCCGATATATCGCGGGTCCGTCGGCCAGTGTGTACGGCCGATACGTCTGTGAACTCCGTCGTTCACAGACGTATCGCGTCGGCCCCGCAGCACTGGCGACGCCCAATATATCTACCGATATATTGGCGCGTCACTGTGTGTGTACGGCGGTCGGCCGACTGCCCGTACACATGTCGGCCGGCGGTGATTGACAGCTGAACTGGGCGGGCGTGTGTACACGCCCGCCCAGTTCATGACGTCAGTCCCCGACGGATCGGGCAGTGTGTATGCACAGCACACTGCCCAATCCGTCCATAGATATATCTGCAGATCAATTGATCTGCAGATATATCTTTCTAGTGTGTACCCACCTTAAGAGAGGGAAAAGCGCATGAGGGGAGAGGGCCCTGCTCGTGAGAGCTTACATTCTAAAGGGGAGGGGCAGACAGGCAAGAGTGACACAGAAGGGATAGACTGAGCACTGAACAGAGGGTTAGGATGAGATTTGGCTGGGTTTGGTGAAGAAGTGGGTCTTGAGAGCCTGTTTGAAGTTTAGTAGAGAGGTGGAGAGTCTGAGGGGGAGAGGTAGAGAATTCCAGAGATAGGGAGCAGCATGGCTAAAATCTTGAAGGTAGGAGTGGGAGGAGGTAACCAGTTGGCAGGAGAGGTGGCGTGTATTTTTGGAGTGAAGAGCAGTGGCGTAACTACCACCCCCGCAGCTACTGTGGAGGCTTGGAGGCACAGGCCTGCGGGGGGCGCCACCACTGATTTAGTGCAGATTGACATGCAGATGAGCCGCCCGCATGTAAATCTGCTAAATGTCCCTCCCAAAATGGCCGCAGCCATAGAGGACATACTTGACCTCTAGCATCGTAGTGTTTCCGTACTATGGGTAGCAGAGTCAGCCCCTGAGGCCAGCAGCAGTATACAGATGCCAGTGCTCACCTGTCCCGGGGTCCTGGCTCGGGTAAAGTCCGGGAGGGCAGTGGGGTGGCCGGAGCAATGCAGGGCACAGAGGGAGCCGAGCAGCAGAGCGCATTCCATGTAGATGGCACAGCGCAGCAGCAGGGCATTGAGCCGCAGCTCTCCCCCAGGGGCCCCGCCACCCTGCCCGGCATCCTGCTGCCCCAGCATGAGGCGAGAGGACGGAGACTGGGGGCAGCGGGTCGCTGGTCTCTGGTCCCCGCCGCTCGGGGAGCACAGGCTCCATGCTGCCTTCTTAGTGTCCTCAGCACAGTAGTGTGGCCCAAAGATGAGCTGCTTGCATGGGGGAGGGATGCCCGGGTCTCCCCTCCTCCTGCAGATGGCATGATTCACCATGCCGGGCTCCATGTCACTGCTCAGCTCCTCTGTCCTGCCGGCCATGCCATGGCTCCCATTCACATTCATAGCGCTAAAAATGCCAGGAAGCGGTGCCGCCTGGGAGCACATAGCACTGTCGGCCGCGGCACCCTGGCACCTAACATGAAAACCCTTTGGCAACGAGCATTACACACCCCTAGCAACAAGCATTTCCCCCTGGTAACAAGCATGACACCTAGCTCTTGAAATACCTGGCAACAAGCATTACCCCCTAGCAACGAGCATGACACCTAGTGCATGAAACCCCTGGCAACAAATATCAACCCCTGGCAACGAGCTTGACACCCAGCGCATGAAACCCCTGGCAACAAGCATAACACCCGGTGCATGAAACCCCTGGCAACAAATATTAACCCCTGGCAACAAGCTTGACACCCAGCGCATGAAACCCCTGGCAACAAGCATAACACCTAGTGCATGAAACCCCTGGCAACGAGCATGACACCCTGGGCATGAAAACCCCTGGCACCGTGCATGGAACCAAGAGCATGAAACCCCTTAAGCCTTACTGTAGGACTTAATGTGTAATGGGCATTGCGGTGTGTGGCATAATGTATCACGGACATTGCGGTGTGTGTCATAATGTGTCACAGGTATTACGGTGTGTGGCAAACTATATCACGGGCATTGTGGTATGTGGTATAATGTCTCAGGGTCATTGCAGTGTGTGGCATAATGTATAACGGGCATTGCAGTGTGTGGCATAATGTATAACGGGCATTGCAGTGTGTGGCATAATGTATAACGGGCATTGCAGTGTGTGGCATAATGTCTCGGGGGCATTATGGTGTGTGCATATTGTGTAATGGGTATTATTGTGTGTGGCATAATGTCTAAGGGCCATTGCAGTATGTGGCAAAATGTATACTGGGCATTACTATAAGGAGGAAAAGTGACAAATAATGTAAGGGGCATGAATCAGGATTATTGTTTTTCCTGTGGTGGCCAATGTCTCGGCGTACAGGTTGCAAAACTGGGGTATATAAACTGGGGTAGTCCTGCAATGCCACGGCCCTTTTGGTGAAGCCACACCCATTTTAGTGAGGCCACACTTCTTTTTTGGCGTGCGCGTCTGCAGTGCGTGCATCTTCACTTTTCTAGTGGCAGTTATGGAGGGGGGGGCGGGGCACCAGAACATTTTTGGGCTTTGGGGAGAAAAAATTCTAGTTATGCCACTGGTGAAGAGGACGGGTGGGAGAGTAAAGGGAGATAAGGTCAGAGATGTAGATGGGATAGGAGTGGGTGAGGGCTTTGTAAGTGAGTGTGAGAAGCTTGAAATGGATTCTGAAAGGGAAGGGGAGCCAGTGAAGGGCTTGTAGGAGAGGGGAGGTGGACGTAGTGTGTTTGGTGAGGAAAATGACTGAGGATAGATTGGAGTGGAGAGAGGTGTTTGTCAGGAATGCCAGTCAGGAGGAGATTACAGTAGTCCAGTCTGGAGATGACCAGTGAGTGGATGAGGCTCTTAATAGCTTCCGGGGTGAGAAGGGGTCTGATCCTGCAGATGTGTATGAGATGGAAGCAGCAGGACTGTGAGCGGCAGGACTGTGAGAATAATATTAGTTTATTATAGACTCATAATAATTTTATTGCATGCAAGCTGAGTGATCTATTGCCAAACCCTTAGGATAATACCTGTTTTTATTGTACCACACCACTCCCATCTAGTGGCTGCATGCAATAGTGTCATCTTTAGCCCTGAGACTCAGTATAGTTCTGTATCTCATTCCCTGTAGTGCACTATGGTGTCATATAGTGGCTATAGATAACAATACCCTTACTTCAGTAAGTCCAATTATTCAGAACAATAGGTCAGAAATGGGGTGGCTCCTGGGGTGCGGGGCCTCCTGGACTGCCGTGGCTGGGCGACAACAGGGCATCGCAGCATTACATTTAATTTGGCACTTTCACCGTTTGTTTATTATACATGTTACACATTTTTTTCACTTATATTAATTCACCCCATAACACCCTTTTTTTCTCACCTATCCCTTAATCCTTCTCACTACACATAATTATTCCCTGCGATGCCCTGGGGTTGCTTGGCTGTGGTTTTTTGGGGGGTCCCGTGCCCTAGGTTTGAACCCCTATAGTGTTAGGTACTGCAGCAGAGTGGAGTCCCTTGCCGCAGGGCTGCAGCTTCATGCATTGATCAATTCATAACTAAACTCCACTATTTATTATATGCTAAGCTATATGATATCAGTAATGCTAGAGACAGTGCACCTACAACACCCCCCTTTTCTTCTGTAGAACTACAAGTCTCAGTAGGTAGCACCTCACATTACTGGCAGCTATAGGTGTGCAGTCTAAGGCCCCTCCCTAGCAAACTAAAAGTGTTTTGTATAGACACACCTGAAGGAGTGAGACACCTTCATTCTTAGACTTGCACCCACCCGCACCTGACCCTCATTTATTTTAACTAGGGTACCTAGCATGACTGCACTTGTGAATATGGCACAATTCTAGGTAAGTCCAATTATTCAGAACAATAGGTCAGAAATGGGGTGGCTCCTGGGGTGCGGGGCCTCCTGGACTGCCGTGGCTGGGCGACAACAGGGCATCGCAGCATTACATTTAATTTGGCACTTTCACCGTTTGTTTGTTATACATGTTACACATTTTTTTCACTTATATTAATTCACCCCATAACACCCTTTTTTTCTCATGTTACATCTGCCCACCTGCACTGCACATGGTTTTGTCCAATTGCTAAATTTTTTGGTTTGCTAACAAACCTGAATAACCCCCATATTGCAGATATAGAATCATAACGAATTATTAGTGTAAACAAGCTATTAAAAAAAGCAAAACAAAATGTTAAACATTAATTGTTCAGGGAAAACTGTAATAAATGTATTCACAAAGGGTGCTCCCTGTTGCATAGATGCAGCTTTATATATTTCTTTCATCCTTTATATCTGAGGAATAGGAAGAAACTATCTACACATGCCATGATGCATTCATCTGAAATTCCCATTTATTAAAATAAATAAAATTAAACATTGAATTTAGGACATTTTATACAGTTAAGATTTTAAATATAACATTTTAATTATAATTTTTTACTTAAAGTTATTTTGCAAAAATAGTATTATTATTGATAGCAACCTTATACTTTTTTGTATATAATGTATCTATTTCTCTGATTTTATTATATACTTCTGTATGATATTTTAGGTTTTGGAAGATATTCTGTTATTGTTTTCTTTCTATTTCAGTTCCTGATATTCGGCTAACAAACTATACACATAGAGCCTGATTCATGTTTGTAAGTAAAGCAAAAAAGCAAGTAACATTGGGGGTAATTCCAAGTTGATAGCAGCAGGAATTTTTTTTAGCAGTTGGGCAAAGCCATGTGCACTGCAGGGGAGGCAGATGTAACATGTGCAGAGAGAGTTAGATTTGGGTGTGGTGTGTTTAATCTGCAATCTAGATTGCAGTGTAAAAATAAAGCAGCCAGTATTTACCCTGCACAGACATAAAATAACCCACCCAAATCTAACTCTCTATGCAAATGTTATATCTGCCCCCCCCCCCTGCAGTGCACATGGTTTTGCCCAACTGCTAACACAAATCCTGCTGCGATCAACTTGGAATTACCCCCATTGTGTCTGGGACAGACCACGCTGCCATGCCAGGGGAGCAAATACATTTATAAAATTTCTGTGCAGGGTAAGTACTGGCAGCTTTTGCATGTAGCCCACACATGTTAGACTGCTTTATTATTACACTGCAATTTAGATTTCAGTTTGAGCACCCCCCCATCTAAATCTCTCTGCACATGTTACATCTGCCCCACCTGCACTGCAGTATAGTTTTGCCCAGTTGCTTGCTTTTTTGCTTTACTTACAAACATGAGTACGGCTCATTGTCTTTTGAAACTCTTCTTGAACAAAGTTTCACTAATTGCTATTAATGGTTTGGACAAAGTTGAACAGAGCCTTGTTTAGACATCAGTAGACTCACTGACCAACTGTTTACCTAAAAGTATGTAACAGTATATCAGGGACGTTCAGTCAGGGGAGGCAGTGCCTCCCCTGTGATTAATTATTAAAATAATATAAAGAAGATACTTATGACACATATTCTGTGTCATAAGTATATTCTTTATGTAATTCTAATAATTTTTCTGGTTGAAATGTGTTTGGGAGGCACTGATAGCAGTGCCTCCCAAACATAATGGAAACGGGACTGAGCTGGGGGGCGGGACCAAGCACTGGGCTGTAAAAGCCCATTCAAATAGATAGGTAAAGCGGCATATATACAAGTGCCTTGCTGACAGGGACACCACCCCCATGTCAGCGAGGCACCTGTGATTGGACAGCAGATCCAGTGCGGCGCTGGAGGCGGCGGGTCCCGGCGGCGAGTGGCGCTGGAGGTAGGCGGGAGTGCGGCTCTTCCCCGACCTCCTACGTCTTCCTGCTGATCAAAGCGCCATGGTGTGCGGCTCTCCCCCTCCTTCACCCTCCCGCTGACCGGAGCGGCTCTCTCCAGCAGGTAATGTTTGTGTGTGTTGTGTGTCCAGCCAGCAGCAGCAGGTGTGTGTGGGGGCGGGGGGGGGGGGGGTCGTCCAGCAGCAGAGATAGTGTGTGTTTGTGTGTGTGTCCGTCCAGCAGCAGCAGGTGTGTGTGGGGGCGGGGGGGGGGGGGGGTTGTCCAGCAGCAGAGATAGTGTGTGTTTGTGTGTGTGTCTGTCCAGCAGCAGCAGGTGTGTGTGGGGGCGGGGGGGGGGGGGGGGTCGTCCAGCAGCAGAGATAGTGTGTGTTTGTGTGTGTGTCCGTCCAGCAGCAGCAGGTGTGTGTGGGGGCGGGGGGGGGGGTTGTCCAGCAGCAGAGATAGTGTGTGTCCGTCCAGCAGCAGCAGGTGTGTGGGGGGGGGGGGGGGGGGGGGTTGTCCAGCAGCAGAGATAGTGTGTGTTTGTGTGTGTGTCCGTCCAGCAGCAGCAGGTGTGTGTGGGGGCGGGGGGGGGGGGGGGGGTCGTCCAGCAGCAGAGATAGTGTGTGTTTGTGTGTGTGTCCGTCCAGCAGCAGCAGGTGTGTGTGTGTGTGGGGGGGGTACAGTAGCATCAGAGGTAGTGTTTGTGTGTGTTGTGTGTGTGTCCAGCAGCAGCAGGTGTGTGTGGGGGCGGGGGGGGGGGGTCGTCCAGCAGCAGAGATAGTGTGTGTTTGTGTGTGTGTCCGTCCAGCAGCAGCAGGTGTGTGTGTGTGTGGGGGGGGTACAGTAGCATCAGAGGTAGTGTTTGTGTGTGTTGTGTGTGTGTCCAGCAGCAGCAGGTAGGGGGGGGGGGGTCGTTCAGCAGCAGCAGCAGCAGAGGTAGTGTGTGTGTGTGTCCAGCAGCAGCAGGTGTGTGTGGGGGGGTGTCCAGCAGCAGCAGGTAGGGGGGAGGGGGTGTGTGTGCAGCAGCAGGTAGGGGTGTGTGTGTGTGTGTGTGTGTGTGTGTAGCAGCAGGTAGGGGTGTGTGTGTGTGTGTGTGTGTGTAGCAGCAGGTAGGGGTGTGTGTGTGTGTGTGTGTGCGCAGCAGCAGGTAGGGGTGTGTGTGTGTGTGTGTGTGTGTGTGTGCGCAGCAGCAGGTAGGGGTGTGTGTGTGTGGGTCTCGTGCGACTCTCTCCAGCAGCAGGTAGGGGGGGGGGTGTGTGTCCTACCAGCTCAATATCTTTTCCCCGTATTGAATTAACCCCCAGCCTGCCACGCTGTCACTTGCACCTGTTACACGTGACTTCTGCACGATACCTGCTCTCATAGGTAGCCTATTGGTCCACCGTGGGCACCGTATATACGAACGTATGGGACCCATCACCTCCGATCATTAAACGATGGCACATATGCCTGGAGGTGACAGGTCCTGTACGCTCGTACATACGGTGCCCGTGGTGGAACAATAGGCTACCTATGACAGCAGGTACCGTGCCGAAGAAGTCACGTGTAACAGGAGATGCAGAAGCAACTGACAGCGCAGTAGGCTGAGGATTAATAGAACATACGGGGAAAAGACATCGGGCCGGTAACAGGTTTTACCGCTATATTACTGCTTAGTACATCCCGCCCTCACACACTCTCTCTCTCTCTCAGTTTGTAAGTATAATGTTCATTTTTGCAGGAACCCCTACCCTATTGGATTCTACTGGACAAGTGGACGTGATCGGCGTGGGATGTAGGTAAGTAATCTGTCTCTCATTTTTACAGGTACCCCTATTGGATTCTACTGGACAAGTGGACGTGACCGGCGTGGGATGTAGGTAAGTATGTGTGAGTGTGTAAGTGTGTTTTAATAAATCTTTACTTTCACGGTGTGTGAGTTGTGTTTTTATTTGGGTATTTTTGTTGTTGTAGAATTACAGGTACCAGCAAGCCCGTTATTTCCCCGCATGCTGGTACTTGAGGTTCTCTAAGTACCAGCGAGCGGGGGAGGCTTGATGGGCCTTGTAGTTCCACAACAAAAAACAATATTCTTTTTTTTACACACATGACTATCAGCCCGGCACCCACCGCCCAGGGGTGCTGGGGACAGCCTCGGGCTTCACCCCTGGCCCTTGGGTGCCTGGAGGGGAGGTGACCCCTTGATTTAAGGGGTCCCCACTCCTCCAGGGAACCCCGGCCAGGGGTGACTAGTTGGGGGGGTAATGCCACGGCCGCAGGGACCTACGTAAATGTGTTCCCCGGCTGTGGCATTATGTCCCTGGCTAGTGGAGCCCGGTGCTGGTTTTAAAAATACGGGGGACCCCTACATCTTTTGTTCCCCGTATTTTTGGAACCAGGACCGGACTAAGAGCCCGGTACTGGTTGTCTAAATACGGGGAACCCCTGTCCAATTTTTCCCCAGTATTTAAACAACCAGGACCGGCTCAAAGAGCCCGAGGCTGGTTATACTTAGGAGGGGGGACCTCACGCATTTTTTTTTTTTACATTTTTTTAACCCATTCAGACCCTTCTCCATTAAGTTAATGGAAGCCCTGGACAAAAAATTGCATTCATGTCCTCCTCCCACTTCCTTCCCAGTCCCAAACACTATTTTTATTTATTTTTTCTATAAAAATGTACAATATACAACAAGTATGATGAGCAGGCAGGCAGTGGGCATTGGCGGCATCGGACTGAGATGCAAATTAGTGGCGGAGGGATGGGTCAGTTGATGATGGGCGAGTTTGTAAGCCATTGGCGGTGGCAGCGGGCATTGGCTCGGAGGCGGTAGGGGTCATCGGCAGGATGCAGCGTACATTATGGCTGTAGTGCCTCACCAGCCACTGACCTCACCGCACGCCACTGCAGTATATTGTACTATATTACTTTATTTATTACTTTGTTTCTGTTGATGTACTTTGTAAGGTGCCGCGGCTGTCTTGTGGTGTAATTATAATAATAATAATAATAATAATAATGATGACGAGGACGATGATACAAAAAATAATTATTTTTCTTTCGCCTCTTCCATATTAACAAATGGCAAACTATGCAGCTAATTTGAGTATGACATACATTTGCAATAATTTATTTCTATGCTGGTGCTATGATGTCATAATAAGGTCTGATACGTCTCCTACTTACTGTATATGAGACCATGAGCCATTAATAGACCATTAAACTCAATGCTGATTTTTTAAATCAAACATTTTCCAGGTTAATAATTCACACAAGTAGAAATAAGTTGTCACTAGAACTGTGATGTAATGATCATTTCATGGTGTTCAGCCTTGGCTTTATATATTGAGGAATCCCCATTTAGGTGCAGAGGTTCTCAAAAGCTAGTCGCAGCACTGCATGGCACAGAAGAGAGTTTAAGACAGTAGCCAGCATAGGAGAGATCCCAGGTACTGGTGCTCACTCGCACAGCATTGGAGCCAGCTGCGGGCAGACAGGTGGGTCAGAGACATTGCCCCGGGAGCCGATTGCTGTCTTACTGAAGCAGAACAGCACTACCCATTAAAAAAAAACCTGCTCCTCTGTAACTCTTTGGCGCCCCCTCAAACCCTGCACCTGGGGCACATGCCCCCTTAGGGCCCCCCATCCCCCCCTAGTTGCCACCCTAGAATACATTTTTGCAAACTTGAATGTAGCACCTTTTCTTCTTACTGACCCCATCAGGTTACTCTGTGATGCTTCTGTTGTGGCTGATCCTGAGCCTGCAGGAGGGATGAAGGAATATCTCATAAACTGCACAGTACAAAGAGAATTTCACCTCCTGGCGTTCTCCATCTCTGCAGACCTTCAGCTTCTGCTCTTCATTGGGATCCTGGTAATGTATTTACTGACAGTGCTGGGGAACCTGATTATCACTGGTCTTATATATCTGACCCCACAGCTCCACACTCCTATGTACTATTTCCTGTGTAACCTCTCAGTGCAGGACATCATCTACGTCTCCAGCATCATTCCCAAATTCCTCTCTATCCTGGTAACAGGTGACACCAGAATTGTCTTCCCAGCATGCATCACACAGATGTTCCTCTTTACATTTTGTATTGGTGCAGAGTTTTTACTCCTAACATCTATGGCCTATGACCGCTATGTCGCCATCTGTATTCCTCTGCACTATACAATCATTATGAACAAAAACTTGTGCATTTCACTATTTTCTGTCTCCTGGATTGTTGGATTCTTAAATTCATTACCATATATTGTTCTTATTTCTACTTTATCATTCTGCAATTCCCAAAACATTACTCATTTTTTCTGTGATCCAAAAACCTTGATTGTTCTCTCTAGTGGCGATATAACAGATATTGTGATGCTGGTATCTGTGGAATGTGTATTTTTTGGACTTACACCCTTTGTGCTGATATTAGTCTCTTATATATGTATAATTGCTACTGTCATAAAGATCCGTAGCTCGGCGGGCAGAGTAAAGGCTTTCTCCAGCTGCTCGTCCCATCTCACCATTGTAATATTATTCTGTGGCACGTCCCTCAGCTCCTACTTGATCCCAGAGTCACAGCAATCTCACAAACAAACCAAAATTCTCCCCTTGCTGTACACAGCGGTGGTCCCCATGCTAAACCCTCTCGTTTATACTCTGAGAAACAAGCAGGTCCTGAGAGCCATGGACAACATATTGAAACGATACTTAAAATTTTAAATTGTAATCCCAGAAAGTGAATTTTTTTTTAGCAGTTCTTCACATAGGTGTGTGGGTTTGGCCCTTTATGTGCATGAGACTTAAATACAAGTGCTGACCAGCTAGATACTGGTCCAATATAACAATACATGTATGTGTCTAACTTCAAATGTGCATGTTCATTGCTCAGGCCTATTGGTAAAGTTCCATGGGGAACAGTTAGTGCACTACAAGTACACACATGTGCAGGAAATGGTGATTGTCCAACCAAATTCTCCACTAGCCCGAATGAATGTCTTATAGATCACAATCAGACGATGTTCAATATTTGCCAGTGCCAGCTAACTTGACCTAATTGGGCATCAACATCTCTGTATGTTCCTATGTTCCTTCTTCTGTATAATACACACAATGGTAATGCTCTTAGTCCCTTTAATGGCTCATCACAGGTGTGCGTATAGGAGGGGTTAGTCTAGAGAAGAAAAAAATATATGACACAAATTCTCCCAGCACTCTACAACGGGCCAGCAAAAGAGACATACTGTACATCCTACATAATAATAACTGCTCAGCTACACAATTGACTCTCAATTTAGAAATACACGTGTGACTGAAAGTGGGGTTATTATCATGTAGTGTAGAACCGTCTGAGCAGAGATGCCTTGATGTGGCTGGTGGCTTATCATATATTTTCAAATGTGTAGCTGAGTCCTTTGCATGTTATTATTATGTGGGGTGCATGTGTGTGTGTTGGGTAAAGGTATGACTTGTTTTACTTGTCTAGATTAACCTCTCCCCTACACGCAGCTGTGATGGGCCAATAAATTGGTTATGAACAGCTTCCATTCTGTGTTTCACTGTTCTGAGAGGCATGTGTGTGATCAGTAGCTGTAGGGAATGCTGACACTTGTAGTGCCATATTGGGGGATGTTGGGGTGCCTCCAGATAAGTTGGCTTTCAAGTTAGAAACACATAATTATATGACAAAGAAATGGGCTATTACTATGTAATGTAGGACTACACGAGCAGAGATGTTGTGGCGTGGCTGTTGGCTTAAGTAGAGAAAGACCACCTTTCTGTCAAAGTGACAGGTACCATGCCCCCTTTCTCCTGGGGCACGCCCCCTTTAATATCAAATTATAGTGTTTGATATCGCTTTTATATAAAATGTGATATAAAATTTATAGAGCTCGATATTAAACTGTATTAAAAGATAATTGCTTTGAAAAGAATGTCACATATGACACACACAAAAAAAAGATATATTTTAAAGTAACACAAAATGTTCTTACATTCCAGCAGCTGAAACTTCATGCCATGTCACATATGGTACTATTTAAAAATCATACCATGTCACACATGGTACTGATTTAAAAAGCATATTGATTTTAATGACCGTGTCCATTTTCTTAGATGCACGGAAGCACAAAAGGGTTCTCACATTCCAGCAGTTAAAATTTCATGCCATGTCACAACTGGTACTGATTTAAAAAAGCGTATTGATTTTAATGACCATATAACAAAAGCATCTGGTTATTAATGTAAACATCCAAAATAACAAACACAGTTTCAAAAGTTTTTCAAGCCCATGTGGAATATTTAATAGCAATACTACATAGCCTTTATCTTTTTTATTATGACTTAAAGAGCATTTAGAAAATTCTAATTTATATTATACAGCAGTGCTGGGACATGTTCAGACATGATTCATATATGCATACATATATATGTGCAAAACAAGCTGTACTTATACATTCTCGCACGTTATTTTTGCAGGTGGTTGACCACAACGAGCCATGAGGCACTACATGCCTCTGCGGCATAACTAGTTAAATTGATGGGCGAATATTACAATTCTGCCTTTCCGTTATCTAGGAACTAATGACCTCAATGAGACATGAGGCACGACATGCTTCGGTGGCATAACTAGTCGAGGACTGAAGGTTCACCTCCCCATGTTTTAAAGATGATCTAGGAACTAATGACCACAATGAGCCATGAGGCACTAAATGCCTCCGTGGCATAACTAGTTAACAAATTGATGGCCCAAATATTAGTTACTGTTTATTACAATTAAAACATATCATTTAGAGGGTTTCTCTGCTGTAACCTTTTGGTAAATTGGGTTGAACAGTGTTATCCCTGCTTAGTGAATACATACCAAAATACTTAGACAATGAGGCAAAACTGTTGCAGGGCATACTGGTATGTGTAGTTCAACAACAGCCGGAGGTCTGATGGTTCCCCACCCCATGTTTTAAAGTTATTTCAATGTATATAGCCAGACACGCTGTGTATACACATACATTGTGTATATATATATATATATATATATATATATATATACCTTGAATTGACTTACCTTAAGCTTTGATGCTGAAAAATCACAAATGACATATTTAAAATAAGGTAATGTGCAGACATGTTTCCTATATGTATACATATATATGTACAAAACAAGTTGAACTTTTTTACATTCTCATGCATAAAATCACAAATGACATGTTTAAAATTAGATCATGTTTGACATATGTCCTATATGTATACATTATATACATAGATATATATGTACAAAACAAGTTGTAATTTATTTTAATTTTATTTTTTTTGCATTCTCATGCATAATTTTCTTGTTCAAATGTCAAGCTGCATTTGTTTGATCTTAAAATGCAACAAAAACATTCTTCATTCTAGAATAAAGCATTGCTTAATACATTGGTTGTTTCAATTAAATGTTATCTATTTTTACTTTACATTTTTTATTTTTCCCCCACGTTAGTTAAACAGAAACGTTGGCTTTTAGTTCCACTCTCAGAGCATGTGGCTAGTGTCGCTGCTCTTCTTTGGCAAAATATTTTGGTTAAATTGCATCTTCTCCCCATGCCTGGGGATATTTTTTAATGAGTTTTTAAGCCCACCGTTCAGAGTCTTGGCAAGATATTTCCTTGCAAACTTGGTGTTTTTTAAAAGTTTATTACATTTTCTTTATTATTAAAACTTAAATTTTGGCTGCTCACGGCAGCTGCCATTATCTCTGATCTACCAATATTGATAAGAATTCAGCCTTTCCATTATCTAGGAACTAATGACCTCAATGCGCCATGAGGCACTACATGCCTCGGTGGCATAACTAGTTAACAAATGAATGGGTCAAATATTAGTTCAACACACATTATAGCTACCAACACTGTGCAAGTGACAAGTGTACATATACAGTAGGTTTGTTTGATAATATTCTGGGTCTTGTGTAACTTTTCACCCAACCTGCAGGTTATTAGGAGACTCCAATGCTGGCTGAAGTGATTTTCTTCCCTGTATAGAAAATGTTTTTGAAGTCTCAATACAATGACATGCATCGCTCACCTTAACCTGTCGGTTCCAATGCGGTTGCATCTTGCCTGTATTTTTCCTCTCCGCAGAAATTTTTGTGTAAAATTAAACCAGTGCAGGATTAATACATTTGTAAAGTGGCAGAAGGCCTTGGCCATACAAAGATTTCTTAAAATGGTATTTAGCAGCATATCAGACTGATAGTCAACACATTGCTGGGCTTAAAAAAAAAAACCTATAGGGTTGTATTGTTTTGTGAAGCTGATTGCACTCGCAATTTTTAAAGGATTAATAAATGAAGCTTTATGTGCATGTGTATTATTTCACATGTGTTTGTACAACTTAGTGTTTGTGTCCCATAGCGATGGAACATGTGATGATATGTGCGGGAACCTATATTAAGCACGGGTCAGGGTAGATAAGGATGGTTACTGGCTTTGGGCTGTGCGCTAGTGCTAACAATAATAATATTCCGTTTTACATATTGATAAGCGCACCACTATGCATTTGTCAGGAAGAATAAACTGTCCCAGGCCCCATAGGATTTGTGTCCCGGGCATCCTCTAGGCTGGAGAATAGGCTGCTGGTAGAACGCTCTCATCATTGATTGTCTCAATGCAGAGGAAGGGCGCAGTCTTGGTAGCTTTTGATAACCAATTCCAGCATTCAGCAGGCGTAGTTATTAGTCATGCATCTTAGTCTACCCATATTTACTTTCAAAACACTTAATAAAATTAATAAAAGATTAGGTGTAAAATGAAATATATGTTTTCTACACAGGGCCGTGGTACAGTATCTGCAGCTCCTACACGCCGCTGTGGTTTAGCCTTCTGGGATCTTCCGTGTTGATAGACCCATTTGAATTTGCTGCCGGTATTAGCATTGGAAGCCCTGTAAAAAATAGGATTTTTTTATTACCAAATGCTTTAAATGAAATAATGTAAGCTGTCGGCCTTGTCAGCATGTCATTAAATAATTCTACAATTGTCCTTTCTGAGAATATAGATAATCGCATAAAGACAAATAGATCGCTTTTTACCACTATTATAATACACAAGCCAAGTTAACCTATAAACTGCGAATTATATATGCATGTTATCCATTGTAATTGTTGTTGTCTGGTAGATATAACGCCCACCATCATACATTGTTATGGATGGCAGAAGTAACTTTGGATCACCATCCTGCCCCCTCATAGACTTTCATTCAGTGCTTAGAGAAAAGGTCCCAGGACTCTAATAACATAAGGCTACAAGTTGGTGCAAGATTTACAGACGTTTCCACTCTGGACAAGTCTTAAAACACTTATTTTCTTCATTTCTGAAATTATTACACTGATCGCGTCATGTATCCAGAACTAAGTATAATAATTAAAAATTACCACAATAAAAAAGGCGCTCATACTGCATCCCACTGAGTACCAACTGACTCGGGCTTGGGTAATTAGTTCCCTCTCCCTCACGCTCCATGCCACTGTTCAAACTGCGGCCCACTGAGTGACATCAGAAACAGCATTGCTTTTACTATTCTTGTAATTTGCAATAGCGGTTAAATAGACTTTAATCTGTGTTTCCTCGTGGATATTCACACAGGTATGGTTAATATTGTTTATAGCACTATAATTGACAGTTATTGATTTATGATTATTTGTATATCTACATCTACTGTAAGTTATAAATGATAAATCCGTGTTCTCCACCTGGAATTAGTAAACTTTTCTTACAACTGTTATCAAAGGATATATAATGTAGAGTGCCTAACAAATCATCACTTAGTATTTGCATTTAGTAATAATACTGGACTTTGCTGTGACAGTATGAAAATATATCACCCCTACACTGTGAAAGCAAAGTTTAAACAGTTATAAAATTAGATTGCAAACCTAACTAAAAATAAATAATTTGTGAATGAATCATCTCAATCATGGTCATGTTGTGTTTCATTTATGCATAATGTTATTTTACAAGTTTTTTCCAATAAAACTTAATGTTAGCATTGTAAACATGTGCTTCTAACTACCAAACACATTAAAGATTAACATCTGACTACGGCCCTCATTCCGAGTTGTTCGCTCGGTAAAAATCTTCGCATCGCAGCGATTTTCCGCTTAATGCGCATGCGCAATGTTCGCACTGCGACTGCGCCAAGTAAATTTGCTATGCAGTTAGGAATTTTACTCACGGCTTTTTCATCGTTCTGGCGATCGTAATGTGATTGACAGGAAATGGGTGTTACTGGGCGGAAACAGGCCGTTTTATGGGCGTGTGTGAAAAAACGCTACCGTTTCCGGAAAAAACGCAGGAGTGGCCGGAGAAACGGAGGAGTGTCTGGGCGAACGCTGGGTGTGTTTGTGACGTCAAACCAGGAACGACAAGCACTGAACTGATCGCAGATGCCGAGTAAGTCTGGAGCTACTCAGAAACTGCTACGAGGTGTGTAATCGCAATATTGCGAATATGTCGTTCGCAATTTTAAGATGCTAAGATTCACTCCCAGTAGGCGGCGGCTTAGCGTGAGCAAATCTGCTAAAATCCGCTTGCGAGCGAACAACTCGGAATGAGGGCCTACATACGTTATGTTAAACGCATCATTAAAGCAATCATATCAAATGGCATTTTATTGCATAGTGCAAAAGTCCCCAGCAGGGCAGAAAAATTGTGATGTTTATTTCACAATGTTTCTATATATTGCTTAGTGCAATGCTGTTTCTGATGTCACTCAGTGGGCCGCAGTTTGAACAGTGGCATGGAGCGTGAGGGAGAGGGTACTAATTACCCAAGCCCGAGTCAGTTGGTACTCAGTGGGATGCAGTATGAGCGCCTTTTTTATTGTGGTAATTTTTAATTATTATACTTAGTTCTGGATACATGACGCAATCAGTGTAATAATTTCAGAAATTAAGAAAATAAGTGTTTTAAGACTTGTCCAGAGTGGAACGTCTGTAAATCTTGCACCAACTTGTAGCCTTATGTTATTAGAGTCCTGGGACCTTTTCTCTAAGCACTGAATGAAAGTCTATGAGGGGGCAGGATGGTGATCCAAAGTTACTTCTACCATCCATAACAATGTATGGTGGTGGGCGTTATATCTACCAGACAACAACAATTACAATGGATAACATGCATATATAATTCGCAGTTTATAGGTTAACTTGGCTTGTGTATTATAATAGTGGTAAAAAGCGATCTATTTGTCTTTATGCGATTATCTATATTCTCAGAAAGGACGATTGTAGAATTATTTAATGACATGCTGACAAGGCCGACAGCTTACACTATTTCATTTAAAGCATTTGGTAATAAAAAAAATCCTATTTTTTACAGGGCTTCCAATGCTAATACCGGCAGCAAATTCAAATGGGTCTATCAACACGGAAGATCCCAGAAGGCTAAACCACAGCGGTGTGTAGAAGCTGCAGATACTGTACCACGGCCCTGTGTAGAAAACATATATTTCATTTTACACCTAATCTTTTATTAATTTTATTAAGTGTTTTGAAAGTAAATATGGGTAGACTAAGATGCATGACTAATAACTACGCCTGCTGAATGCTGGAATTGGTTATCAAAAGCTACCAAGACTGCGCCCTTCCTCTGCATTGAGACAATCAAAGATGAGAGCGTTCTACCAGCAGCCTATTCTCCAGCCTAGAGGATGCCCGGGACACAAATCCTATGGGGCCTGGGACAGTTTAGTCTTCCTGACAAATGCATAGTGGTGCGCTTATCAATATGTAAAACGGAATATTATTATTGTTAGTGTGAAGGGGATTGCTCCCTTCTCCCCGGCGGCGGCGCGGCGGGCAGGTCCCAGTCTGGAGGGGCTTGCATCCGAAAGGATTCAAGCCCCTCCAATCACAGCGGCACATTTCAAACGGCGTGCCAAGCGTGAGCCAATCAGGGCTCGCGCCTTGGCCACCAATCGGAGCTCGCCGCTGCGAGCCAATCGGAGCTCGCCGCGTCATCGCTCCGCCCGCTCCCAGCACCATATAAGAGGAGCTGCGGAGCGGGAGCAGTCAGTCGAGCGGCGGACGGCGACGGGAGAAGAGCTCCAGCGGAAGACAGCGGGTCCGGCGGCGGCAGAGCAGCGGAAGAAGACATCGGCGGTGCGGGAGAAGACGTCGGCGGAGCAGAAGAAGACATCGGCGGTGCGGGAGAAGACGTCGGCGGAGCCAAGCAGGAAGGCAGAAGACGGCGACCAGTGACGGAAGTCCGGCGGAGAGTGCTGCAGCGTGTGGAGAGTAAAAGAGCTAACGAAGCTCCCCGCTGTAGCCTCTCCCTCTGCGACAGGTAGGCGGCTTTGGGCCACCTCCACATATGTATAAACCCTCCCTAGAGCACCAGGGACAGGCACTAGGCCTGCGGGGAGAGTCAGGCCCTGTCGGCCTGTGCGCCCAGTAGGCAGGCTCCGGCCTGTGCCCACACCAGGCCTCCGGCCTGTGCCCACACCAGGCCTCCGGCCTGTGCCCACACCAGGCCTCCGGCCTGTGCCCACACCCAGGCCTCCGGCCTGTGCCCCCAGAAGGCAGGCTCTGACCTGTGTCCACACCAGGCCTCCGGCCTGTGCCCACACCCAGGCCTCCGACCTGTGCCCCACACCCAGGCCTCCGGCCTGTGCCCCACACCCAGGCCTCCGGCCTGTGCCCCACACCCAGGCCTCCGGCCTGCGCCCCTCACCAGGCCTCCGGCCTGCGCCCCTCACCAGGCCTCCGGCCTGCGCCCCTCACCCAGGCCTCCGGCCTGCGCCCCTCACCCAGGCCTCCGGCCTGCGCCCCTCATTCAGGCTCCTGCCTGCGCCCTCTCCGGCTGGAAGTGGGCTGTGCAGCAGCTCTTGAGGGATCAGTGGCTGTTGTTTGAAGCCGACCGGCCCCACGCGGTGTATGGCCCAGGGGATTGGAAGTGTGGAGTAACGTTCCCGTCCCACACGTCGCCATCCCCCGGCCGTCGGGAGTGGGCCACCGTCTGCTTCAGACCCCCGTCCTTCATTGTGAGCCAAAGGCACCGGCCGGTGTCCAACATCTGGAAGGTAGGACTGGTAAATCGGGGTATACTGTTGGGCCGGGGAATTGTTCCACTGACTTGCCGGGTAGTGAACGTGATTAATTAGTCCGGTCTCTGTTTGATTGGGATAGAACCAGTAGCCTCCAGTTGTTTAAGTTAGTTTGTTTAGGCAGGCGTAGTTGGCTGTATCGTTGTTAGCCGTAGAGTAGCCTGCAGGTAGGGAGGCTGTTCTTCTTGCCCCAACAGGAGCGGAGAGGTGCGACAATCAAGGTGACCCGCAAGTTGGAAGTGAGTATCACCCTGTGCCTGTCTGTCTGTCTGTCATCCCCCCCCCGTATACCGGTCGGGAGGGTTTGCTCGCGGACGCGAGGACCCCCCTCTCACCACACAACGTGCGAGAGTGCGAGTGTGTGAGAATTGGGTAGCTGAGGCCTATTGGCCAGTGATGACCTTCTGCCCAGCCGGTGAAGGTCGCGGCTACCCCTGACGTGTCCCGTACTCAAGGCGGAGGTCGGGCGTACGTCTCAACCGGCATATCCCTCTCTTTCCAGACCCCCGTCGTCCGCGGTGAGGTGGTGTTCGTGCTGGTGCCTGGTCCAGAGAGCGGAGTCCCTACGCATCTGGATATCGTCTGTGACGGCGTTGCACAGGTGGGTGAAGTGACGACACCTGCACAGCGGCAGGCAGTATATCCTGGTTAGGCCGCTCACATTTGGCGTAGTCGGCAGGATGGACGGAGATCAGTCACTACCCACAGCCGAGAAGCCATGGACAGATGTGCCGAAACTACCCACTCGGAGAGGCTCGACTGCCAGCTCCACTGATGTGGTACCGAGGGGAACGGACGACGAGCGACGAAGGTCATCGCGTCGACTCAACGTCGGACCAGCCCTCGCCCACCTACCCCGTTACGACGGTCGCAATATGACCTTAGAGGACTGGAAGGCCCGACTAGAGGTGACGTTTCTTATTTATCGGGTGCCCGACGACCTGCTGGTGCCCCTCGCCCTGAATTCTCTGGAAGGCGAGGCTCGTCGGACGATTCTTTTACGACCCGACGATGAACGCGAGGAACTGGAGGAGATCTATAGTATCCTGGGGGATATCTATGGGGACACCTCCTCGGCGGGGACCCTCCGGCAGCGTCTGTTTGGCCGGTTCCAGAGGGAGGACGAGTCCATTCCCCAGTATGCCAACGCCCTCCAGGAGATGATGGGAGAAGTACGTCGGAAGGACCCCGATGGGTTTGGTGCACTCACCAACACCAGTCAGATATTGCGAGATCAGTTCGCCATGGGACTCAGGAACGTGCCCCTGAGGCAGGTGATGCTGGATAAGATATCCCAGGATGACACCCTGACCTTCCATCAGGTGGAAATCGATGCCGTAGCCAGGGACCGCAATGCCAATTACGGGCCACGCGCTGTCTTTCCCCAGTGGGTGCAGCCAATCTCCGCTCCCGTGGCTAGCAGGGAGACCAACCCATTAGAGACCTGTGTGCAAGACCTGAAAGAGGCCTTTCTCCGGGTGACCAAAGAGATGAGGGAAGAGGTCTCCCAGCTGAGGGAGGAGGTGTACCGGCGTGACCAGCGAGGCACGGAGTCCCGTGAGCGGGACACCAGGCGGCCCCGTGGACGAAGCACGGGACCCGACGGCCGTCCGGGAGAGGGCCGAGGCCCTCGTTGCTACCGCTGCCATCGGTACGGGCATATTGCACGGACCTGTACCGAAGCAATCCCGGAGGCGCAGTTAAACTGACCTCCCTCGCGGTAACGGGACCACCCGTGGGGGAGAGCGATGAGGGGAGATCAGCCATTAACGAACAGGCTGAATTGGTAGGAGAGTGCCCCGTGGTAGTCAGCCGCCTCGGTGGGAAAGACCAGTCCTGCCTGTTGGATACCGGCTCTCAAGTATCCACCATTTCCGAGGCCTGTTTCCTTGAACACTACGCCCACCTCAAAAGTGAGGTGTCCGAGAGCTTCATTACCCTCACGGCAGCTAATAACCTACCCATCCCCGTGGTGGGGGTGGTGTGGATGGAAATGGTGGTTTGTGGCCGAGAGCTGGGTAGGAAGGGGCTGCTGGTAGTCAGCAGCCCGGGGCTGAGCCATGGCCCAGTGATCCTCGGGATGAATGTACTCCGACATCTCGACCAGCTCTTGTTCCAGGAAAATGGGCCACACTATTGGAAGAATCTGGGAGTCCGGCGCCCCGTCCAGCAGGCTCTCAAACAAGTGGGGCGACGGGGGACCAGGGCCCTAGGGGCAATCGATGAGCACCTGGGTCTTTTGAAGGTCGGTCACCACCAGCGCCTGGAGTTGCCACCTCGCCAAGAGGTCCTGATCCCTCTGGAAGTACGGACTCATCAGAGCCTAAATGGCATGGAGGTGATGGTAGAGCCCACTGATGTGCTGAGGGTAGGGTCTGGAGTGATGGTGGCACGTACCGTGTCGGTGGTGACCGGGGGGAAGGTCTCCATCTGCCTTTGTAATCTCACCGATCAGCTTTGCCGAGTCCCGGCTGGGACAGTCATTGCTCAGGTGGTGGCGATTCACGAGGATAGCATTCAGGGTATGCGAAAACTCTCCCTACAGCCGGAGGCTTCCGAGGCATGGGCATTGTCTGTTCAAGTGGAGGAGCAGGAGGGGGCCTGCCCTGAGTGGAACGGTACAATAATCCGTACGCAGATGGACGTGTCGCTAGATGAGTGCGCGGCCGGGGATGTAGCCAAGCTGGACCAGATGCTCTGGAATCGTCAGAAGGTGTTCTCCCGGCATGAAGAGGATTTCGGGTATACGGAGGACCTACAGCATGAGATCCGTACCGGAGACGCCCCCCCGGTTCGGGAGCGGTATCGGCCGATACCGCCCCGGTTGTACCAAGAAGTAAAGAGCATGTTGCGTCAGATGCTGGACAACCACGTGATCCAGGAGAGCAAGAGTCCATGGGCTGCACCCATTGTCCTAGTCCGGAAGAAGGACGGGACTATCCGGTTCTGTGTGGATTACCGGAAGTTGAATAGTTGCACCGTCCGGGACTCTTACCCTCTCCCTAGGATTGAGGAGTCCCTAGCTGCACTGGGCAATGCAAAATTCTTTTCGACCCTGGACCTGGCCAGTGGGTACTGGCAAGTGCCGGTAGCTCCCCAGGATAGGGAGAAGACCGCATTCGTTACTCCCATGGGGTTGTTAGAATTTTGCCGCATGCCGTTCGGGTTGAACAATGCGCCCGCCACATTCCAGCGGATGATGGAGAGGTGCTTGGGAGACTTGAATTTTGAGGCCTTGCTGATTTACCTGGACGACATCATCGTGTTCGCCGCGACCTTGGAGGAACACTTTGCTCGACTCGACATGGTTCTTCAACGGTTGGAGGAGTACGGCCTGAAGCTCAAGCCCCGGAAGTGCCACCTGTTGAAATCCAGTTTGGAGTACCTCGGGCACGTGGTGTCACGCGATGGGGTGTACCCAACCCCCAGCAAGGTGGCGGCCATCCAAGAATGGAAGGTGCCCACCACTGTCACGGAATTGCGGGCATTCCTGGGTTTGGTGGGGTACTACCGACGCTTCATCAAGGATTTCGCCCGGATTGCGGAACCCCTACATGCCTTGCTTCGAGGGATTGCGACCACGAAGAGAGCTGCCCTGGAGACTTGGGGAGAAGCGCAGAACCTGGCCTTTGACCGACTGAAGGCAAGTCTCACTGAGGCTCCGGTGTTGGGGTACGCAGATTTTGAGAAGCCCTTCGTTCTATACACGGATGGAAGTCTGCAGGGGTTGGGCGCGGTCTTGGCTCAGGTTCAGGATGGGCAGGAGCGGGTGATTGCTTACGGCAGTCGTAGCCTGCGAGAGACCGAAAGGAACCCCGACAACTACAGTTCCTTCAAGTTGGAATTGCTGGCAGTGGTGTGGGCCGTGACCGAGAAATTTGCGGAGTACTTGACCGCCGCTCACGTGGATATTTTTACAGACAACAACCCCCTGGCATACCTGGAGACCGCCAAGTTAGGCGCCTTGGAGCAACGGTGGGTGGCCAGGTTGGCCAAGTTCTCCTACAAGATTCGCTATCGATCGGGGAAGAGCAATACCAACGCGGATGCCCTGTCTCGCTTTCCAGTGGAAACCCCTGAACCTGGTGGAGAAGAAGATGACTGCGGAGAAGAAATGCCGGATCTCACTCGTGTGCGGCAGCCCGTGGGCGGAGAGTTGTGTCGACAGGACGCCCGGACTGCCTTACTTAGGTACACGGAGACGGACTGGGCACAGGAACAGCAGGCCGACGAAGGTTTGGACCTCATTCGACAGTGGGTAGAGGGGTCATATGCCATCTCGCCGGGAGCAGGATGGGCTGACCGCGTTCTGTAGGAAGGTGGTGCGTCGTTGGGACCAATTGCGGGTCTGCGCTGGTACCCTACGGAGACAATGCTACTTGGAACAGGAAATGCGTACTGTTGAGCAGGTGGTCGTGCCAGAAGCCCGGGTGCGGTCAGTGGTGGAAGAGGCGCACGAGCAGGGGGCCCATTTGGGACCCTATAAAACATACCATTGGTTGAGACGCCAATATTTCGCCCCCCGGCTGCAAGCGGTCGTGGACCAGGTATGTCGTGAGTGCAGGAGGTGTGCGGTAGTTAAGCCGCAGGAACAACATGTGCCCATCCAGACGATCCGGACCAGTCGGCCGCTGGAAATGTTGATGATCGACTACGTGTTGATCGGGGAGTCAGTAAGTGGACACCAGTATGCCCTGGTAATGACTGACCACTTCACTAAATTCACGGTAGTGGTCCCCACCCGGAACCAGACTGCGGAGTCAGCAACACGAGCGATCGTCGAACATTTCATTCGGCAGTACGGTTGCCCCGAGCGGATCCATTCGGATCAAGGGGCCTGTTTCCAGGGTCAGCTGATGGAACGCCTCTGCCAGCTTTATGGCGTTCAAAAGTCCCGCACAACACCTTACCACCCGCAAGGGAATGGCGCCTGCGAGAGATTTAACCGGACTCTGCTGCAGATGCTCCGCGTGTTGGAACGAGCTGAGAAGCAGCGATGGCCCGAACATGTTCAGGAACTGGTCTGGACTTATAACAACAGAGTCCATCACACCACGGGATTTTCCCCTTTTTTTTTGCTGTTCGGTCGACCAGGACGGGAGGCACATGACTTACAACTGTCCGGGACTGAAGAGGGAACGCCCCTCGCCCCTGCCGAATGGGTCGAGGACCACCGCCTGCGGCTGAAGGCGGCACACGAGTTGGCTGGGAGGCTGATCGCAGACCACCAGCATCCACCTGTGAGGTCCCACGAGCCTGGGTCGCTGGCCATGGGCCAGCGAGTGTTGGTGCGAGAGGTTCGCCCAGGGGGGAAACTGTCAGAACAGTGGGAAGTTACCCCGTACCTTGTGCGCCGTCGCTTGGCCCCAGGTGGGCCTGTGTATCAAGTGGAGTCTACTGATGGGACGGGACGCCTGCGCACGTTACATCGGAGTGAGCTGCGACCTTGTCCGTTCCTGGATCCGGTGAGCGGGGCTGAGTCCCCTGTAGCGGAGGACGGGGTGGGGGCCCCTGCCTGGGAAGCTCCGGCCCCTCTGTCAGACGAGGAATGGTGGTCGCCGGTCGAGGAGAATCGGCCTGAGGATGCATCGGAGCCTCAACCCCCAGCCGATGTGGTTGCCTCCCCCCTACCAAGACGCTCTCTGCGTTCAAATAGGGGCGTCCCGGGCCCTCGCTACGCGGACCCGAACTTTGTGTGGTCGGACTCTTGCTTTGTGGGGACCACAAAGGACAAAGGGGGGGGGAAATGTGAAGGGGATTGCTCCCTTCTCCCCGGCGGCGGCGCGGCGGGCAGGTCCCAGTCTGGAGGGCCTTGCATCCGAAAGGATTCAAGCCCCTCCAATCACAGCGGCACATTTCAAACGGCGCGCCAAGCGTGAGCCAATCAGGGCTCGCGCCTCGGCCACCAATCGGAGCTCGCCGCGGCGAGCCAATCGGAGCTCGCCGCGTCATAGCTCCGCCCGCTCCCAGCGCCATATAAGAGGCGCTGCGGAGCGGGAGCAGTCAGTCGAGCGGCGGACGGCGACGGGAGAAGAGCTCCAGCGGAAGACAGCGGGTCCGGCGGCGGCGGCGGCAGAGCAGCGGAAGAAGACATCGGCGGTGCGGGAGAAGACGTCGGCGGAGCAGAAGAAGACATCGGCGGTGCGGGAGAAGACGTCGGCGGAGCCAAGCAGGAAGGCAGAAGACGGCGACCAGCGACGGAAGTCCGGCGGAGAGTGCTGCAGCGTGTGGAGAGCAAAAGAGCTAACGAAGCTCCCCGCTGTAGCCTCTCCCTCCGCGACAGGTAGGCGGCCTTGGGCCACCTCCACATATGTATAAACCCTCCCTAGAGCACCAGGGACAGGCACTAGGCCTGCGGGGAGAGTCAGGCCCTGTCGGCCTGTGCGCCCAGTAGGCAGGCTCCGGCCTGTGCCCACACCAGGCCTCCGGCCTGTGCCCACACCAGGCCTCCGGCCTGTGCCCACACCCAGGCCTCCGGCCTGTGCCCCCAGAAGGCAGGCTCTGGCCTGTGCCCACACCAGGCCTCCGGCCTGTGCCCACACCCAGGCCTCCGACCTGTGCCCCACACCCAGGCCTCTGGCCTGTGCCCCACACCCAGGCCTCCGGCCTGTGCCCCACACCCAGGCCTCCGGCCTGCGCCCCTCACCAGGCCTCCGGCCTGCGCCCCTCACCAGGCCTCCGGCCTGCGCCCCTCACCCAGGCCTCCGGCCTGCGCCCCTCACCCAGGCCTCCGGCCTGCGCCCCTCATTCAGGCTCCTGCCTGCGCCCCCTCCGGCTGGAAGTGGGCTGTGCAGCAGCTCTTGAGGGATCAGTGGCTGTTGTTTGAAGCCGACCGGCCCCACGCGGTGTATGGCCCAGGGGATTGGAAGTGTGGAGTAACGTTCCCGTCCCACACATCGCCATCCCCCGGCCGTCGGGAGTGGGCTACCGTCTGCTTCAGACCCCCGTCCTTCATTGTGAGCCAAAGGCACCGGCCGGTGTCCAACATCTGGAAGGTAGGACTGGTAAATCGGGGTATACTGTTGGGCCGGGGAATTGTTCCACTGACTTGCCGGGTAGTGAACGTGATTAATTAGTCCGGTCTCTGTTTGATTGGGATAGAACCAGTAGCCTCCAGTTGTTTAAGTTAGTTTGTTTAGGCAGGCGTAGTTGGCTGTATCGTTGTTAGCCGTAGAGTAGCCTGCAGGTAGGGAGGCTGTTCTTCTTGCCCCAACAGGAGCGGAGAGGTGCGACAATCAAGGTGACCCGCAAGTTGGAAGTGAGTATCACCCTGTGCCTGTCTGTCTGTCTGTCATCCCCCCCCCGTATACCGGTCGGGAGGGTTTGCTCACGGACGCGAGGACCCCCCTCTCACCACACAACGTGCGAGAGTGCGAGTGTGTGAGAATTGGGTAGCTGAGGCCTATTGGCCAGTGATGACCTTCCGCCCAGCCGGTGAAGGTCGCGGCTACCCCTGACGTGTCCCGTACTCTAGGCGGAGGTCGGGCGTACGTCTCAACCGGCATATCCCTCTCTTTCCAGACCCCCGTCGTCCGCGGTGAGGTGGTGTTCGCGCTGGTGCCTGGTCCGGAGAGCGGAGTCCCTACGCATCTGGATATCGTCTGTGACGGCGTTGCACAGGTGGGTGAAGTGACGACACCTGCACAGCGGCAGGCAGTATATCCTGGTTAGGCCGCTCACATTAGCACTAGCGCACAGCCCAAAGCCAGTAACCATCCTTATCCACCCTGACCCGTGCTTAATATAGGTTCCCGCACATATCATCACATGTTCCATCGCTATGGGACACAAACACTAAGTTGTACAAACACATGTGAAATAATACACATGCACATAAAGCTTAATTTATTAATCCTTTAAAAATTGCGAGTGCAATCAGCTTCACAAAACAATACAACCCTATAGGTTTTTGTTTTTTTGTAAGCCCAGCAATGTGTTGACTATCAGTCTGATATGCTGCTAAATACCATTTTAAGAAATCTTTGTATGGCCAAGGCCTTCTGCCACTTTACAAATGTATTAACCCTGCACTGGTTTAATTTTACACAAAAATTTCTGCAGAGAGGAAAAATACAGGCAAGATGCAACCGCATTGGAACCGACAGGTTAAGGTGAGCGATGCATGTCATTGTATTGGGACTTCAAAAACATTTTCTATATAGGGAAGAAAATCACTTCAGCCAGCATTGGAGTCTCCTAATTACCTGCAGGTTGGGTGAAAAGTTACACAAGACCCAGAATATTATCAAACAAACCTACTGTATATGTACACTTGTCACTTGCACAGTGTTGGTAGCTATAATGTGTGTTGAACTAATATTTGACCCATTCATTTGTTAACTAGTTATGCCACCGAGGCATGTAGTGCCTCATGGCGCATTGAGGTCATTAGTTCCTAGATAATGGAAAGGCTGAATGCTTATCAATATTGGTAGATCAGAGATAACGGCAGCTGCCGTGAGCAGCCAAAATTTAAATTTTAATAAAGAAAATGTAATAAACTTTTAAAAAACACCAAGTTTGCAAGGAAATATCTTGCCAAGACTCTGAACTGCGGGCTTAAAAACTCATTAAAAAATGTCCCCAGGCATGGGGAGAAGATGCAATTTAACCAAAATATTTTGCCAAAGAAGAGCAGCGACACTAGCCACATGCTCTGAGAGTGGAACTAAAAGCCAACGTTTCTGTTTAACTAATGTGGGGAAAAAATAAAAAATGTAAAGTAAAAATAGATAACATTTAATTGAAACAACCAATGTATTAAGCAATGCTTTATTCTAGAATGAAGAATGTTTTTGTTGCATTTTAAGATCAAACAAATGCAGCTTGACATTTGAACAAGAAAATTATGCATGAGAATGCAAAAAAATAAAAATAAAAATAAATTACAACTTGTTTTGTACATATATATCTATGCATATAATATATACATATAGGACATATGTCAGAACATGATCTAATTTTAAACATGTCATTTGTGATTTTATGCGTGAGAATGTAAAAAAGTTCAACTTGTTTTGTACATATATATGTATACATATAGGAAACATGTCTGCACATTACAGTTCAACTTGTTTTGTACATATATATGTATACATATAGGAAACATGTCTGCACATTACCTTATTTTAAATATGTAATTTGTGATTTTTCAGCATCAAAGCTTAAGGTAAGTCAATTCAAGGTATATATATATATATATATATATATATATATATATACACAATGTATGTGGGAACCATCAGACCTCCGGCTGTTGTTGAACTATACATACCAGTATGCCCTGCAACAGTTTTTTGGTATGTATTCACTAAGCAGGGATAACACTGTTCAACCCAATTTACCAAAAAGTTACAGCAGAGAAACCCTCTAAATGATATATTTTAATTGTAATAAACAGTAACTAATATTTGGGCCTTCAATTTGTTAACTAGTTATGCCACGGAGGCATGTAGTGCCTCATGGCTCATTGTGGTCACTAGTTCCTAGATCATCTTTAAAACATGGGGAGGTGAACCTTCAGTCCTCGATCTGTTGTTCAACTACACATACCAGTATGCCCTGCAACAGTTTTGCCTCATTGTCTATGCATTTTGGTATGTATTCACTAAGCATGGATAACCCTGTTCAACCCAAATTACCAAAAGATTACAGCAGAGAAACCCTCTAAATGATATGTTTTAATTGTAATAAACAGTAACTAATATTCGACCCATCAATTTGTTAACTAGTTATGCCACAGAGGCATGTAGTGCCTCATGGCTCATTGTGGTCATTAGTTCCTAGATCATCTTTAAAACATGGGGAGGTGAACCTTCAGTCCTCGAGCTGTTGTTGAACTACACATACTAGCATGCCCTGCAACAGTTTTGTTTCATTGTTAATGTAAGCATTTTGCTATATCAATTTGTTAACTAGTTATGCCACAGATGCATGTAGTGCCTCATGGCTCATTGAGGTCATTAGTTCCTAGATAATGGAAAGGCAGAATTCTAATATTCACCCATCAAATTGTTAACTAGTTATGCCACAGAGGCATGTAGTGCCTCATGGCTCATTGTGATCATTAGTTCCGAGATCATTTCCAATTCACCCATCAATTTGTTAACTAGTTATGCCGCAGAGGCATGTAGTGCCTCATGGCTCATTGTGGTCAACCGTTTGCAAAAAATAACGTGCGATAAATGTCAAAGTACAGCTTGTTGTGCACATATATACGTATGCATATATGAATCTTGTCTGAACATGTTCCAGCACTGTTGTATAATAATTAGGTTTTAATCGTTATAAACAGAAACTAATATTCGGTCCATCAATTTGTTAACTAGTTATGCCACAGAGGCATATAGTGCCTCATGGCTCATTGAGGTCGGTCCATCAATTTGTTAACTAGTTATGCCACAGAGGCATGTAGTGCCTCATGGCTCATTGTGGTCATTAGTTCCTAGATTATCTTTAAAATATGGGGAGGTGAACCATCAGACCTCCGGCTGTTGTAGAACTACAGATACCAGTATGCCCTGCAACAGTTTTGCCTCATTGTCTAAGTATTTTGGTATGTATTCACTAAGCAGGGATAACCCTGTTCAACCCAATTTACCAAAAGGTTACAGCAGAGAGACCCTCTAAATGATATGTTTTAATTGTAATAAACAGTAACTAATATTCGGCCCATCAATTTGTTAACTAGTAATGCCACAGATGCATATAGTGCCTCATGTCTCATTGAGGTAATTAGTTCCTAGATAATGGAAAGGCAGAATTCTAATATTCACCCATCAAATTGTTAACTAGTTATGCCACAGAGGCATGTAGTGCCTCATGGCTCATTGTGATCATTATTTCCTAGATCATTTCCAATTCACCCGTCATTTTTTGTTTTGCACATATATATGTATGCATATATGAATCGTGTCTGAACATGTTCCAGCACTGTTGTATAATAATTATGTTTTAATCGTTATAAACAGAAACTAATATTCGGTCCATCAATTTGTTAACTAGTTATGCCACAGAGGCATATAGTGCCTCATGGCTCATTGAGGTCATTAGTTCCTATCATTAGTTCCTAGATAATGGAAAGGTAGAATTCTAATATTCGACCATCAATTTGTTAAGTAGTTATGCCACAGAGGCATGTAGTGCCTCATGGCTCATTGAGGCCGGTCCATCAATTTGTTAACTAGTTATGCCACAGAGGCATGCCGTGCCTCATGTCTCATTGAGGTCATTAGTTCCTAGATAACGGAAAGGCTGAATTCTAATATTCGCCCATCAATTTAACTAGTTATGCCGCAGAGGCATGTAGTGCCTCATGGCTCGTTGTGGTCAACCGTCTGCAAAAATAACGTGCGAGAATGTATAAGTACAGCTTGTTTTGCACATATATATGTATGCATATATGAATCATGTCTGAACATGTCTCAGCACTATTGTGTAATATAAATTAGAATTTTCTAAATGCTCTTTAATTCATAATAAAAAAGATAAAAGCTATGTAGTATTGCTATTAAATATTCCACATGGGCTTGAAAAACTTTTGAAACTGTGTTTGTTATTTTGGATGTTTACATTAATAACCAGATGCTTTTGTTATATGGTCATTAAAATCAATACACTTTTTTAAATCAGTACCAGTTGTGACATGGCATGAATTTTTAACTGCTGGAATGTGAGAACCCTTTTGTGCTTCCATGCATCTAAGAAAATGGACACGGTCATTAAAATCAATATGCTTTTTAAATCAGTACCATGTGTGACATGGTATGATTTTTAAATAGTACCATATGTGACATGGCATGAAGTTTCAGCTGCTGGAATGTAAGAACATTTTGTGTTACTTTAAAATATATCTTTTTTTTGTGTGTGTCATATGTGACATTCTTTTCAAAGCAATTATCTTTTAATACAGTTTAATATCGAGCTCTATAAATTTTATATTACATTTTATATAAAAGCGATATCAAACACTATAATTTAATATTAAAGGGGGCGTGCCCCAGGAGAAAGGGGGCGTGGTACCTGTCACTTTGACAGAAAGGTGGTCTTTCTCTACTGGCTTATCATACGTTTGCAAATGTACTGCATGTAACTGAGTACTCTGCATTTTATTATCATGTATGATACAGTGGGGCAAAAAAGTATTTGGACAGCCACCAATTGTGCAAGTTGACCCACTTAAAAAGATGAGAGAGGTCTGTAATTTCCATCATAGGTACACTTCAACTGTGAGAGACAGAATCTGAAAAAAAACCAAAAACCAGGAAATCACATTGTATGATTTTTTAAACAGTTTACTTGTATATTCTTGTGGAAAATAAATATTTGGACACCTACCAAGCAGCAAGATTTCTGGCTCTCACAGACCTGTTACTTCTTCTTCTTTAAGAAGCTCTTCTATCCTCCACTCGTTACCTGTATTAATAGCACCTGTTTCAACTGGTTATCTGTATAAAAGATACCTGTCCACACCCTCAAACAGTCAGACTACTACCTCTCCACCATGGCCAAGACCAGAGAGCTGTCTAAGGACACCAGGGACAAAATTCTAGAGCTGCACAAGGCTGGGATGAGCTACTCGACAATAGGCAAGCAGCTTGGTGAGAAGAGATCAACTGTTGGCACAATTATTAAAAAATGGAAGAAATACAAGATCACTGACAATTTCCCTCGACCTGGGGCTCCATGCAAGATCTCACCTCGTGGGGTATCAATGATCTTCAGAACGGTGAGGAATCAGCCCAGAGCTACACGGGGGGACCAGGTTAATGACCTCAAGAGAGCTGGGACCACAGTCACAAAGGTTACCATTAGTAACACACTACGTCGTCATGGATTGAAATCCTGCAGCGCCCGAAAGGTCCCCCTGCTTAAGCCATCACATGTCCAGGCCCGTCTAAAGTTTGCCAGTGACCATCTGGATGATCCAGAGGAGGATTGGGAGAATGTAATGTGGTCAGATGAGAGCACAATCGAACTTTTTGGTATAAACTCCACTCGCCGTGTTTGGAGGGAGAAGAATGATGAATGGCGTCCCAAGAACACCATACCCACTGTGAAGCATGGGGGTGGAAACATCATGCTTTGGGGCTGCTTTTCTGCAAAGGGGACAGGACGACTGATCCGTATTAAAGAGAGATTGAATGGCGCCATGTATCGTGAGATTTTGGTCAAAAACCTACTTCCCGCAGTAAGAGCATTGAAGATGGAACGTGGCTGGGTCTTCCAGCATGACAATGACCCCAAACACACCGCCCGGGCAATTAAGGAGTGGCTCCGTAAGAAGCATTTCAAGGTCCTGGAGTGGCCTAGACAGTCTCCAGACCTCAACCCAATATAAAATCCGTGGAGGGAGTTGAAAGTCCGTGTTGCCCGGCGACGGCCCCAAAACAAGACAGATCTAGAGAAGATCTGTATGGAAGAGTGGGACAAAATACCTGCTACAGTGTGTGCAAACCTGGTCAAGAACTACAGGAAACGTTTCACCTCTGTAATTGCTAACCGAGGTTATATTACAAAGTATTGAGTTAAACTTTTTGATTGTCCAAATATTTATTTTCTGCAAGAATATACAAATAAATTGTTTAAAAATCATACAATATGATTTCCAGATTCTGTCTCTCACAGTTCAAGTCTATGATGGAAATTACAGACCTCTCTCATCTTTTTAAGTGGGTCAACTTGTACAATCGGTGGCTGTCCAAATACTTTTTTGATTGCAGCACTAACACAAATAATCCACAAAACATAAAAATATATGTCAGATAAAATAGTAGATAAGCAATGGATGGGAATAAAAATATCAAATTTAATGAATAATAAATAATAATAATAATAATCATAATAAGTTTCACACATTCAAATTCTTGGGCCAAAAGCTAAATGGACCTCACCCAAATAATGTATACATGCAGTGTACTCACCCTCAGCCACCTACTTTGACCACAACATCTCCATCTACTTGACTGGACCAACCAGTGGACTTTGCCAATAAGATGACTTGTCTAGGACATTTATACCTATTATTGTTTTGGAGTGGACTTACCTCAGACACCGTATCTACTTGAGGGCTCCAACTATGTATGACAAGTAACATTTTCCTTAAGGATTACCCATCTATCAGTGATTGGACATGGTAATTATGCACCATTGTGAGGTAGTCCTATATTTATAGAGGAGGCTTAGTCTCAGTTATTTCCTGAATAACGGGCTCCAGAGGTATACAAAGGAACAGACAAAAAAACAGAAAACCAGGTGCTCCTAAAAAGCAAACCACTTGCTGCTTGCTCAAAGAGTTGAGATGCTGGTTCCCAATTACAAAAGTACGCAACAAAACAAACAGAAAAAAAGCAAATGCAATGAGCGCAAATTGAGTCAAAAATGTATTAAAGGTTAAAATAAGAAAGGGTTATACCTCAATCTATTTATTTATTATTCTATTTATTAACAGCGTCTTATATAGCAGCATATTCTGTTGCGCTTTGCAATTGGAACTACAGTAATAGAACAAAACTGGGTAATAACAGACAGTCATAGAGGAAGGAAGACCCTGCTCACAAGTTTACAATCTATAGTGAAATAGGCATTGATATACAAGGATAGGTGCTATCTATTGCATAGGTTCTTAATGGGCTGTAAAGTGAAGAAAGACAATCTATAGTGAAATAGGCATTGTGATGTTATGTGTACTGTACAGACGGGATGTAATTGGATAGAGAGGCATACAGTAGAAAGTTATGTGGGTGAGTCAGGAATTTGATAAGCTTGTCTGAAGAGGTGAGTTTTCAGGTAATGTTTGAAGGTTTGGAGATTAGAGGTGAGTCTTATTGTGTGTGGTAGGATATTTCAGCGAGTGGGCGGAGCCCCGGAAAAAGTCCTGTCATTTTGAGTGTGAACAAGTAATGCGTGTGGCTGAGAGACGCAGATCTTGTGCAGAGCGGAGAGGTCTGGTAGGGAGATGTTTTGAGATGTGTGAAGAGATGTATGTGGTGCAATTTGGTTAACAGCGTTGTATGTAAGTAAAAGTATTTATATTTAGAATACCGGTAACCAATAGAGAGACTGACAAAGCGGATCTGCAGATGATGAACATTTAGAGAGGAAGATTAGCCTTATAGTTGCATTCAAAATGGAATGTAGTGATGAAAGCCTATTTTTTGGAAGATCAGTAGACTATTGCAATAATCGATGCGTGAGATAATGAGACATGGATTAGATTTTTCGCTATGTTCTGTGTAAGATATGGTTGTATTTTGGATATGTTTCTTAGATTCATGTAACCTGATTTTGAGACAGATTAAATGTGGGAAACAAAGGACAGTTCAGAGTCGAGGATGACACCTAGGCAGCGAGCTTGTGGGTAGGGTTGATTGATAAGTTATCAACAGTGATAGAGATATCAGGCTGGTAACTATTATTGGCCACTGGAAATATAATTAATTCTGTTTTAGAAATATTAAGTTGGAGGTGGCGAGATGTCATCCAAGATCAAATGGCAGAAAGGCATTCAGTGACGCGGCCCAATACAGATGGTGACAAATCTGAAGAGGATAGGTAGATTTGAGTATCATCTGCATACAGGTGATACTGAAATATAAAGGAGCTGTTTAGTTTGCCAAGAGATGTGGTATAGATTGAGAAAAGCAGAGGACCTAAGACTGAGCCTTGTGGTACTCTAACTGATAGAGGTAGCGAAGAGGAGGTAGATTCAGAGAAACGGACACTGAAAGAGCAATTAGATAGGCAGAATGAGAACCAAGAAAGGGCTGTGTCCTGAAGACCGTATGAGAAGAGAGTGGTCAATAGTGTCAAAAGCAGCAGAGAGATCTAGGAGAATAAGTAGAGAGAAATGTCCTTTAGATTTAGCAGTGACCAAATCCTTCACTACCTTACTCAGTGCTGTTTCTGTGGAGTGTTGGACACGAAATCCTGACTGAAATAGGTCCAATAAGTTGTGGGAGTTAAGAAAGTGTGTGAGGCGAGTGTAGGCAAGTCTCTCAAGTAGTTTGGAGACACATGGGAGCTGAGAGATGGGATGGTAGTTTGAGAGAGTGGGTCAGAATTTTGTTTTTTCAGAATGGGAGTAATCATTGCATGCTTGTACAGAGAAGGAAAGATACCAGTAGAGAGAGAGAGAGATTACAGATTTTAGTTAAAGTTGGGATGAGCACAAGAGACAGAGCTTTACTTATTTGTGAAGGTATAGAGTCAAGGGGAGAGGTAGTAGAGTAGGCAGATGAGAAGAGTGCAGATACTTTATCTTCATTTGCAGGATTAAATGAAGAGAAGATGTCAGAGGGTTCAGGATGGGAATTGAGTAGGTCACTTGCCGTGGAAGAGCATACCATGTCATTGTGGATCTTATCAATCTTGTCCTTGAAATAGGAAGCGAGATCTTGTGCATTAATAGTAGCTTGTGGGATTGGTGAGGAAGGCATAAGAAGTTATTTAAATCTATGAAAAAGTTGCTTGGGGTTGGAGGCTTGAGCAGATATCCAAGACCGTGGTCTGTACTTTTGTGAGTAGCATGGCCGTGCATAAACTTAAATTCTAAAATATTTTCCACCAGGCGTCCACAAGAATCTAAAAGGGAAGATATTAGACTTAAAAGCAAGTTTCAAAAGAGAATAATGAAAAGAACTCGAGAGGCTAAGCAAAGGTGGAAAATCCTGACAGACACAAACAGGATTGATCTTCTTACATATCCTAATATGGGCAATCTCAGAACTGATTTATGCAATAGTTGCCTAACTTTCAAAATCTGAGTTGACACCATACTTTATCTCCCACTTTGAGGTTACAGGATCTTCTATGTTTATTAACCTTCCATCGATCTCCTGCCAAAATGAGAAGCAAGACCATAAACTCCTACTGACATCTCCTCCTGAGATAACGCAAATAAAAAAAAACTATAGGATCAAGTCCATATTTGCAAAAAAAATGTAAAAATTCCTTAAGCAACATATATCATGTTATTATATGCAAACTCAGTCAAAGGTAAAAAAGTTGACCAATTATTCTGGTGTTGCACTTGCAACACATAAAACCTCAACAATTGCCCCAAAGTCTGGTTAACCGGCTCCATCTGTCTGTTAGTCTGGGGATGTTATGCAGATTAAAAACTCAGATTTACTCCCAGCAATAAACAATAAGACCTTAAGAAACTGGCCACAACTTGCGTTCCTCTCTATGAAATTATGTTACTAGGAATCCCATACCACTGGAAAATGTTGGAAACAAAAAGGTTTGTTATTTTCTTAGCTGAGGATAGTCCTGATAGAGTGACAAAATGTTCCATCTTAGAAAATCTGTCCACTACTACCCAGATAATAGTGAAACCCATAGATGTAGTGGGTTCCACAATAAAATTTATAGACAGGTGCATCCATGGTGTAACAGATATGGGAAGTGGAGTAAGAGGACCCACCAGCTGACCTCTAGGTACAGCCACAATCTGGACAGACAAGCACAAAATCTCTAGCGTCTTCTTTTAAGGGTGGGCCACCAAACATACAGAGACAACCAATTAAATGTTTTGAAAATACCAGGATTGCCAGCCTGATACATTATTAGAAAATAATCACCTTCTGCAATGAATCTGGAACAAACAACTAATTAGCAGGCAATTCAGGAGGAATATGCGTTTGATCAGACCTTTCGTTCAGCCAGGTCCTTAGCAAGACCCAATAAGATCTTCTCAGATGGAAAGACCTGTTCCCAAAAGGGAACCTTGAGGATCTGATAAACCACTTTTCCAGATTCCCAGCGACATAGGGGCAGATGTACTAAACCTTGGAGAGAGATAAAGTGGAGAGGATTACCCATCAACCAATCATCTCCTAATGGTCAGTTTTCAAACATAGCCTGTAACATGGCAGTTAGGAGCTGATTGGCTGGTTATTTACCTCTCTCCACTTTATATCTCTCTAAGACTTAGTACATCTGCCCCATAGCCTATAACAGCCTTTCATTTAGGAACAGATAAATTAAACAAATGCCGCTTAGGTAAACGATTCCCAGGTAGATCAATTGCACAGTCATATGGGCGATGCATACAGTAAACTTCTTACTGAGCACATCTTCAAATTCCACATAATGACCTAGTAGTCCTGTAACATTGGATAATAATCATTTAATCGGAAGAGTCAAACTTGACGTCCTACAATTTGAACTCCATTGAGCGATCTGTCCTGTCTCCCAATCAGTCATAGGGGTATATGTATGAAGCCGGGATACCCTATCACTACTGGAAAAAAAACGTAGGGGTTAATTTACTATGCTCCGTCTTTGCCCTAGTTGGCAAACAAGGGAGCGTTAGGGCATTTTTTTCAAACACAGAAAATGACTAAAGAACGAACACGGGAGTACAGGGACATATGATCAAATACACCATCGGCCAAACTCGGATGTTCTTTCCATAGACAACACTGAAAAACGGCTATTTTCCTAGAATAGTTACTACAAACACACCCCGTGTATTGCGCAAACTCAGATCACAATGCACTTTTCAAAGAGAATTCTCTCTCAGCAGGGTGTGTAGAGAAGACTGCACGGGTCAGTGAGATCTGTACAGTGCTTCCAAAGTGCAAAAATGGGTAAAAAATAGAACAAAGCAACTATATACCCCCTTCCCCCATAAGCATAACCAGCCCCAGACTCTTTGAGACAGTCCTTGTTCTAAAAATACAGGGGGAAAATGCATAGGGTTTCCCTGTATTTAAAGAACCAGAACTAGGCTCTTTGACTGGTTCTGGTTCCAAAAATATGGGGGATTCCTGGAGGAGTGGGGACACCCCCAATAAAGGAGTGCACCCTCCAGGGCACCCAATGCCAGGGCTTTCACATGTAAAAATCTGATTTAATATTATTTTTAACAGGTGGAACTACAGGTCTCAGCAAGTCTCCCCTGCATGCTGGTACTTGGAGAACCACAAGTACCAACAGTTGGGGCATTAAAAGGCCCTGGTACCTGTAGTCGCCCTTTAAAATAAATATTACAATAAACAGTACACAACACACTGTAGTAAGTACAACTTAAATAAAGCATACATGCACACTCACACTCACATGCATACACTCACACATACTTACCTACTTTCCCTGTAGTCCTTTGGTTCACTTCTCTGGTAGAAATACACATCACCTAAAAAGATATCAATACTCACCTATTCCACTGTAGATCGGTCCTCTTCGTTCAATGTAGGTATCCAAGGGTTTAAAAAAGAAAGAATTCTATACCCACACTAAGTCCTAGTGACTTGTGTCACTAGAAGAACCACCAGCCCGGGAGTGCCATGCAGTGCCGCTTTGCTGATTAGCTATGTGCTTCTGCGCTGTCAGTCAGCGGTTCCCCCCCATAGAAGTCTATTGAGGTAACCACGGCTATGTGGTAAACCACAAGGTCAATTGAGGTTAGTCTTGTGGTGGACCTCAATTGATCTTCTGGTTTACACCTGTATGTCTACATGAAACACAGAGGAATAATCTTTCATGTTCTTCTGTGCTTTTACATCTTATTCCCTCCCTATGACTACCTGACACCCAGAGGAATCCGTGGTGGTCATACTGTGGTCAGGAGATTAATTTAATAAAAAACACTGGGATCTGGCCATCCATTATTGCAGCCCATCAGTCTATTGGTACACAAATCTTTGCCGGCTCCTAGGGATCCTGAACAGAGGTGCTTCCTGGCTAATGCCCCTCCTGCTCTGTGATTAAGGGTGCCCAGCATCCCTACCTAGAGCATAGCCAGATAAAGGAGGGGTTTGTGTGTGTGCAGAAGATACTGTACCCCAGGCCCCCTCTGTCAGTGCCCCCCTGGCCAGAGCACACAGATAACTAACTCTCCCTCTTGTGCAGCAGCAGAACCAGGGGGCCAGAATGAGAGCAGGTCAGTATGTAGTGCAGGCAGAGACACAGGAGTATCAGGTTTAATGAGCTACAAAGCTTCCCAACCAGAGGAGAGATAGGATGGAGAGAGAACTGTAAGGGACCCAGGGATCCCAGCTTCTCCTCCTGCCCACTTGGGTTCTGTGTAATTGATTATCTAATGAGAGCCTCCAGGGCTTAGAGAGACACACAGAGTCCTCCTGAGTCCTGTCCCAGTGTGTAAGTACTGTAGTATTGAGGTTACTGCTATTTTTGCATGTGACAAAATAAATTATAGATTTAAGGTTAAGTTGTCTTTGTTCCACTACAAGAAAACTTTCTAAAATAATTGTCTCTCAATTAGGAGGAGCTATAAACAGTACCCAGGCATTATTAAACTAATAGTTGAAATCTAACATACTCCGTTGGTTTAAAATTACTATACACAATCCATACCTCCCAACATGACCCATTCCAGGACGGATAAAATGCTCTCTACCTGAACTTCCTTCTTAATTTATGATTGCAATCACCTGTGCTAAAACACCTTTCTTCTCAATTAAATAGTTCAACACAGGTGACACCAATCAAATCATATGGGTGGAGTCCAGGTACAGAGCATTTTGTCCCTCCTGGAATGGGTCATGTTGAGAGGTATGCACAATCTAATATACACCCCACCTTCCCCCAGGCCCCCTTTGTCTTAAGTGCCCCGGCCCCACCTAGGCTTAATCTGGCCATGGCCTAGAGGTACATGTACCCAGTGACGCCTTCCCCGACCAAGCAGAGCTCTAGACCTAGAGAGCCTTATCCAGCTATCGGTTCCAAACTACTACTTCTGCCTGACCTGGTGTTGATGTGTTTGCTGTGACATTCGATTTCACCTGACCCTGGATCATTGGCCTTCCTGCCTGCAGTGACCCTTCCAGACTGCTGCTACTCCCCTATCACCTTCCTCTGGGTCCTGCTCCTCATGGGTCTCTGCCTGGCTTCCTTCTCCGGTGGTCATCCTGTCATCTCAGCAGGCTCCTGTGACTGTCACTCCATCCTCCGGTGCATTGGCAGGTGGCTGTTTTGTGGAATTGTGAAGGACCACTCTCCATTAGTGTCATTGCCCCAGTGGGGCTGAAGATTCCTGTGGCTGTCATGGAGGTCTGCCTTGTGGAACTGGGCCTGACTGCCTGGCTTTGTTGACTCCTTCCAAATCACTTCCGCTCCATGACTCCAGCTTGTCTGAGGAAGAGGGTGGCGGTGGTCCTAGACTACATATTCCACTTTAGTGCAACTGGCTCCTCTGCACTCCATTGCCGATGGGCTCAGTCTAGCTGCTGCTTTGTGTTGACTGACTGCGGATCCTTGCACAGGGGGATCACATTTTCTGTGGATGCCCTGCCCTTGCTGCCTGATTTCCTGTCCACCCATGGATTGTTGGATCTGGTTTCTTTCATATAGACGCTGCCTGTTCTGCAACTGCTGAAGATTCGGTTTCGCCTCCCATGGTGGGTCTCTGGTGACAGGCGGAGTCATTGGTGTCTCTCTCCTGTTTGTCTTTTCATCCCAACTGTACCTCACCCTATGCCCTTGTGTTTGCTCCTCTGCCCCAAACTTGGTCCTGCTACCTTATCCTTCTACTCGTATAGTTTTGATATTACCCTTGGGAATGGCCAAGTGTCATCTCTAGAACTTGTCTGGGATTGCTGGGACCCTTTATCTGTAGCTGTCCAGTTGTGCTGTCTTTTTTTGCATGATTTATTTCATCATCACATACAGTAAGCATCTGTTCCCTGAGGTGGTCTTCTCTCCTATGCATTTGGTTAATAGACCTCTACAAGTGACTTTTCCTGAGAAGGCGTTTCCCCCGTAGACTGCTGATCTCCTTAGCCGAGAGTCTGTCACCTACTTGCAATGTAAAACAGACCTGTGTATTGATCTTTTCAACCTACATTATTATTATGAATGTTTTTATAACTCTGACTACTATTTTTTGTGCTTTTTTGCTGCCCGTAGCCATTTCTAGGGAGAATAGCTCCCCTGTTTATATTGTCATTGTATAACCAATTATTTGTTCTGGGCTAGTCCCCGGTAATCCTCCATACCTGAGTTTGGTGGCTACGAATAATAATTGTATATTTAACAGTATTATTCTGCCTAATTTTGTAATTCACTTTCTATTCTGACCATCAGTGACATCTAGTGGTTATTGGGTTAAATTACATTTAGCCTTCCCCAGTGCCATTTACATTTTGATGTAGGAGATGTGTTCCTTTTGGCGGTTCCTATTTGATAATGGCAGGTTAACTGTTACTCATATGGTCCCTCATTCCGAGTTGTTCGCTCGCTAGCTGCTTTTAGCAGCATTGCACGAGCTAGGTCGCCGCCCTCTGGGAGTGTATCTTAGCTTAGCAGAATAGCGAACAAAAGATTAGCAGAACAGCTAATAAATAATTCCTTGCAGTTTCTGAGTAGCTCCAGACCTACTCACAGATTGCGATCACCTCAGTCCTTTTAGTTCCTGGTTTGACGTCACAAACATGCCCTGCATTCGGCCAGCCACTCCCCCGTTTCTCCAGACACCCCCCCCCCCGCGCTTTTTTCCCTGACACGCCTGCGTTTTTTTTAGCATACTCCCAGAAAACGCTCAGTTACCACCCAGAAACGCCCCTTTCCTGTCAATCACTCACCGATCAGCAGTGCGACTGAAAAGCGCTGCAGGATCCACAGCAAATCTACTAAGTTTTTAGTTAAATAACTAAGCGCATGCGCCCTGCGTGCCTTGCGCATGCGCATTTTGCAACAAATCGCAGCATAGCGAAAATCGGCAACGAGCGAACAACTCAGAATGACCACCACAGTGTTATATACATTTTATACTGTTTATCTTACACTATCCTAAGAGTGTGTTTACTGCTGTATTATTAGTTTATTATTGATTTATAATTGTTTTATTGCATGTGAGCAGAGTGATTCATTGCAAAACCCTTAGGCTATAGTTGACTCTCTCCCTGTAATACCTGTTTTTATTGTACCTCACCACTCCCATCTAGTGGCTGCATGCAATAGTGTCATCTTTATTACTGAGCCTCAGTATAATTCTTTATCTCATCCCCTGTAGTGCAATATGGTGGCATATAATGGCTACAGTGTTACAGTACAGCTAGCTTTCTTTCAAGTAATCTATTTTTTGAACCATTGCTTTGAACCCTCTCATCATAGTATTAATCCTTTTTAACCACAGTAAAAGTGTTTTCATAATTTTGTAATTTACCTTCTCTCCTGACCAACGGCGACATCTAGTGGTCATTGGGTTCAATTACATTTAGCCTTTCCCAGTCAAACGTATATTTTGGTGTTGGGATTTGGAACTGTCCCATACATTTTTCATTTTGTGACGTTCCAGTATTGCTGTTATTGTTTGTGATACTGGACCTGATTCAGATGTGGATGGAGGTGCTATAGCTTCAATGGAAGCAGCAGTGATAGCACCGTATGGTAATACAGCAGGAGGCGTCTATTACAAGAAGACACCTCCGGCTGCAGGAGTGATCCAAGCTGCATCCTAGGATGCAGCTTTGGATCACTGGACTCATCATAGGGCAGCTTGTGGTGCCCATGGGGACACGCAAGCCGCCTGTCGCAGAGGCCAGGAAATCTCCATCTAATTATGGAGATCCCTGGCCTCTTCTCTCCCCCTAAAAGGTAACAACACTTTCATTTTCTCAAACAGGGTCCATCACCGCCCTCTTGCCCCTCAGGCAGCAGCAGACTGTCAATCACTTAGTCACCTACTGACTTACACTGTGAAGAGTTGCTAACAGGACTCCTAAATAGTACAGGTAATTGACCTGTAGAGAGACTCTAGGCACTAACCCAGATTAGTTGCTCTATGTATATATACTGGAAGATCTTTCAAATAGTACATATAAATGAGCTTCACTGAGCAGCACAACACAAGTATCCATGTGTGCACCAGGACTGACAGATTCAGATTGATTAAAACATAATCAGACTGATTACAACCTACAAAGGATTGCCAGAGAGATATTGCTATAAGGGCTTAAAAGCCAATCACCACAAGTCCAGAAACCAAGCAAGGCTCAGAACCCAAGTGCAGCACTCAAGAGTTACAACACAGCCTAGCACAACAATGCCTACTCTGTACAGTTGACTGGTTACCAGGAGACTGATTGAAGCCACCAGAGCTAACCTCACCAAGAGCTGATGAACTGTGCTTCTTCTGGATTCCAATGTGTTCGGAAATAATGCAGACCATTGTCTGTGTTCAGAGTTTCCCCACATCTATATGGCCACATCAACCACTTCTGACAGTATCTGTCATCACTATCAGTGTACATTTGCTTCAGCCTTATACTATGTGTAAGAGATATATCCGATAGTCTCACTGTTTGAAGGCAGGGCCATTGCTGTAATCCACCATTTTTTTTTACAGGTTGGCGCTGCCACCTCACTGTTGCCTGCTCAGGGTTTTCCATACAATCTTTTTCATAAGCAAGCAAAGGAACCATATCAGTATAATTAAAGCATGTTTGTGGCTTAGATGCAAGTTTTTTCCCATCAGAATGATGGCCAGCTTTCACTATTAAAAAGACAGGCTGATTACTAGTCACTTGCTGATGCTCAGTCGCCCTGAGAACTGATGTTTAACTATAAAAATAATGTATCCTCATGAGAGTGTCCCTGGGAAACCTGTGTGTGCACTCTGTGTGTCATTAGTGCGATTTCTGCAATTAATTATAAGAGTAGAATCGGGTTCCTCAGGGAGGAGTTTCTTGAATAAAGTGGTGCCAAATTCTCTAAGGCCCACAAAGGAATGAGATACATTCTTGTTTCAGAAGCTTCTTCTCAACAGAGATTGGAATTGTCATAATGGGGCACCCACTTTTAGCAGTGAAGCCAACTGTGATAAAAATAAGAGCAGTATTAACCCAATTATATCACCAACCTTAATAACATATTCAGCTATGTCTTCTATAAGATTTATTTTTCACTTTCATATATAATTTTAGTTTGATTATCTGATTATTTGGGTCTATATAAACACACAAGTTGCTGCTTAACCTCACATATATTTACAATCAAGCAGGACATATTATGTCAGTCGAAGATACTGTACGTACCATAGGGCTGGAGCATGGGTTGAAGGTTAAGATGTTAATATTGTTAAAATGTTGAAAGGCAGTCTGAAAATGTCTTCAGGTAAAATTTGGGTTAGGCTGCAGGGAGGGTTAGGGTTAAGATGTGGTGAGAAGTTGGGGTCAGGCTGTGGTGGTGGTGGTGGGGGGTTAGTGTTAGGTTGTGTGTATGGGTGTCTGTGTGGGGGGTTAGGGTTAGGCACCAGAGGGAGGGTTAGGAGTAATGAAAAGGCTTAGGGTTAGCTGAGAAACCTGATCTTCCATGACCCAGCAGATGCTTCTGGAGCCACTGCAACTGCCAAGAGAAGGTAAAATCACCACTGGGCCACCAATACGAAATGTTGACATTCTAACATGTCAAAATGTAATCACTGTCTATGATGAATGTCAACATTATGACTGTCAACATTTCTCACCCAACCCCAGTGGATGTTGTATCTTCCTACAGCAATGGTCACTTTCTCATCAGCTCAGCCAACTGAACGACTTTTCTGACCAACCAAACAATTGATAAGTTGACTACATCATTTTTTATCAGATATGTCCAATATTCTGTTTCCGAAAGTAGTATGTCACAATTCATTTTTCCCCATACACTAATCAGATCAACATTTCACTCATGGCTCAGTTTAAATAAAGATCTGGACAGCAGGAGCAGGAGCTTGCAAAGAAGTGAGCTCCATCTCCTTGGTGCACATAGGGTCCCCCCTCAAATTCTCAACTAGCCATTTACCTTGAAGCATAGGTTGGTCATGGACAAATGGTGGGTACAAATTGTTGCAGAACCTCCAGTTTTCCATTAAGTATTAGGTATTGCCAGCATTGGCTGGTGGAACTATAGAGGGGAGACCCACATTACCATCAGGATTCTATCTGGCCCAGAACAGTTCACACACCCGGTTTGGGGATTCCCCGGGGGTGTTTGACCCACAAAATGTCTGTGGTTATACTCAGGATGGGGGCTCTTAGCACAAGGGCTCTACCTACACCTGAAAAAATAAGCAAAAACTGCATTTTGGTACTTACCGATAAATCCTTTTCTCTGAGGCCACAGGGCACACTGGAATCAGGTGAAGACACTGGGGTATAGATGGTGGCTATAGGGAGCTGGCACTTTAAATCTATCAAAAAGTGTAAAAACTCCTTCCCCTCTATCCCCCATCAGCCGTCAGTTTAAGAATAAGCTGAGATGAGACAGGAAACAAGGACAAATTGAAAACTAGAATGAGGGGAGAAACACACAACACAAAAATTACAACCATCAACCAGAACAACAACTAATGCAGGAAATCAGCACCGGGCGGTCATCCAGTGTCCACTGTGGCCTCAGAGAATAGGATTTATCGGTAAGAACCAAAATCCTGTTTTCTCAGTCAGCCACTAGAGGACATTGGAAGCAGGTGAAGACACTGGGGATGTCCCAAAGTTACCCCCCCTGGGCGGGAGAGTGCACCAAGAGGCCAAACCTAGAAGCTAAAGCCGTGAAATGTCACACTTAATGAAAGTATGAATCCGAGACCAAGTTGCTGCTCTGCAGAGCTGGGTCGTGGTGACTCCATGACTAGAAGCCTACGATGCATCTATAGAATGCGTGGAGTGAAAAGACACTGTACAATCGATCCATTGTGCCAATATCTGCTTTGTAGCTGGCCATCCTCGGCGAGGTGAATCATAAAGAACGAAGAAAGCATCAGATATGCGTAAAAGGCGCCATTCGAGCCACATAAATCTTCAGAGCCTGAAGCACATCAAAGGTAAAGGGCATCCCAGACCCATCCCATAAAGACGGGACCACAATAGGTTGATTTATGTGAAAAGCCAAAATAACTTTTGTAAGAAACGATGAAAGAGTCCTCAATTCTGCTCTATCTTCGTGGAAGATAAGGTAAGGAGGTTTACAGGATAACGCACTTAGCTCAGAGACCCATCATGCCTAGGCCAAGGCTAGTAAAAAAATGTCTTCCAGATGAGGTATTTAGAGGTAAATTTACTAAGATGGGAGCTCTATTTAAGATGGTATGTTGCCCATAGCAACCAATAAGATTCCAGGTATTATCTTCTATAAGGTGCTAGATAAATGAGTAGAATCTGATTGGTTGCTATGGGCAACATCCCATCTTAAATAGAACTTCTATCTTAGTAAATTCACCCCTAAAAGTCTACATCTTCCAGAGGTTCAAAGAGACTGGACTCAAGGAAGTCAAGCATGAGGTTCAAATTACAAGGTGCCGTAGGAGGTACAAATGGAGGTTGAACCCTGAGTACTTCCTGTAAAAAGGTCTGCACTTCCGGAAGTTTGGCGCTAGAAGAATACTGTCAATGTGGAAACCTGTACCTTCAGAGACCCTAGGCAAAATCCTGAATGCAACCCCACCTGAAGGAGCAGCAGAAAACGGGATAGCCGGAAGGACCCTGTTGGAAACTTTTGATGTTCACACCAAGCAACATAACCATATGCAATGATAATGGGCTGCTATAACCAGTTTCTGGGCCGGCAACATGGCGGGAATTACTGCATCTGGAATCCCCTGATGGCTCAGAATGTCCGCCTCAACAGCCAGCCCGTTAAACGCAGCCTCAGTAAATCGGGGTGAATGAAGGGTTCTTTTTGCAAGAGATCTGGACATAGAAGTAGTGGCTATGGATCGTCGGCCAGAAGAGATCGTAGGTCCGAGAACCAGTCCCTCCGGGGCCAATTGGGTGCTTCCAGAATCTCTGTGGTGAATTTTCGCTTGATCTGCTTGAGGACTCAAGGAAAAATCGGAAAAGGTGGGAACAGATATACGAGGTCGAAGGCCAAGGCACTGCCAGAGCATCCACATCCTCTGCCTGAGGATCCCGTGTTCTGGACACATATCAATCAAGGAAGTTGATAATTCCTCCTGGACACCATCAGGTCCACCTGTGGGCAGCACACTGGCGCACCAGAGCCCTGAACACTTCTGGGTGAAGAGCCCATTCTCCCAGAAGGAGGTCCTGATGACTTAGATAATCGGCCTTCCAATTGTCCACGCCCATGGAATAAACACTGCTGAATGTATGACCTTATTGCGCTTGACCCAGTTCAGATCCGTGCTGCCTCTTGCATGGCCATGCGACTTTGCATTCCTCCCTGTTTGTTGACATACATGACAGCCGTCGCGTTGTCTGACTGTATCCTTACCGCTCTTGAGTGGAGAATGGGAGGGCCCTCCAGCAGTGCATTGTAGATCGCTCTCAGTTCCAACACATTTATTGGATGTAGAGATTCCTGATGTGACCACAGACCCTGGAGCTGCAAGTCTAGTACTACCGCAACCCAACCTCTGAGACTGGCATCCATCCTCAGAATAATCCAATTCCACACTCCGAATCTCTTGCCCGCTGTGAGATTGTCCATCTGAACCTACCAGAGGAGTGACACCGTGGTCAGAGGTGGTAAACAAATCAACGTGTAGAGATGTAGGTGAGACCCTGACCATTGGTGCAGTAGGGCCATCTGCAAAGGTTGTGAATGTAAATTACCTAATTGTAGGGCTTCGAAGGCCGCAACCATCTTTCCCAACAAGCGAATGCACAGGTGAACCAAAACCTTCCACATCTTGAGAACTTTCTGACACAGGGTTCGAATACTCAGAGCCTTGTCTTCTGGTAGGAAAATCCTCCATTCATTCATGTCCAGTATCATCCCGAGAAACTGAAGATGCTGCAATGGCAGCAGGTTGGATTTCTTGAAGTTGATTATCCATCCGTGCTATATTAACGCTATGTAAGTTAGCTGTACCTGTTCCTGGAGAAAAACCTTGGATGGTGCTTTGATTAGGAGATCATCCAGGTAAGGGATAATCGTATCTCCTAATAACCTGAGATGTGCAATCATTACTGGGAGCTGTGCACAGTCCGAATGGTAAGGCTCTGAACTGAAAATGGTCCTGGTGTATTGCAAATCTGAGAAAGGCCTGATGTGGTTCCTATATCGGAATATGGAGGTACACATCCTTGATGTCCAGGTATATTAAAAATTCCTTGGGTACTAAACTCGCAATGACTGAATTTATTGATTCTATCTTGAACCGATAATAGGCAAGAAACTGATTTAGGGACTTCAGGTTCAGGATTGGTCTCACTGATCCGTCCAGCTTGGGTACTACAAAAATATTTGAATACTAACCTTCTTTTCTTTGGTGAGGTGGAACCAGCATTAACACTGCTGAATCCACCAACAATTGTATAGCACCCTGAAGAGCAAATCTCTTTTCTTGTGACATGCGTAGACCTGTTGTGAAAAACCTGACTGAAGGTAAAACTTTGAAATCTAGCTTGTATTCCCTGGATATAAGCTTGTGGACCCACATATCCTTTGATATGAGAAACCAGGCATTTTGAAAATTTTTAAGGCATGCCCCCACCATGAGCGATCCCTGGTGGGAGGGGAGAACATCATGCCATGGTCTTTTCTGCAGGTTTATGCTCTTGGCAACGAGCAACGGTTTGCTACTTGCCTCGTCCTCTTTCTCTTTGAGTAGCAGCTCTTCCTCTTCCTCGAAAGGACTGTGTCATATGAAAGGAGCAAGTGGAAGTTCCAGTATAGGAACATTTTGCCTGTGGGTTCAGTGTTGGTAAAAAAATAGGTTTTCCTACCGAGGCCTGAGAAATCCATTTATCTAGTTCCCTACCAAAAATAAACTTTCCTGTAAATGAAAGCTCTCTTAGACTCCGCGTTTACTTGCAACGAGCACAGACAAAGCACTCTCCTTGTGGCAATAGCAGATACCGAGATTCTGGAATTCACCTCACCAATATTTCTAGCAGTCTCACCTAAATAAATTGTCGATTCCTTTATGTGTTTGGCTAGAATGATTACCTCCTCAGCCGGAACCCCTTCCTGTAAATCCTTAACCAATTTAGTGGCTCAGTGTTCCACTGCCTTATTAACCCATGAACAGACCAAGGTTGGTCTTAGTGACACCCCAGCCACCGTATAAATGGATTTCAGCATAGTGTCCAATTTGCGGTCAGATGGGTACTTTGGAGAGGTTGCACCAGGGACTGGCAATGCCATTTTTTTTAGACAGTTTGGAAACCGAGGGATCCACCTGAGGTGAATTTTCCCATTTCTCTGTGATAGACACTGGAAAGGGGTAATCTGCCAGAAACCTTTTTGGCATTTGAAAATGCTTATCTGGGGTTTTCCAGACTTCGGAAAGGCAGACTTCGGTTATAGGCAGGAAGGGGATAGAGGGAGGTATAATATGCAAAATAACTCCCCTATAAATTCTTCTACCTTTACTATGGTAAGCCTGTAACCCTATGTCTTCAGGAATGCAGGGATTGATGTATGAGGCAGGCAGAAGAAAATGGCACCCACTTCTAGCTCTGTTAACTTGAGAGAGATGTACATTAGCTAATCACTACCCTGCCTGTAGCTTAGGGAGACCGCCTAGCTGTTGAGTGACAGGCAGAAAGCCCACTCAATAGACTCTGCCCCCGCCCACCTTTGATCGCTGAATAGCGGCCTACAGAATTGCTGCCACATAGTGTAACCCCCTCTCTGTGTATGCACTCAGCGTGTAGCAGAGAAAGGGGGGCGGGAGGGGGAGATGCCCGCTCTGTTCCCTGCCCATGCTGCGGGGAGGGACGGGGGTGATGCACTCACCCTCAGGTGCCTTAGGATCGCGGCCGCTGTTGGAGATATAGTGGTTCTCCTCAAACACTGCACTCCCTTCCTGTACGTGAACGAGCCCGCCGAACGCGGCTCTGCAGGAGACAGGAACCCAGACGTCACAAGTAGCGAAAGGTATCCTGAGGCGTTCTTAAAGTTCAGTAATTAAAAAAAAAATAAAAGAAAAGAAAAAAGTAAAAAGTAAAAAGAAGAATTAAGCTGGAGCTCAGCCAGCATGACCGCCTCCCTCGGCACAATTCTAAAAAACTGAGGGCTGATGGGGGATAGAGGGGGGAGGAGCCTTTACACTTCTTGATAGATTTAAAGTGGCAGCTCCTTATAGCCACCGTCTATACCCCAGTGTCTTCACCTGCTTCCAGTGTCCCCTCATGGCTGACTGAGAAAATAGAATGAAATAAGTTTGAGTTGCTCATCCAATGTGGTCTCAGATGCTCCTCCTGGGGATGGGGAGGGGGTTTGTATGGATGCAGAGGTTATGATGTCTGTGGGAGCTCTCATTGGGAGCACTGTTTAGTTGAAGTTGTGTTGGCTGTTTTGTAGAAACTCACAGAAGTACTGATTTAAGTGTTCTTGGCTTTTCTTGCCCCAGAGTGGGAGAATAAGCCAGGCAGACAGATCTGTATTAACAATGGGGCAGGTGGAGCTGCTGCTACAGCCCCATAAAAATAGGCCCTTTAGGATCTACTATAGTGTTGAATGGAAAAAAAAAACACATGATGCCTGACAGCTTAATCTATTAGCCATCTGAAGCATCTTACATTCACCACCCCCTGGGGCTGTCTAAAGCTCCACCCCTGGGTTGTGCTAAACTCTGCTCTTTTGGTCATCCAATGCTAAACCCCCTGGGTCACCCGTAGCTAGGCCTCTGGATCGGCTGAATCTCCACCCACTTGTGATTATTTGTAAACTGTCAATTGGCTGTGAAGAGTGGAGTGGGCATGGTGTAATATACCTGGGAAGACTTCTAGGATGCTATGCTGTGTTTCATTATTTGCAACATCTCAGTGTGTGGGCATAATAGTGGCAAGCGTGCACCAGCTGCAGCAGAAGGAATGATGCTCACCTGTCAGTGGGATATTTAACATGTTGATATGAAGATGGCGTTAGCCCATTGTAGCCCATTCCCTCATCTGGAAACCATTTTGGCAATGGCCACTTCACGTGCATGGTTAGTAGACCACCCATTGTAAGGTTGTTTGACCTCCTTCATACATGATATACAGTTTTAAAGATTATAGCACATCTATGAAACGTAATGGTACAGCAGTGGCAGACAAGATGGCACTTTAATAAACTATATAATCCTTTAGAATGTTTTTATTAATCAAGAACTAATAGCCTAAATTTAAAAAATATAATATATTACCAACACATTTCTCCAAGCAGCAAATCACAGGCTTCAGGACATTACAATAGATTCCAGGTTGGGTCACAGCTTAGTCAAAATCATTATTAATAAAAGTTAATGTACAGTAATAACAACAAACTTATCCAAACAGAAAGTTACAGGCTTCAGGACAATATAAGAGATTCAAGGCAGAGTCACAGCCCAGTTGAATTGTATTTGGCAGAAGCAAATTTAATAAAATAATCTTATCCAAATGGCAAATCAATGGCCTCAGGACAATAGAAAAGATTTAAGACAGGGTCATAGCCTGGTATTCCGTCAAATGATCATCAGTGACCATATCAAAGTTCACAATAGATTTTTTGCTCCAGAGTTTTGACTATAAAAATTATTAGAATAATACAAAGAAGATATTTCTAATATATTCTTTGTATTTTTCATATACTTTATAAAGTCAAAACTCTGGTGTATACGTTAGTATGACAGGAAAGGCTCTTCCTCACCTGCCTCACCCCACTGCATGTCACTGGCCAGAACTGATCCTCAATTGACTTCTGGAACCCTGAAGAAGATGCTGGAGTCACCTCTGCCAACAGAAGAAGGTACTGTAAGACAACACTAGACCACCAGGGATGGGTTGTCAACAGTTCATAATGTCATTTTTGCAGTTTTTATGTTGGGGTGCAGTTGACAGGGACACCACCATAACCAGAGTAAGTACAGTGATATATTCTGCCTCTCAAAATCCCACACTCTAGGGTTCCAGTGTACAGAAAGACTGTGTCTAGATAGACAGTCAAGAGGTCTACTCCATACGATCGACATGCATTGGGTCGATATGGTCAAAAGGTCAAGAGAGTTAAAAGAATGACAGGTAAAGGACAGACAGTGCTTAAGGGCAACAGGTTCAAAAGGTGATCATGATAACGGTCGACACACACGCGTTTTTTTGGGGTTTTCCCATATTTTTCAACTTTTGCCTGGATTTGCCACCTACGATTGGAAATAGTAACCTGTGCTGAGAGAGACCAGCGTAGCAAACCCGCAAGGGTATACATTTACATTAATTCTGGTCATATATGATGAAACAGAAAATTTTAAAAGCATGTGTCGACCTTTTTGTGTTGACCATTTGCATTTTGACCTTTTGTACCTGTCTACCCTTTCTACTGTTTACTTTTTCCATGTTGACCTTTTGACCCTATCAAACTGTTGACCCAATGCATGTCGAATATATGGGGTCGACTATCTAATGACTGTCTATCTAATTACTGTAGAACTTCTACTCCACACCCGTGTAGATAGATATCCTTCTAAAACAATAAGTGCAAGTTCACCGTTCACATAGACATTATCTGTTTGTCCTGGATCGTCTATACCCAAATGGTGTGAACGGATATAACAGCTATTTACCTTTTCTATTGAATATGTATTCTTATGTACATCGATTACGTTCATACCTCAGCTGGAGGAGTATCATTTAAAGTGGAATGAACTTGCTCAGATCAGATGACCTACCGTTCATCATGGTTTGCTCTTGCATAAAGGGTATTTACAAAAAATGATGATAGAGACATAAAATTTGAATAACATGAATGAATGTAAGGATTACTTACCTCATTAAATGGAAAAAATATATCTCTTCATATAATAATCTTTCCTACCTTTACATCTTTCTTGGAGGAACATTGATTAAGGCAGAATGCACATGGTGTCTTACCTTTCATCATAATAGAGTCTCCTTATTAACTATCTATACTAAAAAAATTATACTAGAGATATGAAATTTATTCTAGATTGAATAAAAACTCCTGCCAATAATGGTATTATAGTTTATATTTGTTTCAGATTGCATATGGAGATGTATAAGGCTGGAAAATAAATATATAGGAACACATTTGAATATCTTAATGCCCTTTTTCTCATTAATCACTCTTCTACTTTACGTCTTTTACTCACTTATGAGAATATTCCCAGTATTAATGAAATCTTAACACAAACTACATTATACTCACCTAACCTAATCAGATAATTTTACAATGCTCAAGTTAGTTAATGACATACACTGCATATATCTCACTATTCTCATATATTTATTATTACTATTTATTTAAAATGTATTGTATACACTTGCATTTTAATTATTTTTTTTTCACTGTCATCACTTAGCATTAAAGATTTTCACAAGATTAATACTCTCCACAACAAACTAATTTGTTATTTTTAAATTATCTTACAAATTTTGCACAAAAGTTTGATTTTGTTGCAGTGGGTTTGCGTTTTCTCTTCTACTCTTATTCTTACATACTTACCATACACAAGTAATCTCTCACCTTAATATCATAATGGTGCAATAACTCATTAATAAGTAATTTATTTTTTAATCATTATAAAGGACATACATTGCACACTTGATAAATATTTTCAAGCCATATGAAATGAATAACTCTAAGAAAAGAATAATAACTCACTAAAATAGTATCTATAATAGATAATCTGGTACTGGAAACCATTTTCTAATAGGGATATTCCTCTAGCAGACAAAATCTAATGAGTAATTGGTTCAACAGGATCATGTGACTGCAAGTCCTGCACACTACACCCTTCTTGGTAATGCAATGCCCACGATTAGTTGCATAACCCACGTGACCGGCGGAGAGTCCTGCAATTGTTCCAGGCTTACCTTTATAGTTTAGAAGGTGGATACACTCGGGTTAGCCCCGATTAAACTTTCCTGTGAAACGCACGTCGACGGTTCAGTTTTTCATGTGTGTTAACATTATAGACTGTTGTGAGGTGTTAAGTCATCAGCTCTCATAGCAAACATTTGTGGTATGTAGGATAGTGGGATGCATTGTGAGTGCATCTAGACTTGGGCTCTCTACAGTTATTCATTCTGCAGCTAAAACAGTGCTGTGTTTATAGCTGATATACGCTACTATTTAAGTGTACTATGACATACCTTAGAAAAACATAATAGTGCTTTGCATGCTTGCAACTATTACATAATAATTAATCTGAGCTGCAAATAGAACACTAAAATACACCAATAATATATGCAGCTGAGCATATAACAACCAAAGCATATTATCAATCAATGTTTTACATATCTGCAGCTTAATAATGCTTTAACACATATATATTATGCCCAAAGTCAACATAAATTACACATAGAATCTGCTGTGACAATGTGTGATACATTGTATTCAATTGAAAGACACAGAGCTAGCATAAATGAGCACCTGGCATTTACAGCCTGTTAATCCTTTTGATACAAAGTGAAGTGATCTCCGAAGAGAAAAATACATTGTAATCTTTCTCACTCAATCAAATCACATTATCACTCATTGTAGCAAGCACCAATATTCCCCATTTATTATACTTGTTTATTTTATTAACTAGAATTGAAAAATGGGGAATTGTGTCACACTGGTTGAATAAAATCCATACTCCACAATAAGATCTATATTTTATTAACTCATGAATCTCCCCGTGAATTGATTCAACATTTGGTAACACTGGTGTCAAAGTTGAATAGAAAGTATATATATATATATATATATATATATATATACAAACAAACAGAAAGTTCAGCACTCACCGAAGCAAGCTTATCTTCACAACATCAATAAACAAATAAATAAATGAATAAATGATGGGGGTTTAGTTAGGTCCTACACTATCACAGATTAAACCAAGTAGGCATATTTGCAGTTATATTATGTGTGATACAGTTGCCAGGTTTTAATTTTTGAAACTGTGATAATGTAGGACCTGCATGAAGGTGGGGTACCTTGGCGAGCGGTTTGCAGGCTTCCGTGCATTGGCCAATTCACTAACTAACATAACAAAACATACAGTCAACATTTCAACAGCACACCAATAAGTAGCCATCAAAAATAGAGACCAGCACACCACTGTATAATAAATGCTTTAGTATTCAAAACGTGTTTCAAAAATTTCCATACAAAAAACAGCCTCATATAGAACAATTTCCATCCGAGTAAAATTACATCCAAGCTTGAAACAAGTTACTTATCATGTCAGCTTTAGGAAATGGTTTAGTAATCTCTCCTTCCTCTTGTAAAGAATATGGTAATACATCAAAATACATAAAAATACTACATACAGTAAATAACAGGAGATGGATCAATACATCCCACTGTTCTCATATAGCACTCATAAACTACTATAGATTATGTGTAATCATAGCTAGAGAGGGAAACTCCAATTACAGTGTGTAAAGCAGCAATTATAGTACGGGGTTATCGATTATTGGCCAGGCCAGGACCCCGCAGGCATATTGTGTAACATAGAAACATAGAATTTGATGGCAGATAAGAACCACTTGGCCCATCTAGTGTGCCCCTTTTTTTTTATCCTTTAGGCAATCTCAACCCTTATTATGGCAGTAACCTATTCAGGATTCTGTACCAGGGATTGAATATCACTGTGCCTGCAATTAAAACGGGTGTGGTATGACTTGCTGGCGCCCGGGTTCCCGCCGCCGGGATCCTGACCGCTAGAATGCCGGCAGGGGGCGAGAGCAAATGAGCCACTTGCGGGCTCTTTGCGCTCGCCATGCTGTGAGCATGCTGCGCACGCCACTCTGTGGGCATGGTGGCATGCTACGCTAGCCACGCTATTTATTCTCCCTCCAGGGGGAGTCTGGACCCCCAAGAGGGAGAATAGGTGTTGGCATGCTTAGTGTCGGGATTCCGGTACCAGTATACTGTGCGCCGGGATCCAACAGCCAGCATACTGAATACCACCCATTAAAACAATAGAGTATCTATACAGCTACATAAAACACAATTACCCTGCCACAGGGCTCATCTCAAGACAAAGATAATAGCTTAATATCTTGAGTTTCTTAAGCTGTCCTCTCTACATATATATTTCAGATCACCCTAGACAGCAGCTGCCTATTGGGGAATATTTTAAAGGCATCGTGGTGGAGTACCGCTGTGTTACATATAGTGCAGCACAACTACCACCAGCTGGTAACCCACCATTATTTCCTTCATGCTACATAATTTTCAGTGCCACTTGTGCCAGTAGCAATAAATATAGGATTTGATGTACACACCAGGAACGTAATCACTTACGGTGTTTATACATAGCACCAAATACTAGATTACAGTATAATTATTTTGAGAATATGGGTCCACATGTCCAATTGGAGTTAGGAATAAGATCCTCCAGAATGGGTACCATTTAGGAAGGACTTACAATTCAACATTGGATATTAATTAATACACGGGAGACATACATTTTGTGGAACTGAGACACTTTATTAACACAACAGTCATAACAACAGATATTGGGAAACTTGATGAGGGTTAGTAACACAAATAATAAATAGATATTAAAAGTGGATATTATACACACAAATATATATTGTGTTCTCTTTATTTTTAACTCACACATTTTGTTTCATGTTTTCTCTAATTCACATTATTGTTTAATGTCTTCTTTTTAAATATTTTACAACAGGCTTTTATTAATCTATATATAAATGTGAAAGCACTCACTCACTCACTCACTCATTCACTCACTCACTCATCACTAATTCTCTTATTTCCCGATATTTTAGGAAGATGAAATGTAACATAGGTATTCTTCAGGTGGGAAATAGGAAAACTACGTAATTAGAATTTTAATAAACCTCCCCTAAGGGGATGAAAAGGAGGTTGACATAATGAAATCATTACTGATGCGTGTCTTGCGTTGCGTGAACAATAACGTCCAAGTGGACAACTGGATCAAAATTTGGATTGCACTTCCAGTGTGTAGAATTTAATAAACTGCAAAAGTGTTCCTGTCACTTTTTACGCTACGGGTGCTCCTCAGGTAACGCCAAGAACCATGGATTAATGGGGGTCATTCCGAGTTGTTCGCTCGTTGCCGATTTTCGCGATACTGTGATTAGTCGCTAACTGCGCATGCGCATGGTACGCAGAGCATATGCGCCTAGTTATTTTGCACAAAACCTAGCTGTTTTGCTGTAGCATCTGCGGCGCTTTTCAGTCGCACTGGTGTTCGGTAAATGATTGACAGGAAAGGGGCGTTTCTGGGCAGCAACTCAGCGTTTTCCCGGCGTTGGCTAAAAAACGCAGGCGTGTCAGGAAAAAACACGGGAGTGTCTGGAGAAACGGGGGAGTGGCTGGCCAAACGCAGGGCATGTTTGTGACGTCAAACCAGGAATGAAACGGGCTGAGCTGATCGCAGTGTAGGAGTAAGTCTGGAGCTACTCAGAAACTGCTAAGAATTTTCTATTCGCAATTCTGCTAATCTTTCATTCGCAATTCTGCTAAGCGAAAATACACTCCCAGAGGGCGGCGTCCTAGCGTGTGCAATGCTGCTAAAAGCATCTAGCGAGCGAACAACTCGGAATGAGGGCCAATATTTACTTCCATAAAGACGTCTTAAATTTACAACTCTATAGATTTTCCTAATTATTAACACTCATTTTTATGTACAACTGTGAAAATCAGAAACTCCCGTTTGAAGAACGGGTGGAACAGCTAGTACTATAATAAAAGTTACATTTTATACTGTTCACCTGTAAATTACTTATCTCTCCTGCGTGCTACTAAAAGATCAATCCATTTCTGTCCTGAATCGTCCGAATAAATGACCATACTCTCTGACTTCTTGTGTAACTGCACCCAGGGAGTTCGTGATAAAAAGCAGGTCAGCACTCTTCCCCTGACACATTTCAGTGTCCACTGGCACTTTTATTAAAGTCATTTGTGGTCATCTCCTTTGCTTCCTTTTTATTTTATGTACTAATTACAAAATCTGAATTAATCAAATAATGATTTATAATTCAGAAGTTAACTTGTTTTCTCATTTTAAATAATGGTGTAAAATATAAAGAAATGTAGAAAATAGCTGAGTATTACAGTGTATATTGCATATAGGATCATAAAGAATTATTAGTATAAACAAGCTATTAAAAATAGAAAAAACACAATTATAATCATTAATTGTTTTGGGAAACCTGTAATAAATGTATTCACAAAGGATATTCCCTGTGGCATAATTTCAGCTTTATATATTTCTTTCATCCCTTGCATTTCAGAAATAGGAAGAAATCATCTATACATGTAATGATGCGTTCATATGTAATTCTCATTTATTTAAAAAAAAATTTATAAAATAATTTTATTTAGGACATTTTCACCAGTTCAGCTTTATTTTATTTTCATTATTTAAAATTATTTAAAAAAAAAATAGATTAGTAGAATTTTTTATAGATACTTTATACTTTTTTGTAATATAATGTATTTTTTTCTGTGATTTTTTTAACTTTTACTTATGATATTTTATGATTGTGTAAGGTATTCTGTCATTGTTTTCTTTCCATTTCAGCTCTTGCTATTATGATTACAAATTGTACACATTGTCTGCTGAGACTCTGCTGGTAACAAAGGTTTACTAATTGCTGTAAATAATCTGGACAAAATATAACAGCCTGGTTTAGACATCAATAAACTCACTGATACATATACTGACAAGCACATGAAAGTATGTAGCAATATATTATTTTTTACATTTTATTTCTGCTGATGTTCTTTGTAAGGTGCTGCATATGTCTAGTGAAATATAAGTAAAGGATGATTAATAATAATAATAATAATAATAATAATAATAACAACATTTATATATTTTTCTTTCACTTCTTCCACACTAACAAATGGTAAAATAATAGAGTTAATTTGAGTATGAAATATAATTGCAATAGTTTCTTTCTGTGCTGGTGCTGTGATGTCATAATGAGTTCTGATACAATTCCTAAATATATGTGGACTTTTCTGGGTCTGAGTGCCATTAATAAACCTCTAAATTTACTTCTGTGTTTTGTATTCATGATTTTTCCTTGAAACTAATTCACATACCTAGAAGTAAGTACAGGTTGAGTATCCCTTATCCAAAATGCTTGGGACCAGAGGTATTTTGGATATCGGATTTTTCCGTATTTTGGAATAATTGCATACCATAATGAGATATCATGGTGATGGGACCTAAATCTAAGCACAGAATGCATTTATGTTTCTTATACACCTTATACACACAGCCTGAAGGCAATTTAATACAATATTTTTTATAACTTTGTGTATTAAACAAAGTTTGTGTACATTGAGTCATCAAAAAACAAAGATTTCACTATCTCATTCTCACTCAAAAAAGTCCGTATTTCGGAATATTCCGTATTTTGGAATATTTGGATATGGGATACTCAACCTGTAATAATTTCATAATTATAATTTTTTAATGTATTGGTGTTCAGCCTTGGGCTGAGTGACCACTTAGGTTAGTATACAGTAGCACACAATGCCAATAACTGGATGGATCCACTGTTGTCTTGTTTGAGTCCAAGACCTTCCCTATTAGGACTAATAAAACATCAGTATACTGGACAGTGTAGAGTCATAATTTGTGGGAACAATGGGGGACGTTTACTAATGCACTTGGCCCAGAAAATTAGTACAAAAGATGTAACACTATGACTAAAGATGACTTTTTAAATCTGCTTTGCACCATTTTTTTAATCCTTCAAGTAAAAGAAGATGCTGCCTGGGAAGGTCACTGGTTGTGCTTCACCCCATAATCACCACATAAAGTGCAAGCAATACAATGTCTATCTATCTGTCTATCTATCTATCTATCTATCTATCTATCTATCGAGATAAATACACAGTATATATGACTGAAAGTTATTTTGTTTACTCATTTGTAGTGTGACAAATCATGTTGCCAGAATAAGGAGTGGATAAGGCAGGAGAGCTCAGTGCTAAGATTGTGACTCGTTATAAATATAGTTTATGAACTATAACTCTATGTACTAGAATATATTTTGCAAACTTAAATGTAGCACTGTATGACCTCTTCTTACTGACCCCATCAGGTTACTCTGTGGCTGATCCTGAGCCTGCAGGAAGGATGAAGGAATATCTCATAAACTGCACAGTACAGAGAGACTTTCACCTCCTGGCGTTCTCCATCTCTGAGGACCTTCAGCTTGTGCTCTTCATTGGGATCCTGGTAATGTACTTACTGACAGTGCTGGGGAATCTGATTATCACTGGTCTTATATATCTGACCCCACAGCTCCATACTCCTATGTACTATTTCCTGTGTAACCTATCACTGCAAGACATCATCTACGTCTCCAGCGTTCTTCCCAAATTCCTCTCTATCCTGGTAACAGATGACACCAGAATTGCCTTCCCAGCATGCATCACACAGATGTTCTTCTTCACTTTTAGTATTGGAGCAGAGTTTTTACTCTTTACTGCTATGGCCTATGACCGCTATGTCGCCATCTGTGTTCCTCTGCGCTATACAATCATTATGAACAAAAACTTGTGTGTTACATTATTTTCTGTCTCCTGGATTGTCGGCTTCTTTAATTCGTTACCCTATATTGTTCTTGTTTCTTCTTTAGCATTGTGCATTTCCCAAAACATTAGTCATTTTTTCTGTGATACAAAAACCATGGTAATGCTACTTAGTGGTGATATCACAGATCTTGTGATGCTGGTATCTGTGGAATGTGTAGTTTTTGGACTTATGCCCTCTGTGCTCATATTAGTCTCTTATACATGTATAATTGCTACTATCATAAAGATCCGTAGCTCGGCGGGTAGAGTAAAGGCTTTCTCCAGCTGCTCGTCCCATCTCACCATTGTAATATTATTCTGTGGCACGTCCCTCAGTTCCTACTTGATCCCAGAGTCAGAGCAATCTCACAAACAAAACAAAATTCTCCCCTTGCTGTACACAGCGGTGGTCCCCATGCTAAACCCTCTAGTTTATACTCTGAGAAACAAGCAAGTCCTGAAAGCCATGGACAATATTTTTAAAAGATATTTCATATTTAAATTGTAATCCAAAAATGTGCAGATTGGTTTTTTTTAGCTGTTCTTCAAAGGGGTATGTGGGCATGCACCTCCATATGTAGGGGGCTTAAATAGTGCTGACCAGTCAGACACTGGTCCAATATGACAATACAAGTACGTGGGTAATTTGGACAGATGTGCCTGTCCATTGCTCAGGTTCAGCGATAAGGTCCTATGGGGCACAGTTATTCTAATACAAGTATAAATACACATACTCCGACGATTGTCCAAGCAAATTCTCCACCAGTCCCAATCAATGTCTCATAGATCACAATCAGATGATGTTCAAGATCTGGCATCATTTTGGACCTGCACATGGAGCCAGTGCCATCTACTTTGACCTAATTGGGCATCATCATCATCATCATCATCATCATCATATTCCATTTGATTTTTATTATTCTGTAGGATGCATATCTCTTTTGCTGACCCATTTCAGTTTGCTGGGTAATTTGTGTCTTATTTTTTCGAGTCTAGATTAAACCTTCCCCTACAAGCACCTGTGGTGAACCAATAAATTGATTGTAAGCAAATTTCCATTCTGTGTATCACTGGCACAGGCATACACTGTATGTAATGAGTAGCTGGAGGAAATTATGATACTTGTGGTGCCATTTTGGAGGATATTAGGTTGCCTCCAGCTCAATTGGTTCTCAATTTAGGAACACATGAATATATGACCCAAATTGTGGCTATTATTATGTAGTGTAGGACCACCTGAGCAGTGTAGGACCACCTGGATGTGGCTGCCGTTCAGGTGTTCTGGATAGCACTGGAGCTGAATGCTGTAGAGCAATGCTGAGCAGGAATTCTGGATAGCACAGGAAGAGCCATATACTGGAAACACAGGGAGTCCAAGGAACAGAATCCACCAGGATAAAAAGGTAACCAGAGGTACAGGAATCTGTCTCAGGAATTGACTGTAGAGAATGTTTAAAAATGAGTCACACATGCAGCCCATAGCAGCTGAATCAGGCAATTAACATAGACTTGCAGGATCATCAACAGAACATGGGAGAAAACTGGCTGGAACATTGCGTAGTAGCATGATTGGGGAAAGCAGCACCACTGTCGGACAGAAGAGTGGTACTGCAGTGAATCATGACACCTAGGGGCAGATTCAATTATCCATGGGTTTACTCTATTCAGTTAGGTTCTGCACCCCAGAGGATGCACTTAACGCCAAGTTTCCCCCAGCCTCTATGAGGAAAAATCCATGCTAAATGCACGCTCTGGGGTTTAACATGTGGGGGAATATATAGATTCCATTATTAATGTAGAATCTATGGGTTACCGCATGTTATTCTCGGGTTTACTGTGAAAATGCGGCAACAATTGAATAGCTCCAGATATTAAACTTGGAGATTTACCTGCAGGTAATTCAATCTGCCCCTTAGAGTCACAGTCATACTTATTAATGGTTTTTCCTTTCATGTCAACATTATTAAAACTGGCCACACAAATTGCTGCGTGTGAACAAAATTCACAGGGGTCATTTTGCCAAGCTGATTGATTGCGATGGGCAACTTCTGCTCTTGATCTCTCAAAGGTTTGGGACATCTCCCCTCAGTTTATAAGGACTGGCTACCTAGCAATGATTGATAATGATTAATTAGTCTGTTTTCCCCAGCAGACAAACTATTGTATAAAACAATCTGATTGTGTGCTTTATTTTAGGCAGAAAAAATGAGCAGTTATTATAGAAATCCTATATAATAAAAGGCTAACCCTGCTCCTCGCCTCTATTTGGGGGGGGGGGGGGATTTAAGTATTTTGCGCACTGGCGGCCACTGGATGGCAATCGATGGAGCAATTAAAGTGTTGCTCCATTCGGGTACGCACAGCTGGTACTGACATTACTGATGTGTTGTTTCATCATTTTGACAGGCTGGTGACTAGTCAAATCATAATAATGATATAATATACAACATATGTTATAGTTAAGCCAAATCACTACTAATGCATAATTTAGCTCTCTGATAACGATTGTAGAGATTAGATCATTCTAAAATATACAGTAACAACACATTGATTGATTAGTCATTTTCCTGTAGACACTATGAAAAGAGGCTTTAAACATCCAATCCATTCATCTTACAGTATATAGTACTTTGATACTGATCACTGACATTCTCTGTTGACATTACATTAATTCAGTTGACAATAATTATATTATTTTTGCTTTTGTTACAATGTATATTGGGCTTAATTCTGATTTGTAATTAAATACCTTTGTGTCTGGAACAAACCATGCTGTACTGCAAGGGGAGCAAATACATTTATATAGTTTCTGTTCAGGATAAATACTGGCTGCTTCTTGTCTGTAGTCCACAGATACTAGACAGATTTATTTTTACACTACTATTATTATTATTATTATTATCCTTTATTTATATGGTGCCACATGGGATCCACAGCGCCCAATTACAGAGTAAACAAATAAGCAAAACATGAAGACAGTGACTTACAGTTCAATACAATATAGGACAAGTACAGGGTATATAAACATAGCTGCGTCAGTAAACAGCACTGAAATAAGTATCAGGGCGGCAGAACACTGAAGGATTTGGTGCCATCAAAGGGAGTATTGAAGAGATGATAGGTTAAGTAAGAGACGAAAAAGCACATGAGGGAAGAGGACCCTGCTCACGAGAGCTTACATTCTAAAGGGAAGGGGCACACAGACAGGGGTGACAAGGATGGGGTAGAAAGTGAGCGTGGGCCACAGAAGGCTAAGCATGAGAGACGGCTGGGTTTGGTGAAGAAGTGGGTCTTGAGAACCCGTTTGAAGTTTTGTAGAGGTGGAGAGTCTGAGGGGCAGAGGTAGAGAATTCCAGAAAAAGGGTGCAGCACGTGCAAAATCTTGTAGGCAGGAGCGGGAGGAAGTAATCAGAAGGCAGGAGAGGTGGCGTGCATTAGCAGAGCGAAGAGGACAGGCGGGAGTGTAAAGGGAGAAAAGGTCAGAGATGTAACTGGGAGAGGAGTGGGTGAGGGCTTTGTGACTGTGAGAAGCTTTAAATGGATTCTGATGGGGAAGGGGAGCCAGTGAAGCTCTAGTAAGAGAGGAGAGGTGGACGTAGTGCGTTTGGTGAGGAAGATGATCCGGGCAGCAGCATTGAGGATAGATAGGAGTGGAGAGAGGTGTTTGTCAGGAATGCCAGTCAGGAGGAGATTACAGTAGTCCAGTCTGGAGATGACCAGTGAGTTGATGAGGGTCTTAGTGGTATCCTGGGTGAGAATGGGTCTCATCATGGAAATGTTTTTGAGATAAAAATGACAGGTTTGTCATAGGTGCTGAATGTGTGGTTTGAAGGAGAGGGAGGAGTCCAGGATTACTCCAAGACAGCGCACTTGGGGGCTAGAGGAGATAGTAGTGCCATCTATAGATAATGAAATTGTGGGAGGTGAGGTTGTCTGGGAGGGTGGGAAGATGATCAGCTCAGTCTAAGACATGTTAAGTTTAGGAAAGCACTAGGACATCCAAGAAGAGATAGCAGAGAGACAGTTGGATACATGAGTGAGGAGAGCAGGAGAGAGGTCAGGGGAGGAAAGGTAGATTTGAGTAGCATCAGCATAGAGATGATATTGTAAGTCAAAAGAGCTAATGCGTTCTCCTAAAGAGGATGTACAGAGAGAGAAAAGGAGAGGACCAAGAACAGAGTCTTGGGGGACACCTTCAGTTAGTGGAAGTGGGGGAGAGGTGGAGCCATGAGAGGAGACAGAGAAGGAACTGTCAGAGAGGTAGTAGCCAGGAGAGGGCAGTATCACGCAGACCAAGGGAGTGAAAGATTTGCAGAAGGAGAGAGTGGTCCACAGTGTCAAAAGCAGCAGAGAGGTCAAGAAGAATAAGCAATGAGTAGTGACCCTTGGATTTAGCAGATAGAAGGGCATGCAGACTTTTGTGAGGGCAGTTTCAGTGGAGTGGAGAGGATGGAAGCCAGACTGGAATAGGTCAAGTAGTGAGTGGGAGGAAAGAAAGGCAGTAAGGTGGTTATAGACAATATGCTCAAGGCGTTTGGAGACAAAAGGAAGGAGAGAGATGGGTCGATAGTTGGAGAGTGTGTGGATCAAGGGTAGGTTTTTCAAGAATAGGGGAGACGAGTGCATGCTTGAAGGCAGAGGGGACAATGCCTGATGAGAGGGAGAGATTGAGAAGGTGGGCAAGATGGGAGCAGGCATAAAGAGAAGTAGCGGAGGAGGCGGGAGGGGATAGGGTCAAGTGGGGAGGTGGAGGGGGGTGAGGAACGAATGAGGGCCATGACTTCCTCACTAGATACATGGGAGAAAGATGTCAGAGTTAGTAAGAGGGAAGGAGAGGGGTGGTAAGGGATAGGAGGTGGCTGGTTGCTCATTTTTTGGTGGGATGTGATGTCCTGACATATGGAGTCAATTTTGGAGGTGAAGTAAGTGGCAAAGTCAAGAGGAGAGAGTGAGGGGGGAGACAAGGTGGTGGTGGGCAGAGGAGGGAGTTGAGAGTGGCAAAGAGGCGCTGGGGGTTGGAAGACTGGGAGGAATATGAGGTTTTTGAAGAATGACTGTTTAGCGAGGGAAAGGGCAACACTGAATGATGAGAGCATAAGTTTGAAATGGAGGAAGTCTGCCTTAGAGCGCAATTTCCTCCACTGTCGCTCAGCAGTACGTGAGCATTTTTGCAAATATCTGGTGCATTTGGTGTGCCAGGGTTGAGGTGTTGATCTGCGAGGGTGAATAGTGGTTGGTGGAGCGACAGAGTCAAGAGCAGAAGTAAGGGAAGCATTGTATAAGGATGTGGCTTGTTCAGGACATAAGAGAGACAATATAGGCGAGAGAAGTGAGTTGAGTAGGGAGGATAGGGAAGTGGTGTCGATAGCCTCAATGTTGCGTTTAGTGATGGTAGCCTTAGGAGGTAGAGATGGAGTGGCAGAGAGAGATACGTTAAAGGAGAGCAGGTGGTGGTCTGAGAGGGGAAATGGAGAGTTGGAGAAATCAGAAATATCACAGCGGTGAGTGAAGACCAGATCCAGTGAGCGCCCATTCACATGGGAGGAGGAGGAGGTCCACAAGGAGAGACTGAGTGAAGATGTAAAGTTAAGGAGTTTAGAGGCAGAGGATTTTGTGGGGATATCAATTGGGATGTTGAAGTCGCCAAAGATAATGGAGGGAATGTCAGAAGTGAGGAAGCCAGGAAGCAAAGTTGTCAAGGAATTTGTAGGGAATGCCAGGGGGTGGTAAATGACACTGTAATTAAGATTTCAGTTTAGACACACCCCACCCAAATCTAATACTCTCTGCACATGTTACATCTGCCCCATCTGCAGTGCACATGGTTTTGCCCAGATGCACATTTACTATTTTTTTTTTTTGCTTTACTGTACTTCCAAATCAGAATCAGCCCATAGAACAGTTTCATTTATTTTCTATCTGAGCATATGAGCCACGAGCATAGATTGGTAACATCAATAAAGCAAATGCCAGTAAAACACATCAAATTTACTAACACTGAGCACCTGTGCTTTCTTGTAGAGGTGACTGAGGGATCTCTAGATGATATGCTCCAGTTATACCAATTGTATCAAATGTATTGTGCTTTATGGTTTGTCAGTAATAAAGATCTTTTATATCCTTTATTATTCTTATAACATTATCCGGGCAGCACGGATGGTGTAGTGGTTAGCATTACTGCCTCACAGCACTGAGCTCATGGGTTCGAATCCCACCATAGCCTAACTGTGCGGAGTTGTATATTCTCCCTGTACTTGCGTGGGTTTCCTCCGGGTACTCCGGTTTCCTCCCACAATCCAAAATTATACTGGTAGGTTAATTGGCTCCCAACCAAAAAATTAACCCTAGTGTGAATGTGTACATGTGGTAGGGAATATAGATTGTAAGCTCCACTGGGGCAGGGACTGATGTGAATGGGCAAGTATTCTCTGTAAAGCGCTGCGGAATATGTGTGCGCTATATAAATAACTGGTAATAAATAATAAAATAATAATAATAATAAATAAATTATTTAAAGTTTTTAAAAACATAACATCAACTCTACAGCTAAAGACAATCAGAATCATATTGGCAAGGGATATTGTGACTACTTTATCACTGATTGGAGACACTGTTGCACTTCCTCCATCCCTGCATTCTGGTGCATATTCCTGTGCATACAAACCTTTTACTGTAACCGCATATCCCTCATTCCTGGGCCTCACATGTATCCTCTTACAGCGAGTCTCCCGATTCATCTAGAATCACCCTGATATACACCAAGTGGGAAATTTGATTTAAAAAATCTACTGGAAAGAATTGTACAGCCCATACAATGTGTGCAGATTAAAGACAATACATTTAGTTACAGTATCTCTAAAACTCTTTCCATTATTTGTGAACAATATAGTCTCAGGATCCGTACTGTGTTTGTCAGTGGGCACTGGGGCTGGACTACTGGGCTATAGATGAATCGGGTGGTCTTCAGTATGCCGGCGGTCGGGCTCCCGGCGACCAGCATACCAGCGCCGGGAGCCCGACAGCCGGCATACCGACACTTATTCTCCCTCGTGGGGGTCCACGACCCCCCTGGAGGGAGAATAAAATAGTGTGGCGCGTGTAGCGCGCCACCGTGCCCGTAGCGTGGCGAGCGCAGCGAGGCCGCAAGGGGCTCATTTGCGCTCGCCACACTGTTGGTAAGCTGGCGGCCGGCCTCCCGGCGCCGGTATGCTGGTCGCCGGCAGATCGTAGTGAACCCGATGAATCAGATGCTTTAATGGTACATCTATTGGTGTGAACTCTGGGACTAAAGCAAGGTAAAAGGGACTGGTGACTAGAATGGAATCAGAAATGCTTTGGAGTAGAATGGAGCTGGATATATATCTGACCAAACTGGAACTGGGAATACTTAGGGATGAGTCAAGAACTGGTGGTAGTCAGAATCTGGACTGGAACCAGAAGTGGTCAGAATCTAGGCTGGAACTGAGACGTGACCAGACTGGGACAGGTATTTGGGCAGGACTGGAATCGGGAGATGACCGGACTGGGACTGGTATTAGAGCCAAACTCAAACCGGGAGGTGACTGGACTGGGACCAGTATTGTAGTCACACTGGAAGTGGGTATTGCTTGGTTCTGTAGTGCTATGGAGCAGATGAGCTGGGGCTAGGAAATGTAGTGAGCACAGGATACTTGAGACTGAGTCTGTGTTCCAGGTGCTTGTTCTGTGGCAGGAGACTGAGGAAACGTACACACAATAATATATACTTGCCTGCAGGTGAATGTTAGAGAAATCAATCAAACTGTGCAGATTGCGCAGGAGAAGATGATAGTATCCTTAGAATGTGTATTTACAGTGCATCCAGAGAGTATTCACAGCACTTCACGGTTTCCACATTTTTTTATTTTTTCATTTTTTCCCCTCAAAATTCTACGCATAAGGGGGGTCGTTCCGAGTTGATCGCTAGCTGCCAATGTTCGCAGCACAGCGGTCAGGCTAAAAATCGGCATTTCTGCGCATGCGTATGCACCGCAATGCGCACGCGCGACATACGGGTACAAAGACCTTTGTGGTTTTGCACAGGTTCTAGCGAAGCTTTAAGTCGCACGGAACAATGCAAGAAGATTGACAGGAAGGGGGCGTTTCTGGGTGTCAACTGACCGTTTTCAGGGAGTGTTTGGAAAAACGCAGGCGTGCCGGGGAAAATGCAGGTGTGCCTGGGCGAATGCTGGGCGGGTGTGTGACGTCAAAAGCCAACCCTCCAATGTTAGAATCATGAAGAGTAAGTCCAGGGCTGGTCTTGTTTTGCACAAAATGATTTTGCAGGCGCTCTGCTGCACAGGTGTTCACACTTCTGCAAAGCGAAAATACACTCCCCTGTGGGCGGCGACAATGCATTTGCACGGCTGCTAAAAACTGCTAGCGAGCGATCAACTCGGAATGACCCCCAATACCCCAAAATGACAACATTAATTTTTTTTAGCTTTTTGCAAATCTATTAAAAATAAAAAACTAAGAAATCACATGTACATAAGTATTCCCAGCCTTTGCCATGAAGCTCAAAATTGAGCTCAGGTACATTCTGTTTCCACTGATCATCCTTGAGATGTTTCTACAGCTTAATTGGAGTCCACCTGTTGTAAATTCAGTTGACTGGACATGATTTGGAAAGGCACACACCTGTCTATATAAGGTCCCACACTTGACAGTGTATGTCTGAGCACAAACCAAGCATGAAGTCAAAGGAATTGTCTATAGACCTCTGAGACAGGATTATCTCGAGGCACACATGTGGGGAAGGGTACTGAAAAATATCTGCTGCTTTGAAGGTCCCAATGAGCACAGTGGCCTCCATCATCTGTAAATGGAAGAAGTTCGGAACCACCAGGACTCCTCCTAGAGCTGGCTGTCCATCTAAACTGAGTGATCGGGGGAGAAGGGCCCTAGTCAGGGAGGTAACCAAGAACCTGATGGTCACTCTGTCAGAGCTACAGCATTCCTCTGTGGAGAGAGGAGAACCTTCCAGAAGGACAACCATCTCTGCAGCAATCCACCATGTGTAGTAGAGTGGTCAGACGGAAGACTGAACTCTTTGGCATGAATGCCAGGCATCATGTTTGGAGGAAACCAGGCATTGCTCATCACTGGGCCAATACTATCCCTACAGTGAAGCATGGTGGTGGCAGCATCATGCTGTGGGGATGTTTTTCAGCGGCAGGAACTGGGAGACTAGTAAGGATAGAGGGAAAGATAAATGCAGCAATGTACAGAGACATCCTAGATGAAAACCTGCTCCAGAGCACTCTTGACCTCAGACTGGGGCGATGGTTCATCTTTCAGCAGGACAGCGACCCTAAGCACACAGCTAATATATCAAAGGAGTGGCTTGAGGACCACTCTGAATGTCCTTGAGTGGCCCAGCCAGAGCCCAGACTTGAATCTGATTGAACATCTCTGGAGAGCTTTGAAAATGGCTGTGCACCGCCTCTTCCCATCCAACCTGATGGAGCTTGAGAGGTGCTGCAAAGAGGAATGGGTGAAACTGGCCAAAGATAGGTGTGCCAAGCTTGTGGCATCATATTAAAAAAGACTTGAGGCTATAATTGCTGCCAAAGGTGCATCAATAAAGTATTGAGCAAAGGCTGTGAATACTTATGTACATGTGATTTGTTTTTAATTTTTAATAAATTTGCAAAAATCACAAAAAAACTTTTTTCACGTTGTTATTATGGGGTATTGTATGTACAAATTTGAGGAAAAAATGCATTTACTCCATTTTGGAATAACGCTGTAACATAACAGAATGTGGAAAACGTGAATCGCTGTGAATACTTTCTGGATGCACTGTAGGAAAAGGATGGAACTTGTATATGAAGCAGATGAATGGTTTGCTTACAGGACAATCAGATGTCAAATACAATCCAGAGTTTCAGAAACTCTGCAGGTGAAATGAAAAGTGCACTAATGCAGCTACTGGTTAAGAGGTCTGAGATGAACTTTGTGCAATTTGGAAATATCAGGCAAGATACTCAGATGAAGGTGTATGATTAGTCAGGAAGGAGTCACAGCAAACTAAGATGCAGATGCTTGCACGTGGCTGAAGATTACTGCAGACTGGAAACTTGAATGCTCTGAAGAGTTTAGAAATCAGTGTGATGTAGATGAAACCTACAGAAAGCTTAGTGACTGGTGACAGATATACTGTATCTTGAATTCCAGAAACTCAGGAGAAGTCTGTAGCTTGGAAGGCTTTGCAAGCAGGGAACTTAGCAATGCAAGGAACTGTAGTAATCTAAAAACTGTAGTCCTTCTACTAACAGAAGCCAGGAATAGCAATGGGGCTTCCTGCAAACAGCAGCCTGGGAGTCAGAATGTGACTTATTGCTCTGGCAGTCAGATGATCATCAGGGAAGGTTTATATAGGAGTTTCAGCTCACAGACTGGCCACCAGAGTCAGCTAAGGCAAGGAGCACTCTCACTGGAAGGAATGCAGTCAGCTGACATGATCTAACATGGCAACATCTATACATCTGTTCACACAACAGAGGCAATCAGAAAATCTGACCTGCAGGACAGGTAGCAAAGATAAATCTTGAGATGAATCACTTAGAACCTGATTGTTGAAAGTCAGGACTGTGACATATTGATTATAATTATGATGTCACATATTTATTTAATTTACGTAATGATTGTGATTTGAAAATAATAAACAAATAAATGATTATATAGTTAGTAGTTGCTTATTGGGCGCTGCCCTTGCTTGAAATAAAATAAAATAAAACTAATTATAAATTGTAAGAGCACACATTAGAAGAATTCATCAATTATACCTGCAGCTCCCAATGGGTGATCTGGATTATCACCACAATGGAGAAACAATACACAATATTATGAGAGCACATATAAACTGAGAAATTATAAATTTAATTTAGTTTACACATAAGAAAACATTTTTTACATGAATACACATAAGATAAAATTGAATGCTGCACACCTTCCTTGGAAGATAGGAGCTTAAGATCAAATAAATCCGGTTTTGCTATGTATTAAAGTCCATTGTCCACAAGCCAAAATGATTTTATAGGACACTAGGATGGAACTTAGTGAGAATCCTAATTAGTGGCTATATTCAACGTTTATACAATGTTGCTGACATGTATATGATTGATTGATTAGTTACACACCGCTGTATAGATTCTTTTCCGCAAAATCACAATATGCAAATCAGCAGTGTTAAGCGTGGCAACTGTTAAGTTTGCAGGCAGTGACAGGTAGGTTGGTAGAATACCTTAGTGAGCAGCTCCAGCAATGTGGTGACAGTCAGGCTGCAGTTGCCGTGGCAGGGCTCACCGCTGCAATGTGGCAACCTCAGTTGAGTGGTAGGCCGTGCGGGGAGGTGGTGCTGGAGACACGCTGTCAGTTCCGAAGTGAATGAACTGTTCTGATAGGGGAGACCGAGCACAGACCCGTGGCAGCGGTGTGAAGTCAGCAGACGGACAAGGAGGGATGTAAATAAAGCAGAGTACTTTATGATCCGGATGATCGTCTCCAATTCCACAGGGAGGGCGGGCCTTAACGCGTTTCTCCGCTGTTTAGGTAGAGCGGTTTCTTCAGAAGGGGAGTATAGGTTGGAGTCCAGAAGAGTCAATATTTAAATGATTTGTTTACCAATCCGCATAGTGCTATAATTATGCACTACAGGTGTGCAGCCTTACACAGGTTTTTCTTATAAAATATATATTGTGTGTTTTTGTGTGCTCAAAGTTTAGAATAAAAAATAAGTGTTATATAGTACAATACACGGATTAACATTCCATTGCATAAAATTACACCATTATAAAATATTAATATAGCATACAAAATATATACAAATTAATTAGGTAAAAGTTAGAAATGGCATCACGGCATATCAAAATTAATTCAATACTAAAATAGTTTCATATATTCTTATACTCACAGTATTACATAGGCAGAGGCTGCAGCTCAGTGCACTAATGTGTGGGTCAGGTGTACATCAAGACCTGAGTTTGAGACCCACAACAGATTGTACTTTTCATCTTATTTATAATTCATTCCCTACTAATACTTTCCATTTTCTATTTGCTGTTTCATATATCTTAATACTTATTACTATGTGGGTTGTAGAAACCAAAGTTGCAAAAATACAGGTAAAGATAATAATAATGTATAGTTGATAATAATAATAATAATAATAATAATAATAATAATAATAATATAAAGACAGAAACCTAATTTATGTGTTCTACTTATTTGGTATGTAGAGATAAAATTATCAACATGCATTATACTAAATTTATTAGGAATGTTCCCAGTTTGGAGATTAATCCAATCAGGAATAATCCTACTTGGGTTATGGTCTTGATACCTATACAAATTTAGCCAGCATATGTGTTTATTAATACAACCGTAAAAATATAAAAAAAATAATAATAAAAAGCTAAGATAAATGACCAAATGTATAGTGCAAACAGCAAACAAAATCCAGCAGCCAACAACCATTAGGACTCATAAATGATTTAATTTACATGAGTCTGTATGGTCAGATACAATTAACACATATAATATGAAGCTAGTTTGACCCTAAGGTCTGTATGGTCAGATACAATTAACACATATAATATGAAGCTAGTTTGACCCTAAGGTCTGTATGGTCAGATACAATTAACACATATAATATGAAGCTAGTTTGAACCTAAGGTCTGTATGGTCAGATACAATTAACACATATAATATGAAGCTAGTTTGACCCTAAGATCTGTATGGTCAGATACAATTAACACATATAATATGAAGCTAGTTTGACCCTAAGGGTATAGGTACAGGAAAAGAAAGGGAGAAGAATCATATCCCTGAAAACTGAATGTTGACAAAGACCAGATGTATTTGTCGAGATGTCGATACAGGACATAGGTTACTACTTAAATAGAGATGATTCCACACTCATAGAGAAGTACTTCATGTTATGGCATATAATGGCATCCAGAAAAGGGGAACTGAAAAATATGGTGACAATCTATTATTCTATGTTGTTTAATTCAATGGATTCATTCAAACCTGAAGGGAATAGCGTACCTAGAGAATAAATCCAAAAAACCTCCCTCTTACAGAGAAGGTTAAATCTATCCCCTCCTCTGGCTGTCGCTCTGATGGTTTCGATGCCCTGCAGGTGTAAGACATTCACCTTACCCTAATGTTTAGAATGAACATGTCTGGACAAACTATGTAGGCGGAACCCTCTGAGTACATTACGTCTATTTTCTAAAAATCTGGTGTTCATCGTACGAGTGGTTCTGCCCACATACTGTAAACCACAATCACAGGTGATAAGATAAAAAGTGTATGTGGAATTGCAGTTAATATGGCTGGAAATGTCGAACATAGTACCAAAAACAGTAGAACTAAATCGAGTACTTCTATTGAGTAAGAAGTGACAGGTAATGCAACTTGTTCTGCCACACTTGAAGCATTCCTTTGTGGTGGTCATCTTATCCAACCAAGAGAGATTCTCAGAGGTTGATCCAGATTTTGATTTCAAATGGCTAGGAGCTAAGAAACTTTGCAAGTTTCTATATTTCTTAAACACAACTTTGGGGGTCTCTTCTAAACATGTCAAGAGAACATTGTCTGCTTTAAGAATAGCCAAATTTTTCTTTATGATCTTTTTAATACTGATAGACTGAGAATTAAACTTAGATACAAACATTGGAGTATGTTCAAATTCTGTACTTGCCAAATGATCTGTAGTTTTTGTGGTTTGGACAATAAGTTTTTCTCTATCTCTAGAGACTACCCCATCAAATGCTGATTTTAGAATACTATCTGGATAGCCTTGTTTTGAAAAGGCATCAGTCAGATATTTAGCCTGTGAGATAAACTGTTTGAACTCCGAGCAGTTTCTCCTGATCCTGTAATATTGGCTTTTTGGTATGTTATCCAGCCACGGTTTGTAATGGCAACTGTGATAATTCAGATATCCACTGCAGTCAACCTCTTTTTTGTAGGTTGATGTGGATATTTTATCAATTTCTGCATTCAGGTCTATATCCAGGATGTTTATACATTTGTTGTGTATAGTGCTAGTGAATATTAAACCAAATGTGTTAGTGTTCAAATAAGTGAGAAAGTTAGAGGCTGATTCAAAATCCCCATCCCAAATAAAAAACATGTAATCTATGTACCGCCCATAGAGTACCAGGTTCGCCCTGAATGGACCATTCCAGATGTAATGATCTTCAAAACGGCCCATATATAAGTTGGCAAAACTCGTGGCAAACCTGGTACCCATGGCTGTACCAAGAATCTGTAAATAAAAAGCACCATCAAAAGTGAAATAATTGTGAGAAAGTATAAATTGTACTGCATCCAAAATAAATTGACATCTCATGTCAAACAGATTAGTGTCTAAATTTAAATAATGTTGAAGTGCTAAGCCACCTCCTTTATGTGGAATGTTTGTATATTTTGACTCTGCATCACAGGTCATTAGTATATATCTGTGATTACATTCAACTTCATTAATAAGTTTCAGAAAATGGGTTGAATCTTTAATATAAGATCGGAGTGACACGACATGCTTCTGGAGAAAAAAAATCAACAAAGGCAGATAAATTAGTGGTAAGGGACCCAACACCGGAAATAATAGGGCGACCAGGAGGTGAATGAAGGGATTTGTGAATCTTAGGTAAGTGATAATATGTGGGGACAACAGGATACGGGTTAAATAAAAATGAATACTCCTTCCTGGATATAGCCCCCACCTCCAATGCTTGTTCTAAAAAGCATTTAAATTCACACAGATAAATCGAGGTTGGGTTAGTAGATAGCACGGTATAGAATTTATCATTTTCCAGCTGCCGACAGGCTTCCCTTAAGTAATCTTTCTTATTTTGGATAACTGTACCACCACCTTTATTGTCCGCTGTAATAATAATCGACTCATCTTTAGTCAGATCAAAAAGGGCCTTACATTCATTAGGATGTAAATTGTCACCTTTGATTTTTTTGCCCATTGATTTCATACACAGATCCCTAAAGTCATTTAGAGTAGAAGAATAAAAGGCCTCAATACACCCATTTTTGAATTGTGTCTGATAGAATTCAGATTTTTTTCTTTAGTCTTACTAGAAGATCTTGATTTGTATTATAAATTAGTTTGGGTCTAACTGTAATATAATTTTCTTGTTCTAGTTCTATAAGCATGTCCAATGCTTCAATATCAGTGTGATCTAATAAAATGGGTAAAGTATTTTCTCCCCATTTTTTAGCCGTTTGTTAATAAAATATCTCTGTCTGCACAGATCTCTGGTGTATCTATTCAGCTCAACGAATAACTCAAAAGAGTCTGGTCCTGTAGAAGGTGCAAACTTAAGACCCTTAGCAATGATCGCTTTCTCACTTTCTGTTAACATTTTGGAAGATAGATTGAAGATACCCTTATTCCTTAATCTTTCCTTGCGTTTTTGGAGTGACTTAATTCCTCCTCTAGATCCTCTGTATGTGGTGACTTTCTTTTTGGGGATTCTTGATTTAAAGGACTGTATCTGTTCCGGTTTTTCCAGATCGGGTGCAGATCCTTCTCCAAAAAAGTCTGGGATGATTGTACATATCCTTTAATGGTGTAAGTGGAATTGGGTCTAGTTCCCTCTTGTACAAAATCTGAGGATGTCTGTTGTGCCAAATTCTTTTTTCTTTTGGTTGAGGGCTATTTCTAGTCATAAAGGAATTATTAGATTGATGAGTCCTGTACTGGTCTTTTTTTATGTTTGTTGAAGGAATTAATTCTATTTCTCTGGGGTTGATAGGTGTTCTTATTCTGAAAAACCTCTCTTGTCTTGTCCTGAAAAATCTCTATGTCTCCTATTATAGGTCCTCACTTGATTGGTGTTATAGTCATGATTGTCTCTTGACAGTTTCTTATTTTTAGAGGTGATCAGAGACTGTTCATATTCCTCACTTTTTTTATTTAGTCTGTAATCATGGTCCCTAAAGTCAGTCCTGACATCATAGGGTTTCAATAATCCCTGAATTTTTTCTATTTCTACATTAATCAGAGAGACCTTTTTGTCTCTATAGGAGATCAATAATCCAATCAGCGCAAATGAACACTGGTCTGGAGTATTGTTCCACTTCAAAGTTAATTCTTCATACTCTTTAAAAGAGCAAGATTTAAAAATTTTTAACCCTCTGGGTATAATTTTATCTTTTAAATATTTAGTAAGTAGCATTTTATCAAGCCAATGTCTGGTCTCTGTCTTAAGTAAGACTTCTAATCTATAAAAAAGTTGGGGCATATCCAGTGGGTTAACTTCTTTGGAATCCACAGCTGTACTAGTAGAGTCATTAAACAACAAATTACGTTTGGAGTTCCTATCACTTATATTATGCCATGATGCCATCTCTATATATCAAAGGCTGCAGCCCAAATATTTCCAAAGAGAGATAATATAGTTAGTAGTTGCTTATTGGGTGCTGTCCTTGCTTAAAATAAAATAAAACTAATTATAAATTGTAAGAGCACACATTAGAAGACTACCTCAATTATACCTGCAGCTCCCAATGGGTGATCTGGATTATCACCACAATGGAGAAACAATACACAATATTATGAAAGCGCATATAAACTGAGAAATTATAAATTTAATTTAGTTTAAACATAAGAAAACATTTTTACATGAATACACATAAGATAAAATTGAATGCTGCACACCTCCCTTGGAAGATAGGAGCTTAAGATCAAATAAATCAGGTTTTGCCATGTAGAAAAGTCCACTGTACACAAGCCAAAATGATTTTAAAGGACACTAGGATGGAACTTAGTGAGAATCCTAATTAGTGGCTATATTCAACGTTTATGTTTAGTGGCTATATTCAATGTGGCTTGGAAGGCTTTGCAAGCAGGGAACTTAGCAATGCAAGGAACTGTAGTAATCTAAAAACTGTAGTCCTACTAACAGAAGCCAGGAATAGCAATGGGGCTTCCTGCAAACAGCAGCCTGGGAGTCAGAATGTGACTTATTGCTCTGGCAGTCAGATGATCATCAGGGAAGGTTTATATAGGAGTTTCAGCTCACAGACTGGCCACCAGAGTCAGCTAAGGCAAGGAGCACTCTCACTGGAGGGAATGCAGTCAGCTGACATGATCTAACATGACAACATCTATACATCAGTTCACACAACAGAGGCAATCAGAAAATCTGACCTGCAGGACAGGTAGCAAAGATAAATCTTGAGATGAATCACTTAGAACCTGATTGTTGAAAGTCAGGACTGTGACATATTGATTATAATTATGATGTCACTTATTTATTTAATTTAAGCAATGATTGTTATTTGAAAATAATAAACAAATAAATGATTATGTATAATTAATGGTTGGGATCACACAAAAAAAATCGAAATGTAACTTCTATAAGTCCAAATGGTAAATATTTTCTATGACAAATAAAAATACAGGCATGCACTTGCTGAGTCAGGACAGAGTCAGAATTAGTCCCACCTTGTGGTTACACATCCTGTACTCTTCCCTGTCACCAGAGAGAGTGATCTTACAAATTTGCAGTATTACAACCCATCTGTCTCCCCAGCTACAGCACACGCCACTTCCCATCTTAAACAGCCTTTTATCTTAGCCTTGGTAAGGTTTACATTGTACCTGACCACATTCAATGCTGTGATTAGATCTGTGATTCAGCAACCCTAACCTGTACCAAACTCCCATCAATATGTGCTTTGACACTCAGCAAGCTAGACATGTGATATTTATCATTTGAATTCATCTAAGTCCCATTAAATTGATATGAATCCCCTCCAATGGATTTAACAATCACACAAAACAAAATCCTCACCCTAGACAGATTCATTTTCTCTTCTTAAAACAACATTTAGGGGCAGATTAAATTAGCTCCAGGATTTACTAAACATAGATTTTTTTTTTTTTTTTCGTTGGGCGTGGCCACGGCAGCAACGGAGTAGGGAGCGGATCTCGGGAGCTCCCCGAACAAACTTCTCCTGTCACCCATCCTGACCCTCCTGGTGAGCCTGCCCGGGCTGCATACCTCCCCTGTGCTGCCGTGCGCTGCGGGAGGCCGTTTGTCGCGGTCTCCGGGACTCGAGGGACGGTGCTGGCTGATTTCCGGCCCTGCGGCCTAGGCCTCCTCCGGATCCCCGGCCTCGATTTCGGCGCCCTCGGCCGCGGAAAAACCGGAGCTAGAGCGACGGGAAGATTACATCCGCAAACACCCTAAGAAGGCTGGGGGGTGGAAGCTGCCTCTCCTCTCCCAGTTTGGCTGCGGCCCGGAGCCCTAACACCCAGAGAAGAGGAGAAAAATAAAAGGTACCTCTGGGGAAGGGGAAGAGACACTGCGGCCATTTTGTGAGAAGGGAAACTGATCTCCATGCTTGGAAGGGCTGCTCTCATCTCTGCTGCCCAGTGATCTATTTATGCACACAGGAACTTTTTTCATACATTCTGATATCTCCTTCTACTACTCTCCTAATAACTATGCTAATACCTACCTGAGATTGGAGACAAAGCCAGCTATTTATATTGCACGGCCCTCCCAATATAACATCAGGAACTGCACATAGATCAGATCTGCCTACATTGCTGTGCTGCATCAGCCTCCCACAGTGTACTACGTACCATCATCCTACTTTATTCCTCTGACATATTGACTGGACGATTGATTCCCGCCACTGATTATACGTGGCCTGGCTGCGCCCGTCATCTAGCTACAACCCTATACTATAGCCTTACTCTGGGAAGAGTGTGACTGCTCCCGCTCAACATGGTGGGGGGCGGCCGGAGTGCGGCCGCGGCCAAACTTGAAAAATTTACCAGACAACCCAACCCTAGGGCTGCACCGGCTCCTTCTCGTGAAGCCTCTCCAATACATTCGACCTCCCCTCCTGAGACAGCGGTTAATTCCCCGGAAGCAGTGGGGGCGCCGTCTATTCAACAAGTGCTGGAGGCTATAGCCGGCAGTGAACAACGTCTCTCCGATAAGATGGAAAAGGTGCAGTGTGATCTCTCCTTGCTCCGCCAAGATGTACAACGTATCCGAGAGCGAGTGGGTGAGGCGGAGACACGGGTCTCCAACCTGGAAGATTTATGTGGCCCCCTTAAGCAGTCCGTATCCACGGTGACCCAGCAGGTCTCCTCACTTCAAACCAAGCTCTTAGACATGGAGGGACGGCTGCGTAGGAACAACGTCAGATTCGTAGGCCTGCCTGAAAAAGAAGAGGGTTCGCAGCCGGAGGAATTCCTTGAATCCTGGCTTAAAGAAATGTATGGCGCTGAGTCCTTTACGGCCCAGTTTACGGTGGAGCGAGCACATAGGATACCATCTCGGCCTTTACCCCCAGGAGCCCCTCCTCGCACCTTCATCGCTAAATTCCTGCACTATAAGGACCGTGACTCGGTTCTCCGCTTAGGTCGCACGAAGGGCCCACTGGTCCGCAATGGAGTCAAGGTGTCGGCCTTCCCGGACTTTGCCGCAGATGTCCAGAAGGATCGTGCCCAGTTTATGCCCATCAAAAGACGACTGCGAGACCTTAACATTTCATATTCCATGCTGTTTCCCTCAAGGCTCCGAGTCGTGGCGGATGGGGAGACCAAGTTTTTCAACTCCCCTAGAGAGGCGGCCCAGTGGCTGGACAGATTTGCACCGGGTGCTCGGCAACTGGCTCCGGACTGATCTCCTATGAAAGCAGCCCGGGACCTGGTCTGCCGGAGGCTTGATCATGGTTCGGGGAGCCCCCCCTCTTTGCATTGGTGGCTCAAGACTTGCACGGCCAAGCGGCATTGGTCAGAGAAGGTTGGAGGTTCAGCTAAGAATCTAGCCTTCCTAGCGCTTGGTAGTTAGCTTGATTGTTCGGGATATAAGTATGCCGAAGTTCGGGGTGGTATACGGGGTGGGAAAGGTTAATTGGGAAGCTGCTAGTTGCGCCTCCCTTTGCTGTTTTTGGGGTTTTATTTTTTTCTTTAGTTTGTTATTTTTCTTATTCAAGTATTTACTGAGGCAAGGATGTTTTATATTCAGATGCTATGGCTTACAATGCAGGGCTCATATACGTCATGTTTTGTGGGTGTTGATAATGCTTATACTCAAAATGTATTCTGGGAGAGGTCCATCCGGAAGGTGTTTAGAGCATATAAGGGGTCATGATTAATCTGAAAATTCTGGCATGGAATGTTCGAGGTCTGAATAACAACATCAAACGTTCTTTGATACTTAATATGATTAAGAAATATGACCCGGATATTGCATGCCTCAGTGAGACCCACTTGGAGGGACATAGGTTACTGTCCTTACGACGGGCCTGGGTGGGCTGGGCATATCATGCCTCCCACTCCTCCTTTTCTAGAGGTGTCTCCGTTCTGATTAAAAAGACAGTGCAGTTCGAGTTGATATCGATTAAAACTGACCCGTATGGAAGATATGTATTTATAGAGTGTAAGCTGAACTCCCAGCCATATTACATCTTAGCAGTGTATGTCCCCCCTCCGTTCTCATATAATGTGCTGCAACAAGCTGCGTCCTTCATAGCTCCCTCCCCTAATACCCCAGTGATTTGCTTGGGGGATTTTAATAACGTCCTGGATATGTCTATGGACCGATGGCACTCCCCACAGGCTGCGCTGGTGGGAGGTGGTCCTACCAAGTTTGCGGATTTTTTGAATAGTTTGCAATGGGTAGATGTGTGGCGACTTCGTCATCCCGCGGCTCGTCAGTTCTCCTGCTTCTCCAGCACTCATGGCTCCTTCTCCAGAATTGACCTGATGCTGGTGTCCCCCACCCTCGTCCCTAGGATAATTGACGTTCACTACGAGGCTCGAGGGGTTTCCGACCACTCCCCTCTGATGATGACTCTTGCTGTGGAAAGTCAGAGGGGGCACTCCTATTGGAAATTGCACCCCTCTTGGCTGACCCAGCTGGGGAACTGCGGTGACTTGGAGACTCAATGGGAGGGGTACTTTGGCGACAATGTAGGGTCTGCCCCGGGTACAGTAGTTTGGGACTCGTTTAAGGCGTTCTTGAGAGGATCATATATTGGACGAATAGCGGCTCATAAAATGGCCTCTAGGGAGAGAGAACAGGCCCTTGAAAAAGATGCTAGGGACCTAGAGTCCCAATATCTATCTGACAGCGCCCCCGCGACAAAGACAAGATGGCTGATGGCTCAGTCAGTTTGGTTGGCCCACCTGTCTGATAGAAACTCTCGCTCCCTTCTTTTTAAAGCTACTAATATATATATGCAGGCTGATAGAACGGGAGGCCTCCTGGCCCGTCTTATACATTACGATCGTCCTGGGACCACAATCACCCAAATGTCCGGAGCGGATGGCTCTCTTGTCGACACCACACCGGACATTGCGCTGTTATTCCGTTCTTACTTCTCTGAGGTTTATAATTCACAGTTGCAGCGCTCTGCTTCAGATCTGTCATGCTACATGGGGGGTGTTCCGCTGCCCGCGCTCTCCTCTGAAGCCCGAGAGCTGCTGGAGGCACCTTTGACGTTGGAGGAGGTGACTGCGGCCATTGGTATGTCCCCTAATGGCAAGGCTCCGGGATGTGACGGAATCCCCTCCGAGGTATACAAGAATCATATTGATTTTTTTGGCCCCAAGCTGCATGCCCTGTACTTAGATATATTTGCCAGTAACGATCTCCCCCCCTCCATGTCAGAGGCAATTATAATAGTGATTCCAAAACCCGGTAAAGACCCTAAATCTCTGGACTCCTATAGACCGATTTCCCTGATTCCCACCGATGCCAAGATCCTGGCAAAGATATTGGCAATACGGCTCAACTCAGTGATAACCTCCCTAATTCATCCGGACCAGACCGGCTTCATGCCAGGAAAGTCCACGTCTATCAATTTACGTAGACTATATACCATTTTACAGCTCCCGCATGAATCCCCCTCTGACTCGGCTGTGGTCTCGTTGGACGCGGCCAAGGCCTTTGACAGCATTGAGTGGGCTTATTTATGGGAGGTGTTGGCTCGTATGGGATTTGGACCCAATTATATAAAATGGATTAAACTATTGTATCAACATCCGACTGCCAGGATCTTGGTGAACGGTTATGTGTCCCCATCTTTTCAATTGACCCGAGGCACTAGGCAGGGTTGCCCCCTGTCCCCTACGCTGTTTGCCTTGGCCATCGAGCCCCTGGCATGCTTGATTAGATCGCACCCGGATATTGTGGGAATATGTACAGGTTCACGTGAGGATAGGATAGCTCTATATGCCGATGACATGTTGATGTTTTTGCAGGATTACACCAGGTCAATGCCCAGCCTGCTGAGTGTGATAGAAGGCTTTGGAGATCATTCGGGCCTTAGAATTAACTGGCCTAAATCATACATTATGCCAGTTATAGGCCCCCCTCCTACTGTTTCCAGAATCCCCCTGCCTTTGAGTTGGACGGTACAATTTAAGTACCTTGGAATCCAAATAACTAATGACCCTTCTGATTTTGTCCCCCTGAATCTAGATCCGACCACTCAGTGGGTCATGGGCAAATCTAAGACTTGGTGTAAGCTTCCACTAACGGTCTCTGGCAGGGTTAATCTCATTAAAATGATTATACTCCCCAAGCTCCTGTATATTATTCTCCAATCCCCGGTGTATATCTATCCAATATTCTTTAGAAAATTGAATAGCGTTCTGTCCTCACTGATCTGGGCTAATAAAAGACCTAGGATACAGCTAAATACCCTTACCAGACAGAGATCTGACGGCGGCCTGGCTCTACCTAACTTTCAGATATATTACTTCGCTGCTCAGCTGACTCATATCACTATATGGGCACAAAACTCGGGGACTGACTCTTTGCATTGTGAGTTTATCCGTTGTTACTTTCCCTACCTCTCTCCTATGCAGGTGTTACTAAGTGGGAGCATAGCTAGATTTCTTCCCCCTATCATTTTTCAGGCCCTAAAGATTTGGCGGGCCCTGAGAGACCTTTTGAGATATGACGACCTAGACCCGGATACCCCCTTGTGGTACTCTGACTGGCTCCCTGAACTGCATGCACTTGAGGGGCGGGAGGTGTGGGCCCCTAGATCGGTGATATCTGTCTCTCAACTTTATCTAGATAATACATTAAAATCCTTTCAACAACTGAGGGATGAGTTTGACCTACCCAATTCCTACTTCTTCAGATACCTCCAGCTTCGGCATGCCCTCCAGACCCAATTTGCTGAATCACCTCCGCGAATCCTCCCATTTCCCATCAAGACATTTGTGACCACTTTGGGTCAGGCTAAGATGGTCTCACTTGCGTATGGATATCTTCTTACCAAGCTCCATACGGACCCTTTGACGCGTCTCCGTGGAAGGTGGGAGGAGGATTTGGGTCTAATAAATGAGGAGGACTGGGCCCTCGCTTTAGAATACCCTGCTAAGGTTACCAAGTCCCTTAGATATCAGCAGATTCAATTCTTCATCTTACACAGAACATATATGACTCCAGCTAGGCTGGCTACGTTCGGGACGGGCAGATCTAATCTCTGTCCTAAGTGTGGGGGGGCGGTGGGAACATTCTGGCATCTGGTGTGGGATTGCCCGAGGTTGAGGGTGTTCTGGTCGGGGGTCGGGTCAATTCTGGAGAGTACGGGAGTGCCTGGCGGACTGCTTACCCCACAATTCTGTATCTTGGGAATGGGGTGCCTTGCTCCTGGGTCAGTTTCAAGGGGTCTCTATGCTCTAAATGTATGTGCCTTGGCTAAGGTTTGCATTGCAAGAATGTGGATGGCCCCCAAAGGACCGTTAATATCTGCACTTAAGGCCTTAATTAATGACACTATAATTAAGGAAAGATATGTTTACATGAAGCAAAGTGCATCAGCTAAGTTTGAAAGAGTTTGGTCTCCATGGCTAGATTCCCCCCACTCTCGTCTTGTTCCCCAAATATAGTAGACACTGAAGTGCAAGCTTGTCAATAACCTAATGCGCCTGATGTGTACTGAGATGATGACGGTTGGGCCCTGCGAGCCCTCTTACTTACTTATGTGTATGACTAGTGGAGCCCTGAATCTAACTCTCCTTCTTAAATTGCCTCCCTTGCCCTTTCTTTAGTTGTTTGTTATTTTCTTATAGTTTAGGTTGCGGGTTTAAATATAAAAATTAATGAAGACTAATATAGATGGTTGCGGACTTCGTAGATCATGAGAGTCTGAACATTGGGAAATCCTAGTATACATCTTTATTGAAAATATTCTGATATCCTATTGATGTAGGATATGTGTAAAACATGGCTTTGATTCAACATGAATGGATGTAATGTTTGAGATATGATTATGATATGCAATGTCTGTACCTTAAATCTCCAGACTATTGAATAAAAATTACTTTATTAAAAAAAAACATAGATTTTTTTCCTCGCAGCCTCTCAGGGGCTGTGCGGAAACATCTGTGTTAAGTGCACCCTCTGGCACTTACAATTCAGTGTAACTGCATAGCTCTGGGTAGTTAACTAGAGATCTATAGATTATTGCACTTTGCACCGTGAGCTTAGCACATGGGGATATTGATCAATAACTGAATAGTTCTGGGCATTAAAGCCAGATCTGCAGCACACACTGTAAATCCTATGGCTTATTGAATCTGCACCTAAGTGTGCTCCAACTTTCAGTTATGTATTTTGACTATAAATATGTTTTATTGTTCTATCATTGAGGATAGATATCTAGAGGGAAAAATATAATACATGGGAATATTATAGGGTCCATATTTCAACTGTACAATAGTTCTTACTCTTGTGATAGATCTGGATGAAGTTCATTAAACACTGCTGCCTCTGGAAGCCATAAGGCATAAGCACTTATGGCTTCCAGAGTATGGCTTTCGCAATACCAATAACCCTGTGCTAAAAAGAGCAGGTAGAGCAGTGGCATGCGGTGAGGTCAGTGGCTGGTGAGGCACTACCATAATGTCTGCCGAATCCTGGCGATGACCCCTACCGCTGCCGAGCCAATGCCCGCTACTGCCTCTGAGCCGCTGCCCACTGCCACCGCCAATGGCTTACAAATTCGGCCACCATCAACTGACCCAGCCCTCCACCACTAATTTGCATCTCAGTCCGATGCCGCCAATGCCCGCTGCCTGCCTGCTCATCATAAAGAAATAAAAATTAGTGTTTGGGACTGGGAAGGGAGTGGGAGGAGGACATGAATGCAATTTTTTTGTCCAGGGCTTCCAGTAACTCGATGTAAAAAAAAAATGCGTGAGGTCCCCCCTCTTAAGTATAACCAGCCTCGGGCTCTTTGAGCCAGTCCTGGTTGTTTAAATACTGGGGAAAAAATTGGACCAGCACCGGGCTCTTAGTCCAGTCCTGGTTCCAAAAATATGGGGGACAAAAGATGTAGGGGTCCCCTGTATTTTTAAAACCAGCACCGGGCTCCACTAGCCAGGGACATAATGCCACAGCCGGGGGACACATTTATGTAGGTCCCTGCGGCCGTGGCATTACCCCCCCAACTAGTCACTCCTAGTCGGGGTTCCCTGGAGGAGTGGGGACCCCTTAAATCAAGGGGTCCCCCCCTCCAGACACCCAAGGGCCAGGGGTGAAGCCCGAGGCTGTCCCCAGCACCCCTGGGTGGTGGGTGCCGGGCTGATAGCCATGTGTGTAAAAAAAAGAATATTGTTTTTTGTTGTGGAACTACAAGGGCCAGCAAGCCTCCCTCGCTTGCTGGTACTTGGAGAACCTCAAGTACCAGCATGCGGGGAAATAATGGGTCCGCTGGTACCTGTAGTTCTACAACAAAAAAAATACCCAAATAAAAACACAACCCATACACCGTGAAAGTAAAATTTTATTATAACACACGTACACACTCACACATACTTACCTAAATCTCACGCCGGTCACGTCCACTTGTCCAGTAGAATCCAATAGGGGGACCTGTAAAAATGAGAGAGATTACTTACCTACATCCCACGCCGGTCACGTCCACTTGTCCAGTAGAATCCAATACCTGGAAAATAAGTAAGTTACACATAAATGCATCAATCCATAGGAGGGGGGGAAAGGGGAGGGAGAGAGAGGGAGGGAGAGAGAGAGAGAGAGAGAGGGGGGGGGGGAGAGAGAGAGAGGGAGAGAGAGAGAGGGTGAGAGAGAGGGGGAGGGAGAGAGAGAGAGAGAGAGAGAGGGAGGGAGGGAGAGAGAGAGAGAGAGAGAGACCGACCAAAAAAAACCAAAAAACCTGCCTGCTGTTGTGTGCGGACGGAGCAGCCGGAGAGAGCCGCACAGAGGACAAGTGGCTGTCAGCGGGAGGGGAGGACGGAGCCGCCGGACACTGGCATGTGTCAGCCGTCCACAGGAGAGACGTCTGGTGCCTGTGTGCGGGAGGAGGGGACGGAGCTGCCGGAGAAGGACTGGGAGAGCCGTACAGCCACAGAGGACAAGTGGCGGTCAGCGGGAGGAGAGGACGGAGCCGCCGGACTCTGGCAGGTGTCAGCTGCCCACAGGAGAGACGTCTGGTGCTTGTGTGCGGGAGGAGGGGACGGAGCCGGCGGAGCATGACAGGGGAGAGCAGCAGTCACTGCAGACCCACCGCTGCTGCTGCTCCCGTCCCAACTTCTGCCTCCCACCGCGTCTTGGTGATTGGACAGCGGATCCAGTGCTGGATCCGCAGTCCAATCACAGCTGCCTCGCTGACATGGGGGTGGTGTCCCTGTCAGCGAGGCACTTTTTTCAGTGCCGCTTTGCCACTGTTTTTCAATGGGCTTTTACAGCCCAGTGCTAGGCTCCGCCCCCCGCTCTCTCCCCGTTCCTATTCTGTATGGGAGGCACTGCTAACAGTGCCTCTCAAAGTAATTTCACACAAAAAAAAAATATGGCATTACATAAGGAAGATACTTATGACATAGAATATGTGTCATAAGTATCTTCTATGTATTCTTTTACTAATTAATCACAGGGGAGGCACTGCCTCCCCTGCCTCCCCTGACTGCACGTCCCTGTGGTAGACGCATACATGTCATTAATATTTTCATGTCTCATTTAAAGCAATTGCAGACTGCATATGCTCCAAACCATTCATAAATTCACTGGGATTGAAAGAAAATACAAATTGATCTATCATTTGGGATTGGTTATTTCTGGGTGGCAAATGGGTGGCGATCATGTACTGTAAATGTATGTAACTGAGTGTCAGGAACTAGTGCAGAATCCGGAATTCGGGATCAGATACCAAGTGGTTGACGTTACCCAGAACAGAGGCGCGGAGTCTAACACACCGGAAGGTTTTCACCAGGGAACCCCGCAAGGGGATATGGGCTTCGCGGCTTCCGACGTGCAGGTCGCGGCCCCCTGTCTGGGTCACTTGATACCTGAACTGGACTGGAGTTATGGTAGAGGTGTTGTATATGACCAACCGCAGGGATACACAGGAACAAACAGGAACTGGAGAAGGTGGCAGGGTGCACACGGCCAGATGGTACGCTGGGGCCGTGGAGATGGAACAGCAGCAGGCACTCCAGGGGTGACACAGGAGGTAGCGGCAGTCAGCAGACTAAAGTCGTCAGCAAGATGTTGAAGCTGGAATTCAATACTGGAACAAGGCAATACCCACTGGACAGATGAACTGAGACCAGAGAGGAACCAGGAAGCAGAACACCACATGGAGTAGTTATAACTGGCAAAGCCTCTTGGGATTGAGAGGCTTAAAAGAACAGGCTGGACCAATCAGTTGTGAGCACCAGACAGGCCCCCAGTAATTGATATAACAAGCAGCTGCAGTGCAGACTGAGCAGGCTGACAAGCTGTATAGTAGTTTCCAGGTAACGAGCTGTAATTACAGAATCCAGACACCTGTGAAGTCAGTTGCTGAGTGCAGGAGCAAAGGCACTGGGAGACAACTATGCAGAAGCTAGCTGTGACCTGTAGTTCCACAACTGAAGCAAAGGTAATTTATAACAAAAAACAACACATGAGTGCTCAGGATTGTAACAGTACCCCCCCCCCCCCTTGAAGAGGGGTTAAGAACCCCTAGAACCAGGCTTATCCGGAAATTCACAGAAGAAAGACCTCTTAAGTCTGGGTGCATGAAGAAACCGCTCTGGTACCCAGGTTCTCTCTTCCGGACCGTAACCCTTCCAATGCACGAGGAAATGAACTTGACCCCTCCTGAACTTGGAATCCAGAATCTTTTCCACAACAAACTCCTTGTGACCTTGAACTAACACAGCGGCAGGCCTTCTGGAAGGAGATCTTCTAAATCTCTGGGACACAAATGCTGGTTTCAACAAGGAACAGTGGAAAGTGTTATTGATCTTAAGTGATTTTGGTAAAAGGAGTCGAAAGGCTACTGGATTAATCTGTCTAATAATCCGGAATGGACCAATGAACCTAGGCCCAAATTTTTGAGAGGGCTGGCGTAACTTGATATTTCGAGTGGACAGCCACACCATGTCACCCACTTTAAGAGTACAAGGTCTTCGTCGTCTGTCAGCAAATTATTTGGAACGAACAGAGACTTGGTTGAGTGCCAGACGTACTCTCCTCCAAATTTTCCTCAGACGAGCTACAGGATCAAGGGAAGAAGTCTGTTGCTGCAGGATGTCAAAAGCGTTAGACCTAGGATGGAACCCAGAGAGACAAAAGAAGGGTGACATGGATGAAGAAGAGTGACTGGAATTATTATATGCAAATTCAGCAAATGCCAGATGGTCCACCCAATCGTTATGGTACTTGGAAACATAACAACGGAGATACTGTTCAAGAGACTGGTTCACTCGCTCAGTCTGTCCATTGGATTGCGGATGATAACCAGAGGACAGACTAAGATTAATATCCAAGGCTGAACAGAAAGCTCGCCAGAATTGAGCAATAAACTGAGTTCCTCTGTCGGAGACGATGTCCTGTGGTAATCCATGTAATTTAAAGATATGTTGGATAAACAAGGTTGCCAGTTCCCTGGCACTGGGGAGCTTGCGAAGAGGAACAAAGTGAGCCATCTTACTGAACCGGTCTACCACAACCCAAATGGTATTGTACCCCGATGACTTGGGAAGATCAACCACAAAGTCCATAGAAATATGGGACCATGGTCTTGAGGGAACTGTAAGAGGCGTAAGATGTCCCATGGGAGCTTTACGAGGAGTTTTATGTTGAGCACAGATCTCACAAGCAAGAATGAACTCTCTAACATCTTGATACATAGAAGGCCACCAAACTGAGCGAGACAATAAATCCAGAGTCTTAGAAATCCCTGGATGCCCAGAGACTCTTTTTACATGAAATTCAGATAAAACTGCTTTCCTGTACTCTTTAGGGACAAAGAGGAGTCCTGAGGGAGTCCCCATGGGTGCAAGAGACTGTTTGGCTTGAATCTGGGAGACTAAATCTTGAGCAAGACCAGCATGGATATTGGAAACAGGAATAATTGGTTCAGAAGAGCAGGATGAATTTTGAATTGGAAGGAAGCTTCGTGACAAGGCATCTGCTTTAAGATTCTTCGATCCTGGCCGATAGGAAATCACATAGTTGAATCTAGTGAAGAATTATGCCCATCGTGCCTGTCTTGGATTCAGTCTCTTGGCTGACTCAATATAGGATAAGTTTTTATGGTCAGTGAGGATTGTAATCACGTGTCTCGCCCCTTCCAACCAATGCCTCCATTCTTCTAGAGCCCAATTGATAGCAAGCAGTTCACGATTTCCAACATCATAGTTGGCTTCGGCAGGAGAGAACTTTCTGGACAGAAAAGAGCACGGGTGAAGTTTAGAATCCACTGGATCTTTCTATGATAGGACTGCTCCCACTCCCACTTCAGAAGCTTCCATAACAAAAGGCAGGTCAGGATTTGGATGACTAAGAACAGGTGCAGATATAAAGGCTTTTTTTAACTTGAGAAAAGCTTGTAGAGCTGAAGGTGACCAATGTGATGGATCCGCACCTTTCTTGGTCAAAGCAACAATAGGTGCAACAATGTCTGAAAATGAACGAATAAATCTCCTGTAATAATTAGCGAACCCAAGAAAGCGTTGTATAGCTTTAAGGTTAGTAGGTTGTGCCCAATCTTGAATTGCTTGAAGCTTACTGGGATCCATGGAGAACCCCTTGGGAGAGATGACGTATCCTAAGAAAGCGACTTCCTTCACTTCGAATTCACATTTTTCTAACTTGGCGTATAGATGGTGCTCCCGGAGCTTTTGCAACACCATCTGGACATGGACTCGATGCTGCTCAAGTGACCGTGAATATATCAGGATGTCGTCCAAGTAGACCACAACAAATTTTCCCAGGAATTCTCGGAGCACATCATTGATAAAATCTTGGAAGACGGCAGGAGCATTTGACAATCCAAATGGCATAACAAGGTATTCATAATGCCCAGAATGAGTGTTGAAGGCCGTCTTCCACTCGTCACCGGCCTTAATTCATATGAGGTTATATGCCCCCCGAAGATCAATTTTAGAGAAGATTTACGCCATCCGGAGTTCATCAAACAACACGGAAATCAAAGGCAAAGGATAAGAATTCTTAACCGTGATTTTGTTGAGTCCTCTATAATCAATGCATGGACGTAAGGAGCCGTCCTTTTTTGCCACAAAGAAGAATCCTGCTCCTACTGGTGATTTTGAGGGACGAATAAACCCTTTGCTTAGGTTCTCCTGAATATAGTCTTCCATGGCTTTAGTTTCTGGCAAAGAAAGAGCATATAATCTACCCTTAGGTAATTTATCTTCGGATACCAGACTGATGGCACACTCGTAAGGTCGATGGGGGGGAAGAGTATCCGCCTCTTTCTTGGAGAAGACATCTGCAAATGAATGATATGGAGTCGGTAGCCCCTCTGGTATAACTTGAGAGCATCGCACTGGCAAGGACAGACATCTTCCTGTACATTCTGTTCCCCACTGTAAGAGTTCTCCTGTCTTCCAGCAGATGGATGGATTATGGGATTTCAACCATGGAAGCCCTAGGACTATGGAGGCCATGGGGCAATTAACAAGGAGGAAAATAATCTTCTCCGAATGCAGAAGACCAGTAGTTAAATGAACAGGAGGAGTTTGCTGAGACACTTGCCCACTGAGGAGGGGGTTCCCGTCAAGGCCACAAATAGTCACAGAAGGCTTCATCTTTAGTATAGGAATGTTCCAGGACCAGGCGAAAGAGATATCCATAAAGTTGGCAGCTGCACCACAATCAACAAAAGCCTTGACTGCAACTTGCTGAGTAGGTAGACTAATTTGAACTGGAAGCAAGACTGAATTTTTGGAGAGATTCGAGCCAGACCCAGGAGTAACTCCCCTTTTACCCCTGGATCTTGTCTTTTCCCGACTTCAGGGTGCAAACATTAGCAAAATGACCCTTTGCTCCACAATATAAGCATAGGCCCATCGATCGTCTACGAGATTTTTCCTGAGCAGAAAGACGAAAGGCCCCAATCTGCATGGGTTCACTGGAATCTTCGGCTTCTTCCAAGGCTACTGCTGAGGGAGATGGTGACCCTCCACCTTTCTCCATCCTCTGTTCCCTGATCCGACGATCTACTCGAATTGCTAACTGCATGAGCTTGTCCAGGGTTTCAGGAGTAGGATACTGGACAAGGTAATCTTTAATTTGCTCAGTGAGGCCTAAGCGGAACTGACTTCGGAGGGCTGGGTCATTCCAACCACTATCACCTGCCCATCTGCGAAACTCAGTGCAGTATACCTCGGCCGTGTTTTTCCCCTTGTCTCAGGGCTCGTAAGTGAGCCTCTGCAGAAGCTGCTCGGTCCGGGACATCATAAAGAATTCCTAGGGCGCTAAAAAAGGCATCCACTGTGTGCAAGGCGGGATTCTCCGTTTTTAATCCGAACGCCCAGGACTGGGGTTCCCCCTGCAGGAGGGAGATGATGATACCTACTCGCTGAGCCTCAGAACCAGACGATAATGGCCGGAGTCTGAAATATAGCTTGCAGCTATCACGGAAATTCTGGAACTGTTTCCGGTCACCTGTAAACCGATCTGGAAGATGCAGCTTTGGTTCAGGCCCAGGAGCTCTGGTTACAACCAATGACCTGCTAGTTTCTTCCTGGGTGGAAACTCGGAGCTTTAGATCTTGCAGTTGCTGCGTCAAATTTTGTATTTGACCAGCCAAGATTTGAGCCGGATTTTGCTGTGACGGGTCCATGCCCAGGAAGTGGTGGGCCAGTTATAATGTCAGGAACTAGTGCAGAATCCGGAATTCGGGATCAGGTACCAAGTGGTTGACGTTACCCAGAACAGAGGCGCGGAGTCTAACACGCCGGAAGGTTTTCACCAGGGAACCCCGCAAGGGGATATGGGCTTCGCGGCTTCCGACGTGCAGGTCGCGGCCCCCTGTCTGGGTCACTTGATACCTGAACTGGACTGGAGTTATGGTAGAGGTGTTGTATATGACCAACCGCAGGGATACACAGGAACAAACAGGAACTGGAGAAGGTGGCAGGGTGCACACGGCCAGATGGTACGCTGGGGCCGTGGAGATGGAACAGCAGCAGGCACTCCAGGGGTGACACAGGAGGTAGCGGCAGTCGGCAGACTAAAGTCGTCAGCAAGATGTTGAAGCTGGAATTCAATACTGGAACAAGGCAATACCCACTGGACAGATGAACTGAGTCCAGAGAGGAACCAGGAAGCAGAACACCACATGGAGTAGTTATAACTGGCAAAGCCTCTTGGGATTGAGAGGCTTAAAAGAACAGGCTGGACCAATCAGTTATGAGCACCAGACAGGCCCCCAGTAATTGATATAACATGCAGCTGCAGTGCAGACTGAGCAGGCTGACAAGCTGTATAGTAGTTTCCAGGTAACGAGCTGTAATTACAGAATCCAGACACCTGTGAAGTCAGTTGCTGAGTGCAGGAGCAAAGGCACTGGGAGACAACTATGCAGGAGCTAGCTGTGACCTGTAGTTCCACAACTGAAGCAAAGGTAATTTATAACAAAAAACAAAACATGAGTGCTCAGGATTTTAACACGGAGTCATTGCATGATATTGCCGTGGAAGAACTGTGGGCATTTATGACATGGTTGTGTGCTCCCTTGAAGTTTGAGTACTCTAATGGGAGTCCTAACATTTTGCACCCAGTATGTGGTGGGTGTAAGGACCAAAATGAATGATGATGGCTATGGATGGAAAAACAGTGGGAAGACTCTCCATCTATGAGCAGTCAAATGGATATTTGACTTAGATGGGTAGGTACTCACATTAGCAAGATATCAAGCAGCCTGCTGCAGCCAAACTGAGAAGTGGCCGCAGATGTATCCATCTCAAAATCATTACAAGATCTACAGTGCCATTGGGCTTTCCATGTAAGCCTTAAAAATATCCTAAGGAAATGTCACTAGCACTCACTGTATCATAGAGACAGCCCAGAAGATACATGCTGATGGAACTTTGGGGCAGATGTATTAAATCTGGAGAAGGGATACAAAGTGATAAAGCAGTGATAAATGCAAGGTGATAACACACCAGCCAGTCAGCTCCTAACTGTCATTTTTCAAATCCGTAATGATTGGCTGGTGCATTATCAACTTGTACATTTAACTGCTTTATCACTTCTTTATCCCTTCTCCAGGTGTAATACATCTGCCCCAATATCCCCTGTGTCCTTATACAGTGTGGGAGAAGGGTGATGTAAGGCACTTGTCCTGTAATATCTCATTCAATAAGATAGTTAAATAAGATGGCTACTGTTTAAACTTACAATGGCAGTTGATCTATTTCTATTCCCAGACACTTTTTCAAATGAACACTTTCCCAACTTCAATATACCTCACCATTTTAGTGAGATGATGACTAATGGGTATATCTTACAAAAATTACTGTTCTGTCAATTTGTAATATATTTAGCGTGTATTGCATATAATGATTTGTAATTCACAGGAAAATCTTTGTTTTTGCAAAGTCATAGCTTATTACATCCTGGCCTATATCTTTGTATTTAATCACAGATATTTTTTAAACAATGATAAAGTTTCTAAAAGACTCATTAATGAATTTGCATAGTGCAGGGGTTCTCAATCTCGGTCTTCAGGACCCAACACAGTTCATGTTTTCCAGGTCACCTGACAGGTGCACTGTGTATCATAAACTGTCGCATTTTAAAAATCCACAGGTGACCTGGGAAACATGTACTGTGTGAGATTCTGTGAAACGAGTTTGAGAACCTGTGCAATAATGGAACAATTTGAAGTAAGACCTTTTTCTAGCTTCCAATGTGATCCAAAGTCATGTACCACCCAAAACGCATACATTGTATAGATATTCACTATCTTTATGTCACAATTATGGTTCAGGATAATGGATTCTTAGCTATCATCTAACATTTGTATTACATAGCACAAGGGAATGGAGTAATGCATCAGTGTTTTTCACCAGGATTTCCTGCAAAGGGATTGGACTTTGCTGTACCTTGTATGCAGGTCCTGGCCCATGTACTGGTTCATAAAACTTTTAGCTGGAGCATGGTCAGCAAACTGGGTCAGTACATGAATCAGTCTAGTCTATGTCAAGGGACAATGCAGATTATAGTCAGGTCACTAGACAAGGTTAAAAACAGGAATCAGTGTGTTATGATTGATCAAAGTGGGAAAAGAGAAAACAATGGGGAGGCCAGAGAGGGGAAGGTTATTTTATTTGTAGCAGGAGATAAAAAAAAGCATGAATTTAGAGTTTTGTAGTTGGAAACCTTAAGAGTGAGATATGTTTTGAATGAGTGGGATTAAGAACAGGGATGAATTAATGATGACACCTGCAAGTGTTCTTGAGGGGTATATTCTGGAGCCTGGACCCAGTTGTTAATGCCATCTGTAGATGGTGTTACCTCATAGATGCCTATGAGCTTCTTTTTATGATGTGCACAGAAAGGGATCCAATTAGATCGTTCCCAGTGTCCCCTGCAGCGAGTGTGACATACAATGCTAGCACACATGGTTTCCTGGGTTGCAGGCCTGGAAGTCCCTGTACCACAAAGGACAGCTCTTATTGGTATGTAAAATTAGTGGACAAAGCGACTTCCTGCTGGTAGCTGTGCAGGTCCTCACATTAGCCCTGAAGAAACTCACATTAGCCCTGAAGAAACTCACATTAGCCCTGCAGGTCCTCACATTAGCCCTGCAGGTCCTCACATTAGCCCTGCAGAAACTCACATTAGCCCTGAAGAAACTCACATTAGCCCTGCAGAAACTCACATTAGCATAAGGTAGTAACACAGGTTATCACACAAACACAGTCCCTGTGCATCCAACTTAGTATCAGCCCTGGAACTGTTCCTCCATGTGTCTCACCCCACAGTACAAAAATATATTGTCAGGTGAATACCCTTCTTAAATCATTCTCAGGGGTCTATCCACTAAAGCCTTCGAGAGGGATAAAGTGGAGAGGGATAAAGTACCAACTAACCAGCTCATAACTTGTATGTTACAGGCTGTGTTGCTTAGGAGCTGGTTGGTTAGTACTTTATCTTCATCCACTTATCTCTCTCCATTTTATCTCCCTTCAAGGTTTACTGCATAGACTCCTCAGCCTGTACTGCTCTCTATAATATGTTGGTACTAAGTAAATAAGGCATAATAAAAATGTTTTCTTATAATTCACTTTTATTACATGAGTGAGCGTACAGGTCACGGAATGACATCTGCAATACTCCCTTTTTATGTTGTGACATTTATAAAGACATTTATTAATCACTTAATTCTGTAATATTCATGAGGTCATTATTCTTTCTGATTAGAGTATAGTGTATAATGGCCCTCATTCCGAGTTGTTCGCTCGCAAGCTGCTTTTAGCAGCTTTGCACACGCTAAGCCGCCGCCTACTGGGAGTGAATCTTAGCTTATCAAAATTGCGAACAAAAGATTAGCAATATTGCGAAAAGACTTCTCTGTGCAGTTTCTGAGTAGCTCGAGACTTACTCTTCCACTGCGATCAGTTCAGTGCTTGTCGTTCCTGGTTTGACGTCACAAACACACCCAGCGTTCGCCCAGACACTCCTCCGTTTCTCCAGCCACTCCCGCGTTTTTCCCAGAAACGGTAGCGTTTTTTCACACACTCCCATAAAACGGCCTGTTTCCACCCAGAAACACCCACTTCCTGTCAATCACAGTACGATCACCAGAACGAAGAAAAAACCTTGTAATGCCGTGAGTAAAATACCTAACTGCATAGCAAATTTACTTGGCGCAGTCACAGTGCGAACATTGCGCATGCGCAGTTAGCGGAAAATCGCTGCGATGCGAATAAAATGACCGAGCGAACAACTCGGAATGACCACCATTGTATGAACTATGGGCTTAAGTTATGTTTGTATGGAATTGCACATCCACAAGGAAGCAGCTGTACAATTCCGTGTCATTAAAATGCAAATGCAGCCGGAGCTGTCTGTAGGAGATAGACACCTCCTGTTAGCATTAGCGGGGATCCGAGTGCTGCATCAGAGAATGCAGCCCGGGATCACCATAATGACCATTGGTTGCTATCGGTTGCTATTCACGATGGTTTTAGGCAACAGTCAGCTGAAGCTAAAGTTTATGTAGGCTGGCCGTCAGACCTGGATACCCAGGTCCAGGTCTCTGGACCCACCATGCCTTCAAAACAGGGATGACATGCCCCTGTTTTGAAGAACAGTGCTGGGTGCTGCCCCTGCTCCGCCCCCTAAAAACCACAGCATGCTGCAGCTGACAGGGGGCTGCAAGTAGGCAAATGCGGAGACCAACAGGTTTGAGTATAAATATAAATACGACGCTATGCTTGCTTGGCCATGAGTATTACAGTGGATGCTATGCAGTAAGAAAACCTCTATCACAATGGCTGGATAGGAGGAACAATACAAGGAGGTTGCATAGAGAATTAAAAAATAATTATTAGTGTAAACAAGCTAATGAAAAGCAAAACAAAATGTTCAATTCTGATTGTTCTGGGAAAATTGTAATAAATCTATTCGCAAAAGGCCAATCCCTGGGGCATACACAGTGTTATATATATTTTCCATCCCATGTAGCTGGGAGATAGGGAGAAACCTGAATAAACACGCTGTCCTTCATTTGAAATTCTCATTTACAGACAGAACCTGCACTGGACGCAGGACAGATTTATCCTGGTAACTTGCAGGGTTTAGCTGTCAGGTGTACAGTACAATATAAGTATGTAATGTGCATTATATTATGTCTCCACAGTTATTATATGTGCCTTATGTACTGTGCAACAGAGATTATATTATATTTGCAGCTATATGGTACATTATGATCCTTTTAAAATACATGCAGGTAACAGATGAATATGTCTTATTATTAAATAGTGGGTACAATACCTGTACAATATTTAATGTAATATAAAATGTTCTGTGACTGGTGTCTGTAACTCTGTACATCTCCCCCTGATATTACACTCACACACCGCACACACATCAGCTGGGGATCTTCCGGTAACACAGTGTCAGTAATTTGTTATAAGATGTTACCGACATAATAGTACAGAGCCTGGTGTATGTGTCACTACTATACCTCACTGACGTGTTCTGCTGACCCAGTTTATACCTGTGTATAGTAACAACCCACCAGACTCTATATTACACTATAACCCTCCTTTTTTTCCCTCCCCTCTCTTTTTTTTTCACCAAGAAATAGTTAATTAGCTGTATTCATTGCAAAATTAAATGTCAAAACTTTGGAGGATTTAATATATAGATTGTTATGGATTATATTTCTTTTAACATGTGAAAATGTTTCACTTATAATATTAGACATGATCTTGCTCACTGCAGATGTAAATGACTTGTGTGTGTGTGTGTGTGTGCACAGAGTGTATGAGATGTTCATATCCATACAGTATATAGCCCTGCATTACACATATATGCTATCATGCAGAGGCTTCTAATACTGAGGTGCTATCATGCTGAGGCTTCTAATACTGAGGTGCTATCATGCTGAGGCTTCTAATACTGAGGTGAAATCATGCTGAGGCTTCTAATACTGAGGTGCTATCATGCTGAGGCTTCTAATACTGAGGTGCTATCATGCTGAGGCTTCTAATACTGAGGTGAAATCATGCTGAGGCTTCTAATACTGAGGTGCTATCATGCTGAGGCTTCTAATACTGAGGTGATATCATGCTGAGGCTTCTAATACTGAGGTGCTATCATGCTGAGGCTTCTAATACTGAGGTGCTATCATGCTGAGGCTTCTAATACTGAGGTGCTATCATGCTGAGGCTTCTAATACTGAGGTGCTATCATGCTGAGGCTTCTAATACTGAGGTGAAATCATGCTGAGGCTTCTAATACTGAGGTGCTATCATGCTGAGGCTTCTAATACTGAGGTGCTATCATGCTGAGGCTTCTAATACTGAGGTGCTATCATGCTGAGGCTTCTAATGCTGAGGTGCTATCATGCTGAGGCTTCTAATACTGAGGTGCTATCATGCTGAGGCTTCTAATACTGAGGTGCTATCATGCTGAGGCTTCTAATACTGAGGTGATATCATGCTGAGGCTTCTAATACTGAGGTGCTATCATGCTGAGGCTTCTAATACTGAGGTGCTATCATGCTGAGGCTTCCAATACTGAGGTGCTATCATGCTGAGGCTTCTAATACTGAGGTGATATCATGCTGAGGCTTCTAATACTGAGGTGCTATCATGCTGAGGCTTCTAATACTGAGGTGCTATCATGCTGAGGCTTCTAATACTGAGGTGCTATCATGCTGAGGCTTCTAATACTGAGGTGCTATCATGCTGAGGCTTCTAATACTGAGGTGCTATAATGCTGAGGCTTCTAATACTGAGGTGATATCATGCTGAGGCTTCTAATACTGAGGTGATATAATGCTGAGGCTTCTAATACTGAGGTGATATCATGCTGAGGCTTCTAATACTGAGGTGCTATCATGCTGAGGCTTCTAATACTGAGGTGCTATCATGCTGAGGCTTCTAATACTGAGGTGCTATCATGCTGAGGCTTCTAATACTGAGGTGCTATCATGCTGAGGCTTCTAATACTGAGGTGCTATAATGCTGAGGCTTCTAATACTGAGGTGATATCATGCTGAGGCTTCTAATACTGAGGTGCTATCATGCTGAGGCTTCTAATACTATGCTAATACTTCTAATTAGAAGCCTCAGCATGATAGCACCTCTTTATATCTTTAGTAATAGGATATGCAGTCCAGCCCCCTCCCCCCTCCCTATATTTGTGTATATATTGTACACTGGAAGGCAAGGCTTCCTTCCTCTGGTATTGGCACCCCTCCCATTTGCACTCAGGTGTTTTAATTAGCTGGGTTCCTGCATTTCAGATCACACATTGATAAGGGCACTATTTAGAGGTAAGTCCTGGATAAATTTATTTACTGTGATAATATTATGGATGTTAGGGACCCATGTGATGAAGTCACCTGGTCGCGGTATATGGGCCCGCATATTTGTGCAACAGTGTGCTAAGAACATCACTTATACTCCATGTTAATTGTGAGGGTTTATTTAAATTATTTTTACTACCAGTGTTCTTAGTGCTAGGAGTGTGCGTCTGCATCTCTCTTCCTCCAGCATAGTATTAGAAGCCTCAGCATGATAGCACCTCCTAATATCTTTAGTAATAGGGTGTGCAGTCCACCCCCCCTTTTTCCATGCATCCAAATGTGCAAGGACTGAGACATCCACTTTGACTGTCTTTAATTGCATCATCACAACCTACACAAGACCCATTGGAAGACTCAGATGTTCAGTCCGAGTATGACCTCCTATGTGAAAGATCACCTTTGTACACAACCACTATCAGTGAAATGCCTGTGACACAACACTCCCATAATAAATTACATCACCGTCCATCTGATTAGCCCCCCCCCCCATCACCTCCCAGTCACCACCCATGAACATTTCCAATACACTTCTGTGACTATGCATATAACTCTGTACTGCACCTCTGTGTGACTCAGAATCGGGTCCTGAGTGATCACAATGCTCCATGATTATCTGTGGAGCCACTGGTAACCTTACCAAGTGACTGAGCTTCATGACCCTCCATGTTGGTGGTCTGACATTATAATGAGGTCTGATAGTTCTCTGCAGTAGGTGTGACTCCATTTTTGGGCCAAGCACCTACTGTATGTTACCGTAACTGAGTTTTTGCATGCATTTCCATACTCAAGAGTTTATGGGGGTTATTCAGAGTTGTTAGCAAACCAAAAAAGTTAGCAGTTGGGCAAAACCATGTGCACTGCAGGTGGGGCAGATGTAATATGTGCAGAGAGAGTTAGATTTGGGTGGGGTGTGTTCAAACTGAAATCTAAATCCAGTGTAAAAATAAAGCAGCCAGTATTTACCCTGCACAGAAACAATATAACCCACCCAAATCTAGCTCTCTCTGCACATGTTACATCTGCCCCACCTGCAGTGCACATGGTTTTGCCCAATTGCTAATTTTTTGGGTTTGCCAACAACTCTGAATAACTCCCTATGTACTAAGCATTGTAAAAAGATAAAGTGAATGGAGATAAAGTACCAGCCTATTAGCTCCTAATGGCCACGTTACAGGTTCTGTTTGCAAAATATCAGTTAGAGTAGGAACTGATTGGTTGGTAATTTATCTCTCTCCACTTTATCTTTCTCCAAGGCTTTAGTACATAGACCCCATAGTAATTAACAGAAATATAAAACATTTTTTTAGACATTCCCTCACTCCAGCTGTGACTTAATAGTGCATAATAATATATTGGGGGTCAAGCCTTGGGCTCTAAAAGTTTGGGGTACCACAACAAAGGCTAATTTACAAAAGTTTTGTAATCCCTCTGCTAGAAGCTGTTAGTAGTTACATCGTTATTACTATGATCAGCACCTAGGTCTGTGTGTTCTGTTTCTACTAACTTAAAAAAGGACAGGAGCACTTTCATTGATTGGACTTGTTGCTGTTATCTTTCAAGTGTAATGTATGAAATACTGTAGCAATAATTATTACATAATGCTGTCCCAGTTGATGCTTTTGCTTTATGTACTGTTACATTATGTACTATGTTACTTTATGTACTATGTTACTTAATGTACTGTTACTTTATGTACTATGTTACTTTATGTACTATTACTTTATGTACTGTTACTTAATGTACTATGTTACTTTATGTACTATGTTACTTTATGTACTATGTTACTTTATGTACTATGTTACTTTATGTACTGTTACTTTATGTACTATGTTACTTTATGTACTATGTTACTTTATGTACTATGTTACTTTATGTACTATGTTACTTTATGTACTATGTTACTTTATGTACTATTACTTTATGTACTGTTACTTAATGTACTATGTTACTTTATGTACTATGTTACTTTATGCACTGCTACATTACATGCTGTTACTTTACGTGCTATGGAATAGCTTTATACATTTAGCAGAATTGTTGCCGGCTATGTGATGCTGTTTTCATCCTTTTTTTTAAAGGCACTCTGATCACAGATGAATATGCCACAATAGTAAGTAATGGATAATATACTTGTATATAAGATATTTTTTTACGATATCCATATTATGTTCTTTGTACATCTCACACCCTGATGGTAAGCTCACACACTGCACACACATGGGGGGTCATTCCGAGTGGATCGCTAGCTGCCGATTGTCGCAGTGCAGCGATCATGTAAAAAAATGGCTAAACTGCACATGCATGTGCACCGCAATGTGCAGGTGCGTCATACGGGTACAAAGCGGATCATTGCTGTGCGATCGATGTAACAAAGAATCAGTTCGCACGGCCGATCGCAGAGAGATTGACATGAAGAGGGCGTCTATGGGTGTCAACTGACCATTTTCTGGGAGTGGTTGTGAAAACGCAGGCATGTCCAGGTGTTTGCAGGGCGGGTGTCTGATGTCAATTCCGGCACCAAAAAGACTGGAGTAATCGCAAGGGCTGAGTAAGTCCAGACCTACTCTGAAACTGTACAAAATGTTTTTGCAGAGGTCCGCTGCAAAGGCGTTCGCACACTTGCAAAGTGAAAATACACTCCCCCGTGGGCGGCGACTATGTGTTTGCACGGCTGCTAAATGTAGCTAGCGAGCGATCAACTTGGAATGACCCCCTTTGTCAGCTGGGGATCTTCTGGTAACAATACAGAATAGTATAGAGATTGGCTTATAGGTCTAAATGACTCGCTGATATATACTGTAGCCCTGTAACCCTGTACATACCTATATACTGTATATGTAACAGTATGTAGCAAACCACGTGCCTCTATATTACACTTATATGTCACATTTTTGTTCCACTGTTCTCGTCCAAGATACGGTTTGTTGGCTATTTTCAGAACACAATGAAACATCAATAGTTCTGGGATTTACCATGTACATTATAAGGGTTTCATTCTTCCTTTTTACACCTGTAAATGTTATGCCTCTAACTATCACATACAATTGCTTAACCCATATACAAATGACTCTGGTTTGTAATTAAAGTGCAGGAGTCACTGGTGTTACACAAATCTGTTACAACAATAATCATGTTATTTATGTTGAGCTGTATTATATTGTCACTGTGTCTATATATCCTGTGGAGAGATCAGCACTGGGAGGTTAGTCTGTCAGTGACTAGTAGCTAGAAATCACTTTAATGTCCTCCTACCTCTCTGACCACTCCTTCTCTGTCCCCTCTCATGACTCCACCTCTCTTACTCTTCCCCTAACAGTTGGTGTCCTCCAAGGTTCTATCCTTGACCTCTCCTTTTCTCTCTCTCTGTATGTCCTCTTTAGGTTAGCTCATTCGCTTTTTTGACTTACAGTATCATCTCTATATTAATGTTATTCAAATCAACCTTTCCTTCCCTGATCTCTCCCTCCTCATTTCAACTGTATCTTTGCTATTCTTAATACATGTCTCAGCTTAACATGCCTAAGGTTGAGCTCACCCTCCCACAATTCACAACCTCACCTCCCCCATTTTCTTTATCTATTGATGGCACTACTACCTCCTCTAGCCACCAAGTGCGCTGTCTTGGTGTTATCCTTCATTCCTCCCTCTCCCTCAAACCAAACATTCAGTACTTCTCACAGTCCTGCCACTTCTATCTCAAAAATATTTCCAGGATCAGACCCTTTCTTACCCTGGATGCTACTAAGACCCTCATCCACTCACTGGTCATTTCCAGACTGGTCTGTAATCTTCTCCTACCTGGCCTCCTTGACAAACACCTTTCTCCTCTCCTCTCCAACCTATCCTCAATGCTGCCCGGCTTATCTTCCTCTCCAAATGTACTAAGTCAGCCTCCTTCTCCTGAAAGCCCTACACTGGCTCCCCTTCCCCTTCTCAGTCCAATTCAAGCTTCTCACACTCAATTTCAAAACCCTCACTCAGTCCTCTCCCATTTACATATCTGACCTTATTTTCCTCTACACTCCAACACTACACTCCAAAGAAGGCACCTCTTTACTCAACAAATGCAGACCACCTCTTAAATGGGTTTTCAAGACACACTTCCTCATCAAACTCAGCCAACTCTGATTCTAACACTCTGTTCCATGCTCAATATTTACCCCATCTGTGACAACCCTGTCTGTCTGCCCACTCCCCTTTACATTGTAAGCTCTCATGAGCAGGGCCCTCTCCCCTCATGTGTTTTCCTTCTCTTACCTAGTCTATCTTGTACTCCATACTACCTAAAATGGCACCTCACTCTCGGTTTCTGCCACTCTGATGCTTATCTTAGTGTTGTGTTCTCTAATCTATGTTTATATACCATGTACTTGTCCTACATTGTCTTGTACTATAAATGTATATTTTCTTGTTTTGCTGATTGGTTTATGTACTTTTCTAGGCGCTGCAGAACCCTTGTAGTGTCATTTAAATAAATAATAATAATAATAATAATAATAATAATAATAATAGTCAGGGTTTATAGGTCTCTGCAATATATCTGACCATGTCCTGTCAATTATGGATCAATAAAAACCTTGAGTTTAATTTATGTTTTTCCAAGGTTTCCAATTAACATGACCAGGAGAAAAGCTCCAGTACTGTAGATGCCACTTCCCTTGAGACTGCACATGGTCCATCTTCTCTCTTACACTCCCCCTGCACAACATATTTATAATAAGATGTGATCTTTTTTGCTTTTTTTACCATTTGTAGCTTGTTTTAATTTTGATAAATCTCATCACATAACTGCAGTGTGGATGACCAGGATATGTCAGTGCCGAGATTGTGATTAAAATTCAGACGTTATAAATATATTATCAAACTTGAATGTAGCACTAGATGACCTTCTCCTCTTACTGACCTTATCAGGTTACTCTGTGATGCTTCCTGAGGAAGGATGAAGGAATATCTCATAAACTGCACAGTACAAAGCGAATTTCACCTCCTGGCGTTCTCCATCTCTTCAGGCTTTCAGCTTCTGCTCTTCATTGGGATCCTGGTAATGTACTTACTGACATTGCTGGGGAACCTGATTATCACTGGTCTTATATATGTGACCCCACAGCTCCACACTCCTATGTACTATTTCCTTTGCAACCTCTCAGTGCAGGACATCATCTACGTCTCCAGCGTCCTTCCCAAATTCCTCTCTATCCTGGTAACAGGTGACACCAGAATTGCCTTCCCAGCATGCATCACACAGATGTTCTTCTTCCTGTTTTGTATTGTGTCAGAGTTTTTACTCCTAACGGCTATGGCCTATGACCGCTATGTTGCCATCTGTATCCCTCTGCACTATAAAACCATTATGAGCAATAATGTGTGTATTACTCTTATTTCTGTCTCCTCACTAGTCTGCATTTTTAATTCATTAATCTATGCAGTGCTGATATCTAATGCATCATTCTGCAACTCTCAGGTAATTAGTCATTTTTATTGCGATCTGAAAGCCATGATAGCGCTCTCTAGTGGCGATGTTACAGGCATTAAGATGTTTCTATTTATGGAAAATGTATTTATGGGACTTACGCCCTTAGTGCTGATATTAGTCTCTTATACATGTATAATTGCTACTATCATAAAGATCCGTAGCTCAGCAGGCAGAGTAAAGGCTTTCTCCAGTTGCTCATCTCATCTCACTGTTGTATTAATATTCTGTGGGACAGCTCTCTTCTCCTACATGGTCCCAGATTCACAGGTGTCTCAAAAACAAGACAGATTTCTCTCTTTGCTGTACACGGCGGTGGTACCAATGCTAAACCCTCTAGTTTATACTCTGAGAAATAAACAGGTTTTGAGAGCCATGGACAATGTGTTGAAAAGATACTTACATTTTTAAAATGTAATTCCACAATTTGCAGATTGGGTTTTTTTCATGGCAGTACTCAAAATGTGTATGTGGGTATGCACCTCTATGTGCGTGAGGTCACTTTGATCTATGAGACTTTGATTGGGACTGGTGAAGACTTTACCTGAGTATGTGTATTTATACTTCTAGTACACTAACTGTGCCCCATGGCACCATACTGCTTGGCCTGAGCAATGAACTTCTGACCAACACTATAAATTACAATGAGATAATGTTCAAAATCTGCAATCATTTTGGACCTGTACATGGAACCAGGGTCATCTAACTTGACCTACTTGGACATCAACATCTCTGTATGTTTCTTTGCTTAAACATAAAAATTGATACACAGAATGGTAGTTGGTCATAATAAATTAATTGACCCATCACAGGGGTGTGTAAGGGAGGAGTTAAATTAGTAAAGAAATAATAAGATCATTTTCTCCCAGCAATTTGCAATGGGCCAACCAAAGAGACATGTATCTCTATGAAAAAATAAGAGTTATGGTAAAACTTACCTTCGTCAACTCTTTTTCTTTGTGTAAAAAATATAGCAGTGTAAATTCCTGGTGCAAAGAGTTGTCAACCCAATCTAGATCCTCAACAGATCTGTCCAAATAACAGATCAAAACAACATTCAATAAAAAACAGTGAGAGGATAGATCAAAGGCGATAACAGATGAAATTGAATTGTGATATACGTCACATGTTAGGGTGTCCTTTCGGATATTCACTCTTTCAATTGTCTCATGATATCCAGATGTCAAACATGAAAAAAAGAAAGATGGTACACATGCATGGGTGGTATTGCTTTAAACACTGATTGAACAACCTATAAGTGTCCAGAAAAGAGAAGCCTATAGTGCCGGGCACAATTTGATAGTAGATGAGGATAGTATCTCGCCACCACTCTACCGATATTTGAGGACGTACCGAAACTCACATCAGAATATATAAGAACAGGTGTATAAAGGTATCTTTAAAAAGCTGTATCCCACGTGATGTAAAACAGAAAGAAAGCTACTCCAGAAGACGTACCCCACTCACTTGGGAGGGGGATTATTTCCACGTATAAAGGTATCTTTCAAGACTGAATCAGGGATAGCATCCACAATAATTCAAAAAGATTTTATTAAAAGTTCATAAAACGGCAATAAGAAGTTTTTCTATATGGTTTCCACTCTCTGGTCTGTACAGAACATGCAGGTCAGGAATGATAGACAAAAACTGATGTAATCCGGTTTTACACCAGTACTGTCATGTTGGACATACTCCAAAAGTGGTGTCCCATAAAAAACAAAATAATTAAATAAAAATGATGGAAACTCACTACCTGGTTTCACCAACGACGTTTCGACCTCCTGGGTCTTTTTCAAGGTGTCCAACATGACAGTACTGGTGTAAAACCGGATTACATCAGTTTTTGTCTATCATTCCTGACCTGCATGTTCTGTACAGACCAGAGAGTGGAAACCATATAGAAAAACTTCTTATTGCCGTTTTATGAACTTTTAATAAAATCTTTTTGAATTATTGTGGATGCTATCCCTGATTCCGGCTTGAAAGATACCTTTATACGTGGAAATAATCCCCCTCCCAAGTGAGTGGGGTACGTCTTCTGGAGTAGCTTTCTTTCTGTTTTACATCACGTGGGATACAGCTTTTTAAAGATACCTTTTATACACCTGTTCTTATATATTCTGATGTGAGTTTCGGTACGTCCTCAAATATCGGTAGAGTGGTGGCGAGATACTATCCTCATCTACTATCAAATTGGGCCCGGCACTATAGGCTTCTCTTTTCTGGACACTTATAGGTTGTTCAATCAGTGTTTAAAGCAATACCACCCATGCATGTGTACCATCTTTCTTTTTTTCATGTTTGACATCTGGATATCATGAGACAATTGAAAGAGTGAATATCCGAAAGGACACCCTAACATGTGACGTATATCACAATTCAATTTCATCTGTTATCGCCTTTGATCTATCTTCTCACTGTTTTTTATTGAATCTTTTTCTTTGAGGTCTATGGGATCCACTGGGTTAAACTTGGGGTATGCTTGGTGGAGACCAAGATTCAGGCACCAAACTGCAAAGCTTTTCAGCCTCCCAAGATGCACTGGATCCCCGTCCCCTCATACCCCGCCCACAGCTCAGGCTCTTCAGTTTTAGTTAACAAGCCTAGAGCAGGAGCTGGAGAGGAGAGAAGGAAGAATGGTACACACAGGAAACACACTCTCACTTGCAGGAGAAGGGAACTGGTGACCGAGAAATGTAACTTGTTGAAGCTAGGTGCATCAGGATGGGCTGCCTGTAGATCCTATGGACTTCAAAGAAAAAGAGTTAATGAAGGTAAGTTTTACCAGAACTCTTATTTTCTTCTTCAGGATACATAGTCTCCACAGGGTTAACCTTGGGGATGTCCCAAAGCAGTTGTTATAGGGAGGGAATGCTTCTAAGCTGAAAGGAGGACAATGTATCCAAAGGTTGCATCCTGAGAGGCAAATGTATCAAAGGCATAGAACCTAAGAAATGTGTAGGCAGAAGACCACGTAGTGACCTTGCATAGTTGTTCAGCAGACACAACACTGTGGGCTGCCCACAATGGCCCTACAGAGCGAGTAGAATGAGCAGAGACTGTACTTGGTACTGGAAGATCAGCCTGTGTGTAAGCCTGTGAGATACAGAGCCAACGAGCCAAGGTTTGTTTTTTGGCTGGCCAGGCATGCTTGTGGAATCCATAGAGAATGAACAAGGAATTTGTTTTCCTAATGGAATTGGTACGGTCCACGTAGATCTTTAGAGCATGGACCACATTGATAGGAAATTTGGATATTACCTTAGGTAGGTATCCCTGCTTAGTCCGAAGGACAGCCCTGTCATGATGAAAAATTAATACGGGGGGACTGCAGGAGAGTACCCCCAACCCAGATATCCTGCATGCTGAGGTGATTACCAAGAGGAAGAAAATCTTCATGGTCAACCATTTGCTCCAAAGGGAGGCTGTTGCAAAGCCCAAAGAACTAAGGACAAATCCCAAGGATCCACTGGAGGAACAAAGGGAGGTTAAATCTGGAGTGCCCCCTGAAGGAAGGTACGGACATCTGGCAAGGGAGCAAGTCTTTTATGAAACCAGATGGACAGAGCAGAGACCTGAACTTTAAGAGATGCAATGCAGAGTCCCATAATAAGGCCCACCTGTAGAAATGCCAGAAGTCTAGGAATCCGAAATACCAGAGTATCATAGTGGCGTTGAGTACACCACTGAAAGTGCCAGATATGGTAATATATGCAAGCTGATGCCGGTTGCCGAGAATGAAGCATGGTTTGAATAACCACACTAAAAAACCCTTTATTCCTTAGGATGGATGACTCAGAAACCACACCGACAAAGACAAGCGAGCTATGTCTGGGTGTAGACAGAGACCTTGTGATAAAAGGTCTAGTCAAAGAGGAAGAGGTAAGGGCGTATCTATGGAGAAACACTGAAGATCCATGAACCAATGGCGTCTGGGCCATGCCGGAGCCACCAGCATGATCATGCCGCCTTCCTATTTGAATTTGCATAGAACTCTTGTAAGGAGAAATAGTGGAGAAAAGAGATAAGCCAGATGAAAGGGCCACAGGACTGTTAGGGCATCCAGGACAAGGGTTGTGTCCGGATCCCTTGTCCTGGAGCCATACACGTGTACTTTGTGGTTGTGTCTGGAGGCCATGAGGTCCACGTCCACAAGATCCCATTTGTTCTCAAGAAGCTGAAAGACATCTGGGTGTAGAGAAAACTCTCCAGTGTGCTCATCCTGTTCACTGAGGAAGTCTGCTTCACAGTTGAGGCCCCCCAGGATGAAGATCGCAGAGATGGATGGAAGATGGAGTTCTGCCCAGGCACGAATCTAAGCTACTTCCCGCATTGTGGCGGCACTGCGAGTGCCCCCTGCCGATTAATATAAGCCACTGCTGTGATGTTGTCTGACTGTATTTGCATGGGAGAACCATGAAGAAGGTCCTGAGCCATCTGAAAGAACTAGTAAACTGCCCGAAGTTCCAGGACATTGGGGACCAGTGGCTCTGAAAGGAGTGACTGCCCATGACAGCTCCCCACCCAGGCTAGCATCTGTGATGAGAAGAACCCAGTGTGCAATCCAGAATGGGCAACCAACCCTTGCCCAGATTGGAAGATTTTAGCCAATATGAGAGCATCCAGCAGAGCTCTGAGATGGAGCATCCTCTGAGACGGGATGAGAGAGGTCTTGGCCCAGTTTATCAGCCATCCTGACTCTGAACGAACAATATTGTCACCTGGAAATGTTGGTGAAGGACCCCTGGAGAATGTGCAAGAAGAAGGGAGTTGTCAAGGTAAGGGAGTATCCATATTTCCTGCCATCAAAGATGAGCAGCCATCACTGCCATGAGTTTGGCGAACACCCTGAGGGCTGTGGTAAGGCTACGAATTTAGAAACACATTTATATATGATCCAAAGTGGGGCCATTATCATGTAATGTAGGACTACCTGATTAGAAACATCATGACGTGGCTGGTGGCTGGTGGCTTACCACATGTTTGCAAATGTGTGTAGCAGGGATCTCTGTATTATTATTATTATTATTATTAATATTATGTAGGATTATTTTCTCTGTTGCTGGCCAATTGCAATGTGCTGTTTGTGTGTCATATATCTTCTTGTCTAATGAATGGTTTATGAATAACTTTCATTCTGTGTATCACTGTTCATAGAGGCATGTACGGAGTCAGTAGCTGGAGGGTATGTTGATCCTTGTACTGTATTGGTGGATATTGGGATGTCTCCAGGTGAATTGGCTCTCAATTTAGAGACACATGAATATTTGACTCAAATTGGAGCTTTTATTATGTAATATAGGTCCACCAGAATAAATATAACTATTGTGTATTTGCAAATGTATGTAACTGAGATCTCTGCATTTCTATTATCATGTAGGATGTATATCTATTTTGCTGACCCATTGCAGTGTGCAGTGGAAATTAATGTCTTGTTTTTCTTTTTGAAATTGTATTTATTAGAGGTCAATGATGTACACAGAAACAAGCAGTAAATGCACAATCATAGGTCAATAGTGCAGAGAAAATGGAAATGCAAAATTAAATTATTGGCAATAGTGTTAATACTATACAACTCATTTTGGTACTGTGGAAAGTAAATAGAACCAGGGAAAAGGAAAGGAAGAGAGGTGTGACTAGGTCCATCAGACATATGGGACAGAGGAGGAAATAATAAAGTGAAGGGGCAACTAGCGTGGGAAAGGACAACCAGGGCCACAGACCTTCTAATAATAGATTGAATAGTGAGAAAGGACTGACAAGTGGTCACCAAGAGAAATTCTAGAGAGTTGAATGATGGAATATTTGTTGGGGGGAAAGGATGAATGTTCAAGAAGTGGAATTCCAAATCATGATGGAGTGGGAGACTATTGGGTGACCTTGAACCTTTTATGGGCATTGAGCCCATAAGAGAGAAGGGAAGCAGGAGAGATCAGCCCCAGACCTTCAGCCTCAATATGGACCCAGATTCTAGAGGAACTTGGTGTGGCATTGTCATAAGTTATGGTAATTCCTCAAAGTCATGTGTCATGATTGGAGGTGAGTTATATGTATATTTCATGAATGTCTGTTTTGCTAGTTTCAAAACTATGTCTGCATAGTGTTAGCCTTAATGGGGTGGGGGGGGGGGGAGGGTGTGTGTGAGGGGTTGTGAACTAGGATGTTTTGAAGATTACACATCCTGGGGCAGTGTTGCTTTTCACAGTAGGGGAGCCCCTTGCTCTGACCCTGGACACAGAGAAACAGGCCAGCAAAGTGTCAGCTTCCTGTCATAAAGCCTAGCCAGGTCAGGGGATCCTATATCCTACTAAAAGGTATGACTATTCAACCATGTCCCTTAAGCAAGAGAGATATGAGTTTAGTGGTTCCAGAGGCAGCCAAACTTACATCTAGTCAGACTTTTGTGAGGTCAAAGGGACTGTCGTTTTTCAGCCTGTAGGGTGGGGACTACTGAGGAAGGAAGGGTTGTGGAATTATGTAGGTCAGAAGCACACACTGCTGATGGTCACTCTTAAAGAGAGTATCTTTGTGCTAGGAGTGGGCCCAGCTTCTGTTTCATGGGGTCTCTCTACCCTAGATCACCTAAGCCTCAGAATAAGTTAATTTAAGGTTCTGAAAATGTATTTTATTTTCTTGAAGTCAATTTGTGCATATCATAATTGTACGTCTTGTTACTTACCTGTTTTCTTTGTAGCCTAACCCTGGAGTTATTTCTCAATAAATCTTACAAATTTATCATCGTTATCTCTGTGCTCTATGAATTCACATGCCTTGAGAGGCCCATACTACATATGGTTAATAACTGTGGATTTTATAAGGGTGATTTAAGTGTTTAGCAAATGCAAGAGTGCTATTCAATACTCTTTGTTTTGGCAGCTCAAGCAAAACCCATATCACGACCGCCCACCTGCATCAGGTTGGCGTATGTGAACGCAGGCTGGGGCAGATTGCTGTGACAGGTTGCTGTTACACCTGGGTTATTCCAAAAAATGCAATGACAAAGCTGTGCAGAGAGATAATAGTATTTAAAATACACCTGGATACAGAGGTGTAGCTAGGTGCCATGGTGCCCGGAGCAAGGGTATGTTTTGGCGCCCCCTCCCCTGTACTGAATTGGGGGCCTGGCCAACATGTGGTGGCATGTTACATTTGAAAAGAAAAAATCCTAAATTTACCTTGTGGAGGTAAGGGTGGAAGTTTTCTTTGTGTTCCCCTATGTTTAATGTAGGGACAGTGCGTATCAAAGTCGTGCACCAAAATATGGGGGCGTGGCTTCTTGGGACAGGGGCTTGGCCACATAATAGTACCTATTACACCACACAGTATAGTCCATTATTTACATCACACCACTTAGTAGTGTCCGTTACATTACACTGCACAGTAATACCCCTTATACACTTTACAACACACAGTAGAGTCCCTTATACATGTTATACTACTGTAGAGCCACTTATACACGTAACACCAGAGTAGAGCCACTTATTATGCCAAGAGAGAGAAGTGCTGCAGCAGCAGCTGGGGCAGAGAGAGGTGCTGCAGCATCAATGTAGAGAGAGGTGCTGTAGCAGGTGGGTAGAGTGGGGTGATGCAGCAGCCGAAGGCAGAGAGAGGTGCTGCAGCAGTTGGGGCAGAAAGAGGTGCTGCAGCAGGTGGGGCAGAAAGAGGTATTGCAAGACAGAAATAACCCTGCTACACAGCTACAAGCAGACAGTGAGACGTATAATGATGGCGGCAGAGCTGCGGCATGTGCTGGCTGTCAGTATCTCCTGCTATCTCCTCTGGTCTGCATTGTACCCTACTTAGTCTCTGAGTCAGAATCAGTGTCCGCGCCTCTGCTTCTCCTCCTCCTGCTCTGTGGCTGCCTGTACAGCGGCCCATGGTATAGCAGATGGAGAGAGGGGGTTGGTCAGGCAGTAGCGCGCCCTTTATCTTTTCCAGCACCCGGAGCTTGCGCTCCACCCCTGCCTGGATACCCAGATGTTGTGGACTCTGAGATGCACTTGAGGATGCTGACTTGCCCAAATAAATTGAGTGGTATGAAATTGAAAAGATTTGAAGACATATAGTATGGTGAAACATAGGAAGTATCTGGAATTGGTACAAAACATTCATCTTGGTAGCATTGTTTTGGCTTATCCCAGATATAAAATGTTGGGACCACAAAGCAAGATCTGACTTAGGGGGTCATTCCGAGTTGATCGCTAGCTGCTTTCGTTCGCAGCGTAGCGATCAGTCAAAAAAGCGGCACCCATTATCAGGATACAAAGTTTGTGTATATATATATATATGGAAAAGGGTGTAGACCTAATAATGCGCTTTGTGAGAGCTCCAAACCTAAATGACGTACTCCCTGTTAGATAGAGTACATAAAGAGGATACCAATACAAAATGTCAAAAGGGAGCTAGAAATGTTGTGTACATACAATATCCTTCCAGATTATGACCGCAAAGTGATAAAAACAATAGATTTTATTCACATATTCACCAAGTACATCATACTTTTAGTGAACGGAAATTATTACATGAAAATCCAATGGTAAATATAATAAAAATACAGTTTACAATGTTATTGCAGACATGATAACAGACAATGTATCCCATCAAATGGTGTATTATACAGGATGTCTGATGTTTTCACAAGAAACACTACCCGACGCGTTTTGTCCCAAGGACTTCATCAGGGGTTCATGTCTATTTGATAGATATGAATCGAATAAGAAGATTATTAAAAATTATTTTTCCAATATACCATGTTGATCATAATCTGAAAATAGTGTTTGATACATACCAATCAAAGTAGGGGCCAAAAAACCGATTTTTACGGTATAATTAGTCCCACAATCAATTTCTGAAAGAACCATATCATAATGAAAATTAATTAATTAATTGCATAATAAGGGTAATTAAATAATCCACTACTATAAAGGAGGGGGGGTGGTACATGAAATTTAAATGGATCTATATAGATGGATTAATATAGATGGATTAAATAGATCTCGTTAATATTCATGGAAACAATCATATATGGACATAATCAACTTAATAGTGATGTATAATTGCAAAAATACAGATGCTAGAATTTACAGAGTTGATAAAAGACCATATATAATGGTCATATATTGTTACCAGTATATACAATAATAACATTAATGGAGAATTTCCATACAATTGTGCCTCATATAACTACAGAATACTTGCAAATAGTCCAAACTGGTATTTAAATATTAATAAGTACATACCAAAAAAGGATTTAAAATCAAATGATCACGCTGAATGTATCAATATTCACCACGGGTCCAGCCTATAATATATATATATATATATATATATATATATATCAATTTTATCCGTCAATTAATCCCCTATACAGATGGGGGATAATTCGCTCCAAAAAAGGGCCAGAAAAATAATTGATTGTACATACCCTCATAGGAGTGCAAACTGTAGGATTATGCTGTTGTGGTCTTTATTAGCTATAACCACCTTTACAATGTTCAGCCTATAAAACAATTGATGATAATCATGTGCTATTTTCCAAATGAATCCCAGGCTCACATGTTACAATGGAGCTGCATTTGCATCAATTTATATGACAGAGAATGATTCATTATTAGATTACATTGAATAACAAAATGGGACCTTAAACATATAAAGATTCTCATAATCTATCCCAATTACAACATGATGACAAACATAGTTAATATGAACCAACATTTATGTGTCAACTCAGCCCTCCAGTGTATAGATTCTCACTAAAGAATACTGTTACAGAGAACAGAAACATTGTAACTTACTTTGAATAGTAGCAGCCTCTCCTGAACAGCAGTGTAACATCATGCTGGGCAGGGGGGTTTAAGTACTCTCAGCCTGATATATTCACTTCCTGTATGTGTGAAGCTTGTTAGTGCCTAATTGCCTCTTTCTGCTTTGTTTTTCATTGATTCATTAGAATCTGTGACTAGGTCTCTTTATTAACAAGTGCCCAAGAATCTTAATTTTTATTAAATGTTGTTTTTTAGCCGCAGTGGACGCATTCGTTGTCTATGCGTTCCACTGCGGTCTCCGGCGTGCGTTCCATTGCCCTCGCTTCCGCTTTGTCTAGCGGAAGTGATAGGGCAATGAGAACGGTTGGGTGCATCTGTAGTGACAAACCTAAACCGTGTATATATTTAACATTACCTCATTTACACTATGTAAACTCTACCTATTAGGTGCATATGGTTTATTAATTATATTATTCCAAATCAGAGTGGACGCATTCATTATCCATGCGTTTCACTGTGATCCCGGCCTGCGTTCCATTGCCTCCGCTTCCGGAAAAACGCCATGAAGATATGGTGGCACATAAAATTTGTTGTGGCTACGGTGATCAATGTTTTAATTGAACCCTTTATATTTCTATGAAAATTTCTTGTCAGTGTTAGTGCTGATGTGCATTTTATTTGCGCTACATACAGAAAGAATGCGCATTAATAAAGTGACCGTGAATAGTTGATACTGATTTAATGATTATCCTTGCAAACCCCGTGATTAAACTTATAACCTACCTAATTAATTGACATTATTATGTCTAAATTTGAGACCACATGATTTAGTGTTAAGGTCAATTGACTATTAATTGACATAAGGCTTACTTAATTTACCTACTAATTACTCCTAAATGTGCCCATTAATAATCCTACTGGTGTTTCCCTTAATGTGATAAATTAATAATATATTAATAATATTAGATAACCTTGAAAAACTCACATTAATCTGGTTTATCCAATTTAATTATGATCATTTTAATATAATTTAATTATTAACCATTATAAGAGACTAAAGTTAATGAGTTTAAATATAAATCCTACCCAATTGATTAAATCTATTGTGATACTGAAATCTATGTTAATTCTTCCCAGTGCTGTTTAATTCAGTGCTGATTACAAGAAATCCAATCCACTTGACTAAATTAACCTACTGCTCGATTATAACATGATATACCAATCAATAACATATTCTGACTGGTTGAGCTGGTTACAACAATAAATGTCCGTTCATTCACATAAAAACATAGCATTACAGCACTTTTTACAAAAAAGAGACAATATCGCATCCTTCATTATGTCCATTAGGGGTTAGAGTGTCTAAAGTATAGATCCAGAATGTTTCTTTTTTAGATAATGTAAGATCTCTACTTCCCCCCTTTTGGTCTACCTGAATGTGCTCTAAAATAGTAAACGAAAAGTTGTTCTTGTCAATTTTTGACCCATGTTTGTCCCTATAGTGCCTAGGTAAACTATGTGTACATACTTTATTTTTTATATTTCGAATGTGCTCTTGCACTCTGATTTTTACCTGTCTTTTTGTTTTTCCTATATAAGATAATTTGCAACTGCAGGTGATCCTATAAATCACATACTCAGTATTGCAGTTTGCCAATTGATTGAGCTTGTATGTGCGACCTGTATGCATCACACAGCTAAAGGGTTTTCTTTCCATATAGTCGCAACAGATGCATTTAGAACAGGGAAAGCAGCCTTTGGAGGCAATAAAATTACCCGGGTTGGGGACAGTCGTCTTTCCTGTAACCACTTTACTGGGTGCTATGATGTTTTTCAAGTTATTGGCTCTACGAAATATCAATTCAGGTTTAGTCGGTAGTTCAGGACCCAGGATAGGGTCATTTTTTAAAATCCCCCAATGTTTCTCCAATATCTTTCTTATACTGTAATTCTCACAGTTGTACTGGGTAATGAAAGGTCTAGAGTGTTGGTATTTACCATCTTCAGACTTTTTCTTGGGAACTAACATTGTTTCCCTTTCTCTATTCCCAGCTTTGATCTTAGCTGTATCAATCAGTTCTTTACTATAACCTCGTTCTAAGAATCTTTCTGTTAGGATAGATGCTTGTTCCCAATAGTCCTCTAAGTTGGTACAATTCCTTCTGATGCGTAAAAATTGTGCATAAGGTACTCCTTCTTTCCATCTTGTTAGATGGCAGCTGGTCTGAGGGATATAGCTGTTGGCATCAACCTCTTTGAAGTGTGTCTTTGTTTGTATTATTTTGCCAGGGATACCCACTAACACTAGATCCAAAAATTCAATAGTGGTGGTATTTGTTTGATGAGTGAATTTGAGGTTAAACTCATTCTCCTGTATGAAAACTAAAAATTCATCAATACTGGAGGAGTTACCCTGCCAAATGAATAGGAGGTCATCTATAAATCTCTGGTAGAATAGTACGTTCTTTTTGAACTCAGATTGATAGATAAATGACTCTTCCCAATCCCCCATGTAGAGATTTGCATAAGCCGGGGCAAATTTTGTCCCCATGGCTGTACCTTGTACCTGTAGGTACTGCTTCTGGTTGTATTCAAAGAAGTTATGTTCAAGGATGTATTTGATACTGTCAAGCATAAATTCCCTGCCCAATTTGGTCATTTCTAGATCTTTTAAAAGAATTTTCTCTATTGTTTGCAAGCCTGTTTTATGTGGAATTGTAGAGTACAAAGATTGTACATCGATGGTTAACCATCTTAGGTCCTCTGACCATGTCACTGTACTCAGTTTTTGAAGGACATCAGTAGAGTCCCTTAGATGGGATTTTAACTGTAATACATAGGGTTGCAATTTTATGTCCAAATAATGGGACAAGTTTGATGATAACGAGTTAATTCCCGCAACTATGGGCCTTCCAGGGGGAGTGTTTTTGTTCTTATGCACTTTGGGGATGTGATAAAAGGTTGGCATGGTTGGATGTTTAATGTAAAGGAAGTCAAATTCTTCCTTACATATAACTTCATTTTTCAATGCTCCAGAAAGGAGTGTAGCCAATTTATCTTGGTACCCGGCCGTAGGGTTCTCCGAAAGTTCCACATATGTAGTGTTATCATAAAGTATTTTGATAGCTTCATCTGTGTACGCTTTTTTTGATTGGAGCACCACAGCTCCACCTTTATCTGCTCCCTTGATTACTAAATCCTTGTCTTCTCTCAGGGTTTTCAAAGCCTTCTTTTCCTGGGGATTCAGATTAGCGTTGTATTTATTCTCCTTAATGTTCAAATTCCTGAATTCATTTTTCACCGTATCATAGAATATATCTAAGTGGCTTCCCCTAGACTCCACAGGGTAAAATTTGGACGGTAAAGATACTATTGGTTTTTTACCACTTGGTGTTGAAGTTAGTTGTGGGTTTTTTAAGAAATGTCTCTGAATGGTTAATTTTCGTATATATTTACTTAAATCAATAAATAGATCAAACTTATTAACGTTGGTATCTGGTGCAAATTTTAGACCTTTCGTTAATAATGACTCCTCCGCTGTGGATAGTTCTCTCGTTGTAGTGTTGATGATTCCTGACGGGGTTTTTCTTGATGGAATAGTGCCCGTCTTTTTTTGGGGCTTTTTTCTGCCCCCTCTGGTTCCTCGTTGTCTCCAACTAAGTTTCTCTTCAAACCCTGTGGGGAATTTATTCGGGTATGTAGCAGTTCTGTTTGTTGTAAATGAGGGAGTCGTGGGCCCCTTCGTTCTTCTAAAAAATGTCTTGAAGGATACATTTCTGGGGTGGGTGATCTGTGGCTCCTATATCTTCCCCTACCATATTGGTATTTCTCCTTAATGTCAGCTTGGTATCTCCGTGCTCTATTTTCATCTCTATACGATGGAATCCTATTTCTAAATTGTTGTCTATATTGTCTTTTTGGGGATTGGTATATTCTGTCATTATATAGCCGGCCCCGGTTGGTGTAACTAGTACGTGGATCTTCATATCTCGTAGAATTGTCTCGTAACCGGTTATCTTGCCGTACATTTCTATTCTGTTGAAACTGTATTCTCCCCTTATCTGATCTTTCCTCCGGGATAGGTATATGATGAACATGTCCTGAGATATAATCATTTTTATCTCTAATGAACTTGTTGTGTTTCTGAGAAATGATCTCATTCTCAACTGTATCTAATTTATACTGTAAATCATATACATCTCTCTTAAATTCCTCGCTTTCCTCAAATTTAGCTGCTGATGCTTCTATCAGGAATCATCAACACTACAACGAGAGAACTATCCACAGCGGAGGAGTCATTATTAACGAAAGGTCTAAAATTTGCACCAGATACCAACGTTAATAAGTTTGATCTATTTATTGATTTAAGTAAATATATACGAAAATTAACCATTCAGAGACATTTCTTAAAAAACCCACAACTAACTTCAACACCAAGTGGTAAAAAACCAATAGTATCTTTACCGTCCAAATTTTACCCTGTGGAGTCTAGGGGAAGCCACTTAGATATATTCTATGATACGGTGAAAAATGAATTCAGGAATTTGAACATTAAGGAGAATAAATACAACGCTAATCTGAATCCCCAGGAAAAGAAGGCTTTGAAAACCCTGAGAGAAGACAAGGATTTAGTAATCAAGGGAGCAGATAAAGGTGGAGCTGTGGTGCTCCAATCAAAAAAAGCGTACACAGATGAAGCTATCAAAATACTTTATGATAACACTACATATGTGGAACTTTCGGAGAACCCTACGGCCGGGTACCAAGATAAATTGGCTACACTCCTTTCTGGAGCATTGAAAAATGAAGTTATATGTAAGGAAGAATTTGACTTCCTTTACATTAAACATCCAACCATGCCAACCTTTTATCACATCCCCAAAGTGCATAAGAACAAAAACACTCCCCCTGGAAGGCCCATAGTTGCGGGAATTAACTCGTTATCATCAAACTTGTCCCATTATTTGGACATAAAATTGCAACCCTATGTATTACAGTTAAAATCCCATCTAAGGGACTCTACTGATGTCCTTCAAAAACTGAGTACAGTGACATGGTCAGAGGACCTAAGATGGTTAACCATCGATGTACAATCTTTGTACTCTACAATTCCACATAAAACAGGCTTGCAAACAATAGAGAAAATTCTTTTAAAAGATCTAGAAATGACCAAATTGGGCAGGGAATTTATGCTTGACAGTATCAAATACATCCTTGAACATAACTTCTTTGAATACAACCAGAAGCAGTACCTACAGGTACAAGGTACAGCCATGGGGACAAAATTTGCCCCGGCTTATGCAAATCTCTACATGGGGGATTGGGAAGAGTCATTTATCTATCAATCTGAGTTCAAAAAGAACGTACTATTCTACCAGAGATTTATAGATGACCTCCTATTCATTTGGCAGGGTAACTCCTCCAGTATTGATGAATTTTTAGTTTTCATACAGGAGAATGAGTTTAACCTCAAATTCACTCATCAAACAAATACCACCACTATTGAATTTTTGGATCTAGTGTTAGTGGGTATCCCTGGCAAAATAATACAAACAAAGACACACTTCAAAGAGGTTGATGCCAACAGCTATATCCCTCAGACCAGCTGCCATCTAACAAGATGGAAAGAAGGAGTACCTTATGCACAATTTTTACGCATCAGAAGGAATTGTACCAACTTAGAGGACTATTGGGAACAAGCATCTATCCTAACAGAAAGATTCTTAGAACGAGGTTATAGTAAAGAACTGATTGATACAGCTAAGATCAAAGCTGGGAATAGAGAAAGGGAAACAATGTTAGTTCCCAAGAAAAAGTCTGAAGATGGTAAATACCAACACTCTAGACCTTTCATTACCCAGTACAACTGTGAGAATTACAGTATAAGAAAGATATTGGAGAAACATTGGGGGATTTTAAAAAATGACCCTATCCTGGGTCCTGAACTACCGACTAAACCTGAATTGATATTTCGTAGAGCCAATAACTTGAAAAACATCATAGCACCCAGTAAAGTGGTTACAGGAAAGACGACTGTCCCCAACCCGGGTAATTTTATTGCCTCCAAAGGCTGCTTTCCCTGTTCTAAATGCATCTGTTGCGACTATATGGAAAGAAAACCCTTTAGCTGTGTGATGCATACAGGTCGCACATACAAGCTCAATCAATTGGCAAACTGCAATACTGAGTATGTGATTTATAGGATCACCTGCAGTTGCAAATTATCTTATATAGGAAAAACAAAAAGACAGGTAAAAATCAGAGTGCAAGAGCACATTCGAAATATAAAAAATAAAGTATGTACACATAGTTTACCTAGGCACTATAGGGACAAACATGGGTCAAAAATTGACAAGAACAACTTTTCGTTTACTATTTTAGAGCACATTCAGGTAGACCAAAAGGGGGGAAGTAGAGATCTTACATTATCTAAAAAAGAAACATTCTGGATCTATACTTTAGACACTCTAACCCCTAATGGACATAATGAAGGATGCGATATTGTCTCTTTTTTGTAAAAAGTGCTGTAATGCTATGTTTTTATGTGAATGAACGGACATTTATTGTTGTAACCAGCTCAACCAGTCAGAATATGTTATTGATTGGTATATCATGTTATAATCGAGCAGTAGGTTAATTTAGTCAAGTGGATTGGATTTCTTGTAATCAGCACTGAATTAAACAGCACTGGGAAGAATTAACATAGATTTCAGTATCACAATAGATTTAATCAATTGGGTAGGATTTATATTTAAACTCATTAACTTTAGTCTCTTATAATGGTTAATAATTAAATTATATTAAAATGATCATAATTAAATTGGATAAACCAGATTAATGTGAGTTTTTCAAGGTTATCTAATATTATTAATATATTATTAATTTATCACATTAAGGGAAACACCAGTAGGATTATTAATGGGCACATTTAGGAGTAATTAGTAGGTAAATTAAGTAAGCCTTATGTCAATTAATAGTCAATTGACCTTAACACTAAATCATGTGGTCTCAAATTTAGACATAATAATGTCAATTAATTAGGTAGGTTATAAGTTTAATCACGGGGTTTGCAAGGATAATCATTAAATCAGTATCAACTATTCACGGTCACTTTATTAATGCGCATTCTTTCTGTATGTAGCGCAAATAAAATGCACATCAGCACTAACACTGACAAGAAATTTTCATAGAAATATAAAGGGTTCAATTAAAACATTGATCACCGTAGCCACAACAAATTTTATGTGCCACCATATCTTCATGGCGTTTTTCCGGAAGCGGAGGCAATGGAACGCAGGCCGGGATCACAGTGAAACGCATGGATAATGAATGCGTCCACTCTGATTTGGAATAATATAATTAATAAACCATATGCACCTAATAGGTAGAGTTTACATAGTGTAAATGAGGTAATGTTAAATATATACACGGTTTAGGTTTGTCACTACAGATGCACCCAACCGTTCTCATTGCCCTATCACTTCCGCTAGACAAAGCGGAAGCGAGGGCAATGGAACGCACGCCGGAGACCGCAGTGGAACGCATAGACAACGAATGCGTCCACTGCGGCTAAAAAACAACATTTAATAAAAATTAAGATTCTTGGGCACTTGTTAATAAAGAGACCTAGTCACAGATTCTAATGAATCAATGAAAAACAAAGCAGAAAGAGGCAATTAGGCACTAACAAGCTTCACACATACAGGAAGTGAATATATCAGGCTGAGAGTACTTAAACCCCCCTGCCCAGCATGATGTTACACTGCTGTTCAGGAGAGGCTGCTACTATTCAAAGTAAGTTACAATGTTTCTGTTCTCTGTAACAGTATTCTTTAGTGAGAATCTATACACTGGAGGGCTGAGTTGACACATAAATGTTGGTTCATATTAACTATGTTTGTCATCATGTTGTAATTGGGATAGATTATGAGAATCTTTATATGTTTAAGGTCCCATTTTGTTATTCAATGTAATCTAATAATGAATCATTCTCTGTCATATAAATTGATGCAAATGCAGCTCCATTGTAACATGTGAGCCTGGGATTCATTTGGAAAATAGCACATGATTATCATCAATTGTTTTATAGGCTGAACATTGTAAAGGTGGTTATAGCTAATAAAGACCACAACAGCATAATCCTACAGTTTGCACTCCTATGAGGGTATGTACAATCAATTATTTTTCTGGCCCTTTTTTGGAGCGAATTATCCCCCATCTGTATAGGGGATTAATTGACGGATAAAATTGATATATATATATATATATATATATATATATATTATAGGCTGGACCCGTGGTGAATATTGATACATTCAGCGTGATCATTTGATTTTAAATCCTTTTTTGGTATGTACTTATTAATATTTAAATACCAGTTTGGACTATTTGCAAGTATTCTGTAGTTATATGAGGCACAATTGTATGGAAATTCTCCATTAATGTTATTATTGTATATACTGGTAACAATATATGACCATTATATATGGTCTTTTATCAACTCTGTAAATTCTAGCATCTGTATTTTTGCAATTATACATCACTATTAAGTTGATTATGTCCATATATGATTGTTTCCATGAATATTAACGAGATCTATTTAATCCATCTATATTAATCCATCTATATAGATCCATTTAAATTTCATGTACCACCCCCCCTCCTTTATAGTAGTGGATTATTTAATTACCCTTATTATGCAATTAATTAATTAATTTTCATTATGATATGGTTCTTTCAGAAATTGATTGTGGGACTAATTATACCGTAAAAATCGGTTTTTTGGCCCCTACTTTGATTGGTATGTATCAAACACTATTTTCAGATTATGATCAACATGGTATATTGGAAAAATAATTTTTAATAATCTTCTTATTCGATTCATATCTATCAAATAGACATGAACCCCTGATGAAGTCCTTGGGACGAAACGCGTCGGGTAGTGTTTCTTGTGAAAACATCAGACATCCTGTATAATACACCATTTGATGGGATACATTGTCTGTTATCATGTCTGCAATAACATTGTAAACTGTATTTTTATTATATTTACCATTGGATTTTCATGTAATAATTTCCGTTCACTAAAAGTATGATGTACTTGGTGAATATGTGAATAAAATCTATTGTTTTTATCACTTTGCGGTCATATATATATATATATATATATATATATATATGTGTGTGTACAGAAGTAGCCACGCTAATCGTTGCTGCTGCTGCGCCATACAGGCGTCCTTGTCGTGCTATACAAAAAGTGCAGGTTGGCGAAGTAAGGCGTGATAAGGCGCAAGAGGATATACAGCATGCAATACACAGCTTCACCACTGGGTGGCAATTGCTCCACTAATGAAAACCACAGTACAGTGCCGAATAGCAGCAGATGGATACGGCACTACAGAATACTGTACAATGTAGCAGGCTCTGCCAGTGACCAGTAAATACAGTAGTTTCTTTTTTTAATACGATAATACTGCAGGGCGAGCTATGAAATCACCTGAACAGCAGACACCCAGTGACAACATGCTTTACAACTGAACGTTCCCCTGGTGCACTGTATAAAATGATCCCTACTTTAAGTAGAAAGGTGAACACAGAAAAAGATTTGCTCAGCTTCTCCGACTTTTCTCGCAGCCTGCGATCAGGTCTGAACTGTGCATGCATATGCACCGCAATGCGCAGGCGCGTCGGACGACTGCACAGGGCATCGATGCGTAGTGACGGGATGGTGCAAAAAAAGCGATCGTATGGGCGATCGCAAGGTAGTTAACAGGAAGAGGCCGTTTGTGAGTGGCAAATGACCATTTTAAAGGAGTGTCTGGAAAAACGCAGGCGGACTCAGGCGTTTGGAGGGAGGGTTTCTGACGTCAGCTCCGGCCCCGATCATTGCAGCAGCAGAGTAAGTCCTGGGCTGAACAGAGACTGCACAAACTGATGTTTGTGCAGGTCTTCAACAAATGCAATCGCACCCCTACACACACCATACCCTCCCCCTGTAGGCGGCGACTACCTGATCGCAGGTATGCAAAAAATGCACCCTAGCGATCAGGTCTGAATTACCCCCACAGCTCAGAGTTCTACACAGCTCTCTAAAAGAAAAGAAAATCATTCTAATCAGCGTCAGAGTTGGGACATACAGCACTATAAAAAAAATGACAATGAGCGACATCACTCTAGCTCTACAGTAAATAATTTAAGTATTTCAAGCAGAGCTGTAACTAGACATCTTGGTGCCCTGTGACGAAAGGGAATTGGTGACCCCATACTTAAAAAAGGGACAGTGCGTGTCAAAGGCGAGTGCCAAAAAATTAGGGGTGTGGCTTCACGGGGAAGGGGCGTGGCCACATAGTAGTACCAACTCACTTTACACCACACATCACCAGGTAGAGCACTTATACACATTGCACAAGGTAGGGCCCCTTATACACGCTGCACCAGGTAGAGCCCCTTAGACACTCTTCACCAAGTAAAGCCCCTTATACACTGTGCCAGGTAAAGCCCATTAGACACACTATGCCAGGTAGATCCTTTTAGACACATTGCGCAAGGTAGAGCCCATTAGACACTTTGCATCAAGTAGAGCCCCTTAGACACATTGCACCAGCTAGAGTCCCTTAGATACACTGCGCCAGGTAGAGCCCCTTGGACACAATGCGGCAACTCGAGCCCCTTGGGCGCACTGCACCAGGTAGAGCCCCTTAGACACACTGCACCAGGAAGAGAGAGAGAGAGAGAGAGAGAGAGTGTGAGTGATGTGTGTTTTTTTCCCCATTACCTTGCAGGGGGAGAACCCACAGCATGGCAGAGTTGCCACTCGTCGGAAAAGCAGCACTGTGCAGGAGCCCTGCGCCTCAGTGAGGTATCACACTCACAAATCAGCTGTCCGGCGCGGGGAGCACACTCACTGAGCAGCAGCCCGGCGCCTCAGGGGAGACCAGCTACCACTCAGCATGCAGCGTCCAGCAATCTATGTGACACGCCTCTAACAAGGTTGCTGGGTGCTGCAATACTTGTGTGCCATAGCCCTGTATCACAAGTGTGTGCCAACAGATGTGCCTGCAGTGCAGGCGTGTCTGGATCATTTGCGGGGCGGGCCGCGTCTGCTGCTTGACACAAAAACATGGCGGCTAGGCGCCTGCCTTTGCAGCTAGGCTGTGTATACGGGGATATACTCGGCAGGTGCAATGCTTTCACATGTCCAGGTGGCGGGGGGTGGGGGGGAGGACTCGGTATGTGGGACGGACTTGCCTTGTGCTGGGCTTTCCCCCGCATGTCAGAGATTTTGATCGTAGCTGTGCGTTTTTTTGGCACATCTACGATCAGGTCTGAATTAGGCCCTTAACTACTTCTTCACTTTCCATACACCTGATGCAGATGGTACAGATGCTACTGCACTAAGGTGGTGTGAAGGAGTGTACTACGATATACCGGCGCTCGGGAGGTGATAGGTTTAGGTACTAACTAGGGGGAGGGTTAGGCACTAATGCGGGAGGTTAGGGTTAGACTGCTGTAAGGGAGGGTTAGGGGGGTTGGGGGGTGAGTTAGAAAGCTTAACTCACACCTGTTGGTATCTTCTGCTTCCGGATGCCGGCGTCGATATTCTGACCACTGGCATCCAATCTGCCGGTATCTTATACCCAACCCGTCAGTCACCTGTCTCCGTGGCTCTCTTAGCATAGTGGTATCGACGATGGTTACCATGCCCGTGAGCTAGAGTCCAGTTCATGCAAAGAACAAAGGTGGTCATTCCGAGCTGATCGCTCGCTAGCAGTTTTTAGCAGCCGTGCAAACGCTAAGCCGCCTCCCACTGGGGGTGTATTTTAGCTTAGCAGAAGTGCGAACGAAAGGATCGCAGAACGGCTACAAAAAAATATTGTGCAGTTTCAGAGTAGCTTCAGACCTACTCAGCGCTTGCGATCACTTCAAACCATTCAGATCCGGATTTGACGCCACAAACACGCCCTGCATTCGCCCAGCCACGTCTGCGTTTTTCCTGGCACGCCTGCGTTTTTCGAACACTCCCTGAAAACGGTCAGTTGACACCCAGAAACGCCCACTTCATGTCAATCACTCTGCGGCGGCCATTGCGACTGAAAAGCTTCGCTAGACCTTGTGTGAAAATACATCGGCCGTTGTGAAAGTACGTCGCGCGTGCGCACTGCGCCGTATATGCAGGTGCAGAAGTGCCGTTTTTTTCCTTAATCGCAGCGCAGCGAACATTTTCAGCTAGCGATCAACTCGGAATGACCCCCAAAGTGTTTTGAAAAACAATTTAGAATACTTTTCTGTTATCAATGTTGTGCTGGATATACTGTATGCTTTACATGGCAAGTCTCATTTTATTTCCCTCTGTGTGCAGTACACATTGTTCAGCATGTGCTGATCATCAGTGCTCACACAATGCTAACATTCCTTACACATGAACGCTGGGCCCCAGGATCACTGTATAAAGTGATCACACACTGTAACTAAGAATGACAACCAGCAATACCTTATATGCATCGCTATGTGAGTTAGACTCACAAGCAGCTTCTGCTGATTAATATGATATGCTGCATGCCTATATTCTGCGTGTGAGTGCGGCTGTATCTGCATATGAAATGCTACGTTGCAACGATTTCCAGGAAAACACTGTAACGTAGAATTTATAATATACAGTATGTAGACACGCTCATCTAGCTCATCTATCCTCCATGTGGCATGTAGTATTATTCATATATGTATATTTAAAAACAATAAACTAAATATGCCCTTAAAAAACCCACAAATTTAAATGATAATTCCTTTACTTGTTTGTATAATCAACGTCTTTGGTAAGGATTGGCTGCTGTCCCCAAATGTCCCTTGCCAATGGAGACCAGTAAACCAGATAAACAATGATGTTTTGGGTAGCGCCAAAAAAGGCTTATCTGCTGTTATCCACAGCTTTCTTTGAAAACTGTGGGGGTCATTCCAAGTTGTTCGCTCGTTATTTTTTTCTCGCAATGGAGCGATTAGTCGCTAATGCGCATGCGCATTGTCCGCAGTGCGACTGCGCCAAGTAAATTTGCTATGCAGTTAGGTTTTTTACTCACGGCATTACAAGGTTTTTTCTTCGTTCTGGTGATCGTAATGTGATTGACAGGAAGTGGGTGTTTCTGGGCGGAAACTGGCCGTTTTATGGGTGTGTGCGAAAAAACGCTACCGTTTCTGGGAAAAACGCGGGAGTGGCTGGAGAAACGGAGGAGTGTCTGGGCGAACGCTGTGTGTGTTTGTGACGTCAAACCAGGAACGAAACTGACTGAACTGATCGCAGATGCCGAGTAAGTCTGCAGATACTCAGAAACTGCTAAGAAGTGTCTATTTGCAATTCTGCTAATCTTTCCTTCGCAATTTTGATAAGCTAAGATTCACTCCCAGTAGGCGGCGGCTTAGCGTGTGCAAAGCTGCTAAAAGCAGCTAGCGAGCGAACAACTCTGAATGAGGGCCTTTGTTCCTTCAGAGGTTCTTCTGAAGAGTAGAGATGGATATTTGAGTCTGTAAAAGAGACCATCATAGCAGAGTACACCCAAAAATTATGTATCAATCAGTTTCCACAAAAATTTCTGTATTTTAAAATATTTTATTATTGTTATAAAATAGATCTTACATTGCACATATATATCTTTCCCTCTTGACCTTTTGCGCCTGATGGTATAACAACCCTGTGACAGGACGGTACCGTACGGAAGCACTCGCCGCTTGCCGCGTCCCGTCGACTGCGCACAGAATGGAAGGTCAAGCCGCACGAGGCCTGACCACATAGGGGATTCCCTTTTACCGTCAGTAACCGCCTGTTACTGACTCCACCCACTGCGTTGTGGGCGGGTTCTTGCTGCCACCACCAAACTCCTAACCTGCCGTGGCGTTTGGAACCACGGTTCTGCTCTGTATGTGCCGACGCACTGCCTTACCACAGCTGTGTGGTGCTGACGAATCCCCACTAGCCACTTGCTAGGCCTCTACCGGTAGCTGGCGGAAGGCGGAGCTTGGAGACGCTAGGTACTTCCCTGGACAGCCGGAGGACGGGGCTAGGTTTGGCCTAACCCTGTTGGTCACAAGATGAAGCAGTCTTCTTGAGGCAAAGATGTTTATTTGCTCAATAGTTCTAAAGAGAACCCTTCCCTATTGCTAGGGGCAACAGCATACAATCAGATGTTTCAGCAGAATAAAGATGGTACAACTACAACTCTGGAGGCACGCAGGTCTCCTTTTTATGTCAGTTTTCCACACAGTTTCACAGGGGGGTAAGCCCTCCCTGTCTTCTCCAACCAATCAGGTTATTTTACAAAATACCAATAAATTACATTTTACAAGGATATAAGTGCAATAAAACAATATCCTCCTACCTGTCACCCAGACAACGTTTGGTATCAGATTAACATTCACTATTGATAAATTTATCACATATCTTCAAAATACAAATGTGTCTGGTCATTCCCATCTGCAGGCAATCCCAGTGTTTAAGATTACAACAGGAATAGCTACAATACAAACAAACGGTCTTCCTTCCTTTATCTGCCATTCACGGATCGTATATCAATTACATCCCCTACATGAAACAGATTCCAAGCCCATAGACCCAGTGATTAGTATCTCTCTCTAAGGAACTTACACATCAAAAGGTATTGTCCTTCACACCTCACTGCTAGGACAGGACCATTAGCATGCCACTTCCTATTTCCAGAGGATAAGAGTTGCTTATTCAGACAGCTATAGTAACTGCATTTTTTCCTTTAAATATACACCAAGCCTGTCTTGAATATAAAATAGATACAGTTAAACATGCCTTCCTGCAATGGTGCACAGAGCACTACATATGACATGTTAAAAGTAAAACACATCATTAAACAAACTTTTAAACAGTCCGTAACATGGCGCCGGGCACGAGGGTTAACCCCTTCAGTGCCGCAGACGCCATTACACGTGTGGCTGGCTAGTCTCTCCGGCCACATTCCTCCCCCCCCATTCAAGCGGGTCAACCAGGGACCCATGTCCCAACGATTTGGGTCCTGGTCCCGCAGTCCCTTGTGTTGAAGGGGACGCTACCTAGGGTGTGTAGGCTCCGGCCTAGACAGTTCATCCATAGTGCAGTGGGCCTCTCTTCGTGGGTGCACAATGTTCAAATAGTCCACCTGAAGTCCAAGGTCAAGGCTCCACCACAAAAGTCTGTCCAATTTCCCCAAGGTAGGTTGCAGCCACCTAACAGGTAGGTGGTAAGTCACCACGGTGGGGGGCCGGTTACAAACAAGTGCCACCCAAGGTGTCCCAATCGTGGCATACCCCACCTCCCACAATAGCAGTATACTGCTCAACCAGGCCACAGGGTGTTCCTGCCCATATGGCTCTTTCTGGCTTGGTACAGCTCCCAGTCCGTGCAGTGGCGCAATAGTTCGTAACACACAGTCCTGGTCAAGAATGTGCGCCATCAGCACTGGAGCGGGTACCCGAGCCTCCTTCAATGACTGGAATGCCAACTCGCAAGCGGGTGCAAAGTCCACTGATTTGGGAATGCCCTTCCTAGCCATCTCTGTCAAGGGGTTCACTACAGGACTAAAGTCAATGACAACATGTCCGTAGGGCCTTACAGGTTCTAAGGTCAGTACCGGTCTGGGTGATGTGGGTCGGGGACAGCCTCTGGTTGCCTCCACCCCCTCTGGGTTGGGCCTACCCCTGTCTCCTCCCACATGGTGCCCCAGGCACTGCACCTCCGTCATACCTATCTGGCAACTGTCTGCCCTAACTGTCAGACCTGCCCTCCAATCCTCTTCTGTCGACTTATGACTCGGGAAACCTACCCTGTCACCTAGGCCTACTCCTTCCTCCTCATCCGCTACCTGGGCCACAGTGATGGCGGCCAGACCACCAGCCTCTGGATCCTGTGTGGCATCCACTACAGGGAGGCTGCGTGTCTTCCCCGATCTACTGTGCACAGGCAGGGGACCTGCTATGTCCACAGCAACTTGCTGCAAGGGTTCTCCTATGGGCTGAGGCCCAGAGACAACACAACCGCTGGAGTGCCCCGGCTGCCAACGCATGGCACCAGCCTTACATGTGGTCTGGGCGTCATCCGACATTCCAGACCAGGGTAAGCTCTGTGTCAGGCACTTCAGGGTTCGGTCTGTCTCCGGGTTGCTGTCCAAAGGGGTTTCGCTGGCAACCGACACTGAGGGGACCAGTTGGACACATTCCCTATCTGGTCTATCCCCTCCCACTTTCCTGGCTAACCTGTATCTTAACCCTTCCCGCCAGGTCAAACTTCCCGCCCCAACCCTGTCAAGGCCGCTGCCAGAGTGGCGCCTCATGCCTTTCGGGAATGGGTCAGAGAGTTGAGCCTCCCGTAACTCCTGCCTGTGGCCCTCAATCTCTCCTAAATTGGGACACTCTACAGGGGGATCTAGGTGGGGACTACTAGGGTCAGTCTGGTAGGGGTCAGTCATGGAAAAGTCAGTGTGGTTTTTCATACTCACCGCCGGAGTTGGCAAACCACTTGGGTCAGGAGCATCATTGGGCACCCCCACAGGATCAAACGAGCTGGAACCGACATCCTCTGCGTTGCTAGGGGACGTAGGCATACCAGAGGCAAAAGGCATGCGGGGTCGATGTACTGATCTAGCCGCTGTAATCTTTTCCTCTGGGCTGGTTGATGCTGTGGTTGGCTGTGCTGGCAGTTGTCTAGCAGCTGTAGTCTTTTCCTCTGGGCTGTGCTGTGCTGGAGTAGCTGATGTCAACGGTGGTTTTGGAACTTGACTCCGGGGAATGGCGCCAACAAACATAGTGATGATCCCACCACCCAGATCATTTCCTAGGACCACATCAGTTGGGAGACCATCCATGACGGCAACTTCTCGCAACTCTGGTCCAGCTCCCCAGTCCAGGTAGACTCTTGCCATGGGAACCGCTTTTTCTGTTCCTTCTGCCAGGGTGACCGTGGCAGTGCGACCCTGCAATACTGCCGCAGGATCTATAAGGTGGGGGCTCACCACAGTGATTGAGGCCCCAGAGTCTCTTAGGCCTTCTCCCTGCAGGGGTCCCACGTGGACTGGCTGCAGGTGCCTCCACATGTTGTGTAGGGGCTGTTTGGCCATGCAGGTGACTCTCTCCGCAGAGTGCACCTGTCTCTCGCCACACTCCATCGGACTGACTGGAGGGGGAACAGTCTCTGTAGGCTCATCTCCTCTCGTCAAACAAGCGATCCGGGCTCCAGCACTCGGATTTGGGGCACGAGTCTGGGGTGCTTGGGATGCAGGACAGTTCATCCTCAGATGTCCGATCTTCCCACAGCCGTAGCACTTCTTCTCCAGTCGTGGCACAGATGATCTCTGATCAGTTGCAGGGACGCTGCGGTGCGGTTGCTGGCTAAGAGCACCCGGGTTGGAGGATGCTTGTCTTTGGGGGTGATGAGCTGAAGAGGGGGGTCCCCTTGATGGTACAGTCTGTTGGAGTTGACTGCTGGCGGGGCGCTTCTGCCCCCGTGGCCGAATTGCCACATACTTGTCTGCTAACTGGGCAGCCATCTTTAAGCTGGGTGGCTCCCGATCTAGCACCCACTCCTTCACTTCTTGGGCGCACCTGCGGTAGAACTGCTCCCTGCAGATCAGGTCAATCAGTGCTTCCCATGTAGTGGCTTCCGAATCCTTCACCCACTTCACCACGTACTGCCGCAGCTGGGTGCTGCTAGGATTCTTGGGCAAGTCTCTGAACTTCTTCCTGTAAGACTCTGGAGTGATGAAGAATCGCTGGAGGAGGGCCTTCGCGACTTCGTCGTAGTTCCCACAGTCCTCCGTCGCCACTCCTCGATAGGCCTCCAAGGCCTCTCCATGCAGAGTGGGCACAAGGTGTCTCACCCACTCTGACTTGGGTAGATCGTGTAGTTTACAAGTCCTTTCAAAAACTTGCAAATGTCCATCAATGTCCCCATCACTGTCTGCAAACTTGGCAAACTGAATACGTCCTGATCTGTGTGCAACAGCTGACAACAGCTCCCGGGGTACCACGGCCTGTGGTGCCCACTCATCACGCCACATCTGGATGATGATCAAGCGCTCTTGCTCCGTTGCCCTTTCCCCCAATTCCGCTAGCCGATCTGCTAGGGTATCCGGGCCGCCCCCCCTGGGACGTTGGGATCCTGGCCCTGCTAGGGATTGCTGGGAAACATTGCTGCTGTGAGAGAGGGCGGGGCTTGTGGTTCTCACCGGTTCCTTACGAAGGTCCACTGTTGGGCCGCCCTCTGCGATACTGACGCCGTCAGTGCTTTCCACCTCCGCCCGATGAGACTCCTCCACGCTCCTGAGCGCCGCCTTCATGACGCTTCTGGACGCGTTGGAAGGGATATCCACACCCTTCCCCTGGCATACGATCTCCAGATCCTCCTTGGACATTCCGCTGAATTCCGCCATCTTGTGCGTTCTCCTGCGCTGCAGTTACTCCTCTCCTGAGTAACTCGGCTTCTCCAATCGGGTGATGAAAAGCCGCCTGGGAATATCCCACCACTATGCCACCAATTTCTGTGACAGGACGGTACCGTACGGAAGCACTCGCCGCTTGCCGCGTCCCGTCGACTGCGCACAGAATGGAAGGTCAAGCCGCACGAGGCCTGACCACATAGGGGATTCCCTTTTACCGTCAGTAACCGCCTGTTACTGACTCCACCCACTGCGTTGTGGGCGGGTTCTTGCTGCCACCACCAAACTCCTAACCTGCCGTGGCGTTTGGAACCACGGTTCTGCTCTGTATGTGCCGACGCACTGCCTTACCACAGCTGTGTGGTGCTGACGAATCCCCACTAGCCACTTTCTAGGCCTCCACCGGTAGCTGGCGGAAGGCGGAGCTTGGAGACGCTAGGTACTTCCCTGGACAGCCGGAGGACGGGGCTAGGTTTGGCCTAACCCTGTTGGTCACAAGATGAAGCAGTCTTCTTGAGGCAAAGATGTTTATTTGCTCAATAGTTCTATAAGAGAACCCTTCCCTATTGCTAGGGGCAACAGCATACAATCAGATGTTTCAGCAGAATAAAGATGGTACAACTACAACTCTGGAGGCACGCATGTCTCCTTTTTATGTCAGTTTTCCACACAGTATCACAGGGGGGTAAGCCCTCCCTGTCTTCTCCAACCAATCAGGTTATTTTCCAAAATACCAATAAATTACATTTTACAAGGATATAAGTGCAATAAAACAATATCCTCCTTCCTGTCACCCAGACAACGTTTGGTATCAGATTAACATTCACTATTGATAAATTTATCACATATCTTCAAAATACAAATGTGTCTGGTCATTCCCATCTGCAGGCAATCCCAGTGTTTAAGATTACAACAGGAATAGCTACAATACAAACAAACGGTCTTCCTTCCTTTATCTGCCATTCACGGATCGTATATCAATTACATCCCCTACATGAAACAGATTCCAAGCCCATAGACCCAGTGATTAGTATCTCTCTCTAAGGAACTTACACATCAAAAGGTATTGTCCTTCACACCTCACTGCTAGGACAGGACCATTAGCATGCCACTTCCTATTTCCAGAGGATAAGAGTTGCTTATTCAGACAGCTATAGTAACTGCATTTTTTCCTTTAAATATACACCAAGCCTGTCTTGAATATAAAATAGATACAGTTAAACATGCCTTCCTGCAATGGTGCACAGAGCACTACATATGACATGTTAAAAGTAAAACACATCATTAAACAAACTTTTAAACAGTCCGTAACATGGCGCCGGGCACGAGGGTTAACCCCTTCAGTGCCGCAGACGCCATTACACGTGTGGCTGGCTAGTCTCTCCGGCCACAAACCCACTGTCAACCCCAGCCGTTGATAGTGTGTTGAGCCACTTAAGTCAAGGTGGAATAACCCATCGCGTTTCGGTTCTTGTGACTTCCTCAGGGGTTTCTATAAATACAAAATGGGTGTCTCAAAATATGGCCATTCAGCAGAATCAACAAATTTATACATAGATTAAATACAGTTTACAACCAAACAGTTTACAACCAAAAGAAATATCAATATAATGTCCGGTTAGGTCAAGGAAAGAAAAAAATTATGATAAAGTTCTAATCCATTTTAGTTTGCATAATAGCCAACAGCTAATGAAGCACAATAAAAAAACTATCCATTTTAACATATACAAATAAATAGATAGTAGTTGTCAACTGTGTATCTCCAAGTAAACAGAATCAATAGTTCACTTACTTAATAGATGTGTGCGAGAGAATCTTCTCTAGCAAAAAGCAATAACCAACCCTTAGCTGATTAATATTTCTGTGAAAAAATGCTCCATGTTTACATATATAAATAAATCTGGAACGCCCCCGCTCCCCTAAAAATCCTGCATTTGCCCCTGAGTCTAGCAAGGAAGAGAAAGTACCTGGCAAAGCTGGGCAGCTTCATTCTTACGCTGCAATTTTGATTTGAGCTTACACACACCCCTCCCAGTCTCCTTGCACATTACACCTGCCCCACCTGCAGCGCAGCTCGGTATTACCAAGGTGTACATGTACCTGCTAGGGATGAGCGGGTTCGGTTCCTCGGAATCCGAACCCGCCCGAACTTCAGTTGTTTTTACACGGGGCCGAGCGACTCGGATCTTCCCGCCTTGCTCGGTTAACCCGAGCGCGCCCGAACGTCATCATCCCGCTGTCGGATTCTCGCGAGGCTCGGATTCTATCGCGAGACTCGGATTCTATATAAGGAGCCGCGCGTCGCCGCCATTTTCACACGTGCATTGAGATTCATAGGGAGAGGACGTGGCTGGCGTCCTCTCCGTTTATAGAGAAGAGAGTGAGACAGTAGAGAGAGACACAGTAGTAATTTTGGGGAGCATTAGGAGGAGTACTAGTAGTTACTTGCTGAAGTGATAGTGTGACTGTATTATCTGACTTGTGGGGGAGACACTGACAGTGGGGAGCAGTTAGAGTCTGAGAGCAGGACTCAGGAGTACATATAACGTACAGTGCACACTTTTGCTGCCAGAGTGCCACACTGCCATTGTGACCACACTGACCACCAGTATAATATATATTGTGATTGTCTGCTTAGGAGTACTACTTGCAAGTTGCTGATAGTGTGACCAGTGACCTGACCACCAGTTTAATAATCACCACCAGTGAGTTTAATATATATATATATATATATATATATATAATTGTATATAATATATATATATAATATTGTATACCACCTACCCGTGTTTTTTTTTTCTTTCTTCTTTATACATACTACTATAGTAGCTTACTGTAGCCTGTAGCAGTCTGCGGTGCTGCTGAGCTGACAGTGTCCAGCAGGTCCGTCATCAGTCATTACATAATAAATATATCTACCTGTCCGGCTGCAGTACTAGTGTGATATAATATATATTGATTTCATCTCATTATCATCCAGTCTATATTAGCAGCAGACACAGTACGGTAGTCCACGGCTGTAGCTACCTCTGTGTCGGCAGTCGCTCGTCCATCCATAATTGTATACCACCTACCCGTGGTTTTTTTTTCTTTCTTCTTTATACATACTACTATAGTAGCTTACTGTAGCAGTCTGCGGTGCTGCTGAGCTGACAGTGTCCAGCAGGTCCGTCATCAGTCATTACATAATAAATATATCTACCTGTCCGGCTGCAGTACTAGTGATATTATATATATATATATATATTGATTTCATCTCATTATCATCCAGTCTATATTAGCAGCAGACACAGTACGGTAGTCCACGGCTGTAGCTACCTCTGTGTCGGCAGTCGCTCGTCCATCCATAATTGTATACCACCTACCCGTGGTTTTTTTTTTCTTCTTTATACATACTACTATAGTAGCTTACTGTAGCAGTCTGCGGTGCTGCTGAGCTGACAGTGTCCAGCAGGTCCGTTATCAGTCATTACATAATAAATATATCTACCTGTCCGGCTGCAGTACTAGTGATATTATATATATATATATATATATTGATTTCATCTCATTATCATCCAGTCTATATTAGCAGCAGACACAGTATGGTAGTCCACGGCTGTAGCTACCTCTGTGTCGGCAGTCGCTCATCCATCCATAATTGTATACCACCTACCCGTGGTTTTTTTTTTCTTTCTTCTTTATACATACTACTATAGTAGCTTACTGTAGCAGTCTGCGGTGCTGCTGAGCTGACAGTGTCCAGCAGGTCCGTCATCAGTCATTACATAATAAATATATCTACCTGTCCGGCTGCAGTACTAGTGATATTATATATATATATATTGATTTCATCTCATTATCATCCAGTCTATATTAGCAGCAGACACAGTACGGAAGTCCACGGCTGTAGCTACCTCTGTGTCGGCAGTCGCTCGTCCATCCATAATTGTATACCACCTACCCGTGGTTTTTTTTTTTTCTTTCTTCTTTATACATACTACTATAGTAGCTTACTGTAGCAGTCTGCGGTGCTGCTGAGCTGACAGTGTCCAGCAGGTCCGTCATCAGTCATTACATAATAAATATATCTACCTGTCCGGCTGCAGTACTAGTGATATTATATATATATATATATATTGATTTCATCTCATTATCATCCAGTCTATATTAGCAGCAGACACAGTACGGTAGTCCATGGCTGTAGCTACCTCTGTGTCGGCAGTCGCTCGTCCATCCATAATTGTATACCACCTACCCGTGGTTTTTTTTTCTTTCTTCTTTATACATACTACTATAGTAGCTTACTGTAGCAGTCTGCGGTGCTGCTGAGCTGACAGTGTCCAGCAGGTCCGTCTTCAGTCATTACATAATAAATATATCTACCTGTCCGGCTGCAGTACTAGTGATATTATATATATATATATTGATTTCATCTCATTATCATCCAGTCTATATTAGCAGCAGACACAGTACGGTAGTCCACGGCTGTAGCTACCTCTGTGTCGGCAGTCGCTCGTCCATCCATAATTGTATACCACCTACCCGTGGTTTTTTTTTTCTTTCTTCTTTATACATACTACTATAGTAGCTTACTGTAGCAGTCTGCGGTGCTGCTGAGCTGACAGTGTCCAGCAGGTCCGTCATCAGTCATTACATAATAAATATATCTACCTGTCCGGCTGCAGTACTAGTGATATTATATATATATATATTGATTTCATCTCATTATCATCCAGTCTATATTAGCAGCAGACACAGTACGGAAGTCCACGGCTGTAGCTACCTCTGTGTCGGCAGTCGCTCGTCCATCCATAATTGTATACCACCTACCCGTGGTTTTTTTTTTCTTTCTTCTTTATACATACTACTATAGTAGCTTACTGTAGCAGTCTGCGGTGCTGCTGAGCTGACAGTGTCCAGCAGGTCCGTCATCAGTCATTACATAATAAATATATCTACCTGTCCGGCTTCAGTACTAGTGATATTATATATATATATATTGATTTCATCTCATTATCATCCAGTCTATATTAGCAGCAGACACAGTACGGTAGTCCACGGCTGTAGCTACCTCTGTGTCGGCAGTCGCTCGTCCATCCATAATTGTATACCACCTACCCGTGGTTTTTTTTTTCTTTCTTCTTTATACATACTACTATAGTAGCTTACTGTAGCAGTCTGCAGTGCTGCTGAGCTGACAGTGTCCAGCAGGTCCGTCATCAGTCATTACATAATAAATATATCTACCTGTCCGGCTGCAGTACTAGTGATATTATATATATATATATTGATTTCATCTCATTATCATCCAGTCTATATTAGCAGCAGACACAGTACGGAAGTCCACGGCTGTAGCTACCTCTGTGTCGGCAGTCGCTCGTCCATCCATAATTGTATACCACCTACCCGTGGTTTTTTTTTTCTTTCTTCTTTATACATACTACTATAGTAGCTTACTGTAGCAGTCTGCGGTGCTGCTGAGCTGACAGTGTCCAGCAGGTCCGTCATCAGTCATTACATAATAAATATATCTACCTGTCCGGCTGCAGTACTAGTGATATTATATATATATATATTGATTTCATCTCATTATCATCCAGTCTATATTAGCAGCAGACACAGTACGGAAGTCCACGGCTGTAGCTACCTCTGTGTCGGCAGTCGCTCGTCCATCCATAATTGTATACCACCTACCCGTGGTTTTTTTTTCTTTCTTCTTTATACATACTACTATAGTAGCTTACTGTAGCAGTCTGCGGTGCTGCTGAGCTGACAGTGTCCAGCAGGTCCGTCATCAGTCATTACATAATAAATATATCTACCTGTCCGGCTTCAGTACTAGTGATATTATATATATATATATTGATTTCATCTCATTATCATCCAGTCTATATTAGCAGCAGACACAGTACGGTAGTCCACGGCTGTAGCTACCTCTGTGTCGGCAGTCGCTCGTCCATCCATAATTGTATACCACCTACCCGTGGTTTTTTTTTTCTTTCTTCTTTATACATACTACTATAGTAGCTTACTGTAGCAGTCTGCGGTGCTGCTGAGCTGACAGTGTCCAGCAGGTCCGTCATCAGTCATTACATAATAAATATATCTACCTGTCCGGCTGCAGTACTAGTGATATTATATATATATATATATTGATTTCATCTCATTATCATCCAGTCTATATTAGCAGCAGACACAGTACGGTAGTCCACGGCTGTAGCTACCTCTGTGTCGGCAGTCGCTCGTCCATCCATAATTGTATACCACCTACCCGTGGTTTTTTTTTTCCTTTCTTCTTTATACATACTACTATAGTAGCTTACTGTAGCAGTCTGCGGTGCTGCTGAGCTGACAGTGTCCAGCAGGTCCGTCATCAGTCATTACATAATAAATATATCTACCTGTCCGGCTGCAGTACTAGTGATATTATATATATATATCTATTGATTTCATCTCATTATCATCCAGTCTATATTAGCAGCAGACACAGTACGGTAGTCCACGGCTGTAGCTACCTCTGTGTCGGCAGTCGCTCGTCCATCCATAATTGTATACCACCTACCCGTGGTTTTTTTTTTCTTTCTTCTTTATACATACTACTATAGTAGCTTACTGTAGCAGTCTGCGGTGCTGCTGAGCTGACAGTGTCCAGCAGGTCCGTCATCAGTCATTACATAATAAATATATCTACCTGTCCGGCTGCAGTACTAGTGATATTATATATATATATATATTGATTTCATCTCATTATCATCCAGTCTATATTAGCAGCAGACACAGTACGGAAGTCCACGGCTGTAGCTACCTCTGTGTCGGCAGTCGCTCGTCCATCCATAATTGTATACCACCTACCCGTGGTTTTTTTTTTTCTTTCTTCTTTATACATACTACTATAGTAGCTTACTGTAGCAGTCTGCGGTGCTGCTGAGCTGACAGTGTCCAGCAGGTCCGTCATCAGTCATTACATAATAAATATATCTACCTGTCCGGCTGCAGTACTAGTGATATTATATATATATATATATATATATATTGATTTCATCTCATTATCATCCAGTCTATATTAGCAGCAGACACAGTACGGTAGTCCACGGCTGTAGCTACCTCTGTGTCGGCAGTCGCTCGTCCATCCATAATTGTATACCACCTACCCGTGGTTTTTTTTTTCTTTCTTCTTTATACATACTACTATAGTAGCTTACTGTAGCAGTCTGCGGTGCTGCTGAGCTGACAGTGTCCAGCAGGTCCGTCATCAGTGACAATGCTAAATTCCTTTGTCGTATAAACAACCCTTTATGAAGTCTAAGAACACTGTACGCTGTTACTTAAGAAGTACCGTAATGGTACGCTAGTTGCGTAACGATCGCTCAGCCGTAGGCGAGACGCTCAAGCGTCACGTTCGCTCACGGCCCAGTGATCACAGGACACGTTATTGGCTATGACTAGAGTAATGATTCGCTATGGCGTAGCGGACGCTCGAGACCACGAGGAGATCACCAGCGGCGCAGACGCTCACAACGCTATACCTTTAAGTCTAAACCTTATACCAATAAAATTCACAGAATACCTTAATGTGAGTACAGGGTGTAAGTGCAACCTTGTGTAACCTGACTAACTACAAAGCTGCTTGAGCGTCACCGACGCTCAAGTGAACACTTAACACTATAGGAAATACACAGATACTGGTTTAGGGTCCAAAGCCTATTAACTGTATTATATCTAATGTATTTGTAAAAGGGGATAACAGTACAAATGATACACTACAATATAACAGAGACTTCCTAACCAAAATACAATACTATCTAATACAATACAATACTAGTCTAGGGGAGATACGAGAGAAAGAGAAGGGAAAGAGAGAGAGAGACGGAGAGAGATGAGAGAAATTGGCTCACAGAAAGACAATGATTACGGAGAGAAACTTACGCACAGGGTAAACGATCGCATGCGCCTGGACATCCAGCACCCGATTTTCAGCAATGAGAACCGTTGAAGAGTGAGAGCTGGATGTGGTCGGCCTGCCTATTTATGCCCCACACACAATGCAATCTCATAGTCCCTACAATCCCATTGTCCATTGGATGAAGGAATTCGACCCTGTATCACAACAAAAGGTCATAGGTTGATTCATACAGGTGGGCTGTGACGATTTCCAACAGCTCAGGTGGGTGGGAAACTAGGTTTCCCGCCGCATACCTGAGTATGAGTAAATAATAGAAATGGACATAAACTTCTTATGTCCATAACTATTCGCACGAGCGATTAATACGCTCCAAACCAACACCGGAATATTGCTAATTAAATACTCTTCCGATGGGTACCAAACACTGCTGTATGATTCCTGTTAGACCCTTCGTACAATACAAAGAGGGATTACTTTAAACAGGGACCTTCTATATTAACCAAACTTTCAGAAACTATCAAAGGGATCATGATCTATAAACTACATTAATTGTGAAAATATGTAACGAATGAGTCGCACGCTACGACTACATAAACTCTACCGTAAATACGCATACCGCGCCTGCGAGTGCACGCTATTGCGGGTATGCGCCTTCACGGGAGAGCGTACGCATGCGCAGCACGGACCAGTGTGCGGTGCAAATATGGCAACGTGCATGGGGATATTTTTCTGACTTTGACAGTCCACCCTTTGGCAGTCAATAATAACTGCCACCTTCTAAAACATTTCAAAAGGAGAAAAATATATGTCAGGGGTTAATTCATTTCCATGGTTGGGTGAGGGAGGAGAGAGGAGTAAGTGTGAAGAGGGTATGACCTAGTGTGATAGCAGAAGCATGTGTGTATGAGTCCATGTTTGGAGGGTCATGTATCATCGTGCCGTACGTGTTGTAAATCAAGCTTCGAGGTATTGCGAAGTATACATTTGAATTCCTTCTTATCCTGTGGTACAGGTCTGTGGATGGGCTGTCAAACTTTACCGAGCTCTTTTCGGATTTTGAACAAAATGGGGAGCACATTTTAGTTGATGATACATGAATGGGGGAGGTATGTGGTTGCTGATATCTGTGCCTGTATTCCCTATCGTCTATGTGTGTCATTACCTGAGGGTTGTAGAGATGAAGATAAAGAACACTTATGGAAAATGCAATGATATTCTATGTCAGGGAAATGTACATCTGTCGTCGAAGTTGTGTTCGGTATCTGTTGAGAGTCGTCTTCTTTGCGCTGTATTGCTCCTTGGGCATGAGCAAATAGCTTTGTCAGAGCCATCGGATTTACAAAAAAATGTTGGGCTAGCGTGAGTTTAAAAGTACTAGGGAAACTGGGGATCCATGGCAAAGTTCATCAAATGTCCATTTCTCAAGTGGTCAAAACTTCATCTTTGGTGCTTGTCTGTTGTCTGTATAGCGTCTCGTCAACTTCCTCGTCCAAGGGGGTCTTTGTATCTTGGAGAAAAGCAGAAAAACAGGTGAAAGAAACGGACCGTATAATCGCATTTTCATCACATTCTGGTTTCTATTATTGGGTCATAAATCAAATCCAGGTTAATTACAGTTTCCTCACTCCTCACGCTCATCACTTTTGTACTTTGTTTGCACCTCATTAAAGCCTGCCCGCATCTAAATATCAATCCAATAAATATAACAACACCTAAGATACATAGTAGAAACTTTCCAACATCCATTATGACTCCTTGAGCCCAGTCTCCTAAACCGGAGAACCAATTTCGCGGGTTCAACCATGACACCCAACCAGTCAGCTCATTACCTACAGCAGCAAGGGTGAGATTGTGTTTTCGACGAAATTCCCACTTTAATTGCAGAATATCGTCCATCTTTTGGTCTATGACCTCTACCGGATCCTCGGTGCTATTCGTGATATAAGTGCAACACTTTATGCCGTACTGTGTTGCCAATGTAACACAATATCCGCCTGTTACTGCTGTAAGATAATTAAGAACCATCCTATGCTGAACTAGTTCCGTTTTGTAAGCTTGAAGTTCTCTTCCAGTGTATCTAAACGTGTCATCATACATTTCAGTGATATTATCTAACAAATTGGCGAGTGCGGAAATGTATCTATAATTCATCACTCCTCGAGCGGTGCGAGTGAAATCTAACGCTACCAGAACCTGAATCCCGGTGGATTCATGGATAAGATCAGAGGCCGGATGCTCTAACCTTTCTGACAGTTGTCTTTTAACTCGGTGCTCGTAATGAGTGTGAGTATAAGGAGCTTGGGCACCACGGTGTATGTCCTTCATTTTGTCATGTGTAACAGTCATCACTTCAGGCAATACTTTTCCAATATAACACAATCCTTCAGAGTTTGGGGCAAGCCACTTGTACGCCTTTCTCCCGCATATGAAATATGCGTCATCGGGGAGAACATATGGGACGGAGAAGGACATGACCATGTTACAAACCTTCCAGGTGAAATCTCCTGACCCTAATTCTTCCATCTGCTTAATGCACGTATCAGTTTGTACGATATGTGCACAGTATCCTGGTGATACCTCTCCAACTCTAGTAATCCTATTTCCTAAGGTATATCGATACCGGAAAGATTTTCCTCTACTGGCTATGTGGCGTACGAGCTCTGTATCTGTAGGCATTCTATCTGCTCTGTGTGAAAAGGTCATGGTAAGGTTGCTCCATGACACTTCCCAATTTCCCGGCTTACGGGGGTTGGAGATATTAAAACATAAGAGGGACCTATCCACATGGTATTGGTGGAGCTTCAAACTAGGAGGGCTGGAGATGTTAAACCTCCGGTCCACCGGTGTCCCACCACTTAGCTCAAGTACCTCCCCTAACGTTAAAGGAAATGGTACTAGCCCTGATTTGCTGTGACCCTGAGGTACTTGAGAGCATACCCAACAATCTGTTTGGTTTAACACATTACCCACTAAAGAGTGATAGTCACTCAATGGATGCCGGTCCATATGGATATTAAAACTGGATTGGCATTTCTTTATGCATCCATCTTCAACCAGATTATCACAGAGCCTACAGATACAATTTTCTTCAGCTAACAATCCATCACAATTTCTTCTATCGGATCGTTTTCTGATACTCGCCTTTGCTTGTTGGTTTGGTTGATCTTGGAAAACTACGCCTCCATCATCATAATCGGAACCCATTCCAGATCCTCTCTCGACCTCTATGGTACTCTCGCCGGAACAGACTGCTCTGGTCAACATCACGGTTAACATCAAAATCCGGATCACAGTCTCTTGGGGCAAGTCCATCTTTGAGGAGGAAATAGAGAAGAATGAGAAGGGGGAAAAAAGAAATTTCAAGGAAGAGGGGATGGGAAGTGGAGAAAAACAATAAAAGGGAGAGGGGAGTCGACAACTGCTTTCGGTCTTCAAGGCTCAGGTGCCGCCTCAGTCCTCCTGGAACAGACACTCCAGTGATACAACCTCTACCGTCTGTTCCTTATCACGGGACTTCTCTGGATCAGCAACCTTTTTGCAGTGGGATGAATGGACCCAAGTCTCTCTCTCAGCCACCTTCAATGCTGTGGTGCTAGTCAATAAGACCTGGTATGGTCCTTCCCATCTATCAATAAGACAACCTGAGCGTAGAAAATTTCGTATCATTACATAATCCCCAGGTTCAATGTCATGACAATTACTATCTGGTAAATCAGGAATCACCAACTTCAGATTATCATTTTGATTCCTCAACTGCTTACTCATGTTAATCAAGTACTTTACAGTTACTTCATTGTTACATTTCAAATCATCCTGAGGGTTAATCATGACATGCGGTTGTCGACCAAACAAGATTTCAAAAGGAGACAGATTAAGAGGGGACCTGGGAGTGGTTCTGATGCTATACAAAACAATGGGTAAAGCTTCTGGCCACGTCAATCCTGTCTCTGCCATTACTTTACTCAATTTATTTTTAATAGTGCTGTTCACTCTTTCGACCTTCGCGCTCGCCTGTGGACGGTACGGAGTGTGCAGCTTGCTATCAATTCCCATCAACTTACACATTCCTTGAAAGACATCACCTGTAAAATGGGTACCCCTATCACTTTCAATGATTCTAGGGATACCATATCTACATACAAATTCCTGCACAATTTTCTTAGCTGTAAACATAGCGGTATTTGTAGCTGCTGGGAAAGCTTCGACCCAATTCGAGAAAACATCTATACAAACAAGTACATATTTCAAATTTCGACATGGGGGTAATTGAATGAAGTCGATTTGTATTACCTGGAAAGGGCCGCCGGCAGGTGGGATATGGGATGGTTCAGTAGGTATTGCCTTTCCAATATTCTTTCTCAGACAGGTAAGGCATGACATTGCTCTTTTACTCGCATGAGAGGAGAATCCTGGGGCGCACCAGTATGCTCTTACCAATTTGCACATCCCTTCCTTGCCTAGATGAGTCAGCCCATGAGCTGCTTCAGCCAGACATGGAAGGTATGCCCTGGGGGCCACTGGTTTACCATGTCCATCCGTCCAGAGCCCTGAGGACTCCTGGCCATATCCCTTTGCCTTCCAGACTGCTCTTTCCTGTGTGGAACACAAATTCTGCATCTCACACAACTTTTGTGTGTTGATGGTATTAAATACCATCAGTTGTGTGGTGTCTGTCTGTATGGGGGTAGCAGCTGCAAGCTTTGCGGCTTCGTCTGCTCGGCTGTTACCAAGGGATACTGGGTCTTGGCTATATGTATGTGCTTTACATTTGATAACAGCCACTCTGTCGGGTTCCTGTATCGCTGTTAGAAGCCTTTTTATATATGCTGCATGCGCTATCGGTGTACCAGCTGCCGTCATGAAATTTCTGAGGCGCCATAGGGCTCCGAAATCATGTACTACCCCGAAGGCGTATCTAGAGTCGGTGTAGATATTGGCTGACTTACCCTTAGCCAATTCACATGCTCTGGTTAGGGCGACCAGTTCAGCAACCTGGGCTGAGTGAGGTGGACCTAGCGGTTCCGCTTCTATGGTGTCTTGGTCATCTACGACTGCGTATCCAGTACACAAGTCTCCCGAGTCTGACTGTCTATGACAACTACCGTCAGTGTAGAACGTGAGTTCTGCATCTTCCAGTGGATTGTCACTGATGTCAGGCCTTGCGGTGAAATTTTGGGTCAAATATTCCATACAATCATGTGTATCTTCCTTTGCATTAAATCCTCCTTCCCCATCACTCTCACCTTCCACCCTTTGTGCCTGACCAGGCACACCTGGGAGAAAAGTTGCAGGATTTAATGCACTGCATCTCCTTATGGTGATGTTTACTGGGGCCATTAATGCCAATTCCCATCTTGTAAACCTTGCAGATGAGACGTGTCTGGTTTGGGCAGAATTCAATAAGGCAGATACCGCATGTGGTGTATGGATTGTGAGGTTGTGGCCTAGCACGACATCTTCGCTTTTTGTCACTAGCAATGCTATCGCCGCAACGCTACGCAAGCATGTGGGGAGGGATCGCGCTACCGTGTCTAGCTGGGCGCTGTAGTATGCGACTGGCCTGCTGGCGTCACCGTGTTTTTGGGTTAGTACACCTGCTGCGCACCCAGCACTTTCTGTTCCGTATAGTTCAAAGGGTTTCCCATAGTCTGGCATACCTAGTGCTGGTGCCTGCGTTAGGCACTGTTTGAGTCTCTCAAATGCTGTTTCGGATTCGTCTGTATGCGAAATCCGATCAGGTTTGTTTGAAGAGACCATTTCCTGCAAAGGTAACGCCAATATGGAAAACCCTGGGATCCAATTACGGCAATACCCACACATTCCTAAAAACGTCCTGATCTGTTGCTGGGTTTGTGGCAGTGTCATGTCTCTAATGGCTTGGATTCTATCAGCGGTCAGGTGTCTCAGTCCTTGTGTTAGACAGTGTCCCAAATATTTTACCTTAGTTTGGCATAATTGTAACTTGTCTTTGGAAACCTTGTGACCTGTGTCTGAAAGATGAAACAGGAGCTGTTTCGTATCCTTCAGAGATGCTTCCAGTGAATCTGAACACAGTAATAAATCGTCCACATACTGTATCAATACTGATCCACTGTCTGGTTGGAAAGACTGTAAACAATCATGCAAAGCCTGAGAAAATATACTTGGACTATCTATGAAACCTTGGGGTAACCGAGTCCACGTGTATTGGACTCCTCTGTATGTGAATGCAAACAAATATTGGCTGTCAGGGTGCAGAGGTACCGAGAAGAAAGCGGAGCAGAGGTCAATAACAGTGAAAAATTTGGCAGTGGGAGGAATTTGCATTAGGATGACAGCTGGATTAGGCACTACGGGGAACTGACTTTCAACTATTTTGTTAATCCCCCTTAGATCCTGCACTAGCCTGTAACCCCTCCCCCCACTCTTTTTAACAGGGAAGATGGGACTATTTGCTGTGCTGGACGTTCTTACTAGAATGCCCTGTTGTAGCAAGCGCTCTATTACGGGAAAAACTCCTAACTCCACCTCTGGCTTCAGAGGATACTGTGGGATTTTTGGAGCTATCCTACCATCTTTTACTTGTACAATTACTGGAGCTACGTTTGCCATTAATCCAGTGTCCTGTCCATCTTTTGTCCAAAGTGACTCTGGTATCTGAGATATCATCTCTTCTACTTGGGATGGATTCCTATTTGTCATAATGGAATGTGACATTAATTTTGATGGGGAGTCTAACATGTCTCGTACCTCCTGAGCGTGATTCTCAGGAATGTCCAAGAATACACCTTCAGGAGTACAATAAATGACGCAACCCATTTTACATAGTAAGTCTCTACCCAGGAGATTAGTTGGTGCCGATGCAGCCAGCAAAAAGGAATGCTTGGTATGCAAAGGCCCTATTGTAATCTCGGCTGATTTGCTAACAGGGTAGTGCTGGACTACTCCTGTTACTCCCATGGCTGGAATTGTCCTACCAGTGGTTCTCATGCCCACTGTCGAATTTATCACTGACTTGGCCGCCCCTGTGTCTACAAGAAAGTTTAAAGTTTTACCAGCTACATTGATTGCAATCTCTGGTTCACTTCCAAGACTGGCAATCAACTTAACTGGCTGCAGATTACAGGTATGGCCACACCCCTATTGGGTATGCTGACCTCCCTGAATCCCGCTGGCAGCGACTACTTGTGAGGGGGTTAGCTGGGAACTACCAGAGGCATGCCAATCTCTGTTCGGGGAATATCTTTTTGTTTCCCCTGTATGTGGCTCAAAACTCCGCCTCTGTGGACCCTGCTCCCAATGTCGTGTGTCGTGTCGTTGTCTAGGGGGTTGAAAAGATCTTTGTACACTCTTTGTTCTACATTCTCGTGCATAGTGTCCCGGTCTGTTACAAGAAAAACATGTCATTACACTTGCCTTACCCACAGGATTCGGTGGTACATACGCAGGCTGCCTTGTGGTCAGCGCCTGTATACTTACGGACATCAACTTATCACTTTGCGACTCCCTGTGCCTAGTGATGTTTCTGTCGTGATCAATAGCAGCCTCTCTCAATGTGGACACTGACAGACCTCGCCAACATGGTTGTGTGGTCTGTACCCTAGCTTTTAATGTTTCTTTCAAACCATCCATCAGTACAGATACTGCTACTTCTCGATGGTTTGGGTTGGTCTTAATGTCTTCTATACCAGTGTACTTTGCCATTTCTAATAGTGCCCGGTGAAAATATTCTGTTGCCGTTTCGGACTCCTTTTGCTTAATGGAGAATATCTTGTTCCATTTAACAACGGCTGGGAAATACTCCTTTAGCTGTAAATTTATCCTTTTTACATTATCCTTGTTGTACACGTCTGTAAGCGGTACATCTTTATCCAAGGCGCAGTCAACTAAGAATTGAGTTGCGTCGACATTGGAAGGTAAACAAGCTCTTAGCAGTATCTGCCAATCCTTGTTGTTGGGTTCTACAGTGTTACCTAGATCCCTGATGTATTTTTGGCTAGCAACTAAGTCTTTCCTGGGGTCAGGAAATTCGGACACTATTGTTCTTAATTCCATTCGGGAAAATGGAGTGTACATGGCAATGTTCCTTATGGGAGTGGCTCCAGACACATCTGTTTTTCCATTGGGAACTGCTATTACCCTTACAGGAGCAATTCTAACAGCCTCATTCTGCGTAGATTCTACAACTTGTGGTACAATTGTTTCAGTGTAGTGCATGGTGCCGTACTTACCCGTTGACACGACCTCACCTATCCCTCCGCTAGGGGCTTTCACTAATCTCGTGGGTGTCGCTGTGCCTACTGTGGTCTCTGCTATGGTGGCCGCAAGAGAGAGAGCTGAAATTGTTGCCGAATCTTCTTCTTGATCACACTCCTGAGGAAGGTTCAAAACAGGGTACAACTTGCACGGGTTAATAATAGCATGAGTTACTTGGTTAACATCATTTACATTTACAGGGCTACTAAGTGTTTGTGTTTTACAACCCAGTGCGTTTCTCTCCGCAATCAACTTCTCTCCTGCAATGTATGGTGGAGGAGGGGCTGTGGCTATCAGCTTACTGACTGCCCCAGATCCTGCCGCCAGAGCCAAACCTCTCTGTATCTCACCTTCCTGGTGCCATAACTGTAAATAATCATGATGCTGAATTCATCTCTTTGTTGATTTTACGAGACATATCCTCCTCCTTAAATTTTGTAACACGTCTGGACTGAAGCTACCTATTCTTGGGAATTTGTCCCTGTCTTGTACAGTCATTCTCTCCCATTCATCACATAAAGATTCTGTGTGACTTCCGTATTTTTCACACATGATGTACCTTGCCGACCCAACGGGTCGGTTCTCTGAATCAACCCGAACCGAGGTTGATCGCCCCCTACCTGAACAACTGGCCCCCATAATTCTGCAGGTGTTGCTTATTCCTCCTTGGATCTTTATATCAAGGTTTTCAGCGAACCCTTACAAACAAACCAAGATGTCCTGGGCAGGCCGGCGGTGGCGGTTTACCAAGTACCCCACTTACTTCTCGCCCACGTTGGCCAGTACTGCAATAACTGTAACCAGAGCTGCTGTACCCAACCCAGGGCCCCTGTGAACCTTCTGTTTACTGGAACATATGAGGGTTACCCGAAGGACACTTACTCTTTCCAGTAAAGTTGGGGTTGTTAGATAGTTCCTGAGTGACCAGCGAACTTCCCTTTAAAAATAAAAAATTACACAAATCACGTCAGAATGTACAGATAGCGTTTGTGACCACTTTACTCTAATGGTATTAGGTCAGATTACTAACTACTGCACACAATTACGTGCGGTCCAATCGTTCAGTACATAAGCACTACTTGTCATGTACTGAAAGATCAATGGAATCGATGTTTCCGGCCGCGATTCCTTCAGCAAGAGCTTATGGCCTATATGGGTTCTGCACCAACACCCCAGGCGTTGTGCCTCTTGTACCTTTATAGCGGACCTCTTTGTCTATTTTACCTGTTACCTTATGACCTCCTGGTCTGTTACCGTCTGTTAATGACCTCCAGGTCTGTTACCTTATGACCTCCTGGTCTGTTACCTTATGACCTCCTGGTCTGTTACCTTATGGTCCGCTATACTCTAATGCTCAAATATTATTTAACCAGGGATGCCTCCCCAGCCACCGTATATGTCACTTACACGTGTGTCCCTTGACGAGTACCCGACTTTCCTTTTGGTTCAACCTCTAAGTTATATAAACTTATGTGATAAAAAACACACTCACTCAACACATGTACACTTTGTTTCTATATCTATTTCTGCGCAGAAATTGTCTTCAGTCCAACTGTGTTACCAATTAGGAGCAGGATCTGTTAAACTAAATTTCAGATTTTTCCAAAAATAGATTTGCGTTATTTACCGCGTCGCGTTATTTACCGCTGTGCGTTACTTATCGCCTTTGCGCTAATTATCGCTTTGCGCTAATTCAACTTTTCGTGACTTGAGCTACGTGGGCGTAACCAGACGCTACGTTGCGTAATGTACGCTGCGTGCGTCTGCCGTTTGGATTGCGTACGCAAGTCTTTTGTTAGGGACACGTGTACGCAAAACAAAGATCCACCGTAACACAATTTCTACCTTTATCAATGTAGATGATCCCTGATCATCTACCGCACACCACACTGACTGCCTTATCTCCCAGACAAGCCGTGTGTTGGTCTATACTTTAACTATTACCTCTACTATGAAATAACAGCAAATCTCTTTTAGCACTTTCTATCAACTATAAAACTTGGCAAACAGGAATAGTGATATACGAAATTTGAAAAAGAAATGCAGATAAATGTATGCGTGCGTGTATACGCAAGACAGAAGAGAAATAAAACAGTTTTAAAAGACACAAGCGTTTTGTTCTTACTTCCGGTTCCCGGATTCCTTCAGCACTCTTTATCTAAGCGAAGCAGACGCTTATCCCGTCAGCACAGCGAGACAACCTCCCACCCTTTGCTGGGGGGATAATGTCTGCTGATCTACCTAGTGCAGATATGAGAAGGATAGGACGAGCCCCCAATTGACAATGCTAAATTCCTTTGTCGTATAAACAACCCTTTATGAAGTCTAAGAACACTGTACGCTGTTACTTAAGAAGTACCGTAATGGTACGCTAGTTGCGTAACGATCGCTCAGCCGTAGGCGAGACGCTCAAGCGTCACGTTCGCTCACGGCCCAGTGATCACAGGACACGTTATTGGCTATGACTAGAGTAATGATTCGCTATGGCGTAGCGGACGCTCGAGACCACGAGGAGATCACCAGCGGCGCAGACGCTCACAACGCTATACCTTTATGTCTAAACCTTATACCAATAAAATTCACAGAATACCTTAATGTGAGTACAGGGTGTAAGTGCAACCTTGTGTAACCTGACTAACTACAAAGCTGCTTGAGCGTCACCAACGCTCAAGTGAACACTTAACACTATAGGAAATACACAGATACTGGTTTAGGGTCCAAAGCCTATTAACTGTATTATATCTAATGTATTTGTAAAAGGGGATAACAGTACAAATGATACACTACAATATAACAGAGACTTCCTAACCAAAATACAATACTATCTAATACAATACAATACTAGTCTAGGGGAGATACGAGAGAAAGAGAAGGGAAAGAGAGAGAGAGACGGAGAGAGATGAGAGAAATTGGCTCACAGAAAGACAATGATTACGGAGAGAAACTTACGCACAGGGTAAACGATCGCATGCGCCTGGACATCCAGCACCCGATTTTCAGCAATGAGAACCGTTGAAGAGTGAGAGCTGGATGTGGTCGGCCTGCCTATTTATGCCCCACACACAATGCAATCTCATAGTCCCTACAATCCCATTGTCCATTGGATGAAGGAATTCGACCCTGTATCACAACAAAAGGTCATAGGTTGATTCATACAGGTGGGCTGTGACGATTTCCAACAGCTCAGGTGGGTGGGAAACTAGGTTTCCCGCCGCATACCTGAGTATGAGTAAATAATAGAAATGGACATAAACTTCTTATGTCCATAACTATTCGCACGAGCGATTAATACGCTCCAAACCAACACCGGAATATTGCTAATTAAATACTCTTCCGATGGGTACCAAACACTGCTGTATGATTCCTGTTAGACCCTTCGTACAATACAAAGAGGGATTACTTTAAACAGGGACCTTCTATATTAACCAAACTTTCAGAAACTATCAAAGGGATCATGATCTATAAACTACATTAATTGTGAAAATATGTAACGAATGAGTCGCACGCTACGACTACATAAACTCTACCGTAAATACGCATACCGCGCCTGCGAGTGCACGCTATTGCGGGTATGCGCCTTCACGGGAGAGCGTACGCATGCGCAGCACGGACCAGTGTGCGGTGCAAATATGGCAACGTGCATGGGGATATTTTTCTGACTTTGACATCAGTCATTACATAATAAATATATCTACCTGTCCGGCTGCAGTACTAGTGATATTATATATATATATATTGATTTCATCTCATTATCATCCAGTCTATATTAGCAGCAGACACAGTACGGTAGTCCACGGCTGTAGCTACCTCTGTGTCGGCAGTCGCTCGTCCATCCATAATTGTATACCACCTACCCGTGGTTTTTTTTTTCTTTCTTCTTTATACATACTACTATAGTAGCTTACTGTAGCAGTCTGCGGTGCTGCTGAGCTGACAGTGTCCAGCAGGTCTGTCATCAGTCATTACATAATAAATATATCTACCTGTCCGGCTGCAGTACTAGTGATATTATATATATATATATTGATTTCATCTCATTATCATCCAGTCTATATTAGCAGCAGACACAGTACGGAAGTCCACGGCTGTAGCTACCTCTGTGTCGGCAGTCGCTCGTCCATCCATAATTGTATACCACCTACCCGTGGTTTTTTTTTTCTTTCTTCTTTATACATACTACTATAGTAGCTTACTGTAGCAGTCTGCGGTGCTGCTGAGCTGACAGTGTCCAGCAGGTCCGTCATCAGTCATTACATAATAAATATATCTACCTGTCCGGCTGCAGTACTAGTGATATTATATATATATATATTGATTTCATCTCATTATCATCCAGTCTATATTAGCAGCAGACACAGTACGGAAGTCCACGGCTGTAGCTACCTCTGTGTCGGCAGTCGCTCGTCCATCCATAATTGTATACCACCTACCCGTGGTTTTTTTTTTCTTTCTTCTTTATACATACTACTATAGTAGCTTACTGTAGCAGTCTGCGGTGCTGCTGAGCTGACAGTGTCCAGCAGGTCCGTCATCAGTCATTACATAATAAATATATCTACCTGTCCGGCTTCAGTACTAGTGATATTGTATATATATATATATTGATTTCATCTCATTATCATCCAGTCTATATTAGCAGCAGACACAGTACGGTAGTCCACGGCTGTAGCTACCTCTGTGTCTTTTAGTTGTGCCTATTAAAATATGGAGAACAAAAATGTTGAGGTTCCAAAATTAGGGAAAGCTCAAGATCCACTTCCACCTCGTGCTGAAGCTGCTGCCACTAGTCATGGCCGAGACGATGAAATGCCAGCAACGTCGTCTGCCAAGGCCGATGCCCAATGTCATAGTACAGAGCATGTAAAATCCAAAACACCAAATATCAGTAAAAAAAGGACTCCAAAATCTAAAATAAAATTGTCGGAGGAGAAGCGTAAACTTGCCAATATGCCATTTACCACACGGAGTGGCAAGGAACGGCTGAGGCCCTGGCCTATGTTCATGGCTAGTGGTTCAGCTTCACATGAGGATGGAAGCACTCAGCCTCTCGCTAGAAAACTGAAAAGACTCAAGCTGGCAAAAGCACCACAAAGAACTGTGCGTTCTTCGAAATCCCAAATCCACAAGGAGAGTCCAATTGTGTCGGTTGCGATGCCTAACCTACCCAACACTGGACGTGAAGAGCATGCGCCTTCCACCATTTGCACGCCCCCTGCAAGTGCTGGAAGGAGCACCCGCAGTCCAGTTCCTGATAGTCAGATTGAAGATGTCAGTGTTGAAGTACACCAGGATGAGGAGGATATGGGTGTTGCTGGCGCTGGGGAGGAAATTGACAAGGAGGATTCTGATGGTGAGGTGGTTTGTTTAAGTCAGGCACCCGGGGAGACACCTGTTGTCCGTGGGAGGAATAGGGCCGTTGACATGCCTGGTGAAAATACCAAAAAAATCAGCTCTTCGGTGTGGAAGTATTTCACCAGAAATGCGGACAACATTTGTCAAGCCGTGTGTTGCCTTTGTCAAGCTGTAATAAGTAGGGGTAAGGACGTTAACCACCTCTGAACATCCTCCCTTATACGTCACCTGCAGCGCATTCATAATAAGTCAGTGACAAGTTCAAAAACTTTGGGCGACAGCGGAAGCAGTCCACTGACCAGTAAATCCCTTCCTCTTGTAACCAAGCTCACGCAAACCACCCCACCAACTCCCTCAGTGTCAATTTCCTCCTTCCCCAGGATTGCCAATAGTCCTGCAGGCCATGTCACTGGCAATTCTGACGAGTCCTCTCCTGCCTGGGATTCCTCCGATGCATCCTTGCGTGTAACGCCTACTGCTGCTGGCGCTGCTGTTGTTGCTGCTGGGAGTCGATGGTCATCCCAGAGGGGAAGTCGTAAGCCCACTTTTACTACTTCCACCAAGCAATTGACTGTCCAACAGTCCTTTGCGAGGAAGATGAAATATCACAGCAGTCATCCTGTTGCAAAGCGGATAACTGAGGCCTTGACAACTATGTTGGTGTTAGACGTGCGTCCGGTATCCGCCGTTAGTTCACAGGGAACTAGACAATTTCTTGAGGTAGTGTGCCCCCGTTACCAAATACCATCTAGGTTCCACTTCTCTAGGCAGGCGATACCGAGAATGTACACGGACGTCAGAAAAAGACTCAGCAGTGTCCTAAAAAATGCAGTTGTACCCAATGTCCACTTAACCACGGACATGTGGACAAGTGGAGCAGGGCAGGGTCAGGACTATATGACTGTGACAGCCCACTGGGTAGATGTATGGACTCCCGCCGCAAGAACAGCAGCGGCGGCACCAGTAGCAGCATCTCGCAAACGCCAACTCTTTCCTAGGCAGGCTACGCTTTGTATCACCGGTTTCCAGAATACGCACACAGCTGAAAACCTCTTACGGCAACTGAGGAAGATCATCGCGGAATGGCTTACCCCAATTGGACTCTCCTGTGGATTTGTGGCATCGGACAACGCCAGCAATATTGTGTGTGCATTAAATATGGGCAAATTCCAGCACGTCCCATGTTTTGCACATACCTTGAATTTGGTGGTGCAGAATTTTTTAAAAAACGACAGGGGCGTGCAAGAGATGCTGTCGGTGGCCAGAAGAATTGCGGGACACTTTCGGCGTACAGGCACCACGTACAGAAGACTGGAGCACCACCAAAAACGCCTGAACCTGCCCTGCCATCATCTGAAGCAAGAAGTGGTAACGAGGTGGAATTCAACCCTCTATATGCTTCAGAGGTTGGAGGAGCAGCAAAAGGCCATTCAAGCCTATACAATTGAGCACGATATAGGAGGTGGAATGTACCTGTCTCAAGCGCAGTGGAGAATGATTTCAACGTTGTGCAAGGTTCTGCAACCTTTTGAACTTGCCACACGTGAAGTCAGTTCAGACACTGCCAGCCTGAGTCAGGTCATTCCCCTCATCAGGCTTTTGCAGAAGAAGCTGGAGGCATTGAAGGAGGAGCTAAAAGGGAGCGATTCCGCTAGGCATGTGGGACTTGTGGATGGAGCCCTTAATTCGCTTAACAAGGATTCACGGGTGGTCAATCTGTTGAAATCAGAGCACTACATTTTGGCCACCGTGCTCGATCCTAGATTTAAAACCTACCTTGGATCTCTCTTTCCGGCAGACACAAGTCTGCTGGGGTTCAAAGACCTGCTGGTGAGAAAATTGTCAAGTCAAGCGGAACGCGACCTGTCAACATCTCCTCCTTCACATTCTCCCGCAACTGGGGGTGCGAGGAAAAGGCTCAGAATTTCGAGCCCACCCGCTGGCGGTGATGCAGGGCAGTCTGGAGCGACTGCTGATGCTGACATCTGGTCCGGACTGAAGGACCTGACAACGATTACGGACATGTCGTCTACTGTCACTGCATATGATTCTCTCACCATTGAAAGAATGGTGGAGGATTATATGAGTGACCGCATCCAAGTAGGCACGTCAGACAGTCCGTACTTATACTGGCAGGAAAAAGAGGCAATTTGGAGGCCCTTGCACAAACTGGCTTTATTCTACCTGAGTTGCCCTCCCACAAGTGTGTACTCCGAAAGAGTGTTTAGTGCCGCCGCTCACCTTGTCAGCAATCTGCGTACGAGGTTACTTCCAGAAAATGTGGAGAAGATGATGTTCATTAAAATTAATTATAATCAATTCCTCCGTGGAGACATTGACCAGCAGCAATTGCCTCCACAAAGTACACAGGGAGCTGAGATGGTGGATTCCAGTGGGGACGAATTGATAATCTGTGAGGAGCGGGATGTACACGGTGATATATCGGAGGATGATGATGAGGTGGACATCTTGCCTCTGTAGAGCCAGTTTGTGCAAGGAGAGATTAATTGCTTCTTTTTCGGTGGGGGTCCAAACCAACCCGTCATTTCAGTCACAGTCGTGTGGCAGACCCTGTCACTGAAATGATGGGTTGGTTAAAGTGTGCATGTCCTGTTTATACAACATAAGGGTGGGTGGGAGGGCCCAAGGACAATTCCATCTTGCACCTCTTTTTTCTTTCATTTTTCTTTGCGTCATGTGCTGTTTGGGGAGTGTTTTTTGGAAGGGCCATCCTGCGTGACACTGCAGTGCCACTCCTAGATGGGCCAGGTGTTTGTGTCGGCCACTAGGGTCGCTTATCTTACTCACACAGCTACCTCATTGCGCCTCTTTTTTTCTTCTTTGCGTCATGTGCTGTTTGGGGAGTGTTTTTTGGAAGGGCCATCCTGCGTGACACTGCAGTGCCACTCCTAGATGGGCCAGGTGTTTGTGTCGGCCACTAGGGTCGCTTATCTTACTCACACAGCTACCTCATTGCGCCTCTTTTTTTCTTCTTTGCGTCATGTGCTGTTTGGGGAGTGTTTTTTGGAAGGGCCATCCTGCGTGACACTGCAGTGCCACTCCTAGATGGGCCAGGTGTTTGTGTCGGCCACAAGGGTCGCTTAGCTTAGTCATCCAGCGACCTCGGTGCAAATTTTAGGACTAAAAATAATATTGTGAGGTGTGAGGTATTCAGAATAGACTGAAAATTAGTGGAAATTATGGTTTTTGAGGTTAATAATACTTTGGGATCAAAATGACCCCCAAATTCTATGATTTAAGCTGTTTTTTAGGGTTTTTTGAAAAAAACACCCGAATCCAAAACACACCCGAATCCGACAAAAAAAATTCGGTGAGGTTTTGCCAAAACGCGGTCGAACCCAAAACACGGCCGCGGAACCGAACCCAAAACCAAAACACAAAACCCGAAAAATTTCAAGTGCACATCCCTAGTACCTGCCCTTTCTTGCTTCTGTCCTACCTCACAATCAGGCCCACTAATGGGATACCTGGAAATCGGGCAGCCTGGGCAATAGGAGAACACACTGATACAGAGGCGGGTGCTGCTGCATCCGGCGTCTGTTGGTGGAGTCGTGGGAGCGATAATATGATAATGCTAGTATCCGCCGCCCCTGGTGTACTAGCGTGAGCCTGAGAGTGGAAACACTGAGACACTCAGTTTCTGTGTCTCTGCACTGTGTAACACCGCCGGTGATTCTGGACTCGCCGCCGCCACACCAGACAGACATTGTGCTCACATCAGGCCGCCTCCCAAGCACCACCAAGGAACACCCACCACATTCCTGATACCATTGCCATAATGCCTCTGCACATATAGTGGCGGCAGCTGCGAGGATAATCTTCCTCGCTAGACGTTCATCGTCTGCACATCCGCTCTGTGTTAGGTTCCTGGTGCTCAGAACAAGGGAGATGTTGCGTAGTGAGTCCTGAGCACCAGAACGTGACGCTGAAATAAGGTGAGGTGTGGAAATGGGAAGGAAATAGCCCCTAGCACCCTACCTCCGTTGTCTTACCCGTGTTATCAATTCACGCCTGAACGACTATGGTTTCTTGGGCCCATGGCAGCCGCGTTTGAAGGGCGGATTAGGTCTGCCCAACTCCGATGCCTCCTCAGGTCTTAAAGAGAGACAAGGCGTGAACTGAGACAGGGTAATAACAAGGGGACCTCTAACTGAAACAACCACGCTAGGGGCTATAAACTACCTAAAAACTAAACGTATGTGCGGCACGCCGCCAAAGGAAAAGAACAACAAAGGAAATGCTGTCCACACGCCGACACAATACTTTTGTGTACCAACGGTGACAGCATAAGCAGAACCCTCTGCAAAACACCAGGAACTAAATATAACAAAAGAATACTGCGGCCTAGGCCAACGGACGCGGCAAAGCCGCTACTCACGGAACCGGTACAAATGCTGGCAAACAGACAGGAACCCCCAATGTAGCCGACACAGGCTCTCAGAACCGGAGGACTGGCAGAATCCCAATACGACAGACTGGTGGACACCAAGAAGCTAGATACTCGACCAGGCAAAGACTAAGCCACAGGACTTCTGGACAAGAATGCTTCACGGCAGGACACGGAATTAGACACAGGAACTGACACAGGAATCGACACTGGAACCGACACAGGAAGCAGCTAGACAGACACTGCTAGACAGGAGCTCAAGAACTGGCAGGGACTTGCTCAGAACTCAAGAACTCTGGAACCCTGGAAATATCACCAGCGTCTGTGAATTGCACTGAGCCAGCATATAACAGAGAGTCTTAATTAATTATGTCGTGCAGCTGACCTGCTGCACAACTGAGAGGTGCAATCAACAGACAGGTGAGGCTGAACACATGGAAACAAGCTGCAATTACACAGACTCACCACCGGTAGCAAACAAGAGTATTCTTAAACCAGAGCAACGGGAAATCCTGGCCTGCAAGACAACTATAAACATAAAATAGGAATGAACCACTACCTGTGGTTCATAACAGTACCCTCTCTTTAAGGGTGAGCTCCGAACATCCCATGACACCCACGGGGAACATAAACAGAAGTATAACATAAAATACATAACCAAAATACAAAACAGGAATGAGCCACAGCCGTGGCTCATAACACTCTGTCAGTCCCTCCATTGGTTACCGGTATTCTACCGCATTAAATATAAAATACTTTTAGTGACATACAAGGCTATTAACCAAACTGCACCAACGTACATCTCTTTGCTTATCTCAAAATATCTCCCAACCCGACCTCTCCGCTCTGCACAAGATCTGCATCTCTCATCCACACACATTACTTGTGTAATAGCCGGGCAGCGCCAGGTCCATCAGTGATTTTTAAGCATTGCACGCCAGGCCGTCTCATCACATAAGCAAGCAGTTTATTCACAGTTCAGACAGGGTTATAACGACAATAACATGTAATTTCTTGTTCTCCTCTCCAGCACAATATTCATATCGGTTACATTAGGTTACATTTCCTTTAATTCACTTCACTGGCAATAACAGCATTAACAATGATGTGACAGCATTACAGTACAGTATATACCAGCGCAGTCTCTGGGAATCAGTAGTGCGGCGTCCGCAAACTGAGATTTATTTTGATGTGCTCTCCCCTATTCGCTGGGGGATCTATCTAAACGGGATATCTCATGGACATGTCACTGGGGGCCTTCCGCCACACGTGGTTTCCTACCACTCACCCAGATAGTCCTCTCCCGAAGACTCACACCTCCCATCCTGCTTCTTGGGTACCCCTGAAGGTGGGGATCCCCTTTGTTCCTAGTTCCATCCACTTTACTCTGCATACTGTGGTTCTTACACTGCACTCTCCATTTCTCACTGAAGCTGCTGGCTCTCCTGTTACACTACAGATATGGGCTCTCCCTCTCTTCATAGCAACACCCACACGCTGCTCTTCTCTCCATAATGCCAGGGACTGTGGAGTAACACGCTTGTTCCACAGTCCCAGACTACGTTTCTCCTGGTCACTTAGCCTGTGCCCTCCATCTCAGTCCTCAGCTCACACTGACCCTAGCCTGTGCTTTGTTCCTTCTATTCAAAACTCCCTACACTTCGTGTCCTAACCCCCTACATGTGGCAGGGTCGGCAAGTAACTGGTTTAACTGGTTTTGGGGCCATAAATTCCCCCACTCACTGCTAAGAATCAAATGGCTTTTGGAACTTTCCAAAATCTGTAAACATTCCAGTATGCCACACTTGTTCACACTCAAAATTACAGGACTTTATCCGGGCTTCACCCACTCTGTGGAATGCCCTCCCACGCACAATAAGACTCGCCTCTAGTCTCCAAACCTTTAAACGTTCCCTGGAAACTCATCTCTTCAGACAAGCCTATCAAATTCCAGACCCACCCACATAACCTTGAGTGCTTCCCTATCTAATTACATCCTCTGTACAGTATACATAACATCTAGTGATGTGCACCGGAAATTTTTCGGGTTTTGTGTTTTGGTTTTGGGTTCGGTTCCGCGGCCGTGTTTTGGGTTCGACCGCGTTTTGGCAAAACCTCACCGAATTTTTTTTGTCGGATTCGGGTGTGTTTTGGATTCGGGTGTTTTTTTCAAAAAACCCTAAAAAACAGCTTAAATCATTGAATTTGGGGGTCATTTTGATCCCATAGTATTATTAACCTCAATAACCATAATTTACACTCATTTCCAGTCTATTCTGAACACCTCACACCTGACAATATTATTTTTAGTCCTAAAATTTGCACCGAGGTCGCTGGATGGCTAAGCTAAGCAACACAAGTGGCCGACACAAACACCTGGCCCATCTAGGAGTGGCACTGCAGTGTCAGGCAGGATGGCCCTTCCAAAAAATACTCCCCAAACAGCACATGACGCAAAGAAAAAAAGAGGCGCAATGAGGTAGCTGTGTGAGTAAGCTAAGCGACCCTAGTGGCCGACACAAACACCTGGCCCATCTAGGAGTGGCACTGCAGTGTCACGCAGGATGGCCCTTACAAAAAATACTCCCCAAACAGCACATGACGCAAAGAAAAAAAGAGGCGCAATGAGGTAGCTGTGTGAGTAAGCTAAGCGACCCTAGTGGCCGACACTAACACCTGGCCCATCTAGGAGTGGCACTGCAGTGTCAGGCAGGATGGCCCTTCCAAAAAATACACCCCAAACAGCACATGACGCAAAGAAAAAAAGAGGCGCAATGAGGTAGCTGTGTGAGTAAGCTAAGCGACCCTAGTGGCCGGCACAAACACCTGGCCCATCTCACGCAGGATGGCCCTTCCAAAAAATACTCCCCAAACAGCACATGACGCAAAGAAAAAAAGAGGCGCAAGCTCTTCCCGTCCAGTGTTGGGAAGGTCAGGCATCGCAACCGACACAATTGGACTCTCCTTTGGGATTTGGGATTTCGAAGAACGCACAGTTCTTTGCTGTGCTTTTGCCGCAATTCTTTTCTTTTTTCTAGCGAGAGGATGAGTGCTTCCATCCTCATGTGAAGCTGAACCACTAGCCATGAACATAGGCCAGGGCCTCAGCCGTTCCTTGCCACTCCGTGTCGTAAATGGCATATTGGCAAGTTTACGCTTCTCCTCAGACGCTTTTAATTTTGATTTTTGGTTCATTTTTTCACTGATCTTTTGTGTTTTGGATTTTACATGCTCTGTACTATGACATTGGGCATCGGCCTTGGCAGACGACGTTGATGGCATTTCATCGTCTCGGCCATGACTAGTGGCAGCAGCTTCAGCACGAGGTGGAAGTGGATCTTGATCTTTCCCTATTTTTTTAACCTCCACATTTTTGTTCTCCATATTTTGCGCACAACTAAAAGCCACCACAGGTATACAATGTAGATGGGTGGATAGTATAGTATTATATTACTTATGAACGACGAGTGACGACACAGAGGTAGGTACAGCCGTGGCCTACCGTACTGCTGCTTATATATATAATATACTGTATAACGGACCTGGTGGACACTGTCAGCAGACTGCTAAACTAGTATTAAGAAAAAAACAACAACACAGGTATACAATGTAGATGGATGGATAGTATAGTATTATATTACTTATGGACGACGAGTGCACTGACGACACAGAGGTAGGTACAGCCGTGGCCTACCGTACTGCTGCTTATCTCCTATATATTAGCCCAGATCTGTGACTCTGTGCCTGTGTGTATAACACTGGGCGTGGCTAGGAGCTCTCATTGGGTTAGCAGCAGGTCTATCACAACCAGCTCACAGCTAATTGGGCGAGAAATGCCCTCCCACACAGGTTACATCCAATGGGAGGCTCTGCCCTTTGGCTGCTGTGTGTTCCCAGAGCAGGATTAACAATGCAGCTGATGGAGCTGCAGCTCCAGGTCCACACCCCAAAATAGGCCCACTGCATCTGCAGCAGCATACCCTCCAACAATTTACACATAAACATCGCTACAAATTCGAAAAGGGGGCGTGACCACGGGTAGAGTAATGTGACCACGCCCCCTTTCCTATACTTTCACTGGAAATTTGGAGAGCCAAAAATCGGTACAGACCATTAAAAAAGGTCCTGTACCTGCCAAAAAGGTGCAGCTGGAGGGAATGCCACTGCATCTGCAGCAAGTCTCTGCACTGTAGATTGGGATAAAAACTTTTACTGCAGCATCCTATGTCCTGCTGCCAGCCCGCCTGCCACCTCCGCCATCAACAATCCCCACTCCCTAGCCGCGGCACAGGAGGAACAAAAGCTGCTGCGGCCACCGGCATAGATGTGTATGAAAGCAGCGCAGCGGAAGACTTTCATAGCCCTCTCTGCACCGCATACTCTCTGAGCCCCGAAGCCTCCTCTGCACGTGATGTCACAGAACTGCCTCCCCGCCACAGCCGTGCCCAGATCCCCAGAGGCCCTGACTCCGCAACACAGCACCTGGGCTACCGGCCTGGAAGCCCCGAGATGGCTAATGTAACGGATAGAGTGGGTGATATCACGGAGGGTAATGTCTGGACGCTGAATCAATGTAAAATGTGACAGTGCTGTGCAGTGCAGTGGGTGTGCAGTGTCACTGACACTGCACAGCACTCTCACCTTTTACACTGATTCAGCCAGTCAGTCAGTTCTGCCAGCCAGTCACTATTGTTAGCGCCAGTGTCCCAACGCGCCGCATTACAGGGAAGTAGACGCACTAAATAAACTACAGCTCCCAGCAGCCCTTAGCGCTGAAGCATTCCGGTGCTATGGGCCGCTGGGAGCTGTAGTTTATTGAGTGCATCTTCTTCCCTGTAATGCGGTGCATTGGGACACCGGCGCTAACAATAGTGACTGCCTGCTGTGCGAGTCTCCGGGAGAGCCACTGCCAAAGGGAGGACAGCAGCTTAGCTGCTTCCAGGAGGAGAAGCAGGAGAAGCATTACCCGCCCCTCCCCCACTCACAGTACCTCCGGGCCCCATCCGCAGCACCCCCACACACGGTGGCTCCGGAACCCCTCCCCCACCTGCAGCACATCCGCACCTGCCCCTTCCCCACCCATGGCACCACCGCACCCGCCCCTCCCCCACCTGCGGCACCCCCGAAACCGTTCCTCCCCCACCCACGGTGTATCTGGACCCCCACCCGCGACACCCACGCACCCCCACCCACGGCACCATCCCCTCCCCCACCCGCGGCACCCCCGCAACTACCCCTCCCCCACCCACGGCACTCCTGGACCCCATCTGTATTTCCCCCACACCTGCCACTCCCTCAACTACAGCACCTACTAGGTGATTCATCAGCCCTGCGTGCGCTGTTCACGCCATTGCAAGGGGCTTCGATGCCTTAACCATCGCATGCCCTTTGTCCGTGCAATATTTAACCACTCACACAATTATGATTGGAGGTAATACTCCATATAATAAAAATATTGCACGCCACAAGGGCGTGCAAGGGTTAAGGGGGTGTAGCCCCTTAGGACGGTGTGAAGAGCGCCCGTAGGGTGCGATGAATCACCTAGTATATATAATATACTGTATAACGGACCTGGTGGACACTGTCAGCAGACTGCTAAACTAGTATGAAGAAAAAAAAAACACCACAGGTATACAATGTAGATGGATGGATAGTATAGTATTATATTACTTATGGACGACGAGTGACGACACAGAGGTAGGTACAGCCGTGGCCTACCGTACTGCTGCTTATATATATAATATACTGTATAACGGACCTGGTGGACACTGTCAGCAGACTGCTAAACTAGGATGAAGAAAAAAAAAACACCACAGGTATACAATGTAGATGGATGGATAGTATAGTATTATATTACTTATGGACGACGAGTGACGACACAGAGGTAGGTACAGCCGTGGCCTACCGTACTGCTGCTTATATATATAATATACTGTATAACGGACCTGGTGGACACTGTCAGCAGACTGCTAAACTAGTATGAAGAAAAAAACAACAACACAGGTATACAATGTAGATGGATGGATAGTATAGTATTATATTACTTATGGACGACGAGTGCACTGACGACACAGAGGTAGGTACAGCCGTGGCCTACCGTACTGCTGCTTATATATATAATATACTGTTGGTGGACACTGTCAGCAGACTGCTAAACTAGTATGAAGAAAAAAACAACAACACAGGTATACAATGTAGATGGATGGATAGTATAGTATTATATTACTTATGGACGACGAGTGACGACACAGAGGTAGGTACAGCCGTGACCTACCGTACTGCTGCTTATATATATAATATACTGTATAACGGACCTGGTGGACACTGTCAGCAGACTGCTAAACTAGTATGAAGAAAAAAACAACAACACAGGTATACAATGTAGATGGATAGTATAGTATTATATTACTTATGGACGACGAGTGCACTGACGACACAGAGGTAGGTACAGCCGTGGCCTACCGTACTGCTGCTTATATATATAATATACTGTATAACGGACCTGGTGGACACTGTCAGCAGACTGCTAAACTAGTATGAAGAAAAAAACAACAACACAGGTATACAATGTAGATGGATGGATAGTATAGTATTATATTACTTATGGACGACGAGTGCACTGACGACACAGAGGTAGGTACAGCCGTGGCCTACCGTACTGCTGCTTATATATATAATATACTGTATAACGGACCTGGTGGACACTGTCAGCAGACTGCTAAACTAGTATGAAGAAAGAAAAAAAAACACAGGAGTGTTTTTCAGGCAGACAAACGTATACTGGACTGGTGGTCACTGTCAGCAAAACTGTGCACTGTACTCCTGCTATAACTGCTCTCCAGTCCCCACAATTAGGCAGTGTGAGCAGAGCAGTGCACTCAGCACAGATATATCATGCAGCAGTGCAGCACACTGAGTGAGCACAGATATGGTGGTCGGAGCGTTTTTTTCAGGCAGAGAAACAAAGGATTAAACTCACTGGTGGTATAATCAAAACCCTGCACTGTACTCCCTAACAGCTGCTCCCCGTCCCCAATCCTCCCCACAATTATAACTAAGTCACTCTGTGTTCTACTATAACGGAGAGGACGCCAGCCACGTCCTCTCCCTATCAATCTCAATGCACGTGTGAAAATGGCGGCGACGCGCGGCTCCTTATATAGAATCCGAGTCTCGCGAGAATCTGACAGCGGGATGATGACGTTCGGGGCGCGCTCGGGTTAACCGAGCAAGGCGGGAGGATCCGAGTTGCTCGGATCCGTGTAAAAAAAAGGTGAAGTTCGGGCGGGTCGGATTCCGAGGATCCGAACCCGCTCATCACTAATAACATCACATATCTTGTCTTTCTTTACTCTCACACCCTCCTGACACTTGGTCAACATTGCGGGGTGATGATATCATACAACCCATTAAGAACCTAGCAATCTGGTGGACCATTATGCAATAGGTAGCTTGTATCCTTGTGTATCAATGCCTACTTCCCTACAGAGTGAAAGCTTGCGAGCAGGGCCCTCCAACCTCTATGTCTGTCTGTTGTTACCCACCCAGTTTTGTTCTATTACTGTTGTTCTAATTGTAAAGCGCAACAGAATATGCTGCGCTATATAAGAAACTGTTAATAAATAAATAAATAAATAAAATAGTGGGTGATTCAGAGATTGATGCAGATATTATTTCAGCAGCATCCACTGCGTCCATCTACTCAAATGCTGGGTGCCGTCCAGCAAAGGGCAAGGACGCCCAGCAGGTGTGTGGCGCTGCCCCATGATGCATTTGCAATTTAATGACAAACATATTGATTAGAGGACGACCCCTGCCTGCGTAGCCTGCCTGTGCTGGCAGGCGGTCCAGCGCCATTTTTCTCTCTCGGAGTAGCTGAGTGTGATGTTACGCAGCCATCCTAAGAACAGTCCAGACAACGCAACTAAACGACACCCTGCGACGGCTGCCACTGTCAATCACCGTACTGTTGCATCCTTCCAGGTTGCGACAGCATAGTGAATGGTCGCACACGTGCACTATGGCCAGTGGGTGTGCGCAGACCTGATGGATGCGGCCGCTGCACGCATCTCTGAATCAGGCTCATACTCTACATCAGGCCCACTGACCGACTCTGCATCAGGCACACTGACCATCTCTGCATCAGGCCCACTGACCATCTCTACATCAGGACCACTGACCATCTCTACATCAGACCCACTGACCGACTCTGCATCAGGCCCACTGACCATCTCTGCATCAGGCCCACTGACCATCTCTGCATCAGGCCCACTGACCATCTCTACATCAGGCCCATTGACCATCTCTGCATCAGGCCCACTGACCATCTCTACATCAGGCCCACTGACCATCTCTACATCAGGCCCACTGACCATCTCTACATCAGGCACACTGACTGTGACAGGACGGTACCGTACGGAAGCACTCGCCGCTTGCCGCGTCCCGTTGACTGCGCACAGAATGGAAGGTCAAGCCGCACGAGGCCTGACCACATAGGGGATTCCCGCTTACCGTCAGTAACCGCCTGTTACTGACTCCACCCACTGCGCTGTGGGCGGGTTCTCGCTGCCACCACCAAACTCCTAACCTGCCGTGGCGTTTGGAACCACGGTTCTGCTCTGTATGTGCCGACGCACTGCCTTACCACAGCTGTGTGGTGTTGACGAATCCCCTCTAGCCACTTGCTAGGCCTCTACCGGTAGCTGGCGGAAGGCGGAGCTTGGAGACGCTAGGTGCTTCCCTGGACAGCCGGAGGACGGGGCTAGGTTTGGCCTAACCCTGTTGGTCACAAGATGAAGCAGTCTTCTTGAGGCAAAGGTGTTTATTGCTCAAATAACCTTTAAAAAGGCTCCTCCCTATTGCTAGGGGCAACAGCATACAATTAAGATGTTTCAGCAGAAGAAGATGTTACAATACACACTCCTATGGGCCAACTGCCCTTCTTTTATCCCTCTCCAAGACCCCTTACCACAGGGGGTAAGCCCGCCCTGTGGTGCACAACCAATCAATGTTTACCCATGAGCTGTGCATGCTCTGGTCTCATGCACACCCAACATTGGTCCCTATGGACAGTGGGGAGTGGTCGGTCTCCTTGGACTCTCCCATCTGGGAGAGCAGGGTACTCCCACGGTTCAGTCTGGCTGGGGGGAGGTTTTCCCTCCTAAACTGACTTCCAGAAACCTGCCCGGGACCCCTCTCACTGCCTGCAGCCTGGATTTGGGCTCCAGAGCTGGGCAGCCTGGCTCCCCGGTCCAGGTCTCTGGTCCACTACGGCTGATCTCCATGGAGCTCCAAGAAACCACTCAGCTTGTTTTATAGCTAAGCTGCTTCTCTTTCTCCCTGTGCCCATTGGAACTGTGAGGCTGGATGGGAAAGCATTCCGTTTTTAGGGAAAAGGTCTGGGAGAATCCATCAGCCTGCACAGCCATGGATTCCCCCCTCCTGGGACACACAATCAAGTAAGTGCAATTTCTCTTTAAATACATTACATTTTAAATCACACTGTACATTTCCCTGTAACTATACACTGAGCCTGTGCCCTGCACAGACTCTACATACTCAGGCACTGCAGTGCCTTCCCTAGCCCTGCAGCCTGGCTGCTAGGGCTCTCCCTCTCAGTGCTGGAGGTATGGGGCTGGCTTCCCCCATCCTCCAGCCTGCCTTCCTGCCTCTGGGGTTCCAGGGAGCTGGCTCTCCCTGTCCCCCCAGGGTGGCACTAACCAGTGGCCTCGCCGCACGCAGCGGCGCACCCCCCTGTACCTAAGCCCGGCGGCCCGGGACACTTGTCCCGGCCGCCGTGACTCTGGCTTTGTTGTAGCGCTGGGGCGCCGGGAGCATAGCTCCCGGACCCCAGCGCTCACCATCCTGCTCGCCCGCCTAATTCACCCACGCCGCTAGGGAGCCGGCTAGCCCGGTCCCCCATGCGCGGCGCTGACTGGTGGCCTCGCCGCACAGGAAGCCGGCTAACTCGGTCCTCGTGTGCGGCGCACCCCCCTTGCTGCCCGGCAGCCCGGGACGTCCGTCCCGGCTGCCGCGGCTGGCCACCTCCGACGGGCTGAGGCGCTGGGAGCAGAGCTCCCGGCCCCCAGCGGCGGCTCTCACATAGAGCACTACAGCGGGAGCCGAGCTCCCAGCCGCAGCGCTCACCCTTCTCCCCGGCGCGCACACTCCAGTGCGCCCGGGGCTACACTGACCGCTGCCGGGAGCTCCGCTCCCGGACTCCGGCGGTCAGCGGCTGCCTCCTCTCCCCCGGCGTGCACACTCTGCTGAGCGCGCCGGGGGGCTGTCCTCCCTGCCGTGGTCTCCGGAGGGGTCCGGGACCACGGCACAGTTTAAAAATACATGTGCACACATTTTATACATCACGGCGCCTAGCGCCCAACATACATTTTTCAAATATGGCGCCAAGCGCCCATGGTCCTTGCAAATGGCGCCGGGCACTAGGGATTAACCCCTTCAGTGCCAGGGCGGCCATTTGCCTCGTGGCTGGGGCTCTCCGGCCACACTCCTCCCCCCCCATTCAAGCGGGTCAACCAGGGACCCATGTCCCAACGATTTGGGTCCTGGTCCCGCAGTCCGTTGGGGTGAAGGGGACGCTACCTGGGGGGTGTAGGCTCTGGCCTAGACAGTTCATCCATAGTGTAGTGGGCCTCTCTTCGTGGGTGCACAATGTTCAAATAGTCCACCTGAAGTCCAAGTTCAAGGCTCCACCACAAAAGTCTGTCCAATTCCCCCAAGGTCGGTTGCAGCCACCTAACAGGTAGGTGGTAAGTCACCACTGTGGGGGGCCGGTTACAAACAAGTGCCACCCACGGTGTCCCAACTGTGGCATACCCCACCTCCCACAATAGCAGTATACTGCTCAACCAGGCCACAGGGTGCTCCTGCCCATATGGCTCTTTCTGGCTCTGTACTGCTCCCAGTCCGTGCAGTGGCGCAATAGTTCGTAACACACAGTCCTGGTCAAGAATGTGCGCCATCAGCACTGGAGCGGGTACCCGAGCCTCCTTCAATGACTGGAATGCCAACTCGCAAGCGGGTGCAAAGTCCACTGACTTGGGAATGCCCTTCCTAGCCATCTCTGTCAAGGGGTTCACTACAGGACTAAAGTTAATGACAACATGTCCGTAGGGCCTTACAGGTTCTAAGGTCAGTACCGGTCTGGGTGATGTGGGTCGGGGACAGCCTCTGGTTGCCTCCACCCCCTCTGGGTTGGGCCTACCCCTGTCTCCTCCCACATGGTGCCCCAGGCACTGCACCTCCGTCATACCTATCTGGCAACTGTCTGCCCGAACTGTCAGACCTGCCCTCCAATCCTCCTCCGTCGACCTATGACTCGGGAAACCTACCCTGTCACCTAGGCCTACTCCTTCCTCCTCGTCCGCTACCTGTGCCACAGTGATGGCGGCCAGACCACCAGCCTCTGGATCCTGTGTGGCATCCACTACAGGGAGGCTGCGTGTCTTCCCCGATCTACTGCGCACAGGCAGGGGACCTGCTATGTCCACAGCAACTTGCTGCAAGGGTTCTCCTATGGGCAGAGGCCCAGAGACAACACAACCGCTGGAGTGCCCCGGCTGCCAACGCATGGCACCAGCCTTACATGTGGTCTGGGCGTCATCCGACATTCCAGACCAGGGTAAGCTCTGTGTCAGGCACTTCAAGGTACGGTCTGTCTCCGGGTTACTGTCCAAAGGGGTTTCGCTGGCAACCGACACCGGTTGCGCAGGAACTTTCCCGGAGGGGACCAGTTGGACACATTCCCTATCTGGTCTATCCCCTCCCACTTTCCTGTCTACCCTATACCTTAACCCTTCCCGCCCGGTCAAACTTCCTGCCCCAACCCTGTCAAGGCCGCTGCCAGAGTGGCGCCTCATGCCTTTCGGGGATGGGTCAGAGAGTTGAGCCTCCCTAAACTCCTGCCTGTGGCCCTCAATCTCTCCTAAATTGGGACACTCTACAGGGGGATCTAGGTGGGGACTACTAGGGTCAGTCTGGTAGGGGTCAGTCATGGAAAAGTCAGTGTGGTTTCTCATACTCACCGCCGGAGTTGGCAAACCACTTGGGTCAGGAGCATCATTGGGCACCCCCACAGGATCAAACGAGCTGGAACCGACATCCTCTGCGTTGCTAGTGGACGTGGGCATACCAGAGGCAAAAGGCATGCGGGGTCGACGTGCTGATCTAGCCGCTGTAATCTTTTCCTCTGGGCTGGTTGAAGCTGTGGTTGGCTGTGCTGGCAGTTGTCTAGCAGCTGTAGTCTTTTCCTCTGGGCTGTGCTGTGCTGGAGTAGCTGATGTCAACGGTGGTTTTGGAACTTGACTCCGGGGAATGGCGCCAACAAACATAGTGACGATCCCACCACCCAGATCATTTCCTAGGACCACATCAGTTGGGAGACCATCCATGACGGCAACTTCTCGCAACTCTGGTCCAGCTCCCCAGTCCAGGTAGACTCTTGCCATGGGAACCGCTTTTTCTGTCCCTTCTGCCAGGGTGACCGTGGCAGTGCGACCCTGCAATACTGCAGCAGGATCTATAAGGTGGGGGCTCACCACAGTGATTGAGGCCCCAGAGTCTCTTAGGCCTTCCCCCTGCAGGGGTCCCACGTGGACTGGCTGCAGGTGCCTCCACATGTTGTGTAGGGGCTGTTTGGCCATGCAGGTGACTCTCTCCGCAGAGTGCACCTGTCTCTCGCCACACTCCATCGGACTGACTGGAGGGGGAACAGTCTCTGTAGGCTCATCTCCTCTCGTCAAACAAGCGATCCGGGCTCCAGCACTCGGATTTGGGGCACGAGTCTGGGGTGCTTGGGATGCAGGACAGTTCATCCTCAGATGTCCGATTTTCCCACAGCCGTAGCACTTCTTCTCCAGTCGTGGCACCGATGATCTCTGATCAGTTGCAGGGACGCTGCGGTGCGGTTGCTGGCCAAGAGCACCCGGGTTGGAGGATGCTTGTCTTTGGGGTTGATGAGCTGAAGAGGGTGGTCCCCTTGGTGGTACAGTCTGTTGGAGCTGGCTGCTGGCGGGGCGCTTCTGCCCCCGTGGCCGAATTGCCAAATATTTGTCGGCTAATTGGGCAGCCATTTTTAAGCTGGGTGGCTCCCGATCTAGCACCCACTCCTTCACTTCTTGGGCGCACCTGCGGTAGAACTGCTCCCTGCAGATCAGGTCGATCAGTGCGTCCCATGTAGTGGCTTCCGAATCCTTCACCCACTTCACCACGTACTGCCGCAGCTGGGTGGCGAACTGCTCATGGGTGCTGCTAGGATTCTTGGGCAAGTCTCTGAACTTCTTCCTGTAAGACTCTGGAGTGATGAAGAATCGCTGGAGGAGGGCCTTCGCGACTTCGTCGTAGTTCCCACAGTCCTCCGTCGCCACTCCTCGATAGGCCTCCAAGGCCTCTCCATGCAGAGTGGGCACAAGGTGTCTCACCCACTCTGACTTGGGTAGATCGTGTAGTTTACAAGTCCTTTCAAAAACTTGCAAATGTCCATCAATGTCCCCATCACTGTCTGCAAACTTGGCAAACTGTATACGTCCTGATCTGTGTACAACAGCTGACAACGGCTCCCGGGGTACCACGGCCTGTGGTGCCCGCTCATCACGCCACATCTGGATGATGATCAAGCGCTCTTGCTCCGTTGCCCTTTCCCCCAATTCCGCTAGCCGATCTGCTAGGGTATCCGGGTCGCCCCCCCTGGGACGTTGGGATCCTGGCCCTGCTAGGGATTGCTGGGAAACATTGCTGCTGTGAGAGAGGGCGGGGCTTGTGGTTCTCACCGGTTCCTTACGAAGGTCCACTGTTGGGCCGTCCTCTGCGATGCTGACGCCGTCAGTGCTTTCCACCTCCGCCCGATGAGACTCCTCCACGCTCCTGAGCGCCGCCTGCATGACGCTCCTGGACGCGTTGGAAGGGATATCCACACCCTTCCCCTGGCATACGATCTCCAGATCATCCTTGGACATTCCGCTGAATTCCGCCATCTTGTGCGTTCTCCTGCGCTGCAGTTACTCCTCTCCTGAGTAACTCGGCTTCTCCAATCGGGTGATGAAAAGCCGCCTGGGAATATCCCACCACTATGCCACCAATTTCTGTGACAGGACGGTACCGTACGGAAGCACTCGCCGCTTGCCGCGTCCCATTGACTGCGCACAGAATGGAAGGTCAAGCCGCACGAGGCCTGACCACATAGGGGATTCCCGCTTACCGTCAGTAACCGCCTGTTACTGACTCCACCCACTGCGCTGTGGGCGGGTTCTCGCTGCCACCACCAAACTCCTAACCTGCCGTGGCGTTTGGAACCACGGTTCTGCTCTGTATGTGCCGACGCACTGCCTTACCACAGCTGTGTGGTGTTGACGAATCCCCTCTAGCCACTTGCTAGGCCTCTACCGGTAGCTGGCGGAAGGCGGAGCTTGGAGACGCTAGGTGCTTCCCTGGACAGCCGGAGGACGGGGCTAGGTTTGGCCTAACCCTGTTGGTCACAAGATGAAGCAGTCTTCTTGAGGCAAAGGTGTTTATTGCTCAAATAACCTTTAAAAAGGCTCCTCCCTATTGCTAGGGGCAACAGCATACAATTAAGATGTTTCAGCAGAAGAAGATGTTACAATACACACTCCTATGGGCCAACTGCCCTTCTTTTATCCCTCTCCAAGACCCCTTACCACAGGGGGTAAGCCCGCCCTGTGGTGCACAACCAATCAATGTTTACCCATGAGCTGTGCATGCTCTGGTCTCATGCACACCCAACATTGGTCCCTATGGACAGTGGGGAGTGGTCGGTCTCCTTAGACTCTCCCATCTGGGAGAGCAGGGTACTCCCACGGTGCCGTTCAGTCTGGCTGGGGGGAGGTTTTCCCTCCTAAACTGACTTCCAGAAACCTGCCCGGGACCCCTCTCACTGCCTGCAGCCTGGATTTGGGCTCCAGAGCTGGGCAGCCTGGCTCCCCGGTCCAGGTCTCTGGTCCACTACGGCTGATCTCCATGGAGCTCCAAGAAACCACTCAGCTTGTTTTATAGCTAAGCTGCTTCTCTTTCTCCCTGTGCCCATTGGAACTGTGAGGCTGGATGGGAAAGCATTCCGTTTTTAGGGAAAAGGTCTGGGAGAATCCATCAGCCTGCACAGCCATGGATTCCCCCCTCCTGGGACACACAATCAAGTAAGTGCAATTTCTCTTTAAATACATTACATTTTAAATCACACTGTACATTTCCCTGTAACTATACACTGAGCCTGTGCCCTGCACAGACTCTACATACTCAGGCACTGCAGTGCCTTCCCTAGCCCTGCAGCCTGGCTGCTAGGGCTCTCCCTCTCAGTGCTGGAGGTATGGGGCTGGCTTCCCCCATCCTCCAGCCTGCCTTCCTGCCTCTGGGGTTCCAGGGAGCTGGCTCTCCCTGTCCCCCCAGGGTGGCACTAACCAGTGGCCTCGCCGCACGCAGCGGCGCACCCCCCTGTACCTAAGCCCGGCGGCCCGGGACACTTGTCCCGGCCGCCGTGACTCTGGCTTTGTTGTAGCGCTGGGGCGCCGGGAGCATAGCTCCCGGACCCCAGCGCTCACCATCCTGCTCGCCCGCCTAATTCACCCACGCCGCTAGGGAGCCGGCTAGCCCGGTCCCCCATGCGCGGCGCTGACTGGTGGCCTCGCCGCACAGGAAGCCGGCTAACTCGGTCCTCGTGTGCGGCGCACCCCCCTTGCTGCCCGGCAGCCCGGGACGTCCGTCCCGGCTGCCGCGGCTGGCCACCTCCGACGGGCTGAGGCGCTGGGAGCAGAGCTCCCGGCCCCCAGCGGCGGCTCTCACATAGAGCACTACAGCGGGAGCCGAGCTCCCAGCCGCAGCGCTCACCCTTCTCCCCGGCGCGCACACTCCAGTGCGCCCGGGGCTACACTGACCGCTGCCGGGAGCTCCGCTCCCGGACTCCGGCGGTCAGCGGCTGCCTCCTCTCCCCCGGCGTGCACACTCTGCTGAGCGCGCCGGGGGGCTGTCCTCCCTGCCGTGGTCTCCGGAGGGGTCCGGGACCACGGCACAGTTTAAAAATACATGTGCACACATTTTATACATCACGGCGCCTAGCGCCCAACATACATTTTTCAAATATGGCGCCAAGCGCCCATGGTCCTTGCAAATGGCGCCGGGCACTAGGGATTAACCCCTTCAGTGCCAGGGCGGCCATTTGCCTCGTGGCTGGGGCTCTCCGGCCACACTGACCATCTCTACATCAGGCCCACTGACCATCTCTGCATCAGGCCCACTGACCAACTCTATATCAGGCCCACTCACCATCTCTACATCAGGCCCACTGACCATCTCTGCATCAGGCCCACTGACCATCTCTTCATCAGGCCCACTGACCATCTCTACATCAGGCCCACTGACCATCTCTACATCAGGCCCACTGACCATCTCTACATCAGACCCACTGACCATCTCTACATCAGGCCCACTGATCATCTCTACATCAGGCCCACTGACCATCTCTACATCAGACCCACTGACCATCTCTACATCAGACCCACTGACCATCTCTACATCAGGCCCCCTGACCATCTCTACATCAGACCAACTGACCATCTCTACATCAGGCCCACTAATCATCTCTACATCAGGCCCACTGACCATCTCTACATCAGACCCACTGACCATCTCTACATCAGACCCACTGACCATCTCTACATCAGACCCACTGACCATCTCTACATCAGGCCCACTGACCATCTCTACATCAGACCCACTGACCATCTCTACATCAGACCCACTGACTATCTCTACATCAGGCCCACTGATCATCTCTACATCAGGCCCACTGACCATCTCTACATCAGACCCACTGACCATCTCTACATCAGACCCACTGACCATCTCTACATCAGGCCCACTGACCATCTCTACATCAGACCCACTGACCATCTCTACATCAGGCCCACTGACCGACTCTGCATCAGGCCCACTGACCGACTCTGCATCAGGCCCACTGACCGACTCTGCATCAGGCCCACTGACCATCTCTGCATCAGACACACTGACCAACTCTGCATCAGACACACTGACCATCTCTACATCAGGCCCACTGACCAACTCTGCATCAGGCCCACTGACCAGATCTGCATCAGGCACACTGACCGGCCCTGCATCAGGCCCACTGACCATCTCTGCATCAGGCCCACTGACCAACTCTGCATCAGGCCCACTGACCAGATCTGCATCAGGCACACTGACCGGCCCTGCATCAGGCCCACTGACCGACTCTGCATCAGGCCCACTGACCGGCCCTGCATCAGACCCACTGACCATCTCTACATCAGACCCACTGACCATCTCTACATCAGGCCCCCTGACCATCTCTACATCAGACCCACTGACCATCTCTACATCAGGCCCACTGACCGACTCTGCATCAAGCCCACTGACCAACTCTGCATCAGGCCCACTGACCGACTCTGCATCAGGCCCACTGACCATCTCTGCATCAGACCCACTGACCATCTCTACATCAGGCCCACTGACCATCTCTACATCAGGCCCACTGACCATCTCTACATCAGGCCCACTGACCATCTCTACATCAGGCCCACTGACCATCTCTACATCAGGCCCACTGACCATCTCTACATCAGACCCACTAACCAACTCTGCATCAGACCCACTGACCAACTCTACATCAGGCCCACTGACCATCTCTGCATCAGACCCACTGACCATCTCTACATCAGGCCCACTGACCATCTCTACATCAGACCCACTGACCGACTCTGCATCAGACCCACTGACCATCTCTGCATCAGGCCCACTGACCGACTCTGCATCGGGCCCACTGACCATCTCTACATCAGACCCACTGACCATCTCTACATCAGGCACACTGACTGACTCTGCATCAGGCCCACTGACCGACTCTGCATCAGGCCCACTGACCGACTCTGCATCAGACCCACTGACCATCTCTGCATCAGGCCCACTGACCGACTCTGCATCGGGCCCACTGAACATCTCTGCATCGGGCCCACTGACCATCTCTACATCAGACCCACTGACCGACTCTGCATCAGGCCCACTGACCATCTCTACATCAGGCCCACTGACCATCTCTGCATCAGACCACTGACCATCGCTGCATCAGGCCCACTGACCGACTCTGCATCAGGCACACTGACCATCTCTACATCAGACCCACTGACCATCTCTGCATCGGGCCCACTGACCATCTCTACATCAGACCCACTGACCATCTCTACATCAGACCCACTGACCATCTCTGCATCGGGCCCACTGACCATCTCTGCATCAGGCCCACTGACCGACTCTGCATCGAGCCCACTGACCATCTCTACATCAGACCCACTGACCATCTCTGCATCGGGCCCACTGACCATCTCTACATCAGACCCACTAACCAACTCTGCATCAGACCCACTGACCATCTCTACATCAGACCCACTGACCGACTCTGCATCAGACCCACTGACCAACTCTACATCAGACCCACTGACCGGCTCTGCATTAGACCCTCTGACCATCTCTACATCAGGCCCACTGACCGACTCTGCATCAGGCACACTGACCGACTCTGCATCAGGCACACTGACCATCTCTACATCAGACCCACTGACCGGCTCTGCATTAGACCCACTGACCATCTCTACATCAGGCCCACTGACCGACTCTGCATCAGGCACACTGACCGACTCTGCATCAGGCACACTGACCGACTCTGCATCAGGCACACTGACCGACTCTGCATCAGGCCCACTGACCATCTCTACATCAGGCCCACTGACCAACTCTACATCAGGCACACTGACCGACTCTGCAACAAGCCCACTGACCGACTCTGCATCAGGCACACTGACCGACTCTGCATCAGGCCCACTGACCGACTCTGCATCAGGCACACTAACCAACTCTGCATCAGACCCACTGACCAACTCTACATCAGGCCCACTGACCATCTCTACATCAGGCCCACTGACCATCTCTACATCAGGCCCACTGACCATCTCTACATCAGACCCACTAACCAACTCTGCATCAGACCCACTGACCAACTCTACATCAGGCCCACTGACCATCTCTGCATCAGACCCACTGACCATCTCTACATCAGGCCCACTGACCGACTCTGCATCAGGCACACTGTCCATCTCTGCATCAGGCCCACTGACCATCTCTACATCAGGCACACTGCCCATCTCTGCATCGGGCCCACTGACCATCTCTACATCAGACCCACTGACCAACTCTGCATCAGACCCACTGACCGACTCTACATCAGGCCCACTGACCATCTCTACATCAGACCCACTGACCGGCTCTGCATTAGACCCACTGACCATCTCTACATCAGGCCCACTGACCGACTCTGCATCAGGCACACTGACCGACTGCATCAGGCACACTGACCGACTCTGCATCAGGCACACTGACCGACTCTGCATCAGGCCCACTGACCATCTCTACATCAGGCCCACTGACCATCTCTACATCAGGCCCACTGACCATCTCTACATCAGGCACACTGACCGACTCTGCATCAAGCCCACTGACCGACTCTGCATCAGGCACACTGACCGACTCTGCATCAGGCCCACTGACCGACTCTGCATCAGGCACACTAACCAACTCTGCATCAGACCCACTGACCAACTCTACATCAGGCCCACTGACCATCTCTACATCAGGTCCACTGACCATCTCTACATCAGGCCCACTGACCATCTCTACATCAGACCCACTAACCAACTCAGGCATCAGACCCACTGACCAACTCTACATCAGGCCCACTGACCATCTCTGCATCAGACCCACTGACCATCTCTACATCAGGCCCACTGACCGACTCTGCATCAGGCACACTGACGATCTCTGCATCAGGCCCACTGACCATCTCTACATCAGGCACACTGACCATCTCTACATCAGGCCCACTGACCAACTCTACATCAGACCCACTGACCATCTCTACATCAGGCCCACTGACCATCTCTACATCAGGCACACTGACCATCTCTACATCAGACCCACTGACCATCTCTACATCAGGCCCACTGACCGACTCTGCATCAGGCCCACTGACCGACTCTGCATCAGGCCCACTGACCGACTCTGCATCAGGCCCACTGACCATCTCTGCATCAGACACACTGACCAACTCTGCATCAGACACACTGACCATCTCTACATCAGGCCCACTGACCAACTCTGCATCAGGCCCACTGACCAGATCTGCATCAGGCACACTGACCGGCCCTGCATCAGGCCCACTGACCATCTCTGCATCAGGCCCACTGACCAACTCTGCATCAGGCCCACTGACCAGATCTGCATCAGGCACACTGACCGGCCCTGCATCAGGCCCACTGACCGACTCTGCATCAGGCCCACTGACCGGCCCTGCATCAGACCCACTGACCATCTCTACATCAGACCCACTGACCATCTCTACATCAGGCCCCCTGACCATCTCTACATCAGACCCACTGACCATCTCTACATCAGGCCCACTGACCGACTCTGCATCAAGCCCACTGACCAACTCTGCATCAGGCCCACTGACCGACTCTGCATCAGGCCCACTGACCATCTCTGCATCAGACCCACTGACCATCTCTACATCAGGCCCACTGACCATCTCTACATCAGGCCCACTGACCATCTCTACATCAGGCCCACTGACCATCTCTACATCAGGCCCACTGACCATCTCTACATCAGGCCCACTGACCATCTCTACATCAGACCCACTAACCAACTCTGCATCAGACCCACTGACCAACTCTACATCAGGCCCACTGACCATCTCTGCATCAGACCCACTGACCATCTCTACATCAGGCCCACTGACCATCTCTACATCAGACCCACTGACCGACTCTGCATCAGACCCACTGACCATCTCTGCATCAGGCCCACTGACCGACTCTGCATCGGGCCCACTGACCATCTCTACATCAGGCCCACTGACCATCTCTACATCAGACCCACTAACCAACTCTGCATCAGACCCACTGACCGACTCTGCATCAGGCCCACTGACCATCTCTGCATCAGACACACTGACCAACTCTGCATCAGACACACTGACCATCTCTACATCAGGCCCACTGACCAACTCTGCATCAGGCCCACTGACCAGATCTGCATCAGGCACACTGACCGGCCCTGCATCAGGCCCACTGACCATCTCTGCATCAGGCCCACTGACCAACTCTGCATCAGGCCCACTGACCAGATCTGCATCAGGCACACTGACCGGCCCTGCATCAGGCCCACTGACCGACTCTGCATCAGGCCCACTGACCGGCCCTGCATCAGACCCACTGACCATCTCTACATCAGACCCACTGACCATCTCTACATCAGGCCCCCTGACCATCTCTACATCAGACCCACTGACCATCTCTACATCAGGCCCACTGACCGACTCTGCATCAAGCCCACTGACCAACTCTGCATCAGGCCCACTGACCGACTCTGCATCAGGCCCACTGACCATCTCTGCATCAGACCCACTGACCATCTCTACATCAGGCCCACTGACCATCTCTACATCAGGCCCACTGACCATCTCTACATCAGGCCCACTGACCATCTCTACATCAGGCCCACTGACCATCTCTACATCAGGCCCACTGACCATCTCTACATCAGACCCACTAACCAACTCTGCATCAGACCCACTGACCAACTCTACATCAGGCCCACTGACCATCTCTGCATCAGACCCACTGACCATCTCTACATCAGGCCCACTGACCATCTCTACATCAGACCCACTGACCGACTCTGCATCAGACCCACTGACCATCTCTGCATCAGGCCCACTGACCGACTCTGCATCGGGCCCACTGACCATCTCTACATCAGACCCACTGACCATCTCTACATCAGGCACACTGACTGACTCTGCATCAGGCCCACTGACCGACTCTGCATCAGGCCCACTGACCGACTCTGCATCAGACCCACTGACCATCTCTGCATCAGGCCCACTGACCGACTCTGCATCGGGCCCACTGAACATCTCTGCATCGAGCCCACTGACCATCTCTACATCAGACCCACTGACCGACTCTGCATCAGGCCCACTGACCATCTCTACATCAGGCCCACTGACCATCTCTGCATCAGACCACTGACCATCGCTGCATCAGGCCCACTGACCGACTCTGCATCAGGCACACTGACCATCTCTACATCAGACCCACTGACCATCTCTGCATCGGGCCCACTGACCATCTCTACATCAGACCCACTGACCATCTCTACATCAGACCCACTGACCATCTCTACATCAGACCCACTGACCATCTCTACATCAGACCCACTGACCATCTCTACATCAGGCCCACTGACCATCTCTACATCAGACCCACTGACCATCTCTACATCAGGCCCACTGACCGACTCTGCATCAGGCCCACTGACCGACTCTGCATCAGGCCCACTGACCGACTCTGCATCAGGCCCACTGACCATCTCTGCATCAGACACACTGACCAACTCTGCATCAGACACACTGACCATCTCTACATCAGGCCCACTGACCAACTCTGCATCAGGCCCACTGACCAGATCTGCATCAGGCACACTGACCGGCCCTGCATCAGGCCCACTGACCATCTCTGCATCAGGCCCACTGACCAACTCTGCATCAGGCCCACTGACCAGATCTGCATCAGGCACACTGACCGGCCCTGCATCAGGCCCACTGACCGACTCTGCATCAGGCCCACTGACCGGCCCTGCATCAGACCCACTGACCATCTCTACATCAGACCCACTGACCATCTCTACATCAGGCCCCCTGACCATCTCTACATCAGACCCACTGACCATCTCTACATCAGGCCCACTGACCGACTCTGCATCAAGCCCACTGACCAACTCTGCATCAGGCCCACTGACCGACTCTGCATCAGGCCCACTGACCATCTCTGCATCAGACCCACTGACCATCTCTACATCAGGCCCACTGACCATCTCTACATCAGGCCCACTGACCATCTCTACATCAGGCCCACTGACCATCTCTACATCAGGCCCACTGACCATCTCTACATCAGGCCCACTGACCATCTCTACATCAGACCCACTAACCAACTCTGCATCAGACCCACTGACCAACTCTACATCAGGCCCACTGACCATCTCTGCATCAGACCCACTGACCATCTCTACATCAGGCCCACTGACCATCTCTACATCAGACCCACTGACCGACTCTGCATCAGACCCACTGACCATCTCTGCATCAGGCCCACTGACCGACTCTGCATCGGGCCCACTGACCATCTCTACATCAGACCCACTGACCATCTCTACATCAGGCACACTGACTGACTCTGCATCAGGCCCACTGACCGACTCTGCATCAGGCCCACTGACCGACTCTGCATCAGACCCACTGACCATCTCTGCATCAGGCCCACTGACCGACTCTGCATCGGGCCCACTGAACATCTCTGCATCGGGCCCACTGACCATCTCTACATCAGACCCACTGACCGACTCTGCATCAGGCCCACTGACCATCTCTACATCAGGCCCACTGACCATCTCTGCATCAGACCACTGACCATCGCTGCATCAGGCCCACTGACCGACTCTGCATCAGGCACACTGACCATCTCTACATCAGACCCACTGACCATCTCTGCATCGGGCCCACTGACCATCTCTACATCAGACCCACTGACCATCTCTACATCAGACCCACTGACCATCTCTGCATCGGGCCCACTGACCATCTCTGCATCAGGCCCACTGACCGACTCTGCATCGAGCCCACTGACCATCTCTACATCAGACCCACTGACCATCTCTGCATCGGGCCCACTGACAATCTCTACATCAGACCCACTAACCAACTCTGCATCAGACCCACTGACCATCTCTACATCAGACCCACTGACCGACTCTGCATCAGACCCACTGACCAACTCTACATCAGACCCACTGACCGGCTCTGCATTAGACCCTCTGACCATCTCTACATCAGGCCCACTGACCGACTCTGCATCAGGCACACTGACCGACTCTGCATCAGGCACACTGACCATCTCTACATCAGACCCACTGACCGGCTCTGCATTAGACCCACTGACCATCTCTACATCAGGCCCACTGACCGACTCTGCATCAGGCACACTGACCGACTCTGCATCAGGCACACTGACCGACTCTGCATCAGGCACACTGACCGACTCTGCATCAGGCCCACTGACCATCTCTACATCAGGCCCACTGACCAACTCTACATCAGGCACACTGACCGACTCTGCATCAAGCCCACTGACCGACTCTGCATCAGGCACACTGACCGACTCTGCATCAGGCCCACTGACCGACTCTGCATCAGGCACACTAACCAACTCTGCATCAGACCCACTGACCAACTCTACATCAGGCCCTCTGACCATCTCTACATCAGGCCCACTGACCATCTCTACATCAGGCCCACTGACCATCTCTACATCAGACCCACTAACCAACTCTGCATCAGACCCACTGACCAACTCTACATCAGGCCCACTGACCATCTCTGCATCAGACCCACTGACCATCTCTACATCAGGCCCACTGACCGACTCTGCATCAGGCACACTGTCCATCTCTGCATCAGGCCCACTGACCATCTCTACATCAGGCACACTGACCATCTCTGCATCGGGCCCACTGACCATCTCTACATCAGACCCACTGACCAACTCTGCATCAGACCCACTGACCGACTCTACATCATGCCCACTGACCATCTCTACATCAGACCCACTGACCGGCTCTGCATTAGACCCACTGACCATCTCTACATCAGGCCCACTGACCGACTCTGCATCAGGCACACTGACCGACTCTGCATCAAGCCCACTGACCGACTCTGCATCAGGCACACTAACCAACTCTGCATCAGACCCACTGACCAACTCTACATCAGGCCCACTGACCATCTCTACATCAGGTCCACTGACCATCTCTACATCAGGCCCACTGACCATCTCTACATCAGACCCACTAACCAACTCAGGCATCAGACCCACTGACCAACTCTACATCAGGCCCACTGACCATCTCTGCATCAGACCCACTGACCATCTCTACATCAGGCCCACTGACCGACTCTGCATCAGGCACACTGACCATCTCTGCATCAGACCCACTGACCATCTCTGCATCACGCACACTGACCATCTCTACATCAGGCCCACTGACCAACTCTACATCAGACCCACTGACCATCTCTACATCAGGCCCACTGACCATCTCTACATCAGGCACACTGACCATCTCTACATCAGACCCACTGACCATCTCTACATCAGACCCACTGACCATCTCTACATCAGACCCACTAACCAACTCTGAATCAGACCCACTGACCAACTCTACATCAGGCCCACTGACCATCTCTGCATCAGACCCACTGACCATCTCTACATCAGGCCCACTGACCGACTCTGCATCAGGCACACTGACCATCTCTGCATCAGGCCCACTGACCATCTCTACATCAGGCACACTGACTATCTCTACATCAGACCCACTGACCAACTCTACATCAGACCCACTGACCATCTCTACATCAGGCCCACTGACCATCTCTACATCAGGCCCACTGACCATCTCTACATCAGACCAACTGACCATCTCTACATCAGGCCCCCTGACCATCTCTACATCAGACCCACTGACCATCTCTACATCAGGCCCACTGACCGACTCTGCATCAGGCCCACTGACCAACTCTGCATCAGGCCCACTGACCGACTCTGCATCAGGCACACTAACCAACTCTGCATCAGGCACACTGACCGACTCTGCATCAGGCCCACTGACCAGATCTGCATCAGGCACACTGACCGGCCCTGCATCAGGCCCACTGACCGACTCTGCATCAGGCCCACTGACCGGCCCTGCATCAGACCCACTGACCATCTCTACATCAGACCCACTGACCATCTCTACATCAGGCCCCCTGACCATCTCTACATCAGACCCACTGACCATCTCTACATCAGGCCCACTGACCGACTCTGCATCAGGCCCACTGACCGACTCTGCATCAGGCCCACTGACCGACTCTGCATCAGCCCACTGACCATCTCTGCATCAGACCCACTGACCATCTCTACATCAGGCCCACTGACCATCTCTACATCAGGCCCACTGACCATCTCTACATCAGGCCCACTGACCATCTCTACATCAGACACACTGACCATCTCTACATCAGACCCACTAACCAACTCTGCATCAGACCCACTGACCAACTCTACATCAGGCCCACTGACCATCTCTGCATCAGACCGACTGACCATCTCTACATCAGACCCACTGACCGACTCTGCATCAGACCCACTGACCATCTCTGTATCAGGCCCACTGACCGACTCTGCATCGGGCCCACTGACCATCTCTACATCAGACCCACTGACCATCTCTACATCAGGCACACTGACTGACTCTGCATCAGGCCCACTGACCGACTCTGCATCAGGCCCACTGACCGACTCTGCATCAGACCCACTGACCATCTCTGCATCAGGCCCACTGACCGACTCTGCGTCGGGCCCACTGAACATCTCTGCATCGGGCCCACTGACCATCTCTACAGCAGACCCACTGACCGACTCTGCATCAGGCCCACTGACCATCTCTGCATCAGGCCCACTGACCATCTCTGCATCAGACCCACTGACCATCGCTGCATCAGGCCCACTGACCGACTCTGCATCAGGCACACTGACCATCTCTACATCAGACCCACTGACCATCTCTGCATCGGGCCCACTGACCATCTCTACATCAGACCCACTTACCATCTCTACATCAGACCCACTGACCATCTCTGCATCGGGCCCACTGACCATCTCTACATCAGACCCACTGACCATCTCTGCATCGGGCCCACTGACCATCTCTACATCAGACCCACTAACCAACTCTGCATCAGACCCACTGACCATCTCTACATCAGACCCACTAACCAACTCTGCATCAGACCCACTGACCGACTCTACATCAGGCCCACTGACCATCTCTACATCAGACCCACTGACCGGCTCTGCATCAGACCCACTGACCATCTCTACATCAGGCCCACTGAACGACTCTGCATCAGGCACACTGACCGACTCTGCATCAGGCACACTGACCGACTCTGCATCAGGCACACTGACCGACTCTGCATCTGGCACACTGACCGACTCTGCATCAGGCCCACTGACCATCTCTACATCAGGCCCACTGACCAACTCTACATCAGGCACACTGACCGACTCTGCATCAGGCCCACTGACTGACTCTGCATCAGGCACACTGACCGACTCTGCATCAGGCCCACTGACCGACTCTGCATCAGGCACACTAACCAACTCTGCATCAGACCCACTGACCAACTCTACATCAGGCCCACTGACCATCTCTACATCAGGCCCACTGACCATCTCTACATCAGGCCCACTGACCATCTCTACATCAGACCCACTGACCAACTCTGCATCAGACCCACTGACCAACTCTACATCAGGCCCACTGACCATCTCTGCATCAGACCAACTGACCATCTCTACATCAGGCCCACTGACCATCTCTACATCAGACCCACTGACAGACTCTGCATCAGGCCCACTGACCGACTCTGCATCGGGCCCACTGACCATCTCTACATCAGACCCACTGACCATCTCTACATCAGGCACACTGACTGACTCTGCATCAGGCCCACTGACCGACTCTGCATCAGGCCCACTGACCGACTCTGCATCAGACCCACTGACCATCTCTGCATCAGGCCCACTGACCGACTCTGCATCGGGCCCACTGAACATCTCTGCATCGGGCCCACTGACCATCTCTACATCAGACCCACTGACCGACTCTGCATCAGGCCCACTGACCATCTCTACATCAGGCCCACTGACCATCTCTGCATCAGGCCCACTGACCGACTCTGCATCAGGCACACTGACCATCTCTACATCAGACCCACTGACCATCTCTGCATCGGGCCCACTGACCATCTCTACATCAGGCCCACTGACCAACTCTACATCAGACCCACTGACCGACTCTGCATCAGGCCCACTGACCATCTCTACATCAGGCCCACTGACCATCTCTGCATCAGACCCACTGACCATCGCTGCATCAGGCCCACTGACCGACTCTGCATCAGGCACACTGACCATCTCTACATCAGACCCACTGACCATCTCTGCATCGGGCCCACTGACCATCTCTACATCAGACCCACTGACCATCTCTACATCAGACCCACTGACCATCTCTGCATCAGGCCCACTGACCGACTCTGCATCAGACCCACTGACCATGTCTGCATCAGGCCCACTGACCGACTCTGCATCGGGCCCACTGACCATCTCTGCATCAGGCCCACTGACCAACTCTTCATCAGACCCACTGACCATCTCTACATCAGGCCCACTGACCATCTCTACATCAGGGCCACTGACCATCTCTACATCAGACCCACTGACCAACTCTACATCAGGCCCACTGACCATCTCTGCATCAGACCCACTGACCATCTCTACATCAGACCCACTGACCGACTCTGCATCAGACCCACTGACCATCTCTGTATCAGGCCCACTGACCGACTCTGCATCGGGCCCACTGACCATCTCTACATCAGACCCACTGACCATCTCTACATCAGGCACACTGACTGACTCTGCATCAGGCCCACTGACCGACTCTGCATCAGACCCACTGACCATCTCTGCATCAGGCCCACTGACAGACTCTACGTCGGGCCCACTGAACATCTCTGCATCGGGCCCACTGACCATCTCTACATCAGACCCACTGACCGACTCTGCATCAGGCCCACTGACCATCTCTACATCAGGCCCACTGACCATCTCTGCATCAGACCCACTGACCATCGCTGCATCAGGCCCACTGACCGACTCTGCATCAGGCACACAGACCATCTCTACATCAGGCCCACTGACCATCTCTACATCAGACCCACTGACCATCTCTGCATCGGGCCCACTGACCATCTCTACATCAGACCCACTGACCATCTCTACATCAGACCTACTGACCATCTCTGCATCGGGCCCACTGACCATCTCTGCATCGGGCCCACTGACCATCTCTACATCAGACCCACTGACCATCTCTGCATCGGGCCCACTGACCATCTCTACATCAGACCCACTAACCAACTCTGCATCAGACCCACTGACCATCTCTACATCAGACCCACTAACCAACTCTGAATCAGACCCACTGACCGACTCTACATCAGGCCCACTGACCATCTCTACATCAGACCCACTGACCGGCTCTGCATCAGACCCACTGACCATCTCTACATCAGGCCCACTGACCGACTCTGCATCAGGCACACTAACCAACTCTGCATCAGACCCACTGACCAACTCTACATCAGGCCCACTGACCATCTCTACATCAGGCCCACTGACCATCTCTACATCAGGCCCACTGACCATCTCTACATCAGACCCACTGACCAACTCTGCATCAGACCCACTGACCAACTCTACATCAGGCCCACTGACCATCTCTGCATCAGACCCACTGACCATCTCTACATCAGGCCCACTGACCATCTCTACATCAGACCCACTGACCGACTCTGCATCAGGCCCACTGACCGACTCTGCATCGGGCCCACTGACCATCTCTACATCAGACCCACTGACCATCTCTACATCAGGCACACTGACTGACTCTGCATCAGGCCCACTGACCGACTCTGCATCAGGCCCACTGACCGACTCTGCATCAGACCCACTGACCATCTCTGCATCAGGCCCACTGACCGACTCTGCATCGGGCCCACTGAACATCTCTGCATCGGGCCCACTGACCATCTCTACATCAGACCCACTGACCGACTCTGCATCAGGCCCACTGACCATCTCTACATCAGGCCCACTGACCATCTCTGCATCAGACCCACTGACCATCGCTGCATCAGGCCCACTGACCGACTCTGCATCAGGCACACTGACCATCTCTACATCAGACCCACTGACCATCTCTGCATCGGGCCCACTGACCATCTCTACATCAGGCCCACTGACCAACTCTACATCAGACCCACTGACCGACTCTGCATCAGGCCCACTGACCATCTCTACATCAGGCCCACTGACCATCTCTGCATCAGACCCACTGACCATCGCTGCATCAGGCCCACTGACCGACTCTGCATCAGGCACACTGACCATCTCTACATCAGACCCACTGACCATCTCTGCATCGGGCCCACTGACCATCTCTACATCAGACCCACTGACCATCTCTGCATCAGGCCCACTGACCGACTCTGCATCAGACCCACTGACCATGTCTGCATCAGGCCCACTGACCGACTCTGCATCGGGCCCACTGACCATCTCTGCATCAGGCCCACTGACCAACTCTTCATCAGACCCACTGACCATCTCTACATCAGGCCCACTGACCGACTCTGCATCAGGCCCACTGACCAACTCTGCATCAGGCACACTGACCGACTCTGCATCAGGCCCACTGACCATCTCTGCATCAGACCCACTGACCATCTCTACATCAGGCCCACTGACCATCTCTACATCAGGCCCACTGACCATCTCTTCATCAGGCCCACTGACCATCTCTACATCAGGCCCACTGACCATCTCTACATCAGACCCACTAACCAACTCTGCATCAGACCCACTGACCAACTCTACATCAGGCCCACTGACCATCTCTGCATCAGACCCACTGACCATCTCTACATCAGACCCACTGACCGACTCTGCATCAGACCCACTGACCATCTCTGTATCAGGCCCACTGACCGACTCTGCATCGGGCCCACTGACCATCTCTACATCAGACCCACTGACCATCTCTACATCAGGCACACTGACTGACTCTGCATCAGGCCCACTGACCGACTCTGCATCAGGCCCACTGACCGACTCTGCATCAGACCCACTGACCATCTCTGCATCAGGCCCACTGACAGACTCTACGTCGGGCCCACTGAACATCTCTGCATCGGGCCCACTGACCATCTCTACATCAGACCCACTGACCGACTCTGCATCAGGCCCACTGACCATCTCTACATCAGGCCCACTGACCATCTCTGCATCAGACCCACTGTCCATCGCTGCATCAGGCCCACTGACCGACTCTGCATCAGGCACACTGACCATCTCTACATCAGGCCCACTGACCATCTCTACATCAGACCCACTGACCATCTCTGCATCGGGCCCACTGACCATCTCTACATCAGACCCACTGACCATCTCTACATCAGACCTACTGACCATCTCTGCATCGGGCCCACTGACCATCTCTGCATCGGGCCCACTGACCGACTCTGCATCGGGCCCACTGACCATCTCTACATCAGACCCACTGACCATCTCTGCATCGGGCCCACTGACCATCTCTACATCAGACCCACTAACCAACTCTGCATCAGACCCACTGACCATCTCTACATCAGACCCACTAACCAACTCTGCATCAGACCCACTGACCGACTCTACATCAGGCCCACTGACCATCTCTACATCAGACCCACTGACCGGCTCTGCATCAGACCCACTGACCATCTCTACATCAGGCCCACTGACCGACTCTGCATCAGGCACACTGACCGACTCTGCATCAGGCACACTGACCGACTCTGCATCAGGCACACTGACCGACTCTGCATCAGGCACACTGACCGACTCTGCATCAGGCCCACTGACCATCTCTACATCAGGCCCACTGACCAACTCTACATCAGGCACACTGACCGACTCTGCATCAAGCCCACTGACCGAATCTGCATCAGGCACACTGACCGACTCTGCATCAGGCCCACTGACCGACTCTGCATCAGGCACACTAACCAACTCTGCATCAGACCCACTGACCAACTCTACATCAGGCCCACTGACCATCTCTACATCAGGCCCACTGACCATCTCTACATCAGGCCCACTGACCATCTCTATATCAGACCCACTAACCAACTCTGCATCAGACCCACTGACCAACTCTACATCAGGCCCACTGACCATCTCTGCATCAGACCCACTGACCATCTCTACATCAGGCCCACTGACCATCTCTACATCAGACCCACTGACCGACTCTGCATCAGGCCCACTGACCGACTCTGCATCGGGCCCACTGACCATCTCTACATCAGACCCACTGACCATCTCTACATCAGGCACACTGACTGACTCTGCATCAGGCCCACTGACCGACTCTGCATCAGGCCCACTGACCGACTCTGCATCAGACCCACTGACCATCTCTGCATCAGGCCCACTGACCGACTCTGCATCGGGCCCACTGAACATCTCTGCATCGGGCCCACTGACCATCTCTACATCAGACCCACTGACCGACTCTGCATCAGGCCCACTGACCATCTCTACATCAGGCCCACTGACCATCTCTGCATCAGACCCACTGACCATCGCTGCATCAGGCCCACTGACCGACTCTGCATCAGGCACACTGACCATCTCTACATCAGACCCACTGACCATCTCTGCATCGGGCCCACTGACCATCTCTACATCAGGCCCACTGACCAACTCTACATCAGACCCACTGACGACTCTGCATCAGGCCCACTGACCATCTCTACATCAGGCCCACTGACCATCTCTGCATCAGACCCACTGACCATCGCTGCATCAGGCCCACTGACCGACTCTGCATCAGACACACTGACCATCTCTACATCAGACCCACTGACCATCTCTGCATCGGGCCCACTGACCATCTCTACATCAGACCCACTGACCATCTCTACATCAGACCCACTGACCATCTCTGCATCAGGCCCACTGACCGACTCTGCATCAGACCCACTGACCATCTCTGCATCAGGCCCACTGACCGACTCTGCATCGGGCCCACTGACCATCTCTGCATCAGGCCCACTGACCAACTCTACATCAGGCACACTGACCGACTCTGCATCAGGCACACTGACCGCCTCTGCATCAGGCCCACTGACCGACTCTGCATCAGGCCCACTGACCATCTGTACATCAGGCACACTGACCGAATCTGCATCAGGCCCACTGACCAACTCTGCATCAGGCCCACTGACTGGCTCTGCATCAGGCACACTGACCGACTCTGCATCAGGCCCACTGACCATCTCTACATCAGGCCCACTGACCATCTGTGCATCAGGCCCACTGACCATCTCTACATCAGGCCCACTGACCATCTCTGCATCAGGCCCACTGACCGACTCTGCATCAGACCCACTGACCATCTCTACATCAGACCCACTGACCATTTCTACATCAGGCCCACTGACCATCTCTACATCAGGCCCACTGACTGACTCTGCATCAGGCCCACTGACCATCTCTACATCAGGCCCACTGACCATCTCTGCATCAGGCCCACTGACCGACTCTGCATCAGGCCCACTGACCATCTCTGCATCAGGCCCACTGACCGACTCTGCATAAGACCCACTGACCATCTCTGCATCAGGCCCACTGACCGACTCTGCATCGGGCCCACTGACCATCTCTGCATCAGGCCCACTGACCAACTCTACATCAGGCACACTGACCGACTCTGCATCAGGCCCACTGACCGACTCTGCATCAGGCCCACTGACCGACTCTGCATCAGGCCCACTGACCATCTCTACATCAGGCACACTGACCGAATCTGCATCAGGCCCACTGACCGACTCTGCATCAGACCCACTGACCATCTCTGCATCAGGCCCACTGACCGGATCTGCATCAGACCCACTGACCATCTCTACATCAGACCCACTGACCATCTCTACATCAGACCCACTGACCATCTCTACATCAGGCACACTGACCATCTCTGCATCAGGCCCACTGACCGACTCTGCATCAGACCCACTGACCATCTCTACATCAGACCCACTGACCATCTCTACATCAGGCCCACTGACCATCTCTACATTAGGCCCACTGACCATCTCTGCATCAGACCTACTGACCAACTCTGCATCAGACCCACTGACCGGATCTGCATCAGACCCACTGACCATCTCTGCATCAGGCCCACTGACCATCTCTGCATCAGGCCCACTGACCATCTCTACATCAGACCCACTGACCGGATCTGCATCAGACCCACTGACCAACTCTACATCAGACCCACTGACCATCTCTGCATCAGGCCCACTGACCGACTCTGCATCAGACCCACTGACCATCTCTACTTCAGACCCACTGACCATCTCTACATCAGGCCCACTGACCATCTCTACATCAGGCCCACTGACCATCTCTGCATTAGACCTACTGACCAACTCTGCATCAGACCCACTGACCGGATCTGCATCAGACCCACTGACCATCTCTACATCAGACCCACTGACCATCTCTACATCAGACCCACTGACCGACTCTGCATCAGGCACACTGACCATCTCTATATCAGACCCACTGACCGACTCTGCATCAGGCCCACTGACCATCTCTACATCAGACACACTGACCGACTCTGCATCAGGCCCACTGACCATCTCTACATCAGGCCCACTGACCGACTCTGCATCAGGCACACTGACCATCTCTACATCAGGCACACTGACCGAATCTGCATCAGGCCCACTGACCAACTCTGCATCAGGCCCACTGACTGGCTCTGCATCAGGCACACTGACCGACTCTGCATCAGGCCCACTGACCATCTCTACATCAGGCCCACTGACCATCTCTGCATCAGACCCACTGACCATCTCTACATCAGGCCCACTGACCATCTGTGCATCAGGCCCACTGACCATCTGTGCATCAGGCCCACTGACCATCTCTACATCAGGCACACTGACCGGATCTGCATCAGACCCACTGACCAACTCTGCATCAGGCCCACTGACCGGATCTGCATCAGGCCCACTGACCATCTCTGCATCAGGCCCACTGACCAACTCTGCATCAGGCCCACTGACCAACTCTGCATCAGGCCCACTGACCATCTCTACATCAGACCCACTGACCATCTCTACATCAGGCCCACTGACCGACTCTACATCAGGCCCACTGACCATCTCTGCATCAGACCCACTGACCATCTCTACATCAGGCCCACTGACCATCTCTGCATCAGGCCCACTGACCGGCTCTGCATCAGGCCCACTGACCGACTCTGCATTAGACCCACTGACCATCTCTGCATCAGGCCCACTGACCGGATCTGCATCAGGCCCACTGACCATCTCTGCATCAGGCCCACTGACCAACTCTGCATCAGGCCCACTGACCAACTCTGCATCAGGCCCACTGACCATCTCTACATCAGACCCACTGACCATCTCTACATCAGACCCACTGACCATCTCTACATCAGACCCACTGACCGACTCTGCATCAGACCCACTGACCGACTCTACATCAGACCCACTGACCATCTCTACATCAGACCCACTGACCATCTCTACATCAGACCCACTGACCGACTCTGCATCAGGCCCACTGACCATCTCTGCATCAGGCCCACTGACCATCTCTGCATCAGGCCCACTGACCATCTCTACATCAGGCCCACTGACCATCTCTGCATCAGGCCCACTGACCATCTCTGCATCAGACCCACTGACCATCTCTGCATCAGACCCACTGACCATCTCTGCATCAGGCCCACTGACCATCTCTGCATCAGGCCCACTGACCGGATCTGCATCAGGCCCACTGACCATCTCTGCATCAGGCCCACTGACCAACTCTGCATCAGGCCCACTGACCATCTCTACATCAGACCCACTGACCATCTCTACATCAGACCCACTGACCATCTCTACATCAGACCCACTGACCGACTCTGCATCAGGCCCACTGACCATCTCTGCATCAGACCCACTGACCATCTCTGCATCAGACCCACTGACCATCTCTGCATCAGACCCACTGACCATCTCTACATCAGACCCACTGACCGGCTCTGCATCAGGCCCACTGAACGATTCTGCATCAGGCCCACTGACCATCTCTGCATCAGGCCCACTGACCGACTCTGCATCAGACCCACTGGCCGGCTCTACATCAGGCCCTCTGACCGACTCTACATCAGACCCACTGACCGGATCTGCATCAGACCCACTGACCATCTCTACATCAGACCCATTGACCGGATCTGCATCAGACCCACTGACCATCTCTGCATCAGACCCACTGACCATCTCTACATCAGACCCACTGACCGGCTCTGCATCAGGCCCACTGAACGATTCTGCATCAGGCCCAATGACCATCTCTGCATCAGGCCCACTGACCGACTCTGCATCAGGCCCACTGGCCGGCTCTACATCAGGCCCACTGACCATCTCTGCATCAGACCCACTGACCATCTCTACATCAGACCCACTGACCATCTCTACATCAGGCCCACTGATCGACTCTGCATCAGGCCCACTGACCGACTCTGCATCAGACCCACTGACCATCTCTACATCAGGCCCACTGACCATCTCTACATCAGGCCCACTGACCATCTCTGCATCAGGCCCACTGACCGGCTCTGCATCAGGCCCACTGAACGATTCTGCATCAGGCCCAATGACCATCTCTGCATCAGGCCCACTGACCGACTCTGCATCAGACATACTGGCCGGCTCTACATCAGGCCCACTGACCGACTCTACATCAGACCCACTGACCATCTCTACATCAGACCCACTGACCGGATCTGCATCAGACCCACTGACCATCTCTTCATCAGACCCACTCACCTACTCTGCATCAGGCACACTGACCATCTCTACATCAGACCCACTGACCATCTCTACATCAGGCCGACTGACCATCTCTACATCAGACCCACTGACCGACTCTGCATCAGGCCCACTGACCATCTCTGCATCAGGCCCACTGACCATCTCTGCATCAGGCCCACTGACCATCTCTACATCAGGCCCACTGACCATCTCTGCATCAGGCCCACTGACCATCTCTGCATCAGACCCACTGACCATCTCTGCATCAGACCCACTGACCATCTCTGCATCAGACCCACTGACCATCTCTACATCAGACCCACTGACCATCTCTACATCAGGCCCACTGATCGACTCTGCATCAGGCCCACTGACCGACTCTGCATCAGGCCCACTGACCATCTCTGCATCAGACCCACTGACCATCTCTACATCAGGCCCACTGACCATCTCTACATCAGGCCCACTGACCATCTCTGCATCAGGCCCACTGACCGGCTCTGCATCAGGCGCACTGACCGACTCTGCATCAGGCCCACTGACCATCTCTGCATCAGGCCCACTGACCGGATCTGCATCAGGCCCACTGACCATCTCTGCATCAGGCCCACTGACCGACTCTGCATCAGGCCCACTGACCGACTCTGCATTAGACCCACTGACCATCTCGGCATCAGGCCCACTGACCGGATCTGCATCAGGCCCACTGACCATCTCTGCATCAGGCCCACTGACCGACTCTACATCAGGCCCACTGACCATCTCTGCATCAGACCCACTGACCATCTCTACATCAGGCCCACTGACCATCTCTGCATCAGGCCCACTGACCGGCTCTGCATCAGGCGCACTGACCGGCTCTGCATCAGGCGCACTGACCGGCTCTGCATCAGACCCACTCACCATCTCTACATCAGACCCACTGACCATCTCTACATCAGACCCACTGACCGGATCTGCATCAGACCCACTGACCATCTCTACATCAGACCCACTGACCATCTCTACATCAGACCCACTGACCATCTCTGCATCAGACCCACTGACCATCTCTACATCAGGCCCACTGTCCGACTCTACATCAGACCCACTGACCGACTCTGCATCAGACCCACTGACCGACTCTGCATCAGGCCCACTGACCATCTCTGCATCAGACCCACTGACCATCTCTACATCAGGCCCACTGACTATCTCTGCATCAGGCCCACTGACCGGCTCTGTATCAGGCGCACTGACCGGCTCTGCATCAGGCCCACTGACCCAGTGGCGTCACAAGGCGGGTGCGGGGGGTGCGGCCCGCACCCGGGTGTGACACCTGGAGGGGGTGACACCAAATGTCAGCTCCTCCGCAGTGACAGGAGCCAGGTGCTGCAGTGTGAAATTCCGTTACAGCACCCGGCTCCTGTCATAGCAGAGGAGCCGACAGCACACTGAGACCGTCTCTGGGGGAAGCCCAGCATCTCCGGAGACGCTGGGCACGCCCCCAGAGTGACGATCCCGGTATCCCCGCGAAGCCACGCCCCCTAGCTGTACGGCCACGCCCCCTTTTTTTGGCGCGATCGCGGCAGTACATCAGGGGTGCGCACCGGGTGTCACCACACCTGGTGACGCCTCTGCACTGACCGACTCTGCATCAGGCCCACTGACCGACTCTGCATCAGGCCCACTGACCGGATCTGCATCAGGCCCACTGACCAACTCTGCATCAGGCCCACTGACCATCTCTGCATCAGACCCACTGACAATCTCTGCATCAGACCCACTGACCGACGCTGCATCAGACCCACTGACCATCTCTACATCAGACCTACTGACCATCTCTGCATCAGGCCCACTGACCATCTCTACATCAGGCCCACTGATCATCTCTGCATCAGGCCCACTGACCGACTCTGCATCAGGCCCACTGACCGACTCTGCATCAGGCCTACTGACCGGATCTGCATAAGGCCTTTTGACCATTTCTGCATCAGACCCACTGACCGACGCTGCATCAGACCCACTGACCATCTCTACATCAGACCCACTGACCATCTCTGCATCAGACCCACTGACCGACGCTGCATCAGACCCACTGACCATCTCTACATCAGACCTACTGACCATCTCTGCATCAGGCCCACTGACCATCTCTACATCAGGCCCACTGATCATCTCTGCATCAGGCCCACTGACCGACTCTGCATCAGGCCCACTGACCGACTCTGCATCAGGCCCACTGACCGGATCTGCATAAGGCCCACTGACCATTTCTGCATCAGGCCCACTGACCGACGCTGCATCAGACCCACTGACCATCTCTACATCATACCCACTGACCATCTCTGCATCAGACCCACTGACCGACGCTGCATCAGACCCACTGACCATCTCTACATCAGACCCACTGACCATCTCTGCATCAGGCCCACTGACCATCTCTGCATCAGGCCCACTGATCATCTCTGCATCAGGCCCTCTGACCGACTCTGCATCAGGCCCACTGACCGACTCTGCATCAGGCCCACTGACCATCTCTACATCAGACCCACTGACCGGATCTGCATCAGACCCACTGACCATCTCTACATCAGACCCACTGACCATCTCTACATCAGACCCACTGACCGACTCTGCATCAGGCACACTGACCATCTCTACATCAGACCCACTGACCGACTCTGCATCAGGCCCACTGACCATCTCTACATCAGACCCACTGACCGACTCTGCATCAGGCCCACTGACCGACTCTGCATCAGGCCCACTGACCGACTCTGCATCAGGCCCACTGACCATCTCTACATCAGACCCACTGACCGGATCTGCATCAGACCCACTGACCAACTCTACATCAGACCCACTGACCATCTCTACATCAGACCCACTGACCATCTCTACATCAGACCTACTGACCATCTCTGCATCAGGCCCACTGACCATCTCTACATCAGGCCCACTGATCATCTCTGCATCAGGCCCACTGACGGACTCTGCATCAGGCCCACTGACCGACTCTGCATCAGGCCCACTGACCGGATCTGCATCAGGCCCACTGACCGACTCTGCATCAGGCCCACTGACCATCTCTGCATCAGACCCACTGACCATCTCTACATCAGGCCCACTGACCATCTCTACATCAGGCCCACTGACCATCTCTACATCAGACCCACTAACCAACTCTGCATCAGACCCACTGACCATCTCTGCATCAGACCCACTGACCATCTCTACATCAGACCACTGACCATCGCTGCATCAGGCCCACTGACCGACTCTGCATCAGGCACACTGACCATCTCTACATCAGACTGTCAAAGTCAGAAAAATATCTCTATACACACTGCCATATTTGCACCTCACACTGGTCCGCGCTGCGCATGCGTGCGCTCTCCCGTGAAGGCGCATACCCGCTGTTGCGTGCACCCGCTGGTGCACGGTATGCGTATTTACGGTAAGGTTTGTGTAGTCGTAGCGTGCGACTCAATCGTTACATATTTTCACAAATAATGTATTTTGTAGATCATGGTCCCTTTGATAGATTCTGAAAGTTTGGTTAATATAGAATGTTTATGAACAGAGGAATCCCTCTTTGTTTGATACGAAGGGTCAGATAGGAGTAATACAGTGGTGTTTAGTATCCATCGGAAGAATATTTAATTAGAAATATTCCGGTGTTGGTTTGAAGCAGATCAATCGCTCGTGCGAATAGTTATGGACATAAGAAGTTTATGAACATTTACTTTATTTGCACTTTATTACCCATGCGGCGGGAAACCCAGTTTCCCTCCCACCTGAGCAGTTGGAAATAGTCACAGCCCACCTGTATGAATCAACCTATGACCTTTTGTTACAATACGAAGCCGAATTCCTGTGTCCAATGAACAATGAGATTGTAGGGACCATTGAATTGTATTGTGTGTGGGGCATAAATAGCAGGCCGACCATATCCAACTTCACTCTCTTCAACGGTTCTCATTGCTGATAATCGGGAGCTGGATATCGAGGCGCATGCGATCGTTCCCCTTGTGCGTAAGTTCTCTCCGTAATCATATTGTCTTACTGTGAGCCATTTCTCTCTCTCCCTCTCTTCTCTTTCTCTCGTATTTTCCCTTGATTAGACTTAATTGTATTATATTGTATTTCCTGTGTAGTTATCTGGTTAGTTGGTTTATGTTATATTGTAGTGTATGCTTTGTACTGTGATTCTTTTTGCAAGTATAATAGTCATAATACACATAATAGGTTTCGGACCCTAAGCCCAGGTATCTGTGTATTTTAGTGTTAAATATTCCCTGAGCGTCGGTGACGCTCAAGCAGCTTTGTAGTTAATCAGGTTACACAAGGTTGCACTTACACTTTGTCTCTACACTAAGGTTTGCTGTGTATTTCATTGCTAAAGGTATAGATATAAAGGTTTAACGTTGTGAGCGTCTGCATCGCTGGTGATCTCCTCGTGGTCCCGAGCGCCGCTACGCTATAGCGAATCATTACGATAGTCAACAGCCAATAGTCTGCCTGCCTGTGATCACTTGGCCGTGAGTGAACGTGACGCCTGAGCGTCTCGATCACGGCTAAGCGATCGATACGCAACTTGCATACCCTTACGGTACTTCTTACGTAGATAGCGTACAGTGTTCTAAGACCTCATATAGGGTTATATACACGATAAATATTTAGCTTTATTAATTGGCGGCTCGTCCTGTCCTTCACATATCTGCACTAGGTAGATCAGCAGACATTATCCCTCAGCAAAGGGCGGGAGGTTGTCTCGTAGTGCTGACGGGATAAGCGTCTGCTTCGCTTAGATAAAAGAGTGCTGAAGGAATCCGGGAACCGGAGGTAAGAACAAAACGCTAGTGTCTTAAAACTGTTTATTTTTCTGTCCTGCGTACACACGCACGCACACATATATATATCTGCATTTCTTTTTCTTTTTCATTTTCGTATATCACTCTCCTGTCTGCCAGTTTTATAGTTGAAAAAAAGTGCTAAAAAAAGATTTGCCGTTATTTCATAGTTTAAGAGTAAAGGTAATATAGTTAAAAGATAGACAAACACACAGTTTTGCCTGGGAGATAAGGCGAAGTCAGTGTGTTGTGTGGTAGATGATCAAGGATCATCTACATTGATAAAAGTATAAATTGTGTTACGGTGGATCTTTGCTTTGCGTACACGTGTCCCTAACAAAAGACTTGTGTACGCAATCCAAAGGCAGACGCACGCAGCGTACATTACGCAACGGAGCGTCCGGTTACGCCCACGTAGCTCAAGTCACGATAAGTTGATTTTTAACGCAACGCGATAAGTAACGCAAAGCGGTAAATAGCGCCACAGGCGATAAATAACGCAAGTCTATTTTTGGAAATCCAAAATTTAAATTAACAGATCCTGCTCCTAATTGGTAACACAGCTGGGCTAAAGAAAAATTTCTGCGCAGAAATAGAAATAGAAGCAAAAGTGTACATGTGATGAGTGAGTGTTTTTGTATTACATAAGTTTATATAACTTAAAGGTTGAACCACAAGAAAAGTCGAGTACTCGTGAGGTACACGCGTGTAAGTGACGTGCACGGTGGCTAGGGAGGCATCCTTGGTTAAACATAATATTTGAGCATTAGAGTATAGCGGACCAGTATAGAACAAGACCAGGAGGTCAGACCAGGAGGTCGTACAGAACAAGACCAGGAGGTCATAGTAGACCAGCAGGTCCAGGTACAGTAAACAGGGAAGTCCGCTATACAGTTCAGAGGCACAACACCAAAAGAAGGGTTGGTGCAAGACCCATATAGGCCGTACAAGCTCTGGCTGAAGGAATTCGCAGTCGTAAGTTTCGATTCCATTGGTCTTTCCGTACACAAGCTTAGTTGTTTGTGTACTGAACGACTGGACCGCACGTAATTGTGTACAGTAGTTAGTAATCTGACCTAGTACCATTAGAGTAAAGGGGTCACAAACGCTATTTGTACATTCTGACGTGATTTGTGTAATTTTTTATTTTTTCAAGAAGGGAAGTTCGCTGGTCACTCAGGAACTATCTGACAAACCTCACCTTTACTGGAAAGAGTAAGTGTTCTGCGGATAACCCTCGCATGTTCCAGTAAACAACGGTTTTTATAGGTGCCCTGGGTCGAGTGCGCCTGCACCATATCGGTGTGATCAGGTCGCATTGGTCGGCGTGGGCGAGTGAGTGGGGTACTCGGTAAACCGCCACCGTCAGCCTATTGTGAACAATCTGGTTTTCTGTAAGGGTTCGCTGAAGACCTTGATATAGAGATCAGAGGTAGAGCAAGCAACGCCTGCAGAGTTATGGGGGCCAGTTGTTCAGGTAGGGGGCGATCAACCTCGGTTCGGGTTGATTCAGTGGTCCGACCAATTGGGTCGGCCAGGTATATCATGTGTGAGAAATATGGAAGTCACACAGAGGTTTTATGTGATGAATGGGAGAGAATGACGGTACAAGACCGGGAGAAATTCCCAAGAATAGGTAGCTTCAGCCCAGAGGTGTTACAAAATTTAAGGAGGAGGATATGTCTCATAAAATCAACAAAGAGACGAGTTCAGCATTATGATTATTTACAGTTGTGGCAACAGGAAGGTGAGATACAGAGAGGTTTGGCTCAGGCGGCGGGATCTGGCTCTAACAGAAAACTGATTGCCACGGCCCCGCCGCCACCATATATATCAGGAGAGAAGTTGATTACGGAGAAAGACGCACTAAGGTGTAACACAAAATCACTTAGTAACTGTGTAAATGTTAATGATAATGTTAACCCATTAACCCATGCAAGTATTAACCCGTGCAAGTTGTACCCTGTTTTGAACTTTCCTCAGGAGTGTGATCAAGAGGACGAATCGGCAACGATTTCAGCGCTCTCTCTAGCAGCCACCATAGCAGAGACCACAGTAGGCACAGCAACACCCACGAGACTAGTAAAGGCCCCTAGCGGAGGGATAGGTGAGGTCGTATCAACTGGTAAGTACGGCACCATGCATTAGGCTGAGACTATTTCACCACAAGCTGTAGAATCTACACAGAATGAGGTTGTTAGAATTACTCCTGTTAGGGTAATAGCAGTTCCCAATGGGAAAACAGATGTATCAGGAGCCACTCCCATAAGGAACATTGCCATGTACAGCCCATTTTCCCGAATGGAATTAAGGACCATAGTGTCTGAATTCCCTGACCCTAGAAAAGATTTAGTTGCCAGCCAAAAATACATCACAGACTTAGGAAACACTTTAGAGCCCAATAATAAAGATTGGCAGATATTGCTAAAAGCTTGTTTACCCTCCAATGTCGACTCAGCCCAATTTTTAGCTGATTGTGGACTAGATCTGGACATACCTCTTACAGATGTGTACAACAAAGATAACGTAAGAAGGATAAACTTACAGTTAAAGGAGCATTTCCCAGCAGTTGTTAAATGGAACAAAATATTTTCCATTAAACAAAAAGAGTCAGAAACAGCTGCAGAATATTTTCACCGGGCACTATTAGAAATGGCAAAGTACACTGGTATAGAGGACATTAGGACAAATCCAAACCATCGAGAAGTAGCAGTATCCGTACTAATGGATGGTTTGAAGGAAACATTAAAGGCAAGGGTACAGACCACGCAACCATGTTGGCGAGGTCTGTCAGTGTCCACTTTGAGAGAGGCTGCTATTGATCACGACCGAAACATCACCAGACACAGGGAGTCGCAGAGTGATAAGCTAATGTCGGTAAGTATACAGGCCCTGACCACAAAGCAGCCTGCGTATGTACCATCCAACCCTGTGGGTAAGTCAACTATGATAACATGTTATTCTTGTCAAAGACAGGGACACTATGCACGAGACTGTAGAGCGAAAAATTCGCAAAGATCATACCAACCCCCTAGACAACGACACGACACACGACATTGGGAGCAAGGTCCGCAGAAACGGAGTTATGAGCCACATACAGGGGAAACAAAAAGATATCCCCCAAACAGAGACTGGCATGCCTCTGGTAGTTCCCAACTATCTCCCTCACAAATAGTTGCTGCCAGCGGGATTCAGGGAGGTCACCATACCCAATAGGGGTGTGGCCATACCTGTAATCTGCAGCCAGTGAAATTGATTGCCAACCTTGAAAGTGAACCCGAGGTCGCAATTAATGTAGCTGGTAAAACTTTAAACTTTCTTGTAGACACAGGGGCGGCCAAGTCAGTGATAAATTCGACAGTGGGCATGAGAACCACTGGTAGGACAATTCCAGCCATGGGAGTAACAGGAGTAGTCCAGCACTACCCTGTTAGCAAACCAGCCGAGATTACAATAGGGCCTTTGCATACCAAGCATTCCTTTTTGCTGGCTGCATCGGCACCAACCAATCTCCTGGGAAGAGACTTACTGTGTAAAATGGGGTGCGTCATTTATTGTACTCCTGAAGGTGTATTCTTGGACATACCTGAGAATCACGCTCAGGAAGTGCGAGACATGTTAGACTCCCCATCAAAATTAATGTCACATACCATTATGACAAATAGGAATCCATCCCAAGTAGAAGAAATGACATCTCAGATACCAGAGTCACTTTGGACAAAAGACGGACTGGACACTGGATTAATGGCAAACGTAGCTCCAGTAGTTGTGCAAGTAAAAGATGGTAGGATAGCTCCAAAAATCCCACAGTATCCTCTGAAGCCAGAGGTGGAGTTAGGAGTTTACCCAGTAATAGAGCGCTTGCTACAACAGGGCATTCTGGTAAGAACGTCCAGCACTGCCAATAGTCCCATCTTCCCTGTTAAAAAGAGTGGGGGGAGGGGTTACAGGCTAGTGCAGGATCTAAGGGGGATTAACAAAATAGTTGAGAGTCAGTTCCCCGTAGTGCCAAATCCAGCTGTCATCCTAATGCAAATCCCTCCCACTGCCAAATTTTTCACTGTTATTGACCTCTGCTCCGCTTTCTTTTCGGTACCTCTGCACCCTGACAGCCAATATTTGTTTGCATTCACATACAGAGGAGTCCAATATACGTGGACTCGACTACCCCAAGGTTTCATAGATAGTCCAAGTATATTTTCCCAGGCTTTGCATGATTGTTTACAGTCTTTCCAACCAGACAGTGGATCAGTATTGATACAGTATGTGGACGATTTATTACTGTGTTCAGATTCACTGGAAGCATCTCTGAAGGATACGAAACAGCTCCTGTTTCATCTTTCAGACACCGGACACAAGGTGTCCAAAGACAAGTTGCAATTATGCCAAACTAAGGTAAAATATTTGGGACACTGTCTAACACAAGGACTGAGACACCTGACTGCTGATAGAATCCAAGCAATTAGAGACATGACCCTGCCACAAACCCAGCAACAGATCAGAACGTTTTTAGGAATGTGTGGGTATTGCCGCAATTGGATCCCAGGGTTTTCCATTTTAGCGTTACCTTTGCAGGAAATGGTCTCCTCAAACAAACCTGATAGGATCTCGCATACAGACGAGTCCGAAACAGCATTTGAGAGACTCAAACAGTGCCTAACGCAGGCACCAGCACTAGGTATGCCAGACTATGGGAAACCCTTTGAACTATACGGAACAGAAAGTGCTGGTTGCGCGGCAGGTGTACTAACCCAAAAACACGGTGATGCCAGTAGGCCAGTTGCATACTACAGCGCTCAGCTAGACACGGTAGCGCGATCCCTCCCCACATGCTTGCGAAGCGTTGCTGCGATAGCATTGCTAGTGACAAAAAGCGAAGATGTCGTGCTAGGCAACAACCTCACAATCCATACGCCACATGCAGTATCAGCCTTATTGAATTCTGCCCAAACCAGACACGTCTCATCAGCGAGGTTTACAAGATGGGAATTGGCACTAATGGCCCCCGTAAACATCACCATAAGGAGATGCAGTGCATTAAATCCTGCAACGTATCTCCCAGGTGTGCCTGGTCAGGCACAAAGGGTGGAAGGTGAGAGTGATGGGGAAGGAGGATTTAATACAAAGGAAGATACACATGATTGTATGGAATATTTGACCCAAAATTTTACCGCAAGGCCTGACATCAGTGACAACCCACTGGAAGATGCAGAACTCACGTTCTACACGGACGGTAGTTGTCATAGACAGTCAGACTCGGGAGACTTGTGTACTGGATACGCAGTCGTAGATGACCAAGACACCATAGAAGCGGAACCGCTAGGCCCACCTCACTCAGCCCAGGTTGCTGAACTGGTCGCCCTAACCAGAGCATGTGAATTGGCTAAGGGTAAGTCAGCCAATATCTACACCGATTCTAGATACGCATTCGGGGTAGTCCATGATTTCGGAGCCCTATGGCGCCTCAGAAATTTCATGACGGCAGCTGGTACACCGGTAGCGCATGCAGCTCACATAAAAAGGCTTCTAACAGCGATACATGAACCCGACAGAGTGGCTGTTATCAAATGTAAAGCACACACATATAGCCAAGACCCGGTATCACTTGGTAACAGCCGAGCAGACGAAGCTGCTAAGTTAGCAGCTGCTACCCCCATACAGACAGACACCACACAACTGATGGTATTCAATACCATCAACACACAGAAGTTGTGTAAAATGCAAAATTTGTGTTCCACACAGGAAAAGGCAGTCTGGAAGGCAAAGGGATGTGGCCAAGAGTCCTCAGGACTCTGGACGGATGGACATGGTAAACCAGTGGCCCCCAGAGCATATCTTCCATGTCTGGCTGAAGCAGCTCACGGGCTGACTCATCTAGGCAAGGAGGGAATGTGCAAATTGGTAAGAGCATATTGGTGCGCCCCAGGATTCTCCTCTCATGCGAGTAAAAGAGCAATGTCATGCCTTACCTGTCTGAGAAAGAATATTGGAAAGGCAATACCTACAGAACCATCCCATATCCCACCTGCCGGCGGCCCTTTCCAGGTAATACAAATTGACTTCATTCAATTACCCCCTTGTCGGAATTTGAAATATGTACTTGTTTGTATAGATGTTTTCTCGAATTGGGTCGAAGCATTTCCTGCAGCTACAAATACCGCTATGTTTACAGCTAAGAAAATTGTGCAGGAATTTGTATGTAGATATGGTATCCCTAGAATAATCGAAAGTGATAGGGGTACCCATTTTACAGGTGATGTCTTTCAAGGAATGTGTAAGTTGATGGGAATTGATAACAAGCTGCACACTCCGTACCGTCCACAGGCGAGTGCGAAGGTCGAAAGAGTGAACAGCACTATTAAAAATAAATTGAGTAAAGTGATGGCAGAGACAGGATTGACATGGCCAGAAGCTTTACCCATTGTATTGTACAGTATCAGAACCACTCCCAGGTCCCCTCTTAATCTGTCCCCCTTTGAATCTTATTTGGTCGACAACCGCATGTCATGATTAACCCTCAGGATGATTTGAAATGTAACAATGAAGTAACTGTAAAGTACTTGATTAACATGAGTAAACAGTTAAGGAATCAAAATGATAATCTAAAGTTGGTGATTCCTGATCTACCTGATAGTAATTGTCATGACATTGAACCTGGGGATTATGTAATGATACGAAATTTTCTACGCTCAGGTTGCCTTATTGACAGATGGGAAGGACCATACCAGGTCTTACTGACTAGCACTACAGCATTGAAAGTTGCTGAGAGAGAGACTTGGGTCCATTCATCCCACTGCAAGAAGGTTGCTGATCCAGAGAAGTCCCGTGATAAGGAACAGACGGTAGAGGTTGTATCACTGGAGTGTCTGTTCCAGGAGGACTGAGGCGGCACCTGAGCCTTGAAGACCGAAAGCTGTTGTCAACTCCCCACTCCCTTTTATTGTTTTCTCCACTTCCCATCCCCTCTCCCTTGAAAATTCTTTTTCCCCTTTCTCATTTTTCTCCGTTTCCTCCTATAAGATGGACTTGCCCCAAGAGACTGTGATCCGGATTTTCCTGTTGACCATGATGTTGACCAGAGCAGTCTGTTCCGGCGAGAGTACCATGGAGGTCGATAGAGGTTCTGGAATGAGTTCTGATGATAAAGATGGAGGCGTAGTTTTCCAAGATCAACCTAACCAACAAGCAAAGGCGAGTATCAGAAAACGATCCGATAGCATTGACCATAGAAGAAATTGTGACGGATTGTTAGCTGAAGAAAATTGTATCTGTAGGCTCTGTAACAATGTCATTGAAGATGGGTGCATTAAGAAATGCCAATCCAGTTTTAATATCCATATGGACCGGCATCCATTGAGTGATTATCACTCCTTAGTGGGTAATGTATTAAACAAAACAGATTGTTGGGTATGCTCTCAAGTACCTCAAGGTCATAGCAAATCAGGGCTAGTGCCATTTCCTTTAACGATAGGGGAGGTACTTGAGTTAAATGGTGGGAGACCGGTAGACAGGAGGTTTAATATCTCCAGCCCTCCTAGTTTGAAGCTCCACCAATACCACGTGGATAGGTCCCTATTATGTTTTAACATCTCCAATCCCAGAAAGCCGGGAAATTGGGAAGTATCATGGAGTAACCACACCATGACCTTTTCACATAGAGCAGATAGAATGCCTACAGATACAGAGCTTGTACGCCACATAGCCAGCAGAGGAAAATCTTTCCGGTATAGATACACCTTAGGAAATAGGATTACTAGAGTTGGAGAAGTATCACCAGGATACTGTGCACATATCGTACAACCTGATACGTGCATTAAGCAGATGGAAGAATTAGGGCTAGGAGATTTCACCTGGAAGGTGTGTAATATGGTAATGTCTTTCTCCGTCCCATATGTTCTCCCCGATGATGCATATTTCATATGCGGGAGAAAGGCGTACAAGTGGCTTGCCCCAAACTCTGAAGGATTGTGTTATATTGGAAGAGTATTGCCTGAAGTAATGACTGTAACACATGATAAAATGAAAGACATACACCGTGGTGCCCAAGCTCCTTATACTCACACTCATTACGAGCACCTCGTTAAAAGACAACTGTCAGAAAGGTTAGAGCATCCGGCCTCTGATCTGATCCATGAATCCACCGGGATTCAGGTTCTGGTGGCGTTAGATTTCACTCGCACCGCTCGAGGAGTGATGAATTATAGATACATTTCCGCACTCGCCAATTTGTTAGATAATATCACTGAAATGTATGATGACACGTTTAGATATACTGGAAGAGAACTTCAGGCTTATAAAACAGAACTGGTACAGCATAGAATGGTTCTTAATTACCTCACAGCAGTGACAGGCGGATATTGTGTTACATTGGCAACACAGTACGGCGTGAAGTGTTGCACGTATATCACGAATAGCACCGAGGATCCGGTAGAGGTCATAGACCAAAAGATGGACGATATTCTCCAATTAAAGTGGGAATTTCGTCGAAAACACAATCTCACTCTTGCTGCTGTAGGTAATGAGCTGACTGGTTGGGTGTCATGGTTGAACCCGCGAAATTGGTTCTCCGGTTTGGGAGACTGGGCTCAAGGAGTCATAATGGATGTTGGGAAGTTTCTACTATGTATCTTAGGTGTCGTTATATCGATTGGATTGATATTTAGATGCGGGCAGGCTTTAATGAGGTGCAAACAAAGTACCAGAGTGATGAGTTTGAGGAGTGAGGAAACCGTAATTAACCTGGATTTGATTTATGACCCAATGATAGAAACAATGATGTGATGAAAATGCGATTTCTACGGTCCGTTTCTTTCACCTGTTTTTCTGGTTTTTCTCCAAGATAACAAGACCCCCTTGGACGAGGAAGTTGATGAGACGCTATACAGACAACGGATGGACCAAAGAAGGAGTTTTGACCACTTGAGATATGGACATTTGATGAACTTTGCCATGGATCCCCAGTTTCCCTAGAATTCTTAAAATTACGCTAGCCCAACATTTTTTGTAAATCTAATGGCATTGACAAAGCTTATTGCTCACGCCTAATGAGCAAAACAGCGCAAAGAAGATGACTTTCAACTGATACCGAACAAAACTTCAACCGACAGATGTACATTAACCTGACATAGAATACCACCGCATTTACCGTAATTATGTCTTTTCTTCATTTCTACAACCCTCAGGTAATGACACACATAGTATAGGGAATACAGGCACAGATATCAGCAATCACATATTACCCCATTCAGGTATCATCAACTAAAATGTGCTCCCTATTTTGTTCAAAATCCGAAAAGAGCTCGGTAAAGTTTGACAGCCCATCCACAGACCCGTACCACGGGATAAGAAGGAATTCAAATGTATACTTCGCAATACCTCGAAGCTTGATTTACAACACGTACGGCACGATGATACATGACCCCCCCAAACATGGACTCATACACACATGCTTCTGCTATCACACTAGGTCATACCTTCTTCACACCTACTCCTCTCTTCTCCCTCACCCAACCATGGAAATGAATTTACCACTGACATATATTTTTCTCCTTTTGAAATGTTTTAGAAGGTGGCAGTTATTATTGACTGCCAAAGGGTGGACTGTCAAAGTCAGAAAAATATCTCTATACACACTGCCATATTTGCACCTCACACTGGTCCGCGATGCGCATGCGTGCGCTCTCCCGTGAAGGCGCATACCCGCTGTTGCGTGCACCCGCTGGTGCACGGTATGCGTATTTACGGTAAGGTTTGTGTAGTCGTAGCGTGCGACTCAATCGTTACATATTTTCACAAATAATGTATTTTGTAGATCATGGTCCCTTCGATAGATTCTGAAAGTTTGGTTAATATAGAATGTTTATGAACAGAGGAATCCCTCTTTGTTTGATACGAAGGGTCAGATAGGAGTAATACAGTGGTGTTTAGTATCCATCGGAAGAATATTTAATTAGAAATATTCCGGTGTTGGTTTGAAGCAGATCAATCGCTCGTGCGAATAGTTATGGACATAAGAAGTTTATGAACATTTACTTTATTTACACTTTATTACCCATGCGGCGGGAAACCCAGTTTCCCTCCCACCTGAGCAGTTGGAAATAGTCACAGCCCACCTGTATGAATCAACCTATGACCTTTTGTTACAATACAAAGCCGAATTCCTGTGTCCAATGAACAATGAGATTGTAGGGACCATTGAATTGTATTGTGTGTGGGGCATAAATAGCAGGCCGACCATATCCAACTTCACTCTCTTCAACGGTTCTCATTGCTGATAATCGGGAGCTGGATATCGAGGCGCATGCGATCGTTCCCCTTGTGCGTAAGTTCTCTCCATAATCATATTGTCTTACTGTGAGCCATTTCTCTCTCTCCCTCTCTTCTCTTTCTCTCGTATTTTCCCTTGATTAGACTTAATTGTATTATATTGTATTTCCTGTGTAGTTATCTGGTTAGTTGGTTTATGTTATATTGTAGTGTATGCTTTGTACTGTGATTCTTTTTGCAAGTATAATAGTCATAATACACATAATAGGTTTCGGACCCTAAGCCCAGGTATCTGTGTATTCTTTTTAGTGTTAAATATTCCCTGAGCGTCGGTGACGCTCAAGCAGCTTTGTAGTTAATCAGGTTACACAAGGTTGCACTTACACTTTGTCTCTACACTAAGGTTTGCTGTGTATTTCATTGCTAAAGGTATAGATATAAAGGTTTAACGTTGTGAGCGTCTGCATCGCTGGTGATCTCCTCGTGGTCCCGAGCGCCGCTACGCTATAGCGAATCATTACGATAGTCAACAGCCAATAGTCTGCCTGCCTGTGATCACTTGGCCGTGAGTGAACGTGACGCCTGAGCGTCTCGATCACGGCTAAGCAATCGATACGCAACTTGCATACCCTTACGGTACTTCTTACGTAGATAGCGTACAGTGTTCTAAGACCTCATATAGGGTTATATACACGATAAATATTTAGCTTTATCAAGACCCACTGACCATCTCTGCATCGGGCCCACTGACCATCTCTACATCAGACCCACTGACCATCTCTACATCAGACCCACTGACCATCTCTGCATCGGGCCCACTGACCATCTCTGCATCAGGCCCACTGACCGACTCTGCATCAGGCCCACTGACCATCTCTACATCAGACCCACTGATCATCTCTGCATCAGGCCCACTGACCGACTCTGCATCAGGCCCACTGACCGACTCTGCATCAGGCCCACTGACCGGATCTGCATCAGGCCCACTGACCGACTCTGCATCAGACCCACTGACCATCTCTGCATCAGGCCCACTGACCGACTCTGCATCGGGCCCACTGAACATCTCTGCATCGGGCCCACTGACCTTCTCTACATCAGACCCACTGACCGACTCTGCATCAGACCCACTGACCATCTCTACATCAGGCCCACTGACCATCTCTGCATCAGGCCCACTGACCGGCTCTGCATCAGGCGCACTGACCGGCTCTGCATCAGGCGCACTGACCGGCTCTGCATCAGACCCACTCACCATCTCTACATCAGACCCACTGACCATCTCTACATCAGGCCCACTGACCGACTCTACATCAGGCCCACTGACCATCTCTGCATCAGACCCACTGACCATCTCTACATCAGGCCCACTGACCATCTCTGCATCAGGCCCACTGACCGGCTCTGTATCAGGCGCACTGACCGGCTCTGCATCAGGCACACTGACCGACTCTGCATCAGGCCCACTGACCGACTCTGCATTAGACCCACTGACCATCTCTGCTTCAGGCCCACTGACCGGATCTGCATCAGGCCCACTGACCATCTCTGCATCAGGCCCACTGACCAACTCTGCATCAGGCCCACTGACCATCTCTACATCAGACCCACTGACCATCTCTACATCAGACCCACTGACCATTTCTGCATCAGACCCACTGACAGACTCTGCATCAGGCCCACTGACCGACTCTGCATCAGGCCCACTGACCGACTCTGCATCAGGCCCACTGACCGGATCTGCATCAGGCCCACTGACCAACTCTGCATCAGGCCCACTGACCATCTCTGCATCAGACCCACTGACAATCTCTGCATCAGACCCACTGACCGACGCTGCATCAGACCCACTGACCATCTCTACATCAGACCTACTGACCATCTCTGCATCAGGCCCACTGACCATCTCTACATCAGGCCCACTGATCATCTCTGCATCAGGCCCACTGACCGACTCTGCATCAGGCCCACTGACCGACTCTGCATCAGGCCCACTGACCGGATCTGCATAAGGCCCACTGACCATTTCTGCATCAGACCCACTGACCGACGCTGCATCAGACCCACTGACCATCTCTACATCAGACCCACTGACCATCTCTGCTTCAGACCCACTGACCGACGCTGCATCAGACCCACTGACCATCTCTACATCAGACCTACTGACCATCTCTGCATCAGGCCCACTGACCATCTCTACATCAGGCCCACTGATCATCTCTGCATCAGGCCCACTGACCGACTCTGCATCAGGCCCACTGACCATCTCTACATCAGACCCACTGATCATCTCTGCATCAGGCCCACTGACCGACTCTGCATCAGGCCCACTGACCGACTCTGCATCAGGCCCACTGACCGGATCTGCATCAGGCCCACTGACCGACTCTGCATCAGACCCACTGACCATCTCTGCATCAGGCCCACTGACCGACTCTGCATCGGGCCCACTGAACATCTCTGCATCGGGCCCACTGACCTTCTCTACATCAGACCCACTGACCGACTCTGCATCAGACCCACTGACCATCTCTACATCAGGCCCACTGACCATCTCTGCATCAGGCCCACTGACCGGCTCTGCATCAGGCGCACTGACCGGCTCTGCATCAGGCGCACTGACCGGCTCTGCATCAGACCCACTCACCATCTCTACATCAGACCCACTGACCATCTCTACATCAGGCCCACTGACCGACTCTACATCAGGCCCACTGACCATCTCTGCATCAGACCCACTGACCATCTCTACATCAGGCCCACTGACCATCTCTGCATCAGGCCCACTGACCGGCTCTGTATCAGGCGCACTGACCGGCTCTGCATCAGGCACACTGACCGACTCTGCATCAGGCCCACTGACCGACTCTGCATTAGACCCACTGACCATCTCTGCATCAGGCCCACTGACCGGATCTGCATCAGGCCCACTGACCATCTCTGCATCAGGCCCACTGACCAACTCTGCATCAGGCCCACTGACCATCTCTACATCAGACCCACTGACCATCTCTACATCAGACCCACTGACCATTTCTGCATCAGACCCACTGACAGACTCTGCATCAGGCCCACTGACCGACTCTGCATCAGGCCCACTGACCGACTCTGCATCAGGCCCACTGACCGACTCTGCATCAGGCCCACTGACCGGATCTGCATCAGGCCCACTGACCAACTCTGCATCAGGCCCACTGACCATCTCTGCATCAGACCCACTGACAATCTCTGCATCAGACCCACTGACCGACGCTGCATCAGACCCACTGACCATCTCTACATCAGACCTACTGACCATCTCTGCATCAGGCCCACTGACCATCTCTACATCAGGCCCACTGATCATCTCTGCATCAGGCCCACTGACCGACTCTGCATCAGGCCCACTGACCGACTCTGCATCAGGCCCACTGACCGGATCTGCATAAGGCCCACTGACCATTTCTGCATCAGACCCACTGACCGACGCTGCATCAGACCCACTGACCATCTCTACATCAGACCCACTGACCATCTCTGCTTCAGACCCACTGACCGACGCTGCATCAGACCCACTGACCATCTCTACATCAGACCTACTGACCATCTCTGCATCAGCCCACTGACCATCTCTACATCAGGCCCACTGATCATCTCTGCATCAGGCCCACTGACCGACTCTGCATCAGGCCCACTGACCGACTCTGCATAAGGCCCACTGACCATTTCTGCATCAGACCCACTGACCGACGCTGCATCAGACCCACTGACCATCTCTACATCAGACCCACTGACCATCTCTGCATCAGACCCACTGACCGACGCTGCATCAGACCCACTGACCATCTCTACTTCAGACCCACTGACCATCTCTACATCAGGCCCACTGATCATCTCTGCATCTGGCCTACTGACCGACTCTGCATCAGGCCCACTGACCGACTCTGCATCAGGCCCACTGACCATCTCTACATCAGACCCACTGACCGGATCTGCATCAGAACCACTGACCATCTCTACATCAGACCCACTGACCATCTCTACATCAGACCCACTGACCGACTCTGCATCAGGCACACTGACCATCTCTACATCAGACCCACTGACCGACTCTGCATCAGGCCCACTGACCATCTCTACATCAGACCCACTGACCGACTCTGCATCAGGCCCACTGACCGACTCTGCATCAGGCCCACTGACCGACTCTGCATCAGGCCCACTGACCATCTCTACATCAGACCCACTGACCGGATCTGCATCAGACCCACTGACCATCTCTACATCAGACCCACTGACCATCTCTACATCAGACCTATTGACCATCTCTGCATCAGGCCCACTGACCATCTCTACATCAGGCCCACTGATCATCTCTGCATCAGGCCCACTGACCGACTCTGCATCAGGCCCACTGACCGACTCTGCATCAGGCCCACTGACCGGATCTGCATCAGGCCCACTGACCGACTCTGCATCAGGCCCACTGACCATCTCTGCATCAGACCCACTGACCATCTCTACATCAGGCCCACTGACCATCTCTACATCAGGCCCACTGACCATCTCTACATCAGACCCACTAACCAACTCTGCATCAGACCCACTGACCATCTCAGCATCAGACCCACTGACCATCTCTACATCAGACCCACTGACCATCGCTGCATCAGGCCCACTGACCGACTCTGCATCAGGCACACTGACCATCTCTACATCAGACCCACTGACCATCTCTGCATCGGGCCCACTGACCATCTCTACATCAGACCCACTGACCATCTCTACATCAGACCCACTGACCATCTCTGCATCGGGCCCACTGACCATCTCTGCATCAGGCCCACTGACCGACTCTGCATCGGGCCCCCTGACCATCTCTACATCAGACCCACTGATCATCTCTGCATCAGGCTCACTGACCGACTCTGCATCAGGCCCACTGACCGACTCTGCATCAGGCCCACTGACCGGATCTGCATCAGGCCCGCTGACCGGCTCTGCATCAGACCCACTGACCATCTCTGCATCAGGCCCACTGACCGACTCTGCATCGGGCCCACTGACCGACTCTGCATCGGGCCCACTGAACATCTCTGCATCGGGCCCACTGACCATCTCTACATCAGACCCACTGACCAACTCTGCATCAGGCCCACTGACCATCTCTACATCAGGCCCACTGACCATCTCTGCATCAGACCACTGACCATCGCTGCATCAGGCCCACTGACCGACTCTGCATCAGGCACACTGACCATCTCTACATCAGACCCACTGACCATCTCTGCATCGGGCCCACTGACCATCTCTACATCAGACCCACTGACCATCTCTACATCAGACCCACTGACCATCTCTGCTTCGGGCCCACTGACCATCTCTGCATCAGGCCCACTGACCGACTCTGCATCGGGCCCACTGACCATCTCTACATCAGACCCACTGACAATCTCTGCATCGGGCCCACTGACCATCTCTACATCAGACCCACTAACCAACTCTGCATCAGACCCACTGACCGTCTCTACATCAGACCCACTAACCAACTCTGCATCAGACCCACTGACCGACTCTACATCAGGCCCACTGACCATCTCTACATCAGACCCACTGACCGGCTCTGCATCAGACCCACTGACCATCTCTACATCAGGCCCACTGACCGACTCTGCATCAGGCACACTGACCGACTCTGCATCAGGCACACTGACCGACTCTGCATCAGGCACACTGACCGACTTTGCATCAGGCCCACTGACCATCTCTACATCAGGCCCACTGACCAACTCTACATCAGGCACACTGACCGACTCTGCATCAAGCCCACTGACCGACTCTGCATCAGGCACACTGACCGACTCTGCATCAGGCCCACTGACCGACTCTGCATCAGGCCCACTGACCGACTCTGCATCAGGCACACTAACCAACTCTGCATCAGACCCACTGACCATCTCTACATCAGGCCCACTGACCATCTCTACATCAGGCCCACTGACCATCTCTACATCAGACCCACTAACCAACTCTGCATCAGACCCACTGACCAACTCTACATCAGGCCCACTGACCATCTCTGCATCAGACCCACTGACCATCTCTACATCAGGCCCACTGACCGACTCTACATCAGACCCACTGACCATCTCTACATCAGGCCCACTGACCATCTCTACATCAGGCCCACTGACCATCTCTACATCAGACCCACTGACCATCTCTACATCAGGCCCCCTGACCATCTCTACATCAGACCCACTGACCATCTCTACATCAGGCCCACTGACCGACTCTGCATCAGGCCCACTGACCAACTCTGCATCAGGCCCACTGACCGACTCTGCATCAGGCAGTGACGTGCGGTGGGATCACAGGTTGGGGAGGCACTGGCAGCTAACAAGCCCCCCCCCCCCCCCCGGAAAAAAAAAAGTGTGGTCCCCCAACACATCAGGAAAACCAGCACTAGGCAGAACCAGCCAGGGGGAGTAATGCCATAGCAGGGGAGACACTCAGTGTGGGGTCCCCCTGCCATAACATTAATCTGCCCCCCAGCCAGTCAGCCCAGGGTTGGAATTCCTCGGAATGTGGGAACCCCAAAAAATAAAAATGGGGTCCCCCCTCCCGAGCAATAACCAGCACTGGGCTGATAGCCCAGTGCTATGCCCCGCACCCCTGGTGGCGGTGGGTGCGGGGTTCATTGTGTGTTAATATTGTTCTTTACAGGTGGCCTACAGGTCCCAGCAAGCCTGCCCCAGCATGCTGGCACTTGGAGAACCACAAGTGCCAGCATGCCCGGACATAAAGGGCCTGCTGGCACCTGTAGTCCACCTGCAAAGAATAGTAATATTGTTCTTTACAGGTAGCCTACAGGTCCCAGCAAGCCTGCCCCAGCATGCTGGCACTTGGAGAACCACAAGTGCCAGCATGCCCGGACATAAAGGGCCCGCTGGCACCTATAGTCCACCTGTAAAGAAAATATTAAAATAAAACGCCACACGTCTTGAAAAGAAGCTTTATTTAACTGGGTCTTCACCTGGGGGCGGCGGCCGTTAAGCTCTTTTGCGTGGCCGCCGCCTTCCCAGGGCTTCCGGCGTCTTCACCTGGGGGGCGCCACCCCCCCAGGGCTTCCAGCGTCTTCACCTGGTGGGCGGCGGCTGCTAAGCTCTTTTGCATAGCCGCCGCCCAGCCAGGACTTCCAGCCGTCTTCTTTCTTCAGGAGCTCTTCACAGCTCCTCCTCCGCAGTCGGACTGACTCTCCTCTGCCTCGCGCTGACTTATATAAGTCAGCCGGAGGGGGCGGGGCGATGACGCGGCGAGCCGTGATTGGCTCGCGGCGGCCATCTTGAATTTCAAAAATTACGCTGAGGCGCCATTTTTGAAACTGGAACCGCTCCGCTGCCAAACTCTGCAGATAAAAGTAATTTTTTCCCGCCGCCGCACAGCCGCCGCAACCCGCCGCCTGCTCCACCGCCGCCCGCACCACCGCCGCCGCATCCCGCCGCCCGCACAATCGCCGCATTCAGCCGCCCGCACAGTGATTGACAGCGGATCCAGTGACGGATCCGCTGGCCAATCACTGTAGCCTCACTGACAGGGACGTGCTTTCATAGGTTGAAAGCACGTCCCTGTAGGAAAGCGGCACCACTAATGGTGCCGCTTTCCCATACATTTTCAATGGGCTTTTACAGCCCATGGCTAGTCCCCGCCTGTGTCCGCCCCCCGCTCCCCATATTATCCCCAGAGATAACGGGAGGCACCACGATCGGTGCCTCCCAAACACATAAGGAGGGGAGCAATGATCAGAATAATATTAAGAAGATACATATGACACAGAATATGTGTCATATGCATCTTCTTTGTATTATCTTAATCATTAATGACAGGAGAGGCACTGCCTCCCCTGCCTCCCCTGACTGCACGTCCCTGGCATCAGGCACACTAACCAACGCTGCATCAGGCACACTGACCGACTCTGCATCAGGCCCACTGACCAGATCTGCATCAGGCACACTGACCGGCCCTGCATCAGGCCCACTGACCAGATCTGCATCAGGCACACTGACCGGCCCTGCATCAGGCCCACTGACCGACTCTGCATCAGGCCCACTGACCGACTCTGCATCAGGCCCACTGACCAGATCTGCATCAGGCACACTGACCGGCCCTGCATCAGGCCCACTGACCAACTCTACATCAGGCACACTGACCGACTCTGCATCAAGCCCACTGACCGACTCTGCATCAGGCACACTGACCGACTCTGCATCAGGCCCACTGACCGACTCTGCATCAGGCACACTAACCAACTCTGCATCAGACCCACTGACCATCTCTACATCAGGCCCACTGACCATCTCTACATCAGGCCCACTGACCATCTCTACATCAGACCCACAAACCAACTCTGCATCAGACCCACTGACCAACTCTACATCAGGCCCACTGACCATCTCTGCATCAGACCCACTGACCATCTCTACATCAGGCCCACTGACCGACTCTGCATCAGGCACACTGACCATCTCTACATCAGACCCACTGACCATCTCTGCATCGGGCCCACTGACCATCTCTACATCAGACCCACTGACCATCTCTACATCAGACCCACTGACCAACTCTGCATCGGGCCCACTGACCATCTCTGCATCAGGCCCACTGACCAACTCTGCATCGGGCCCACTGACCATCTCTACATCAGACCCACTGACAATCTCTGCATCGGGCCCACTGACCATCTCTACATCAGACCCACTAACCAACTCTGCATCAGACCCACTGACCATCTCTACATCAGACCCACTAACCAACTCTGCATCAGACCCACTGACCGACTCTACATCAGGCCCACTGACCATCTCTACATCAGACCCACTGACCGGCTCTGCATCAGACCCACTGACCATCTCTACATCAGGCCCACTGACCGACTCTGCATCAGGCACACTGACCGACTCTGCATCAGGCACACTGACCGACTCTGCATCAGGCACACTGACCGACTCTGCATCAGGCCCACTGACCATCTCTACATCAGGCCCACTGACCAACTCTACATCAGGCACACTGACCGACTCTGCATCAAGCCCACTGACCGACTCTGCATCAGGCACACTGACCGACTCTGCATCAGGCCCACTGACCGACTCTGCATCAGGCCCACTGACCGACTCTGCATCAGGCACACTAACCAACTCTGCATCAGACCCACTGACCATCTCTACATCAGGCCCACTGACCATCTCTACATCAGGCCCACTGACCATCTCTACATCAGACCCACTAACCAACTCTGCATCAGACCCACTGACCAACTCTACATCAGGCCCACTGACCATCTCTGCATCAGACCCACTGACCATCTCTACATCAGGCCCACTGACCGACTCTACATCAGACCCACTGACCATCTCTACATCAGGCCGACTGACCATCTCTACATCAGGCCCACTGACCATCTCTACATCAGACCCACTGACCATCTCTACATCAGGCCCCCTGACCATCTCTACATCAGACCCACTGACCATCTCTACATCAGGCCCACTGACCGACTCTGCATCAGGCCCACTGACCAACTCTGCATCAGGCCCACTGACCGACTCTGCATCAGGCAGTGACGTGCGGTGGGATCACAGGTTGGGGAGGCACTGGCAGCTAACAAGCCCCCCCCCCCCGGAAAAAAAAAAGTGTGGTCCCCCAACACATCAGGAAAACCAGCACTAGGCAGAACCAGCCAGGGGGAGTAATGCCATAGCAGGGGAGACACTCAGTGTGGGGTCCCCCTGCCATAACATTAATCTGCCCCCCAGCCAGTCAGCCCAGGGTTGGAATTCCTCGGAATGTGGGAACCCCAAAAAATAAAAATGGGGTCCCCCCTCCCGAGCAATAACCAGCACTGGGCTGATAGCCCAGTGCTATGCTCCGCACCCCTGGTGGCGGTGGGTGCGGGGTTCATTGTGTGTTAATATTGTTCTTTACAGGTGGCCTACAGGTCCCAGCAAGCCTGCCCCAGCATGCTGGCACTTGGAGAACCACAAGTGCCAGCATGCCCGGACATAAAGGGCCTGCTGGCACCTGTAGTCCACCTGCAAAGAATAGTAATATTGTTCTTTACAGGTAGCCTACAGGTCCCAGCAAGCCTGCCCCAGCATGCTGGCACTTGGAGAACCACAAGTGCCAGCATGCCCGGACATAAAGGGCCCGCTGGCACCTATAGTCCACCTGTAAAGAAAATATTAAAATAAAACGCCACACGTCTTGAAAAGAAGCTTTATTTAACTGGGTCTTCACCTGGGGGCGGCGGCCGTTAAGCTCTTTTGCGTGGCCGCCGCCTTCCCAGGGCTTCCGGCGTCTTCACCTGGGGGGCACCACCCCCCCAGGGCTTCCAGCGTCTTCACCTGGTGGGCGGCGGCTGCTAAGCTCTTTTGCATAGCCGCCGCCCAGCCAGGACTTCCAGCCGTCTTCTTTCTTCAGGAGCTCTTCACAGCTTCTCCTCCGCAGTCGGACTGACTCTCCTCTGCCTCGCGCTGACTTATATAAGTCAGCCGGAGGGGGCGGGGCGATGACACGGCGAGCCGTGATTGGCTCGCGGCGGCCATCTTGAATTTCAAAAATGACGCTGAGGCGCCATTTTTGAAACTGGAACCGCTCCGCTGCCAAACTCTGCAGATAAAGGTAATTTTTTCCCGCCGCCGCACAGCCGCCGCAACCCGCCGCCTCCTCCACCGCCGCCCGCACCACCGCCGCCGCATCCCGCCGCCCGCACAATCGCCGCATTCAGCCGCCCGCACAGTGATTGACAGCGGATCCAGTGACGGATCCGCTGGCCAATCACTGTAGCCTCACTGACAGGGACGTGCTTTCATAGGTTGAAAGCACGTCCCTGTAGGAAAGCGGCACCACTAATGGTGCCGCTTTCCCATACATTTTCAATGGGCTTTTACAGCCCATGGCTAGTCCCCGCCCGTGTCCGCCCCCCGCTCCCCATATTATCCCCAGAGATAACGGGAGGCACCACGATCGGTGCCTCCCAAACACATAAGGAGGGGAGCAATGATCAGAATAATATTAAGAAGATACATATGACACAGAATATGTGTCATATGCATCTTCTTTGTATTATCTTAATCATTAATGACAGGAGAGGCACTGCCTCCCCTGCCTCCCCTGACTGCACGTCCCTGGCATCAGGCACACTAACCAACGCTGCATCAGGCACACTGACCGACTCTGCATCAGGCCCACTGACCAGATCTGCATCAGGCACACTGACCGGCCCTGCATCAGGCCCACTGACCAGATCTGCATCAGGCCCACTGACCGACTCTGCATCAGGCCCACTGACCAGATCTGCATCAGGCACACTGACCGGCCCTGCATCAGGCCCACTGACCGACTCTGCATCAGGCCCACTGACCGACTCTGCATCAGGCCCACTGACCAGATCTGCATCAGGCACACTGACCGGCCCTGCATCAGGCCCACTGACCAACTCTACATCAGGCACACTGACCGACTCTGCATCAAGCCCACTGACCGACTCTGCATCAGGCACACTGACCGACTCTGCATCAGGCCCACTGACCGACTCTGCATCAGGCACACTAACCAACTCTGCATCAGACCCACTGACCATCTCTACATCAGGCCCACTGACCATCTCTACATCAGGCCCACTGACCATCTCTACATCAGACCCACTAACCAACTCTGCATCAGACCCACTGACCAACTCTACATCAGGCCCACTGACCATCTCTGCATCAGACCCACTGACCATCTCTACATCAGGCCCACTGACCGACTCTGCATCAGGCACACTGACCATCTCTACATCAGACCCACTGACCATCTCTGCATCGGGCCCACTGACCATCTCTACATCAGACCCACTGACCATCTCTACATCAGACCCACTGACCATCTCTGCATCGGGCCCACTGACCATCTCTGCATCAGGCCCACTGACCGACTCTGCATCGGGCCCACTGACCATCTCTACATCAGACCCACTGACAATCTCTGCATCGGGCCCACTGACCATCTCTACATCAGACCCACTAACCAACTCTGCATCAGACCCACTGACCATCTCTACATCAGACCCACTAACCAACTCTGCATCAGACCCACTGACCGACTCTACATCAGGCCCACTGACCATCTCTACATCAGACCCACTGACCGGCTCTGCATCAGACCCACTGACCATCTCTACATCAGGCCCACTGACCGACTCTGCATCAGGCACACTGACCGACTCTGCATCAGGCACACTGACCGACTCTGCATCAGGCACACTGACCGACTCTGCATCAGGCCCACTGACCATCTCTACATCAGGCCCACTGACCAACTCTACATCAGGCACACTGACCGACTCTGCATCAAGCCCACTGACCGACTCTGCATCAGGCACACTGACCGACTCTGCATCAGGCCCACTGACCGACTCTGCATCAGGCCCACTGACCGACTCTGCATCAGGCACACTAACCAACTCTGCATCAGACCCACTGACCATCTCTACATCAGGCCCACTGACTATCTCTACATCAGGCCCACTGACCGACTCTGCATCAGGCCCACTGACCAGATCTGCATCAGGCACACTGACCGGCCTTGCATCAGGCCCACTGACCAGATCTGCATCAGGCACACTGACCGGCCCTGCATCAGGCCCACTGACCGACTCTGCATCAGGCCCACTGACCGACTCTGCATCAGGCCCACTGACCAGATCTGCATCAGGCACACTGACCGGCCCTGCATCAGGCCCACTGACCAACTCTACATCAGGCACACTGACCGACTCTGCATCAAGCCCACTGACCGACTCTGCATCAGGCACACTGACCGACTCTGCATCAGGCCCACTGACCGACTCTGCATCAGGCACACTAACCAACTCTGCATCAGACCCACTGACCATCTCTACATCAGGCCCACTGACCATCTCTACATCAGGCCCACTGACCATCTCTACATCAGACCCACTAACCAACTCTGCATCAGACCCACTGACCAACTCTACATCAGGCCCACTGACCATCTCTGCATCAGACCCACTGACCATCTCTACATCAGGCCCACTGACCGACTCTGCATCAGGCACACTGACCATCTCTACATCAGACCCACTGACCATCTCTGCATCGGGCCCACTGACCATCTCTACATCAGACCCACTGACCATCTCTACATCAGACCCACTGACCATCTCTGCATCGGGCCCACTGACCATCTCTGCATCAGGCCCACTGACCGACTCTGCATCGGGCCCACTGACCATCTCTACATCAGACCCACTGACAATCTCTGCATCGGGCCCACTGACCATCTCTACATCAGACCCACTAACCAACTCTGCATCAGACCCACTGACCATCTCTACATCAGACCCACTAACCAACTCTGCATCAGACCCACTGACCGACTCTACATCAGGCCCACTGACCATCTCTACATCAGACCCACTGACCGGCTCTGCATCAGACCCACTGACCATCTCTACATCAGGCCCACTGACCGACTCTGCATCAGGCACACTGACCGACTCTGCATCAGGCACACTGACCGACTCTGCATCAGGCACACTGACCGACTCTGCATCAGGCCCACTGACCATCTCTACATCAGGCCCACTGACCAACTCTACATCAGGCACACTGACCGACTCTGCATCAAGCCCACTGACCGACTCTGCATCAGGCACACTGACCGACTCTGCATCAGGCCCACTGACCGACTCTGCATCAGGCCCACTGACCGACTCTGCATCAGGCACACTAACCAACTCTGCATCAGACCCACTGACCATCTCTACATCAGGCCCACTGACCATCTCTACATCAGGCCCACTGACCGACTCTGCATCAGGCCCACTGACCAGATCTGCATCAGGCACACTGACCGGCCCTGCATCAGGCCCACTGACCAGATCTGCATCAGGCACACTGACCGGCCCTGCATCAGGCCCACTGACCGACTCTGCATCAGGCCCACTGACCGACTCTGCATCAGGCCCACTGACCAGATCTGCATCAGGCACACTGACCGGCCCTGCATCAGGCCCACTGACCAACTCTACATCAGGCACACTGACTGACTCTGCATCAAGCCCACTGACCGACTCTGCATCAGGCACACTGACCGACTCTGCATCAGGCCCACTGACCGACTCTGCATCAGGCACACTAACCAACTCTGCATCAGACCCACTGACCATCTCTACATCAGGCCCACTGACCATCTCTACATCAGGCCCACTGACCATCTCTACATCAGACCCACTAACCAACTCTGCATCAGACCCACTGACCAACTCTACATCAGGCCCACTGACCATCTCTGCATCAGACCCACTGACCATCTCTACATCAGGCCCACTGACCGACTCTACATCAGACCCACTGACCATCTCTACATCAGGCCCACTGACCATCTCTACATCAGGCCCACTGACCATCTCTACATCAGACCCACTGACCATCTCTACATCAGGCCCCCTGACCATCTCTACATCAGACCCACTGACCATCTCTACATCAGGCCCACTGACCGACTCTGCATCAGGCCCACTGACCAACTCTGCATCAGGCCCACTGACCGACTCTGCATCAGGCAGTGACGTGCGGTGGGATCACAGGTTGGGGAGGCACTGGCAGCTAACAAGCCCCCCCCCCCCCCCCCCCCCCCCGGAAAAAAAAAAGTGTGGTCCCCCAACACATCAGGAAAACCAGCACTAGGCAGAACCAGCCAGGGGGAGTAATGCCATAGCAGGGGAGACACTCAGTGTGGGGTCCCCCTGCCATAACATTAATCTGCCCCCCAGCCAGTCAGCCCAGGGTTGGAATTCCTCGGAATGTGGGAACCCCAAAAAATAAAAATGGGGTCCCCCCTCCCGAGCAATAACCAGCACTGGGCTGATAGCCCAGTGCTATGCCCCGCACCCCTGGTGGCGGTGGGTGCGGGGTTCATTGTGTGTTAATATTGTTCTTTACAGGTGGCCTACAGGTCCCAGCAAGCCTGCCCCAGCATGCTGGCACTTGGAGAACCACAAGTGCCAGCATGCCCGGACATAAAGGGCCTGCTGGCACCTGTAGTCCACCTGCAAAGAATAGTAATATTGTTCTTTACAGGTAGCCTACAGGTCCCAGCAAGCCTGCCCCAGCATGCTGGCACTTGGAGAACCACAAGTGCCAGCATGCCCGGACATAAAGGGCCCGCTGGCACCTATAGTCCACCTGTAAAGAAAATATTAAAATAAAACGCCACACGTCTTGAAAAGAAGCTTTATTTAACTGGGTCTTCACCTGGGGGCGGCGGCCGTTAAGCTCTTTTGCGTGGCCGCCGCCTTCCCAGGGCTTCCGGCGTCTTCACCTGGGGGGCGCCACCCCCCCAGGGCTTCCAGCGTCTTCACCTGGTGGGCGGCGGCTGCTAAGCTCTTTTGCATAGCCGCCGCCCAGCCAGGACTTCCAGCCGTCTTCTTTCTTCAGGAGCTCTTCACAGCTCCTCCTCCGCAGTCGGACTGACTCTCCTCTGCCTCGCGCTGACTTATATAAGTCAGCCGGAGGGGGCGGGGCGATGACGCGGCGAGCCGTGATTGGCTCACGGCGGCCATCTTGAATTTCAAAAATTACGCTGAGGCGCCATTTTTGAAACTGGAACCGCTCCGCTGCCAAACTCTGCAGATAAAGGTAATTTTTTCCCGCCGCCGCACAGCCGCCGCAACCCGCCGCCTGCTCCACCGCCGCCCGCACCACCGCCGCCGCATCCCGCCGCCCGCACAATCGCCGCATTCAGCCGCCCGCACAGTGATTGACAGCGGATCCAGTGACGGATCCGCTGGCCAATCACTGTAGCCTCACTGACAGGGACGTGCTTTCATAGGTTGAAAGCACGTCCCTGTAGGAAAGCGGCACCACTAATGGTGCCGCTTTCCCATACATTTTCAATGGGCTTTTACAGCCCATGGCTAGTCCCCGCCCGTGTCCGCCCCCCGCTCCCCATATTATCCCCAGAGATAACGGGAGGCACCACGATCGGTGCCTCCCAAACACATAAGGAGGGGAGCAATGATCAGAATAATATTAAGAAGATACATATGACACAGAATATGTGTCATATGCATCTTCTTTGTATTATCTTAATCATTAATGACAGGAGAGGCACTGCCTCCCCTGCCTCCCCTGACTGCACGTCCCTGGCATCAGGCACACTAACCAACGCTGCATCAGGCACACTGACCGACTCTGCATCAGGCCCACTGACCAGATCTGCATCAGGCACACTGACCGGCCCTGCATCAGGCCCACTGACCAGATCTGCATCAGGCACACTGACCGGCCCTGCATCAGGCCCACTGACCGACTCTGCATCAGGCCCACTGACCGACTCTGCATCAGGCCCACTGACCAGATCTGCATCAGGCACACTGACCGGCCCTGCATCAGGCCCACTGACCAACTCTACATCAGGCACACTGACCGACTCTGCATCAAGCCCACTGACCGACTCTGCATCAGGCACACTGACCGACTCTGCATCAGGCCCACTGACCGACTCTGCATCAGGCACACTAACCAACTCTGCATCAGACCCACTGACCATCTCTACATCAGGCCCACTGACCATCTCTACATCAGGCCCACTGACCATCTCTACATCAGACCCACTAACCAACTCTGCATCAGACCCACTGACCAACTCTACATCAGGCCCACTGACCATCTCTGCATCAGACCCACTGACCATCTCTACATCAGGCCCACTGACCGACTCTGCATCAGGCACACTGACCATCTCTGCATCAGGCCCACTGACCATCTCTACATCAGGCACACTGACCATCTCTACATCAGGCCCACTGACCAACTCTACATCAGACCCACTGACCAGATCTGCATCAGGCACACTGACCGGCCCTGCATCAGGCCCACTGACCGACTCTGCATCAGGCCCACTGACCGGCCCTGCATCAGACCCACTGACCATCTCTACATCAGACCCACTGACCATCTCTACATCAGGCCCCCTGACCATCTCTACATCAGACCCACTGACCATCTCTATATCAGGCCCACTGACCATCTCTATATCAGGCCCACTGACCGACTCTGCATCAGGCCCACTGACCAACTCTGCATCAGGCCCACTGACCGACTCTGCATCAGGCCCACTGACCATCTCTGCATCAGACCCACTGACCATCTCTGCATCAGGCCCACTGACCATCTCTACATCAGGCCCACTGACCATCTCTACATCAGGCCCACTGACCATCACTACATCAGACCCACTAACCAACTCTGCATCAGACCCACTGACCAACTCTACATCAGGCCCACTGACCATCTCTGCATCAGACCCTCTGACCATCTCTACATCAGACCCACTGACCGACTCTGCATCAGACCCACTGACCATCTCTGCATCAGGCCCACTGACCGACTCTGCATCGGGCCCACTGACCATCTCTACATCAGACCCACTGACCATCTCTACATCAGGCACACTGACTGACTCTGCATCAGGCCCACTGACCGACTCTGCATCAGGCCCACTGACAGACTCTGCATCAGACCCACTGACCATCTCTGCATCAGGCCCACTGACCGACTCTGCATCGGGCCCACTGAACATCTCTGCATCGGGCCCACTGACCATCTCTACATCAGACCCACTGACCAACTCTGCATCAGGCCCACTGACCATCTCTACATCAGGCCCACTGACCATCTCTGCATCAGACCCACTGACCATCGCTGCATCAGGCCCACTGACCGACTCTGCATCAGGCACACTGACCATCTCTACATCAGACCCACTGACCATCTCTGCATCGGGCCCACCGACCATCTCTACATCAGACCCACTGACCATTTCTACATCAGACCCACTGACCATCTCTGCATCGGGCCCACTGACCATCTCTGCATCAGGCCCACTGACCGACTCTGCATCGGGCCCACTGACCATCTCTACATCAGACCCACTGACCATCTCTGCATCGGGCCCACTGACTATTTCTACATCAGACCCACTAACCAACTCTGCATCAGACCCACTGACCATCTCTACATCAGACCCACTAACCAACTCTGCATCAGACCCACTGACCGACTCTACATCAGGCCCACTGACCATCTCTACATCAGACCCACTGACCGGCTCTGCATCAGACCCACTGACCATCTCTACATCAGGCCCACTGACCGACTCTGCATCAGGCACACTGACCGACTCTGCATCAGGCCCACTGACCATCTCTTCATCAGACCCACTGACCATCTCTGCATCGGGCCCACTGACTATTTCAACATCAGACCCACTAACCAACTCTGCATCAGACCCACTGACCATCTCTACATCAGACCCACTAACCAACTCTGCATCAGACCCACTGACCGACTCTACATCAGGCCCACTGACCATCTCTACATCAGACCCACTGACCGGCTCTGCATCAGACCCACTGACCATCTCTACATCAGGCCCACTGACCGACTCTGCATCAGGCACACTGACCGACTCTGCATCAGGCACACTGACCGACTCTGCATCAGGCACACTGACCGACTCTGCATCAGGCCCACTGACCATCTCTACATCAGGCCCACTGACCAACTCTACATCAGGCACACTGACCGACTCTGCATCAGGCCCACTGACCGACTCTGCATCAGGCACACTGACCGACTCTGCATCAGGCCCACTGACCGACTCTGCATCAGGCACACTAACCAACTCTGCATCAGACCCACTGACCAACTCTACATCAGGCGCACTGACCGGCTCTGCATCAGACCCACTCACCATCTCTACATCAGACCCACTGACCATCTCTACATCAGGCCCACTGACCGCCTCTACATCAGGCCCACTGACCATCTCTGCATCAGACCCACTGACCATCTCTACATCAGGCCCACTGACCATCTCTGCATGAAGGCCCACTGACCGGCTCTGTATCAGGCGCACTGACCGGCTCTGCATCAGGCGCACTGACCGACTATGCATCAGGCCCACTGACCGACTCTGCATTAGACCCACTGACCATCTCTGCATCAGGCCCACTGACCGGATCTGCATCAGGCCCACTGACCATCTCTGCATCAGGCCCACTGACCAACTCTGCATCAGGCCCACTGACCATCTCTACATCAGACCCACTGACCATCTCTACATCAGACCCACTGACCATTTCTGCATCAGACCCACTGACAGACTCTGCATCAGGCCCACTGACCGACTCTGCATCAGGCCCACTGACCGACTCTGCATCAGGCCCACTGACCGGATCTGCATCAGGCCCACTGACCAACTCTGCATCAGGCCCACTGACCATCTCTGCATCAGACCCACTGACAATCTCTGCATCAGACCCACTGACCGACGCTGCATCAGACCCACTGACCATCTCTACATCAGACCTACTGACCATCTCTGCATCAGGCCCACTGACCATCTCTACATCAGGCCCACTGATCATCTCTGCATCAGGCCCACTGACCGACTCTGCATCAGGCCCACTGACCGACTCTGCATCAGGCCCACTGACCGGATCTGCATAAGGCCCACAGACCATTTCTGCATCAGACCCACTGACCGACGCTGCATCAGACCCACTGACCATCTCTACATCAGACCCACTGACCATCTCTGCATCAGACCCACTGACCGACGCTGCATCAGACCCACTGACCATCTCTACATCAGACCTACTGACCATCTCTGCATCAGGCCCACTGACCATCTCTACATCAGGCCCACTGATCATCTCTGCATCAGGCCCACTGACCGACTCTGCATCAGGCCCACTGACCGACTCTGCATAAGGCCCACTGACCATTTCTGCATCAGACCCACTGACCGACGCTGCATCAGACCCACTGACCATCTCTACATCAGACCCACTGACCATCTCTGCATCAGACCCACTGACCGACGCTGCATCAGACCCACTGACCATCTCTACATCAGACCCACTGACCATCTCTACATCAGAACCACTGACCATCTCTGCATCAGGCCCACTGACCATCTCTGCATCAGGCCCACTGATCATCTCTGCATCTGGCCCACTGACCGACTCTGCATCAGGCCCACTGACCGACTCGGCATCAGGCCCACTGACCATCTCTACATCAGACCCACTGACCGGATCTGCATCAGAACCACTGACCATCTCTACATCAGACCCACTGACCATCTCTACATCAGACCCACTGACCGACTCTGCATCAGGCACACTGACCATCTCTACATCAGACCCACTGACCGACTCTGCATCAGGCCCACTGACCATCTCTACATCAGACCCACTGACCGACTCTGCATCAGGCCCACTGACCGACTCTGCATCAGGCCCACTGACCGACTCTGCATCAGGCCCACTGACCATCTCTACATCAGACCCACTGACCGGATCTGCATCAGACCCACTGACGATCTCTACATCAGACCCACTGACCATCTCTACATCAGACCTATTGACCATCTCTGCATCAGGCCCACTGACCATCTCTACATCAGGCCCACTGATCATCTCTGCATCAGGCCCACTGACCGACTCTGCATCAGGCCCACTGACCGACTCTGCATCAGGCCCACTGACCGGATCTGCATCAGGCCCACTGACCGACTCTGCATCAGGCCCACTGACCATCTCTGCATCAGACCCACTGACCATCTCTACATCAGGCCCACTGACCATCTCTACATCAGGCCCACTGACCATCTCTACATCAGACCCACTAACCAACTCTGCATCAGACCCACTGACCATCTCTGCATCAGACCCACTGACCATCTCTACATCAGACCACTGACCATCGCTGCATCAGGCCCACTGACCGACTCTGCATCAGGCACACTGACCATCTCTACATCAGACCCACTGACCATCTCTGCATCGGGCCCACTGACCATCTCTACATCAGACCCACTGACCATCTCTACATCAGACCCACTGACCATCTCTGCATCGGGCCCACTGACCATCTCTGCATCAGGCCCACTGACCGACTCTGCATCGGGCCCACTGACCATCTCTACATCAGACCCACTGATCATCTCTGCATCAGGCCCACTGACCGACTCTGCATCAGGCCCACTGACCGACTCTGCATCAGGCCCACTGACCGGATCTGCATCAGGCCCACTGACCGGCTCTGCATCAGAACCACTGACCATCTCTGCATCAGGCCCACTGACCGACTCTGCATCGGGCCCACTGACCGACTCTGCATCGGGCCCACTGAACATCTCTGCATCGGGCCCACTGACCATCTCTACATCAGACCCACTGACCGACTCTGCATCAGGCCCACTGACCATCTCTACATCAGGCCCACTGACCATCTCTGCATCAGACCACTGACCATCGCTGCATCAGGCCCACTGACCGACTCTGCATCAGGCACACTGACCATCTCTACATCAGACCCACTGACCATCTCTGCATCGGGCCCACTGACCATCTCTACATCAGACCCACTGACCATCTCTACATCAGACCCACTGACCATCTCTGCATCGGGCCCACTGACCATCTCTGCATCAGGCCCACTGACCGACTCTGCATCGGGCCCACTGACCATCTCTACATCAGACCCACTGACAATCTCTGCATCGGGCCCACTGACCATCTCTACATCAGACCCACTAACCAACTCTGCATCAGACCCACTGACCATCTCTACATCAGACCCACTAACCAACTCTGCATCAGACCCACTGACCGACTCTACATCAGGCCCACTGACCATCTCTACATCAGACCCACTGACCGGCTCTGCATCAGACCCACTGACCATCTCTACATCAGGCCCACTGACCGACTCTGCATCAGGCACACTGACCGACTCTGCATCAGGCACACTGACCGACTCTGCATCAGGCACACTGACCGACTCTGCATCAGGCCCACTGACCAACTCTACATCAGGCACACTGACCGACTCTGCATCAAGCCCACTGACCGACTCTGCATCAGGCACACTGACCGACTCTGCATCAGGCCCACTGACCGACTCTGCATCAGGCACACTAACCAACTCTGCATCAGACCCACTGACCATCTCTACATCAGGCCCACTGACCATCTCTACATCAGGCCCACTGACCATCTCTACATCAGACCCACTAACCAACTCTGCATCAGACCCACTGACCAACTCTACATCAGGCCCACTGACCATCTCTGCATCAGACCCACTGACCATCTTTACATCAGGCCCACTGACCGACTCTGCATCAGGCACACTGACCATCTCTGCATCAGGCCCACTGACCATCTCTACATCAGGCACACTGACCATCTCTACATCAGGCCCACTGACCAACTCTACATCAGACCCACTGACCATCTCTACATCAGGCCCACTGACCATCTCTACATCAGGCCCACTGACCGACTCTGCATCAGGCCCACTGACCAACTCTGCATCAGGCCCACTGACCGACTCTGCATCAGGCAGTGACGTGCGGTGGGATCACAGGTTGGGGAGGCACTGGCAGCTAACAAGCCCCCCCCCCCCCCCCCCCGGAAAAAAAAAAGTGTGGTCCCCCAACACATCAGGAAAACCAGCCCTAGGCAGAACCAGCCAGGGGGAGTAATGCCATAGCAGGGGAGACACTCAGTGTGGGGTCCCCCTGCCATAACATTAATCTGCCCCCCAGCCAGTCAGCCCAGGGTTGGAATTCCTCGGAATGTGGGAACCCCAAAAAATAAAAATGGGGTCCCCCCTCCCGAGCAATAACCAGCACTGGGCTGATAGCCCAGTGCTATGCCCCGCACCCCTGGTGGCGGTGGGTGCGGGGTTCATTGTGTGTTAATATTGTTCTTTACAGGTGGCCTACAGGTCCCAGCAAGCCTGCCCCAGCATGCTGGCACTTGGAGAACCACAAGTGCCAGCATGCCCGGACATAAAGGGCCTGCTGGCACCTGTAGTCCACCTGCAAAGAATAGTAATATTGTTCTTTACAGGTAGCCTACAGGTCCCAGCAAGCCTGCCCCAGCATGCTGGCACTTGGAGAACCACAAGTGCCAGCATGCCCGGACATAAAGGGCCCGCTGGCACCTATAGTCCACCTGTAAAGAAAATATTAAAATAAAACGCCACACGTCTTGAAAAGAAGCTTTATTTAACTGGGTCTTCACCTGGGGGCGGCGGCCGTTAAGCTCTTTTGCGTGGCCGCCGCCTTCCCAGGGCTTCCGGCGTCTTCACCTGGGGGGCGCCACCCCCCCAGGGCTTCCAGCGTCTTCACCTGGTGGGCGGCGGCTGCTAAGCTCTTTTGCATAGCCGCCGCCCAGCCAGGACTTCCAGCCGTCTTCTTTCTTCAGGAGCTCTTCACAGCTCCTCCTCCGCAGTCGGACTGACTCTCCTCTGCCTCGCGCTGACTTATATAAGTCAGCCGGAGGGGGCGGGGCGATGAGGCGGCGAGCCGTGATTGGCTCGCGGCGGCCATCTTGAATTTCAAAAATGACGCTGAGGCGCCATTTTTGAAACTGGAACCGCTCCGCTGCCAAACTCTGCAGATAAAGGTAATTTTTTCCCGCCGCCGCACAGCCGCCGCAACCCGCCGCCTGCTCCACCGCCGCCCGCACCACCGCCGCCGCATCCCGCCGCCCGCACAATCGCCGCATTCAGCCGCCCGCACAGTGATTGACAGCGGATCCAGTGACGGATCCGCTGGCCAATCACTGTAGCCTCACTGACAGGGACGTGCTTTCATAGGTTGAAAGCACGTCCCTGTAGGAAAGCGGCACCACTAATGGTGCCGCTTTCCCATACATTTTCAATGGGCTTTTACAGCCCATGGCTAGTCCCCGCCCGTGTCCGCCCCCCGCTCCCCATATTATCCCCAGAGATAACGGGAGGCACCACGATCGGTGCCTCCCAAACACATAAGGAGGGGAGCAATGATCAGAATAATATTAAGAAGATACATATGACACAGAATATGTGTCATATGCATCTTCTTTGTATTATCTTAATCATTAATGACAGGAGAGGCACTGCCTCCCCTGCCTCCCCTGACTGCACGTCCCTGGCATCAGGCACACTAACCAACTCTGCATCAGGCACACTGACCGACTCTGTATCAGGCCCACTGACCAGATCTGCATCAGGCACACTGACCGGCCCTGCATCAGGCCCACTGACCGACTCTGCATCAGGCCCACTGACCGGCCCTGCATCAGACCCACTGACCATCTCTACATCAGACCCACTGACCATCTCTACATCAGGCCCCCTGACCATCTCTACATCAAACCCACTGACCATCTCTACATCAGACCCACTGACCATCTCTACATCAGGCCCACTGACCATCTCTACATCAGGCCCACTGACCGACTCTGCATCAGGCCCACTGACCAACTCTGCATCAGGCCCACTGACCGACTCTGCATCAGGCCCACTGACCATCTCTGCATCAGACCCACTGACCATCTCTACATCAGGCCCACTGACCATCTCTACATCAGGCCCACTGACCATCTCTACATCAGGCCCACTGACCATCTCTACATCAGACCCACTAACCAACTCTGCATCAGACCCACTGACCAACTCTACATCAGGCCCACTGACCATCTCTGCATCAGACCCTCTGACCATCTCTACATCAGACCCACTGACCGACTCTGCATCAGACCCACTGACCATCTCTGCATCAGGCCCACTGACCGACTCTGCATCGGGCCCACTGACCATCTCTACATCAGACCCACTGACCATCTCTACATCAGGCACACTGACTGACTGCATCAGGCCCACTGACCGACTCTGCATCAGGCCCACTGACCGACTCTGCATCAGACCCACTGACCATCTCTGCATCAGGCCCACTGACCGACTCTGCATCGGGCCCACTGAACATCTCTGCATCGGGCCCACTGACCATCTCTACATCAGACCCACTGACCGACTCTGCATCAGGCCCACTGACCGACTCTGCATCAGGCCCACTGACCATCTCTACATCAGGCCCACTGACCATCTCTGCATCAGACCCACTGACCATCGCTGCATCAGGCCCACTGACCGACTCTGCATCAGGCACACTGACCATCTCTACATCAGACCCACTGACCATCTCTGCATCGGGCCCACTGACCATCTCTACATCAGACCCACTGACCATCTCTACATCAGACCCACTGACCATCTCTGCATCGGGCCCACTGACCATCTCTGCATCAGGCCCACTGACCGACTCTGCATCGGGCCCACTGACCGACTCTGCATCGGGCCCACTGACCATCTCTACATCAGACCCACTGACCATCTCTGCATCGGGCCCACTGACTATTTCTACATCAGACCCACTAACCAACTCTGCATCAGACCCACTGACCATCTCTACATCAGACCCACTAACCAACTCTGCATCAGACCCACTGACCGACTCTACATCAGGCCCACTGACCATCTCTACATCAGACCCACTGACCGGCTCTGCATCAGACCCACTGACCATCTCTACATCAGGCCCACTGACCGACTCTGCATCAGGCACACTGACCGACTCTGCATCAGGCACACTGACCGACTCTGCATCAGGCACACTGACCGACTCTGCATCAGGCCCACTGACCATCTCTACATCAGGCCCACTGACCGACTCTACATCAGGCACACTGACCGACTCTGCATCAGGCACACTGACCGACTCTGCATCAGGCACACTGACCGACTCTGCATCAGGCCCAATGACCGACTCTGCATCAGGCACACTAACCAACTCTGCATCAGACCCACTGACCAACTCTACATCAGGCCCACTGACCATCTCTACATCAGGCCCACTGACCATCTCTACATCAGGCCCACTGACCATCTCTACATCAGACCCACTAACCAACTCTGCATCAGACCCACTGACCAACTCTACATCAGACCCACTGACCATCTCTACATCAGGCCCACTGACCATCTCTACATCAGACCCACTGACCGACTCTGCATCGGGCCCACTGACCGACTCTGCATCGGGCCCACTGACCATCTCTACATCAGACCCACTGACCATCTCTACATCAGGCACACTGACTGACTCTGCATCAGGCCCACTGACCGACTCTGCATCGGGCCCACTGACCATCTCTACATCAGACCCACTGACCATCTCTACATCAGGCACACTGACTGACTCTGCATCAGGCCCACTGACCGACTCTGCATCAGGCCCACTGACCGACTCTGCATCAGACCCACTGACCATCTCTGCATCAGGCCCACTGACCGACTCTGCATCGGGCCCACTGAACATCTCTGCATCGGGCCCACTGACCATCTCTACATCAGACCCACTGACCGACTCTGCATCAGGCCCACTGACCATCTCTACATCAGGCCCACTGACCATCTCTGCATCAGACCCACTGACCATCGCTGCATCAGGCCCACTGACCGACTCTGCATCAGGCACACTAACCATCTCTACATCAGACCCACTGACCATCTCTGCATCGGGCCCACTGACCATCTCTACATCAGACCCACTGACCATCTCTACATCAGACCCACTGACCATCTCTGCATCGGGCCCACTGACCATCTCTGCATCAGGCCCACTGACCGACTCTGCATCGGGCCCACTGACCATCTCTACATCAGACCCACTGACCATCTCTACATCAGACCCACTGACCATCTCTGCATCGGGCCCACTGACCATCTCTGCATCAGGCCCACTGACCGACTCTGCATCGGGCCCACTGACCATCTCTACATCAGGCCCACTGACCATCTCTACATCAGACCAACTAACCAACTCTGCATCAGACCCACTGACCGACTCTACATCAGGCCCACTGACCATCTCTACATCAGACCCACTGACCGGCTCTGCATCAGACCCACTGACCATCTCTACATCAGGCCCACTGACCGACTCTGCATCAGGCACACTGACCGACTCTGCATCAGGCACACTGACCGACTCTGCATCGGGCACACTGACCGACTCTACATCGGGCCCACTGACCATCTCTACATCAGGCCCACTGACCATCTCTACATCAGGCACACTGACCGACTCTGCATCAGGCCCACTGACCGACTCTGCATCAGGCCCACTGACCGACTCTGCATCAGAACCACTGACCATCTCTGCATCAGGCCCACTGACCGACTCTGCATCGGGCCCACTGACCATCTCTGCATCAGGCCCACTGACCAACTCTACATCAGGCACACTGACCGACTCTGCATCAGGCACACTGACCGACTCTGCATCAGGCCCACTGACCGACTCTGCATCAGGCCCACTGACCATCTCTACATCAGGCACACTGACCGAATCTGCATCAGGCCCACTGACCAACTCTGCATCAGGCCCACTGACTGGCTCTGCATCAGGCACACTGACCGACTCTGCATCAGGCCCACTGACCATCTCTACATCAGGCCCACTGACCATCTCTGCATCAGACCCACTGACCATCTCTACATCAGGCCCACTGACCATCTGTGCATCAGACCACTGACCATCGCTGCATCAGGCCCACTGACCGACTCTGCATCAGGCACACTGACCATCTCTACATCAGACCCACTGACCATCTCTGCATCGGGCCCACTGACCATCTCTACATCAGACCCACTGACCATCTCTACATCAGACCCACTGACCATCTCTGCATCGGGCCCACTGACCATCTCTGCATCAGGCCCACTGACCGACTCTGCATCGGGCCCACTGACCATCTCTACATCAGACCCACTGACAATCTCTGCATCGGGCCCACTGACCATCTCTACATCAGACCCACTAACCAACTCTGCATCAGACCCACTGACCATCTCTACATCAGACCCACTAACCAACTCTGCATCAGACCCACTGACCGACTCTACATCAGGCCCACTGACCATCTCTACATCAGACCCACTGACCGGCTCTGCATCAGACCCACTGACCATCTCTACATCAGGCCCACTGACCGACTCTGCATCAGGCACACTGACCGACTCTGCATCAGGCACACTGACCGACTCTGCATCAGGCACACTGACCGACTCTGCATCAGGCCCACTGACCATCTCTACATCAGGCCCACTGACCAACTCTACATCAGGCACACTGACCGACTCTGCATCAAGCCCACTGACCGACTCTGCATCAGGCACACTGACCGACTCTGCATCAGGCCCACTGACCGACTCTGCATCAGGCACACTAACCAACTCTGCATCAGACCCACTGACCATCTCTACATCAGGCCCACTGACCATCTCTACATCAGGCCCACTGACCATCTCTACATCAGACCCACTAACCAACTCTGCATCAGACCCACTGACCAACTCTACATCAGGCCCACTGACCATCTCTGCATCAGACCCACTGACCATCTCTACATCAGGCCCACTGACCGACTCTGCATCAGGCACACTGACCATCTCTGCATCAGGCCCACTGACCATCTCTACATCAGGCACACTGACCATCTCTACATCAGGCCCACTGACCAACTCTACATCAGACCCACTGACCATCTCTACATCAGGCCCACTGACCATCTCTACATCAGGCCCACTGACCATCTCTACATCAGACCCACTGACCATCTCTACATCAGGCCCCCTGACCATCTCTACATCAGACCCACTGACCATCTCTACAGAGCCGGCCCTAACCAATATGATGCCCTAGGCAAGATTTTGGCTGGTGCCCCCTAGCACTGCGGCTAGTTCTGCAGGAGATGCCTGGCATGAGTAAGCTGGCAGCTCTGCTAACGTCGGGCGCCTTTTGTTTATGAAAATGCATCATATTATTTGCATTACTATGCGGCTAGGATGCACAAGCAGCTTCTGCTGATTAAAATGATATGCAGCATGCCTATATTCTGTGTGCGACTGCGGCTACATTACAGTGATTTCAAGGAATACACTGCAACGTAGCATTTTGTATGCAGATACAGCCGCAGTCACACACAGAATATAGGCATGCCGCATATCATTTTAATCAGCAGAAGCTGCTGGTGCCCCTAAGCATACCAAATGCCCTAGGCATTTGCCTAGTTTGCCTATGCCTAAGGCCGGCTCTGCATCTCTACATCAGGCCCACTGACCGACTCTGCATCAGGCCCACTGACCAACTCTGCATCAGGCCCACTGACCGACTCTGCATCAGGCAGTGACGTGCGGTGGGATCACAGGTTGGGGAGGCACTGGCAGCTAACAAGCCCCCCCCCCCCCCCCCGGAAAAAAAAAAGTGTGGTCCCCCAACACATCAGGAAAACCAGCACTAGGCAGAACCAGCCAGGGGGAGTAATGCCATAGCAGGGGAGACACTCAGTGTGGGGTCCCCCTGCCATAACATTAATCTGCCCCCCAGCCAGTCAGCCCAGGGTTGGAATTCCTCGGAATGTGGGAACCCCAAAAAATAAAAATGGGGTCCCCCCTCCCGAGCAATAACCAGCACTGGGCTGATAGCCCAGTGCTATGCCCCGCACCCCTGGTGGCGGTGGGTGCGGGGTTCATTGTGTGTTAATATTGTTCTTTACAGGTGGCCTACAGGTCCCAGCAAGCCTGCCCCAGCATGCTGGCACTTGGAGAACCACAAGTGCCAGCATGCCCGGACATAAAGGGCCTGCTGGCACCTGTAGTCCACCTGCAAAGAATAGTAATATTGTTCTTTACAGGTAGCCTACAGGTCCCAGCAAGCCTGCCCCAGCATGCTGGCACTTGGAGAACCACAAGTGCCAGCATGCCCGGACATAAAGGGCCCGCTGGCACCTATAGTCCACCTGTAAAGAAAATATTAAAATAAAACGCCACACGTCTTGAAAAGAAGCTTTATTTAACTGGGTCTTCACCTGGGGGCGGCGGCCGTTAAGCTCTTTTGCGTGGCCGCCGCCTTCCCAGGGCTTCCGGCGTCTTCACCTGGGGGGCGCCACCCCCCCAGGGCTTCCAGCGTCTTCACCTGGTGGGCGGCGGCTGCTAAGCTCTTTTGCATAGCCGCCGCCCAGCCAGGACTTCCAGCCGTCTTCTTTCTTCAGGAGCTCTTCACAGCTCCTCCTCCGCAGTCGGACTGACTCTCCTCTGCCTCGCGCTGACTTATATAAGTCAGCCGGAGGGGGCGGGGCGATGAGGCGGCGAGCCGTGATTGGCTCGCGGCGGCCATCTTGAATTTCAAAAATGACGCTGAGGCGCCATTTTTGAAACTGGAACCGCTCCGCTGCCAAACTCTGCAGATAAAGGTAATTTTTTCCCGCCGCCGCACAGCCGCCGCAACCCGCCGCCTGCTCCACCGCCGCCCGCACCACCGCCGCCGCATCCCGCCGCCCGCACAATCGCCGCATTCATCCGCCCGCACAGTGATTGACAGCGGATCCAGTGACGGATCCGCTGGCCAATCACTGTAGCCTCACTGACAGGGACGTGCTTTCATAGGTTGAAAGCACGTCCCTGTAGGAAAGCGGCACCACTAATGGTGCCGCTTTCCCATACATTTTCAATGGGCTTTTACAGCCCATGGCTAGTCCCCGCCCGTGTCCGCCCCCCGCTCCCCATATTATCCCCAGAGATAACGGGAGGCACCACGATCGGTGCCTCCCAAACACATAAGGAGGGGAGCAATGATCAGAATAATATTAAGAAGATACATATGACACAGAATATGTGTCATATGCATCTTCTTTGTATTATCTTAATCATTAATGACAGGAGAGGCACTGCCTCCCCTGCCTCCCCTGACTGCACGTCCCTGGCATCAGGCACACTAACCAACTCTGCATCAGGCACACTGACCGACTCTGCATCAGGCCCACTGACCAGATCTGCATCAGGCACACTGACCGGCCCTGCATCAGGCCCACTGACCAGATCTGCATCAGGCACACTGACCGGCCCTGCATCAGGCCCACTGACCGACTCTGCATCAGGCCCACTGACCGACTCTGCATCAGGCCCACTGACCAGATCTGCATCAGGCACACTGACCGGCCCTGCATCAGGCCCACTGACCGACTCTACATCAGGCACACTGACCGACTCTGCATCAAGCCCACTGACCGACTCTGCATCAGGCACACTGACCGACTCTGCATCAGGCCCACTGACCGACTCTGCATCAGGCACACTAACCAACTCTGCATCAGACCCACTGACCATCTCTACATCAGGCCCACTGACCATCTCTACATCAGGCCCACTGACCATCTCTACATCAGACCCACTAACCAACTCTGCATCAGACCCACTGACCAACTCTACATCAGGCCCACTGACCATCTCTGCATCAGACCCACTGACCATCTCTACATCAGGCCCACTGACCGACTCTGCATCAGGCACACTGACCATCTCTGCATCAGGCCCACTGACCATCTCTACATCAGGCACACTGACCATCTCTACATCAGGCCCACTGACCAACTCTACATCAGACCCACTGACCAGATCTGCATCAGGCACACTGACCGGCCCTGCATCAGGCCCACTGACCGACTCTGCATCAGGCCCACTGACCATCTCTACATCAGACCCACTGACCATCTCTACATCAGACCCACTGACCGGATCTGCATCAGACCCACTGACCGTATCTGCATCAGACCCACTGACCATCTCTGCATCAGGCCCACTGACCATCTCTACATCAGACCCACTGACCATCTCTACATCAGACCCACTGACCGGATCTGCATCAGACCCACTGACCATCTCTACATCAGACCCACTGACCATCTCTACATCAGACCCACTGACCGACTCTGCATCAGGCACACTGACCATCTCTATATCAGACCCACTGACCGACTCTGCATCAGGCCCACTGACCATCTCTACATCAGACCCACTGACCGACTCTGCATCAGGCCCACTGACCATCTCTATATCAGGCCCACTGACCGACTCTGCATCAGGCACACTGACCATCTCTACATCAGGCACACTGACCGAATCTGCATCAGGCCCACTGACCAACTCTGCATCAGGCCCACTGACTGGCTCTGCATCAGGCACACTGACCATCTCTACATCAGACCCACTGACCATCTCTACATCAGGCCCACTGACCATCTCTGCATCAGACCCACTGACCATCTCTACATCAGGCCCACTGACCATCTGTGCATCAGGCCCACTGACCATCTCTATATCAGGCACACTGACCGGTTCTGCATCAGACCCACTGACCAACTCTGCATCAGGCTGTGGCCGGAGAGCCCCAGCCACGAGGCAAATGGCCGCCTGCGGCACTGAAGGGGTTAACCCCTAGTGCCCGGCGCCATTTTTAAAGACAAAGGGGCGCTTGGCGCCAAATTTTAATTATGTTGGGCGCTAGGCGCCGTGATGTGTAAAATGTGTAAAAATGTATTTTTAAGTGTGCCGTGGTCCCGGACCTCTCCGGAGACCACGGCAGGGAGGACAGCCCCCCGGCGCGCTCAGCAGTGTGTGCGCGCCGGGGGAGAGGAGGCAGCCGCTGACCGCCGGAGTCCGGGAGCTCCGCTCCTGGCAGCGGTCAGTGTAGCCCCGGGCGCACTGGAGTGTGCGCGCCGGGGAGAAGGGTGAGCGCTGCGGCTGGGAGCTCGGCTCCCGCTGCAGTGCTCTCTGTGAGAGCCGCCGCTGGGGGCCGGGAGCTCTGCTCCCAGCGCCTCAGCCCAGCACAGGTGGCCAGCCGCAGCAGCCGGGACGGACGTCCCGGGCTGCTAGCCGGCGAGGGGGGTGCGCTGCAGCCCGGCTCCCCGCCGGACGCTGCAGCGAGGCCACAAGACAGGCGCCGCTCGTGGGGGACCGGGCTAGCCGGCTCCCTAGCGGCGTGGGCAAATTAGGCTGCCGAGCAGGATGGTGAAGCAGTGGGGTCCGGGAGCTACGCTCCCGGCGCCTCAGCGCTGAAACAAGCCAGGGTCCCGGCGGCCGGGACAAGTGTCCCGGGCCGCCGGACTTCGGTACAGGGGGGTGCGCCGCTGCGTGCGGCGAGGCCACTGGTTAGTGCCACACTGGGGGGACAGGGAGAGCCAGCTCCCTGGAACCCCAGAGGCAGGAAAGCAGGCTGGAGGATGGGGGAAGCCAGCCCCATACCTCCAGCACTGAGAGGGAGAGCCCTAGCAGCCAGGCTGCAGGGCTAGGGAAGGCACTGCAGTGCCTGAGTATGTAGAGTCTGTGCAGGGCACAGGCTCAGTGTATATTTACAGGGAAATGTACAGTGTGATTTAAATGTAATGTATTTAAAGATAAAGTGCACTTACTTGATTGTGTGTCCCAGGAGGGGGGAATCCATAGCTGTGCAGGCTGATGGATTCTCCCAGACCTTTTCCCCAAAAACGGAATGTTTTCCCATCCAGCCTCACATTTCCAAGAGGTACAGGGAGAAAGAGAAGCAGCTTAGCTATGAAACAAGCTGAGTGGTTTCTTGGAGCTCCATGGAGATCAGCCGTAGTGCCAAGAAACCTGGGCCGGGGAGCCAGGCTGCCCAGCTCTGGAGCCCAAATCCAGGCTACAGGCAGTGAGAGTGGTCCCGGGCAGGTTTCTGGAAGTCAGTTTAGGAGGGAAAAACTTCCCCCCAGCCAGACTGAACGGCCCCGTGGGAGTATCCTGAATCTCCAAGTTAGGAGGGTCAAAGGAGACCGACCACTCTCCACTGTCCATAGGGAACAATGTAAAGGTGTGCATGAGACCAGAGCATGCACAGCTCATGGGTAAACATTGATTGGTTGTACACCACAGGGTGGGCTTACCCCCTGTGGTAAGGGGTCTTGGAGAGGGATAAAAGGAGGGCAGTTGGCCCATAGGAGTGTGTAATTGTAACATCTTCTTCTGCTGAAAACATCTTGATTGTATGCTGTTGCCCCTAGCAATAGGGAGGAGCCTTTTTAAAGGTTATTTGAGCAATAAACACCTTTGCCTCAAGAAGACTGCTTCATCTTGTGACCTACAGGGTTAGGCCAAACCTAGCCCCGTTCTCCGGCTGTCCAGGGAAGCACCTGACGTCTCCAAGCTCCGCCTTCCGCCAGCTACCGGTAGAGGCCTAGCAAGTGGCTAGTGGGGATTCGTCAGCACCACACAGCTGTGGTAAGTCAGTGCGTCGGCACATACAGAGCAGAACCGTGGTTCCAAACGCCACGGCAGGTTAGGAGTTTGGTGGTGGCAGCAAGAACCCGCCCACAGCGCAGTGGGTGGAGTCAGTAACAGGCGGTTACTGACGGTAAGCGGGAATCCCCTATGTGGTCAGGCCTCGTGCGGCTTGACCTTCCAATCTGTGCGCAGTCAACGGGACGCGAAAGCGGCGAGTGCTTCCGTACGGTACCGTCCTGTCACACAGGCCCACTGACCGGATCTGCATCAGGCCCACTGACCATCTCTGCATCAGGCCCACTGACCAACTCTGCATCAGGCCCACTGACCAACTCTGCATCAGGCCCACTGACCATCTCTACATCAGACCCACTGACCATCTCTACATCAGGCCCACTGACCGACTCTACATCAGGCCCACTGACCATCTCTGCATCAGACCCACTGACCATCTCTACATCAGACCCACTGACCATCTCTGCATCGGGCCCACTGACCATCTCTACATCAGACCCACTGACCATCTCTACATCAGACCCACTGACCATCTCTGCATCGGGCCCACTGACCATCTCTGCATCAGGCCCACTGACCGACTCTGCATCGGGCCCACTGACCATCTCTACATCAGACCCACTGACCATCTCTACATCAGACCCACTGACCATCTCTGCATCGGGCCCACTGACCATCTCTGCATCAGGCCCACTGACCGACTCTGCATCGGGCCCACTGACCATCTCTACATCAGGCCCACTGACCATCTCTACATCAGACCAACTAACCAACTCTGCATCAGACCCACTGACCGACTCTACATCAGGCCCACTGACCATCTCTACATCAGACCCACTGACCGGCTCTGCATCAGACCCACTGACCATCTCTACATCAGACCCACTGACCATCTCTGCATCAGGCCCACTGACCGACTCTGCATCAGGCACACTGACCGACTCTGCATCAGGCACACTGACCGACTCTGCATCGGGCCCACTGACCATCTCTACATCAGGCCCACTGACCATCTCTACATCAGGCACACTGACCGACTCTGCATCAGGCCCACTGACCGACTCTGCATCAGGCCCACTGACCGACTCTGCATCAGAACCACTGACCATCTCTGCATCAGGCCCACTGACCGACTCTGCATCGGGCCCACTGACCATCTCTGCATCAGGCCCACTGACCAACTCTACATCAGGCACACTGACCGACTCTGCATCAGGCACACTGACCGACTCTGCATCAGGCCCACTGACCGACTCTGCATCAGGCCCACTGACCATCTCTACATCAGGCACACTGACCGAATCTGCATCAGGCCCACTGACCAACTCTGCATCAGGCCCACTGACTGGCTCTGCATCAGGCACACTGACCGACTCTGCATCAGGCCCACTGACCATCTCTACATCAGGCCCACTGACCATCTCTGCATCAGACCCACTGACCATCTCTACATCAGGCCCACTGACCATCTGTGCATCAGACCACTGACCATCGCTGCATCAGGCCCACTGACCGACTCTGCATCAGGCACACTGACCATCTCTACATCAGACCCACTGACCATCTCTGCATCGGGCCCACTGACCATCTCTACATCAGACCCACTGACCATCTCTACATCAGACCCACTGACCATCTCTGCATCGGGCCCACTGACCATCTCTGCATCAGGCCCACTGACCGACTCTGCATCGGGCCCACTGACCATCTCTACATCAGACCCACTGACAATCTCTGCATCGGGCCCACTGACCATCTCTACATCAGACCCACTAACCAACTCTGCATCAGGCCCACTGACCATCTCTACATCAGACCCATTGACCGGCTCTGCATCAGACCCACTGACCATCTCTACATCAGGCCCACTGACCGACTCTGCATCAGGCACACTGACCGACTCTGCATCAGGCACACTGACCGACTCTGCATCAGGCACACTGACCGACTCTGCATCAGGCCCACTGACCATCTCTACATCAGGCCCACTGACCAACTCTACATCAGGCACACTGACCGACTCTGCATCAAGCCCACTGACCGACTCTGCATCAGGCACACTGACCGACTCTGCATCAGGCCCACTGACCGACTCTGCATCAGGCACACTAACCAACTCTGCATCAGACCCACTGACCATCTCTACATCAGGCCCACTGACCATCTCTACATCAGGCCCACTGACCATCTCTACATCAGACCCACTAACCAACTCTGCATCAGACCCACTGACCAACTCTACATCAGGCCCACTGACCATCTCTGCATCAGACCCACTGACCATCTCTACATCAGGCCCACTGACCGACTCTGCATCAGGCACACTGACCATCTCTGCATCAGGCCCACTGACCATCTCTACATCAGGCACACTGACCATCTCTACATCAGGCCCACTGACCAACTCTACATCAGACCCACTGACCATCTCTACATCAGGCCCACTGACCATCTCTACATCAGGCCCACTGACCATCTCTACATCAGACCCACTGACCATCTCTACATCAGGCCCCCTGACCATCTCTACATCAGACCCACTGACCATCTCTACAGAGCCGGCCCTAACCAATATGATGCCCTAGGCAAGATTTTGGCTGGTGCCCCCTAGCACTGCGGCTAGTTCTGCAGGAGATGCCTGGCATGAGTAAGCTGGCAGCTCTGCTAACGTCGGGCGCCTTTTGTTTATGAAAATGCATCATATTATTTGCATTACTATGCGGCTAGGATGCACAAGCAGCTTCTGCTGATTAAAATGATATGCAGCATGCCTATATTCTGTGTGCGACTGCGGCTACATTACAGTGATTTCAAGGAATACACTGCAACGTAGCATTTTGTATGCAGATACAGCCGCAGTCACACACAGAATATAGGCATGCCGCATATCATTTTAATCAGCAGAAGCTGCTGGTGCCCCTAAGCATACCAAATGCCCTAGGCATTTGCCTAGTTTGCCTATGCCTAAGGCCGGCTCTGCATCTCTACATCAGGCCCACTGACCGACTCTGCATCAGGCCCACTGACCAACTCTGCATCAGGCCCACTGACCGACTCTGCATCAGGCAGTGACGTGCGGTGGGATCACAGGTTGGGGAGGCACTGGCAGCTAACAAGCCCCCCCCCCCCCCGGAAAAAAAAAAGTGTGGTCCCCCAACACATCAGGAAAACCAGCACTAGGCAGAACCAGCCAGGGGGAGTAATGCCATAGCAGGGGAGACACTCAGTGTGGGGTCCCCCTGCCATAACATTAATCTGCCCCCCAGCCAGTCAGCCCAGGGTTGGAATTCCTCGGAATGTGGGAACCCCAAAAAATAAAAATGGGGTCCCCCCTCCCGAGCAATAACCAGCACTGGGCTGATAGCCCAGTGCTATGCCCCGCACCCCTGGTGGCGGTGGGTGCGGGGTTCATTGTGTGTTAATATTGTTCTTTACAGGTGGCCTACAGGTCCCAGCAAGCCTGCCCCAGCATGCTGGCACTTGGAGAACCACAAGTGCCAGCATGCCCGGACATAAAGGGCCTGCTGGCACCTGTAGTCCACCTGCAAAGAATAGTAATATTGTTCTTTACAGGTAGCCTACAGGTCCCAGCAAGCCTGCCCCAGCATGCTGGCACTTGGAGAACCACAAGTGCCAGCATGCCCGGACATAAAGGGCCCGCTGGCACCTATAGTCCACCTGTAAAGAAAATATTAAAATAAAACGCCACACGTCTTGAAAAGAAGCTTTATTTAACTGGGTCTTCACCTGGGGGCGGCGGCCGTTAAGCTCTTTTGCGTGGCCGCCGCCTTCCCAGGGCTTCCGGCGTCTTCACCTGGGGGGCGCCACCCCCCCAGGGCTTCCAGCGTCTTCACCTGGTGGGCGGCGGCTGCTAAGCTCTTTTGCATAGCCGCCGCCCAGCCAGGACTTCCAGCCGTCTTCTTTCTTCAGGAGCTCTTCACAGCTCCTCCTCCGCAGTCGGACTGACTCTCCTCTGCCTCGCGCTGACTTATATAAGTCAGCCGGAGGGGGCGGGGCGATGAGGCGGCGAGCCGTGATTGGCTCGCGGCAGCCATCTTGAATTTCAAAAATGACGCTGAGGCGCCATTTTTGAAACTGGAACCGCTCCGCTGCCAAACTCTGCAGATAAAGGTAATTTTTTCCCGCCGCCGCACAGCCGCCGCAACCCGCCGCCTGCTCCACCGCCGCCCGCACCACCGCCGCCGCATCCCGCCGCCCGCACAATCGCCGCATTCAGCCGCCCGCACAGTGATTGACAGCGGATCCAGTGACGGATCCGCTGGCCAATCACTGTAGCCTCACTGACAGGGACGTGCTTTCATAGGTTGAAAGCACGTCCCTGTAGGAAAGCGGCACCACTAATGGTGCCGCTTTCCCATACATTTTCAATGGGCTTTTACAGCCCATGGCTAGTCCCCGCCCGTGTCCGCCCCCCGCTCCCCATATTATCCCCAGAGATAACGGGAGGCACCACGATCGGTGCCTCCCAAACACATAAGGAGGGGAGCAATGATCAGAATAATATTAAGAAGATACATATGACACAGAATATGTGTCATATGCATCTTCTTTGTATTATCTTAATCATTAATGACAGGAGAGGCACTGCCTCCCCTGCCTCCCCTGACTGCACGTCCCTGGCATCAGGCACACTAACCAACTCTGCATCAGGCACACTGACCGACTCTGCATCAGGCCCACTGACCAGATCTGCATCAGGCACACTGACCGGCCCTGCATCAGGCCCACTGACCAGATCTGCATCAGGCACACTGACCGGCCCTGCATCAGGCCCACTGACCGACTCTGCATCAGGCCCACTGACCGACTCTGCATCAGGCCCACTGACCAGATCTGCATCAGGCACACTGACCGGCCCTGCATCAGGCCCACTGACCAACTCTACATCAGGCACACTGACCGACTCTGCATCAAGCCCACTGACCGACTCTGCATCAGGCACACTGACCGACTCTGCATCAGGCCCACTGACCGACTCTGCATCAGGCACACTGACCGACTCTGCATCAGACCCACTGACCATCTCTACATCAGGCCCACTGACCATCTCTACATCAGGCCCACTGACCATCTCTACATCAGACCCACTAACCAACTCTGCATCAGACCCACTGACCAACTCTACATCAGGCCCACTGACCATCTCTGCATCAGACCCACTGACCATCTCTACATCAGGCCCACTGACCGACTCTGCATCAGGCACACTGACCATCTCTGCATCAGGCCCACTGACCATCTCTACATCAGGCACACTGACCATCTCTACATCAGGCCCACTGACCAACTCTACATCAGACCCACTGACCAGATCTGCATCAGGCACACTGACCGGCCCTGCATCAGGCCCACTGACCGACTCTGCATCAGGCCCACTGACCATCTCTGCATCAGGCCCACTGACCGACTCTGCATCGGGCCCACTGAACATCTCTGCATCGGGCCCACTGACCATCTCTACATCAGACCCACTGACCGACTCTGCATCAGGCCCACTGACCATCTCTACATCAGGCCCACTGACCATCTCTGCATCAGACCCACTGACCATCGCTGCATCAGGCCCACTGACCGACTCTGCATCAGGCACACTGACCATCTCTACATCAGACCCACTGACCATCTCTGCATCGGGCCCACTGACCATCTCTACATCAGACCCACTGACCATCTCTACATCAGACCCACTGACCATCTCTGCATCGGGCCCACTGACCATCTCTGCATCAGGCCCACTGACCGACTCTGCATCGGGCCCACTGACCATCTCTACATCAGACCCACTGACCATCTCTACATCAGACCCACTGACCATCTCTGCATCGGGCCCACTGACCATCTCTGCATCAGTCCCACTGACCGACTCTGCATCGGGCCCACTGACCATCTCTACATCAGGCCCACTGACCATCTCTACATCAGACCAACTAACCAACTCTGCATCAGACCCACTGACCGACTCTACATCAGGCCCACTGACCATCTCTACATCAGACCCACTGACCGGCTCTGCATCAGACCCACTGACCATCTCTACATCAGGCCCACTGACCGACTCTGCATCAGGCACACTGACCGACTCTGCATCAGACACACTGACCGACTCTGCATCAGGCACACTGACCGACTCTGCATCAGGCACACTGACCGACTCTGCATCGGGCCCACTGACCATCTCTACATCAGGCCCACTGACCATCTCTACATCAGGCACACTGACCGACTCTGCATCAGGCCCACTGACCGACTCTGCATCAGGCCCACTGACCGACTCTGCATCAGAACCACTGACCATCTCTGCATCAGGCCCACTGACCGACTCTGCATCGGGCCCACTGACCATCTCTGCATCAGGCCCACTGACCAACTCTACATCAGGCACACTGACCGACTCTGCATCAGGCACACTGACCGACTCTGCATCAGGCCCACTGACCGACTCTGCATCAGGCCCACTGACCATCTCTACATCAGGCACACTGACCGAATCTGCATCAGGCCCACTGACCAACTCTGCATCAGGCCCACTGACTGGCTCTGCATCAGGCACACTGACCGACTCTGCATCAGGCCCACTGACCATCTCTACATCAGGCCCACTGACCATCTCTGCATCAGACCCACTGACCATCTCTACATCAGGCCCACTGACCATCTGTGCATCAGGCCCATTGACCATCTCTACATCAGGCACACTGACCGGATCTGCATCAGACCCACTGACCAACTCTACATCAGACCCACTGACCATCTCTACATCAGGCACACTGACCATCTCTGCATCAGGCCCACTGACCGACTCTGCATCAGACCCACTGACCATCTCTACATCAGACCCACTGACCATCTCTACATCAGGCCCACTGACCATCTCTACATTAGGCCCACTGACCATCTCTGCATCAGACCTACTGACCAACTCTGCATCAGACCCACTGACCGGATCTGCATCAGACCCACTGACCATCTCTGCATCAGGCCCACTGACCATCTCTGCATCAGGCCCACTGACCATCTCTACATCAGACCCACTGACCGGATCTGCATCAGACCCACTGACCAACTCTACATCAGACCCACTGACCATCTCTGCATCAGGCCCACTGACCGACTCTGCATCAGACCCACTGACCATCTCTACATCAGACCCACTGACCATCTCTACATCAGGCCCACTGACCATCTCTACATCAGGCCCACTGACCATCTCTGCATCAGACCTACTGACCAACTCTGCATCAGACCCACTGACTGTATCTGCATCAGACCCACTGACCATCTCTGCATCAGGCCCACTGACCATCTCTACATCAGACCCACTGACCATCTCTACATCAGACCCACTGACCGGATCTGCATCAGACCCACTGACCATCTCTACATCAGACCCACTGACCATCTCTACATCAGACCCACTGACCGACTCTGCATCAGGCACACTGACCATCTCTATATCAGACCCACTGACCGACTCTGCATCAGGCCCACTGACCATCTCTACATCAGACCCACTGACCGACTCTGCATCAGGCCCACTGACCATCTCTATATCAGGCCCACTGACCGACTCTGCATCAGGCACACTGACCATCTCTACATCAGGCACACTGACCGAATCTGCATCAGGCCCACTGACCAACTCTGCATCAGGCCCACTGACTGGCTCTGCATCAGGCACACTGACCGACTCTGCATCAGGCCCACTGACCATCTCTACATCAGGCCCACTGACCATCTCTGCATCAGACCCACTGACCATCTCTACATCAGGCCCACTGACCATCTGTGCATCAGGCCCACTGACCATCTCTATATCAGGCACACTGACCGGTTCTGCATCAGACCCACTGACCAACTCTGCATCAGGCTGTGGCCGGAGAGCCCCAGCCACGAGGCAAATGGCCGCCTGCGGCACTGAAGGGGTTAACCCCTAGTGCCCGGCGCCATTTTTAAAGACAAAGGGGCGCTTGGCGCCAAATTTTAATTATGTTGGGCGCTAGGCGCCGTGATGTGTAAAATGTGTAAAAATGTATTTTTAAGTGTGCCGTGGTCCCGGACCTCTCCGGAGACCACGGCAGGGAGGACAGCCCCCCGGCGCGCTCAGCAGTGTGTGCGCGCCGGGGGAGAGGAGGCAGCCGCTGACCGCCGGAGTCCGGGAGCTCCGCTCCTGGCAGCGGTCAGTGTAGCCCCGGGCGCACTGGAGTGTGCGCGCCGGGGAGAAGGGTGAGCGCTGCGGCTGGGAGCTCGGCTCCCGCTGCAGTGCTCTCTGTGAGAGCCGCCGCTGGGGGCCGGGAGCTCTGCTCCCAGCGCCTCAGCCCAGCACAGGTGGCCAGCCGCAGCAGCCGGGACGGACGTCCCGGGCTGCTAGCCGGCGAGGGGGGTGCGCTGCAGCCCGGCTCCCCGCCGGACGCTGCAGCGAGGCCACAAGACAGGCGCCGCTCGTGGGGGACCGGGCTAGCCGGCTCCCTAGCGGCGTGGGCAAATTAGGCTGCCGAGCAGGATGGTGAAGCACTGGGGTCCGGGAGCTACGCTCCCGGCGCCTCAGCGCTGAAACAAGCCAGGGTCCCGGCGGCCGGGACAAGTGTCCCGGGCCGCCGGACTTCGGTACAGGGGGGTGCGCCGCTGCGTGCGGCGAGGCCACTGGTTAGTGCCACACTGGGGGGACAGGGAGAGCCAGCTCCCTGGAACCCCAGAGGCAGGAAAGCAGGCTGGAGGATGGGGGAAGCCAGCCCCATACCTCCAGCACTGAGAGGGAGAGCCCTAGCAGCCAGGCTGCAGGGCTAGGGAAGGCACTGCAGTGCCTGAGTATGTAGAGTCTGTGCAGGGCACAGGCTCAGTGTATATTTACAGGGAAATGTACAGTGTGATTTAAATGTAATGTATTTAAAGATAAAGTGCACTTACTTGATTGTGTGTCCCAGGAGGGGGGAATCCATAGCTGTGCAGGCTGATGGATTCTCCCAGACCTTTTCCCCAAAAACGGAATGTTTTCCCATCCAGCCTCACATTTCCAAGAGGTACAGGGAGAAAGAGAAGCAGCTTAGCTATGAAACAAGCTGAGTGGTTTCTTGGAGCTCCATGGAGATCAGCCGTAGTGCCAAGAAACCTGGGCCGGGGAGCCAGGCTGCCCAGCTCTGGAGCCCAAATCCAGGCTACAGGCAGTGAGAGTGGTCCCGGGCAGGTTTCTGGAAGTCAGTTTAGGAGGGAAAAACTTCCCCCCAGCCAGACTGAACGGCCCCGTGGGAGTATCCTGAATCTCCAAGTTAGGAGGGTCAAAGGAGACCGACCACTCTCCACTGTCCATAGGGAACAATGTAAAGGTGTGCATGAGACCAGAGCATGCACAGCTCATGGGTAAACATTGATTGGTTGTACACCACAGGGTGGGCTTACCCCCTGTGGTAAGGGGTCTTGGAGAGGGATAAAAGGAGGGCAGTTGGCCCATAGGAGTGTGTAATTGTAACATCTTCTTCTGCTGAAAACATCTTGATTGTATGCTGTTGCCCCTAGCAATAGGGAGGAGCCTTTTTAAAGGTTATTTGAGCAATAAACACCTTTGCCTCAAGAAGACTGCTTCATCTTGTGACCTACAGGGTTAGGCCAAACCTAGCCCCGTTCTCCGGCTGTCCAGGGAAGCACCTGACGTCTCCAAGCTCCGCCTTCCGCCAGCTACCGGTAGAGGCCTAGCAAGTGGCTAGTGGGGATTCGTCCGCACCACACAGCTGTGGTAAGTCAGTGCGTCGGCACATACAGAGCAGAACCGTGGTTCCAAACGCCACGGCAGGTTAGGAGTTTGGTGGTGGCAGCAAGAACCCGCCCACAGCGCAGTGGGTGGAGTCAGTAACAGGCGGTTACTGACGGTAAGCGGGAATCCCCTATGTGGTCAGGCCTCGTGCGGCTTGACCTTCCAATCTGTGCGCAGTCAACGGGACGCGAAAGCGGCGAGTGCTTCCGTACGGTACCGTCCTGTCACACAGGCCCACTGACCGGATCTGCATCAGGCCCACTGACCATCTCTGCATCAGGCCCACTGACCAACTCTGCATCAGGCCCACTGACCAACTCTGCATCTGGCCCACTGACCATCTCTACATCAGACCCACTGACCATCTCTACATCAGGCCCACTGACCGACTCTACATCAGGCCCACTGACCATCTCTGCATCAGACCCACTGACCATCTCTACATCAGGACCACTGACTATCTCTGCATCAGGCCCACTGACCAGCTCTGCATCAGGCCCACTGACCGACTCTGCATTAGACCCACTGACCATCTCTGCATCAGGCCCACTGACCGGATCTGCATCAGGCCCACTGACCATCTCTGCATCAGGCCCACTGACCAACTCTGCATCAGGCCCACTGACCAACTCTGCATCAGGCCCACTGACCATCTATACATCAGACCCACTGACCATCTCTACATCAGACCCACTGACCATCTCTACATCAGACCCACTGACCGACTCTGCATCAGGCCCACTGACCATCTCTGCATCAGACCCACTGACCATCTCTGCATCAGACCCACTGACCATCTCTGCATCAGACCCACTGACCGGCTCTGCATCGGGCCCACTGACCGGCTCTGCATCGGGCCCACTGAACGATTCTGCATCAGACCCACTGACCATCTCTGCATCAGACCCACTGACCATCTCTGCATCAGACCCACTGACCATCTCTACATCAGACCCACTGACCGGCTCTGCATCAGGCCCACTGAACGATTCTGCATCAGGCCCACTGACCATCTCTGCATCAGGCCCACTGACCGACTCTGCATCAGACCCACTGGCCGGCTCTACATCAGGCCCACTGACCGACTCTACATCAGACCGACTGACCGGATCTGCATCAGACCCACTGACCATCTCTACATCAGACCCACTGACCGGATCAGCATCAGACCCACTGACCATCTCTGCATCAGACCCACTGACCATCTCTACATCAGACCCACTGACCGGCTCTGCATCAGGCCCACTGAACGATTCTGCATCAGGCCCAATGACCATCTCTGCATCAGGCCCACTGACCGACTCTGCATCAGACCCACTGGCCGGCTCTACATCAGGCCCACTGACCGACTCTACATCAGACCCACTGACCGGATCTGCATCAGACCCACTGAGCATCTCTACATCAGACCCACTGACCGGATCTGCATCAGACCCACTGACCATCTCTACATCAGACCCACTCACCTACTCTGCATCAGGACCACTGACCATCTCTACATCAGGCCGACTGACCATCTCTACATCAGACCCACTGACCGACTCTGCATCAGGCCCACTGACCATCTCTGCATCAGGCCCACTGACCATCTCTGCATCAGGCCCACTGACCATCTCTGCATCAGGCCCACTGACCATCTCTGCATCAGGCCCACTGACCATCTCTGCATCAGGCCCACTGACCATCTCTGCATCAGACCCACTGACCATCTCTACATCAGACCCACTGACCATCTCTACATCAGGCCCACTGATCGACTCTGCATCAGGCCCACTGACCGACTCTGCATCAGGCCCACTGACCATCTCTGCATCAGACCCACTGACCATCTCTACATCAGGCCCACTGACCATCTCTGCATCAGACCCACTGACCATCTCTGCATCAGACCCACTGACCATCTCTGCATCAGACCCACTGACCATCTCTACATCAGACCCACTGACCATCTCTACATCAGGCCCACTGATCGACTCTGCATCAGGCCCACTGACCGACTCTGCATCAGGCCCACTGACCATCTCTGCATCAGACCCACTGACCATCTCTGCATCAGGCCCACTGACCATCTCTGCATCAGACCCACTGACCATCTCTGCATCAGACCCACTGACCATCTCTACATCAGACCCACTGACCATCTCTACATCAGGCCCACTGATCGACTCTGCATCAGGCCCACTGACCGACTCTGCATCAGGCCCACTGACCATCTCTGCATCAGACCCACTGACCATCTCTACATCAGGCCCACTGACCATCTCTGCATCAGACCCACTGACCATCTCTGCATCAGACCCACTGACCATCTCTGCATCAGACCCACTGACCATCTCTACATCAGACCCACTGACCATCTCTACATCAGGCCCACTGATCGACTCTGCATCAGGCCCACTGACCGACTCTGCATCAGGCCCACTGACCATCTCTGCATCAGACCCACTGACCATCTCTACATCAGGCCCACTGACCATCTCTACATCAGGCCCACTGACCATCTCTGCATCAGGCCCACTGACCGGCTCTGCATCAGGCGCACTGACCGACTCTGCATCAGGCCCACTGACCATCTCTGCATCAGGCCCACTGACCGGATCTGCATCAGGCCCACTGACCATCTCTGCATCAGGCCCACTGACCAACTCTGCATCAGGCCCACTGACCATCTCTACATCAGACCCACTGACCATCTCTACATCAGACCCACTGACCATCTCTACATCAGACGCACTGACCGACTCTGCATCAGGCCCACTTACCATCTCTGCATCAGACCCACTGACCATCTCTGCATCAGACCCACTGACCTTCTCTGCATCAGACCCACTGACCATCTCTACATCAGACACACTGACCGGCTCTGCATCAGGCCCACTGAACGATTCTGCATCAGGCCCACTGACCATCTCTGCATCAGGCCCACTGACCGACTCTGCATCAGACCCACTGGCCGGCTCTAAATCAGGCCCACTGACCGACTCTACATCAGACCCACTGACCGGATCTGCATCAGACCCACTGACCATCTCTACATCAGACCCACTGACCGGATCTGCATCAGACCCACTGACCATCTCTACATCAGACCCACTCACCTACTCTGCATCAGGCCCACTGACCATCTCTGCATCAGACCCACTGACCTTCTCTACATCAGGCCGACTGACCATCTCTACATCAGACCCACTGACCGACTCTGCATCAGGCCCACTGACCATCTCTGCATCAGGCCCACTGACCATCTCTGCATCAGGCCCACTGACCATCTCTACATCAGGCCCACTGACCATCTCTGCATCAGGCCCACTGACCATCTCTGCATCAGACCCACTGAACATCTCTGCATCAGACCCACTGACCATCTCTACATCAGACCCACTGACCATCTCTACATCAGGCCCACTGATCATCTCTGCATCAGGCCCACTGACCGACTCTGCATCAGGCCCACTGACCGACTCTGCATCAGGCCCACTTACCGACTCTGCATCAGGCCCACTGACCGGATCTGCATCAGACCCACTGACCGACTCTGCATCAGGCCCACTGACCGACTCTGCATCAGGCCCACTGACCGACTCTGCATCAGGCCCACTGACCGACTCTGCATCAGGCCCACTGACCGACTCTGCATCAGGCCCACTGACCGGATCTGCATCAGGCCCACTGACCATCTCTGCATCAGACCCACTGACCATCTCTGCATTAGACCCACTGACCGACGCTGCATCAGACCCACTGACCATCTCTACATCAGACCCACTGACCATCTCTACATCAGACCTACTGACCATCTCTGCATCAGGCCCACTGACCATCTCTACATCAGGCCCACTGATCATCTCTGCATCAGGCCCACTGACCGACTCTGCATCAGGCCCACTGACCGACTCTGCATCAGGCCCACTGACCGGATCTGCATAAGGCCCACTGACCATTTCTGCATCAGACCCACTGACCGACGCTGCATCAGACCCACTGACCATCTCTGCATCAGACCTACTTACCAACTCTGCATCAGACCCACTGACCGGATCTGCATCAGACCCACTGACCATCTCTGCATCAGGCCCACTGACCATCTCTACATCAGACCCACTGACCGGATCTGCATCAGACCCACTGACCATCTCTACATCAGACCCACTGACCATCTCTACATCAGACCCACTGACCATCTCTACATCAGGCCCACTAATCATCTCTGCATCAGGCCCACTGACCGGCTCAGCATCAGGCCCACTTACCGACTCTGCATCAGGCCCACTGACCGGATCTGCATCAGGCCCACTGACCATTTCTGCATCAGACCCACTGATCGACTCTGCATCAGGCCCACTGACCGACTCTGCATCAGGCCCACTGACCGACTCTGCATCAGGCCCACTGACCGGATCTGCATCAGGCCCACTGACCAACTCTGCATCAGGCCCACTGACCATCTCTGCATCAGACCCACTGACCATCTCTGCATTAGACCCACTGACCGACGCTGCATCAGACCCACTGACCATCTCTACATCAGACCCACTGACCATCTCTACATCAGACCTACTGACCATCTCTGCATCAGGCCCACTGACCATCTCTACATCAGGCCCACTGATCATCTCTGCATCAGGCCCACTGACCGACTCTGCATCAGGCCCACTGACCGACTCTGCATCAGGCCCACTGACCGGATCTGCATAAGGCCCACTGACCATTTCTGCATCAGACCCACTGACCGACGCTGCATCAGACCCACTGACCATCTCTGCATCAGACCTACTGACCAACTCTGCATCAGACCCACTGACCGGATCTGCATCAGACCCACTGACCATCTCTGCATCAGGCCCACTGACCATCTCTACATCAGACCCACTGACCGGATCTGCATCAGACCCACTGACCATCTCTACATCAGACCCACTGACCATCTCTACATCAGACCCACTGACCGACTCTGCATCAGGCCCACTGACCATCTCTACATCAGACCCACTGACCGACTCTGCATCAGGCCCACTGACCATCTCTACATCAGACCCACTGACCGACTCTGCATCAGGCTCACTGACCCTCTCTACATCAGGCCCACTGACCGACTCTGCATCAGGCCCACTGACCATCTCTACATCAGACCCACTGACCATCTCTGCATCAGGCCCACTGACCGTCTCTGCATCAGACCCACTGACCGACTCTGCATCAGGCCCACTGACCATCTCTGCATCAGACCCACTGACCATCTCTACATCAGGCCCACTGACCGACTCTGCATCAGACCCACTGACCGGCTCTGCATTAGACCCACTCACCATCTCTACATCAGACCCACTGACCATCTCTACCTCAGACCCACTGACCGGATCTGCATCAGACCCACTGACCATCTCTACATCAGGCCCACTGACCGACTCTACATCAGGCCCACTGACCATCTCTGCATCAGACCCACTGACCATCTCTACATCAGGCCCACTGACCATCTCTGCATCAGGCCCACTGACCGGCTCTGCATCAGGCGCACTGACCGGCTCTGCATCAGGCGCACTGACCGGCTCTGCATCAGACCCACTCACCATCTCTACATCAGACCCACTCACCATCTCTACATCAGACCCACTGACCGGATCTGCATCAGACCCACTGACCATCTCTACATCAGGCCCACTGATCGACTCTGCATCAGGCCCACTGACCGACTCTGCATCAGGCCCACTGACCATCTCTGCATCAGACCCACTGACCATCTCTGCATCAGGCCCACTGACCATCTCTGCATCAGACCCACTGACCATCTCTGCATCAGACCCACTGACCATCTCTACATCAGACCCACTGACCATCTCTACATCAGGCCCACTGATCGACTCTGCATCAGGCCCACTGACCGACTCTGCATCAGGCCCACTGACCATCTCTGCATCAGACCCACTGACCATCTCTACATCAGGCCCACTGACCATCTCTGCATCAGACCCACTGACCATCTCTGCATCAGACCCACTGACCATCTCTGCATCAGACCCACTGACCATCTCTACATCAGACCCACTGACCATCTCTACATCAGGCCCACTGATCGACTCTGCATCAGGCCCACTGACCGACTCTGCATCAGGCCCACTGACCATCTCTGCATCAGACCCACTGACCATCTCTACATCAGGCCCACTGACCATCTCTACATCAGGCCCACTGACCATCTCTGCATCAGGCCCACTGACCGGCTCTGCATCAGGCGCACTGACCGACTCTGCATCAGGCCCACTGACCATCTCTGCATCAGGCCCACTGACCGGATCTGCATCAGGCCCACTGACCATCTCTGCATCAGGCCCACTGACCAACTCTGCATCAGGCCCACTGACCATCTCTACATCAGACGCACTGACCGACTCTGCATCAGGCCCACTTACCATCTCTGCATCAGACCCACTGACCATCTCTGCATCAGACCCACTGACCTTCTCTGCATCAGACCCACTGACCATCTCTACATCAGACACACTGACCGGCTCTGCATCAGGCCCACTGAACGATTCTGCATCAGGCCCACTGACCATCTCTGCATCAGGCCCACTGACCGACTCTGCATCAGACCCACTGGCCGGCTCTAAATCAGGCCCACTGACCGACTCTACATCAGACCCACTGACCGGATCTGCATCAGACCCACTGACCATCTCTACATCAGACCCACTGACCGGATCTGCATCAGACCCACTGACCATCTCTACATCAGACCCACTCACCTACTCTGCATCAGGCCCACTGACCATCTCTGCATCAGACCCACTGACCTTCTCTACATCAGGCCGACTGACCATCTCTACATCAGACCCACTGACCGACTCTGCATCAGGCCCACTGACCATCTCTGCATCAGGCCCACTGACGATCTCTGCATCAGGCCCACTGACCATCTCTACATCAGGCCCACTGACCATCTCTGCATCAGGCCCACTGACCATCTCTGCATCAGACCCACTGAACATCTCTGCATCAGACCCACTGACCATCTCTACATCAGACCCACTGACCATCTCTACATCAGGCCCACTGATCATCTCTGCATCAGGCCCACTGACCGACTCTGCATCAGGCCCACTGACCGACTCTGCATCAGGCCCACTTACCGACTCTGCATCAGGCCCACTGACCGGATCTGCATCAGGCCCACTGACCATTTCTGCATCAGACCCACTGACCGACTCTGCATCAGGCCCACTGACCGACTCTGCATCAGGCCCACTGACCGACTCTGCATCAGGCCCACTGACCGGATCTGCATCAGGCCCACTGACCATCTCTGCATCAGACCCACTGACCATCTCTGCATTAGACCCACTGACCGACGCTGCATCAGACCCACTGACCATCTCTACATCAGACCCACTGACCATCTCTACATCAGACCTACTGACCATCTCTGCATCAGGCCCACTGACCATCTCTACATCAGGCCCACTGATCATCTCTGCATCAGGCCCACTGACCGACTCTGCATCAGGCCCACTGACCGACTCTGCATCAGGCCCACTGACCGGATCTGCATAAGGCCCACTGACCATTTCTGCATCAGACCCACTGACCGACGCTGCATCAGACCCACTGACCATCTCTGCATCAGGCCCACTGACCATCTCTACATCAGACCCACTGACCGGATCTGCATCAGACCCACTGACCATCTCTACATCAGACCCACTGACCATCTCTACATCAGACCCACTGACCATCTCTACATCAGGCCCACTAATCATCTCTGCATCAGGCCCACTGACCGGCTCAGCATCAGGCCCACTTACCGACTCTGCATCAGGCCCACTGACCGGATCTGCATCAGGCCCACTGACCATTTCTGCATCAGACCCACTGATCGACTCTGCATCAGGCCCACTGACCGACTCTGCATCAGGCCCACTGACCGACTCTGCATCAGGCCCACTGACCGGATCTGCATCAGGCCCACTGACCAACTCTGCATCAGGCCCACTGACCATCTCTGCATCAGACCCACTGACCATCTCTGCATTAGACCCACTGACCGACGCTGCATCAGACCCACTGACCATCTCTACATCAGACCCACTGACCATCTCTACATCAGACCTACTGACCATCTCTGCATCAGGCCCACTGACCATCTCTACATCAGGCCCACTGATCATCTCTGCATCAGGCCCACTGACCGACTCTGCATCAGGCCCACTGACCGACTCTGCATCAGGCCCACTGACCGGATCTGCATAAGGCCCACTGACCATTTCTGCATCAGACCCACTGACCGACGCTGCATCAGACCCACTGACCATCTCTGCATCAGACCTACTGACCAACTCTGCATCAGACCCACTGACCGGATCTGCATCAGACCCACTGACCATCTCTGCATCAGGCCCACTGACCATCTCTACATCAGACCCACTGACCGGATCTGCATCAGACCCACTGACCATCTCTACATCAGACCCACTGACCATCTCTACATCAGACCCACTGACCGACTCTGCATCAGGCCCACTGACCATCTCTACATCAGACCCACTGACCGACTCTGCATCAGGCCCACTGACCATCTCTACATCAGACCCACTGACCGACTCTGCATCAGGCCCACTGACCCTCTCTACATCAGGCCCACTGACCGACTCTGCATCAGGCCCACTGACCATCTCTACATCAGACCCACTGACCATCTCTGCATCAGGCCCACTGACCGTCTCTGCATCAGACCCACTGACCGACTCTGCATCAGGCCCACTGACCATCTCTGCATCAGACCCACTGACCATCTCTACATCAGGCCCACTGACCGACTCTGCATCAGACCCACTGACCGGCTCTGCATTAGACCCACTCACCATCTCTACATCAGACCCACTGACCATCTCTACCTCAGACCCACTGACCGGATCTGCATCAGACCCACTGACCATCTCTACATCAGGCCCACTGACCGACTCTACATCAGGCCCACTGACCATCTCTGCATCAGACCCACTGACCATCTCTACATCAGGCCCACTGACCATCTCTGCATCAGGCCCACTGACCGGCTCTGCATCAGGCGCACTGACCGGCTCTGCATCAGGCGCACTGACCGGCTCTGCATCAGACCCACTCACCATCTCTACATCAGACCCACTCACCATCTCTACATCAGACCCACTGACCGGATCTGCATCAGACCCACTGACCATCTCTACATCAGGCCCACTGACCGACTCTACATCAGGCCCACTGACCATCTCTGCATCAGACCCACTGACCATCTCTACATCAGGCCCACTGACCGACTCTGCATCAGGCCCACTGACCGGATCTGCATAAGGCCCACTGACCATTTCTGCATCAGACCCACTGACCGACGCTGCATCAGACCCACTGACCATCTCTACATCAGACCCACTGACCGGATCTGCATCAGACCCACTGACCATCTCTACATCAGGCCCACTGACCGACTCTACATCAGGCCCACTGACCATCTCTGCATCAGACCCACTGACCATCTCTACATCAGGCCCACTGACCATCTCTGCATCAGGCCCACTGACCGGCTCTGTATCAGGCGCACTGACCGGCTCTGCATCAGGCGCACTTACCGACTCTGCATCAGGCGCACTGACCGACTCTGCATCAGGCCCACTGACCGACTCTGCATTAGACCCACTGACCATCTCTGCATCAGGCCCACTGACCGGATCTGCATCAGGCCCACTGACCATCTCTGCATCAGGCCCACTGACCAACTCTGCATCAGGCCCACTGACCATCTCTACATCAGACCCACTGACCATCTCTACATCAGACCCACTGACCATTTCTGCATCAGACCCACTGACAGACTCTGCATCAGGCCCACTGAACGACTCTGCATCAGGCCCACTGACCATCTCTGCATCAGACCCACTGACCATCTCTGCATCAGACCCACTGACCATCTCTGCATCAGACCCACTGACCATCTCTACATCAGACTCACTGACCGGCTCTGCATCAGGCCCACTGAACGATTCTGCATCAGGCCCACTGACCATCTCTGCATCAGGCCCACTGACCGACTCTGCATCAGACCCACTGGCCGGCTCTACATCAGGCCCACTGACCGACTCTACATCAGACCGACTGACCGGATCTGCATCAGACCAACTGACCATCTCTACATCAGACCCACTGACCGGATCTGCATCAGACCCACTGACCATCTCTGCATCAGACCCACTGACCATCTCTACATCAGACCCACTGACCGGCTCTGCATCAGGCCCACTGAACGATTCTGCATCAGGCCCAATGACCATCTCTGCATCAGACCCACTGGCCGGCTCTACATCAGGCCCACTGACCGACTCTACATCAGACCCACTGACCGGATCTGCATCAGACCCACTGAGCATCTCTACATCAGACCCACTGACCGGATCTGCATCAGACCCACTGACCATCTCTACATCAGACCCACTCACCTACTCTGCATCAGGACCACTGACCATCTCTACATCAGACCCACTGACCATCTCTACATCAGGCCGACTGACCATCTCTACATCAGACCCACTGACCGACTCTGCATCAGGCCCACTGACCATCTCTGCATCAGGCCCACTGACCATCTCTGCATCAGGCCCACTGACCATCTCTGCATCAGGCCCACTGACCATCTCTGCATCAGACCCACTGACCATCTCTGCATCAGACCCACTGACCATCTCTACATCAGACCCACTGACCATCTCTACATCAGGCCCACTGATCGACTCTGCATCAGGCCCACTGACCGACTCTGCATCAGGCCCACTGACCATCTCTGCATCAGACCCACTGACCATCTCTACATCAGGCCGACTGACCATCTCTGCATCAGACCCACTGACCATCTCTGCATCAGACCCACTGACCATCTCTGCATCAGACCCACTGACCATCTCTGCATCAGACCCACTGACCATCTCTACATCAGACCCACTGACCATCTCTACATCAGGCCCACTGATCGACTCTGCATCAGGCCCACTGACCGACTCTGCATCAGGCCCACTGACCATCTCTGCATCAGACCCACTGACCATCTCTGCATCAGACCCACTGACCATCTCTGCATCAGGCCCACTGACCATCTCTACATCAGGCCCACTGACCATCTCTGCATCAGGCCCACTGACCGGCTCTGCATCAGGCGCACTGACCGACTCTGCATCAGGCCCACTGACCATCTCTGCATCAGGCCCTCTGACCGGATCTGCATCAGGCCCACTGACCATCTCTGCATCAGGCCCACTGACCAACTCTGCATCAGGCCCACTGACCATCTCTACATCAGACCCACTGACCATCTCTACATCAGACCCACTGACCATCTCTACATCAGACGCACTGACCGACTATGCATCAGGCCCACTGACCATCTCTGCATCAGACCCACTGACCATCTCTGCATCAGACCCACTGACCATCTCTGCATCAGACCCACTGACCATCTCTACATCAGACCCACTGACCGGCTCTGCATCAGGCCCACTGAACGATTCTGCATCAGGCCCACTGACCATCTCTGCATCAGGCCCACTGACCGACTCTGCATCAGACCCACTGGCCGGCTCTAAATCAGGCCCACTGACCGACTCTACATCAGACCCACTGACCGGATCTGCATCAGACCCACTGACCATCTCTACATCAGACCCACTGACCGGATCTGCATCAGACCCACTGACCATCTCTACATCAGACCCACTCACCTACTCTGCATCAGGCCCACTGACCATCTCTACATCAGACCCACTGACCATCTCTACATCAGGCCGACTGACCATCTCTACATCAGACCCACTGACCGACTCTGCATCAGGCCCACTGACCATCTCTGCATCAGGCCCACTGACCATCTCTGCATCAGGCCCACTGACCATCTCTACATCAGGCCCACTGACCATCTCTGCATCAGGCCCACTGACCATCTCTGCATCAGACCCACTGACCATCTTTGCATCAGACCCACTGACCATCTCTACATCAGACCCACTGACCATCTCTACATCAGGCCCACTGATCATCTCTGCATCAGGCCCACTGACCGACTCTGCATCAGGCCCACTTACCGACTCTGCATCAGGCCCACTGACCGGATCTGCATCAGGCCCACTGACCATTTCTGCATCAGACCCACTGACCGACTCTGCATCAGGCCCACTGACCGACTCTGCATCAGGCCCACTGACCGACTCTGCATCAGGCCCACTGACCGGATCTGCATCAGGCCCACTGACCAACTCTGCATCAGGCCCACTGACCATCTCTGCATCAGACCCACTGACCATCTCTGCATTAGACCCACTGACCGACGCTGCAGCAGACCCACTGACCATCTCTACATCAGACCCACTGACCATCTCTACATCAGACCTACTGACCATCTCTGCATCAGGCCCACTGACCATCTCTACATCAGGCCCACTGATCATCTCTGCATCAGGCCCACTGACCGACTCTGCATCAGGCCCACTGACCGACTCTGCATCAGGCCCACTGACCGGATCTGCATAAGGCCCACTGACCATTTCTGCATCAGACCCACTGACCGACGCTGCATCAGACCCACTGACCATCTCTGCATCAGACCTACTGACCAACTCTGCATCAGACCCACTGACCGGATCTGCATCAGACCCACTGACCATCTCTGCATCAGGCCCACTGACCATCTCTACATCAGACCCACTGACCGGATCTGCATCAGACCCACTGACCATCTCTACATCAGACCCACTGACCATCTCTACATCAGACCCACTGACCGACTCTGCATCAGGCCCACTGACCATCTCTACATCAGACCCACTGACCGACTCTGCATCAGGCCCACTGACCATCTCTACATCAGACCCACTGACCGACTCTGCATCAGGCCCACTGACCCTCTCTACATCAGGCCCACTGACCGACTCTGCATCAGGCCCACTGACCATCTCTACATCAGACCCACTGACCATCTCTGCATCAGGCCCACTGACCGTCTCTGCATCAGACCCACTGACCGACTCTGCATCAGGCCCACTGACCATCTCTGCATCAGACCCACTGACCATCTCTACATCAGGCCCACTGACCGACTCTGCATCAGACCCACTGACAGGCTCTGCATTAGACCCACTCACCATCTCTACATCAGACCCACTGACCATCTCTACATCAGACCCACTGACCGGATCTGCATCAGACCCACTGACCATCTCTACATCAGGCCCACTGACCGACTCTACATCAGGCCCACTGACCATCTCTGCATCAGACCCACTGACCATCTCTACATCAGGCCCACTGACCATCTCTGCATCAGGCCCACTGACCGGCTCTGCATCAGGCGCACTGACCTGCTCTGCATCAGGCGCACTGACCGGCTCTGCATCAGACCCACTCACCATCTCTACATCAGACCCACTCACCATCTCTACATCAGACCCACTGACCGGATCTGCATCAGACCCACTGACCATCTCTACATCAGGCCCACTGACCGACTCTACATCAGGCCCACTGACCATCTCTGCATCAGACCCACTGACCATCTCTACATCAGGCCCACTGACCGACTCTGCATCAGGCCCACTGACCGGATCTGCATAAGGCCCACTGACCATTTCTGCATCAGACCCACTGACCGACGCTGCATCAGACCCACTGACCATCTCTACATCAGACCCACTGACCGGATCTGCATCAGACCCACTGACCATCTCTACATCAGGCCCACTGACCGACTCTACATCAGGCCCACTGACCATCTCTGCATCAGGCCCACTGACCGGCTCTGTATCAGGCGCACTGACCGGCTCTGCATCAGGCGCACTGACCGACTCTGCATCAGGCCCACTGACCGACTCTGCATTAGACCCACTGACCATCTCTGCATCAGGCCCACTGACCGGATCTGCATCAGGCCCACTGACCATCTCTGCATCAGGCCCACTGACCAACTCTGCATCAGGCCCACTGACCATCTCTACATCAGACCCACTGACCATCTCTACATCAGACCCAATGACCATTTCTGCATCAGACCCACTGACAGACTCTGCATCAGGCCCACTGACCGGATCTGCATCAGGCCCACTGACCGGATCTGCATCAGGCCCACTGACCGGATCTGCATCAGGCCCACTGACCAACTCTGCATCAGGCCCACTGACCATCTCTGCATCAGACCCACTGACAATCTCTGCATCAGACCCACTGACCGACGCTGCATCAGACCCACTGACCATCTCTACATCAGACCTACTGACCATCTCTGCATCAGGCCCACTGACCATCTCTACATCAGGCCCACTGATCATCTCTGCATCAGGCCCACTGACCGACTCTGCATCAGGCCCACTGACCGACTCTGCATCAGGCCCACTGACCGGATCTGCATAAGGCCCACTGACCATTTCTGCATCAGACCCACTGACCGACGCTGCATCAGACCCACTGACCATCTCTACATCAGACCCACTGACCATCTCTGCATCAGACCCACTGACCGACGCTGCATCAGACCCACTGACCATCTCTACATCAGACCTACTGACCATCTCTGCATCAGGCCCACTGACCATCTCTACATCAGGCCCACTGATCATCTCTGCATCAGGCCCACTGACCGACTCTGCATCAGGCCCACTGACCGACTCTGCATCAGGCCCACTGACCGGATCTGCATAAGGCCCACTGACCATTTCTGCATCAGACCCACTGACCGACGCTGCATCAGACCCACTGACCATCTCTACATCAGACCCACTGACCGTCTCTGCATCAGACCCACTGACCGACGCTGCATCAGACCCACTGACCATCTCTACATCAGACCCACTGACCATCTCTACATCAGACCCACTGACCATCTCTGCATCAGGCCCACTGACCATCTCTGCATCAGGCCCACTGATCATCTCTGCATCAGGCCCACTGACCGACTCTGCATCAGGCCCACTGACCGACTCTGCATCAGTCCCACTGACCATCTCTACATCAGACCCACTGACCATCTCTACATCAGACCCACTGACTGACTCTGCATCAGGCACACTGACCATCTCTACATCAGACCCACTGACCGACTCTGCATCAGTCCCACTGACCATCTCTACATCAGACCCACTGACCGACTCTGCATCAGGCCCACTGACCAACTCTGCATCAGGCCCACTGACCGACTCTGCATCAGGCCCACTGACCATCTCTACATCAGACCCACTGACCGGATCTGCATCAGACCCACTGACCATCTCTACATCAGACCCACTGACTATCTCTACATCAGACCCACTGACCGACTCTGCATCAGGCACACTGACCATCTCTACATCAGACCCACTGACCGACTCTGCATCAGGCCCACTGACCATCTCTACATCAGACCCACTGACCATCTCTACATCAGACCCACTGACTGACTCTGCATCAGGCACACTGACCATCTCTACATCAGACCCACTGACCGACTCTGCATCAGTCCCACTGACCATCTCTACATCAGACCCACTGACCGACTCTGCATCAGGCCCACTGACCAACTCTGCATCAGGCCCACTGACCGACTCTGCATCAGGCCCACTGACCATCTCTACATCAGACCCACTGACCGGATCTGCATCAGACCCACTGACCATCTCTACATCAGACCCACTGACTATCTCTACATCAGACCCACTGACCGACTCTGCATCAGGCACACTGACCATCTCTACATCAGACCCACTGACCGACTCTGCATCAGGCCCACTGACCATCTCTACATCAGACCCACTGACCATCTCTACATCAGACCTACTGACCATCTCTGCATCAGGCCCACTGACCATCTCTACATCAGACCCACTGATCGACTCTGCATCAGGCCCACTGACCGACTCTGCATCAGGCCCACTGACCGACTCTGCATCAGGCCCACTGACCGGATCTGCATAAGGCCCACTGACCATTTCTGCATCAGACCCACTTACCGACGCTGCATCAGACCCACTGACCATCTCTGCATCAGACCTACTGACCAACTCTGCATCAGACCCACTGACCGGATCTGCATCAGACCCACTGACCATCTCTGCATCAGGCCCACTGACCATCTCTACATCAGACCCACTGACCGGATCTGCATCAGACCCACTGACCATCTCTACATCAGACCCACTGACTATCTCTACATCAGACCCACTGACCGACTCTGCATCAGGCACACTGACCATCTCTACATCAGACCCACTGACCGACTCTGCATCAGGCCCACTGACCATCTCTACATCAGACCCACTGACCGACTCTGCATCAGGCCCACTGACCTCTCTACATCAGGCCCACTGACCGACTCTGCATCAGGCCCACTGACCATCTCTACATCAGACCCACTGACCATCTCTGCATCAGGCCCACTGACCGTCTCTGCATCAGACCCACTGACCGACTGTGCATCAGGCCCACTGACCATCTCTGCATCAGACCCACTGACCATCTCTACATCAGGCCCACTGACCGACTCTGCATCAGACCCACTGACCGGCTCTGCATCAGACCCACTCACCATCTCTACATCAGACCCACTGACCATCTCTACATCAGACCCACTGACCGGATCTGCATCAGACCCACTGACCATCTCTGCATCAATCCCACTGACCATCTCTACATCAGGCCCACTGACCATCTCTGCATCAGGCCCACTGACCGGCTCTGTATCAGGCCCACTGACCGGCTCTGCATCAGGCCCACTGACCGGATCTGCATCAGGCCCACTGACCATCTCTGCATCAGGCCCACTGACCAACTCTGCATCAGGCCCACTGACCATCTCTACATCAGACCCACTGACCATCTCTACATCAGACCCACTGACCATTTCTGCATCAGACCCACTGACCGACTCTGCATCAGGCCCACTGACCGACTCGGCATCAGGCCCACTGACCGACTCTGCATCAGGCCCATTGACCGGATCTGCATCAGGCCCACTGACCAACTCTGCATCAGGCCCACTGACCATCTCTGCATCAGACCCACTGACAATCTCTGCATCATACCCACTGACCGACGCTGCATCAGACCCACTGACCATCTCTACATCAGACCTACTGACCATCTCTGCATCAGGCCCACTGACCATCTCTACATCAGGCCCACTGATCATCTCTGCATCAGGCCCAGTGACCGACTCTGCATCAGGCCCACTGACCGACTCTGCATCAGGCCCACTGACCGGATCTGCATAAGGCCCACTGACCATTTCTGCATCAGACCCACTGACCGACGCTGCATCAGACCCACTGACCATCTCTACATCAGACCCACTGACCATCTCTGCATCAGACCCACTGACCGACGCTGCATCAGACCCACTGACCATCTCTACATCAGACCCACTGACCATCTCTACATCAGACCCACTGACCATCTCTGCATCAGGCCCACTGACCATCTCTACATCAGGCCCACTGATTATCTCTGCATCAGGCCCACTGAACGACTCTGCATCAGGCCCACTGACCGACTCTGCATCAGGCCCACTGACCGACTCTGCATCAGGCCCACTCACCATTTCTGCATCAGACCCACTGACCGACTCTGCATCAGGCCCACTGACCGACTCTGCATCAGGCCCACTGACCAGATCTGCATCAGGCCCACTGACCATTTCTGCATCAGACCCACTGACCATCTCTGCATCAGGCCCACTGACCAACTCTGCATCAGGCCCACTGACCGACTCTGCATCAGGCCCACTGACCGGCTCTGCATCAGGCCCACTGACCGATTCTGCATCAGGCCCACTGACCATCTCTGCATCAGGCCCACTGACCGGCTCTACATCAGGCCCACTGACCGACTGTACATCAGACCCACTGACCGGATCTGCACTCAGCCCACTGACCATCTCTACATCAGGCCCACTGACCATCTCTACATCAGACCCACTGACCATCTCTACATCAGACCCACTGACCGACTCTGCATCAGGCCCACTGACCATCTCTGCATCAGACCCACTGACCATCTCTGCATCAGACCCACTGACCATCTCTGCATCAGGCCCACTGACCGACACTGCATCAGACCCACTGACCATCTCTACATCAGGCCCACTGACCATCTCTACATCAGACCCACTGACCATCTCTACATCAGACCCACTGACCAGCTCTACATCAGACCCACTGACCATCTCTGCATCAGACCCACTGACCATCTCTGCATCAGACCCACTGACCATCTCTGCATCAGGCCCACTGACCATCTCTACATCAGGCCCACTGACCGACTCTGCATCAGACCCACTGACCATCTCTACATCAGGCCCACTGACCATCTCTACATCAGGCCCACTGACCATCTCTACATCAGGCCCACTGACCATCTCTACATCAGACCCACTGACCATCTCTACACCAGATCCACTGACCGACTCTGCATCAGGCCCACTGACCATCTCTGCATCAGACCCACTGACCATCTCTGCATCAGACCAACTGACCATCTCTACATCAGGCCCACTGACCGACTATGCATCAGACCCACTGACCATCTCTACATCAGGCCCACTGACCATCTCTGCATCAGACCCACTGACCATCTCTACATCAGACCCACTGACCAGCTCTACATCAGACCCACTGACCATCTCTGCATCAGACCCACTGACCATTTCTGCATCAGACCCACTGACCGACTCTGCATCAGACCCACTGACCATCTCTACATCAGACACACTGACCATCTCTACATCAGGCCCACTGACCATCTTTGCATCAGGCCCACTGACCGGATCTGCATCAGGCCCACTGACCATTTCTGCATCAGATCCACTGACCATCTCTGCATCAGGCCCACTGACCATCTCTGCATCAGGCCCATTGACCATCTCTACATCAGGCCCACTGACCGACTCTGCATCAGACCCACTGACCATCTCTACATCAGGCCCACTGACCATCTCTACATCAGGCCCACTGACCATCTCTACATCAGACCCACTGACCATCTCTACATCAGATCCACTGACCGACTCTGCATCAGGCCCACTGACCATCTCTGCATCAGACCCACTGACCATCTCTGCATCAGACCAACTGACCATCTCTACATCAGGCCCACTGACCGACTATGCATCAGACCCACTGACCATCTCTGCATCAGACCCACTGACCATCTCTGCATCAGACCAACTGACCATCTCTACATCAGGCCCACTGACCGACTATGCATCAGACCCACTGACCATCTCTGCATCAGACCCACTGACCGACGCTGCATCAGACCCACTGACCATCTCTACATCAGACCCACTGACCATCTCTACATCAGACCCACTGACCATCTCTGCATCAGGCCCACTGACCATCTCTACATCAGGCCCACTGATCATCTCTGCATCAGGCCCACTGACCGACTCTGCATCAGGCCCACGGACCGACTCTGCATCAGGCCCACTGACCGGATCTGCATAATGCCCACTCACCATTTCTGCATGAGACCCACTGACCGACTCTGCATCAGGCCCACTGACCGACTCTGCATCAGGCCCACTGACCAGATCTGCATCAGGCCCACTGACCAGATCTGCATCAGGCCCACTGACCAGATCTGCATCAGGCCCACTGACCATTACTGCATCAGACCCACTGACCATCTCTGCATCAGGCCCACTGACCAACTCTGCATCAGGCCCACTGACCGACTCTGCATCAGACCAACTGACCGGCTCTGCATCAGGCCCACTGACCGATTCTGCATCAGGCCCACTGACCATCTTTGCATCAGGCCCACTGACTGACTCTGCATCAGGCCCACTGACCGGATCTGCATCAGGCCCACTGACCATTTCTGCATCAGACCCACTGACCATCTCTACATCAGACCCACTGACCATCTCTGCATCAGACCCACTGACCATCTCTACATTAGGCCCACTGACCATCTCTACATCAGACCCACTGACCATCTCTACATCAGGCCTACTGACCATCTCTACATCAGGCCCACTGACCATCTCTACATCAGACCCACTGACCGACTCTGCATCAGGCCCACTGACCATCTCTGCATCAGACCCACTGACTGGCTCTCTACATCAGGCCCAGTGACCATCTCTACATCAGACCCACTGACCATCTCTACATCAGGCCCACTGACCATCTCTACATCAGACCCACTGACCGACTCTGCATCAGACCCACTGACCATCTCTGCATCAGGCCCACTGACCATCTCTGCATCATGCCCACTGATCATCTCTGCATCAGGCCCACTGATCATCTCTACATCAGACCCACTGACCATCTCTACATCAGACCCACTGACCATCTCTGCATCAGGCCCACTGACCATCTCTGCATCAGGCCCACTGACCATCTCTGCATCATGCCCACTGATCATCTCTGCATCAGACCCACTGACCATCTCTACATCAGACCCACTGACCATCTCTACATCAGACCCACTCACCGACTCTGCATCAGGCCCACTGACCATCTCTACATCAGACCCACTGACCATCTCTACATCAGGCCCACTGACCATCTCTACATCAGACCCACTGACCGACTCTGCATCAGGCCCACTGACCATCTCTGCATCAGGCCCACTGACCATCTCTGCATCAGGCCCACTGACCATCTCTACATCAGGCCCATTGACCATCTCTGCATCAGGCCCACTGACCATCTCTGCATCAGACCCACTGACCATCTCTGCATCAGACCCACTGACCATCTCTACATCAGACCCACTGAACATCTCTACATCAGGCCCACTGATCATCTCTGCATCAGGCCCACTGACCGACTCTGCATCAGGCCCACTGACCAACTCTGCATCAGGCCCACTGACCATCTCTGCATCAGGCCCACTGACCATTTCTGCATCAGACCCACTGACCGACTCTGCATCAGGCCCACTGACCGACTCTGCATCAGGCCCACTGACCGACTCTGCATCAGGCCCACTGACCAACTCTGCATCAGGCCCACTGACCGAGTCTGCATCAGGCCCACTGACCGGATCTGCATCAGGCCCACTGACCGGATCTGCATCAGGCCCACTGACCAACTCTGCATCAGACCCACTGACCATCTCTGCATCAGGCCCACTGACCATTTCTACATCAGGCCCACTGACCGAGTCTGCATCAGGCCCACTGACCGGATCTGCATCAGGCCCACTGACCGGATCTGCATCAGGCCCACTGACCGGATCTGCATCAGGCCCACTGACCAACTCTGCATCAGACCCACTGACCAACTCTGCATCAGACCCACTGACCATCTCTACATCAGGCCCACTGACCATTTCTGCATCAGACCCACTGACCATCTCTACATCAGACCCACTGACCAGCTCTACATCAGACCCACTGACCATCTCTGCATCAGACCCACTGACCATTTCTGCATCAGACCCCGTGACCGACTCTGCATCAGACCCACTGACCATCTCTACATCAGACACACTGACCATCTCTACATCAGGCCCACTGACCATCTTTGCATCAGGCCCACTGACCGGATCTGCATCAGACCCACTGACCATCTCTGCATCAGGCCCACTGACCATTTCTACATCAGGCCCACTGACCGAGTCTGCATCAGGCCCACTGACCAACTCTGCATCAGGCCCACTGACCGACTCTGCATCAGACCCACTGACCGGCTCTGCATCAGGCCCACTGACCGATTCTGCATCAGGCCCACTGACCATCTTTGCATCAGGCCCACTGACTGACTCTGCATCAGGCCCACTGACCGGATCTGCATCAGGCCCACTGACCATTTCTGCATCAGACCCACTGACCATCTCTACATCAGACCCACTGACCATCTCTGCATCAGACCCACTGACCATCTCTACATTAGGCCCACTGACCATCTCTACATCAGACCCACTGACCATCTCTACATCAGGCCTACTGACCATCTCTACATCAGGCCCACTGACCATCTCTACATCAGACCCACTGACCGACTCTGCATCAGGCCCACTGACCATCTCTGCATCAGACCCACTGACTGGCTCTCTACATCAGGCCCAGTGACCATCTCTACATCAGACCCACTGACCATCTCTACATCAGGCCCACTGACCATCTCTACATCAGACCCACTGACCGACTCTGCATCAGACCCACTGACCATCTCTGCATCAGGCCCACTGACCATCTCTGCATCATGCCCACTGATCATCTCTGCATCAGGCCCACTGATCATCTCTACATCAGACCCACTGACCATCTCTACATCAGACCCACTGACCATCTCTGCATCAGGCCCACTGACCATCTCTGCATCAGGCCCACTGACCATCTCTGCATCATGCCCACTGATCATCTCTGCATCAGACCCACTGACCATCTCTACATCAGACCCACTGACCATCTCTACATCAGACCCACTCACCGACTCTGCATCAGGCCCACTGACCATCTCTACATCAGACCCACTGACCATCTCTACATCAGGCCCACTGACCATCTCTACATCAGACCCACTGACCGACTCTGCATCAGGCCCACTGACCATCTCTGCATCAGGCCCACTGACCATCTCTGCATCAGGCCCACTGACCATCTCTACATCAGGCCCATTGACCATCTCTGCATCAGGCCCACTGACCATCTCTGCATCAGACCCACTGACCATCTCTGCATCAGACCCACTGACCATCTCTACATCAGACCCACTGAACATCTCTACATCAGGCCCACTGATCATCTCTGCATCAGGCCCACTGACCGACTCTGCATCAGGCCCACTGACCAACTCTGCATCAGGCCCACTGACCATCTCTGCATCAGGCCCACTGACCATTTCTGCATCAGACCCACTGACCGACTCTGCATCAGGCCCACTGACCGACTCTGCATCAGGCCCACTGACCGACTCTGCATCAGGCCCACTGACCAACTCTGCATCAGGCCCACTGACCGAGTCTGCATCAGGCCCACTGACCGGATCTGCATCAGGCCCACTGACCAACTCTGCATCAGACCCACTGACCATCTCTGCATCAGGCCCACTGACCATTTCTACATCAGGCCCACTGACCGAGTCTGCATCAGGCCCACTGACCGGATCTGCATCAGGCCCACTGACCGGATCTGCATCAGGCCCACTGACCTACTCTGCATCAGACCCACTGACCAACTCTGCATCAGACCCACTGACCATCTCTACATCAGGCCCACTGACCATTTCTGCATCAGACCCACTGACCATCTCTACATCAGACCCACTGACCAGCTCTACATCAGACCCACTGACCATCTCTGCATCAGACCCACTGACCATTTCTGCATCAGACCCACTGACCGACTCTGCATCAGACCCACTGACCATCTCTACATCAGACACACTGACCATCTCTACATCAGGCCCACTGACCATCTTTGCATCAGGCCCACTGACCGGATCTGCATCAGGCCCACTGACCATTTCTGCATCAGACCCACTGACCATCTCTACATCAGACCCACTGACCATCTCTGCATCAGACCCACTGACCATCTCTACATTAGGCCCACTGACCATCTCTACATCAGACCCACTGACCATCTCTACATCAGGCCCACTGACCATCTCTACATCAGGCCCACTGACCATCTCTACATCAGACCCACTGACCGACTCTGCATCAGGCCCACTGACCATCTCTGCATCAGACCCACTGACTGGCTCTCTACATCAGACCCACTGACCATCTCTACATCAGACCCACTGACCATCTCTACATCAGACCCACTGACCATCTCTACATCAGGCCCACTGACCATCTCTACATCAGACCCACTGACCATCTCTACATCAGACCCACTGACCGTCTCTGCATCAGGCCCACTGACCACTGATCATCTCTGCATCAGGCCCACTGATCATCTCTACATCAGACCCACTGACCATCTCTACATCAGACCCACTGACCATCTCTGCATCAGGCCCACTGACCATCTCTGCATCAGGCTCACTGACCGATTCTGCATCAGACCCACTGACCATCTCTACATCAGACCCACTGACCATCTCTACATCAGACCCACTGACCGACTTTGCATCAGACCCACTGACCATCTCTGCATCAGGCTCACTGACCAACTCTGCATCAGGCCCATCGATCTTCTCTGCATCAGGCCCACTGATCATCTCTGCATCAGACCCACTGACCATCTCTACATCAGACCCACTGACCATCTCTACATCAGACCCACTCACCGACTCTGCATCAGGCCCACTGACCATCTCTACATCAGACCCACTGACCATCTCTACATCAGGCCCACTGACCATCTCTACATCAGACCCACTGACCGACTCTGCATCAGGCCCACTGACCATCTCTGCATCAGGCCCACTGACCATCTCTGCATCAGGCCCACTGACCATCTCTACATCAGGCCCATTGACCATCTCTGCATCAGGCCCACTGACCATCTCTGCATCAGACCCACTGACCATCTCTGCATCAGACCCACTGACCATCTCTACATCAGACCCACTGAACATCTCTACATCAGGCCCACTGATCATCTCTGCATCAGGCCCACTGACCGACTCTGCATCAGGCCCACTGACCAACTCTGCATCAGGCCCACTGACCATCTCTGCATCAGGCCCACTGACCATTTCTGCATCAGACCCACTGACCGACTCTGCATCAGGCCCACTGACCGACTCTGCATCAGGCCCACTGACCGACTCTGCATCAGGCCCACTGACCAACTCTGCATCAGGCCCACTGACCGAGTCTGCATCAGGCCCACTGACCGGATCTGCATCAGGCCCACTGACCAACTCTGCATCAGACCCACTGACCATCTCTGCATCAGGCCCACTGACCATTTCTACATCAGGCCCACTGACCGAGTCTGCATCAGGCCCACTGACCGGATCTGCATCAGGCCCACTGACCGGATCTGCATCAGGCCCACTGACCTACTCTGCATCAGACCCACTGACCAACTCTGCATCAGACCCACTGACCATCTCTACATCAGGCCAACTGACCATTTCTGCATCAGACCCACTGACCATCTCTACATCAGACCCACTGACCAGCTCTACATCAGACCCACTGACCATCTCTGCATCAGACCCACTGACCATTTCTGCATCAGACCCACTGACCGACTCTGCATCAGACCCACTGACCATCTCTACATCAGACACACTGACCATCTCTACATCAGGCCCACTGACCATCTTTGCATCAGGCCCACTGACCGGATCTGCATCAGGCCCACTGACCATTTCTGCATCAGACCCACTGACCATCTCTACATCAGACCCACTGACCATCTCTGCATCAGACCCACTGACCATCTCTACATTAGGCCCACTGACCATCTCTACATCAGACCCACTGACCATCTCTACATCAGGCCCACTGACCATCTCTACATCAGGCCCACTGACCATCTCTACATCAGACCCACTGACCGACTCTGCATCAGGCCCACTGACCATCTCTGCATCAGACCCACTGACTGGCTCTCTACATCAGACCCACTGACCATCTCTACATCAGACCCACTGACCATCTCTACATCAGACCCACTGACCATCTCTACATCAGGCCCACTGACCATCTCTACATCAGACCCACTGACCATCTCTACATCAGACCCACTGACCGTCTCTGCATCAGGCCCACTGACCACTGATCATCTCTGCATCAGGCCCACTGATCATCTCTACATCAGACCCACTGACCATCTCTACATCAGACCCACTGACCATCTCTGCATCAGGCCCACTGACCATCTCTGCATCAGGCTCACTGACCGATTCTGCATCAGACCCACTGACCATCTCTACATCAGACCCACTGACCATCTCTACATCAGACCCACTGACCGACTTTGCATCAGACCCACTGACCATCTCTGCATCAGGCTCACTGACCAACTCTGCATCAGGCCCATCGATCTTCTCTGCATCAGGCCCACTGATCATCTCTGCATCAGACCCACTGACCATCTCTACATCAGACCCACTGACCATCTCTACATCAGACCCACTCACCGACTCTGCATCAGGCCCACTGACCATCTCTACATCAGGCCCATTGACCATCTCTGCATCAGGCCCACTGACCATCTCTGCATCAGACCCACTGACCATCTCTGCATCAGACCCACTGACCATCTCTACATCAGACCCACTGACCATCTCTACATCAGGCCCACTGACCATCTCTACATCAGACCCACTGACCGACTCTGCATCAGGCCCACTGACCATCTCTGCATCAGGCCCACTGACCATCTCTGCATCAGGCCCACTGACCATCTCTACATCAGGCCCATTGACCATCTCTGCATCAGGCCCACTGACCATCTCTGCATCAGACCCACTGACCATCTCTGCATCAGTCCCACTGACCATCTCTACATCAGACCCACTGAACATCTCTACATCAGGCCCACTGATCATCTCTGCATCAGGCCCACTGACCGACTCTGCATCAGGCCAACTGACCAACTCTGCATCAGGCCCACTGACCGGATCTGCATCAGGCCCACTGACCATTTCTGCATCAGACCCACTGACCGACTCTGCATCAGGCACACTGACCGACTCTGCATCAGGCCCACTGACCGACTCTGCATCAGGCCCACTGACCAACTCTGCATCAGGCCCACTGACTGAGTCTGCATCAGGCCCACTGACCGGATCTGCATCAGGCCCACTGACCGGATCTGCATCAGGCCCGCTGACCGGATCTGCATCAGGCCCACTGACCAACTCTGCATCAGACCCACTGACCATCTCTGCATCAGGCCCACTGACCATTTCTACATCAGGCCCACTGACCGAGTCTGCATCAGGCCCACTGACCGGATCTGCATCAGGCCCACTGACCGGATCTGCATCAGGCCCACTGACCAACTCTGCATCAGACCCACTGACCATCTCTGCATCAGGCCCACTGACCATCTCTGCATCAGACCCACTGACCATCTCTACATCAGACCCACTGACCAGCTCTACATCAGACCCACTGACCATCTCTGCATCAGACCCACTGACCATTTCTGCATCAGACCCACTGACCGACTCTGCATCAGACCCACTGACCATCTCTACATCAGACACACTGACCATCTCTACATCAGGCCCACTGACCATCTTTGCATCAGGCCCACTGACCGGATCTGCATCAGGCCTACTGACCATTTCTGCATCAGACCCACTGACCATCTCTACATCAGACCCACTGACCATCTCTGCATCAGACCCACTGACCATCTCTACATTAGGCCCACTGACCATCTCTACATCAGACCCACTGACCATCTCTACATCAGGCCCACTGACCATCTCTACATCAGGCCCACTGACCATCTCTACATCAGACCCACTGACCGACTCTGCATCAGGTCCACTGACCATCTCTGCATCAGACCCACTGACTGGCTCTCTACATCAGGCCCAGTGACCATCTCTACATCAGACCCACTGACCATCTCTACATCAGGCCCACTGACCATCTCTTCATCAGGCCAACTGACCATCTCTACATCAGACCCACTGAACGACTCTGCATCAGACCCACTGACCATCTCTGCATCAGGCCCACTGACCATCTCTGCATCAGGCCCACTGATCATCTCTGCATCAGGCCCACTGATCATCTCTACATCAGACCCACTGATCATCTCTACATCAGACCCACTGACCATCTCTGCATCAGACCCACTGACCATTTCTGCATCAGACCCACTGACCGACTCTGCATCAGGCCCACTGACCATCTCTGCATCAGACCCACTGACCATCTTTGCATCAGACCCACTGACCATCTCTACATCAGACCCACTGACCATCTCTACATCAGGCCCACTGATCATCTCTGCATCAGGCCCACTGACCGACTCTGCATCAGGCCCACTTACCGACTCTGCATCAGGCCCACTGACCGGATCTGCATCAGGCCCACTGACCATTTCTGCATCAGACCCACTGACCGACTCTGCATCAGGCCCACTGACCGACTCTGCATCAGGCCCACTGACCGACTCTGCATCAGGCCCACTGACCGGATCTGCATCAGGCCCACTGACCAACTCTGCATCAGGCCCACTGACCATCTCTGCATCAGACCCACTGACCATCTCTGCATTAGACCCACTGACCGACGCTGCAGCAGACCCACTGACCATCTCTACATCAGACCCACTGACCATCTCTACATCAGACCTACTGACCATCTCTGCATCAGGCCCACTGACCATCTCTACATCAGGCCCACTGATCATCTCTGCATCAGGCCCACTGACCGACTCTGCATCAGGCCCACTGACCGACTCTGCATCAGGCCCACTGACCGGATCTGCATAAGGCCCACTGACCATTTCTGCATCAGACCCACTGACCGACGCTGCATCAGACCCACTGACCATCTCTGCATCAGACCTACTGACCAACTCTGCATCAGACCCACTGACCGGATCTGCATCAGACCCACTGACCATCTCTGCATCAGGCCCACTGACCATCTCTACATCAGACCCACTGACCGGATCTGCATCAGACCCACTGACCATCTCTACATCAGACCCACTGACCATCTCTACATCAGACCCACTGACCGACTCTGCATCAGGCCCACTGACCATCTCTACATCAGACCCACTGACCGACTCTGCATCAGGCCCACTGACCATCTCTACATCAGACCCACTGACCGACTCTGCATCAGGCCCACTGACCCTCTCTACATCAGGCCCACTGACCGACTCTGCATCAGGCCCACTGACCATCTCTACATCAGACCCACTGACCATCTCTGCATCAGGCCCACTGACCGTCTCTGCATCAGACCCACTGACCGACTCTGCATCAGGCCCACTGACCATCTCTGCATCAGACCCACTGACCATCTCTACATCAGGCCCACTGACCGACTCTGCATCAGACCCACTGACCGGCTCTGCATTAGACCCACTCACCATCTCTACATCAGACCCACTGACCATCTCTACATCAGACCCACTGACCGGATCTGCATCAGACCCACTGACCATCTCTACATCAGGCCCTCTGACCGACTCTACATCAGGCCCACTGACCATCTCTGCATCAGACCCACTGACCATCTCTACATCAGGCCCACTGACCATCTCTGCATCAGGCCCACTGACCGGCTCTGCATCAGGCGCACTGACCTGCTCTGCATCAGGCGCACTGACCGGCTCTGCATCAGACCCACTCACCATCTCTACATCAGACCCACTCACCATCTCTACATCAGACCCACTGACCGGATCTGCATCAGACCCACTGACCATCTCTACATCAGGCCCACTGACCGACTCTACATCAGGCCCACTGACCATCTCTGCATCAGACCCACTGACCATCTCTACATCAGGCCCACTGACCGACTCTGCATCAGGCCCACTGACCGGATCTGCATAAGGCCCACTGACCATTTCTGCATCAGACCCACTGACCGACGCTGCATCAGACCCACTGACCATCTCTACATCAGACCCACTGACCGGATCTGCATCAGACCCACTGACCATCTCTACATCAGGCCCACTGACCGACTCTACATCAGGCCCACTGACCATCTCTGCATCAGGCCCACTGACCGGCTCTGTATCAGGCGCACTGACCGGCTCTGCATCAGGCGCACTGACCGACTCTGCATCAGGCCCACTGACCGACTCTGCATTAGACCCACTGACCATCTCTGCATCAGGCCCACTGACCGGATCTGCATCAGGCCCACTGACCATCTCTGCATCAGGCCCACTGACCAACTCTGCATCAGGCCCACTGACCATCTCTACATCAGACCCACTGACCATCTCTACATCAGACCCACTGACCATTTCTGCATCAGACCCACTGACAGACTCTGCATCAGGCCCACTGACCGGATCTGCATCAGGCCCACTGACCGGATCTGCATCAGGCCCACTGACCAACTCTGCATCAGGCCCACTGACCATCTCTGCATCAGACCCACTGACAATCTCTGCATCAGACCCACTGACCGACGCTGCATCAGACCCACTGACCATCTCTACATCAGACCTACTGACCATCTCTGCATCAGGCCCACTGACCATCTCTACATCAGGCCCACTGATCATCTCTGCATCAGGCCCACTGACCGACTCTGCATCAGGCCCACTGACCGACTCTGCATCAGGCCCACTGACCGGATCTGCATAAGGCCCACTGACCATTTCTGCATCAGACCCACTGACCGACGCTGCATCAGACCCACTGACCATCTCTACATCAGACCCACTGACCATCTCTGCATCAGACCCACTGACCGACGCTGCATCAGACCCACTGACCATCTCTACATCAGACCTACTGACCATCTCTGCATCAGGCCCACTGACCATCTCTACATCAGGCCCACTGATCATCTCTGCATCAGGCCCACTGACCGACTCTGCATCAGGCCCACTGACCGACTCTGCATCAGGCCCACTGACCGGATCTGCATAAGGCCCACTGACCATTTCTGCATCAGACCCACTGACCGACGCTGCATCAGACCCACTGACCATCTCTACATCAGACCCACTGACCGTCTCTGCATCAGACCCACTGACCGACGCTGCATCAGACCCACTGACCATCTCTACATCAGACCCACTGACCATCTCTACATCAGACCCACTGACCATCTCTGCATCAGGCCCACTGACCATCTCTGCATCAGGCCCACTGATCATCTCTGCATCAGGCCCACTGACCGACTCTGCATCAGGCCCACTGACCGACTCTGCATCAGTCCCACTGACCATCTCTACATCAGACCCACTGACCATCTCTACATCAGACCCACTGACTGACTCTGCATCAGGCACACTGACCATCTCTACATCAGACCCACTGACCGACTCTGCATCAGTCCCACTGACCATCTCTACATCAGACCCACTGACCGACTCTGCATCAGGCCCACTGACCAACTCTGCATCAGGCCCACTGACCGACTCTGCATCAGGCCCACTGACCATCTCTACATCAGACCCACTGACCGGATCTGCATCAGACCCACTGACCATCTCTACATCAGACCCACTGACCATCTCTACATCAGACCCACTGACCATCTCTACATCAGACCTACTGACCATCTCTGCATCAGGCCCACTGACCATCTCTACATCAGACCCACTGATCATCTCTGCATCAGGCCCACTGACCGACTCTGCATCAGGCCCACTGACCGACTCTGCATCAGGCCCACTGACCGGATCTGCATAAGGCCCACTGACCATTTCTGCATCAGACCCACTTACCGACGCTGCATCAGACCCACTGACCATCTCTGCATCAGACCTACTGACCAACTCTGCATCAGACCCACTGACCGGATCTGCATCAGACCCACTGACCATCTCTGCATCAGGCCCACTGACCATCTCTACATCAGACCCACTGACCGGATCTGCATCAGACCCACTGACCATCTCTACATCAGACCCACTGACTATCTCTACATCAGACCCACTGACCGACTCTGCATCAGGCACACTGACCATCTCTACATCAGACCCACTGACCGACTCTGCATCAGGCCCACTGACCATCTCTACATCAGACCCACTGACCGACTCTGCATCAGGCCCACTGACCTCTCTACATCAGGCCCACTGACCGACTCTGCATCAGGCCCACTGACCATCTCTACATCAGACCCACTGACCATCTCTGCATCAGGCCCACTGACCATCTCTGCATCAGGCCCACTGACCGACTGTGCATCAGGCCCACTGACCATCTCTGCATCAGACCCACTGACCATCTCTACATCAGGCCCACTGACCGACTCTGCATCAGACCCACTGACCGGCTCTGCATCAGACCCACTCACCATCTCTACATCAGACCCACTGACCATCTCTACATCAGACCCACTGACCGGATCTGCATCAGACCCACTGACCATCTCTGCATCAATCCCACTGACCATCTCTACATCAGGCCCACTGACCATCTCTGCATCAGGCCCACTGACCGGCTCTGTATCAGGCCCACTGACCGGCTCTGCATCAGGCCCACTGACCGGATCTGCATCAGGCCCACTGACCATCTCTGCATCAGGCCCACTGACCAACTCTGCATCAGGCCCACTGACCATCTCTACATCAGACCCACTGACCATCTCTACATCAGACCCACTGACCATCTCTGCATCAGACCCACTGACCGACTCTGCATCAGGCCCACTGACCGACTCGGCATCAGGCCCACTGACCGACTCTGCATCAGGCCCACTGACCGGATCTGCATCAGGCCCACTGACCAACTCTGCATCAGGCCCACTGACCATCTCTGCATCAGACCCACTGACAATCTCTGCATCAGACCCACTGACCGACGCTGCATCAGACCCACTGACCATCTCTACATCAGACCTACTGACCATCTCTGCATCAGGCCCACTGACCATCTCTACATCAGGCCCACTGATCATCTCTGCATCAGGCCCAGTGACCGACTCTGCATCAGGCCCACTGACCGACTCTGCATCAGGCCCACTGACCGGATCTGCATAAGGCCCACTGACCATTTCTGCATCAGACCCACTGACCGACGCTGCATCAGACCCACTGACCATCTCTACATCAGACCCACTGACCATCTCTGCATCAGACCCACTGACCGACGCTGCATCAGACCCACTGACCATCTCTACATCAGACCCACTGACCATCTCTACATCAGACCCACTGACCATCTCTGCATCAGGCCCACTGACCATCTCTACATCAGGCCCACTGATTATCTCTGCATCAGGCCCACTGAACGACTCTGCATCAGGCCCACTGACCGACTCTGCATCAGGCCCACTGACCGACTCTGCATCAGGCCCACTCACCATTTCTGCATCAGACCCACTGACCGACTCTGCATCAGGCCCACTGACCGACTCTGCATCAGGCCCACTGACCAGATCTGCATCAGGCCCACTGACCATTTCTGCATCAGACCCACTGACCATCTCTGCATCAGGCCCACTGACCAACTCTGCATCAGGCCCACTGACCGACTCTGCATCAGGCCCACTGACCGGCTCTGCATCAGGCCCACTGACCGATTCTGCATCAGGCCCACTGACCATCTCTGCATCAGGCCCACTGACCGGCTCTACATCAGGCCCACTGACCGACTGTACATCAGACCCACTGACCGGATCTGCACTCAGCCCACTGACCATCTCTACATCAGGCCCACTGACCATCTCTACATCAGACCCACTGACCATCTCTACATCAGACCCACTGACCGACTCTGCATCAGGCCCACTGACCATCTCTGCATCAGACCCACTGACCATCTCTGCATCAGACCCACTGACCATCTCTGCATCAGGCCCACTGACCGACACTGCATCAGACCCACTGACCATCTCTACATCAGGCCCACTGACCATCTCTACATCAGACCCACTGACCATCTCTACATCAGACCCACTGACCAGCTCTACATCAGACCCACTGACCATCTCTGCATCAGACCCACTGACCATCTCTGCATCAGACCCACTGACCAACTCTGCATCAGACCCACTGACCATCTCTACATCAGACCCACTGACCATCTCTGCATCAGGCCCACTGACCATCTCTGCATCAGGCCCACTGACCATCTCTACATCAGGCCCACTGACCGACTCTGCATCAGACCCACTGACCATCTCTACATCAGGCCCACTGACCATCTCTACATCAGGCCCACTGACCATCTCTACATCAGGCCCACTGACCATCTCTACATCAGACCCACTGACCATCTCTACACCAGATCCACTGACCGACTCTGCATCAGGCCCACTGACCATCTCTGCATCAGACCCACTGACCATCTCTGCATCAGACCAACTGACCATCTCTACATCAGGCCCACTGACCGACTATGCATCAGACCCACTGACCATCTCTACATCAGGCCCACTGACCATCTCTGCATCAGACCCACTGACCATCTCTACATCAGACCCACTGACCAGCTCTACATCAGACCCACTGACCATCTCTGCATCAGACCCACTGACCATTTCTGCATCAGACCCACTGACCGACTCTGCATCAGACCCACTGACCATCTCTACATCAGACACACTGACCATCTCTACATCAGGCCCACTGACCAACTTTGCATCAGGCCCACTGACCGGATCTGCATCAGGCCCACTGACCATTTCTGCATCAGATCCACTGACCATCTCTGCATCAGGCCCACTGACCATCTCTGCATCAGGCCCATTGACCATCTCTACATCAGGCCCACTGACCGACTCTGCATCAGACCCACTGACCATCTCTACATCAGGCCCACTGACCATCTCTACATCAGGCCCACTGACCATCTCTACATCAGACCCACTGACCATCTCTACATCAGATCCACTGACCGACTCTGCATCAGGCCCACTGACCATCTCTGCATCAGACCCACTGACCATCTCTGCATCAGACCAACTGACCATCTCTACATCAGGCCCACTGACCGACTATGCATCAGACCCACTGACCATCTCTGCATCAGACCCACTGACCATCTCTGCATCAGACCAACTGACCATCTCTACATCAGGCCCACTGACCGACTATGCATCAGACCCACTGACCATCTCTGCATCAGACCCACTGACCGACGCTGCATCAGACCCACTGACCATCTCTACATCAGACCCACTGACCATCTCTACATCAGACCCACTGACCATCTCTGCATCAGGCCCACTGACCATCTCTACATCAGGCCCACTGATCATCTCTGCATCAGGCCCACGGACCGACTCTGCATCAGGCCCACGGACCGACTCTGCATCAGGCCCACTGACCGGATCTGCATAATGCCCACTCACCATTTCTGCATCAGACCCACTGACCGACTCTGCATCAGGCCCACTGACCGACTCTGCATCAGGCCCACTGACCAGATCTGCATCAGGCCCACTGACCATTACTGCATCAGACCCACTGACCATCTCTGCATCAGGCCCACTGACCAACTCTGCATCAGGCCCACTGACCGACTCTGCATCAGACCAACTGACCGGCTCTGCATCAGGCCCACTGACCGATTCTGCATCAGGCCCACTGACCATCTTTGCATCAGGCCCACTGACTGACTCTGCATCAGGCCCACTGACCGGATCTGCATCAGGCCCACTGACCATTTCTGCATCAGACCCACTGACCATCTCTACATCAGACCCACTGACCATCTCTGCATCAGACCCACTGACCATCTCTACATTAGGCCCACTGATCATCTCTACATCAGACCCACTGACCATCTCTACATCAGGCCTACTGACCATCTCTACATCAGGCCCACTGACCATCTCTACATCAGACCCACTGACCGACTCTGCATCAGGCCCACTGACCATCTCTGCATCAGACCCACTGACTGGCTCTCTACATCAGGCCCAGTGACCATCTCTACATCAGACCCACTGACCATCTCTACATCAGGCCCACTGACCATCTCTACATCAGACCCACTGACCGACTCTGCATCAGACCCACTGACCATCTCTGCATCAGGCCCACTGACCATCTCTGCATCATGCCCACTGATCATCTCTGCATCAGGCCCACTGATCATCTCTACATCAGACCCACTGACCATCTCTACATCAGACCCACTGACCATCTCTGCATCAGGCCCACTGACCATCTCTGCATCAGGCCCACTGACCATCTCTGCATCATGCCCACTGATCATCTCTGCATCAGACCCACTGACCATCTCTACATCAGACCCACTGACCATCTCTACATCAGACCCACTCACCGACTCTGCATCAGGCCCACTGACCATCTCTACATCAGACCCACTGACCATCTCTACATCAGGCCCACTGACCATCTCTACATCAGACCCACTGACCGACTCTGCATCAGGCCCACTGACCATCTCTGCATCAGGCCCACTGACCATCTCTGCATCAGGCCCACTGACCATCTCTACATCAGGCCCATTGACCATCTCTGCATCAGGCCCACTGACCATCTCTGCATCAGACCCACTGACCATCTCTGCATCAGACCCACTGACCATCTCTACATCAGACCCACTGAACATCTCTACATCAGGCCCACTGATCATCTCTGCATCAGGCCCACTGACCGACTCTGCATCAGGCCCACTGACCAACTCTGCATCAGGCCCACTGACCATCTCTGCATCAGGCCCACTGACCATTTCTGCATCAGACCCACTGACCGACTCTGCATCAGGCCCACTGACCGACTCTGCATCAGGCCCACTGACCAACTCTGCATCAGGCCCACTGACCGAGTCTGCATCAGGCCCACTGACCGGATCTGCATCAGGCCCACTGACCGGATCTGCATCAGGCCCACTGACCAACTCTGCATCAGACCCACTGACCATCTCTGCATCAGGCCCACTGACCATTTCTACATCAGGCCCACTGACCGAGTCTGCATCAGGCCCACTGACCGGATCTGCATCAGGCCCACTGACCGGATCTGCATCAGGCCCACTGACCTACTCTGCATCAGACCCACTGACCAACTCTGCATCAGACCCACTGACCATCTCTACATCAGGCCCACTGACCATTTCTGCATCAGACCCACTGACCATCTCTACATCAGACCCACTGACCAGCTCTACATCAGACCCACTGACCATCTCTGCATCAGACCCACTGACCATTTCTGCATCAGACCCACTGACCGACTCTGCATCAGACCCACTGACCATCTCTACATCAGACACACTGACCATCTCTACATCAGGCCCACTGACCATCTTTGCATCAGGCCCACTGACCGGATCTGCATCAGGCCCACTGACCATTTCTGCATCAGACCCACTGACCATCTCTACATCAGACCCACTGACCATCTCTGCATCAGACCCACTGACCATCTCTACATTAGGCCCACTGACCATCTCTACATCAGACCCACTGACCATCTCTACATCAGGCCCACTGACCATCTCTACATCAGGCCCACTGACCATCTCTACATCAGACCCACTGACCGACTCTGCATCAGGCCCACTGACCATCTCTGCATCAGACCCACTGACTGGCTCTCTACATCAGACCCACTGACCATCTCTACATCAGACCCACTGACCATCTCTACATCAGACCCACTGACCATCTCTACATCAGGCCCACTGACCATCTCTACATCAGACCCACTGACCATCTCTACATCAGACCCACTGACCGTCTCTGCATCAGGCCCACTGACCACTGATCATCTCTGCATCAGGCCCACTGATCATCTCTACATCAGACCCACTGACCATCTCTACATCAGACCCACTGACCATCTCTGCATCAGGCCCACTGACCATCTCTGCATCAGGCTCACTGACCGATTCTGCATCAGACCCACTGACCATCTCTACATCAGACCCACTGACCATCTCTACATCAGACCCACTGACCGACTTTGCATCAGACCCACTGACCATCTCTGCATCAGGCTCACTGACCAACTCTGCATCAGGCCCATCGATCTTCTCTGCATCAGGCCCACTGATCATCTCTGCATCAGACCCACTGACCATCTCTACATCAGACCCACTGACCATCTCTACATCAGACCCACTCACCGACTCTGCATCAGGCCCACTGACCATCTCTACATCAGGCCCATTGACCATCTCTGCATCAGGCCCACTGACCATCTCTGCATCAGACCCACTGACCATCTCTGCATCAGACCCACTGACCATCTCTACATCAGACCCACTGACCATCTCTACATCAGGCCCACTGACCATCTCTACATCAGACCCACTGACCGACTCTGCATCAGGCCCACTGACCATCTCTGCATCAGGCCCACTGACCATCTCTGCATCAGGCCCACTGACCATCTCTACATCAGGCCCATTGACCATCTCTGCATCAGGCCCACTGACCATCTCTGCATCAGACCCACTGACCATCTCTGCATCAGTCCCACTGACCATCTCTACATCAGACCCACTGAACATCTCTACATCAGGCCCACTGATCATCTCTGCATCAGGCCCACTGACCGACTCTGCATCAGGCCAACTGACCAACTCTGCATCAGGCCCACTGACCGGATCTGCATCAGGCCCACTGACCATTTCTGCATCAGACCCACTGACCGACTCTGCATCAGGCACACTGACCGACTCTGCATCAGGCCCACTGACCGACTCTGCATCAGGCCCACTGACCAACTCTGCATCAGGCCCACTGACTGAGTCTGCATCAGGCCCACTGACCGGATCTGCATCAGGCCCACTGACCGGATCTGCATCAGGCCCACTGACCAACTCTGCATCAGACCCACTGACCATCTCTGCATCAGGCCCACTGACCATTTCTACATCAGGCCCACTGACCGAGTCTGCATCAGGCCCACTGACCGGATCTGCATCAGGCCCACTGACCGGATCTGCATCAGGCCCACTGACCAACTCTGCATCAGACCCACTGACCATCTCTGCATCAGGCCCACTGACCATCTCTGCATCAGACCCACTGACCATCTCTACATCAGACCCACTGACCAGCTCTACATCAGACCCACTGACCATCTCTGCATCAGACCCACTGACCATTTCTGCATCAGACCCACTGACCGACTCTGCATCAGACCCACTGACCATCTCTACATCAGACACACTGACCATCTCTACATCAGGCCCACTGACCATCTTTGCATCAGGCCCACTGACCGGATCTGCATCAGGCCTACTGACCATTTCTGCATCAGACCCACTGACCATCTCTACATCAGACCCACTGACCATCTCTGCATCAGACCCACTGACCATCTCTACATTAGGCCCACTGACCATCTCTACATCAGACCCACTGACCATCTCTACATCAGGCCCACTGACCATCTCTACATCAGGCCCACTGACCATCTCTACATCAGACCCACTGACCGACTCTGCATCAGGTCCACTGACCATCTCTGCATCAGACCCACTGACTGGCTCTCTACATCAGGCCCAGTGACCATCTCTACATCAGACCCACTGACCATCTCTACATCAGGCCCACTGACCATCTCTACATCAGGCCCACTGACCATCTCTACATCAGACCCACTGACCGACTCTGCATCAGACCCACTGACCATCTCTGCATCAGGCCCACTGACCATCTCTGCATCAGGCCCACTGATCATCTCTGCATCAGGCCCACTGATCATCTCTACATCAGACCCACTGATCATCTCTACATCAGACCCACTGACCATCTCTACATCAGACCCACTGACCATCTCTGCATCAGGCCCACTGACCATCTCTGCATCAGGCTCACTGACCGATTCTGCATCAGACCCACTGACCATCTCTACATCAGACCCACTGACCGACTTTGCATCAGACCCACTGACCATCTCTGCATCAGGCTCACTGACCAACTCTGCATCAGGCCCACTGATCATCTCTGCATCAGGCCCACTGATCATATCTGCATCAGACCCACTGAACATCTCTACATCAGACCCACTGACCATCTCTACATCAGACCCACTCACCGACTCTGCATCAGGCCCACTGACCATCTCTACATCAGACCCACTGACCATCTCTACATCAGGCCCACTGACCATCTCTACATCAGACCCACTGACCGACTCTGCATCAGGCCCACTGACCATCTCTGCATCAGGCCCACTGACCATCTCTGCATCAGGCCCACTGACCATCTCTACATCAGGCCCATTGACCATCTCTGCATCAGGCCCACTGACCATCTCTGCATCAGACCCACTGACCATCTCTACATCAGACCCACTGAACATCTCTACATCAGGCCCACTGATCATCTCTGCATCAGGCCCACTGACCGACTCTGCATCAGGCCCACTGACCAACTCTGCATCAGGCCAACTGACCGGATCTGCATCAGGCCCACTGACCATTTCTGCATCAGACCCACTGACCGACTCTGCATCAGGCCCACTGACTGACTCTGCATCAGGCCCACTGACCATCTCTGCATCAGACCCACTGACCATCTCTACATCAGACCCACTGAACATCTCTACATCAGGCCCACTGATCATCTCTGCATCAGGCCCACTGACCGACTCTGCATCAGGCCCACTGACCAACTCTGCATCAGGCCAACTGACCGGATCTGCATCAGGCCCACTGACCATTTCTGCATCAGACCCACTGACCGACTCTGCATCAGGCCCACTGACTGACTCTGCATCAGGCCCACTGACCGACTCTGCATCAGGCCCACTGACCAACTCTGCATCAGGCCCACTGACCGAGTCTGCATCAGGCCCACTGACCGGATCTGCATCAGGCCCACTGACCGGATCTGCATCAGGCCCACTGACCAACTCTGCATCAGACCCACTGACCATCTCTGCATCAGGCCCACTGACCATTTCTACATCAGGCCCACTGACCGAGTCTGCATCAGGCCCACTGACCGGATCTGCATCAGGCCCACTGACCGGATCTGCATCCGGCACACTGACCAACTCTGCATCAGACCCACTGACCATCTCTACATCAGGCCCACTGACCATCTCTGCATCAGACCCACTGACCATCTCTACATCAGACCCACTGACCAGCTCTACATCAGACCCACTGACCATCTCTGCATCAGACCCACTGATCATTTCTGCATCAGACCCACTGACCGACTCTGCATCAGACCCACTGACCATCTCTACATCAGACACACTGACCATCTCTACATCAGGCCCACTGACCATCTCTACATCAGGCCCACTGATCATCTCTGCATCAGGCCCACTGACCATCTCTACATCAGACCCACTGACCATCTCTGCATCAGACCCACTGACCGGCTCTGCATCAGGCCCACTGACCATCTCTACATTAGGCCCACTGACCATCTCTACATCAGACCCACTGACCATCTCTACATCAGGCCCACTGACCGACTCTGCATCAGGCCCACTGACCATCTCTGCATCAGACCCACTGACTGGCTCTCTACATCAGGCCCAGTGACCATCTCTACATCAGACCCACTGACCATCTCTACATCAGGCCCACTGACCATCTCTACATCAGACCCACTGACCGACTCTGCATCAGGCCCACTGACCATCTCTACATCAGGCCCATTGACCATCTCTGCATCAGGCCCACTGACCATCTCTGCATCAGACCCACTGACCATCTCTGCATCAGGCCCACTGACCATTTCTGCATCAGACCCACTGACCGACTCTGCATCAGGCCCACTGACCGACTCTGCATCAGGCCCACTGACCGACTCTGCATCAGGCCCACTGACCAACTCTGCATCAGGCCCACTGACCGGATCTGCATCAGGCCCACTGACCGGATCTGCATCAGGCCCACTGACCAACTCTGCATCAGACCCACTGACCATCTCTGCATCAGGCCCACTGACCATTTCTACATCAGGCCCACTGACCGAGTCTGCATCAGGCCCACTGACCGGATCTGCATCAGGCCCACTGACCGACTCTGCATCAGGCCCACTGACCAACTCTGCATCAGGCCCACTGACCGAGTCTGCATCAGGCCCACTGACCATCTCTACATCAGACCCACTGACCATCTCTACATCAGACCCACTGACCGACTTTGCATCAGACCCACTGACCATCTCTGCATCAGGCTCACTGACCAACTCTGCATCAGGCCCACTGATCATCTCTGCATCAGGCCCACTGATCATCTCTGCATCAGACCCACTGACCATCTCTACATCAGACCCACTGACCATCTCTACATCAGACCCACTCACCGACTCTGCATCAGGCCCACTGACCATCTCTACATCAGACCCACTGACCATCTCTACATCAGACCCACTGACCATCTCTACATCAGGACCACTGACCATCTCTACATCAGACCCACTGACCGACTCTGCATCAGGCCCACTGACCATCTCTGCATCAGGCCCACTGACCATCTCTGCATCAGGCCCACTGACCATCTCTACATCAGGCCCATTGACCATCTCTGCATCAGGCCCACTGACCATCTCTGCATCAGACCCACTGACCATCTCTGCATCAGACCCACTGACCATCTCTACATCAGACCCACTGAACATCTCTACATCAGGCCCACTGATCATCTCTGCATCAGGCCCACTGACCGACTCTGCATCAGGCCCACTGACCAACTCTGCATCAGGCCCACTGACCGGATCTGCATCAGGCCCACTGACCATTTCTGCATCAGACCCACTGACCGACTCTGCATCAGGCCCACTGACCGACTCTGCATCAGGCCCACTGACCTACTCTGCATCAGGCCCACTGACCAACTCTGCATCAGGCCCACTGACCGAGTCTGCATCAGGCCCACTGACCGGATCTGCATCAGGCCCACTGACCGGATCTGCATCAGGCCCACTGACCAACTCTGCATCAGACCCACTGACCATCTCTGCATCAGGCCCACTGACCATTTCTACATCAGGCCCACTGACCGAGTCTGCATCAGGCCCACTGACCGGATCTGCATCAGGCCCACTGACCGACTCTGCATCAGGCCCACTGACCAACTCTGCATCAGGCCCACTGACCGAGTCTGCATCAGGCCCACTGACCGGATCTGCATCAGGCCCACTGACCGGATCTGCATCAGGCCCACTGACCAACTCTGCATCAGACCCACTGACCATCTCTGCATCAGGCCCACTGACCATTTCTACATCAGGCCCACTGACCGAGTCTGCATCAGGCCCACTGACCGGATCTGCATCAGGCCCACTGACCGGATCTGCATCAGGCCCACTGACCAACTCTGCATCAGACCCACTGACCATCTCTGCATCAGGCCCACTGACCATTTCTACATCAGGCCCACTGACCGAGTCTGCATCAGGCCCACTGACCGAGTCTGCATCAGGCCCACTGACAGGATCTGCATCAGGCCCACTGACCGGATCTGCATCAGGCCCACTGACCAACTCTGCATCAGACTCACTGACCATCTCTGCATCAGGCCCACTGACCATTTCTACATCAGGCCCACTGACCAACTCTGCATCAGACCCACTGACCATCTCTACATCAGGCCCACTGACCATCTCTACATCAGGCCCACTGACCATCTCACAAAGGGGAATTTAACCAAGGTTAAATCAGGCGCAAAGAGGGCTGTTGTGCTAATTTTGAGCAGCTGCCACACAAGCAGGACCCGTTCATTTTATCCTGGACTTTGACCCTGGTATCTGCGGAATACATCATCAGCCTGGAGTTCTGATCCTGCATGCTGTAAGCTTTCCGGATAGCTTATTTGCACCCCACACTGTCCTACATCTGTGGCATCGGATCCCTCTGGGTGATATATCCGTGTTTTGATCCATGGAGTCATATTTACATGCTGTTATATTTTAACTTTTCTGTAAGTGTAATCTGTGGAAATAAATCCTGCGTGGTTTTAAGCAATTTTACACTATGTCTGCTATTCTTTGTACCTCATAATATTCTCTATACATTGGGAATAGAGGTATATATTGTTTCAGGTCTTCCAAAGGACCAATCAATTGGACCTGAGTTTCATATGTGAAGGAAAAGAATTTAAACAGAAACAGAAAAATCGTGGTTTACCTTTGAGGACTAACATCCCAATAAGGGTGAATGTATTTGTACTTATAACCTAATTGTTTAGTACACATGGGGCTAATTGGTCATTGGTGAGCGCCTATAGAGTGTGCACTATCTTTGTTCACACAAGCAGGACTAGTCAATCCTGCAGATACAGAAACAACGGATAACAAACAAAATAGCAGCGCAACAATCAAAAATTAAAATATAAATCAACACAACGATATATATCGCTTGGAACAAATGGAGATGAATGGACTGAAAAGGAAAGGTACCAAATTATTTAATAGCATGAATAGTTAAAAGTGCACAACATTGCTGAAGCAATAATAAAATTGATATTTAATAAGATCAATATTCAGATCACCAGGGGGCTACTAGGTGTGTGTCCGTTCCTTAATTAGTGTGGACGTCAGATGAATGGATCAGAATGAACATTAGAACTGGTGGCACAGTCCTGTTGGTGATAGTTACCACAATGATTACCGCTGGAGGGAAGGAGTCCTCTGAATGGCGTCCCTTTGAATGGATGGGATCTTTGGGGTCCTTAGTCCTCACCAGATTGCGGAATCCTCAATGCTGAGTTGGTAATTAAGGTGTCACCAATGCGTGAGAATGGATCATCTGATCATCTGTATAGGTAGTCAAAGTCCACTAAAGGTCCGGATGTAGCTCATACGACTTCCAAATGGGCAAGGAGATCTGGAATACCTGACGCGTTTCGCTGCAGGACCTGCATCAGGCTCACTGACCGACTCTGCATCAGACCCTGTGACCATCTCTACATCAGGCCCACTGACCATCTCTACATCAGGCCCACTGACCGGATCTGCATCAGGCCCACTGACCATCTCTGCATCAGGCCCACTGACCATCTCTGCATCAGGCCCACTGACCATCTCTGCATCAGGCCCACTGACCGATTCTGCATCAGACCCACTGACCATCTCTACATCAGACCCACTGACCATCTCTACATCAGACCCACTGACCGACTTTGCATCAGACCCACTGACCATCTCTGCATCAGGCTCAGTGACCAACTCTGCATCAGGCCCACTGATCATCTCTGCATCAGGCCCACTGATCATCTCTGCATCAGACCCACTGACCATCTCTACATCAGACCCACTGACCATCTCTACATCAGACCCACTCACCGACTCTGCATCAGGCCCACTGACCATCTCTACATCAGACCCACTGACCATCTCTACATCAGGCCCACTGACCATCTCTACATCAGACCCACTGACCGACTCTGCATCAGGCCCACTGACCATCTCAGCATCAGGCCCACTGACCATCTCTGCATCAGGCCCACTGACCATCTCTACATCAGGCCCATTGACCATCTCTGCATCAGGCCCACTGACCATCTCTGCATCAGACCCACTGACCATCTCTGCATCAGACCCACTGACCATCTCTACATCAGACCCACTGAACATCTCTACATCAGGCCCACTGATCATCTCTGCATCAGGCCCACTGACCAACTCTGCATCAGGCCCACTGACCAACTCTGCATCAGGCCCACAGACCGGATCTGCATCAGGCCCACTGACCATTTCTGCATCAGACCCACTGACCGACTCTGCATCAGGCCCACTGACCGACTCTGCATCAGGCCCACTGACCGACTCTGCATCAGGCCCACTGACCGACTCTGCATCAGGCCCACTGACCATTTCTACATCAGGCCCACTGACCGAGTCTGCATCAGGCCCACTGACCGGATCTGCATCAGGCCCACTGACCGACTCTGCATCAGGCCCACTGACCAACTCTGCATCAGGCCCACTGACCGGATCTGCATCAGGCCCACTGACCATTTCTGCATCAGACCCACTGACCGACTCTGCATCAGGCCCACTGACCGTCTCTGCATCAGGCCCACTGACCGACTCTGCATCAGGCCCACTGACCAACTCTGCATCAGGCCCACTGACCGAGTCTGCATCAGGCCCACTGACCGGATCTGCATCAGGCCCACTGACCGGATCTGCATCAGGCACACTGACCGACTCTGCATCAGGCCCACTGACCATCTCTACATCAGGCCCACTGACCAACTCTACATCAGGCACACTGACCATCTCTGCATCAGGCACACTGACCGGCTCTGTATCAGGCGCACTGACCGGCTCTGCATCAGGCGCACTGACCGACTCTGCATCAGGCCCACGGACCGACTCTGCATCAGGCCCACTGACCATCTCTGCATCAGGCCCACTGACCGGATCTGCATCAGGCCCACTGACCATCTCTGCATCAGGCCCACTGACCAACTCTGCATCAGACCCACTGACCATCTCTGCATCAGGCCCACTGACCATTTCTACATCAGGCCCACTGACCGAGTCTGCATCAGACCCACTGACCGGATCTGCATCAGGCCCACTGACCGACTCTGCATCAGGCCCACTGACCAACTCTGCATCAGGCCCACTGACCGGATCTGCATCAGGCCCACTGACCATTTCTGCATCAGACCCACTGACCAACTCTGCATCAGGCCCACTGACCGTCTCTGCATCAGGCCCACTGACCGAGTCTGCATCAGGCCCACTGACCGGATCTGCATCAGGCCCACTGACCGACTCTGCATCAGGCCCACTGACCAACTCTGCATCAGGCCCACTGACCGAGTCTGCATCAGGCCCACTGACCGGATCTGCATCAGGCCCACTGACCGGATCTGCATCAGGCACACTGACCGACTCTGCATCAGGCCCACTGACAATCTCTACATCAGGCCCACTGACCAACTCTACATCAGGCACACTGACCATCTCTGCATCAGGCCCACTGACCGGCTCTGTATCAGGCGCACTGACCGGCTCTGCATCAGGCGCACTGACCGACTCTGCATCAGGCCCACTGACCGACTCTGCATCAGGCCCACTGACCATCTCTGCATCAGGCCCACTGACCATCTCTGCATCAGGCCCACTGACCGGATCTGCATCAGGCCCACTGACCATCTCTGCATCAGGCCCACTGAACAACTCTGCATCAGGCCCACTGACCATCTCTACATCAGACCCACTGACCATCTCTACATCAGACCCACTGACCATTTCTGCATCAGACCCACTGACAGACTCTGCATCAGGCCCACTGACCGACTCTGCATCAGGCCCACTGACCGACTCTGCATCAGGCCCACTGACCGACTCTGCATCAGGCCCACTGACCGACTCTGCATCAGGCCCACTGACCGGATCTGCATCAGGCCCACTGACCAACTCTGCATCAGGCCCACTGACCATCTCTGCATCAGACCCACTGACAATCTCTGCATCAGACCCACTGACCGACGCTGCATCAGACCCACTGACCATCTCTACATCAGACCTACTGACCATCTCTGCATCAGGCCCACTGACCATCTCTACATCAGGCCCACTGATCATCTCTGCATCAGGCCCACTGACCGACTCTGCATCAGGCCCACTGACCGGATCTGCATAAGGCCCACTGACCATTTCTGCATCAGACCCACTGACCGACGCTGCATCAGACCCACTGACCATCTCTACATCAGACCCACTGACCATCTCTGCATCAGACCCACTGACCGACGCTGCATCAGACCCACTGACCATCTCTACATCAGACCTACTGACCATCTCTGCATCAGGCCCACTGACCATCTCTACATCAGGCCCACTGATCATCTCTGCATCAGGCCCACTGACCGACTCTGCATCAGGCCCACTGACCGACTCTGCATCAGGCCCACTGACCGGATCTGCATAAGGCCCACTGACCATTTCTGCATCAGACCCACTGACCGACGCTGCATCAGACCCACTGACCATCTCTACATCAGACCCACTGACCATCTCTGCATCAGACCCACTGACCGACGCTGCATTAGACCCACTGACCATCTCTACATCAGACCCACTGACCATCTCTACATCAGACCCACTGACCATCTCTGCATCAGGCCCACTGACCATCTCTGCATCAGGCCCACTGATCATCTCTGCATCAGGCCCACTGACCGACTCTGCATCAGGCCCACTGACCGACTCTGCATCAGGCCCACTGACCATCTCTACATCAGACCCACTGACCGGATCTGCATCAGACCCACTGACCATCTCTACATCAGACCCACTGACCATCTCTACATCAGACCCACTGACTGACTCTGCATCAGGCACACTGACCATCTCTACATCAGACCCACTGACCGACTCTGCATCAGTCCCACTGACCATCTCTACATCAGACCCACTGACCGACTCTGCATCAGGCCCACTGACCAACTCTGCATCAGGCCCACTGACCGACTCTGCATCAGGCCCACTGACCATCTCTACATCAGACCCACTGACCGGATCTGCATCAGACCCACTGACCATCTCTACATCAGACCCACTGACCATCTCTACATCAGACCCACTGACCATCTCTACATCAGACCTACTGACCATCTCTGCATCAGGCCCACTGACCATCTCTACATCAGACCCACTGATCATCTCTGCATCAGGCCCACTGACCGACTCTGCATCAGGCCCACTGACCGACTCTGCATCAGGCCCACTGACCGGATCTGCATAAGGCCCACTGACCATTTCTGCATCAGACCCACTGACCGACGCTGCATCAGACCCACTGACCATCTCTGCATCAGACCTACTGACCAACTCTGCATCAGACCCACTGACAGGATCTGCATCAGACCCACTGACCATCTCTGCATCAGGCCCACTGACCATCTCTACATCAGACCCACTGACCGGATCTGCATCAGACCCAGTGACCATCTCTACATCAGACCCACTGACTATCTCTACATCAGACCCACTGACCGACTCTGCATCAGGCACACTGACCATCTCTACATCAGACCCACTGACCGACTCTGCATCAGGCCCACTGACCATCTCTACATCAGACCCACTGACCGACTCTGCATCAGGCCCACTGACCTCTCTACATCAGGCCCACTGACCGACTCTGCATCAGGCCCACTGACCATCTCTACATCAGACCCACTGACCTTCTCTGCATCAGGCCCACTGACCGTCTCTGCATCAGACCCACTGACCGACTCTGCATCAGGCCCACTGACCGACTCTGCATCAGACCCACTGACCATCTCTACATCAGGCCCACTGACCGACTCTGCATCAGACCCACTGACCGGCTCTGCATCAGACCCACTCACCATCTCTACATCAGACCCACTGACCATCTCTACATCAGGCCCACTGACCATCTCTGCATCAGGCCCACTGACCGGCTCTGTATCAGGCCCACTGACCGGCTCTGCATCAGGCCCACTGACCGGATCTGCATCAGGCCCACTGACTATCTCTGCATCAGGCCCACTGACCAACTCTGCATCAGGCCCACTGACCATCTCTACATCAGACCCACTGACCATCTCTACATCAGACCCACTGACCGACTCTGCATCAGGCCCACTGACCATCTCTACATCAGACCCACTGACCGACTCTGCATCAGGCCCACTGACCTCTCTACATCAGGCCCACTGACCGACTCTGCATCAGGCCCACTGACCATCTCTACATCAGACCCACTGACCATCTCTGCATCAGGCCCACTGACCGTCTCTGCATCAGACCCACTGACCGACTCTGCATCAGGCCCACTGACCGACTCTGCATCAGGCCCACTGACCATCTCTGCATCAGACCCACTGACCATCTCTACATCAGGCCCACTGACCGACTCTGCATCAGACCCACTGACCGGCTCTGCATCAGACCCACTCACCATCTCTACATCAGACCCACTGACCATCTCTACATCAGACCCACTGACCTGATCTGCATCAGACCCACTGACCATCTCTGCATCAGTCCCACTGACCATCTCTACATCAGGCCCACTGACCATCTCTGCATCAGGCCCACTGACCGGTTCTGTATCAGGCCCACTGACCGGCTCTGCATCAGGCCCACTGACCGGATCTGCATCAGGCCCACTGACCATCTCTGCATCAGGCCCACTGACCAACTCTGCATCAGGCCCACTGACCATCTCTACATCAGACCCACTGACCATCTCTACATCAGACCCACTGACCATTTCTGCATCAGACCCACTGACCGACTCTGCATCAGGCCCACTGACCGACTCGGCATCAGGCCCACTGACCGACTCTGCATCAGGCCCACTGACCATCTCTGCATCAGACCTACTGACAATTTCTGCATCAGACCCACTGACCGACGCTGCATCAGACCCACTGACCATCTCTGCATCAGACCCACTGACAATCTCTGCATCAGACCCACTGACCGACGCTGCATCAGACCCACTGACCATCTCTACATCAGACCTACTGACCATCTCTGCATCAGGACCACTGACCATCTCTACATCAGGCCCACTGATCATCTTTGCATCAGGCCCACTGACCGACTCTGCATCAGGCCCACTGACCGACTCTGCATCAGGCCCACTGACCGGATCTGCATAAGGCCCACTGACCATTTCTGCATCAGACCCACTGACCGACGCTGCATCAGACCCACTGACCGACGCTGCATCAGACCCACTGACCGACTCTGCATCAGGCCCACTGACCGACTCTGCATCAGGCCCACTGACCAGATCTGCATCAGGCCCACTGACCATTTCTGCATCAGACCCACTGACCATCTCTGCATCAGGCCCACTGACCAACTCTGCATCAGGCCCACTGACCGACTCTGCATCAGACCCACTGACCGGCTCTGCATCAGGCCCACTGACCGATTCTGCATCAGGCCCACTGACCATCTCTGCATCAGGCCCACTTACCGGCTCTACATCAGGCCCACTGACCGACTCTACATCAGACCCACTGACCGGATCTGCACTCAGCCCACTGACCATCTCTACATCAGGCCCACTGACCATCTCTACATCAGACCCACTGACCATCTCTACATCAGACCCACTGACCGACTCTGCATCAGGCCCACTGACCATCTCTGCATCAGACCCACTGACCATCTCTGCATCAGACCCACTGACCATCTCTGCATCAGGCCCACTGACCGACTCTGCATCAGACCCACTGACCATCTCTACATCAGGCCCACTGACCATCTCTACATCAGACCCACTGACCATCTCTACATCAGACCCACTGACCAGCTCTACATCAGACCCACTGACCATCTCTGCATCAGACCCACTGACCATCTCTGCATCAGACCCACTGACCAACTCTGCATCAGACCCACTGACCATCTCTACATCAGACCAACTGACCATCTCTGCATCAGGCCTACTGACCATCTCTGCATCAGGCCCACTGACCATCTCTACATCAGGCCCACTGACCGACTCTGCATCAGACCCACTGACCATCTCTACATCAGACCCACTGACCATCTCTGCATCAGACCCACTGACCATCTCTGCATCAGACCCACTGACCAACTCTGCATCAGACCCACTGACCATCTCTACATCAGACCAACTGACCATCTCTGCATCAGGCCCACTGACCATCTCTGCATCAGGCCCACTGACCATCTCTACATCAGACCCACTGACCGACGCTGCATCAGACCCACTGACCATCTCTACATCAGACCCACTGACCATCTCTGCATCAGACCCACTGACCGACGCTGCATCAGACCCACTGACCATCTCTACATCAGACCTACTGACCATCTCTGCATCAGGCCCACTGACCATCTCTACATCAGGCCCACTGATCATCTCTGCATCAGGCCCACTGACCGACTCTGCATCAGGCCCACTGACCGACTCTGCATCAGGCCCACTGACCGACTCTGCATCAGGCCCACTGACCATTTCTGCATCAGACCCACTGACCGACGCTGCATCAGACCCACTGACCATCTCTACATCAGACCCACTGACCATCTCTGCATCAGACCCACTGACCGACGCTGCATTAGACCCACTGACCATCTCTACATCAGACCCACTGACCATCTCTACATCAGACCCACTGACCATCTCTGCATCAGGCCCACTGACCATCTCTGCATCAGGCCCACTGATCATCTCTGCATCAGGCCCACTGACCGACTCTGCATCAGGCCCACTGACCGACTCTGCATCAGGCCCACTGACCATCTCTACATCAGACCCACTGACCGGATCTGCATCAGACCCACTGACCATCTCTACATCAGACCCACTGACCATCTCTACATCAGACCCACTGACTGACTCTGCATCAGGCACACTGACCATCTCTACATCAGACCCACTGACCGACTCTGCATCAGTCCCACTGACCATCTCTACATCAGACCCACTGACCGACTCTGCATCAGGCCCACTGACCAACTCTGCATCAGGCCCACTGACCGACTCTGCATCAGGCCCACTGACCATCTCTACATCAGACCCACTGACCGGATCTGCATCAGACCCACTGACCATCTCTACATCAGACCCACTGACCATCTCTACATCAGACCCACTGACCATCTCTACATCAGACCTACTGACCATCTCTGCATCAGGCCCACTGACCATCTCTACATCAGACCCACTGATCATCTCTGCATCAGGCCCACTGACCGACTCTGCATCAGGCCCACTGACCGACTCTGCATCAGGCCCACTGACCGGATCTGCATAAGGCCCACTGACCATTTCTGCATCAGACCCACTGACCGACGCTGCATCAGACCCACTGACCATCTCTGCATCAGACCTACTGACCAACTCTGCATCAGACCCACTGACAGGATCTGCATCAGACCCACTGACCATCTCTGCATCAGGCCCACTGACCATCTCTACATCAGACCCACTGACCGGATCTGCATCAGACCCAGTGACCATCTCTACATCAGACCCACTGACTATCTCTACATCAGACCCACTGACCGACTCTGCATCAGGCACACTGACCATCTCTACATCAGACCCACTGACCGACTCTGCATCAGGCCCACTGACCATCTCTACATCAGACCCACTGACCGACTCTGCATCAGGCCCACTGACCTCTCTACATCAGGCCCACTGACCGACTCTGCATCAGGCCCACTGACCATCTCTACATCAGGCCCACTGACCGTCTCTGCATCAGACCCACTGACCGTCTCTGCATCAGACCCACTGACCGACTCTGCATCAGGCCCACTGACCATCTCTGCATCAGACCCACTGACCATCTCTACATCAGGCCCACTGACCGACTCTGCATCAGACCCACTGACCGGCTCTGCATCAGACCCACTCACCATCTCTACATCAGACCCACTGACCATCTCTACATCAGGCCCACTGACCATCTCTGCATCAGGCCCACTGACCGGCTCTGTATCAGGCCCACTGACCGGCTCTGCATCAGGCCCACTGACCGGATCTGCATCAGGCCCACTGACTATCTCTGCATCAGGCCCACTGACCAACTCTGCATCAGGCCCACTGACCATCTCTACATCAGACCCACTGACCATCTCTACATCAGACCCACTGACCGACTCTGCATCAGGCCCACTGACCATCTCTACATCAGACCCACTGACCGACTCTGCATCAGGCCCACTGACCTCTCTACATCAGGCCCACTGACCGACTCTGCATCAGGCCCACTGACCATCTCTACATCAGACCCACTGACTATCTCTGCATCAGGCCCACTGACCGTCTCTGCATCAGACCCACTGACCGACTCTGCATCAGGCCCACTGACCATCTCTGCATCAGACCCACTGACCATCTCTACATCAGGCCCACTGACCGACTCTGCATCAGACCCACTGACCGGCTCTGCATCAGACCCACTCACCATCTCTACATGAGACCCACTGACCATCTCTACATCAGACCCACTGACCTGATCTGCATCAGACCCACTGACCATCTCTGCATCAGTCCCACTGACCATCTCTACATCAGGCCCACTGACCATCTCTGCATCAGGCCCACTGACCGGTTCTGTATCAGGCCCACTGACCGGCTCTGCATCAGGCCCACTGACCGGATCTGCATCAGGCCCACTGACCATCTCTGCATCAGGCCCACTGACCAACTCTGCATCAGGCCCACTGACCATCTCTACATCAGACCCACTGACCATCTCTACATCAGACCCACTGACCATTTCTGCATCAGACCCACTGACCGACTCTGCATCAGGCCCACTGACCGACTCGGCATCAGGCCCACTGACCGACTCTGCATCAGGCCCACTGACCATCTCTGCATCAGACCCACTGACAATTTCTGCATCAGACCCACTGACCGACGCTGCATCAGACCCACTGACCATCTCTGCATCAGACCCACTGACAATCTCTGCATCAGACCCACTGACCGACGCTGCATCAGACCCACTGACCATCTCTACATCAGACCTACTGACCATCTCTGCATCAGGACCACTGACCATCTCTACATCAGGCCCACTGATCATCTTTGCATCAGGCCCACTGACCGACTCTGCATCAGGCCCACTGACCGACTCTGCATCAGGCCCACTGACCGGATCTGCATAAGGCCCACTGACCATTTCTGCATCAGACCCACTGACCGACGCTGCATCAGACCCACTGACCGACGCTGCATCAGACCCACTGACCGACTCTGCATCAGGCCCACTGACCGACTCTGCATCAGGCCCACTGACCAGATCTGCATCAGGCCCACTGACCATTTCTGCATCAGACCCACTGACCATCTCTGCATCAGGCCCACTGACCAACTCTGCATCAGGCCCACTGACCGACTCTGCATCAGACCCACTGACCGGCTCTGCATCAGGCCCACTGACCGATTCTGCATCAGGCCCACTGACCATCTCTGCATCAGGCCCACTTACCGGCTCTACATCAGGCCCACTGACCGGCTCTACATCAGACCCACTGACCGGATCTGCACTCAGCCCACTGACCATCTCTACATCAGGCCCACTGACCATCTCTACATCAGACCCACTGACCATCTCTACATCAGACCCACTGACCGACTCTGCATCAGGCCCACTGACCATCTCTGCATCAGACCCACTGACCATCTCTGCATCAGACCCACTGACCATCTCTGCATCAGGCCCACTGACCGACTCTGCATCAGACCCACTGACCATCTCTACATCAGGCCCACTGACCATCTCTACATCAGACCCACTGACCATCTCTACATCAGACCCACTGACCAGCTCTACATCAGACCCACTGACCATCTCTGCATCAGACCCACTGACCATCTCTGCATCAGACCCACTGACCAACTCTGCATCAGACCCACTGACCATCTCTACATCAGACCAACTGACCATCTCTGCATCAGGCCCACTGACCATCTCTGCATCAGGCCCACTGACCATCTCTACATCAGGCCCACTGACCGACTCTGCATCAGACCCACTGACCATCTCTACATCAGGCCCACTGACCATCTCTACATCAGGCCCACTGACCATCTCTACATCAGACCCACTGACCATCTCTACATCAGATCCACTGACCGACTCTGCATCAGGCCCACTGACCATCTCTGCATCAGACCCACTGACCATCTCTGCATCAGACCAACTGACCATCTCTACATCAGGCCCACTGACCGACTATGCATCAGACCCACTGACCATCTCTACATCAGGCCCACTGACCATCTCTGCATCAGACCCACTGACCATCTCTACATCAGACCCACTGACCAGCTCTACATCAGACCCACTGACCATCTCTGCATCAGACCCACTGACCATTTCTGCATCAGACCCACTGACCATCTCTACATCAGACACACTGACCATCTCTACATCAGGCCCACTGACCATCTTTGCATCAGGCCCACTGACCGGATCTGCATCAGGCCCACTGACCATTTCTGCATCAGATCCACTGACCATCTCTGCATCAGGCCCACTGACCATCTCTGCATCAGGCCCATTGACCATCTCTACATCAGGCCCACTGACCGACTCTGCATCAGACCCACTGACCATCTCTACATCAGGCCCACTGACCATCTCTACATCAGGCCCACTGACCATCTCTACATCAGACCCACTGACCATCTCTACATCAGATCCACTGACCGACTCTGCATCAGGCCCACTGACCATCTCTGCATCAGACCCACTGACCATCTCTGCATCAGACCAACTGACCATCTCTACATCAGGCCCACTGACCGACTATGCATCAGACCCACTGACCATCTCTGCATCAGACCCACTGACCATCTCTGCATCAGACCAACTGACCATCTGTACATCAGGCCCACTGACCGACTATGCATCAGACCCACTGACCATCTCTGCATCAGACCCACTGACCGACGCTGCATCAGACCCACTGACCATCTCTACATCAGACCAACTGACCATCTCTACATCAGACCCACTGACCATCTCTGCATCAGGCCCACTGACCATCTCTACATCAGGCCCACTGATCATCTCTGCATCAGGCCCACTGACCGACTCTGCATCAGGCCCACGGACCGACTCTGCATCAGGCCCACGGACCGACTCTGCATCAGGCCCACTGACCGGATCTGCATAATGCCCACTCACCATTTCTGCATCAGACCCACTGACCGACTCTGCATCAGGCCCACTGACCGACTCTGCATCAGGCCCACTGACCAGATCTGCATCAGGCCCACTGACCATTACTGCATCAGACCCACTGACCATCTCTGCATCAGGCCCACTGACCAACTCTGCATCAGGCCCACTGACCGACTCTGCATCAGACCCACTGACCGGCTCTGCATCAGGCCCACTGACCGATTCTGCATCAGGCCCACTGACCATCTTTGCATCAGGCCCACTGACTGACTCTGCATCAGGCCCACTGACCGGATCTGCATCAGGCCCACTGACCATTTCTGCATCAGACCCACTGACCATCTCTACATCAGACCCACTGACCATCTCTGCATCAGACCCACTGACCATTTCTACATTAGGCCCACTGACCATCTCTACATCAGACCCACTGACCATCTCTACATCAGGCCCACTGACCATCTCTACATCAGGCCCACTGACCATCTCTACATCAGACCCACTGACCAACTCTGCATCAGGCCCACTGACCATCTCTGCATCAGACCCACTGACTGGCTCTCTACATCAGGCCCAGTGACCATCTCTACATCAGACCCACTGACCATCTCTACATCAGGCCCACTGACCATCTCTACATCAGACCCACTGACCGACTCTGCATCAGACCCACTGACCATCTCTGCATCAGGCCCATTGACCATCTCTGCATCATGCCCACTGATCATCTCTGCATCAGGCCCACTGATCATCTCTACATCAGACCCACTGACCATCTCTACATCAGACCCACTGACCATCTCTGCATCAGGCCCACTGACCATCTCTGCATCAGGCCCACTGACCATCTCTGCATCATGCCCACTGATCATCTCTGCATCAGACCCACTGACCATCTCTACATCAGACCCACTGACCATCTCTACATCAGACCCACTCACCGACTCTGCATCAGGCCCACTGACCATCTCTACATCAGACCCACTGACCATCTCTACATCAGGCCCACTGACCATCTCTTCATCAGACCCACTGACCGACTCTGCATCAGGCCCACTGACCATCTCTGCATCAGGCCCACTGACCATCTCTGCATCAGGCCCACTGACCATCTCTACATCAGGCCCATTGACCATCTCTGCATCAGGCCCACTGACCATCTCTGCATCAGACCCACTGACCATCTCTGCATCAGACCCACTGACCATCTCTACATCAGACCCACTGAACATCTCTACATCAGGCCCACTGATCATCTCTGCATCAGGCCCACTGACCGACTCTGCATCAGGCCCACTGACCAACTCTGCATCAGGCCCACTGACCATCTCTGCATCAGGCCCACTGACCATTTCTGCATCAGACCCACTGACCGACTCTGCATCAGGCCCACTGACCGACTCTGCATCAGGCCCACTGACCGACTCTGCATCAGGCCCACTGACCAACTCTGCATCAGGCCCACTGACCGAGTCTGCATCAGGCCCACTGACCGGATCTGCATCAGGCCCACTGACCGGATCTGCATCAGGCCCACTGACCAACTCTGCATCAGACCCACTGACCATCTCTGCATCAGGCCCACTGACCATTTCTACATCAGGCCCACTGACCGAGTCTGCATCAGGCCCACTGACCGGATCTGCATCAGGCCCACTGACCGGATCTGCATCAGGCCCACTGACCAACTCTGCATCAGACCCACTGACCATCTCTACATCAGGCCCACTGACCATCTCTGCATCAGACCCACTGATCATCTCTACATCAGACCCACTGACCAGCTCTACATCAGACCCACTGACCATCTCTGCATCAGACCCACTGACCATTTCTGCATCAGACCCACTGACCGACTCTGCATCAGACCCACTGACCATCTCTACATCAGACACACTGACCATCTCTACATCAGGCCCACTGACCATCTTTGCATCAGGCCCACTGACCGGATCTGCATCAGGCCCACTGACCATTTCTGCATCAGACCCACTGACCATCTCTACATCAGACCCACTGACCATCTCTGCATCAGACCCACTGACCATCTCTACATTAGGCCCACTGACCATCTCTACATCAGACCCACTGACCATCTCTACATCAGGCCCACTGACCATCTCTACATCAGGCCCACTGACCATCTCTACATCAGACCCACTGACCGACTCTGCATCAGGCCCACTGACCATCTCTGCATCAGACCCACTGACTGGCTCTCTACATCAGGCCCAGTGACCATCTCTACATCAGACCCACTGACCATCTCTACATCAGGCCCACTGACCATCTCTACATCTGACCCACTGACCGACTCTGCATCAGACCCACTGACCGTCTCTGCATCAGGCCCACTGACCACTGATCATCTCTGCATCAGGCCCACTGATCATCTCTACATCAGACCCACTGACCATCTCTACATCAGACCCACTGACCATCTCTGCATCAGGCCCACTGACCATCTCTGCATCAGGCTCACTGACCGATTCTGCATCAGACCCACTGACCATCTCTACATCAGACCCACTGACCATCTCTACATCAGACCCACTGACCGACTTTGCATCAGACCCACTGACCATCTCTGCATCAGGCTCACTGACCAACTCTGCATCAGGCCCATCGATCATCTCTGCATCAGGCCCACTGATCATCTCTGCATCAGACCCACTGACCATCTCTACATCAGACCCACTGACCATCTCTACATCAGACCCACTCACCGACTCTGCATCAGGCCCACTGACCATCTCTACATCAGGCCCATTGACCATCTCTGCATCAGGCCCACTGACCATCTCTGCATCAGACCCACTGACCATCTCTGCATCAGACCCACTGACCATCTCTACATCAGACCCACTGACCATCTCTACATCAGGCCCACTGACCATCTCTACATAAGACCCACTGACCGACTCTGCATCAGGCCCACTGACCATCTCTGCATCAGGCCCACTGACCATCTCTGCATCAGGCCCACTGACCATCTCTACATCAGGCCCATTGACCATCTCTGCATCAGGCCCACTGACCATCTCTGCATCAGACCCACTGACCATCTCTGCATCAGACCCACTGACCATCTCTACATCAGACCCACTGAACATCTCTACATCAGGCCCACTGATCATCTCTGCATCAGGCCCACTGACCGACTCTGCATCAGGCCAACTGACCAACTCTGCATCAGGCCCACTGACCGGATCTGCATCAGGCCCACTGACCATTTCTGCATCAGACCCACTGACCGACTCTGCATCAGGCCCACTGACCGACTCTGCATCAGGCCCACTGACCGACTCTGCATCAGGCCCACTGACCGACTCTGCATCAGGCCCACTGACCAACTCTGCATCAGGCCCACTGACCGAGTCTGCATCAGGCCCACAGACCGGATCTGCATCAGGCCCACTGACCGGATCTGCATCAGGCCCACTGACCAACTCTGCATCAGACCCACTGACCATCTCTGCATCAGGCCCACTGACCATTTCTACATCAGGCCCACTGACCATCTCTACATCAGACCCACTGACCAGCTCTACATCAGACCCACTGACCATCTCTGCATCAGACCCACTGACCATTTCTGCATCAGACCCACTGACCGACTCTGCATCAGACCCACTGACCATCTCTACATCAGACACACTGACCATCTCTACATCAGGCCCACTGACCATCTTTGCATCAGGCCCACTGACCGGATCTGCATCAGGCCTACTGACCATTTCTGCATCAGACCCACTGACCATCTCTACATCAGACCCACTGACCATCTCTGCATCAGACCCACTGACCATCTCTACATTAGGCCCACTGACCATCTCTACATCAGACCCACTGACCATCTCTACATCAGGCCCACTGACCATCTCTACATCAGGCCCACTGACCATCTCTACATCAGACCCACTGACCGACTCTGCATCAGGCCCACTGACCATCTCTGCATCAGACCCACTGACTGGCTCCCTACATCAGGCCCAGTGACCATCTCTACATCAGACCCACTGACCATCTCTACATCAGGCCCACTGACCATCTCTACATCAGACCCACTGACCGACTCTGCATCAGACCCACTGACCATCTCTGCATCAGGCCCACTGACCATCTCTGCATCAGGCCCACTGATCATCTCTGCATCAGGCCCACTGATCATCTCTACATCAGACCCACTGATCATCTCTACATCAGACCCACTGACCATCTCTACATCAGACCCACTGACCATCTCTGCATCAGGCCCACTGACCATCTCTGCATCAGGCTCACTGACCGATTCTGCATCAGACCCACTGACCATCTCTACATCAGACCCACTGACCGACTTTGCATCAGACCCACTGACCATCTCTGCATCAGGCCCACTGATCATCTCTACATCAGACCCACTGATCATCTCTACATTAGGCCCACTGACCATCTCTACATCAGACCCACTGACCATCTCTACATCAGACCCACTGACCATCTCTACATCAGACCCACTGACCATCTCTGCATCAGACCCACTGACCATCTCTACATTAGGCCCACTGACCATCTCTACATCAGACCCACTGACCATCTCTACATCAGGCCCACTGACCATCTCTACATCAGGCCCACTGACCATCTCTACATCAGACCCACTGACCGACTCTGCATCAGGCCCACTGACCATCTCTGCATCAGACCCACTGACTGGCTCCCTACATCAGGCCCAGTGACCATCTCTACATCAGACCCACTGACCATCTCTACATCAGGCCCACTGACCATCTCTACATCAGACCCACTGACCGACTCTGCATCAGACCCACTGACCATCTCTGCATCAGGCCCACTGACCATCTCTGCATCAGGCCCACTGATCATCTCTGCATCAGGCCCACTGATCATCTCTACATCAGACCCACTGATCATCTCTACATCAGACCCACTGACCATCTCTACATCAGACCCACTGACCATCTCTGCATCAGGCCCACTGACCATCTCTGCATCAGGCTCACTGACCGATTCTGCATCAGACCCACTGACCATCTCTACATCAGACCCACTGACCGACTTTGCATCAGACCCACTGACCGACTCTGCATCAGGCCCACTGACCGACTCTGCATCAGGCCCACTGACTGACTCTGCATCAGGCCCACTGACCGACTCTGCATCAGGCCCACTGACCAACTCTGCATCAGGCCCACTGACCGAGTCTGCATCAGGCCCACTGACCGGATCTGCATCAGGCCTACTGACCGGATCTGCATCAGGCCCACTGACCAACTCTGCATCAGACCCACTGACCATCTCTGCATCAGGCCCACTGACCATTTCTACATCAGGCCCACTGACCGAGTCTGCATCAGGCCCACTGACCGGATCTGCATCAGGCCCACTGACCGGATCTGCATCAGGCACACTGACCAACTCTGCATCAGACCCACTGACCATCTCTACATCAGGCCCACTGACCATCTCTGCATCAGACCCACTGACCATCTCTACATCAGACCCACTGACCAGCTCTACATCAGACCCACTGACCATCTCTGCATCAGACCCACTGATCATTTCTGCATCAGACCCACTGACCGACTCTGCATCAGACCCACTGACCATCTCTACATCAGACACACTGACCATCTCTACATCAGGCCCACTGACCATCTCTACATCAGGCCCACTGATCATCTCTGCATCAGGCCCACTGACCATCTCTACATCAGACCCACTGACCATCTCTGCATCAGACCCACTGACCGGCTCTGCATCAGGCCCACTGACCATCTCTACATTAGGCCCACTGACCATCTCTACATCAGACCCACTGACCATCTCTACATCAGGCCCACTGACCATCTCTACATCAGGCCCACTGACCATCTCTACATCAGACCCACTGACCGACTCTGCATCAGGCCCACTGACCATCTCTGCATCAGACCCACTGACTGGCTCTCTACATCAGGCCCAGTGACCATCTCTACATCAGACCCACTGACCATCTCTACATCAGGCCCACTGACCATCTCTACATCAGACCCACTGACCGACTCTGCATCAGACCCACTGACCATCTCTGCATCAGGCCCACTGACCATCTCTGCATCAGGCCCACTGATCATCTCTGCATCAGGCCCACTGATCATCTCTACATCAGACCCACTGACCATCTCTACATCAGACCCACTGACCATCTCTGCATCAGGCCCACTGACCATCTCTGCATCAGGCTCACTGACCGATTCTGCATCAGACCCACTGACCATCTCTACATCAGACCCACTGACCATCTCTACATCAGACCCACTGACCGACTTTGCATCAGACCCACTGACCATCTCTGCATCAGGCTCACTGACCAACTCTGCATCAGGCCCACTGATCATCTCTGCATCAGGCCCACTGATCATCTCTGCATTAGACCCACTGACCATCTCTACATCAGACCCACTGACCATCTCTACATCAGACCCACTCAACGACTCTGCATCAGGCCCACTGACCATCTCTACATCAGACCCACTGACCATCTCTACATCAGACCCACTGACCATCTCTACATCAGGACCACTGACCATCTCTACATCAGACCCACTGACCGACTCTGCATCAGGCCCACTGACCATCTCTGCATCAGGCCCACTGACCATCTCTGCATCAGACCCACTGACCATCTCTGCATCAGGCCCACTGACCGACTCTGCATCAGACCCACTGACCATCTCTACATCAGGCCCACTGACCATCTCTACATCAGACCCACTGACCATCTCTACATCAGACCCACTGACCAGCTCTACATCAGACCCACTGACCATCTCTGCATCAGACCCACTGACCATCTCTGCATCAGACCCACTGACCAACTCTGCATCAGACCCACTGACCATCTCTACATCAGACCCACTGACCATCTCTGCATCAGGCCCACTGACCATCTCTGCATCAGGCCCACTGACCATCTCTACATCAGGCCCACTGACCGACTCTGCATCAGACCCACTGACCATCTCTACATCAGGCCCACTGACCATCTCTACATCAGGCCCACTGACCATCTCTACATCAGACCCACTGACCATCTCTACATCAGATCCACTGACCGACTCTGCATCAGGCCCACTGACCATCTCTGCATCAGACCCACTGACCATCTCTGCATCAGACCAACTGACCATCTCTACATCAGGCCCACTGACCGACTATGCATCAGACCCACTGACCATCTCTACATCAGGCCCACTGACCATCTCTGCATCAGACCCACTGACCATCTCTACATCAGACCCACTGACCAGCTCTACATCAGACCCACTGACCATCTCTGCATCAGACCCACTGACCATTTCTGCATCAGACCCACTGACCGACTCTGCATCAGACACACTGACCATCTCTACATCAGACACACTGACCATCTCTACATCAGGCCCACTGACCATCTTTGCATCAGGCCCACTGACCGGATCTGCATCAGGCCCACTGACCATTTCTGCATCAGATCCACTGACCATCTCTGCATCAGGCCCACTGACCATCTCTGCATCAGGCCCATTGACCATCTCTACATCAGGCCCACTGACCGACTCTGCATCAGACCCACTGACCATCTCTACATCAGGCCCACTGACCATCTCTACATCAGGCCCACTGACCATCTCTACATCAGACCCACTGACCATCTCTACATCAGATCCACTGACCGACTCTGCATCAGGCCCACTGACCATCTCTGCATCAGACCCACTGACCATCTCTGCATCAGACCAACTGACCATCTCTACATCAGGCCCACTGACCGACTATGCATCAGACCCACTGACCATCTCTGCATCAGACCCACTGACCATCTCTGCATCAGACCAACTGACCATCTGTACATCAGGCCCACTGACCGACTATGCATCAGACCCACTGACCATCTCTGCATCAGACCCACTGACCGACGCTGCATCAGACCAACTGACCATCTGTACATCAGGCCCACTGACCGACTATGCATCAGACCCACTGACCATCTCTGCATCAGACCCACTGACCGACGCTGCATCAGACCCACTGACCATCTCTACATCAGACCCACTGACCATCTCTACATCAGACCCACTGACCATTACTGCATCAGACCCACTGACCATCTCTGCATCAGGCCCACTGACCAACTCTGCATCAGGCCCACTGACCGACTCTGCATCAGACCCACTGACCGGCTCTGCATCAGGCCCACTGACCGATTCTGCATCAGGCCCACTGACCATCTTTGCATCAGGCCCACTGACTGACTCTGCATCAGGCCCACTGACCGGATCTGCATCAGGCCCACTGACCATTTCTGCATCAGACCCACTGACCATCTCTACATCAGACCCACTGACCATCTCTGCATCAGACCCACTGACCATCTCTACATTAGGCCCACTGACCATCTCTACATCAGACCCACTGACCATCTCTACATCAGGCCCACTGACCATCTCTACATCAGGACCACTGACCTTCTCTACATCAGACCCACTGACCGACTCTGCATCAGGCCCACTGACCAACTCTGCATCAGACCCACTGACTGGCTCTCTACATCAGGCCCAGTGACCATCTCTACATCAGACCCACTGACCATCTCTACATCAGGCCCACTGACCATCTCTACATCAGACCCACTGACCGACTCTGCATCAGACCCACTGACCGACTCTGCATCAGACCCACTGACCATCTCTGCATCAGGCCCACTGACCATCTCTGCATCATGCCCACTGATCATCTCTACATCAGATCCACTGACCATCTCTACATCAGACCCACTGACCATCTCTGCATCAGGCCCACTGACCATCTCTGCATCAGGCCCACTGACCATCTCTGCATCAAGCCCACTGATCATCTCTGCATCAGACCCACTGACCATCTCTACATCAGACCCACTGACCATCTCTACATCAGACCCACTCACCGACTCTGCATCAGGCCCACTGACCATCTCTACATCAGACCCACTGACCATCTCTACATCAGGCCCACTGACCATCTCTACATCAGACCCACTGACCGACTCTGCATCAGGCCCACTGACCATCTCTGCATCAGGCCCACTGACCATCTCTGCATCAGGCCCACTGACCATCTCTACATCAGGCCCATTGACCATCTCTGCATCAGGCCCACTGACCATCTCTGCATCAGACCCACTGACCATCTCTGCATCAGACCCACTGACCATCTCTACATCAGACCCACTGAACATCTCTACATCAGGCCCACTGATCATCTCTGCATCAGGCCCACTGACCGACTCTGCATCAGGCCGACTGACCAACTCTGCATCAGGCCCACTGACCATCTCTGCATCAGGCCGACTGACCATTTCTGCATCAGACCCACTGACCGACTCTGCATCAGGCCCACTGACCGACTCTGCATCAGGCCCACTGACCAACTCTGCATCAGGCCCACTGACCAACTCTGCATCAGGCCCACTGACCGAGTCTGCATCAGGCCCACTGACCGGATCTGCATCAGGCCCACTGACCGGATCTGCATCAGGCCCACTGACCAACTCTGCATCAGGCCCACTGACCAACTCTGCATCAGACCCACTGACCATCTCTGCATCAGGCCCACTGACCATTTCTACATCAGGCCCACTGACCGAGTCTGCATCAGGCCCACTGACCGGATCTGCATCAGGCCCACTGACCGGATCTGCATCAGGCCCACTGACCAACTCTGCATCAGACCCACTGACCATCTCTACATCAGGCCCACTGACCATCTCTGCATCAGACCCACTGACCATCTCTACATCAGACCCACTGACCAGCTCTACATCAGACCCACTGACCATCTCTGCATCAGACCCACTGACCATTTCTGCATCAGACCCACTGACCGACTCTGCATCAGACCCACTGACCATCTCTACATCAGACACACTGACCATCTCTACATCAGGCCCACTGACCATCTTTGCATCAGGCCCACTGACCGGATCTGCATCAGGCCCACTGACCATTTCTGCATCAGACCCACTGACCATCTCTACATCAGACCCACTGACCATCTCTGCATCAGACCCACTGACCATCTCTACATTAGGCCCACTGACCATCTCTACATCAGACCCACTGACCATCTCTACATCAGGCCCACTGACCATCTCTACATCAGGCCCACTGACCATCTCTACATCAGACCCACTGACCGACTCTGCATCAGGCCCACTGACCATCTCTGCATCAGACCCACTGACTGGCTCTCTACATCAGGCCCAGTGACCATCTCTACATCAGACCCACTGACCATCTCTACATCAGGCCCACTGACCATCTCTACATCTGACCCACTGACCGACTCTGCATCAGACCCACTGACCGTCTCTGCATCAGGCCCACTGACCACTGATCATCTCTGCATCAGGCCCACTGATCATCTCTACATCAGACCCACTGACCATCTCTACATCAGACCCACTGACCATCTCTGCATCAGGCCCACTGACCATCTCTGCATCAGGCTCACTGACCGATTCTGCATCAGACCCACTGACCATCTCTACATCAGACCCACTGACCATCTCTACATCAGACCCACTGACCGACTTTGCATCAGACCCACTGACCATCTCTGCATCAGGCTCACTGACCAACTCTGCATCAGGCCCATCGATCATCTCTGCATCAGGCCCACTGATCATCTCTGCATCAGACCCACTGACCATCTCTACATCAGACCCACTGACCATCTCTACATCAGACCCACTCACCGACTCTGCATCAGGCCCACTGACCATCTCTACATCAGGCCCATTGACCATCTCTGCATCAGGCCCACTGACCATCTCTGCATCAGACCCACTGACCATCTCTGCATCAGACCCACTGACCATCTCTACATCAGACCCACTGACCATCTCTACATCAGGCCCACTGACCATCTCTACATCAGACCCACTGACCGACTCTGCATCAGGCCCACTGACCATCTCTGCATCAGGCCCACTGACCATCTCTGCATCAGGCCCACTGACCATCTCTACATCAGGCCCATTGACCATCTCTGCATCAGGCCCACTGACCATCTCTGCATCAGACCCACTGACCATCTCTGCATCAGACCCACTGACCATCTCTACATCAGACCCACTGAACATCTCTACATCAGGCCCACTGATCATCTCTGCATCAGGCCCACTGACCGACTCTGCATCAGGCCAACTGACCAACTCTGCATCAGGCCCACTGACCGGATCTGCATCAGGCCCACTGACCATTTCTGCATCAGACCCACTGACCGACTCTGCATCAGGCCCACTGACCGACTCTGCATCAGGCCCACTGACCGACTCTGCATCAGGCCCACTGACCAACTCTGCATCAGGCCCACTGACCGAGTCTGCATCAGGCCCACTGACCGGATCTGCATCAGGCCCACTGACCGGATCTGCATCAGGCCCACTGACGAACTCTGCATCAGACCCACTGACCATCTCTGCATCAGGCCCACTGACCATTTCTACATCAGGCCCACTGACCGAGTCTGCATCAGGCCCACTGACCGGATCTGCATCAGGCCCACTGACCGGATCTGCATCAGGCCCACTGACCAACTCTGCATCAGACCCACTGACCATCTCTGCATCAGGCCCACTGACCATCTCTGCATCAGACCCACTGACCATCTCTACATCAGACCCACTGACCAGCTCTACATCAGACCCACTGACCATCTCTGCATCAGACCCACTGACCATTTCTGCATCAAACCCACTGACCGACTCTGCATCAGACCCACTGACCATCTCTACATCAGACACACTGACCATCTCTACATCAGGCCCACTGACCATCTTTGCATCAGGCCCACTGACCGGATCTGCATCAGGCCTACTGACCATTTCTGCATCAGACCCACTGACCATCTCTACATCAGACCCACTGACCACCTCTGCATCAGACCCACTGACCATCTCTACATTAGGCCCACTGACCATCTCTACATCAGACCCACTGACCATCTCTACATCAGGCCCACTGACCATCTCTACATCAGGCCCACTGACCATCTCTACATCAGACCCACTGACCGACTCTGCATCAGGCCCACTGACCATCTCTGCATCAGACCCACTGACTGGCTCTCTACATCAGGCCCAGTGACCATCTCTACATCAGACCCACTGACCATCTCTACATCAGGCCCACTGACCATCTCTACATCAGACCCACTGACCGACTCTGCATCAGACCCACTGACCATCTCTGCATCAGGCCCACTGACCATCTCTGCATCAGGCCCACTGATCATCTCTGCATCAGGCCCACTGATCATCTCTACATCAGACCCACTGATCATCTCTACATCAGACCCACTGACCATCTCTACATCAGACCCACTGACCATCTCTGCATCAGGCCCACTGACCATCTCTGCATCAGGCTCACTGACCGATTCTGCATCAGACCCACTGACCATCTCTACATCAGACCCACTGACCGACTTTGCATCAGACCCACTGACCATCTCTGCATCAGGCTCACTGACCAACTCTGCATCAGGCCCACTGATCATCTCTGCATCAGGCCCACTGATCATCTCTGCATCAGACCCACTGACCATCTCTACATCAGACCCACTGACCATCTCTACATCAGACCCACTCACCGACTCTGCATCAGGCCCACTGACCATCTCTACATCAGACCCACTGACCATCTCTACATCAGGCCCACTGACCATCTCTACATCAGACCCACTGACCGACTCTGCATCAGGCCCACTGACCATCTCTGCATCAGGCCCACTGACCATCTCTGCATCAGGCACACTGACCATCTCTACATCAGGCCCATTGACCATCTCTGCATCAGGCCCACTGACCATCTCTGCATCAGACCCACTGACCATCTCTGCATCAGACCCACTGACCATCTCTACATCAGACCCACTGAACATCTCTACATCAGGCCCACTGATCATCTCTGCATCAGGCCCTCTGACCGACTCTGCATCAGGCCCACTGACCAACTCTGCATCAGGCCAACTCTCCGGATCTGCATCAGGCCCACTGACCATTTCTGCATCAGACCCACTGACCGACTCTGCATCAGGCCCACTGACTGACTCTGCATCAGGCCCACTGACCGACTCTGCATCAGGCCCACTGACCAACTCTGCATCAGGCCCACTGACCGAGTCTGCATCAGGCCCACTGACCGGATCTGCATCAGGCCCACTGACCGGATCTGCATCAGGCCCACTGACCAACTCTGCATCAGACCCACTGACCATCTCTGCATCAGGCCCACTGACCATTTCTACATCAGGCCCACTGACCGAGTCTGCATCAGGCCCACTGACCGGATCTGCATCAGGCCCACTGACCGGATCTGCATCAGGCACACTGACCAACTCTGCATCAGACCCACTGACCATCTCTACATCAGGCCCACTGACCATCTCTGCATCAGACCCACTGACCATCTCTACATCAGACCCACTGACCAGCTCTACATCAGACCCACTGACCATCTCTGCATCAGACCCACTGATCATTTCTGCATCAGACCCACTGACCGACTCTGCATCAGACCCACTGACCATCTCTACATCAGACACACTGACCATCTCTACAACAGGCCCACTGACCATCTCTACATCAGGCCCACTGATCATCTCTGCATCAGGCCCACTGACCATCTCTACATCAGACCCACTGACCATCTCTGCATCAGACCCACTGACCGGCTCTGCATCAGGCCCACTGACCATCTCTACATTAGGCCCACTGACCATCTCTACATCAGACCCACTGACCATCTCTACATCAGGCCCACTGACCATCTCTACATCAGACCCACTGACCGACTCTGCATCAAGCCCACTGACCTTCTCTGCATCAGACCCACTGACTGGCTCTCTACATCAGGCCCACTGACCATCTCTACATCAGACCCACTGACCGACTCTGCATCAGACCCACTGACCATCTCTGCATCAGGCCCACTGACCATCTCTGCATCAGGCCCACTGATCATCTCTGCATCAGGCCCACTGATCATCTCTACATCAGACCCACTGACCATCTCTACATCAGACCCACTGACCATCTCTGCATCAGGCCCACTGACCACCTCTGCATCAGGCTCACTGACCGATTCTGCATCAGACCCACTGACCATCTCTACATCAGACCCACTGACCATCTCTACATCAGACCCACTGACCGACTTTGCATCAGACCCACTGACCATCTCTGCATCAGGCTCACTGACCAACTCTGCATCAGGCCCACTGATCATCTCTGCATCAGGCCCACTGATCATCTCTGCATCAGGCCCACTGATCATCTCTGCATCAGACCCACTGACCATCTCTGCATCAGACCCACTGACCATCTCTACATCAGACCCACTGACCATCTCTACATCAGACCCACTGACCATCTCTACATCAGACCCACTGACCATCTCTACATCAGACCCACTGACCATCTCTACATCAGGACCACTGACCATCTCTACATCAGACCCACTGACCGACTCTGCATCAGGCCCACTGACCATCTCTGCATCAGGCCCACTGACCATCTCTGCATCAGGCCCACTGACCATCTCTACATCAGGCCCATTGACCATCTCTGCATCAGGCCCACTGACCATCTCTGCATCAGACCCACTGACCATCTCTGCATCAGACCCACTGACCATCTCTACATCAGACCCACTGAACATCTCTACATCAGGCCCACTGATCATCTCTGCATCAGGCCCACTGACCGACTCTGCATCAGGCCCACTGACCAACTCTGCATCAGGCCCACTGACCGGATCTGCATCAGGCCCACTGACCATTTCTGCATCAGACCCACTGACCGACTCTGCATCAGGCCCACTGACCGACTCTGCATCAGGCCCACTGACCGACTCTGCATCAGGCCCACTGACCAACTCTGCATCAGGCCCACTGACCGAGTCTGCATCAGGCCCACTGACCGGATCTGCATCAGGCCCACTGACCGGATCTGCATCAGGCCCACTGACCAACTCTGCATCAGACCCACTGACCATCTCTGCATCAGGCCCACTGACCATTTCTACATCAGGCCCACTGACCGAGTCTGCATCAGGCCCACTGACCGGATCTGCATCAGGCCCACCGACCGACTCTGCATCAGGCCCACTGACCAACTCTGCATCAGGCCCACTGACCGAGTCTGCATCAGTCCCACTGACCGGATCTGCATCAGGCCCACTGACCGGATCTGCATCAGGCCCACTGACCAACTCTGCATCAGACCCACTGACCATCTCTGCATCAGGCCCACTGACCATTTCTACATCAGGCCCACTGACCGAGTCTGCATCAGGCCCACTGACCGGATCTGCATCAGGCCCACTGACCGGATCTGCATCAGGCCCACTGACCAACTCTGCATCAGACCCACTGACCATCTCTGCATCAGGCCCACTGACCATTTCTACATCAGGCCCACTGACCGAGTCTGCATCAGGCCCACTGACCGAGTCTGCATCAGGCCCACTGACCGGATCTGCATCAGGCCCACTGACCGGATCTGCATCAGGCCCACTGACCAACTCTGCATCAGACCCACTGACCATCTCTGCATCAGGCCCACTGACCATTTCTACATCAGGCCCACTGACCGAGTCTGCATCAGGCCCACTGACCGGATCTGCATCAGGCCCACTGACCGGATCTGCATCAGGCCCACTGACCAACTCTGCATCAGACCCACTGACCATCTCTACATCAGGCCCACTGACCATCTCTACATCAGGCCCACTGACCATCTCACAAAGGGGAATTTAACCAAGGTTAAATCAGGCGCAAAGAGGGCTGTTGTGCTAATTTTGAGCAGCTGCCACACAAGCAGGACTAGTCAATCCTGCAGATACAGAAACAACGGATAACAAACAAAATAGCAGCGCAACATTCAAAAATTAAAATATAAATCAACACAACGATATATATCGCTTGGAACAAATGGAGATGAATGGACTGAAAAGGAAAGGTACCAAATTATTTAATAGCATGAATAGTTAAAAGTGCACAACATTGCTGAAGCAATAATAAAATTGATATTTAATAAGATCAATATTCAGATCACCAGGGGGCTACTAGGTGTGTGTCCGTTCCTTAATTAGTGTGGACGTCAGATGAATGGATCAGAATGAACATTAGAACTGGTGGCACAGTCCTGTTGGTGATAGTTACCACAATGATTACCGCTGGAGGGAAGGAGTCCTCTGAATGGCGTCCCTTTGAATGGATGGGATCTTTGGGGTCCTTAGTCCTCACCAGATTGCGGAATCCTCAATGCTGAGTTGGTAATTAAGGTGTCACCAATGCGTGAGAATGGATCATCTGATCATCTGTATAGGTAGTCAAAGTCCACTAAAGGTCCGGATGTAGCTCATACGACTTCCAAATGGGCAAGGTGATCTGGAATACCTGACGCGTTTCGCTGCAGGACCTGCATCAGGCTCACTGACCGACTCTGCATCAGACCCTGTGACCATCTCTACATCAGGCCCACTGACCATCTCTACATCCGGCCCACTGACCGGATCTGCATCAGGCCCACTGACCATCTCTGCATCAGGCCCACTGACCATCTCTGCATCAGGCCCACTGACCATCTCTGCATCAGGCCCACTGACCGATTCTGCATCAGACCCACTGACCATCTCTACATCAGACCCACTGACCATCTCTACATCAGACCCACTGACCGACTTTGCATCAGACCCACTGACCATCTCTGCATCAGGCTCAGTGACCAACTCTGCATCAGGCCCACTGATCATCTCTGCATCAGGCCCACTGATCATCTCTGCATCAGACCCACTGACCATCTCTACATCAGACCCACTGACCATCTCTACATCAGACCCACTCACCGACTCTGCATCAGGCCCACTGACCATCTCTACATCAGACCCACTGACCATCTCTACATCAGGCCCACTGACCATCTCTACATCAGACCCACTGACCGACTCTGCATCAGGCCCACTGACCATCTCTGCATCAGGCCCACTGACCATCTCTGCATCAGGCCCACTGACCATCTCTACATCAGGCCCATTGACCATCTCTGCATCAAGCCCACTGACCATCTCTGCATCAGACCCACTGACCATCTCTGCATCAGACCCACTGACCATCTCTACATCAGACCCACTGAACATCTCTACATCAGGCCCACTGATCATCTCTGCATCAGGCCCACTGACCGACTCTGCATCAGGCCCACTGACCAACTCTGCATCAGGCCCACTGACCGGATCTGCATCAGGCCCACTGACCATTTCTGCATCAGGCCCACTGACCGACTCTGCATCAGGCCCACTGACCGACTCTGCATCAGGCCCACTGACCGACTCTGCATCAGGCCCACTGACCAACTCTGCATCAGGCCCACTGACCGAGTCTGCATCAGGCCCACTGACCGGATCTGCATCAGGCCCACTGACCGGATCTGCATCAGGCCCACTGACCAACTCTGCATCAGACCCACTGACCATCTCTGCATCAGGCCCACTGACCATTTCTACATCAGACCCACTGACCGAGTCTGCATCAGGCCCACTGACCGGATCTGCATCAGGCCCACTGACCGACTCTGCATCAGGCCCACTGACCAACTCTGCATCAGGCCCACTGACCGGATCTGCATCAGGCCCACTGACCATTTCTGCATCAGACCCACTGACCGACTCTGCATCAGGCCCACTGACCGTCTCTGCATCAGGCCCACTGACCGACTCTGCATCAGGCCCACTGACCAACTCTGCATCAGGCCCACTGACCGAGTCTGCATCAGGCCCACTGACCGGATCTGCATCAGGCCCACTGACCGACTCTGCATCAGGCCCACTGACCAACTCTGCATCAGGCCCACTGACCAACTCTGCATCAGTCCCACTGACCATTTCTACATCAGGCCCACTGACCGAGTCTGCATCAGGCCCACTGACCGAATCTGCATCAGGCCCACTGACCGACTCTGCATCAGGCCCACTGACCAACTCTGCATCAGGCCCACTGACCAACTCTGCATCAGGCCCACTGACCGGATCTGCATCAGGCCCACTGACCGGATCTGCATCAGGCCCACTGACCAACTCTGCATCAGACCCACTGACCATCTCTGCATCAGGCCCACTGACCATTTCTACATCAGGCCCACTGACCGAGTCTGCATCAGGCCCACTGACCGGATCTGCATCAGGCCCACTGACCGGATCTGCATCAGGCCCACTGACCAACTCTGCATCAGACCCACTGACCATCTCTGCATCAGGCCCACTGACCATTTCTACATCAGGCCCACTGACCGAGTCTGCATCAGGCCCACTGACCGGATCTGCATCAGGCCCACTGACCGGATCTGCATCAGGCCCACTGACCAACTCTGCATCAGACCCACTGACCATCTCTGCATCAGGCCCACTGACCATTTCTACATCAGGCCCACTGACCGAGTTTGCATCAGGCCCACTGACCGGATCTGCATCAGGCCCACTGACCGGATCTGCATCAGGCCCACTGACCAACTCTGCATCAGACCCACTGACCATCTCTGCATCAGGCCCACTGACCATTTCTACATCAGGCCCACTGACCGAGTCTGCATCAGGCCCACTGACCGGATCTGCATCAGGCCCACTGACCGGATCTGCATCAGGCCCACTGACCAACTCTGCATCAGACCCACTGACCAACTCTGCATCAGGCCCACTGACCATCTCTACATCAGGCCCACTGACCATCTCTACATCAGGCCCACTGACCAACTCTGCATCAGACCCACTGACCAACTCTACATCAGGCCCACTGACCAACTCTACATCAGGCCCACTGACCATCTCTACATCAGGCCCACTGACCATCTCACAAAGGGGAATTTAACCAAGGTTAAATCAGGCGCAAAGAGGGCTGTTGTGCTAATTTTGAGCTGCTGCCACACAAGCAGGACTAGTCAATCCTGCAGATACAGAAACAACGGATAACAAACAAAATAGCAGCGCTACAATCAAAAATTAAAATATAAATCAACACAACGATATATATCGCTTGGAACAAATGGAGATGAATGGACTGAAAAGGAAAGGTACCAAATTATTTAATAGCATGAATAGTTAAAAGTGCACAACATTGCTGAAGCAATAATAAAATTGATATTTAATAAGATCAATATTCAGATCACCAGGGGGCTACTAGGTGTGTGTCCGTTCCTTAATTAGTGTGGACGTCAGATGAATGGATCAGAATGAACATTAGAACTGGTGGCACAGTCCTGTTGGTGATAGTTACCACAATGATTACCGCTGGAGGGAAGGAGTCCTCTGAATGGCGTCCCTTTGAATGGATGGGATCTTTGGGGTCCTTAGTCCTCACCAGATTGCGGAATCCTCAATGCTGAGTTGGTAATTAAGGTGTCACCAATGCGTGAGAATGGATCATCTGATCATCTGTATAGGTAGTCAAAGTCCACTAAAGGTCCGGATGTAGCTCATACGACTTCCAAATGGGCAAGGTGATCTGGAATACCTGACGCGTTTCGCTGCAGGACCTGCATCAGGCTCACTGACCGACTCTGCATCAGACCCTGTGACCATCTCTACATCAGGCCCACTGACCATCTCTACATCAGGCCCACTGACCGGATCTGCATCAGGCCCACTGACCATCTCTGCATCAGGCCCACTGACCATCTCTGCATCAGGCCCACTGACCATCTCTGCATCAGGCCCACTGACCGATTCTGCATCAGACCCACTGACCATCTCTACATCAGACCCACTGACCATCTCTACATCAGGCCCACTGATCATCTCTGCATCAGGCCCACTGACCATCTCTACATCAGGCCCACTGACCATCTCTGCATCAGGCCCACTGACCATCTCTACATCAGACCCACTGACCATCTCTACATCAGGCCCACTGACCATCTCTACATCAGACCCACTGACCGACTCTGCATCAGGCCCACTGACCATCTCTGCATCAGGCCCACTGACCATCTCTGCATCAGGCCCACTGACCTTCTCTACATCAGACCACTGACCGACGCTGCATCAGGCCCACTGACCAACTCTACATCAGGCCCACTGACCATCTCTACATCAGACCCACTGACCATCTCTACATCAGACCCACTGACCATCTCTACATCAGGCCCACTGACCATCTCTACATCAGGCCCACTGACCATCTCTACATCAGACCCACTGACCATCTCTACATCAGGCCCACTGACCATCTCTACATCAGGCCCACTGACCATCTCTACATCAGGCCCACTGATCATCTCTGCATCAGGCCCACTGACCAACTCTGCATCAGGCCCACTGACCATCTCTACATCAGACCCACTGACCATCTCTACATCAGACCCACTGACCATCTCTACATCAGGCCCACTGACCATCTCTACATCAGGCCCACTGATCATCTCTGCATCAGGCCCACTGACCAACTCTACATCAGGCCCACTGACCATCTCTACATCAGACCCACTGACCAACTCTACATCAGGCCCACTGACCATCTCTACATCAGGCCCACTGACCATCTCTACATCAGGCCCACTGACCCATGGACTTCCACAATATGTGCTATGCAGTCTGCAAACTGTTATCACACCGTCCGGAGAGCAGGAACACTACGGGGACGTTACATAGAGAAATTACAAATAATTATTATTACGTTAACAAAAAAGCAAAACAAAATGTTCAGCAGTAATTGTTCTGGGAAAATTGTAATAAATGTATCCGCAAAGGGCCAATCCCTGGGGCATAAACACAGCGTTATATACACAGCTTCCATCCCTTGTAGCTGGGAGACAGGGAGAAACCAAGAATAAACGTGCTGCACCATCGTGTGGATTTCATATTTACAGACAGACCCTGCACCGGACGCAGGACAGGTTTATCCTGGTAACTTTCATGGTGTAGCTGTCAGGTGTACAGTATAAGTATGTAATGTGCATTATATTATGTCTCCACAGATATTGTATATGACTTATGTACTATGGTATTAAGTTACAGTAATGTTACATTTGCCGGCCGTATGGTACGTTATGATTTTGAAACCTTTTTTTTAGACACGCAGGTCACAGATGTACACTTAATATTAAATAGTGGGCTCTTTACTAATATGATATATGATGTCTGATACTGAGTCGGACCTATCTGTGAAAACGGACTGTGCATGCGTCAGAATTGCAGAACGTGCTGTGGGTATGTACCGGACAATGAGACCTAAATTGCAAGTACAGTATGTGCATGTGTGCAGCTTCTTGTGGGACTGGAGACTAGTGTGATGGAAGTGTAGTGGGTGTGTGTGTACAACTCTGCGTGACTCTGAGGCGTGGATGTGAGTGAGGGACCCCTGTTTCTGACAGAGCTCTTGCACCTAGCATGGTGCTAGTGTAAGTGCCATTACTAATAGTGATGTGGCATCGGCAGATGCTAGAACAGTAAGCGGGACAGGCTGGAACTTCTAAAGGCACGGTTCTGTAAACTACTTCAGCCCATTGTACAATTAGCAAAGTGACTACACTGCTGCAGCTGTAGGGAAAATAGAGGCAGGGGTGTAGCGAGGGTGGCTCCGGTAGAGCGCAAGCTCCGGGTGCCGGAAAAGTTAGAGGGCGCACCGCCGCCCGCTCACCCCCTCCTTCTGCCCGCTATACCACACTGACTCGGACGCTGAGACTAGGTTAGGGAGCAGGGCAGGTCAGAGGAGTCAGCAGGAGACACTGACAGTCGGCACATGCCGGAGCTCTGCCACCCTCCTTATATGTCTCATTGTCTGCTTGTAGCTGTGCAGCAGGGATACTTCTGTCCTGCTACACCACTCTCTGCCCCACCTGCTGCAGCACCTCTATCTGCCCCGGCTGCTGCAGCACTTCTCTTTGTCCCAGCTATTGCAGCATCTCTCTCTGTTCCAGCTGCTGCAGCAGCACCTTTTTGTGACCCAGGTGATGCAGCACCTATCTCTGCCCCGTCTGCTGCAGCACCTCTTTCTGCCTCGGGTGCTGCAGCACCCGTCTCTGCCCCAGGCTGCTGTTGCAGCACCTCTCTCTGCATAAGAAGCTGCAGAGTAACATTTATAAGCGTCTCTACTATGGCATAACCTCCCCTATATTTTTGTTGCTCACCTTTGGCGCGCACTGCCCCTGTTTTAAACATGACGGGCACCCAAAAGAAACTTTCACCCTGAGATCCACAAGGTCTAGAAACGGCCCTGTCACCAATTTTGGATTTTTCAATATTTTTTCTTTTTAAATGTAACATGCACCCAATTCAGTACAGGGGAGGGGGCACCAAAACATGCCCTTGCTCCGGGCACCATGGCACCTAGCTACTCCTCTAAATAGAGGAGGGCATTTATTAGAGCATCCAAATATCACTAAGCTTCTAATGCAGTGATTCTCAACCTTTTTCAACTCGCGGCACACCTAACAAGACTTTAATATTGCCAAGGGACGCTATCCGTCTCCCACGGGAAGGGGGGTGGAATAAACCACATACATTATCAGTTATCAAGCACATTGGCCTCTACAGTTATCAAACACATTGGCTCCCACAGTATCAAGCACACTGGCTCCCACAGTATCAAGCACACTGGCCCCCACAGGTATAAATCAAACACACTGGCCCCCGCACAGCAATTCCACACTGTCTTTCCCCCTTGTAACAGTACACACTGCCCCCACAGTAATGGTAACGTGCGGTCCTGTGTATTCCGGGCAGTATGAGCAGAGCAGAGCAGTCCGCGGGCAGCAGCACACACCAGCAGGTGGGTGGGAATGTGACGTGGCCTGCGTGGCCTATGTGTCACAGCACGTCACCTTAGGTCACGGGCCGGGCGGCGGATGAGCTGAATACGTTGCTCGAGCCCTACGGCAGATGGACCCAGGTATCTCTGGCAATTGGAGGGTGGCAACAGAGCACTGTCGGCGGGCGGCGGAGCACTGTGTAGGACATGTCTGGTGGGCGGCTGTCCTAATGTCTGTACAGGTTCCCTACACTAGTGATATGATGGGCTACAATTACGTTTTTGTCAAGTCCGGCTTCTCCAATTCTCGAACCACTTTTCAGAGAGGCAAAATCCAATACTAGTTACACTATACTTGTTGGGTTTTAACTCTTTAGGAATAGGCTGCAATCCCTGCATTGATAACTGTTTGCGGGTCACCATTGCGCACCAAATATGCCTCAGTGTGACCTTTCATAGAACTAATATATGCAAATGTACCTCATCCGCAGGTAATAAATGCACCTTTGTGTGATCTAATATATGCAAATGTACCTCATCCGCAGGTAATAAATGCACCTTTGTGTGATCTAATACAGGCAAATGTACCTCATCCGCAGGTAATAAATGCACCTTTGTGTGATCTAATACAGGCAAATGTACCTCATCCGCAGGTAATAAATGCACCTTTGTGTGATCTAATACAGGCAAATGTACCTCATCCGCAGGTAATAAATGCACCTTTGTGTGATCTAATACAGGCAAATGTACCTCATCCGCAGGTAATAAATGCACCTTTGTGTGATCTAATATATGCAAATGTACCTCATCCGCAGGTAATAAATGCACCTTTGTGTGATCTAATACAGGCAAATGTACCTCATCCGCAGGTAATAAATGCACCTTTGTGTGATCTAATATATGTAAATGTACCTCATCCTCAGGTAATAAATGCACCTTTGTGTGATCTAATATATGCAAATGTACCTCATCCGCAGGTAATAAATGCACCTTTGTGTGATCTAATATATGCAAATGTACCTCATCCGCAGGTAATAAATGCACCTTTGTGTGATCTAATACAGGCAAATGTAGCTCATCCTCAGGTAATAAATGCACCTTTGTGTGATCTAATATATGCAAATGTACCTCATCCGCAGGTAATAAATGCACCTTTGTGTGATCTAATATATGCAAATGTACCTCATCCGCAGGTAATAAATGCACCTTTGTGTGATCTAATATATGCAAATGTACCTCATCCGCAGGTAATAAATGCACCTTTGTGTGATCTAATACAGGCAAATGTACCTCATCCTCAGGTAATAAATGCACTTTGTGTGATCTAATACATGCAAATGTACCTCATCCTCAGGTAATAAATGCACCTTTGTGTGATCTAATACAGGCAAATGTACCTCATCCTCAGGTAATAAATGCACCTTTGTGTGATCTAATACAGGCAAATGTACCTCATCCTCAGGTAATATGCACCTTTGTGTGATCTAATACAGGCAAATGTACCTCATCCGTAGGCAATAATAGATGCAAATGTACCTCATCCGCAGGTAATATGCACCTTTGTGTGATCTAATACAGGCAAATGTACCTCATCCGTAGGCAATAAATGCACCTTCTTTGTGATCTAATATATGCAAATGTACCTCATCCGCAGGTAATAAATGCACCTTTGTGTGATCTAATATATGCAAATGTACCTCATCTGCAGGTAATAAATGCACCTTTGTGTGATCTAATACAGGCAAATGTACCTCATCCGCAGGTAATAAATGCACCTTCTTTGTGATCTAATACAGGCAAATGTACCTCATCCGCAGGTAATAAATGCAACTTTGTGTGATCTAATATATGCAAATGTACCTCATCTGCAGGTAATAAATGCACCTTTGTGTGATCTAATACAGGCAAATGTACCTCATCTGCAGGTAATAAATGCAACTTTGTGTGATCTAATATATGCAAATGTACCTCATCTGCAGGTAATAAATGCACCTTTGTGTGATCTAATACAGGCAAATGTACCTCATCTGCAGGTAATAAATGCACCTTTGTGTGATCTAATACAGGCAAATGTACCTCATCCGCAGGTAATAAATGCACCTTTGTGTGATCTAATACAGGCAAATGTACCTCATCCGCAGGTAATAAATGCACCTTTGTGTGATCTAATACAGGCAAATGTACCTCATCCGCAGGTAATAAATGCACCTTTGTGTGATCTAATACATGCAAATGTACCTCATCCGCAGGTAATAAATGCCCCTTTGTGTGATCTAATACAGGCAAATGTACCTCATCCTTAGGTAATAAATGCACCTTTGTGTGATCTAATACAGGCAAATGTACCTCATCCGCAGGTAATAAATGCACCTTTGTGTGATCTGATAAAGCTAAATATTTATCCTTTAGCACAAGCTATTTACTTATACCGTGAAGCCGTAATGGCCGCTAAACCACGTGCACGTGCTACGCACTTTGTACGCTATCTGCGTACAAAGACCTTGCACGTGGTACGCAAGTTACGTACACACGCTACGCTGGGTGTACGGAATACACACAGCAAGCGTACACACAGACAATATCCTTTTTAAACCTTAAACACAGAGTATGCTTATACTGTAAACCTTAGCATTGAGGTACTGTAATGATATAACACTGATTAACCTTAGTATTTAAGCCAGCTGTTTGAGCGATTGAGATGCTCAGAAACCCTTAGTAATAAATGGTGAAACACACAGACACTTGTTAAGGTTCCAACACCTTACTAGATGATTTTTAGTATGTAAAAGGGACAAGAAAACAGTTTACAGCTTATACACTACAGACCAAACATTAATAACTAAACAGAATAACTAAACAGTAATATACACAATGGCGAACGAACGCAAACACAAAAACATAGAATAAGAATGAATGGCTTACATTAAACGGGTAACAAAGTGGCCACAGAGAAATATACCATACGGGGGAACACTCGCTAGCGCAACCGGATCCAGTCCTCCAATTATCCGACAGATAAATGTTGATGAGAGAGAGTACTGGCCGGTCAGGGGACAGTGGCCTTTTATATACACAACATACAGTACACTACAATGGGCCCTACAATCTCATTGTTCATTGGACACAGGAATGTCTCTCTGCATTATAACAAAAGGTCATAGGTGGATTTGAACAGGTGGGCTGTGACTATTTCAAACTGCTCAGGTGGGAGGTATCCACAGGATTCCCGTTGCATGGATAATGAACTGCAAATACAGTAAATGTCCATAAACTTCTTATAGACATAACTATACGCAGGAGCGATTAATCTCTTCCTAACCAACACCGGAATGTTTCTAATAAAATACTCTTCAGTTAGGTACTAGACACCACTGTTCAACCTTTGTCAGACCCTTCGTATCATGCAAAGAGGAATTCCCAAGTTCCTGAACCATTTACATTAAACATACTTGCAGACATTATTAAGGGGAATATTATATACAAAACGCACTATATTAGTTAACTATGCTATAAACGAGTCGCCAGCTACAGGCTCACAAACTCCGCCGTAAATACCCAGATTATGCGCAATATCGCTGGAGCGATATTACGCAACTTGCGGATGTGTGCACGTACGGCGGACTGAGTGCACGCACAGCGGGCATGTGCATGGGGTTAGTATATGGCAATGTGAAGCATGATATTTTTTGACTTTGACAGTCCACCCTTTGGCAGTCACCAATAACTGCCACTTTCTAAACAATTCAAACAGAAAAATATATGTCATCATGGAATACCTTTTTATGATTGGGTAGAGGGAGGAGAGGAGAAGGTGGGAAAGATATGACCTAATGAGATAGTGAAAGCATGTGTGTATGAAATCCATGTCTGAGGGGTCATGTATCATCGTGCTGTACGTGTTCTAAATCAAGCTTCGAGGTATTGCGAAGTATACATTGAATCCTTCTTATCCCGTATCAAGGGTCTGTGGATGGGCTGTCAAACTTTACCGAGCTCTTTCCGGCTTTTGGTTACAACAAATGGGGTGCACATTAGTTGATGATACATGAAGGTTGAGAATATGTGAGTGCTAATATATGAAAATCACCTGTCGACTATGTGGGGTACTACCTGGAGGTTGTAGAGATGAAGATAAGAAACATGCGTTATAAATGCATTTGTATAATGTTATGTGAGATTTAGTATGCAGTCGTCAATTGGGGTCTTGTTGATGTCTTGTCTGCTGTCTTGTCCGGATTGTCGTATCTTTACTGTAGCTATGCGTTTTTGTCAGCAAACAAAGCTTCTTCAAGTGTCCATAAAAAGAATTACAGTCTCTAAAAGTGTCTGTGACACAGTTCATCATTGGTCTGTATAGGGCGTCATCAACTTCTTCTTCCAGGCGGATCTCTTGGTACCTCGGAGAAAATCAAAGGCGAAACGGGTGAAAGAAACGGACCGTGGAATCACATTTTATCACAACATTGTCTCGATTGACGGGTCATAAATTAAATTAGTTGTTGTTACAATGCCCTCACTCCTCAGACTCATCACCTTGGTACTACGCTTGCAATTCATTAGACTCCGAACACATCTGAATACCAGACCAATCAATATGATAACTCCCAGGATACACAAGAGGAATTTCCCTACGTCCATGATGACGCTCTGAGCCCATTCTCCTAAACCTTTAAACCAATTTTGTGGGTTCAACCATGACACCCAGCCAGTCAATTCATTACCCACAGCAGCGAGTGTAAGATTGTGCTTCCTTCGAAACTCCCACTTTAATTGCAATATATCATCCATTTTTCGATCTATAACCTCGGTTGGGTCCTCAGTGCTGTTAGTGATATATGTACAACATTTCACGCCATACTGAGTTGCTAGGGTGACACAATACCCACCTGTTACCTCTGTGAGGTAATTGAGAACCATTCTATGCTAGACCAGCTCTGTTTTGTAGGCTTGCAGCTCTCTCCCAGTATACCTGAAGGTGTCATCATACATCTCGGTGATATTGTCTAACAGGTTCGCTAGCGCAGATATATACCTATAATTTATAACTCCTCTGGCGGTACGGGTGATATCTAACGCGAGTAGGAATTGAATCCCGGTGGATTCGTGAATCAAATCAGAGGCCGCATGCTCTGTCCTATCTACAAGGTGTCTTTTAACGATGTGTTCGGAATGAGTGTGAGTGTAAGGAGCTTGGGCACTGCGGTGAATGTCTTTCATTTTGTTATCGGCAATGGTCATTACTTCAGGCAGTACTTTTCCAACGTAACACAATCCCTCTGAGTTTGGGGCAAGCCACTTATACGCCTTCCTCCCACATATGAAATATGCATCATCGGGGAGAACATATGGGATGGAAAATGACATAACCATATTACAAACCTTCCATGAAAACAGTCCTATCCCTAACTCTTTCATTTGTCTAGTACACGTATCAGGCTATATGACATGTGCACAGTATCCTGGTGATACTTCTCCAACTCGCATGATCCTACTTCCTAGAATGTACCTATACCGGAAATATTTTCCACTGTCGGCTATTTGGCGTATAAGTTCTGAGTCTAGGGGCATTTTGTCGGCTCTGTGTGAGAATGTCATGGTTTGGTTGTTCCATGACACTTCCCAATTTCCCGGCTTTCGGGGATTGGAAATGTTAAAACATATTAGGGACCTATCTACATGGTATTGGTGGAGCTTTAAACTAGGAGGACTAGAAATATTAAATCTCTTGTCCACCGGTCTCCCACCCTTTAACTCAAGTACCTCATCTATTGTTAAAGGATATGGCACTTGTCCTGACTTTCTATGGCCTTGAGGTACTTGTGAGCATACCCAACAGTCTGTCTGATTTAACACTTTACCCACCAATGAGTGATAGTCACTCAATGGATGCCGGTCCATGTTGATATTAAAACTGGACTGACATTCCTTGATGCAATCGTCCTCAACTATATTTTTACAATTCCTACAGATGCAGTTCTCTTCAGCTAACAATCCTTCACAATGTCTATTAATGTCATGGCTACCAGATCGTTTTCTGATACTCGCCTTTGCTCAGTGATTGTGTTGTTATGGAAATTCTACGCCTCCATCCTGATCAGCAGATCCCATTCCATATCCCTCTTTGGCCTCTCTGGTACTCTCACCGAAACAGACTGCTCTGGTCAACAACAGGGTCAACAGGAAAATCCGGAACACAGTCTCTTGGGGTAAGTCCATCTTAGAGGAGGAAAAGGAGAAGAGTAAGAAGGGGGAAGAAGAATAGGAGGGAGATGGGAACTGGAAAAAATAACAAAAGGGAAAAAGAAATCTGGCTCGACAACCGCCTCCGATCTTATTGTTTTCAGCGCTCAGGTGCCGTATCAACCTTCCTGGAACAGACACTCTAACGACACAATTTCCTCTACCGTCTGTTCTTTGTCACGGGACCTCTCTGGGTCAGTGACCTTCTTACAGTGAGACGAATGGACCCAAGTCTCTCTCTCGGCAACCTTTAACGCTGTCATGCTGGTCAATAAGACTTGATATGGTCCTTCCCATCTGTCAATAAGGCAACCTGAGCGTAGAAAATTGTGAATCATTACATAATCCCCAGGTTCAATGTCATGACAATTACTGTCTGGCAGATCAGGAATCACTAGCTTTAGATTGCTGTTTTGATTCCTCAACTGCTTGCTCATCTTAACCAGATACTTTACAGTTACTTCATTGTTACATTTCAAATCATCCTGGGGGTCAATCATTACATGAGGTTGTCGTCCAAACAGAATCTCAAAGGGAGACAGATTAAGAGGGTACCTGGGAGTGCTTCTGATGCTGTACAATACAATTGGCAAAGCTTCAGGCCATAACAGTCCTGTTTCAGCCATCACTTTGCTTAACTTGTTCTTAATAGTGCTGTTTACTCTTTCCACTTTCGCACTCGCCTGGGGGCGGTGCGGAGTATGCAGCTTACTATTAATTCCCATTAATTTACACATTACCTGGAAGACTTCACCTGTAAAATGGGTACCCCTATCGCTTTCAATTATCCTAGGGATACCATACCTGCACACAAATTCCTGCACAATTTTCTTTGCGGTAAATGTAGCAGTATTTGTGGCAGCGGGGAATGCTTCTACCCAATTTGAAAATACATCAATACAAACCAATACATACTTAAGATTTCTACAAGGTGGTAATTGTATGAAATCAATTTGTATTACCTGGAAAGGACCATCTGTAGGAGGGATATGGGATGGTTCTGTTGGTATTGTCTTTCCGATATTCTTCCTCAAGCAGGTGAGACATGTCATCGCTCTTTTACCCACATGGGAAGAAAATCCTGGCGCGCACCAATAAGCTCTTACCAACTTACACATTCCTTCTTTGCCTAGATGAGTCAGCCCATGTGCCACTTCTGCTAGACTTGGAAGATATGCTCTGGGTGCCACTGGCTTACCCTGTCCATCTGCCCAGAGTCCTGAGGACTCCTGGCCATATCCTTTTGACCTCCAAACTGCCTTTTCTTGTGGTGAACACAAATTTTGCATTTCACACAATTTCTGTGTGCTTACAGTATTAAATACCATCAGTTGAGTGGTGTCTGTCTGCATGGGGGTACTGGCTGCTGATTTAGCAGCTTCGTCTGCTCGGCTGTTACCAAGTGACACTGGGTCTTGGCTGTACGTGTGGGCTTTACACTTGATAACAGCCACTCTGTCAGGTTCCTGTATTGCTGCTAAAAGTCTTTTGATGTGGGTTGCATGTGCCACGGGTGTGCCAGCTGCCGTCATGAAATTTCTAAGGTGCCATAGGGCCCCGAAATCATGAACTACTCCAAAGGCGTACCTAGAATCTGTGTAGATATTGGCTGATTTACCTTTAGCCAATTCACACGCTCTGGTTAGAGCAACCAACTCAGCAACTTGTGCTGAGTGTGGTTGGCCTAGGGGTTCCGCTTCTATGGTACCTTTGTCATCTACGACTGCGTATCCAGTACACAAGTCTCCCGAGTCCGTCTGTCTGTGACAACTACCGTCAGTGTAGAAAGTAAAATCTACATCTTCCAGTGAGTTGTCACTGATGTCAGGCCTTGCCGTGAAATTTTGGGTCAAATATTCCATACTATCATGTGTGTCAGTGTCTGCACTAAATCCTCCTTCACCATCACTCTCATCCCCCACCCTTTGTGCCTGTCCAGGCACACCTGGGAGATACGTTGCCGGATTTAGTGCACTGCATCTCTTTATGGTGATGTTTACAGGGGCCATTAGTGCTAATTCCCATCTTGTAAACCGTGCGGATGAGACGTGTCTGGTTTGGGCAGAATTTAATAAGGCTGACACTGCATGTGGTGTATGAATTGTGAGGTTGTGTCCTAGCACTACATCTTCGCTTTTACTCACTAGCAATGCTATCGCTGCAACACTTCGCAAGCATGTGGGGAGGGATCGCGCTACCGTGTCTAGCTGAGCGCTGTAGTAGGCTACCGGCCTGCTGGCATCACCGTGCTTCTGGGTTAAGACACCTGCCGCACATCCAGCATTTTCCGTACCGTACAGTTCAAAGGGTTTCCCATAATCTGGCATACCTAATGCTGGTGCCTGCGTTAGGCACTGCTTGAGTCTCTCAAACGCCAGCTCAGACTCATCTATGTGCGAGATCCGATCTGGTTTGTTTGATGAGACCATCTCCTGCAAAGGTAGGGCCAGTATGGAAAATCCTGGGATCCAGTTACGACAGTACCCACACATTCCTAGGAACGTGCAAATCTGTTGCTGAGTCTGTGGCAGGGTCATGTCATGAATTGCCTGTACTCTATCAGTGGTGAGGTGTCTCAGTCCTTGTGTCAAACAATGCCCCAAATATTTTACCTTAGTTTGGCATAATTGCAACTTGTCCTTTGAAACCTTGTGTCCTGTATCAGAAAGATGAAACAGAAGCTGTTTCGTATCTCTCAAGGACGATTCGAGTGAATCAGAACACAGCAGTAAGTCGTCTACATACTGTATTAATATTGATCCACTCTCAGGTTGAAAGGATTGTAAACAATCATGCAAAGCCTGCGAGAAAATACTTGGGCTGTCGATGAAACCTTGTGGTAAATGAGTCCAGGTGTACTGTACTCCTCTATATGTAAATGCAAACAAATATTGACTGTCAGGGTGCAGAGGTACCGAGAAGAAAGCGGAGCAGTGGTCAATTACAGTGAAAAATTTGGCAGTGGGAGGGATCTGCATAAGGATGACAGCTGGATTTGGCACTACGGGGAATTGGCTCTCAACTATTTTGTTGATCCCCCTTAGATCCTGCACTAGCCTGTAACCCCTCCCCCCACTCTTTTTAACAGGGAAGATGGGACTATTGGCAGTGCTGGACGTTCTAACCAGAATGCCCTGTTGTAGCAAGCGCTCTATTACTGGGTAAACTCCTAACTCTACCTCTGGCTTCAGAGGATACTGTGGGATTTTTGGAGCTAACCTACCATTTTTTACTTGAACTACTACAGGAGCTACATTTGCCATCAATCCAGTGTCTTGTCCATCCTTGGTCCAAAGTGATTCCGGTATCTGAGAAATCATTTCCTCTACCTTGGACGGACATCTATGTGTAACAGCAGTATGCGTCATTAACTTTTGTGGGGTGTCTAACATATCCTGCACTTCCTGAGCGTGATTCTCAGGTATATCTAAGAATACACCTTCAGGAGTACAATATATGACACATCCCATCTTGCACAGTAAATCTCTACCAAGTAGATTAGTCGGAGCCGATGCAGCCAGCAGAAAGGAATGCTTAGTCTGTAAAGGCCCTATCGTAATCTCTGCTGGTTTGCTTAACGGGTAGTATTGTACTACTCCTGTTACTCCCATGGCTGGAATTGTCTTACCAGTGGTCTTCATACCCACTGTTGAATTTAACACTGACTTGGCCGCCCCCGTATCTACAAGGAAAGGTAGAGATCTACCAGCTACATCAATTGTGACCTCGGGTTCACTTCCAAGGCTCGCAATTAATTTCACTGGCTGCAAACTACAGGTGTGGCCCCACCCCTATTGTAAATTGTGACCTTCCCGCAGCGCATTGGTTGCTACAATATGTGAGGGAGGTAACTGGGAATTTTCAGAGATCTGCCAGTCTCTTTTTGGTGGGTACCTCCTAGTTTCCCCTGCGTGTGGCTCATCACTCCTCCTCTGTGGTCCCTGCTCCCATCTACGTGTGCCATACTGTGTGTCATGCTCTGGTCTAGGGGGTCGATATACATTATGTGAGTTTCTATTGGTGCAGTTACGTGCAAAATGTCCTTCCCTATTACAATTGTAACATTTTACCATATACGGCTTACCACCAGGGATCTGAGATTTAAACTGAGGTGGCCTTATTGTAAGGGCTTGGATACTTATGGCCATCAGGTTATCACCCTGTGACTCCCTGCGTCTTGTGATGTTCCTGTCGTGCCCGACAGCGGTCTCTCTTAAGGCGGCCACCGACATACCTCTCCAGTTAGGTTGAGTGGTTTGTACCCTATTTCTTAATACTTCCTTTAAACCGTCCATCAATACGGACACCCCTGCCTCTCTATGATGTACATTTGCCTCAATGTCCATGATCCCAGTATATCTAGCCATTTCCTCCAGTGCCCGGTGGAAATAATCAGAAGCAGTTTCTCCTTCCATTTGTTTAATGGAGAAAATTTTGTTCCATTTTACAACGGCTGGGAAATATACTCCTAACTGCAGATTGATCTGTTTAACATTTTCCTGATTGTACTCGTCAGTGAGGGCTACCTCAGCATCCAATTTACAATCTGTAATGAATTTAACATGGTCAATACTAGAGGGCAGACATGCCCGCAGTAGTGTCCGCCAATCTTTGTTGTTAGGTTCAGTGGAGTTACCTAGGTCCTTAATGAACCTCTGACATGCAGCTAGATCTTTTCTGGGATCAGGAAATTCAGACAAAATTGTTCTTAATTCTGCCCGGGACCAGGGACAATGCATTGCAATATTCCTGATGGGTGTGACTCCATTTGCGTCGGTCTTCCCATTGGGGACTGCTATCACTCTAACAGGATTAAGATCAATTACCTCACTCTGGGTTGATTCTACAATGTGTGGTGTAACAGTTTCAGCATATTGTACAGTGCCGTACTTACCTGTAGACACAACCTCACCTGTCCCTGCACTATGGGCCTTTGATACCGCTCTTACTGGTTGGGCCGTGCCCACTGGAGTATCGTTTATGGTGGCCGCTAGAGAGAGAGCTGAAATCGTAGTGGGCTCATCTTCCTGGTCGCATTCCTGAGGGAAGTTTAAAATGGGATACAACTTGCACGGGTTAGCATTAGCATCAACATTTGCATTAACATTCATTTTACTCTTATCACTACTATATTTGTTAAGTGCACTCTTTTCGTACACCCGTATGCCATTCTCTGCAGCCACTTTTTCCCCTACTATATACGGTGGTGGTGCCGTTGCTATCAGACTTCTACCAGGATTTGAATTTGCTTTTTGAGCTAACTCCTGTTGTATTTCACTCTCCTGTTGCCATAACTGTAAACAATCATAATGTCTAATCCTCTGTTTTGCAGATTTTATTAGACCTATCCTTTTTCTTAGATTTTGCAATACCTCAGGATTCAAACTGCCCACCCTGGGGAACTGTTCTCCATCATCCTCAGTCATTCGTTCCCATTCTTTGCATAATACCAGTGTGTGTGATCCGTATTTCTCACACATTATATACCGTGCTGACCCTTTGGGCCAACAACTACCAACGTGAACCCTTGTTGGTCGTCCCTTACTTGAGCAACTGGCCCCCATTGTTTGCAGATATTGCTGTCTCAGCGAATTCTTACAAAACAAACCAAGTTCCCAGAGATAAGGCGACGGTGATAGTTCAACGAGTGCCTTCACTCACTCACGCCCCTATTGGCCAATACGAATTCCAGCAATGTGCCCACCACTGGTCGTACCCAATCTCGGGATCTTTTTGTAACCTCTATTTACTGGGGCGTGTGGGAGTATGCTACCCTTCCCAGTAAATATTAGTTGTTAGAGATTTCCTGAGTGAACAGCGAAACTCCCTTAAAATAATAAAAACCTACACAAATCACGTTAAAATGTACAAATAGCGTCTTTGATCCCACAGCAAATTTCAGTGGGTATCAAGGTGAACTAACTAATGTACACAGTAGCGTGTGGTCCAGTCGCACTGAGTATAAGTACCTATTACTTATCCGCCGTGCGACCAATGGAATCGGTTGTTTAGGCTGCGAAACCTTCAGCCGGAGCGTTATACTGAACGGGCCTATATGGGTACTACGCCAACCCCCGGAGCTGCGCTTTCTTAACCTTCGCAGTCCTCTTGTCAGCGGATACTAATTGCTCCTTTACCTTATACAATGATAACGTGAGCAAGCCAATCCCACGCCACCAAGTGTCCACTCACCTGGTGTGGTCTTCGACGGGATCCCGATTTCTGGGTTCACAAAAAGAATACCTTTATTTGCACACTCACTCCTATTCACTCATATGCACACTGATTTTTCTGTACAGAAATTGCTTTCATTCAGGCAGTAGTTCAATCCCCGGGTTTTGCAATAGAAAAAGGTTCTCTTTAAACTAAAACTTTTGGAAACTGAACAAACTTGTGCTATTATCGCGTGGCTACTATACCGCCCACACTAAAACAATGCTATCGTGTGATTTGAGTTTAGTGGGCGTATCCGTACGCACGTTGCGTAATATACGCTACGTGTGTTTGCCTTTGCGTCGTGTACGTAATCTTGCACGTTGCCCGAGACACGTATGCACAAAGTCCAGATACGTTCACAGTAACACAAATAACATGCTTCTATAAATGTAAGCGATGTTCAACTGTAATCGCTTACCGAACACCACACAGTATCTGTTATGCTGTGTGCGTGCTTTTTATAATTACTCCCTTAAAATATTATTCCTTATAATCTCAACTAAATAGCACCAAATTTCCTCAGCACGTGTCTATCAATCAATTCTTATGGCAACAAGAGAGTGACTATGCAAAAATACACAAAATAAAAATACAGGTGTGTGTGCGTGTATTGTGTGCGCAATTGGCGCCAAACAGAGAGAGGGAGAAAAAAAAACAAACAGATTTAAAACAATAGCTGTATGTTCTTACCTTCCTCGGATCTCACCAGCATCCCTACAAACCAAGCAAAGCAGACGCAGACGCTTATCCGATCAGCACTACTGTATCCCCAACCACAAACACGGATACAGGGGATACTACCTTTCCGCCCTTTGCTGATCGATAAAGTCTGCGCGTTTTCGCCTGACTGCGGATATGAGGTGGACCGGACGAGTCCCCAATTGATAAAGCTAAATATTTATCCTTTAACACAAGCTATTTACTTATACCGTGAAGCCGTAATGGCCGCTAAACCTCGTGCACGTGCTACGCACTTCGTACGCTATTTGCGTACAAAGACCTCGCACGTGGTACGCAAGTTACGTACACACGCTACGCTGGGTGTACGGAATACACACAGCGAGCGTACACACAGACAATATCCTTTTTAAACCTTAAACACAGAGTATGCTTATACTGTAAACCTTAGCATTGAGGTACTGTAATGATATAACACTGATTAACCTTAGTATTTAAGCCAGCTGTTTGAGCGATTGAGATGCTCAGAAACCCTTAGTAATAAATGGTGAAACACACAAACACTTGTTAAGGTTCCAACACCTTACTAGATGATTTTTAGTATGTAAAAGGGACAAGAAAACAGTTTACAGCTTATACACTACAGACCTAACATTAATAACTAAACAGAATAACTAAACAGTAATATACACAATGGCGAACGAACGCAAACACAAATACATAGAATAAGAATGAATGGCTTACATTAAACGGGTAACAAAGTGGCCACAGAAAAACATACCATACGGGGGAACACTCGCTAGCGCAACCGGATCCAGTCCTCCAATTATCCGACAGATAAATGTTGATGAGAGAGAGTACTGGCCGGTCAGGGGACAGTGGCCTTTATATACACAACATACAGTACACTACAATGGGCCCTACAATCTCATTGTTCATTGGACACAGGAATGTCTCTCTGCATTATAACAAAAGGTCATAGGTGGATTTGAACAGGTGGGCTGTGACTATTTCAAACTGCTCAGGTGGGAGGTATCCACAGGATTCCCGCCGCATGGATAATGAACTGCAAATACAGTAAATGTCCATAAACTTCTTATAGACATAACTATACGCAGGAGCGATTAATCTCTTCCTAACAAACACCGGAATGTTTCTAATAAAATACTCTTCAGTTAGGTACTAGACACCACTGTTCAACCTTTGTCAGACCCTTCTTATCATGCAAAGAGGAATTCCCAAGTCCCTGAACCATTTACACTAAACATACTTGCAGACATTATTAAGGGGAATATTATATACAAAACGCACTATATTAGTTAACTATGCTATAAACGAGTCGCCAGCTACAGGCTCACAAACTCCGCCGTAAATACCCACATTATGCGCAATATCGCTGGAGCGATATTACGCAACTTGCGGATGTGTGCACGTACGGCGGACTGAGTGCACGCGCAGCGTGCATGTGCATGGGGTTAGTATATGGCAATGTGAAGCATGATATTTTTCGACTTTGACAGATCTAATACATGCAAATGTACCTCATCCGCAGGTAATAAATGCACCTTTGTGTGATCTAATACAGGCAAATGTACCTCATCCGCAGGTAATAAATGCACCTTTGTGTGATCTAATACAGGCAAATGTACCTCATCCTCAGGTAATAAATGCACCTTTGTGTGATCTAATACATGCAAATGTACCTCATCCGCAGGTAATAAATGCACCTTTGTGTGATCTAATACATGCAAATGTACCTCATCCGCAGGTAATAAATGCACCTTTGTGTTATCTAATATATGCAAATGTACCTCATCCGCAGGTAATAAATGCACCTTTGTGTGATCTAATACAGGCAAATGTACCTCATCCGCAGGTAATAAATGCACCTTTGTGTGATCTAATATATGCAAATGTACCTCATCCGCAGGTAATAAATGCACCTTTGTGTGATCTAATACAAGCAAATGTACCTCATCCGCAGGTAATAAATGCACCTTTGTGTGATCTAATACATGCAAATGTACCTCATCCGCAGGTAATAAATGCACCTTTGTGTGATCTAATACAGGCAAATGTACCTCATCCGCAGGTAATAAATGCACCTTTCTGTGATCTAATACAGGCAAATGTACCTCATCCGCAGGTAATAAATGCAACTTTTGCAAACAATTTCAACTTTATCTCGCAGGATCGGATCAGCAGACGGGATATACCTTTCCACCAAGAAATGGGTAAGTTCATACAATACACACGTTGTTACAACTTCAGAATTCATTATAAATTATCTTTACCATTTCATTAAATTACATTTTCACCAATTTGTCCAACACCTCATAACATAACATAACATAACATAACATAACATACGTATCACTATTTGTACACACTGTACACCACAGAACAATACCTAGTACCTGCCAGTAAACCAAACAACTTTGATAATATTTTTACTCTGCAGGATACATAAAATACAATCATATGTCCCCCAGGGTATTCATTTGGTTATAACCACAGTGGTGCACTCTCTCTTTTTTTAAAATATTAGTGTCTCTGAAGAAGTAGCTACAGGTGTGGCTTCCCTCAGCTTGGTCACTAGCCACAGCGATCCATATGATCCCATGGGTGCGTATGGGTCCGTGAATGGGTCACATGCAGATGTGGCTTTTTGCAATCGTGATGCGACCATTCATATGACCCGTTCACAGGATAGATGACCCCGGACCCACCTGTATCTGACGTCTGTATTTATAGCTAGTTTAGACTTTACTTAAGCTAGAAAGAGTTACTATTGCACACGTAATGCTGAGGCTTTCATCTATTTGTTTTCTTAAACTCCTTCCTTTTGGAGTTTTCTGCAAGGTGAATAGTCTCTGCAAAGCCTGGTAACTCTACTGTAGTTAATACTATTAAGCTTGGTACAAACTGTATATTAGAAGATGAAGGCTTTATTTAACTTCACAGATCCTCTGGCTGTTTTTTTTTTTTAGCAGAACTCAGTTTATTGTATCCCTCAACCTGTACTTGAATAGCGCTGTGCCGCCTTGTGAGAAAGCAGATGTTTACACTGTACAGTCTCCCTTCTGTTTTGTTAAACAGGCAGCTCTTTCCTTCCCCACCTGAACGGTCAGTACTATGACCCTGCTTCATGTTTGTAAGTAAAGCAAAACAACAAACAACTGGCCAAAATCATGTTGCACTGCAGGTGAGGCAGATGTAACATGTGCAGAGAGAGTTAGATTTGGGTGGGTTATATTGTTTCTGTGCAGGGTAAATACTGGCTGCTTTATTTTTACACTGCAATTTAGATTTCAGTTTGAACACACCCCACCCAAATCTAACTCTCTCTGCACATGTTACATCTGCCCCACCTGCAGTGCACATGATTTTGCCCAATTGCTAACTTTTTTGGTTTGCTAACAAAACTGAATAAGGCCCTCTGTCTGCAACCCGGAACATTCAACACTCATTTTACAATAAACATGTAATTTTACAGATGGAGTAACGCTAATCGTGGCTCCGTCTGTGCCTGGGAGCGCCCGTCCGGGCGCACCTATCGCCGAGAGCGTCTCTGTCTGGGGTGCGCGCGTGCCCATGATGGAGACGCGCCCATTCACTAGAATGGGAGAGTGTCTCTGTGCACTCCGATGGGGCTAGGTAGATGTATTGCCTAGTCACGCTGGGAATGCACGCCTGCGATGGAGCCGCACGAGATGACTGCCCCTTTTCAGTGATACCTTGCTCTGTTGTAATATCAAACCAGTGTCAGAAAACAAGTGTAAGCAGCACAACACAGTGGGGCTTCAGAATTGGGTGCAGGGTGTGAGGGGCCTGGGTCCAGAGGGGTCCACACTGCACCCATATATTATACTCACCTCTCCAGAGATCACAGGGAAGATATACGAATGCGCAGTAGAGAAACCGCTATGAGAATGTGGTGACGTCTATACTCTCGGAGACCTCCACACGTGCAGTAGATTCTGCCCTAGTGCCAGAGTCTGCTCACAAACTGCCCCACGAGAAAGAAGGGGCCCCCACTGACACTGCACATGGGCTCTCTTCTCTTATATGCCACCTCTGGTGCATCTCATATTTAAGATTGGACATTATTTTTTTGTTTTTGGCCCCTTTGAAACTAGTTTGAATTTTTCTAAATCCTGTCACTATAAAGCAGTGCGGATGCCAGGAGATCTCAGGGCCGAGATTGTGGTTAAGTAGAGAACAAAAGTTCTAAATATATTTTGCAAACTTGAATGTAGCACTAGATGATCTTCTCCTCTTACCAACCCCATCAGGTTACTCTGTGAGGCTTCTGCTGTGGCTGATCCTGAGCCTGCAGGTGGGATGAAGGAATATCTCATAAACTGCACAGTACAGGGAGACTTTCACCTCCTGGCGTTCTCCATCTCTGCAGACCTTCAGCTTCTGCTCTTCACTGGGATCCTGGTAATGTACTTACTGACAGTGCTGGGGAACCTGATTATCACTGGTCTTATATATCTGACCCCACAGCTCCACACTCCTATGTACTATTTCCTGTGTAACCTCTCAGTGCAGGACATCATCTGCATCTCCAGTGTCCTTCCCAAAATTATCTCCATCCTGGTAACAGGTGACACCAGAATTGCCTTCCCAGCATGCATCACACAGATGTTCTTCTTTACATTGTGTATTGTGGCAGAATATCTTCTCCTAATGTTTATGGCCTATGACCGCTATGTCGCCATCTGTATCCCTCTGCGCTATGCAACCATTATGAACAAAGACTTGTGCATTACACTATTTTCTTTCTCGTGGTTTGTTGGGTTCTGTAATTCATTAATATATGTTGTGCTTGTTCCTACTTTATCATTCTGCAATTCACAAGACATTTGTAGTTTTTTTCTGTGATCCAAAAACCATGATAGCGCTCTCTAGTGATGATGTCATGGATTTTTTAATGACGCTATTTGTGGGAACTATAAGTTTGGGACTTTTGCCCTTTGTGCTGATATTAGCCTCATACACATGTATAATTGTTACTGTCATAAAGATCCGTAGCTCAGCGGGCAGAGTAAAGGCTTTCTCCAGCTGCTCGTCCCATCTCACTGTTGTAATATTATTCTCTGGGGCAACGCTCATTTCCTACATGGTCCCGGAATCACAGCACTCTCCCGTACAAGACAAAATTCTCCCCTTGCTGTACACAACTGTGGTCCCAATGTTGAACCCTTTAGTTTATACTCTGAGAAACAATCAAGTTCTGAGAGCCATGGACAATATGTTGAAAAGATACATACACATTTAAATTGTAATCCCAGAATGTGCAGATTGGGTTATTATCTTGGCTGTTACCCAAATGGGTATGTGGGCATGACCCTCTATGATTTCTGTTAGTAACTTTCCCGTTAAGGGGCTGCTGTAAATTGCCTTTTATAATTTTGTTTGACTAACAATGTGGTGCACAGATAATTATTATAAATTTATTAAGTTTCTTATTTAGCGCAGCATATTCCGTTGCGCTTTACAATTAGAACAACAGTAATAGAATAAAACTGGGTAAAAACAGACAGACATAGAGGTAGGAGGGCCCTGCTCACAAGCTTACACTCTATAGGGAAATAGGCATTGATACACAAGGATAGATGCTACCTATTACATAATAGTCTTAATGGGCTGTATGATATGGTAACTCAGCAATGTTGGCCAAGGGTCAGGAGGGTGTGAAAATGAAGAAAGATAAAATATGTGAGGTTATGTGTGCACTGTACAGAGAGGATGTAATTATATAGGGATGCATTGAAGGTTATGTGGGGTGGATCCGGAATTTGATAAGCTTGCCTGAAGAGGTGAGTTTTCGGCATACTTGCCTACCTGACCCTCTCCATGAGGGAGAAAATGCTCTGTTCCTGGACTCTCCTGGTAATGTATGATTGCCATCACCTGTGGTGAAACACCTTTCTTATCAATTACCTAGTTCACCACAGGTGATGACAATCATACATTACCAGGAAAGTCCAGGAACAGAGCATTTTCTCCCTCATGGAGAGGGTCAGGTAGGCAAGTATGGTTTTCGGGGAACATTTGAAGGTTTGGAGACTAGTGGTGAGTATTATTGGGTGTGGGAGGATATTCCACAGAGTGAGTGCAGCCCGAAGAAAGTCCTGCAATCGTGCATTGGAGCCAGTAATGAGTGTGGATGAGAGATGCAGATCTTGTACAGAGCGGAGAGGTCGGGTAGGGAGATATTATGAGATAAGCGAAGTGATGCACATTGATGTAGTTTGGTTAATAACCTTGTGTGTGAGTAAAAGTATTTTATATTGAATGCGGTAGAATACAGGTAACCAATGGAGGGGCTGACAGAGCGGATCTGCAGACGATGAACCTCTAGCGAGGAAGATAAGCCTCGCAGCTGCATTCAAAATGGATTGTAGTGGTGAGAGCCTATGTTTGGGAAGACCGAGGAGACTATTACAATAATCAATATGGGAGATAATGAGAGCATGGATTAGAGTTTTTGCTGTGTCTTGTGTAAGATATGGTCGTATTTTGGGAATGTTTCTTACATATATAACATGATTTTGAGACATATTCATGTAACATGATTATCACTGTTAAGAATTATTTTTGTCTGTGACCCTCTGTGTGTGGGAAATTTATGCACAAGTGCTTTCTAGCCAGACACTGGTCCGGTCCAATATAACAATGTGTGTATGTTGCTAAAGTGATCAGATGTGCCTGTTCCTTTCTCAGGCCAAGCAGGAAGGTCCCATTGAGCACAGTTAGTGCACTATTAGGATACATACACTCAGGTCATTGTGATTGCCCAACCAAATTCTCCATCAGTCCCAATCAAAGAAATGATGGTCAAGAGCTGCCATCATTCTGGACTTTTACATGGTGTCAGTGCCATCTAACTTGATCTACTTAATATCCCAGCATGTTCCTTTGCTTAAATATAAATATTGATACACAGAATGTAGTTGATCATACTCCATGTTTTGGCCCATCACATGTGTGTAAGAAAGGGGTTAGTGTAAACAAGAATAAAATGAAGACACATATTTTCTTAGACTCTGTTAGGAGCCAGTAAAAGAGACATACATCCTACGTAACAATAAATAAAGAGGTCTCATCTACACAGTTGGCTCTCGATTTATAAACATATGAAAAATTGCTCAAAATGGGGCAATTATAATGTAGTGTGGAACCCCCTAAGAGATGCCTGACATGGCTGATGGCTTATCATATATTCTAAAATGTATGTAGCTGAGTCCTCTGCAGGTTATTATTATGTAGGATGTATGTCTCTTTTGTTGGCCCATTGAAGTGTGCCAGGAGAATTTCTATCTTGTTTTTTTTCTTAAACTTAAATATATGAATTACTGTATGATCACTGAGATACTTATTTACTATATCCTTTCATCTAATTATTAGAACTAGCCACACAAATTGCCATGTGTGAACAAAATTCACAGTTGTCATTTTGCCTGTGGGATCATAATGAGGAGCAATTCCAGTTGAAATGCAAATAATTGGATTTTTATGAGCCATTGCTGGTAAAATTACATCATTTAATGATTGTTAGCTATAGTAATTGCACTAAATGTGCCCCATGTCTATTGCCTGCCAGCAGGCTACCTAATTATATCTCCAATTTGTTCACCTGTTTTTGATAGAGACTCAAATTCTTATTGCTCAGGTCAACATTCTGGATCTCTGCACACAACTATGGGTAACATATTATGGGTGTGGTTCATCAAATCGACAGTGTCTAGGTCGACAATGTTTAGGTCGACCACTATAGGTCGACAGTCACTAGGTCGACATGGATGGAAGGTCGACAGGGTTTCTAGGTCGACATGTGCTAGGTCGACATGAGGATTTTTTTTTTTGGTGTCGTTTTCTTCGTAGAGTGACCGGGATCCCAAATTAGTGCACTGCGTCCCCTCTCATGGCTCGCTTCGCTTGCCATGCTTCGGGCATTGTGCCTTCGCTCCGCTACCGCTTCGCTCGGCACACTTTACCGTTCCAATCGTAGTCCACGTGGATCGTTAAGTATGAAAAAATTCAAAAAAAGAAAAAAAATGTGAAAAACTCATGTTGACCTTTAGACCTGTCGACCTAGCACATGTCGACCTAGAAACCCTGTCGACCTTCCATCCATGTCGACCTAGTGACTGTCAACCTATAGTGGTCAACCTAAACATTGTCGACCTAGACAATGTCGAACTTCAGACCGGATCCCCATATTATACAGGATAACATCAGCAGACAATAATACTCTATTCTTTGTATTATTTAGAATCATGAACATGAAAATGTGTAACTGTTGGTATTGTTGCATCTCTTTAGTCTCTGTTTCATAGATGTGTGTCTTCTTTTATTAAGTAAATAAGGTATATAAGAAGAGTTGTAGTATAAAATATTCTTGATTTGGTAACTCCTCATCTGAGATCAAGACAGAGAGAGGGAATAGAAACTACAATATTGCAAGAAGAAATGTAGTTCAAATCCTCTCCTCCAATTATAAACAGAATGATGCATTTCACACAGCTCCCTCTGCTTCCTCCACCTCCTTACATGTCTGATTTAGAGATGGATGCAATGCTTAGATCCAGTGGCAGGTGCAGAGGTGGGGCTGCAGCACAGTCCAAAATTCATATAGGGAAGCCACACCAACTGTCCCCCCAAAGCTGCCAAACATCCCTGGCTAGGACTCACTGGCAGTTGGTGTGGCTCCCCTATTTGAATTTTGGAATGCGCTGAAGCCCAACTACTGAAGCCAACATAGCTTCTATCACATGCAGTTTGCTGATACTGGAGACTGCACACAAAGACACAGTACTATGGGGGTCATTCCGAGTTGTTCGCTCGCTAGCTGCTTTTAGCAGCATTGCACACGCTAGGCCGCCGCCCTCTGGGAGTGAATCTTAGCTTAGCAGAATTGCGAACGAAAGATTAGCAGAATTGCGAATAGACACTTCTTAGCAGTTTCTGAGTAGCTCGAGACTTACTCCTACACTGCGATCAGCTCAGCCCGTTTCGTTCCTGTTTTGACGTCACAAACACACCCAGCGTTCGGCCAGCCACTCCCCCGTTTCTCCAGACCCTCCCGCGTTTTATCCTGGCACGCCTGCGTTTTTCCGCACACTCCCAGAAAACGGTCAGTTTCCGCCCAGAAACACCCACTTCCTGTCAATCACACTCCGATCACTTCAACGATGACAATTCTTCGTTCGGATGTGAGTAAATCTACTAAGTTTTGTGCTAAAATACTTCTGCGTACCATGTGCATGCGCATTTTTGCCTAATCGCTCCGTTGCGGAAATCGGCAACGAGCGAACAACTCGGAATGACCCCCAATGTACAGTGCATTCACGAAAATGTGGTTAAATAGTATATGTGGCATTCTTAAGAAATCGCAAAGTGGGATGGCAAATCTGGCATTAGCAGATGGAGCCTAAGATGGGAGTGTTGTGGGCATGCCATGGAATCCAGCTGCACTTGCCTCTTACAGAGGAAATCATACTCAAATGGGGAAACTGCACCTGCCAAAGTGCTGGGGCAAGTTGTGTGAACTAAAAAATTTAACAGTGGTAGGGAATCTGCTTTCTGTTCCCAGACACTTTTATCAAATGAACACTTTCCCGACTGCAAAATATGTTACCATGTTATTGGAATAATGAATAATGGATTACCATCTCTAGCATAAATAACTGTTCTATCAACTTTTAATAGATTTAGCCTCTATAACTCACAGGAAAATCAGTTTTTGCACAGATAGTGCATTGGTTAGCAATACTGCCTCACAATACTGAGGTCATGGGTTCAATTCCCACTATGGCCCTAACTGTGTGGAGTTTGTATATTCTAACTGTGCTTGCATGGGTTTCCTCTGTATGCGCCACTTTCCTTACACAATCTAAAAATATAGTGGCAGGTTAATTGGCTCCGACAAAAATTTAACCCAAGCGTGAATGTGTGAGTATGTACATGTGGTAGCTTATTAGATTTCTGCTTATTTCTTATCCCATATTTTGTGCTTTGTATTCTACCACAGATGTTTGTTTAGGCAAGAATAAATATTCTTAAACACTCAACGTCTAATTTATTTGTGATAGGGGAACAATTTGAAGTAGGACTTTTTTTTAGCTTCCAAAGTCATGTACCACCTTGAAGGCATAGCTATAATCAGTGTTCTTTATTTTTGTGTCATAATTATGGTTCAGGATAATAGATTCCTATCTATCATCTAATATTTGTGCAACCTAGCAAAACGGAAAGGAGTAATTCCCCTGTGGTGTTCACTAGAGTCCTCTGTGGTGTGAGGAGATCAGAGACGCAGCACCCTCTCTTGGGGTAGATAGGAACCTCCAAACACACAGCAGCCAGGAAAACAGCACAACAGTCCAGGGTTTTCATGCAATCTAGCCATGGCTAAATATATAAATCCTAGCCATTTTGGGCACAAACTAAAATAGATTCCCTCTCTCAGAGTGGTAGGACATAATGCCCCTACCACAAATGCAGGCATATGCACAGTACTTACAGTAAATACATTACAGTGTCTCACAACAAGCTTGCTGCCTGTTTCCCCAGGTAGTGATCCCATGAGACAAGCCCTGACACAGCTTTTATCAACATATTACCTGTGCAGGCACTAATTAGCCTACTGTCAGGCTGAAGACTTAAAGACCCGAAGTGGACCTCTTGGATGGAGCCCTCCCCATCCACACCCTGGAACCCTTTTCCAGCTCTTCCAAAAATTCCAAAAGTTCTCAGCAGATCAACCACAGACATCTTCCTGGGGTTTTAAAATACATAGGTCAGATAGGTCAGAAATCTGGGACAAACATATCTCCTGTTTATCACTTTGCCCATGCTTTTATTAAAGGGTATTTGGGCTTTGTTGATATGCAGGTCTTGGTCCATGTACTGGTTCTTGCAATTATAAGCTGGAGCATGCTCAGCAAACTGGGTCAGTACATGAATCAGTCTAGTCTATGTCAATGGATGTGTTATAGCTTCCACTGCATTCAAGCTCTGCCTTAGAAATGTGCCTCTAATCCTTTATTACATTTCACCTGTGATCAAGTATTGTGCTGCACTTTTGAATTTAAGACTCTCCTTGTAAAGTTCATATCCACAGTCTGTGTCTTACCACCCTGAGAGACTATTGCTATTCCTTGCACCTGACATCTGAACACATCTAGGATCCCACAGGTATTCTCAGTAAACCATTGCCTAGCCTATTCTGTCTGCAGTTATACTCCAGCTCGTTATCTGTGGTCTCCAGCCTATTGTGTGAGCCCCTACTGCTAGAGGATTAAGCCCAGGGGACAAGTTAAATACTGGAGTGCGTGTCATGCATTAAGGGAACAGCGGGGGGCTGTTATTGGTAGAAGACCTTCTTGTGGGCTCTAGGGGTGGCCCAAATAGTCCTGGATTTCTCTAACAACAAGGCAGTGAATAGTCAGGTCACTAGCTGAGGTTAAAAACAGGCAGAAGTGTTCATGATAGATCAAAATGGGAAAAGAGAAAACATGGGGAGGCCAGAGAAGGGGAGGCTACTCTATTTGTGGCAGGAGAAAAAATAATGAACTTAGAGATGTTTTGGAATTGGAAACCTCAAGAGTCAGATTTATTTTGAATGAGTGTGGTGAAGGAAAGGGAGGAATCAATAATATTAACTGTCATGGTTCTTGAGGGGTTTCCCCCTAGTGAAATGATGGCTTTATCAAATTGTATGATTCCTACTCCCATCAGATGCTTCTGCTCTGTGATTATATAGCACAATAGTGAAAGCATGGCTTTGGTAAATTGTATGCTTCTTACTCCCATCAGATGCTATTGCTTTGTGATTATATAGCCCAACAGTGAAAACATTGCTTGAGTCTTTTCCCCGACTGATACATTGGCTATGGACAAGGACAGAAACAAGATGACTGAGAGGATATAAAATTTTACCATTGAGATCATCTACCTGCAGACTGGTGAGCAGCTGAAACTTCTACTGTTTTGTAGAGATGAGCGGGTTCGGTTTCTCTGAATCCGAACCCGCCAGAACTTCATGTTTTTTTTCACGGGTCCGAACGACTCGGATCTTCCCGCCTTGCTCGGTTAACCCGAGCGCGCCCGAACGTCATCATGACGCTGTCGGATTCTCGCGAGGCTCGGATTCTATCGCGAGACTCGGATTCTATATAAGGAGCCGCGCGTCGCCGCCATTTTCACACGTGCATTGAGATTGATAGGGAGAGGACGTGGCTGGCGTCCTCTCCATTTAGATTATAAGAGACTGAGAGAGATTTACTGGAGCTGACTAGGAGTACTGTTACTGTAGAAGTGTAGAGACTGAGTGGAGAGAGTTTACTAGTGAGGACAGTGCAGTTTACTTTATAATCCGTTCTCTGCCTGAAAAAAGCGATACACAGCACACAGTGACTCAGTCACATACCATATCTGTGTGCACTGCTCAGGCTCAGGCCAGTGTGCTGCATCATCTATTATCTATATATAATATTATATATATCTGTCTGACTGCTCAGCTCACACAGCTTATAATTGTGGGGGAGACTGGGGAGCACTACTGCAGTGCCAGTTATAGGTTATAGCAGGAGCCAGGAGTACATAATATATTATATAGTGAGTGACCACCAGACACACAGTGCAGTTTATTTAATATATCCGTTCTCTGCCTGAAAAAAGCGATACACACAGTGACTCAGTCAGTCACATACCATATCTGTGTGCACTGCTCAGGCTCAGGCCAGTGTGCTGCATCATCTATATATATTATATATCTGTCTGACTGCTCAGCTCACACAGCTTATAATTGTGGGGGAGACTGGGGAGCACTACTGCAGTGCCAGTTATAGGTTATAGCAGGAGCCAGGAGTACATAATATTATATTACAATTAAACAGTGCACACTTTTGCTGCAGGAGTGCCACTGCCAGTGTGACTAGTGACCAGTGACCTGACCACCAGTATATATAATATTAGTAGTATACTATCTCTTTATCAACCAGTCTATATTAGCAGCAGACACAGTACAGTGCGGTAGTTCACGGCTGTGGCTACCTCTGTGTCGGCACTCGGCAGCCCGTCCATAATTGTATATACCACCTAACCGTGGTTTTTTTTTCTTTCTTTATACATACATACTAGTTACGAGTATACTATCTCTTTATCAACCAGTCTATATTAGCAGCAGACACAGTACAGTGCGGTAGTTCACGGCTGTGGCTACCTCTGTGTCGGCACTCGGCAGCCCGTCCATAATTGTATATACTACCTAACCGTGGTTTTTTTTTCTTTCTTTATACATACATACTAGTTACGAGTATACTATCTCTTTATCAACCAGTCTATATATTAGCAGCAGACACAGTACAGTGCGGTAGTTCACGGCTGTGGCTACCTCTGTGTCGGCACTCGGCAGCCCGTCCATAATTGTATATACCACCTAACCGTGGTTTTTTTTTCTTTCTTTATACATACATACTAGTTACGAGTATACTATCTCTTTATCAACCAGTCTATATATTAGCAGCAGACACAGTACAGTGCGGTAGTTCACGGCTGTGGCTACCTCTGTGTCGGCACTCGGCAGCCCGTCCATAATTGTATATACCACCTAACCGTGGTTTTTTTTTCTTTCTTTATACATACATACTAGTTACGAGTATACTATCTCTTTATCAACCAGTCTATATATTAGCAGCAGACACAGTACAGTGCGGTAGTTCACGGCTGTGGCTACCTCTGTGTCGGCACTCGGCAGCCCGTCCATAATTGTATATACCACCTAACCGTGGTTTTTTTTTCTTTCTTTATACATACATACTAGTTACGAGTATACTATCTCTTTATCAACCAGTCTATATATTAGCAGCAGACACAGTACAGTGCGGTAGTTCACGGCTGTGGCTACCTCTGTGTCGGCACTCGGCAGCCCGTCCATAATTGTATATACCACCTAACCGTGGTTTTTTTTTTCTTTCTTTATACATACATACTAGTTACGAGTATACTATCTCTTTATCAACCAGTCTATATATTAGCAGCAGACACAGTACAGTGCGGTAGTTCACGGCTGTGGCTACCTCTGTGTCGGCACTCGGCAGCCCGTCCATAATTGTATATACCACCTAACCGTGTTTTTTTTTTCTTTCTTTATACATACATACTAGTTACGAGTATACTATCTCTTTATCAACCAGTCTATATATTAGCAGCAGACACAGTACAGTGCGGTAGTTCACGGCTGTGGCTACCTCTGTGTCGGCACTCGGCAGCCCGTCCATAATTGTATATACCACCTAACCGTGGTTTTTTTTTCTTTCTTTATACATACATACTAGTTACGAGTATACTATCTCTTTATCAACCAGTCTATATATTAGCAGCAGACACAGTACAGTGCGGTAGTTCACGGCTGTGGCTACCTCTGTGTCGGCACTCGGCAGCCCGTCCATAATTGTATATACCACCTAACCGTGGTTTTTTTTTCTTTCTTTATACATACATACTAGTTACGAGTATACTATCTCTTTATCAACCAGTCTATATATTAGCAGCAGACACAGTACAGTGCGGTAGTTCACGGCTGTGGCTACCTCTGTGTCGGCACTCGGCAGCCCGTCCATAATTGTATATACCACCTAACCGTGTTTTTTTTTTCTTTCTTTATACATACATACTAGTTACGAGTATACTATCTCTTTATCAACCAGTCTATATATTAGCAGCAGACACAGTACAGTGCGGTAGTTCACGGCTGTGGCTACCTCTGTGTCGGCACTCGGCAGCCCGTCCATAATTGTATATACCACCTAACCGTGTTTTTTTTTTCTTTCTTTATACATACATACTAGTTACGAGTATACTATCTCTTTATCAACCAGTCTATATATTAGCAGCAGACACAGTACAGTGCGGTAGTTCACGGCTGTGGCTACCTCTGTGTCGGCACTCGGCAGCCCGTCCATAATTGTATACTAGTATCCAATCCATCCATCTCCCTTGTTTACCTGAGGTGCCTTTTAGTTGTGCCTATTAAAATATGGAGAACAAAAATGTTGAGGTTCCAAAATTAGGGAAAGATCAAGATCCACTTCCACCTCGTGCTGAAGCTGCTGCCACTAGTCATGGCCGAGACGATGAAATGCCAGCAACGTCGTCTGCCAAGGCCGATGCCCAATGTCATAGTACAGAGCATGTCAAATCCAAAACACCAAATATCAGTAAAAAAAGGACTCCAAAACCTAAAATAAAATTGTCGGAGGAGAAGCGTAAACTTGCCAATATGCCATTTACCACACGGAGTGGCAAGGAACGGCTGAGGCCCTGGCCTATGTTCATGGCTAGTGGTTCAGCTTCACATGAGGATGGAAGCACTCAGCCTCTCGCTAGAAAAATGAAAAGACTCAAGCTGGCAAAAGCAGCACAGCAAAGAACTGTGCATTCTTCGAAATCCCAAATCCACAAGGAGAGTCCAATTGTGTCGGTTGCGATGCCTGACCTTCCCAACACTGGACGTGAAGAGCATGCGCCTTCCACCATTTGCACGCCCCCTGCAAGTGCTGGAAGGAGCACCCGCAGTCCAGTTCCTGATAGTCAGATTGAAGATGTCAGTGTTGAAGTACACCAGGATGAGGAGGATATGGGTGTTGCTGGCGCTGGGGAGGAAATTGACCAGGAGGATTCTGATGGTGAGGTGGTTTGTTTAAGTCAGGCACCCGGGGAGACACCTGTTGTCCGTGGGAGGAATATGGCCGTTGACATGCCAGGTGAAAATACCAAAAAAATCAGCTCTTCGGTGTGGAGGTATTTCACCAGAAATGCGGACAACAGGTGTCAAGCCGTGTGTTCCCTTTGTCAAGCTGTAATAAGTAGGGGTAAGGACGTTAACCACCTCGGAACATCCTCCCTTATACGTCACCTGCAGCGCATTCATAATAAGTCAGTGACAAGTTCAAAAACTTTGGGTGACAGCGGAAGCAGTCCACTGACCAGTAAATCCCTTCCTCTTGTAACCAAGCTCACGCAAACCACCCCACCAACTCCCTCAGTGTCAATTTCCTCCTTCCCCAGGAATGCCAATAGTCCTGCAGGCCATGTCACTGGCAATTCTGACGAGTCCTCTCCTGCCTGGGATTCCTCCGATGCATCCTTGCGTGTAATGCCTACTGCTGCTGGCGCTGCCGTTGTTGCCGCTGGGAGTCGATGGTCATCCCAGAGGGGAAGTCGTAAGCCCACTTGTACTACTTCCAGTAAGCAATTGACTGTTCAACAGTCCTTTGCGAGGAAGATGAAATATCACAGCAGTCATCCTACTGCAAAGCGGATAACTGAGTCCTTGACAACTATGTTGGTGTTAGACGTGCGTCCGGTATCCACCGTTAGTTCACAGGGAACTAGACAATTTATTGAGGCAGTGTGCCCCCGTTACCAAATACCATCTAGGTTCCACTTCTCTAGGCAGGCGATACCGAGAATGTACACGGACGTCAGAAAAAGACTCACCAGTGTCCTAAAAAATGCAGTTGTACCCAATGTCCACTTAACCACGGACATGTGGACAAGTGGAGCAGGGCAGGGTCAGGACTATATGACTGTGACAGCCCACTGGGTAGATGTATGGACTCCCGCCGCAAGAACAGCAGCGGCGGCACCAGTAGCAGCATCTCGCAAACGCCAACTCTTTCCTAGGCAGGCTACGCTTTGTATCACCGCTTTCCATAATACGCACACAGCTGAAAACCTCTTACGGCAACTGAGGAAGATCATCGCGGAATGGCTTACCCCAATTGGACTCTCCTGTGGATTTGTGGCATCGGACAACGCCAGCAATATTGTGTGTGCATTAAATATGGGCAAATTCCAGCACGTCCCATGTTTTGCACATACCTTGAATTTGGTGGTGCAGAATTTTTTAAAAAACGACAGGGGCGTGCAAGAGATGCTGTCGGTGGCCAGAAAAATTGCGGGATACTTTCGGCGTACAGGCACCACGTACAGAAGACTGGAGCACCACCAAAAACTACTGAACCTGCCCTGCCATCATCTGAAGCAAGAAGTGGTAACGAGGTGGAATTCAACCCTCTATATGCTTCAGAGGTTGGAGGAGCAGCAAAAGGCCATTCAAGCCTATACAATTGAGCACGATATAGGAGGTGGAATGCACCTGTCTCAAGTGCAGTGGAGAATGATTTCAACGTTGTGCAAGGTTCTGATGCCCTTTGAACTTGCCACACGTGAAGTCAGTTCAGACACTGCCAGCCTGAGTCAGGTCATTCCCCTCATCAGGCTTTTGCAGAAGAAGCTGGAGGCATTGAAGAAGGAGCTAAAAGGGAGCGATTCCGCTAGGCATGTGGGACTTGTGGATGCAGCCCTTAATTCGCTTAACAAGGATTCACGGGTGGTCAATCTGTTGAAATCAGAGCACTACATTTTGGCCACCGTGCTCGATCCTAGATTTAAAGCCTACCTTGGATCTCTCTTTCCGGCAGACACAGGTCTGCTGGGGTTGAAAGACCTGCTGGTGACAAAATTGTCAAGTCAAGCGGAACGCGACCTGTCAACATCTCCTCCTTCACATTCTCCCGCAACTGGGGGTGCGAGGAAAAGGCTCAGAATTCCGAGCCCACCCGCTGGCGGTGATGCAGGGCAGTCTGGAGCGACTGCTGATGCTGACATCTGGTCCGGACTGAAGGACCTGACAACGATTACGGACATGTCGTCTACTGTCACTGCATATGATTCTCTCAACATTGATAGAATGGTGGAGGATTATATGAGTGACCGCATCCAAGTAGGCACGTCACACAGTCCGTACTTATACTGGCAGGAAAAAGAGGCAATTTGGAGGCCCTTGCACAAACTGGCTTTATTCTACCTAAGTTGCCCTCCCACAAGTGTGTACTCCGAAAGAGTGTTTAGTGCCGCCGCTCACCTTGTCAGCAATCGGCGTACGAGGTTACATCCAGAAAATGTGGAGAAGATGATGTTCATTAAAATGAATTATAATCAATTCCTCCGCGGAGACATTGACCAGCAGCAATTGCCTCCACAAAGTACACAGGGAGCTGAGATGGTGGATTCCAGTGGGGACGAATTGATAATCTGTGAGGAGGGGGATGTACACGGTGATATATCGGAGGGTGAAGATGAGGTGGACATCTTGCCTCTGTAGAGCCAGTTTGTGCAAGGAGAGATTAATTGCTTCTTTTTTGGGGGGGGTCCAAACCAACCCGTCATATCAGTCACAGTCGTGTGGCAGACCCTGTCACTGAAATGATGGGTTGGTTAAAGTGTGCATGTCCTGTTTTGTTTATACAACATAAGGGTGGGTGGGAGGGCCCAAGGACAATTCCATCTTGCACCTCTTTTTTCTTTTCTTTTTCTTTGCATCATGTGCTGATTGGGGAGGGTTTTTTGGAAGGGACATCCTGCGTGACACTGCAGTGCCACTCCTAGATGGGCCCGGTGTTTGTGTCGGCCACTAGGGTCGCTAATCTTACTCACACAGCTACCTCATTGCGCCTCTTTTTTTCTTTGCGTCATGTGCTGTTTGGGGAGGGTTTTTTGGAAGGGACATCCTGCGTGACACTGCAGTGCCACTCCTAGATGGGCCCGGTGTTTGTGTCGGCCACTAGGGTCGCTTATCTTACTCACACAGCGACCTCGGTGCAAATTTTAGGACTAAAAATAATATTGTGAGGTGTGAGGTATTCAGAATAGACTGAAAATGAGTGTAAATTATGGTTTTTGAGGTTAATAATACTTTGGGATCAAAATGACCCCCAAATTCTATGATTTAAGCTGTTTTTTAGTGTTTTTTGAAAAAAACACCCGAATCCAAAACACACCCGAATCCGACAAAAAAAATTCGGTGAGGTTTTGCCAAAACGCGTTCGAACCCAAAACACGGCCGCGGAACCGAACCCAAAACCAAAACACAAAACCCGAAAAATTTCAGGCGCTCATCTCTACTGTTTTGGTATCAGAAAAGCTAAAAGGTGACTACAAAAACATTCATAGAACACAACAATAGACATATGTACATACATTTTGCTGAGAACTTGAATTTCACAAAGAATAAGAGAATAAAGGTGTAAAACTATACATAATAACTGAGGATAGTATTGAGCCTACGGATGCACCAAACCTTACACTTCAATTCCCTGGGATGAATTTAGTATATGTGGTCACAAGGCATTTTGATGTTAATCTTGTTTTATATTTCAGGTGGTGATGTCTATGCTAGATATACGCAACGCCTGCTAGTTTCTTTCTTTGTCTGTGACTGTATCAGTACAAGAGCAATAATATTTGTATATATTGACCAATAATTGCTTGTGAATGTATGTAGAAATGCTACTTTGGGGTAAATTTACTAAGGTCCCGATTTTGACCGAGATGCCGTTTTTTCATCAAAGTGTCATCTCGGTAATTTACTAAACTCAAATCACGGCAGTGATGAGGGCATTCGTAATATTTGGAAGTCCTAGGAAAAAATCACGAATGAATACACCATCGGTCAAAACGCGGCTGTTTAAGTATGAATCTCGGTCATTTACTAAGAAGTGCAAAGCAAAAAAAAAACAAAACACTGCCGTGAAAAATTACAACTCGTAAAAAAGTGCTTTAAAAAAACAGACCTGCTTTTTTTTATTCGTGATTGGATAGGCATGCACGGATCCATGAGATCCGTGCATGTATATCAGTGGGAAGGGGTGGGAAAGTGATTATTTTCTCAAAAAAAATTGCGTGGGGTCCCCCCTCCTAAGCATAACCAGCCTCGGGCTCTTTGAGCCGATCCTGGTTGCAGAAATATGGGGAAAAAAATGACAGGGGTTCCCCCATATTTAAGCAACCAGCATCGGGCTCTGCGCCTGGTCCTGGTTCCAAAAATACGGGGGACAAAAAGAGTAGGGGTCCCCCGTATTTTTAAAACCAGCACCGGGCTCCACTAGCTGGACAGATAATGCCACAGCCGGGGGTCACTTTTATATAGTGCCCTGCGGCCATGGCATCAAAAATCCAACTAGTCACCCCTGGCCGGGGTACCCTGGGGGAGTGGGGACCCCTTCAATCAAGGGGTCCCCCCCCAGCCACCCAAGGGCCAGGGGTGAAGCCCGAGGCTGTCCCCCCCATCCAATTGGCTGCGGATGGGGGGCTGATAGCCTTTTTTGAAAATGAAAAGATATTGTTTTTAGTAGCAGTACTACAAGGCCCAGCAAGCCTCCCCCGCATGCTGGTACTTGGAGAACCACAAGTACCAGCATGCGGCGGAAAAACGGGCCCGCTGGTACCTGTAGTACTATTACTAAAAAAATACCCCAAAAAAGACAAGACACACACACCGTGAAAGTAAAGATTTATTACATACATCCACACAAACATATACACATACTTACCTTATGTTCACACGCAGGTCGGTCCTCTTCTCCAGTAGAATCCAAGGGGTACCTGTTGAATAAATTCTACTCACCAGATCCAGGGTCCCAGGCTCCTCGTAGCATCCATTTGTAATCCAGGTACTTGAATAAAATAACAAAACGGATACCCGAGCCACGAACTGAAAGGGGCCCCATGTTTTCACATGGGACTCCTTTCCCCGAATGCCAGAAACCCACTCTGACTTCTGTCTAAGTGGGTTTCTTCAGCCAATCAGGGAGCGCCACGTTGTAGCACTCTCCTGATCGGCTGTGTGCTCCTGTACTGAGTGACAGGCGGCACACGGCAGTGTTACAATGTAGCGCCTATGCGCTCCATTGTAACCAATGGTGGGAACTTTCTGCCCTGCGGTTGACCTAAAGTGACGTCACCGCTGAGCAGAAAGTTCCCACCATTGGTTACAATGGAGCGCATAGGCGCTACATTGTAACACTGCCGTGTGCCGCCTGTCACTCAGTACAGGAGCACACAGCCGATCAGGAGAGTGCTACAACGTGGCGCTCCCTGATTGGCTGAAGAAACCCACTTAGACAGAAGTCAGAGTGGGTTTCTGGCATTCGGGGAAAGGAGTCCCATGTGAAAACATGGGGCCCCTTTCAATTCGTGGCTCGGGTATCCATTTTGTTATTTTATTCAAGTACCTGGATTACAAATGGTTGCCCCGAGGACCCTGGGACCCTGGATCTGGTGAGAAGAATTTATTCAACAGGTACCCCTTGGATTCTACTGGAGAAGAGGACCGACCTGCATGTGAACATAAGGTAAGTATGTATGTATGTTTGTGTGCATGTATGTAATAAATCTTTACTTTCACGGTGTGTGTGTCTTGTCTTTTTTTGGGTATTTTTTTAGTAGTAGTACTACAGGTACCAGCGGGCCCGTTTTTCCGCCGCATGCTGGTACTTGTGGTTCTCCAAGTACCAGCATGCGGGGGAGGCTTGCTGGGCCTTGTAGTACTGCTACTAAAAACAATATCTTTTCATTATCACAAAAGGCTATCAGCCCCCCCATCCGCAGCCCATTGGATGGGGGGGGGACAGCCTCGGGCTTCACCCCTGGCCCTTGGGTGGCTGGGGGGGGGGGACCCCTTGATTGAAGGGGTCCCCACTCCCCCAGGGTACCCCGGCCAGGGGTGACTAGTTGGATTTTTGATGCCACGGCCGCAGGGCACTATATAAAAGTGACCCCCGGCTGTGGCATTATCTGTCCAGCTAGTGGAGCCCGGTGCTGGTTTTAAAAATACGGGGGACCCCTACTCTTTTTGTCCCCCGTATTTTTGGAACCAGGACCAGGCGCAGAGCCCGATGCTGGTTGCTTAAATATGGGGGAACCCCTGTCATTTTTTTCCTAATATTTCTGCAACCAGGATCGGCTCAAAGAGCCCGAGGCTGGTTATGCTTAGGAGGGGGGACCCCACGCAATTTTTATTTTTATTTTACACTGTTTAATTTAACACAGATCCGGCCGAGATTCATTTTTAAAAAGTCGGCAGTGTTTTGCTAATCACTGCCGTAAAAAAAAAAAAAAAACACGAATGACATCGACATCGGAACAAAAGAAAAACCCGAATACGATAGCTTAGTAAATTAGTCGTAATAAATTCAAAAAGTTGCAGTTTTACACTTTCGATGTCATTCGTGATTGAACTTTGACCTGAAACGTGAAAATACGAATGTTAGTAAATTTACCCCTCTGACTCATGTACTCTGCAGAATTCTCCACTTTATCTTATTAAATGCGTACTGGGAATTATTCTATCTATCTATCTATCTATCTATCTATCTATCTATCTATCTATCTATCTATCTAATCTATCTACACGGACCCCCCAATAAATTCTGCATTTGCCCCCTAGTTTGCTGACTCTCCACTGCTAACACCTGCTGTTCTGCATATCAGGGACACTCTCTTTACGGAACTCCCTGTTTGGACAGTGCAAGGAGCAAACACTTTTCTTGCTACTATTTATGATTACTGTTATTTCCGGGATAGTGGAGCACATGGCCTGAATCTGGCACAATCCTAGTAAATCTGAGATGCATAGCATCCCTTCCCTAATTCTGACCATAACACCCCTAAACCCCAACCCTAACTCAACGTAATCCCCAAACCTCACTCTATCCATAACACCTAACTCACACTGCTAAACCAACCCTACAACCCTGCAACTTATATTATCCCTAATACCCTAACCCTAATAACTTATCCCTAAATTGCAGTCTGGATGGGTCATATGGTTCTTATATGCTGTCAAATGCTATGTTTTCATGTTTAACATCAGATTATACATAGAAATTAGATACTATATACTGGCTATAGAAATGTTAATTATATTAATAAAATAAGACTCTATAGAGATTTACTGTATATGGTGCATTTCAAAACTCCATATCTAGTCCTATGAAAGAGATAGAAACAATTAAAAAGTGGTATGTAGATGTATAACAGATAAGCGTTGTTTTAAGAATATTGGCTAGGAATCACATAAACTTCATATGGTACTAATGTACATCATTTTTTACATATGGCTATATGATTGATGCTGAAACAATTTACTGTGGTGAGAAGGGTTGTCTCTCACCTGGAATATCCACATTCCTGTGGGATCAGCTCCTTCCAAGGAAGGCTAAAGTAAAACCTGAGTTTGAGGAGACTAGGTTCACAGGTGCCCGCTCCTCCTACCGGGAGATTTCAAGTTGCAGACTCCACACCCACACCTATTCTCCTTGTACTGGGATTAAAAAACTCACACTATACTGTAAATTACATAATGCAAAACAAGAATAACAAATAAATGAATGAAAAAAATGAGTTGACAGATGTAGTTACTTTTAAGTTAAATTATATACCTAGTGCTACCCGGTAGTTTAAAATGGGTCTGATGGGGCATAATAGAAATTTTATTTGAAGAGTGGACTCACATTTGAGATTCTAAACACTTTAGTGTCCACCATAATGGAGATTCTCATATCCTCATTATTATTATACAAAACATGGCGGTGACATACAGTAGTAAATTATGTCACCAAGAAGACATTATGAAGTTTAGGAGGTACTCTTTCCACCTGGTGGACTGATTCTGTAATTTATACTCCACACATACCATACAAATTATTCCAGCTTTGAGATTAGCAATACATAACCCCCGCCATAGTTTTAAGCAGCCCCGTAGTTGGCAAGCATGAGTTAGGTTAGTCTGCAACATAGACAGTAATGGTTGCCTGACGTTGGCGGAAGAAGTGGTTAGCAGACTAGAGACCCTGCAAAGTAGTAGTTGAAGCACCTACTTCTCACGCAACCACAAAATAAAATAAATAACCTGCATTAACCTCCCCAAAAATGATAACAAAGCACAGCTCCTGAATTTGAAATTCCATTTATCTCTTCTGTTCTTTAGTATTCTTCTTTCACCATGTTCTTACTCCTGCTGCTTCTTACAATCATCTTTCAATGCACATTAATAATTATGTTACGCAGCCATGTGTCATTGACATTTGCAATTGGATGGGATGGTATAGTGGCACGCAAAAGGCACCATAAGTGCAAGGGTTGAGTTGCTCCTATGTAACTGACTTGCTTAGGCTCGTTTAAGTCATAAGTTGATCTTTCCACATCCATGTACATGATACCCTATACAATAGATTGAAGATCAGATTGTAACCAGGACCTGTAACAAAAAAATGTCTACTGTGTTCAATCAAATTGAGGGAATGCTGTCCCTGATCTAGACACCTGTGTCACAATTTTTATTGTCATCTGACCCATACTAAAGGAAGGACCAATTCCAACCTACAGGCATCTACTGTATATGCCCACATTAAGTGTAAGCTGCAAATGAGATGCCTGACAAAAGGAAGTAGGGCAACCTGAGCAAAAAGAGAACACACTAGCTTCCAGCTGGATTTCCAAGCACTACTCAATGCATGTGCTATGCTGTTTAAAAGCTAAAGATTCAACTACTATCAACCATCGATGCAAACTATAGAGTAATCTTAGTAACAAGTCAAGATTGTTATGAGCCACGGCAGTGGCTCATTCCTGTTTTGCATTTTGGTTATGTATTTTATGTTATACTTCTGTTCTGTTCCCCTTGGCCTTTATGGGGTGTCCGGAGTCCACCCTTAAGGAGGGGGCACTTTTACAAGCAGTGGTTCATTCCTGTTTGCTTTCTGTTCATGAATTTTATGTTATAATTCTGTTTGCATGCCAGGATTTCTCTTGTACTTGTTTAGAAGACTCTTGTTGGCCGCCGGTGGTGAGTCTGTGTAACTGCAGCCTGTTTTCTGTGTTAAGCCTCAGCTGTCAGATATTTGGTCATTCTGTGGTGAGTCTGTGTACTGCAGTCTGGCTCTTGTCTGTGTAACCTCACCTGCCAGTATATTGGCCATTACCTTGTGCCTGGCTTCCAGCCATCCTGATTGGGGCACGCTTCCCTTATTACCTAGCTAGCCCTGCAGTCCAGCGCCGGTGATAGAAGTTTGTTATAGTACTTGTATGTTCCAGTTCTTGGTTAGCTTCCTGCAAGCTTGTTCCTGGTCCCTGTCAGCAGCTTCCAGTGGATCCTGTCTTCCTGCCTCTGGTTTGTTCCTGCATCCAGCCTGTGTACTCCAGTGTCCTGTGACCAGTTTCCAGTCCAGCCTTGTCTAGTTCAGAATCCAGTCCAGCCTTGTCTTGTCTAGTTCAGAATCCAGTCCAGCCTTGTCTAGTCCAGGCTTGTCTGTTTAGCCTGAAATTCTCCTGTGCCAACTATGCAAGCCCTGCAGGCATCTCTCTCAGCCCTGATCTCTGCTTTCAGTGCCTTGAAACCTGAGTGGCTGGAAGTTTTGCAACAATCCTTAAAGCAACTGCAAATCCTTCTGACCAAAATTTTGCTTATCCTGCCCCAATTTGTTGAGAGTTCATCTATCTCTAAAGAGACTCTTGCTCACAATATTGTGACAAGAGAATCCGCAGATTGGGTTGGAGAGAAAAGGTTTAAAAGTTTCCTGTGGCCCAGGCTCTCAGAGGAGGAGCATCAGCGTCACAGAAACTTGAATGTATGCCTATATTGTAGGGGTATAGGCCACTATCTGCAGACCTGTGAGTTGTGCAAGCCAAAATATGGTGACAAGTCCTGCCCTCTGGCCAATTTGAGTCAGGATTCAAGACCTACTCCTGTGTCTCTACTGTGGCAGAGGTACTTGTCATGAAACCCACACTAAAAAGCAGTCTGTCCTATAATTGGGGTCTTTGTGCTAGGGAGCCCATTATAGGTTCAGGAATCAAAGGAGAATGTTTCTCTCATCTTTTGATTTTCCTGTTGAATCAGAGTTGCAAACCCCAGTAGTGGAATCTCAGGGTCCTGAAGCAGTGCCTGATGCTCAGGGTCTAGGAGCGGAGCCCGATGCTCAGGGTCTAGGATGGTGCCCGATGTTCAGGGCCTAGGATGGGTGCCTGATGCTCAGGGTCCTGGAGTGGTGCCCGATGCTCAGGGTCCTGGAGCGGTGCCCGATGCTCAGGGTCCATGAAGGGCAACGGATATAATGGTTCAGGTGTCAATCCCAGAAGGGGTCTCAGAAGCTGTTACCCTAGGTAGGGACTTGAAAGATGCAACCCCAAAAAGGGTATCTAAAGCCATAGCTCCAGAAGGGAACTCGAGAAGCACAACCCCAGAAGGTATCTTTGGAGCAATATCCTCAGGTGTGGTCTCAAGAGGCACAGCCTCAGGAGGGGTTCTAGAGGTCGCTTCTCCAGGAAAAGACTCAAGAGGCATAGCTTTAGTGGAGGTTCTGAAAGTCATAGCTTCATCAAAAGTCCCGGAGGCCTTAACCCCGGGAGAAGTCTCGATAATTATTGACCCAGAGAGGGAGTCCGATGGTCCGGTCCCAGAGAAGGAGTCCGATGGTCCGGTCCCAGAGAAGGAGTCCGATGGTCCGGTCCCAGAGAAGGAGTCCGATGGTCCGGTCCCAGAGAAGGAGTCCGATGTTCCGTTCTCTGTGAGAAAGTCCGATGTTCCGGTCTCTGTGAGAAAGTCAGACCATCCGGTCTCAGCGAGAGAGTCCGGAGATCCGGTCCCAGCTCAAGAGTCCGACGGTCCGGTCCCAGTGAGAATCGAAGGCCACTGCTCCAGAGGGGGTGCCGAAGGCCACTGCCCCAGAGGGGGTTCCGAAGGCCACTGCCCCAGAGGGGTTCCCAAAGGCCACTGTCCCAGAGGGATTCCCGAAGGCCACTGCCCCTGGTGGGGTTCGGAAAGTCACAGCCTCGAGTAAGGTCTTTAGTGACTTTGTCACAGTGAAGCACTCCAGCCAGTCAGCACAAAAATCACAGTCTATTGCCATTGCTGCTGGATGTGCTTTCCTGTCTTCTTCCTACAGGAATTCTCCTAAATTTTCAGTACCTAGGGGAATCGAACCAATCTATGGTCTGTTCTCAGATTCTAAAACTGATGAGATTTCCTATGTGCCTGGGCATTCTAGTAGGAAAGAGAAGAATCATCTGATTGCTCGACCTATATATTTTGAAGACTTTTTTGAGCCAGAGATTTCTTCCTTTCCTGGTGTCTCCAAGCAAGCACAGGGGAAAAAGAAGAAGAAAAATAAATAATTGCTGACTCTTGCCTTGTTGTTTAAAAAAAAAATATATATATTTTTTTGTCTTGTGACCAGTGGTCACCGTCAAGGGGGGGGGGGGGGACACTGTTACAAACTGTTGACACAGCTTGTTTCTGTTTTCCTGCCATTGTCTGTTTATACCAGTGTGTCAGGTTTTTTTTGTAGCCCCTGTTTTGGAAAACCTGAATTTTGGGGTCCTTTGACCCCTCCTCAGGAGGTGTGGGGGGGTACTGTTATGATCCACAGCCATGGCTCATTCCTGTTTTGCATTTTGGTTATGTATTTTATGTTATACTTCTGTTTCTGTTCCCCATGGCTTTTATTCCCAGAGTCCATCCTTAAGGAGAGGGTACTGTTACAAGCAGTGGTTCATTCCTGTTTGCTTTCCGTTCATGAATTTTATGTTATAGTTCTGTTTGCATGCCAGGATTTCTCTTGTACTTGTTTAGAAGACTCTTGTCCTGTTTTCTATGTGTTAAGCCTCACCAGTCAGATATTTGGTCATTCTGTGGTGAGTCTGTGTACTGCAGTCTGGCTCTTGTCTGTGTAACCTCACCTGCCAGTATTTTGGCCATTCCCTTGTGCCTGGCTTCCAGCCATCCTGATTGGGGCACGCTTCCCTTATTACCTAGCTAGCCCTGCAGTCCAGCGCCGGTGATAGAAGTTCGTTATAGTACCTGTATGTTCCAGTTCTTGGTTAGCTTCCTGCAAGCTTGTTCCTGGTCCCTGTCAGCAGCTTCCAGTGGATCCTGTCTTCCTGCCTCTGGTTTGTTCCTGCATCCAGCCTGTGTACTCCAGTGTCCTGTGACCAGTTTCCAGAGTACGGTCTGAGGGATCATTTCCTGCTGTCCTCCGAGTTTGTCTTCCAGTTGTGTTTTCTGCAGAGGTTCCGCCACTGTTGTCCTTGCCAAACTACAATGGATTCGTATTTGGCATTTGAGCAGCATCACTTTGGTTACAGTTTTTCTTGGCGACCGCGCCGCACATAAATTAGTTTATTATTTTCTGTGGTTTCCCCTTTCGCCTTTGTGTCTGTCTTAGTTAGTTTTCCCCTTGTTCTCTCTCTGTCTCGGTGAATGCCTTGTCACCAACTAAGACCGGGGGGCATCGGAGTTCAGGCAGACCTAATCCATCCGTTCAAACACGGCTGCCATGGGCCCAAGAAACCATAGTCTCGTCGGCGTTAACTGACCACTTGGGAAGGACAAAGGATTCAGGGATTTCCGTTAGGGGTTGCTGCAAATATCAGTCCAGTTGCAGCTTCACGCATCTTTACTTGGAACTCTTTTGCTGCCACCACATCTCCTGGGTTCCAAGTACAGAGAACCTAACAAAGATCAGTTAATATATTAGAACAATAGAATTTGTTACTGCCCAAAGTGAATACTACAGTACTTATAGGAAGGGAGAAAGGTAAGCAAAGCCCTAGCCAAGAGGACAATGGCACAAAAACAACAAAGATATGAACAGCTCCTCTGAGGGCTGTATACAGCGTGGTTGACCTTGTGGTGAACTAAAGGTGTTGCTTCTGTGTCTTGAGTTATAGGGGTGGCCTAATATTAAACTGGGAAGTCCCAGGGAAGCATTAGCAGCTGGATACGGGCAAGGTCTTAGGAATGTACTGGTGGTGGGATCTGGGCAAGGTCACATGGATGTACTGGTGGCAAGATCTGGGCAAGGTCACATGGATGTACTTGTGGCAGGATCTGGGCAAGATCCCAGGGATGTACTGGTGGTGGGATCTGGACAAGGTCCCAGGGATGTACTTGTGGCGGGATCTGGGCAAGGTCCCAGGGATGTACAGGTGGTGGGCTCTGGGCAAGATCCCAGGGATGTACTGGTGGCAGGATCTGGGCATGGTCCCAGGGATTTATTGGTGGTTGAAACAGGACAAGACACTGAGAATAGGGCAGAGCCAGGGCTTGGGATAGAGCAAAGGCCTAGAGCTCAGTGAGAAATGTACACAGTAACCTTATCTGGTCCAGCTGCTTGGAAGGAGCTGAAAGGTAGCACATAATTAGCTCTGTTGTGTGTACTACCTTTTCCTGTTACACCATTGCCATGAAAGCTGGCATATCTTCTCTTCCACTTCTTCTGCTACTTCTTCCATGCTCCTGCTAAACCTCAAGCATTCTCCATTCTTGATATAAGTGTGATACACCCAAAATGGGGCATCACTCATCAGAGCTGACACAAGGACAGAGCTGAGACCCAGAAGGGGCACATGCCTCTGTATACCAGCTATGGTAAATAGACTGTGAAACTATATTGGATAACTCCTGTAATTGGTTATGTCAGAAAAAGAGGAGTGGAGTAATACAGCTCTGTGTGATTTGCCCTGTCAGAAAAAGAGGGGTGGAGTGATACAGTTCTCTGTGATTTGCCCTGTCAGAGAAAAAGGGGTGAACTGATACAGTTACATAGAAGCATAGAATTTGATGGCAGATAAGAACCACTTGGCCCATCTAGTCTGCCCCTTTTTTATCCTTAAGGTAATCTCAACCCTTTTTGAACCTTAATTCTTTGTAAGGATATTCATATGCCTGTCCCAAGCATGTTTAAATTGCTCTACAGTCTTAGCCTCTACCACCTCTGATCGGAGGCTATTCCACTTGTCCACTACCCTTTCTGTGAAGTAATTTTTCCTTAAATTTCCCCTGAACCTGCCTCCCCCTTTCAGTGCATGTCATCGAGTTGTAATAATCCTCTTCCTTTGAAGAATGTTTCCCTCCTGAACTTTGTTAAAACCCTTGGTATATTTGAAAGATTCTATCATGTCCCCCCTTTCCCTTCTCTCCTCAAAACGATACATGTTAAGATCTTTTAGCCTTTCTGGGTAAGTTTTGTGATGTAGGCCATGCACCATTTTAGTTGCCCTCCTTTTTACACTCTCTAATGTATTTAAATCCTTCTGGAGAAATGGTCTCCAGAACTGGACACAGTATTCCAGATGAGGCCGTACCAATGACCTATACCAGGGGTGGCCAACTAGTCCGAGTCAAAGAGCCCAGAATTGTCTCCAAGAAAGCTGAAGAGCCGGTATCATGCGCGCGCGCAAAAGTGGGTGTGGCCTAGTAAAAATGGGTATGGCCTAGCTGGCACAAGGTCACGTCCCATTCCCAGCTCTCAGAAAACTCCTCTTTCCTCTCCTTCCCCCCAGTTCTCAGACAGTACCTCTCTCCCCCCCCCCCAGCTTTCAGACAGCACCTCTCCCCCCCTCCGCGCTTAGACAGCGCCTCTCTTCTCTACCCCCCCCCCCCCCGGCTCTTAGACAGCACCTCTCCAACTCAAAACAACGGGCCCCCCGCACCTCTTATTGTTCACATAATAGAGATCTCGGGCAGCGAGGGCAGGGCAGAGCACCACACGCAAACTTACCATGCCTTGTCGATCGTTCTCCCTTCTCTGGGCGCCCGCTGTCTGCAGTCTTCCTGCTCCTGGGATCTGTCCTCCTTGCGGCTCCACCTCTCAAGCGCTGTGCGGCTGTGACATCATGAAGTCACTTTGAACGCACAGAGCAGAGCGGAGATGAGCTGAGATACACATGAAGCCTCCTCTGAACTGCTGAATGTCAGTCAGAGGAGGCTTCATGTGTGTAATGGTGAGCAGTGGCAGCCAGGGAGCCGGGAGCCGCATTAACACAAAGAAAGAGCCGCATGTGGCTCAAGAGCCACGGGTTGGCCACCCCTGACCTATACAGTGGCATTATCACTTCTTTTTTTCCTGCTACTAATTCCTCTCGCTATGCAAACAAGCATCTGACTTGCCTTTCTCATTGCTTTGTTGCATTGCTTTCCTGCCTTCATGTCACTTGAAATAGTGACTCCTAAATCCCTTTCCTCCTTAGTAGTTTCCATTATAGTACCCTTGATACTATATTTAGCCTTTGGGTTTTTGAGACCCAAGTGCATGATTTTGCATTTTTTAGCATTAAACTGTAGTTGCCACGTTCTTGACCATTTTTCAAGCCTAGCTAGGTCATCAATCAGTTGTTTTACTCCTCCCAGTGTGTCTACCCTGTTGTAAATCTTTGAATCATCTGCAAAAAGGCATACCTTCCCTTCAATACCATCTGCAATGTCACCAACAAAGATATTAAAGTTCTGTGTGATTTGCTCTGTGAGTGAGAGAGTGGCAGAGTGATACAACTCAGTGTGATCTGTTCTGTATTAGCAAAAGTGGTGGAGTGATACAACTCAGTTTGATTAGTCCTGTAAGGGTAAGAGGGGCAAAGTGATAAAGCTCTGTGGGGGTAATTCAGACCTGTTCACTCGCTAGCGGTTTTTGCACTGCTGCGATCAGATTAGAACTGAGCATGCATATGAACCGCAATGCGCAGGCGCATCGTACGGGTACAAAACGGATCGCTGCTCAGCGACGGGTTTATGTAATGAATGCGATTTTTTGGTCTAAGGAAGCCGCCAATGGTCAGTAAGGCAGGGAAACGTGTCACTATTCATCTGTGCACAGCAGCAGAGGTCAGCTAAACACAGTCAGCTGGAGCCGCGGCATACAGGAGACAGAGCCGCTACCGGCGCTTATACAAGAGAGACGGGAGCGCTCCAGAGCCAGCAATACTACCATTGATCACAGGTATATACTATATTGCTTTAAGCTCATTACTATCTGCACTTTTATCGGAAGATTAACCTGTGCTCACTGCCTAACAGCAAATTTCTTCGATTAATCATTGCATGCTGGATCCGTTTTATCAGCTGGTTCCATTTGCACTTTATCTGTGGATAATTATCTAGGATTATTGTAGCTGGACGTCTCCTGTGCTAAATATTGTTTTTAATGGGATAATTATGTGTCCTTTATAATAATTGTATGTTATTGTATTGCCGGCCGGTTGATATTATGTGTAAATTATATTTATCATTTTTATGTTTGATTTTATTAAAATATTTAAAAAGTATATACCATGTACCAGCGCTTTTCATACCAGTTTGTTTGATATTTTCTTCATCTTTTTGGGGTTGAGTATACTCCTCTGAAAAGCAGCAGGTAGTCTGGTAACTAATAGGCGCTTGGTCATTTGTTTGTTCCTTTTTCTAGCACTGACAGGAACCCATCTAACCAGCATGGACAGAACACCAGCTAACCAGCACTGACAGGGATCCCTCCTAACCAGCACTGAAAGGGTACCATCTTACCAGCACTGAAAGGACACCACCTAACCAGCACTGATAGGGACAACAGCTACCCAGCATTGACAGGACACCAGCTAACCAGCACTGATAGGGACAACAGCTAACCAGCAAAGATAGGGCACAAGCTAACCAGCACTGACAGGACACCACCTAACAAGCACTGATAGGGACAACAGCTAATAACCAGCACTGACAGGACAACGGCTAACCAGCACTGATAGGGACAACAGCTAACCAGCAATGACAGGGCACCAGCTACCCAGCATTGACAGGACACCAGCTAACCAGCACTGATAGGGACAACAGCTAACCAGCAAAGATAGGGCACCAGCTAACCAGCACTGACAGGACACCAGCTAACAAGCACTAATAGGGACAACAGCTAATAACCAGCACTGACAGGACAACAGCTATTCAGCACTGACAGGGACCCCAGCTAACTAGCAATAACAGGGACACCAGCTAACCAGTGCTGACAGGACCCCAGCTAACCAGCACTGACAGGGACACAGAACTAGTCAGGCAATCTAACAAAGCTAATAAAGTAAGATCTGCAACCTGTACATGATAAGTTATCAGGGTTGGACTGGCCCACAGGGGTACAGGGGAAACCACCTCCTCCTCTAAGGATCAGGTTCTAGGCTGTGCACTTGAATGATACATAGTACATACTGTATATTACCTTATACCGCACGGTACTTTGGTGTATTTTCTACAGTGCATTGGTGTTAATCTGGTACATTGCATGCCCTATCAGTATTTACTATATATATATATATATATATATATATATTAGAGATGAGCAGGTTCGGTTCGTCAAGACCCGAACCCCCCCGAACTTCACGTGGTTTACACGGGTCCGAGGTAGCCTTGGATCTTCTCGCCTTGCTCGGTTAACCCAAACGAGGCCGAACGTCATCATCCCGCTGTCGGATTCTCGCAAGATTCGTATTCCATATAAAGAACCGTGCGTCGCCGCCATTTTCACTTGTGCATTGGAGATTGAGCGGAGAGGATGTGGCTACGTTCTCTGCCTGAAAAGCTCAATATCTGTGCTCAGTGTGCTGCATTGTGGTGACCACCAGTATATTATAGTAGTACAGTACAGTAGGCCATTGCTGTATCTTGCAGTTCCGTGTCAGACTCAGTTCTAGTATCCTGATCAGTGCTCAATATCTGTGCTGCATTGTGGTGACCACCAGTATATAGTAGTACAGTGCTGCATTGTGGTGACCACCAGTATATAGTAGTACAGTGCTGCATTGTGGTGACCACCAGTATATAGTAGTACAGTACAGTAGGCCATTGTTGTATCTTGCAGCTCCGTGTCAGACTCAGTTCTAGTATCCTGATCAGTGCTCAATATGTGCTGCATTGTTGTGACTAGTATATAGTAGTACAGTGCTGCATTGTGGTGACCACCAGTATATAGTAGTACAGTACAGTAGGCCATTGCTGTATCTTGCAGCTCTGTGTCACTTCTAGTATCCATATCTGTGCTGCATTGTTGTGACCAGTATATAGTAGTACAGTGCAACATTGTGGTGACCACCAGTATATAGTAGTACAGTACAGTACAGTACAGTAGGCCATTGCTGTTTCTTGCTGCTCTGTGTCACTTCTAGTATCCTGATCAGTGCTCAATATCTGCTGCATTCTTGTGACCAGTATATAGTAGTACAATGCAGCATTGTGGTGACCACCAGTATATAGTAGTACAGTACAGTAGGCCATTGCTGTATCTTGCAGCTCTGTGTCACTTCTAGTATCCATATCTGTGCTGCATTGTTGTGACCAGTATATAGTAGTACAGTGCAGCATTGTGGTGACCACCAGTATATAGTAGTACAGTACAGTAGGCCATTGCTGTTTCTTGCTGCTCTGTGTCACTTCTAGTATCCTGATCAGTGCTCAATATCTGCTGCATTGTTGTGACCAATACATAGTAGTACAGTACAGCATTGTGGTGACCACCAGTATATAGTAGTACAGTACAGTAGGCCATTGCTGTATCTTGCAGCTCTGTCTCACTTCTAGTATCCATATCTGTGCTGCATTGTTGTGACCAGTATATAGTAGTACAGTGCAACATTGTGGTGACCACCAGTATATAGTAGTACAGTACAGTAGGCCATTGCTGTTTCTTACTGCTCTGTGTCACTTCTAGTATCCTGATCAGTGCTCAATATCTGCTGCATTGTTTTGACCAGTATATAGTAGTACAATGCAGCATTGTGGTGACCACCAGTATATAGTAGTACAGTAGGCCATTGCTGTATCTTGCAGCTCTGTGTCACTTCTAGTATCCATATCTGTGCTGCATTGTTGTGATCAGTATATAGTAGTACAGTGCAGCATTGTGGTGACCACCAGAATATAGTAGTACAGTACAGTAGGCCATTGCTATTGATATATTACTGGCATATAATTCCACACATTAAAAAATGGAGAACAAAAATGTGGAGGGTAAAATAGGGAAAGATCAAGATCCACTTCCACCTAGTGCTGAAGCTGCTGCCACTAGTCATGGCAGAGACGATGAAATGCCATCAACGTCGTCTGCCAAGGCCGATGTCCAATGTCATAGTAGAGAGCGTGTAAAATCCAAAAAACAAAAGTTCAGTAAAATGACCCAAAAATCTAAATTAAAAGCGTCTGAGGAGAAGCGTAAACTTACCAATATGCCATTTACAACACGGAGTGGCAAGGAACGGCTGAGGCCCTGGCCTATGTTCATGGCTAGTGGTTCAGCTTCACATGAGGATGGAAGCACTCATCCTCCTGCTAGAAAAATGAAAAGAGTTAAGCTGGCAAAAGCACAGCAAAGAACTGTGCGTTCTTCTAAATCACAAATCCCCAAGGAGAGTCCAATTGTGTCGGTTGCGATGCCTGACCTTCCCAACACTGGACGGGAAGAGGTGGCTCCTTCCACCATTTGCACGCCCCCTGCAAGTGCTGGAAGGAGCACCCACAGTCCAGTTCCTGATATTAAAATTGAAGATGTCACTGTTGACGTACACCAGGATGAGGATATGGGTGTTGCTGGCGCTGAGGAGGAAATTGATAAGGAGGAATCTGATGGAGAGGTGGTTTGTTTAAGTCAGGCACCCAGGGAGTCACCTGTTGTCCGTGGGATGAATATGGCCATTGACATGCCTGGTCAAAATACAAAAAATCACCTCTTCAGTGTCAAGCCGTGTGTTGCCTTTGTCAAGCTGTAATAAGTAGGGGTAAGGACGTTAACCACCTAGGAACACCCTCCCTTATACGTCACCTGGAGCGCATTCATCAGAAGCCATTGACAAGTTCAAAAACTTTGGGTGACAGCGGAAGCAGTCCACTGACAACTAAATCCCTTCTTCCTCTTGTACCCAAGCTCCTGCAAACCACACCACCAACTCCCTCAGTGTCAATTTCCTCCTTAGACAGGAAAGCCAATAGTCCTGCAGGCCATGTCACTGGCAAGTCTGACGAGTCCTCTCCTGATTGGGATTCCTCCGATGGATCCTTGAGTGTAACGCCTACTGCTCCTGGCTCTGCTGTTGTTGCTGCTGGGAGTCGATCATCATACCAGAGGGGAAGTCGGAAGACCACTTGTTCTACTTCCAGTAAGCAATTGACTGTCCAACAGTCCTTTGCGAGGAAGATGAAATATCACAGCAGTCATCCTATTGCAAAGTGGATAACTCAGGCCTTGGCAACTGTGTTGGTGTTAGACGTGCGTCCATTATCCGCCATTAGTTCACAGGGACTTAGAGAATTTCTTGAGGTAGTGTGTCCCCGGTACCAAATGCCATTTAGGTTCCACTTCTCTAGGCAGGCGATACTGAGAATGCACACAGACATCAGAAAAAGAGTCACCAGTGTCCTAAAAATGCAGTTGTACCCAATGTCCACTTAACCACGGACAAGTGGAGCAGGGCAGACTAAGGACTATATGACTGTGACAGCCCACTGGATAGATGTATTGCCTCCAGCAGCAACAACAGCAGTGGCCGCACCAGTAGCAGCATCTCGCAAACGCCAACTCGTTCCTAGGCAGGCTACGCTTTGTATCACCGCTTTCCATAAGAGGCACACAGCTGACAACCTCTTACGGAAACTGAGGAACATCATCGCAGATTGGCTTACCCCAATTGGACTCTCCTGGGGATTTGTGACATCGGACAATGCCACCAATATTGTGCGTGCATTACATGTGGGCAAATTCCAGCACGTCCTATGTTTTGCACATACAATAAATTTGGTGGTGCAGAATTTTTTTTTAAACGACAGGGGCGTGCAAGAGATGCTGTCGGTGGCCCGAAGAATTGCGGGCCATTTTCGGCATTCAGCCACCGCGTGCCGAAGACTGGAGCACCAGCAAACACTCCTGAACTTGCCCCGCCATCAGCTGAAGCAAGAGGTGGTAACGAGGTGGCATTCAACCCTCTATATGCTTCAGAGGATGGAGGACCAGCAAAAGGCCATTCAAGCCTATACATCTGCCTACGATATAGGCAAAGGAGGGGGAATGCACCTGACTCAAGTTCAGTTGAGAATGATTTCAACATTGTACAGGGTTCTGCAACCCTTTGAACTTGCCACACGTGAAGTCAGTTCAGACACTGCCAGCCTGAGTCAGGTCATTCCCCTCATCAGGCTTTTGCAGAAGCAGCTGGAGAGATTGAAGGAGGAGCTAAAACGGAGCGATTGATTCCGCTAGGCATGTGGGACTTGTGGATGGAGCCCTTCATTCGCTTAACCAGGATTCACGGGTGGTCAATCTGTTGAAATCAGAGCACTACATTTTGGCCACCGTGCTCGATCCTAGGTTTAAAGCCTACGTTGTATCTCTCTTTCGAGCAGACACAAGTCTGCAGATGTTCAAAGACCTGCTGGTGAGACACTTGTCAAGTCAAGTGGAACGAACAGTTCCTCCTTCATTTTCTACCGCCACTGGAGCTGCCAGGAAAAGGATCAGATTTCCAAAACCACCGGCTGGCGGTGATGCAGGGCAGTCAGGAGCGAAAACTAACATCTGGTCCGGACTGAAGGACCTGCCAACGATTACTGACATGTCGTCTACTGTCACTGCATATGATTCTGTCACAATTGAAAGAATGGTGGAGGATTATATGAGTGACAGCATCCAAGTAGGCACGTCAGACAGTCCGTATGTATACTGGCAGGAAAAAGAGGCAATTTGGAGGCCCTTGCACAAACTGGCTTAATTTTACCTAAGTTGCCCCCCCTCCAGTGTGTACTCCGAAAGAGTGTTTAGTGCATCCGGTCACCTTGTCAGCGATTGGCGTACGAGGTTACTTCCACAAAATGTGGGGAAGATGATGTTCATCAAAATGAATTATAATCAATTCCTCCGTGGAGACATTTACCAGCAATTGCCTCCAGAAAATACACAGGGACCTGTGATGGTGGATTCCAGTGGGGACGAATTAATACTCTGTGAGGAGGGGGATGTACACAGTGAAAGGGGTGAGGAATCGGAGGATGATGATGAGGTCAACATCTTGCCTCTGTAGAGCCAGTTTGAGCAAGGAGAGATTCATTGCTTCTTTTTTTTTGGTGGGGGCCCAAACCAACCAGTCATTTCAGTTACAGTTGTGTGGCAGACCCTGTCGCTGAAATGATGGGTTTGTTAAAGTGTGCATGTCCTGTTTATACAACATAAGGGTGGGTGGGAGGGCCCAAGGACAATTCCATCTTGCACCTCTTTTTTTTAAATTTATCTTTGCATCATGTGATGTTTGGGGCCAATTTTTTTAAGTGCCATCCTGTCTAACACTGCAGTGCCACTCCTAGATGGGCCAGGTGTTTGTGTCGGCCACTTGGGTCGCTTAGCTTAGTCATCCAGCGACATTGGTGCAAATTTTAGGACTAAAAATAATATTGTGAGGTGTGAGGTGTTCAGAATAGACTGGAAATGAGTGGAAATTTTGGTTATTGAGGTTAATAATACTATAGGATCAAAATTACCCCCAAATTCTATGATTTAAGCTGTTTTTGAGGGGTTTTTGAAAAAATGTTAAGGGAGGTTTTGCCAAAACGCGTCCGAATCATAAACCAAAACACAAAACCTGAAAAATTTCCGGTGCACATCTCTAATATATATATATATATATATATATATATATACTTATCAAGGGGCCCAGACCATGCACTCTCTAACAGTTATCCAAACCTTTGTGACTGGCCTCACCCCTTCACATGGGCCCCTACCACTGTATTTTCCTGGTGGGCCCTTCAAGCCCCTGAAGGATATGACCTATATATGGCACCTGAAGTATATCTTGACCACTCTGACAAATAATATGTTAGAGGACTAAGGGGGCATTTATCAAGGATCGCATATTGCATGTGACCTGGGCAGGATCGTACCGCCAAGGATCGCATTGCAATATGCGATCCTATCAGCGGGATGTATCACCCTACACATGCACGGACAAGGGCTCCAAAAGGAGCACAGGGGCAATTTCCAGTGGAGGCTTCCTAGGGAACACTGCCGGAACTACATCCCACAATGGGCTACCCCAGTCAGGATGCACGCATTTTGCAGTCAACCCTTAGAAAAATATGCTTTTGGAGGATTGGTAGCATTTTACATATACGTACATATGCGATACATTCTGGAGCTTGGCCCCAGTAGGCACATTATCTATAGATGGCATAGTTTAATAGAATCCTAGGTGCTTCTTTTCACAATGTGCACTGAGAAGGATCCAATCGGATCCCTCCCAGTGTCTCCTGCAGCATGGGTGACATACAATGCATGCACAGAGGGACTCCTGAGTCACAAACCTGGAAGCCCCCAACCACAAAGGACAGCTCTTATTGGGAGAGATGTCCGTTGCTTAAATATTCATGCATGCAGCATTAATAAACAGCGCTATGCGTGCAACCAGTGGGGGGATGCATCACATTCACAATGAGATGCTTGATACATCCCGCCCCTGGACCATTTTCCATAACACAACACTTTCCTGTCTTGCAGCGCTGGAGACTGGGGCTCAATACCAGCCTGAAGAGATTGTGGGGCTGACTCTGATGGATCTCTGAGTCTGAATGAAAATAACGAGTCTTAGCCTACAACCCATGTGCAGACGAAAATGAATGCTTATTAGCATATCTCATATTCTGAGTTGGACAGATCTTCGTTGGATGCGTCTGTTTGTGAAATGGGCATTTTGGAGGTGGGAACTGTGTGGCGACAATGCACATAATTGATCTCTCTTTTGGGAGTGCCTTGGACTGCACTACTCTGAGGCATGCGTATGAAGAGTGGAAACATGTTCTAGATGTATCTCTTGCACCCACCATGGGGCTGGCACACATGCTCATACCAATGATGATAGTTGAGGCTGTGGATGTGTGATACTCCTAAAGTACTAAAAGGAGATAGCAGAGAGAGGAGGGACATTAGGACCTGGCGGATTGTGGTCCTCCCTGCATCATATCAGGTTCCATGAACCTTATCAATGACAGAAATGCAGAGACACTCAGCAACCCCCGGACATTAATGTGTAAAACTCTCTCTCTTTCTACTCTGGCATTCTCTCTGCATCGTACGTGCACCAACGAAAGCCTGGCCAAGGAAGATTGATATTCTCTTATATTACGGGACTCTTTATTGTGCTCATTATGCTTAATGATTAGACAATGCTGTATATACAGTAGTATTATCGATACTCACATAGCGGTTACAGTGTATGCTATGCAGTTACAAAACTCGGCTGGATAGCAGGAACAGTACAGAGACGTTACATAGAGAACTTACAAGGAATTATTAGTGTAAACAAGCTAACAAAAAAGCAAAACAAAATGTTCAGCAGTAATTGTTCTGGGAAAATTTTAATAAATGTATCTGCAAAGGGCCAATCCCTGGGGCATAAACACAGCGTTATATACACAGCTTCCATCCCTTGTAGTTGGGAGATAGGGAGAAACCAAGAATAAATGTGCTGCACCATCATATGAAATTCTCATTTCTAGACAGAACCTGCCCTGGACGCAGGACAGGTTTATCCTGATAACTTGCAGGGTTTAGCTGCCACATGTACAGTACAGTATGAATATGTAATGTGCATTATATTATGTCTCCACAGCTATTGTATGTGACTTATGTAGTATGATGCTGAGTTACAGTAATGTTATATTTGCCGGCTATATGGAACGTTATGATTTTGAATCCTTTATTTAAGACATGCAGGTCGCAGATGAATACTCCATAATATTTAATGGTGAATTTTATTCTTGTTTATATGATATTTAATGTAATATAAAATGTTCTGTGACTGGTGTCTGTACATCTCCCCCTTGTATTACACTCACACACCGCACACACATCAGCTGGGGAACTTCTGGTAACACAGTGCACTGTGTCAGTCATAAGATGTTACCGACAGAATAGTACAGAGCCTGGTGTATGCGTCACTACTATACCTCACTGACGTGTTCTGCTGACCCAGTATATACCTGTATATATGCAACAATCCACTAGACTCTATATTACACTGTAATCCTGTTTCTTTTTCTCTTGCCATTTTTCCCCCCAAGAAATAGTTAATAAGCTGTATTCATTGCATACCCACTGACAGATACAGTATATCATCCGATCTACTGAATGGGCGATATATCTGTAGTGCATTGGAAGGGGTATACACCGCATATGTCTGTAAATGAGGGTGGTCACTGACATGTCACATCAGCCCTGCAGCACAGCTGATTGATAATGATCTATCTTGCAGATATGTTGTTATGTCTGTCTGTGTGTGTGACCTGCCGACCACCCGTGCACTGGCTGGAGGGACTGACATCACAGCTGGTAGGGCAAATTCAAATGACTGCCCTGTCATGATTTCTGCACAGACATATTGAGGGTTCATGTAGGGATTATACACAGGTGCAGCAGTATATACATGTGGACATTATACACAGGTGCAGCAATATATACATGTGGACATTATACACAGGTGCAGCAGTATATACATGTGGGCATTATACACAGGTGCAGCAGTATATACATGTGGGCATTATACACAGGTGCAGCAGTATGTACATGTGGACAGTATACACAGGTGCAGCTGTTTATACTGCTTGGAATTTAGTGAGTATTGATCAGAAATGTGCGGACAGGGTACGCAGGGGAAGCAGTGCCTGTCAAAGACCGGTAAACTCTGAATTTTGACTATAAAAATGATTAGAATGATACAAAGATATTTATAATATCTTCTTTGTACTTTTCTTATCATTTGCACTGCTGTGTAGTGTGTACCCAGTCTTACGCTCACAAATCGCACACACATATTGTCAGCTGGGGATCTTCTGGTAACACAGTTTCAATCATCTTTACAATGCAGAATAGTACAGGGACTGGTTTATCAGTCAAATTGACTCGCTGATATATTGTTCTGTAACCCTGTATATACTGTTCCTGTATACTGTATATGTAAGTACATATAAATTCCCTAATCTCTATATTACACTCATCTGCCATATTTGTGTTCCCTCTCTTTTCCTCCAAGATGTGGTAAGTTACATAACTAGGGCCTTATTCAGATTTGTTAGCAAACCAAATAAGTGCAGTAATGTGCAAAACCATGTGTACTGCAGGTGGGGCAGATGTAACATGTGCAGAGAGAGTTAGATTTGGGTGGGGTGTGTTCAAACGGAAATCTAAATTGCAGTGTAAAAATAAAGCAGCCAGTATTTACCCTGCACAGAAACAATATAACCCACCCAAATCTAACTCTCTCTGCACATGTTACATCTGCCCCCCCTGCAGTGCACATGGTTTTGCCCATTATTGTGCTTTTTTGGTTTGCTAACAAACCTGAATAACCCCCTATTACCAGAACAAAATGAAATATCAATAGTTGTGGGATTTCACATGTAGATGATAATGGTTCATTCTTACCTTTTACCAGTAAATGTTCTGCTTCTGTCTATCACATAAAATACATCACCCGATATTGAAAGGTCTTTCGTCTGTATTTAAAGTGCAGGAGTCACTGATGTAATGCCAGGGGCGTAGCCAGAACTTTGTGGGCCCCATAGCAATATTTTAAAGGGGCCCCCATCCCAATGCTTCTAGAGACACTTCTCTGCAGCAGTTGTTAATTCACTTTCTGAACCATAGTAGAGCCTTATTTAATGTTACGCCCCATAGTAGTGCCCGAGTTTCTTTGATGAATCACAGTAGTGCTTAAGTTCACCCTATGTCACATTTCAGAGCTGGCATTACACATTATGCTACACAGTACCCCCAATTCACATTATGATATATAGTGCATATTGTGCCTCATTACAGTGTCCCGGTTCATATTATATAACATTACAGTTAATTTTAAATCACATTACAATGAGCAGGTCCAGAGGCATACCTAGATATATTGCAGGCCCAAAGGAAAAAGTTTGAAAGGACCCCTCGTACCACCCAATGGTGAAAATTTTATATAGCACATGTAACTGTGACAGGGAAGGTGGCCCCTCTCAGCTCTGGCCCCATAGCAGCTGTACTCCCTGCACCTATGGTAGCTAAACCCTGTATATAACACATGTAACTGTGACAGGAAAGGTGGCCCCTCTCAGCTCTGGCCCCATAGCAGCTGCACTCCCTGCACCTATGGTGGCTACACACTGTATATAACACATGTAACTGTGACTGGGAAGGTGGCCCCTCTCAGCTCTGGGCCCCATAGCAGCTGTACTCCCTGCACCTATGGTAGCCAAACCCTGTATATAACACATGTAACTGTGACAGGAAAGGTGGCCCCTCTCAGCTCTGGGCCCCATAGCAGCTGCACTCCCTGCACCTATGGTAGCTACACCCTGTATATAACACATGTAACTGTGACAGGGAATGTGGCCCCTCTCAGCTCTGGCCCCATAGCAGCTGCACTCCCTGCACCTATGGTAGCTACACCCTGTATATAACACATGTAACTGTGACAGGGAAGGTGGCCCCTCTCAGCTCTGGCCCCATAGCAGCTGCACTCCCTGCACCTATGGTAGCTACACACTGTATATAACACATGTAACTGTGACAGGGAAGGTGGCCCCTCTCAGCTCTGGTCCCCATAGCAGCTGCACTACCTGCACCTATGGTAGCCAAACCCTGTATATAACACATGTAACTGTGACAGGGAAGGTGGCCCCTCTCAGCTCTGGCCCCATAGCAGCTGCACTGCCTGCACCTATGGTAGCTACACCCCTGTATATAACACATGTAACTGTGACAGGGAAGGTGGCCCCTCTCAGCTCTGGCCCCATAGCAGCTGCACTCCCTGCACCTATGGTAGCTACACCCTGTATATAACACATGTAACTGTGACAGGGAAGGTGGCCCCTCTCAGCTCTGGCCCCATAGCAGCTGCACTCCCTGCACCTATGGTAGCTACACCCCGGTATATAACACATGTAACTGTGACAGGGAAGGTGGCCCCTCTCAGCTCTGGCCCCATAGCAGCTGCACTCCCTGCACCTATGGTAGCCAAACCCTGTATATAACACATGTAACTGTGACAGGAAAGGTGGCCCCTCTCAGCTCTGGCCCCATAGCAGCTGCACTCCCTGCACCTATGGTAGCTACACCCTGTATATAACACATGTAACTGTGACAGGGAAGGTGGCCCCTCTCAGCTCTGGCCCCATAGCAGCTGCACTCACTGCACCTATGGTAGCCAAACCCTGTATATAACACATGCAGCTGTGACAGGGAAGGTGGCTCCTCTCAGCTCTGGGCCCCTTAGCAGCTGCTCTCCCTGCACCTATGGTAGCTACACCCTGTATATAACACATGTAACTGTGACAGGGATGGTGGCTCCTCTCAGCTCTGGGCCCATAGCAGCTGCACTCCCTGCACCTATGGTAGCTACACCCTGTATATAACACATGTAACTGTGGCAGGGAAGGTGGCCCCTCTCAGCTCTGGCCCCATAGCAGCTGTACTCCCTGCACCTATGGTAGCCAAACCCTGTATATAACACATGTAACTGTGACAGGAAAGGTGGCCCCTCTCAGCTCTGGCCCCATAGCAGCTGCACTCCCTGCACCTATGGTAGCTACACACTGTATATAACACATGTAACTGTGACAGGGAAGGTGGCCCCTCTCAGCTCTGGTCCCCATAGCAGCTGCACTCCCTGCACCTATGGTAGCCAAACCCTGTATATAACACATGTAACTGTGACAGGGAAGGTGGCCCCTCTCAGCTCTGGCCCCATAGCAGCTGCACTGCCTGCACCTATGGTAGCTACACCCCTGTATATAACACATGTAACTGTGACAGGGAAGGTGGCCCCTCTCAGCTCTGGCCCCATAGCAGCTGCACTACCTGCACCTATGGTAGCTACACCCTGTATATAACACATGTAACTGTGACAGGGAAGGTGGCCCCTCTCAGCTCTGGCCCCATAGCAGCTGCACTCCCTGCACCTATGGTAGCCAAACCCTGTATATAACACATGTAACTGTGACAGGAAAGGTGGCCCCTCTCAGCTCTGGCCCCATAGCAGCTGCACTTCCTGCACCTATGGTAGCTACACCCTGTATATAACACATGTAACTGTGACAGGGAAGGTGGCCCCTCTCATCTCTGGCCCCATAGCAGCTGCACTCACTGCACCTATGGTAGCTACACCCTGTATATAACACATGCAACTGTGACAGGGAAGGTGGCTCCTCTCAGCTCTGGGCCCCTTAGCAGCTGCACTCCCTGCACCTATGGTAGCTACACCCTGTATATAACACATGTAACTGTGACAGGGAAGGTGGCTCCTCTCAGCTCTGGGCCCATAGCAGCTGCACTCCCTGCACCTATGGTAGCTAAACCCTGTATATAACACATGCAACTGTGACAGGGAAGGTGGCTCCTCTCAGCTCTGGGCCCCTTAGCAGCTGCACTCCCTGCACCTATGGTAGCTACTGTAAATGCCAAATTGTTTTCTAACAATTATTTAAAATGCCCGCTCTAATATATACTGCAGACGCCAGGCGCATCTTATTACCATATACGATAAAAGTGCGCTGTACATCGCAAAACACTACATCCCTTAAGAAAAAACAATACACGCACACATTGTCTGAGTTCCAAAGCTCATTGATGTATATATTTGTTCTTAAAAGGATATGTATTCAATATATCACAATGTTCAGTATATATATATATATATATATATATATAGTTACATGATTACAATTTATACAGTAAGCAGTTATTACAATCTAATTCAAAATACATACATGGCCACCGATACAATTACCATATTTGGTCAATGCTTTCTACGCTCCAGTTCCTCCATCTTTAGCTGTGTCTCAACTCCAGCTAACAGAAGCAAAATATTACCAACACTCCATCTCACTCAGGACCCAGGGGAAAAAGAACAGAGACTTCTGTGTGTCTCTTCAGCAATACACTATGTAGTTTGGGGGAGTGCATACATCTAGTCTAGGGGAGGGAACTTTCTCATTCATGATGAGTCACTGTTCAGTTCATATGCAAACAAGGTTCAGCCTTGATGGACAAATTACAGGAGATAGCCACTGGCTCCAGGCTACAATCATGCTGTCTTCCAGGAAATCCATTGTTCTAATAAAAGTGACTTTAGCTTTCATACATTTAATCATATCTACTTGTTGCAATGAGCTACAACTTAATAACAGGCATTAAATTGATATACACATTAATCTAGTTGCTTTAATACCAAACACGACATGTCTATCTAGCTTCGTTCCAATAATACACATACATGACGTTACTACATTAAATACATTTAAAACATTATGAAGTCTGGCGCTTGATCTGTTATAATTATGTGCTGTATGAAATATGTGTCGAATCTATCTCTGTGGCATGTCTGTGTAAATGCGTGTGTTACCATATATTGCTGTGCTCGCTGCGTGTATTTGCAAGCATAGCGACTCAATATGTGTGGAGTCTGTATGTTCTCTCTATGTAATATTTTTGACTTCGACACTATGCCCGTATATAACACATGTAACTGTGACAGGGAAGGTGACAAAATCACAGGGCAGCACTGCGAGATCCCTATTGCTGCCCCGTGGCAGTGTGATCAGCTCGGACACACAAGATGATCACCTTCAGAAAAAAAAAAAGTTTAAATAAAAATAACAATCTTAGCAGTGCTAGGAGCTGGGGATCGGTGCTCCGGTGTGCCGCTGCCGATCCGGATACACTGCCAGCACATATATTACATACATCTACACATGTATGTTAGTGCCCCCTACCCCCTGCACAAGGTAGTTGGTGCGGCAGCTGCATGTGAGTGTGACTGAGATTAAGAACAAAAGCTCTAAATTTATTTTGCAAACTTGAATGAAGCACTAGATGACCTTCTACTCTTACTGACCCCATCAGGTTACTCTGTGATGCTTCTGCTGCGGCTGAACCTGAGGAAGGATGAAGGAATATCTCATAAACTGCACAGTACAAAGCGAATTTCACCTCCTGGCGTTCTCTATCTCTGCAGGCCTTCAGCTTCTGCTCTTCACTGGGATCCTGGTAATGTACTTACTGACATTGCTGGGGAACCTGATTATCACTGGTCTTATATATCTGACCCCACAGCTCCACACTCCTATGTACTATTTCCTGTGTAACCTCTCAGTGCAGGACATCGTCTACGTCTCCAGCGTTCTTCCAAAATTCCTCTCTATCCTGGTAACAGGTGATGCCAGAATTACCTTCCCAGCATGCATCACACAGATGTTCTTCTTCCTGTTTTGTATTGGAGCAGAGTTTTTACTCCTAACATCTATGGCCTATGACCGCTATGTTGCCATCTGTATCCCTCTGCACTATGCAACCATTCTGACCAAAAACCTGTGTATTTCACTATTTTCTGTCTCCTGGATTGTTGGCTTCTTGACTTCAATACTATATACTGTGCTTGTATCTACTTTATCATTCTGCATTTCCCAAAACATTCCTCATATTTTCTGTGATCCGAAGACTATGGCGGCTCTCTCTAGTAGTGATATCACAGGCATGATGATGTTGATAATTGGGGCAAGTTTATGCTTGGGGCTTACCCCCTTTGTGCTGATACTAACCTCTTATACATGTATAATTGGGACTATCATAAAGATCCGTAGCTCAGCGGGGAGACTGAAGGCATTTTCCAGCTGCTCGTCCCACCTCACTGTTGTATTACTATTGTTCGGTACCTCGCTTATTTCCTCCATGATCCCAGAGTCGCAGCACTCTCCCAAACAAGACAAATTGCTCTCCTTGTTGTACACGGCGGTGGCTCCAATGCTAAATCCTCTGGTGTATACTCTGAGAAACAAACAGGTTCTGAGAGCCATGGGCAATATGTTACAGAGGTACATAAAAAAATAACTTGTAATCACAGAAGGAGCAGATTGGGTTATTTTCTTGGCAGTTCTTTAGGTGGGTATGTGGACATGCCCCTGTATGTGTGGGAGGCTTATGCACAAGTGGTGACCAGCCTGGTCCAATATAACAATACATGTGTGTGGCTAACTTCAGATGTGCCTGCTTATTGTTCAGGCCAAGCAGAAAGGTCCCATTGGGCAGAGTTAGTGCACTATTAGGATAAATACACACACTTAGGCCATGGTGATTGCCCAGCCAAATTCTCCACCAGTCCCAATGTCTCATACAGTTGTGTGCTCTTACATCTTTGCTCATGGAGGGGTCATTCCGAGTTGATCGCTAGCTGAATTTGATCACAGGCTAAAAATTGGCAGTTCTGCGCATGCGGATGCGTCGCAATGCACACCACGACGTACGGTCACAACGTACGATGTAGTTTTGCACAGGGTCTAGCGATGCATTTCAGTCGCACTGTTTGCCGCAGAGTGATTGACATGAAGTGGGCGTTTCTGGGTGGCAACTGACCGTTTTTCAGGGAGTGTGCGGAAAAACGCAGGCGTGCCAGGAAAAATGCAGGCGTGGCTGGGCGAATGCTGGGCGGGTTTGTGACGTCAAATCCGGAACTAAATAGTCTGAAGTGATCGCAAGCGCTGAGTAGGTTTGAAGCTACTCTGAAACTACGCACATTTTTTTTGTAGCCGCTCTGCGATCCCTTCGTTCGCACTTCTGCTAAGCTAAAATACACTGCCAGTGGGCGGCAGTATAGCGTTTGCACGGCTGCTAAAAACTAGCTAGCGAGCGATCAACTCGAATGACCCCCATAGTCTCCTAGTCATAGCATGTCATGGTGTGGCATTCCCTACGGAGCACCATGTGATAATCCACACCATGCAATACACAGTTTAACAGCTGGGTTGCGAATGCTCAATGGACCAAAACTATAATATTGAAAACAAGCCGGCCAATCACATTCAGGCAGTGTAAACAGTCACTAGTCTCAGCACCTCCTCCCAAGCTTCATATCTAAGCTGCATTTTACTCTAAACCACTATTGACCTTATAGTGTAACTTACTGTAGCAATGACGCAAACTGGCACACATACTGTAACTTTGTTGGTCAAAAGACGCAAGCTCAGCATGTCACAACATGAGTACAATTCCTATTCAATAATGTTCAGGTACTCTGCTGAACTCTCTCCGTGCGTTGGGTGGGAAATGCCGGCAGTCCGGGTTAGAAGACCAACTGTGGTAATCTTGATGCTTAGAATCCCAACATGGGGAAGGTAAGTCGGTATTTCGACTGCCAGGATCCCGACCCCCAGGATCTTGACCGGATCACCTCTCCATAGCTAAGCACCTCCTTATATAGTCATCCCTTGCTTAACATGACATGCACAACAGGTGCACCTGCATCTTTTTCTGGAGTGTGTGGGCTAGCGGTAAAGGTGATGCTTTAATACCCGCCACCCTGGGTTTGAATCCCATCTGTAAATCATTATTATTTTACCTTCCAATACATTACAATGTGGTTTTGTAATTTTATTTTTGTAAACTGGCTCCCTTAACTTTGCTGGTTAAAGGACGCACGATCAGCATTTCACAATGTGAGTTCATGTTCAGTAATGCTCGGGTACCTTGCTAAACTCTCTCCATAGCTGGGCACCTCACTGCAGAGCCGTAACTACGTGTGTGCCTGGCACACAGCGCCGTCGCCATGGGGGCGCAACTGGCTGCATCCCCGTTAATTTACTCAGCTGCATTGTAATGAGTCAAACTGACTCATTACAAGCCGCCAGAGAGGAGCAGCAGCGCCGGAGGCAGGAGAGAAGGACGTGGAGGGAGGGGGACTCGGGAGCCGCAGCAGCGCACTAATTGGTGGTGGTGCACTCAGAGCCATCCCTCTCCTTCCACTGTGCGGCTGTGCGCCCCCTCCCTCTCCCCCACGGCCTGCAGCATCGTCAATGCCCCTGGTCACCAGTCCCCACAAATTCGGATTGTGCAGCGCCAAACGGGGACTGTGTGTGCGGGAGCCGGGCGGAGAAGATCCACAGAGGCAGCGGCAGCAGGAGCTGCCCAAACGATACAGAAGAGGCGGGAGGAGGGGAGGTAAAAAAAGAGACAGGGCTATTACAGTTTACCGGCTGGAGTGGACGCGGGCGGCACTGCATAGGGCCTATATCTTCTTACCCTGCACTCTAACCCTTCCTTTCATGCCATGACTGACGATCACAGTGAGGGGGCCAGTATACTGTATATACCTGTGTGAGGAGGAAAGTGTTAGCAAGCAGCACTGGCTGCCCCGGACCCTGACTGCTGTATAGAGAATCAATCCCTTCCTCTGCTGTGTTATATCTATCTATCTATATATATATCTATATATAAATATATATATATATATATATATATATATATATATACTAGGTGCATCATCGCGCCCTACGGGCGCTCTTCACACCGTCGCAAGGGGCTACGCCCCCTTAACCCTTGCATGCCTTTCTGGGGTTCAATATTTGTATTATATGGAGTATTACCTGCATTCCTTTGTTAGTGGTTAAATACTGCACAATGAAAGTGCGTGCGATGGTGAAGGAGGCGCAGCCCCTTGCGACGGCGTGAACAGCACCTGCAGGGCATGATGTACTAAATGTAGCGGGTGCGGGGGGGACTGCGGATGGGGGAGGGTGTCTGTAGATGCTGCGGGGGGGGGGGGCCCAGATGGGGAAGGGTCGGGAGGTGCTGCGGATGGGGGAGGGGCAGAGGAGTGGGGGCTGTAGATGGGGGAGGGGTCCGAAGGCACTGCAGGTGGGGGAGTGGCAGGGGTGCCACGGGTGTGAGAGGGGCAGGTGCGGGGATGTTGCGGATGAGTGAAGGGTTCCGGAGGTGCTGTGGGATGGGAAGGGCCGGGGGTGCCGGGGGTGGGGAAGGGGGTCCGGAGGCACCATGGGTGGGGTAGGAGCAGGTACAGGTGGTGCGGCGGATGGGGAAGGGGGTCTCGAGGCGCTGCAGGTGCTGGAGGGGCAGGTGTGGGGGTGCCGTGGGTGGGGGAGGGGTGGGTGAGGGGGGGGACCATGGATTGAGGAGGGTGTCTGCAGATGCTGCGGGTGGAGGGGGGCAGGTGTGGGGGGAGACATATATGGGGGTTAGATGGTGGAGGGGGCCTGGAGGTGCTGTGGGTGGTGGAGGGGCGGGGGAGTGGAAGCCGCAGGTGGTGTAGGGGGTCTGGAGGCACAGCGTGTGGGGGAGGGAAAGGTACGGAGGTGTGGTGTATTGGGGAGGGGTCTGGAGGCGCTGCGGGTACTGTACCTGCCAAAAAGGTAGTTGGAGGGTATGCAGTAACAGGGCCAGGACAGGGGTGACAGGGTCAGAACAGGGGTGACAGGGTCAGGACAGGGGTGACAGGGTCAGGACAGGGGTGACGGGGCCAGGACAGGGGTGACGGGGCCAGGACAGAAAAGATAGGGACAGGATAGGGGTGACATGGCCAGGGTAGGGGCGGCATGACCAGGACAGGGGTGACAGGGCCAGAGTAGGGGCAGCAGGACCAGGACAGGGGTGACAGGGACAGGATAGGGATGACATGGCCAGGGTAGGGGCGGCAGGACCAGGACATGGGGTGACAGGGCCAGCAAAAGGGTGAAAGGGCCAGGATACGGGTGACAGGGCAAGGCCAGGGGTGACAGGGACATGACAGAACACAGGGCACGGGAGAGATTGGTATTAGGGACAAAACAGTGGTGACAGACAGATGTGTATTACTGGAGTCACTGCTGCTGGCTGCTGCTGTTCCACTCCAACCTGTTGGGATCTGCTGCTGGTGGAGACTTGGCATGGCTGACTCTCTCAGGCTGGAGTCCTGCTTCCTCTGCCCGTCCGCATCCCTCCCCCCCTCCTCAGTCACACACCGCGGACCTCGCGCAGCTGCCGGGCACTGTGGTAAGGGGAGACTGGGAGTGACTGGTTAGCCCCCAGGAGATGCTGCGGCTGGAGGGAGGAGGGGGTCATAGCATGCACGCGGCATGGACCTCGCGGCTGCCGGGCACTGTGGTAAGGGGAGACTGGGAGTGACTGGTTAGCTCCCAGGAGATGCTGCGGCTGGAGGGAGGAGGGGGTCGGAGCATGCACGCGGTGCGGACCTCTGGGCTGCTGGGCACTGTGGAAAGGGGAGACTGGGAGTGACTGGTTAGCTCCCAGGAGACGCTGCGCCTGGAGGGAGGAGGGGGTCGGAGCCTGCAAACAGCACGGACTTCTGCAGCGCTATCCGCCGGCTAAAGTGTGTGAAGGAGCTGGGCGCACCTCACTGTTGGCAGCAGCGCTGCAGCTAGCGGTGGGGTTGCCGGGGCTGGAGATAACAGAGGCAGTACGGAACCTGCACAGCGGCAGGTGCCCCACAAAACTGCAGCTAAGAAGTGTGGAGTGTGCCAGAAAGTGACGCTCCTCCGTACCAGAGAGACCCTGCTGAGTTTGCTGATGTGGGGGGTCAAGCACACAGTGAGCAGGTGCCCGTCTGTCTGTACGGCATACCCCCTCACACACACCCATACCTCCCAACTGTCCTGATTTTCGCGGGACAGTCCCATTTTTTGGAGTCTGTCCCGCTGTCCCACCCGTGGGCCGCAGTGTCCCCCGGTGGGGAAGGGGGGGGCAGTTGGGAAGCTCCTGAACTCGCTGTTCTGCTTAGCAGAGCAGCGGTGAATAGATGCGCACAGCATCTATTTAGTGGAGACAGGAGGAGAGGGGGCATCAGGGGATACGGATTAAGGGGGGGTTCCGGCAGCAGAGCTGGATTAAGGGGGGGCAGGGGGTACGTACCATGGGCCCCACAGTTTTAGGGGCCTCCCCGGCTGGAGTAGCTCTGTCCCAGCTCTGAAGCTCCCCGTCCTGCCAGCAGCAGCATTGTGCTACAGTCAGCGCACGCTGCTGCATATTGGCAGGTCTGTGGTGTTGCAGGGAGGCAGCAGTCTCCCTGCTTTCTTCTGCCTGTGCGGGTGTGTAGGGGGAGCGACCACCTCCTCTGGATTTACCCCTAGCTGAGAGGCCAAAATCCCATAAAAAAATAATAATATCTGGAATTTGCATAAGGGGGCGTGGCCACGCGTCTGCGATTAGGTCACACCCCCAAACCCACAGCAGGCACAGCAATGAGATAGGGCCCCCCTGTTTCAAGTGCTCTGGGCCCCCCGGACTCATAATCCGCCCCTGGGGGCATGCCAGCAGCTCACAAAGCGCTGGGCATGACCCCTCACTGACGAAAACGGGGGCCCTCCCGTGAAGCTACGCCCCTTTTCGTTGGCCACGCCCCCTTTTCGCCGCCTGTGTGTCCCTCCTTCTGCCTGAAGAAAGCTGGGAGGTATGCACCCCTGCCTGTGCCATGCCCATACCATCTGCTTCTGCTCCTAGTCTCCTATAGATTTGCCCAGATCTGTGACTTATTTGACTAACTCCGCCCAGTGTTGTGACTCCGCCCAGCGTTAGCAAATGAGTCACAAAGTCACGCCCCCTTTTCGCCGCCTGTGTGTCCCTCCTTCTGCCTGAAGAAAGCTGGGAGGTATGCACCCCTGCCTGTGCCATGCCCATACCATCTGCTTCTGCTCCTAGTCTCCTATAGATTTGCCCAGATCTGTGACTTATTTGACTAACTCCGCCCAGTGTTGTGACTCCGCCCAGCGTTAGCAAATGAGTCACAAAGTCACAGATCTGGGCTATTATATAGGAGATATATAATGTAGAGAGAGAGAGAGAGAGAGAGAGAGAGAGAGAGAGAGAGAGAGAGTAGAAGTCCGGAATTCCAGAAAAACAATGTAAATAACTGCGCCCGGTACCCTCACTTGACGCTGGGGACGCTGTCTGCCGTAATGTGTAAAAAGTGGACGCTGTCTGCCGTAATGTGTAAAAAGGAGACGCTGTCTGCCGTAATGTGTAAAAAGGGGACGCTGTCTGCCGTAATGTGTAAAAAGGGGGACGCTGTCTGCCGTAATGTGTAAAAAGGGGACGCTGTCTGCCGTAATGTGTAAAAAAGGGGTACGCTGTCTTCCGTAATGTGTAAAAAGGGGACGCTGTCTGCCGTAATGTGTAAAAAAGGGGTACGCTGTCTTCCGTAATGTGTAAAAAGGGGGACGCTGTCTGCTGTAATGTGTAATAAGGGGACGCTGTCTGCCGTAATGTGTAAAAAGGGGGACTGTCTGCCGTAATGTGTAAAAAAGGGGTACGCTGTCTTCCGTAATGTGTAAAAAGGGGGACGCTGTCTGCTGTAATGTGTAATAAGGGGACGCTGTCTGCCGTAATGTGTAAAAAGGGGGACTGTCTGCAGGGCCGGTTCAAGGACTTTATGCGCCCTGGGCGGCAATAGGGGCGTGGCTTCATTCAGGGAGCGTGGTCAGTTACGCCCCCTGTACAGTAGTAGCGCCGCTGAAATGATGTGCGGTGCGCGATGATGTCATCGCGCACCGCACAGCAAAGGTCCTCTCCACGAAGGGAAACTAGACGCTACGCGTCTAGTTCCCTTCCCAGCGGGCAGCGGCAGTGGGACAGAGCGGGCAGCGGGGGGCACAGCAGCAGCGGATCTTGCCATGGTGCCCTCCAGATGGCGCCGGCACCTTCCGGAAGGGGGCGCGCTGGGCAAAAGTCCTGCTTGCCCATGGCAAGATCCGCTACTGACTGTCTGCCGTAATGTGTAAAAAGGGGGACGCTGTCTACCGTAATGTGTAAAAAGGGGACGCTGTCTGCCGTAATGTTTAAAAAGGGGACGCTGTCTGCCGTAATGTGTAAAAAGGGGACGCTGTCTGCCGTAATGTGTAAAAAGGGGACGCTGTCTGCCGTAATGTGTAAAAGGTGGACTCTGCCGTGATGTGTAAGAGGGGCTCTACCTGGTGTAGTGGCGCTACTGTGTGGCGTAATTTGAATAATGGAGACTACGGTGCACCGTAATCTGAATTGGTATTATTGTGTGGCCACACCCATTCCCTATGAAGCCACGCCCCTATATTTTGCGCACTGCCCCTATTTTGCATAATGGGGGGGGACGCTGATGCCATTTCTTGCACACAGTGCTAAAATGTCTAGTTACAGCACTGCCTCACTGTATAGCCGTCCCTTGCTTAACATGACATGCGCTACAGGTGTGCCAGCATATATGGCAGGAGTGCATGGGCTAGTGGTTGAGGTGATGCGTTATATAGCCATCACCCTAGGTTCAAGGCCTTGAAAGGGACAACGTCATTGTATAAGTCATTTTTTTTTTACGTTTTATATTCAATACAATAATAAAGGATTAAATAATTTGGTGTGTGACTCCTGTGTTTTATGAGAATACATATCTGCATGGGTGTGAAGACGCACGAGCAGCTTTTCATATAGACAAAGCAATTAAAATTCAATATTCTTAAGGTACAAAACTCGTTCGAACTCATTTCTGTGTTATGCTACCAACCTGCATTTTACGCTAAACTGCTATAGACATTGTATTGTACATGTTACAGGATATGGGCCCTCATTCCGAGTTGTTCGCTCGCTAGCTGTTTTTAGCAGCATTGCAAACGCTAGGCCGCCGCCCTCTGGGAGTGTATCTTAGCTTAGCAGAATAGCGAATGAAAGATTAGCAGAACTGCTACTAAATAATTCCCTGCAGCTCCAGACCTACTCCTAGACTGCGATCACCTCGGTCCGTTTAGTTCCTGGTTTGACGTCACAAATACGCACTGCGTTCGTCCAGCCACTCCCCCGTTTCTCCAGCCACTTTTGCGTTTTTGCCTGGCACGCCTGCGTTTTTTAGCACACTCCCTGAAAACGGCCAGTTTCCGCCCAGAAACACCCACTTCCTGTCAATCACACTACGATCACTCGAGCGAGGAAAAAACGTCGCTCGAGCTTGTGTAAATCTACTAAGTTTTGTGTTAAATTACTAAGCGCATGCGCATTTTTGGCGTTTTTTCTACTAATTGCTGCATTGCGAAAATCGACAACGAGCGAACAACTCGGAATGACCACCATGGTACTGTACATGCAGGAGTTTAAAGACACCTGTTGCAAAGACGTATAGGCAGTTTTTCAAATAGGAGAGATCATTCCAGCGGGGTGATCCAGACCTGATCGTAGATGTGCTAAATTGAACACATCTACGATCAGTCACACTGACATGTGGGGGGACGCCCAGCACAGGGCTAGCCCACCCCGCATGTCAGTTCCTGCCCCGTCGCACAAGTACAAAAGCATCGCACAGCAGCAATGCTTTTGTACTTCAGGAGTAGCTCCCAGCCAGCGCAGCTCCTGCGCGTTGGCAGAGAGCTACTCGTCGCTGCCCGGTTTGCAGCGGATGCATGTGACGTCACGCAGCCGCCACGGCCCGCCTCCCCCCAATGGTCCGAGCACGCCTGTGTTGCCCGGACCGCGCCCCCTAAACGGCGGGCAAATGCCACCGGCCCTCCCCTCCCGCCCAGCGACCGCCTCTGCCTGTCAATCAGGCAGAGGCGATCTCTAGCTAAAGACAGCTGTCTGTGCCGGCGCATGTGCAGTTTAGACCCGATCGCTGCTGTGCGAAAATGCATAGCAGCGATCGGGTCTGAATGACCCCCTAGGTTCAATACTCTGCTCAAGTTTATGTATTGCTCTGCTCTATCCCCCTCCATTCCTCTCAATTTTATGCCACCCAGCTGCATTAGACTCTGTCTAAACTGCTTTTGACATTGTATTCAGGGCCGGTTCTAGCCCTTGTGGCGCCCCGGGCAAAACTTAGGGGCGTGGCTTCATACGGGGGCGTGGCCAGTTATGCCCCCATTTGTGCCCCCTGTAGCGCCGCTGAAAGAAAAAATGTAAAAAATAAAATAATACTTACAATCCCCGCTCCTGATTCTCGACCGCTGCAGACCTCCGCCGGTGCCGCTCCTCTCCTCGGATCTATGAGAGAGACGTCATGACGTCTCTCCCATAACACAGCATAGACAGACACTAGAGGTAATTTAAGACCCCTAGCGTCTGTGTCAGTCCCACAATGCTGTGCGGTGCGCGATGACGTCATCGCGCACCGCACAGCAAAGGTCCTCTCCACGAAGGGAAACTAGACGCGTAGCGTCTAGTTATCTTCACAGCGGGGGACCAGTGTGGGGCACAGCGGGGGGCACAGTATCACAGCAGCGGATCTTGCCATGGTGCGGCGCCCTCCGGATGGCGCCGGTGCCCTCCGGAAGGCGGCACCCCAGGCAAAAGTCCTGCTTGCCCGTGGCAAGATCCGCTACTGATTGTATTGTACACGTTATGTGGAGCAAAGATGCACGCTTAACATGACAAACTCAACAGGTATAATTACTGCTGTGGCTGGCGTGCGTGGCCAAGTGGGTATGGCGCAAACCTTACATATTTGGCGCTTTGTGGTTGAGGGCCAGAAAGGAACAATGGGCCTAATTCAGACCTGATCACTGTTGTGCAAATTCGCACAGCGGGCGATTATCAAACGACTGCGCATGTGTATGGATCGGAATGCACAGGCTAAACTGTAAAAAAATCCTGCTTTTTTTTTTCATTGCTAGGCAAACGCAGGTTGATTGACAGGAAGTGAGCGTTTGGGGGTGGTGACTGGCTGTTTTCTGGGAGTGTCAGGAAAAATGCAGGCGTTCCCAAGCTTTTTTGTATCGCACTGTAGGAGTAAGTCCTGGGCTACGCACAGACTGGAAAATTCATTAGATGGTGAGTGAGTTGCAAACAAATTTGCGGCTGGCCGGCATTTGCAAAGCTTTTCGCATTGTGTACGCAGACTTGCACGGGGCGGTTATTCACTATGTCTGGGCGGCGACTGTCTGATAGCAAACCTCTGCAAATTCCCAGAGGTGCGATCAGGTCTGAATTAGGACCAATGTCATTGTGTAAAACTTTTTTTTCTCTTTTCTTCAGCCTCTGGGGCAGCAGAGGCTGCAGAAGTGCCAGGCCAAGCTGCGTATAGTTAGAGTATGCTATTTAAAAAAAAAAAAAATCATTGATACATATTTATTTACTGTATTTTACTATCCTGTTGTATTGTAGTTGCCCGGCATAGTCTATCAGATGCGACTAAGCCAAGCTGGGCTTTCCCTGACATGGTCGCATCTGCTGCAGCTGTGTTATGGTCGCATGTGATGCGACTGTGTCAAAAGAGGGGGGTTCATGTAAAGAATACAGTGGGATTTTTTGGACGCAAATTTACGTTACAGTGTTTTTTTACACAGTGCCGCCACATAACCGCGTCCAGTCAACATAATAATTAGTGACCAAAGAGGAAGGTCCAGGAAGCCAATGGGTTTATACATGGGGTGGGGCTATTGTGTAGTTTTATTTACCCTGTCGCTGTGTGTTTTAGCAGTGTGTGGGTTTATTCATGGAGTGGGGCTATTGTATGTTTTTTTTACCCTGTCGGTGTCAATCTGTGGGTTTATTTATGGGTGGGGCTAGTGTGTGTTTTTTTACCCTGTCGGTGGAAATGTGTGGGCAGTGGCGTCACAAGGTGGGTGCGGGGGGTGCGGCCCGCACCCGGGCATGACACCTGAAGGGGAGTGACACCAAAATGTCAGCTCCTCGCAGTGACAGGAGCCAGATACTGCAGTGTGAAAGTCTCCTACAGAACCCAGCTCCTGTCATAGAAGTGGAGCCAACAGTGCAAGGAGACTGTCTCCAGGGGTAGCTCACTATCTCCGGAGATGCTGGGAACGCCCCCGGAGTGACTATTTTCGGAATCCACGCCCCCTCTCTATCAGGCTATGCCCCCTTTTGCTGTGGGCGCACCTGGAGACCAGGGGCATGCACCGGGTGTCACCACACCCGGTGATGCCTCTGTTTGTGGGGGTTTTTATGGGGAGCTCTGTGTGGTATTTTTTATTTCACGGGTTGTTCAGATGAAGAATTATACAGTGAGTTTTTCTGGAGGCAAACGCATGTTACAGTGTTTTTTTTATACAGTTCAGCGATATGCCCATCCCTAGTCAGCACAAGAAGTGGTGGCCAAAGTGGAAGGCCCAGGAAGCCCTCCACCAGCCAGTGCACACCCCCAATCAGCACAAGAGGAGGTGGCCGAGGAGGTGGCCAGTAAGTAGTGTGCATCATATTTTACTATTGTACTTCTCTTCCTTTGTGTGTTTTTTATGTGGGGGCTATTGCGTGGTTTATTTATCATGTTGGTGGCAATGTGTGGTTTTTTTTTACCCTGTCACTGGCAATATGTGGATTTATTCATGGAGTGGGGCTATTGTATGGTTTTTTTTTTAGCCTGTCAGTGGAAAAGTGTCGGTATATTCATACGGTGGCGTTATTGGGTGTGTTTTTTTTACCCTGTCATTGAAAATGTGTGGGTATATTCATGGAGTGGGGCTATTGTGTTTTTTTTTTACCCTGTCACTAGAAATGTGTGGGTTTATTCATGGGGTGGGGCTATTGTGTGTTTTATTTTTACCCTATCGGTGGAAATGTGTGGGTTTTTTATGGGGCAGGGGCTATTGTGTTTTTTACCCTGTTGCTGGAAATGAGTGGGTTTATTCATATGGTGGCGTTATTGTGTTTTTTTTTTACCATGTTGCTGGAAATGTGTGGGTATATTCATGGGGTGGGACTATTCTATGTTTTTTTAGCCTGTCAGTGAAAATGTGTCAGTAAACTCATACGGTGGCATTATTGGGTGATTTTTTTACCCTGTCACTAAAAATGTGTGGGTATATTCATGGGGTGGGACTATTGTGTTTTTGTTTTACCCTGTTTCTGGAAATGTGTGGGTTTATTCATGGGGTGGGGCTATTGTGTGGGTTTTTTACCCTGTCAGTGGAAATGTGTGGGTTTATTTATGGGGTGGGGCTATTGTGTAGGCTTTTTTTTACCCTGTCAGTGGAAATGTGTGGGTTTTTTATGGGGCAGGGGCTATTGTGTTTTTTTTACCCTGTCAGTGGGAATATGTGGGTTTATTCGGTGTGGATTATTAGATTTACACTGAAAAGATCTACAGTCAATAGTTCGACCATTAATGGTAAACAAGCATTAGGTTGACAGGGTCAAAGGTCGACAAGGAATGATTGTCCATGTGGATGGTAAAGTATAAAAAAAACTGAAAAAAGGATAAAAAAAAGAAAAAAAGTGAGTCGACCATATGTGTGTCGACCATTGTCACGTCGACCTTTTGAACCTGTTGACCTTTTTGAGCTGTCTTCCTTTTACATGGCAACCTTCTGACCATGCTGACCTTTTATTCCTGTCTCCCTAATGCATGTTGACCATCCGTGGTGTACCTATTGACGGTAGACCTTTTTAGTGTAGAGCTATAGACTGGATACCGGTTTATTCATGGGGTGGGGCTATTGTGTGCTTTTGTACCCGGTTGATGGCAATTTTACGGTATGGACATTATTTCTGTTTTATGGAAAACATTGTTTTCAGGCAATCTTATATTAGTTGTTTTTTTCTCACAGTGTAAGATCTGCCACAGCAGAAATAGTTGGAGGAGGAGGCGGAATGCAGACGGTGGTAATGACTAGTACAGTTATGGACACGCTAGTTTTTACTATTACTGTAAATTTTAGATTTTACCTACAATACATTTTTTGTTCAATGTATACACAATGGCCCTCATTCCGAGTTGTTCGCTCGCTAGCTGCTTTTAGCAGCATTGCACACGCTAAGCCGCCGCCCTCTGGGAGTCTGTCTTCGCTTAGCAGAATTGCGAACGAAAGATTAGCAGAACTGCGAATAGAAATTTCTTAGTAGTTTCTGAGTAGCTCGAGACTTACTCCTACACTGCGATCAGTTCAGTCAGTTTCGTTCCTGGTTTGACATCAAAAACACACCCAGCGTTCGCCCAGACACTCCCCCGTTTCTTCAGACACTCCCGCGTTTTATCCTGGCACGCCTGCGTTTTTCCGCACACTCCCAGAAAACGGCCAGTTTCTGTCAATCACACTACGATCACCAGAACGATGAAAAATCTTCATTAGGCCGTGAGTAAAATACCAAACTTTTGTGCTAATTTACTTGGCGCAGGCGCACTGTGAACATTGCGCATGCGCAGTTTGCGACTAATCGCTCCGTAGTGAAAAAATCTAATGAGCGAACAACTCGGAAACACCCGCAATGTATGTTCAATGTTTACACACACACAAAATCGATACACGACAATCATATTGATTTTCAATTATCACAAGATATACTGTGATCTTTCAGCAACATACATATACTAAAATGTTAGCGGTTATCTGAATTGAAGTTTCATGAATTGTGTCCTGTTCACGGAATGACATTTGACTTATTGTTTGTTTTCACAGGTCCAGAACGGCGCCAGAAGGCGGAGGAGGAGATGTCGCTAAGTGGTAATGATTAGTACGGTTATGTACACACTAGTGTACTATTACTGTCATTTGTTATATTTTACAATGAAGTTATTTCTTTTACATACAGATGAAGAGCCAATTGATGACGAGGAGGCGGAGGAGTGGACTTTGGTAAATACAGTAATTTACATAATAATAAATAATCACTGTGTTATAACGTTACTGCAATGTAAATGATTGTTTTCCCAAAACAGACAGACGGGGGCTTCTGTAGAAGTCTGTGTGATGCAAGCTGTGCGGGAATTCTGGCGAGTACTGTCTGCATGTATAATAAAGTGGCAATCATTAAAAAGGCAAAACCAGGTTGGTTCGGCCTTGTATTGTAAATGATTACTGCTTTAAATACCAACATACCCCCTGGTATTCCAGTACAGTATGTATCTCACAGGCTATTAAATAAGCCCCTATGTCTACAATGAACCAGTAATGTCTAGTGGCCACGAGGCCAACAAGGGATGAGATCTGATGCCTGCCGAGGTACAATAATTATTATTACTACAGTCTTCTGTACTTACATTATTTACCTTACAGTATATACTGTAGAAACACTTTGTTACTGTATACAGTAACCTTACAATTTTGGTTGTTTGTATTCTGTCCATATTGGTATTGTGGATGTCTGGATTAATGTACAGTACTGTATATTCCCGAACCCAAAATTATCTACGGTAATGTTTACATTGATAAAATATGGGGAAATCAATTACATGTACTGTATGTGTTTTCATATCATACACATTTCCACAGCTTTTTCTAATGGTGTATTGGAACTGTATTCCCTTTTAACACTGTTTCGGTGTAAAGTATCACTGTTGTTATTGAGGGTTCAGGTAAAGAGTGTAGTATACAGTATTGTGCTACAAAAGGTTTTTTTTTTTTTTTAAATCAAAGTGATATTATTTAATTTTTTCACAGTACGGCTCCACCCTCGCGAAGTGGGTCAGGAGACTGATGGTAAAGAGAGACATACAGAATACACTGTATTCTTTTACTTAACATGTCTAACACTGAGCTGATCATCTTCACACCCTCAGTCAAACCCTCAATCCCCACAATTTCATTATCTATTGATGGTTCACCCACCGTATCTTCTCTAGCCCCCAAATACGCTGTGGTGTTAATCCTTGAGTCCTCATTCTCCCTCAAACCACAGTACTTCTGACAATCTTGCCATTTCCATCTCAAAAATATTTCCAGGACAGAGCTTTTCATACCCTAGATCAGGCATTCCCAACCTCGGTCCTCAAGGCACACTAGCAGTGCAGGTTTTGGAGATATCCATGCTTCAGCACAGATGGTTAAATCAAAATAACTGAGGTACTAATTAAGTCACCTGTGCTCAAGCATGGATAGCACTAAAACCTGGACTGCTTTACCCCTTTCACACCGCACAAATAACCCGGTATCGACCCAGCATATTGCCGGGCCGACACGGGTCGTCGTGCGGTGTGAAATGCCATGGTCGAAATCCCGGGTCGCCTGACCCGGTAATTCATCCCAGGAATAAAGCAGTGTTATTCCCGGGTTGAATACTGGGTCAGTGGCAGTGTAAACGGGTTCCTGGGTCGATGCGACCCGGCACCCATTCACTACAACAGGGAGAGGCGATGCGGAGATGATCTCATCTCTCAGCGCCGCCTCCGCCCCCACTGCTGGCTCCACCCCCTGCCGCTATGGCAACTCGCCCGGCATATTGCCGTGTCAGGGAAGCCAGCAGTACCATCCAATGCCTGATCCCACTCGAGAAGGACCTGTTTCCAATTCCCGTATGGGATCCGGCATTGGCGGTGTGAAAGGAGTGTAAATGTGCCTTGAGGACCGCGGTTGGGAAAGCCTGCCCTAGCTGCTAGTAAGTCCCTTGTCTACTCAGTGGTCATCTCCAGATTGGACTACTGTAATCTCCTTCTACAGTACCTGACTACAGTCTCTCTTCACTCCAATCTTTCTAGGGTCTTGGCAGCAGCACAGTGCAAGGGACTAGGATATAATAGATGGGACATAGCAGTATGGGTGTTTCTAGGAGCAGGTGCACGATCGGGCACTAAATGGCAGCCAACTGTTGAGACCAGCAACTAGGTGGCTGACCTCCACCGATGAAGCAGCGGCATGCCAAGTGAGCTCAGCAGGAAGTCTATCTTTGTTTGCAGCCCAGACTCACTGGTGTAATTTTTTTTTCTTTGCACAGGATACATAACATGATAGGGAATGTTAATAAAGAAAAGAGAGTTGAACAAACACGGCTGTGGATCGACAGTGGTGAAACATTTAATGATGTAATTTTTACAGAATAAACTGTCTTTCTAGAGAGGTTCTCAAGAATGTCCTTCCACAAATGTCAATATCTCTCACTAACATCATGTCCCAAGCATCCATTAAAGGTCCATGTTTGGGGAGCTATATCTCGCAAAGGTGACAGACCTATCTCAGTTTTGGAAGGTACATGACAAAACTGTTGAAAAAATGCATAACACGTAATATCTACAATCCAGTACAGTATACAATAGTACAGTGTGTGCTTGTTAATGTCAAAAATCTCTTATCTCTATAGGCATCATGGATACGAACTTCTTCCAAGAAAAAAATTGTAGATGACTGTTTGTTGCCATTTGTGAGAAAATACTATCCATCTGCACACAGATTATTCCAGGATAATGATCCTAAACACTCTGCCTCAGCAAGATTCATTGAAGAGAGAGGTAGAAATTGACAATGCACACCGCAACTGTGAGTATTGTCCTACTGTATGCATGGGTTTAGTATGAAATACCTACAATCAAAATCCTGACGGTCAAAATCCCCACAACGATTGACTGATGGTCAAAATACAGACAAGGTCAAAATACCGACATTTAAAATAATAATAAGGTCAAAATACCAACATTTAAAATGGCGACAGGTCAAAAAGTCGACATTTACTATAACATATAAAAAAAGAAAACAGTCAAATTAACGTTAAAAGAAAATACAAAAAATCTAAATTAAAATTAAAATAAATGTAAAATTATTGAAAAAATATGGTTGGCCACCTCCTGCAGGTGGATGATCATCATGATGCATTGTTCTGTGATTCAACATGATACATTGCATTGTGATGTCATTCACCAGCAGCCACTGTAGCAAAGCCTGGCAACTGGTGGGACAAAGGGGATACTTGTACCAGGCCCCGTGACTCAGAGGTACCCCAGACCCACAAGAATCTTGTACACCAGTTCCTGTGTCCCCCTTGCCTGTGCCATGCTGTATTCTGCTAGTCACAGACAGACAGATAGAGAATATGAGATTTGAGATAGGAGATTCCGCACAATACGGCGTAAAGGCTTTTTCACGGTAAGGACAATACGTGTTTGGAATTCCCTGCCCGAGGGAGTTGTAATGGCGGAATCTGTCAACACCTTTAAGAATGGGTTAGATAAATTCCTAATGGATAAGGATATCCAGGGGTATGGTGCATAGTCATGCATTATAGTTACTATAAATAGGGATAAAATGTAACGGCTGACAGCAGCATCAGTCAGAAATTTTAGTCAAATCATCATGCATAGGAGACCACAAATAGGTTGAACTTGATGGACAATTGTCTTTTTTCAACCTCAGATACTATGTTACTATGTAGAACCCGGTTGGCAGGAGGCATAATAACGTTTATTTTATTAACAACGTGCCTTATGTCATTATGTCATGCCGCCGCACAGCAGAGGTTCCGAGTTGCACATGAAGACTCAGCAAGAGACATGGATCATGTGGGGGTTTGGGAATTTGGAGATTAAGTGACATGGGGGAGAGGGAAGTACAGGGGGATGTGTTGGATCGACAGTGGATGATGTGGCTGAAAGACATGGGAATGTGGGGAAGGCTGAGAAAGACGGGGAGGCTGAGCCACAGGTGGAGGGGAAGCTGAGAGATATGGGGACGATGAGCCACAGGGGGAGGAGTAAGCTGAGAGGCACATGGGACTCTGACAGACACAAGGGGAGGCAGAGAGACGGGGAGGGGAATGAAGTTAAGAGACATGGGAGGTGAGGCTGAGAGACACAGGTGAGATGAGTGGATGGCTGGAGATAGAGAGACACGGGGGGATAAGGATGGAGACAGATGGTGCTGTAGAGATACAGGCAAGGATGAGGCTGGAAAGATGGGGTTGAGGCCGTAGAGAGACAGGCAATGGTTGAACCTACAGTACCATGGAGGGATGGGCCCCTTCAAAACATAAGTGTTTCATGCCCCAAGATTTCTGTTGCCGGCCCTGACTGCAGCAAATGTGTGGATGTGCGGCCAATACACTCCACATTATATCTGCCAGTGTAAAGCCAGCTAAACTCTAACCACTTTCTTACCTAAAGGTGCTGTGGCCGGAGAGCCCCAGCCACGAGGCAAATGGCCGCTTTGGCACTGAAGGGGTTAAACCCCTAGTGCCCGGCGCCATTTTGAGGGACAAAGGGCGCTTGGCGCCAGATTTAAAAATGCTGTGGGCAAATGTATAAAAGTGTACTTTTTGGATGTGCCGTGGTCCCGGACCCCTCCGGAGACCACGGCAGGGAGGACAGCCCCCGGCGCGCTCAGCAGAGTGTGCACGCCGGGGGAGAGGAGGCAGCCGCTGACCGCCGGAGTCCGGGAGCTCCGCTCCCGGCAGCAGTCAGTGTAGCCCCGGGCGCACTGGAGTGTGCGCGCCGGGGAGAAGGGTGAGCGCTGCGGCTGGGAGCTCGGCTCCCGCTGCAGTGCTCTATGTGAGAGCCGCCGCTGGGGGCCGGGAGCTCTGCTCCCAGCGCCTCAGCCCAGCACGGGTGGCCAGCCGCAGCAGCCGGGACGGACGTCCCGGGCTGCTAGCCGGCGAGGGGGGTGCGCTGCAGCCCGGCTCCCCGCCGGACGCTGCAGCGAGGCCACAAGACAGTCAGCGCCGCTCATGGGAGACCGGGCTAGCCGGCTCCCTAGCGGCGTGGGCACATTAGGCTGCCCAGCAGGATGGTGAGCACTGGGGTCCGGGAGCTACGCTCCCGGCGCCTCAGCGCTGAACAAAGCCAGAGTCACGGCGGCCGGGACAAGTGTCCCGGGCCGCCGGGCTTAGGTACAGGGGGGTGCGCCGCTGCGTGCGGCGAGGCCACTGATTAGTGCCACCCTGGGGGGACAGGGAGAGCCAGCTCCCTGGAACCCCAGAGGCAGAAAAGCAGGCTGGAGGATGGGGGAAGCCAGCCCCATACCTCCAGCACTGAGAGGGAGGGCCCTAGCAGCCAGGCTGCAGGGCTAGGGAAGCACAGCAGTTAAATAAAACATTGTGTAAAATAAGGACATACAGTGTGTTGTAAGGCACTGCAGTGCCTGAGTATGTAGAGTCTGTGCAGGGCACAGGCTCAGTGTATAGTTACAGGGAAATGTACAGTGTGGTTTAAAATGTAATGTATTTAAAGAGAAATTGCACTTACTTGATTGTGTGTCCCAGGAGGGGGGAATCCATGGCTGTGAAGGCTGATGGATTCTCCCAGACCTTTTCCCTAAAAACGGAATGCTTTCCCATCCAGCCTCACAGTTCCAATGGGCACAGGGAGAAAGAGAAGCAGCTTAGCTATGAAACAAGCTGAGTGGTTTCTTGGAGCTCCATGGAGATCAGCCGTAGTGCCAAGAAACCTGGACCGGGGAGCCAGGCTGCCCAGCTCTGGAGCCCAAATCCAGGCTGCAGGCAGTGAGAGGGGTCCCGGGCAGGTTTCTGGAAGTCAGTTTAGGAGGGAAAAACTTCCCCCCAGCCAGACTGAACGGCACCGGGGAGTGCCCTGACTCTCCCAGATAGGAGGGTCAAAGGAGACCGACCACTCCCCACTGTCCATAGGGAACAATGTAAAGGTGTGCATGAGACCAGAGCATGCACAGCTCATGGGTAAACATTGATTGGTTGTACACCACAGGGCGGGCTTACCCCCTGTGGTAAGGGGTCTTGGAGAGGGATAAAAGAAGGGCAGTTGGCCCATAGGATGGTGTATTGTAACATCTTCTTCTGCTGAAACATCTTAATTGTATGCTGTTGCCCCTAGCAATAGGGAGGAGCCTTTTTAAAGGTTATTTGAGCAATAAACACCTTTGCCTCAAGAAGACTGCTTCATCTTGTGACCAACAGGGTTAGGCCAAACCTAGCCCCGTCCTCCGGCTGTCCAGGGAAGCACCTGACGTCTCCAAGCTCCGCCTTCCGCCAGCTACCGGTAGAGGCCTAGCAAGTGGCTAGTGGGGATTCGTCGACACCACACAGGTGTGGTAAAGCAGTGCATCGGCACATACAGAGCAGAACCGTGGTTCCAAACGCCACGGCAGGTTAGGAGTTTGGTGGTGGCAGCGAGAACCCGCCCACAGCGCAGTGGGTGGAGTCAGTAACAGGCGGTTACTGACGGTAAGCGGGAATCCCCTATGTGGTCAGGCCTCGTGCGGCTTGACCTTCCATTCTGTGCGCAGTCGACGGGACGCGGCAAGCAGCGAGTGCTTCCGTACGGTATCGTCCTGTCACAGAAATTGGTGGCATAGTGGTGGGATAATCCCAGGCGGCTTTTCATCACCCGATTGGAGAAGCCGAGTTACTCAGGAGAGGAGTAACTGCAGCGCAGGAGAACGCACAAGATGGCGGAATTCAGCGGAATGTCCAAGGATGATCTGGAGATCGTATGCCAGGGGAAGGGTGTGGATATCCCTTCCAACGCGTCCAGGAGCGTCATGCAGGCGGCGCTCAGGAGCGTGGAGGAGTCTCATCGGGCGGAGGTGGAAAGCACTGACGGCGTCAGCATCGCAGAGGACGGCCCAACAGTGGACCTTCGTAAGGAACCGGTAAGAACCACAAGCCCCGCCCTCTCTCACAGCAGCAATGTTTCCCAGCAATCCCTAGCAGGGCCAGGATCCCAACGTCCCAGGGGGGGCGACCCGGATACCCTAGCAGATCGGCTAGCGGAATTGGGGGAAAGGGCAACGGAGCAAGAGCGCTTGATCATCATCCAGATGTGGCGTGATGAGCGGGCACCACAGGCCGTGGTACCCCGGGAGCCGTTGTCAGCTGTTGTACACAGATCAGGACGTATACAGTTTGCCAAGTTTGCAGACAGTGATGGGGACATTGATGGACATTTGCAAGTTTTTGAAAGGACTTGTAAACTACACGATCTACCCAAGTCAGAGTGGGTGAGACACCTTGTGCCCACTCTGCATGGAGAGGCCTTGGAGGCCTATCGAGGAGTGGCGACGGAGGACTGTGGGAACTACGACGAAGTCGAGAAGGCCCTCCTCCAGCGATTCTTCATCACTCCCGAGTCTTACAGGAAGAAATTCAGAGACTTGCCCAAGAATCCTAGCAGCACCAATGAGCAGTTCGCCACCCAGCTGCGGCAGTACGTGGTGAAGTGGGTGAAGGATTCGGAAGCCACTACATGGGACGCACTGATCGACCTGATCTGCAGGGAGCAGTTCTACCGCAGGTGCGCCCAAGAAGTGAAGGAGTGGGTGCTAGATCGGGAGCCACCCAGCTTAAAAATGGCTGCCCAATTAGCCGACAAATATTTGGCAATTCGGCCACGGGGGCAGAAGCGCCCCGCCAGCAGCCAGCTCCAACAGACTGTACCACCAAGGGGACCACCCTCTTCAGCTCATCAACCCCAAAGACAAGCATCTTCCAACCCGGGTGCTCTTGGCCAGCAACCGCACCGCAGCGTCCCTGCAACTGATCAGAGATCATCGGTGCCACGACTGGAGAAGAAGTGCTACGGCTGTGGGAAAATCGGACATCTGAGGATGAACTGTCCTGCATCCCAAGCACCCCAGACTCGTGCCCCAAATCCGAGTGCTGGAGCCCGGATCGCTTGTTTGACGAGAGGAGATGAGCCTACAGAGACTGTTCCCCCTCCAGTCAGTCCGATGGAGTGTGGCGAGAGACAGGTGCACTCTGCGGAGAGAGTCACCTGCATGGCCAAACAGCCCCTACACAACATGTGGAGGCACCTGCAGCCAGTCCACGTGGGACCTCTGCAGGGAGAAGGCCTAAGAGACTCTGGGGCCTCAATCACTGTGGTGAGCCCCCACCTTATAGATCCTGCTGCAGTATTGCAGGGTCGCACTGCCACGGTCACCCTGGCAGAAGGAACAGAAAAAACGGTTCCCATGGCAAGAGTCTACCTGGACTGGGGAGCTGGACCAGAGTTGCGAGAAGTTGCCGTCATGGATGGTCTCCCAACTGATGTGGTCCTAGGAAATGATCTGGGTGGTGGGATCGTCACTACGTTTGTTGGCGCCATTTCCCGGAGTCAAGTTCCAAAACCACCGTTGACATCAGCTACTCCAGCACAGCCCAGCCCAGAGGAAAAGACTACAGCTGCTAGACAACTGCCAGCACAGCCAACCACAGCATCAACCAGCCCAGAGGAAAAGATTACAGCGGCTAGATCAGTACATCGACCCCGCATGCCTTTTGCCTCTGGTATGCCTACGTCCCCTAGCAACGCAGAGGATGTCGGTTCCAGCTCGTTTGATCCTGTGGGGGTGCCCAATGATGTTCCTGACCCAAGTGGTTTGCCAACTCCGGCGGTGAGTATGAGAAACCACATTGACTTTTCCATGACTGACCCCTACCAGACTGACCCTAGTAGTCCCCACCTAGATCCCCCTGTAGAGTGTCCCAATTTAGGAGAGATTGAGGGCCACAGGCAGGAGTTTAGGGAGGCTCAACTCTCTGACCCATCCCCGAAAGGCATGAGGCGCCACTCTGGCAGCGGCCTTGACAGGGTTGGGGCAGGAAGTTTGACCTGGCGGGAAGGGTTAAGGTACAGGGTAGCCAGGAAAGTGGGAGGGGATAGACCAGATAGGGAATGTGTCCAACTGGTCCCCTCAGGGAACGTTCCTGCGCAACCGGTGTCGGTTGCCAGCGAAACCCCTTTGGACAGCAACCCGGAGACAGACCGTACCCTGAAGTGCCTGACACAGAGCTTACCCTGGTCTGGAATGTCGGATGACGCCCAGACCAACTGTAAGGCTGGTGCCATGCGTTGGCAGCCGGGGCACTCCAGCGGTTGTGTTGTCTCTGGGCCTCTGCCCATAGGAGAACCCTTGCAGCAAGTTGCTGTGGACATAGCAGGTCCCCTACCTGTGCACCGTAGATCGGGGAAGACACACAGCCTCCCTGTAGTGGATGCCACACAGGATCCAGAGGCTGGTGGTCTGGCCGCCATCACTGTGGCACAGGTAGCGGACGAGGAGGAAGGAGTAGGCCTAGGTGACAGGGTAGGTTTCCCGAGTCATAGGTCGACGGAGGAGGATTGGAGGGCAGGTCTGACAGTTCGGGCAGACAGTTGCCAGATAGGTATGACGGAGGTGCAGTGCCTGGGGCACCATGTGGGAGGAGACAGGGGTAGGCCCAACCCAGAGGGGGTGGAGGCAACCAGAGGCTGTCCCCGACCCACATCACCCAGACCGGTACTGACCTTAGAAACTGTAAGGCCCTACGGACATGTTGTCATTAACTTTAGTCCTGTAGTGAACCCCTTGACAGAGATGGCTAGGAAGGGCATTCCCAAGTCAGTGGACTTTGCACCCGCTTGCGAGTTGGCATTCCAGTCATTGAAAGAGGCTCGGGTACCCGCTCCAGTGCTGATGGCGCACATTCTTGACCAGGACTGTGTGTTACGAACTATTGCGCCACTGCACGGACTGGGAGCAGTACCGAGCCAGAAAGAGCCACATGGGCAGGAGCAACCTGTGGCCTGTTTGAGCAGAAAACTGCTATTGTGGGAGGTGGGGTATGCCACAGTTGGGATACCGTGGGTGGCACTTGTTTGTAACCGGCCCCCCACAGTGGTGACTTACCACCTACCTGTTAGGTGGCTGCAACCTACCTTGGGGGAATTGGACAGACTTTTGTGGTGGAGCCTTGAACTTGGACTTCAGGTGGACTATTTGAACATTGTGCACCCACGAAGAGAGGCCCACTACACTATGGATGAACTGTCTAGGCCAGAGCCTACACCCCCCAGGTAGCGTCCCCTTCACCCCAACGGACTGCGGGACCAGGACCCAAATCGTTGGGACATGGGTCCCTGGTTGACCCGCTTGAATGGGGGGGGGAGGAGTGTGGCCGGAGAGCCCCAGCCACGAGGCAAATGGCCGCTTTGGCACTGAAGGGGTTAAACCCCTAGTGCCCGGCGCCATTTTGAGGGACAAAGGGCGCTTGGCGCCAGATTTAAAAATGCTGTGGGCAAATGTATAAAAGTGTACTTTTTGGATGTGCCGTGGTCCCGGACCCCTCCGGAGACCACGGCAGGGAGGACAGCCCCCGGCGCGCTCAGCAGAGTGTGCACGCCGGGGGAGAGGAGGCAGCCGCTGACCGCCGGAGTCCGGGAGCTCCGCTCCCGGCAGCAGTCAGTGTAGCCCCGGGCGCACTGGAGTGTGCGCGCCGGGGAGAAGGGTGAGCGCTGCGGCTGGGAGCTCGGCTCCCGCTGCAGTGCTCTATGTGAGAGCCGCCGCTGGGGGCCGGGAGCTCTGCTCCCAGCGCCTCAGCCCAGCACGGGTGGCCAGCCGCAGCAGCCGGGACGGACGTCCCGGGCTGCTAGCCGGCGAGGGGGGTGCGCTGCAGCCCGGCTCCCCGCCGGACGCTGCAGCGAGGCCACAAGACAGTCAGCGCCGCTCATGGGAGACCGGGCTAGCCGGCTCCCTAGCGGCGTGGGCACATTAGGCTGCCCAGCAGGATGGTGAGCACTGGGGTCCGGGAGCTACGCTCCCGGCGCCTCAGCGCTGAACAAAGCCAGAGTCACGGCGGCCGGGACAAGTGTCCCGGGCCGCCGGGCTTAGGTACAGGGGGGTGCGCCGCTGCGTGCGGCGAGGCCACTGATTAGTGCCACCCTGGGGGGACAGGGAGAGCCAGCTCCCTGGAACCCCAGAGGCAGAAAAGCAGGCTGGAGGATGGGGGAAGCCAGCCCCATACCTCCAGCACTGAGAGGGAGAGCCCTAGCAGCCAGGCTGCAGGGCTAGGGAAGCACAGCAGTTAAATAAAACATTGTGTAAAATAAGGACATACAGTGTGTTGTAAGGCACTGCAGTGCCTGAGTATGTAGAGTCTGTGCAGGGCACAGGCTCAGTGTATAGTTACAGGGAAATGTACAGTGTGGTTTAAAATGTAATGTATTTAAAGAGAAATTGCACTTACTTGATTGTGTGTCCCAGGAGGGGGGAATCCATGGCTGTGAAGGCTGATGGATTCTCCCAGACCTTTTCCCTAAAAACGGAATGCTTTCCCATCCAGCCTCACAGTTCCAATGGGCGCAGGGAGAAAGAGAAGCAGCTTAGCTATGAAACAAGCTGAGTGGTTTCTTGGAGCTCCATGGAGATCAGCCGTAGTGCCAAGAAACCTGGACCGGGGAGCCAGGCTGCCCAGCTCTGGAGCCCAAATCCAGGCTGCAGGCAGTGAGAGGGGTCCCGGGCAGGTTTCTGGAAGTCAGTTTAGGAGGGAAAAACTTCCCCCCAGCCAGACTGAACGGCACCGGGGAGTGCCCTGACTCTCCCAGATAGGAGGGTCAAAGGAGACCGACCACTCCCCACTGTCCATAGGGAACAATGTAAAGGTGTGCATGAGACCAGAGCATGCACAGCTCATGGGTAAACATTGATTGGTTGTACACCACAGGGCGGGCTTACCCCCTGTGGTAAGGGGTCTTGGAGAGGGATAAAAGAAGGGCAGTTGGCCCATAGGATGGTGTATTGTAACATCTTCTTCTGCTGAAACATCTTAATTGTATGCTGTTGCCCCTAGCAATAGGGAGGAGCCTTTTTAAAGGTTATTTGAGCAATAAACACCTTTGCCTCAAGAAGACTGCTTCATCTTGTGACCAACAGGGTTAGGCCAAACCTAGCCCCGTCCTCCGGCTGTCCAGGGAAGCACCTGACGTCTCCAAGCTCCGCCTTCCGCCAGCTACCGGTAGAGGCCTAGCAAGTGGCTAGTGGGGATTCGTCGACACCACACAGGTGTGGTAAAGCAGTGCATCGGCACATACAGAGCAGAACCGTGGTTCCAAACGCCACGGCAGGTTAGGAGTTTGGTGGTGGCAGCGAGAACCCGCCCACAGCGCAGTGGGTGGAGTCAGTAACAGGCGGTTACTGACGGTAAGCGGGAATCCCCTATGTGGTCAGGCCTCGTGCGGCTTGACCTTCCATTCTGTGCGCAGTCGACGGGACGCGGCAAGCAGCGAGTGCTTCCGTACGGTATCGTCCTGTCACAGGTGCATCCTCCTTGTCCTCAGATTGCTGCGGCCAAGTGACTGCGGGGGGAACAGATTGCATTGTCAGTTTATCTCAACCCCATTTAAAAAAACCAAAAACCTTTACTGCACAAGTCAAATCTTTAGGCGAAACCTCAATAACACAAACAAATTCACAGAAATACTGTACACCGGAATAGCAATACAGTACTGTACAAGAGTAACACCGGGCAATAGTAACAATATTTCCCACATGAAATTAGTTACAGCACTATACACTGTTACACCTATTTCTGATGATGTAATGTACAGTACCACAGTAGGGCTATTTGGTTAATGTCAATCCTAGGGAACTCTGGAGTAGTAAAACACAGTGTACTGTACAGTACTTATAGATTAGGGGAGGACTGCTGCCACTGGGGCCAGGAGGGCTCCACGGTCATCTCCTCCTCCTCCTGGTGGGCTGCCTGCTGTACCTGTTGGGGAGGGGGGGGGGGGCTACCTGTCTGGACTGTGGAAAAATAAAACTGTACTGTAAGTTTGCCTCAAAACAACTAAACCCCTACTGTACAATTCTTTACCCGAACCCTCAGTAACACCAAGAACACTGATACACTCTCTGTCATGTGTGTGTACATGTAATAGGGAATATAGAGTGTAAGATCACTGGGGCAGGGGCTGATGTGACTGATACACTCTCTGTAATGTGTGTGTACATGTGATAGGGGATATAGAGTGTAACTCCACTGAGGCAGGGACTGATGTGAATGCACAAATATTCTCTGAAAAGCGCTGCGGAATATGTGAGCACTATATAAATAACTGGTAATAATAAATAATAAATAAATAATCTTTACTAAAACCAATTTTTTACAGCTTTATTATTCCTATTACTGTACATCTGAATATACAGTACTGTACATACTGTAGACTAAACATATGAAACATACAAAGCACACTCAGAGATAGACGGAAATAAAAATAAGAATAACAAGTTAATGTTAAGCATCAGTCATACTGTATTTATTATAATCAAATTGTGAATCTGAATAGTACTGAAAAAGGGAAAATGCAAAAGCACTCTTCAGAGAAACACACACACACACACACACACACACACACACACACACACACACACACACACACACACACACACACACACACACACGCATGCCACTGGCATTAAACAGTTTAAATTTCAATTTTTAGTATATTAGGCTTCTATTTTTAACAAGTCCCGGCACCGTGCCAACAGTCACAGCTTACAGAGTGTTTTTTGTTTGTTTGTTTTTAAAATTTGGCTTAATCCAGCCAATCCTGATTATTACACTTTAATTATAAGGTGCAACAAGTTTTCCGCAGCACCGGACATACAGTAGGGCAACAGTAGGACAGTACGGGGTAAACAGAACATTACGGTAATGAAAACATAAACAGAACAATTACAGTAGGACCACAATTCTCTGTAAACAATAACGCTGGGAAGCAAGGTGAGCAAGGGAGTAATTGGACAGTATTGTACTTACTGGCTAGTTGAGGTTCGCACGTCATGGGTTACGCCTCTTGCTCTTGGTGGGCCGCCTGCTGTACCTGCCAGGGTGGGGGACTGTGGATAAATAACACTGTACGGTAAGTTTGCCTCAAAATCTTTTGGAAACAGTTAAACTCCTACTGTACAATTCTTTCCCGAACCCTCAATTTCACCACAAATAAATACTGTACAATGAAACACTGTACATAGGGGCTGCGATCGCCTCTGCCTGATTGACAGGCAGAGGCGGTCGCTGGGTGGGAGGGGGCAGAACGGTGGTGTTTGGCCACCGTTTCGTGGGCGCGGTGGCCGCAGCGGCTGCGTGACGTAATACGCACTTCGCTGCGGGCCGGGGAGCGACGAGTAGCTCCCGGCCAGCACGCTAAAGCTGCGCTGGTCGGGAGCTACTCTGGAAGTGCAAAGGCATCGCCGATGACATGCGGAGCGGGATAGCCCTGTGCTGGGCGTCCCCCTGCATGTCAGTGCGAATGATCGTAGCTGTGCTAAATTTAGCACAGCTACGATCATCTCGGAATGAGGGCCATAGGGCCTAATTCAGACCTGATTGCACCTCTCTGAAAACCCGCCCATGCAACTCTGCGTGCGCTGTGCAAAAAGCTTTGCAAACGCCTGTCAACTGCAAATCTATTCGCAACTCACACACAATCAAATGATTTTTCTAGTCTGTGCGTAGCCCAGGACTTACTCCTACAGTGCAATAGGATCAGGGGCGGAGCTGACATCACACACCCTCCCTGAAAACGCTCTGGCACGCCTGTGTTTTTCCTGACACTCCCGAAAACGCACATTTAACACATATGAATTATAATATAAATCACCCTGTAGCTTGGTATAATTGAATGCATTGTCTGCTCCTCAATAGACTTATTTTTGAATATTAGTATTACATTCATAAAAGCAGTATATACGTACAGTAAATAAACACATCAAACATCAATCTGTTTATCAATGTCACCTATTGTTTCACTATCTACTTTTACATTTTTAATTGTAATGTTCATAGGCAAACGCAGGGGGGTTTCTAGTTGCTCGGAAACCCCCCTTCTCTTGGCTCAAATTTTGACAATACCAACAGTATATAATACGACTACTAGTGCTGCCGCCACATCATGCAGTGTAAGAGACAGAGCAGAGCTGCTACACATGCCCAGTGGTAGCAGCTTTTTCTATCAAGTTTGCTGTGTGTGGATCTGAGCAGTCAATCAGTGCACTGGACCAGAGAGTAGCTGTCAGGAAGAAGAGACAGGAGCCTTACCATCAGGTGGGAGAATGTGTGCTTAGAAAGTGTAGTACTGGTTCCATTGTGTTTGCGTATTTATTTATTATAATATGTTTAACCTTTTTCATGACCACTTATCTTATTTATATTATTTAAATGTTTGATACAGTCTGTACCGTCTATAGTGTTACATATTAATTTAATACTGTATTCCATGTTCTGCAGAGTGGTAGACTGTGGATTACATTTGGAAACCCCCCCATTAGAAATCCTGCATTTGCCACTGATGTTAATTTCACAAAATCTTTGCTATATCTAGTGTCCAGATACTGCCTTTAAAATAAACAGAAAAAATGATGAGGAGTAAAAATGTTTTCTCACAGTATCTTGTCTTATACTGTTTTAACCAAGTAGTAAACAACATTGATGAACACTAGAGTGTAACAGAATACATAGAAACATTGTATCCATTGTCATACCGTGTTGAGAAAAGAAATCTTTCAGATACAATGTAATATATTACCCTTGGTAAATTATATTCGAAACACTAATCATATGAACAGTAAAATTCTGTACCCACTAAGGTAATTCTAATATGAAGAGAAAAACCCGAAATTTTCTTATATAGAAAATAAATGTATAGAAGAAATATCACACACCGCTACTTCTCGCCTTCATATTGCGACTCTTTTCAGATAATTGATGGTCAGTGAGCGAATGCCAATGATATTAATCTAGCGTTTTTGCATTGCTGCTTCTCACCATCGTTACACCGGTCATCGGAACATCGAAAGGCCAGTGAGCGAGTGTAAATGATAAAAAGTGAAGATTGAACTTCTGCTGTTGGTAGCTAGCGGTAACCGTCCTACTGGAATTAGAGCAACCGATGAGAGAGCTCAGAAATTAGGATGGGAAAAGGATATAAGTTCAAAATAAGTTCACAATATATATAGAATTGTGAATGCATGTAGAGATATAGAAAGCCACACCGAAAGTAACTATTCACCGCTGCTTCCTCTCCTCATACTCTGAGTTACCAAGCATCGAAGGAGAAGTGAGCGAGTGTATATGGCAGTGATTTTCAACCTTTTTTTACTCGCGGCACACCAAACAATATTTTAAAATTGCCAAGGCACACCATCCGTTCCCCACAGAAACCCCCCCCCCAAAAAAAACACACATTGGACCTCACAATAATAAAAAATCCACACATACATTGGTCTAGACAGAAAAAACAATCACATTGCTCCCCACATAAATCATGTTGCTCCCCACATAAATCCTATTGCTCCCCTCATAAATCAATCACATTGCTCCCCACATACTGTAAATCATGTTGCTCACACATAAATCAATCACATTGCTCCCCACATACTGTAAATCATGTTGCTCACACATAAATCAATCACATTGCTCCCCACATACTGTAAATCATGTTGCTCACACATAAATCAATCACATTGCTCCCCACATACTGTAAATCATGTTGCTCACACATAAATCAAACACATTTCTCCCCACAAAAATACTATTGCTCCCTACATGAATTATTCACATTGTTCCCCCCCATAAACCCTACTGCTCCCCACAGGAGAAATAAAAGAACAAATTTTAGCCCCTACCGGTCAGCTGTCCTCCTCCCTGTTCCTCAGTGGCGGGGGTTGTTCATAGTGGAGTGCTGTGAATACTGAGCAGTGGGCGATCGGGCAGGTGTGGATGTGGGTGGGCAAGGAAAGCTGTGGGCGCGGGTGGGAACTGGAAGATGTGTATGCAGGCGGGTGGGCTGGCTGGGTTGTGAGATGCGGCGGCTGTGACCTATGATATCTCACCGCTGCGTCATCAAGGCATAGGTCACATCCGGAGCATGACTGATCCTCTAAGAAGAGCCCGGGCCAACAGTTCACTCTGAAGGTGCAGGAAGCTGCTCTGGCTCCGCGGCACACCTTGCAACTGGTCGCAGCACACTAGTGTGCCACGGCACACTGGTTGAAAAAGCCTAGTATATGGTAACAAAAGGGTGTACAGTAAAGAGTGAGATGTTCCTCTTTCATAAATGTGTATCCAAGTAATATTGATTACAGCAAGACTACAAAGTACAGTTACGATTTCCTAAAAACATAGAAGAACATGTTCGTCTTAGCTCTTGATATTATTGTGGGTAAGTTTAGGAACTCAGTTGTCAAAATGTAAAAGACATAACTTTGGAGTCCTTACTACAAGCTGGTCAGGTAGCCATTTGAGCCTCCTACATGCATGTTTCGCCGTGGGCGGCTTCATCATAAAAATTTAATTTTAATAATATAAGATTCATAAATCTGTTAAGCGTGCCCGATAAAAAAGAGTTTTCTTCTCTCCTTTTTTATTAGTTTTGGTTCTAACTCTTGGTCGCACCGCCGGGTTTTCATTTATGCTATTAGGTTTGAATGAACCGCCGTGATAATTATATTTGTATTCAAGAAAATACGATATAAACTTTTCCGGTTATAAAAACACAATAGCCAAGTATCCTTCAAGTGACTATACCAGTGCGCCGACCTCTCACCCTCTCTTTAACTCCCAGAAAACGACCAGTTACCACCCACAAACACCCGTTTCCTGTCAATCAATCTGCGTATGCCTAGCAATTAAAAAAGATGCTGATAATCGGTTGCCTTGCGATTTCGCACAACAGCGATCGGGTCTGAATTAGGCCCATAGAGTACACCCCCCTAGACATTCTAAAAATGAAATATTTGCATGCATGACCAAAAAGGAATGTGACCTCACTGCAATGGGCGTGGCATTGCAGGTAAAAATCACCTTACACATATATTGGCAAGCTGCTCAATCAGATTGTGATGTCACTCAGGTGCTAAAACGGAGGGGTAATTCTGTGTAAGAAAAAACAATGTGTTCCCTAATGCACACTGAGTGAAAAATAACACTACATGATAATCAGATAATACGGAGATCTTAGTTGCGTATATCTGCAGATATAGGGTTAAGCCCCCAGGCCGATCGGCAAGTATTATTTTTCACTCAGTGTGCATTAGGGAACACATTTTTTTTTCTTACAAAGATCACCTTACACCAATACAATAGTGCCCCTTATACCATAATATGCCCCACACAGTAATCCAAGGGGCACCATATTATGCTTCACATAGCAATGCTTCTTACAAATGATGGCACTCTCCCTGCTCGTCAGGGGTTTCATGATGATGCCGCTGCCTCTGACTCTATGTCCAGTAACCTCCACTCCTCCATGGGTCAGTGGTCCCGACACTTCCAGTGACCACTGTTTGTACCTGCCTCCTTTATCTTCTAGTGAATGTCCCTGCCAAAATGGCCATGGCCTCCTCTAGCATCCTTCACAAGTGTCTCCTCTGTGGCAGTGACCATTTTGGGAGGGACATTTTCAGCAATAACAATGCAGATGGCCAGACTGCGATGAATACTGTCTGCAGTAGACAGTGGCCATTACCGCAGGTGCCCATGAAATTGCACGACTCGCCCGGCCCTAGAAACGACCCTGATTTTACTGTACAGTATAGTACTGTATCTGCCGTCAAATCCTATGTTTCTATTTCCCGCATGAAAACAAAAATAACACATTAGCCCCTCATAGAGAAATAAATGAACAATTGTCTCTCTTGTGTATAGTACTGGGGGGAGGGGATTCCTAAAATCAAGAGTAGTACTGTGCTGTACAGGAATACTTACTGTCCTGGTCGCTGCTCCTGCTACCCCTCCCCAGCATCCAGGTCAATGATGAGAGTATCTGTGTGTAAAAGCAAAAGAACAAATATATACGGTAAAAAAAAAAAAAAAAAATGACAGTAACAGTACACTAGTATGTCCATAATAATACTAATCATTACTTCTATATGAGACCCTCCTCCTCCATATGGAGTTGGCGTGGTTCTGTTCCTGTGAAAACAAATAATAACTAATGTAATATTGCCTCAAACTATTTTGAAAAATAAAAAATAAATAAATAAAACCAAACTATTCTATTATAATAATTATTATTATTATTATTATTATTACTACCAAGGTTGGGAAAATGTAGTTCTGTTTAAACAAAATTTCAGTACACAATAAAGCTGGGAAGAAAGGTTAGGAAGGTAATATTCGGAGTACTTACTGGCTGGGGGAGGGGAGCTGGGGCCTGGATGACCACTCGGATCAGCTTCCTCCTCCTGTGCCCAGTAGGCCGCCTCCTTTGGGGGTGGTGGCAACGTTGCTGTCTGGTGGAATAATAACTCCTGTCAATTATCCTGAAAGACTGAAAGTTCTTTTCATAGAGTATACCTTTGGCCAGAGAAGGTACTGTATGGCGGGTCACATTCTTACCAGGAGGAGAAGTGCAGTAGTAACTCACAATGTACAGTACTGCAGGGTACTGTACTTACTTATCAGGCGGTTGTGGCCCCTCACAATCCTTTCATGGATCCACCTTTGCCGCTGATGACATCCTGGGGAAAATAAATGCTGTAATGTACCACACATAGGGCCTAATTCAGACCTGATCGCTGCTGTGCGTTTTCGCACAGCAGCCGATCAGGTCTGAACTGTGCATGCAGGGATGCCCGGACCGTGCGGGGGGCGGGCCGCGGCGGCTGCGTGACGTCACACGCAGATGCTGCGACCCGGACAGTGACGAGTAGCTCCCTGCCAGCGCACAGGAGCTGCGCAGGTAGGGAGCTACTCCTAAAGTACAAAAGCATCGCCGCCATGTGATGCTTTTGTACCTAGGGGGGGTTAGGGCCTGACATGCGGGGCGGGCTAGCCCTGTGCTGGGCATCCCAGGGAAGCTGATCGTAGATGTGCTATATTTAGCACATCTAAGATCAGGTCTGAATTAGGCCCATAATATATCACACATTAGCAGTGCCCTTATACACATTACAGTATGCCACACATGAGTAGTGCCCTTATAGTCATTACTGTATGCCTTACATTACTAGTGCCCTTACAGACATACATTATGCCACACATTACTAGTGCCCTTACAGACATTATGCTACACATTACTAGTGACCTTACAGACATTATGCTACACATTACTAGTGCCCTTATAGACATTATGCCACACATTACTAGTGCCCTTACAGACATGCCACACATTACTAGTGACCTTACAGACATTATGCTACACATTACTAGTGCCCTTACAGACATTATGCCACACATTACATGGGCCCTTATGCCACACATTACATGGGCCCTTATAGACATTTATGCCACACATTTCATGGGCCCTTACAGACATTATGGTTCTGGAACATCAAAGATGGCTCATCTTCTGGGATTTCAATGCATGGGTGGATGATGAGCTCTCACGCCTTGGCCAAGACCTCCTGTGCACAATGAATGGTCTGGGCTTCACACAGGTCATTCCTTCTGCCACACATAAAAGTGGTCACACTCTCGATCTTGTCTTTCAGATTGGATTAGAAGTCACTGACCTAAAAATAAACCCAGTCATCTGGTCAGACCACTACTCCCTTTGGTTCTCAGTTGCAACCCCTCAAATAAGATCTCTGCCCGTGGAGTTGACCAGGTATCGTCCAAGGAGGGGTATGACTCTCCAGGCTCTTGCAGCAAATCTGGATCTCGCTGCTATACTGGGTGCCTGTGAAGATCCCTGTTCCCTAGTCCGTTATTATAATAGGGATGTTATGGCTGCAATTGATATTATCGCCCCTGTGCGTATAAGACCTCGTAAACCACAATGTCAAGCTCCATGATTCGACAACAGTGTTAGTGAGCTCAAGAAAAGGGGGCGTAGACTGGAAAGACGATGGAGGAAGACTAACCTAGCGGATGACAAAATAAAACTAATAAAGCATAACAAAGAATATCAATCGACAATCACTCGTAAGAAATCACAGTTCCTGTCAAATGAGATCACAGCAGCAAACAATAGGCCAGCTCAACTTTTCCGCACAGTGGAGATGCTTTGCAAGCCAGCATGCTTGCAGACTGATGAAACCCTCTCCCAGGCAAGATGCAACGAGTTTGCAAACTTCTTTGCAGATAAAATATCTACCATCCGGGCTGGAATCTCCACAGTGCCATCAAAGGAGTGCCAAACTACAGAGCCTGCCAATATAAGCTACCTGCCTTCATGGACTAGCTTTGACCCAGTGGATGTAAAGGACACTGCTGAAATTACTCGGATTTTGCGTCCCACCACCTGTGATCTGGACCCGGCCTCAACCAAGCTTCTAATAGGTTGCATGGATATAATTGGTCCTGTCTTTGCTAAAATTGTTCAATGCTCTTTGCAGACAGGCATTTTTCCTGGACCCCTAAAGGAAGCAATTGTTAGACCGCTTCTTAAAAAACCTAATTTAGATCCCGACTGCAAGACCAACTACAGACCGGTGCCAAACCTTCCTTTCCTAGGAAAGGTTATTGAGAAAGTGGTTGCAAATCAACTGGAAACCCGCCTGACAACCCATGATATTTATGATCCATTCCAATCAGGATTCAGGAGAAGACATAGCACTGAAACAGCCCTGGTGTGTGTGTTAAATGATCTTCTGATGGCAAAAGACAGAGGTGACTGTTCAATATTAATCCTTCTGGATCTCTCGGCAGCATTTGATACCGTGGACAATGGGCTTCTGATTGAGCGACTGATACATTTCTGTGGTCTGGATGGCACAGTCCTAAGCTGGTTCAAATCATTTCTCACAGGCAGGTCCCAGAGAGTATCATCTGGATTATACTCGTCACCACCAGTGCCATTGCCATGTGGTGTCCCACAAGGTTCTATACTATCCCCCATGCTATTTGCAGTATACATGCTCCCATTGGGCGATATAATGAGGCGCCATGGCCTGGTCTACCACTGCTATGCAGATGATACACAACTGTACTTGTCCTTTGCTCCGGGCACTGATAACCCAATAGCAACCCTAAATGGCTGTCTAGCTGAGCTACAGGAGTGGATGAGCGCCAGTTGGCTGCGACTGAACCCGGATAAAACAGAGGTCCTTATGATACGACCGCAACATCAAAGGACAAGACTGCAGCATAGCCAACCAACTGGACTTACACTCTGGGATTCAGAATTATAGACCAGTGATCGTGTGCGGAATCTTGGCGTTGTCCTGGATGGTGGCTTGACACTTAAACATCAGATATCAGCCACAATCAAATCCTCATTCTTTCACCTGAGGAACATAGCCAGAATCAAGCACTTAATTCCCTCAGATGATCTGCCAAAAGTCATACATGCATTTGTATCATCTCGATTAGACTACTGTAATGCCCTCTACCTTGGTCTCCCAGCAAAAGAATTGCAACGCTTACAGCTGGTGCAAAACACAGCTGCCAGGCTATTAACCAACCAGCCCCATTCTAGCCACATAACACCCATCCTCTACTCCCTTCACTGGCTGCCTGTACGATGGCGAATCATCTTCAAGATTGGCTTACTGAGTTTCAAAGCATTACATGACCAGGGCCCAAGGTACCTGAAGCAGCTTCTGACCCCATACTGCCCCACTCGATTACTGCGATCTGTAGATGAAGGACTTTTAGCAGTACCTAGAATCTCCCGTAATTCATCTGGGGGTCGAGCTTTTAGTCATGCGGCTCCGACTCTATGGAACTCACTTCCCTGCACAGTGCGAGAGGCCCCAACTATAGAATCCTTCAAAAGTAGACTCAAGACTTTCCTGTTTACTCAAGCATTTCCATAATGTCCCTTTATTATCTTCATGCTTCTCTATTTTATGAAAATGTACTTCATTATTTTCTGTACTATATTATGCTATGTATCTGTTAAGCGCCTTGAGTCCTATTGGAGAAAGAGCGCTATATAAATAAAATTATTATTATTATTATTATTATTATTATGCCACACATTACATGGGCCCTTATAGACATTATGCCACACATTACATGGGCCCTTATAGACATTATGCCACACATTACATGGGCCCTTATGCCACACATTACATGGGCCCTTACAGACATTATGCCACACATTAAATGGGCCCTTATGCCACACATTACATGGGCCCTTACAGACATTATGCCACACATTAAATGGGCCCTTATGCCACACATTACATGGGCCCTTACAGACATTATGCCACACATTACATGGGCCCTTATGCCACACATTACATGGGCCCTTATAGACATTATGCCACACGTTACATGGGCCCTTATAGACATTATGCCACGTTACAGATGGAGCCACGCTAATCGTGGCTCCGTCTGGGCCAGGACACACCTATCGCAACGTCAGAGATGCGCGTGAGATGTGCACACGCTCCATTCACTACAATGGGAGCGTCTCTGTGCACTCCCGTAGTGTGGCTAGGCGCCGGATCACCTAGTCACTCTGGGAGTGCGATGGAACGCAATCAGATGAGCGCTGCTTCATCTGTGTATGGGCCTTATAGACGGGATGTAGTTATGTGAATATTCAAACACAGCCTGTGGCATGGCAGTTAGGAGCTGATTGGCTGGTACTTTATCTCCATCAACTTTATATCCATCCAAGGCTTAGTAAATAGACCCCTTAGAGTCTAATACAGCTGGGTGTAATAACAGAGAGGAAGGGAGGGGGAAAGTGCGGAGCAATGCCTAAAGTTGAGCAGAGTACTTTAAAAGTATTGAACCTGAAATGGACTCTCCTTATGAAGGACTGCCCATGTATCTTTACAACAGGTGTCTTTAAACCATGTACCACGGCCTTGAACATGTACAATACAATGTCTATAGCAGCTGAGCATAAAAATGGGTGGCATAACATAAAAAAAAAAATATTTTATCCTTTTTATATATTTCAGGATTGAAGATAAAACTAAAAAAAAAAAAAGATTGGTCAAACCCTTTGAACGACGTGTTGGGGTCTCCGTCTGCTGCCAAAAAAGTGATTTCTGCAGACTATCTCTTAATGAGGACTCCATTGGATCACTCTACCACTCAATCAGGAGTATTACAGTGGATGACTGATCTTCCAGACCTCGATTGTCACACATTACTTGCAAACTTGATAACCGCATGCCGCTTACTCCCATCTGCACAATATCAAGAGATGATTTTTAACATATTTCACAGAGCATACTACTCCCCTTATAGGCAATACCTTGCGGGCATGTCCGATTCACATGAATGTCGCCGTTGTCGCCAGCCAGAAGCGGATCTGTTTCATAGCTTTTGGGGATGTCCTATAATAAGACATTTTTGGTTACAGGTCAGGAAATACGCAATAGACATCTTGTAAATTACCATTCACTGCGGAGTGGAAATCTTTGGTATTATACCTGACAGCCAGAGGGTCTCCAAGTGGTGCAGAAAGCACAGCTCATAAGTCCATATTGCAAACATGGATTCTCCCCTCCCCACCCCCCATGACTCTTTTTAAGGGGAAACTTCACCATATTTTTCAAATGGACTGGTTGGAAATGACCTTAGAAAAAGATACACGAGTCTCCAAATTCTTTGAGTCCTGGGAAAGCTTTATAACCACTTTACCAACAGGCTTTCAGGGATGGATTGGACGATCTGTCCAAAATACGGAATGGTATGAAATGAGACTTCTATTGGGAGAACCCACTATAACGTTGAAGTGTTAGGATCCTTATAACCATGGTGTCTCCGGCTGCAATGATTCCTTCACACTCTAACATTGAATTTAGTAAAGGGTGGACCTGGGCCTGACGTGTACTGTTTCTATAAAGAATTTATATTGTAATGATTAACTGGGTGTAATAATATCATCTGTAATGGACTGGTGTGTGTAATATCCAATGTGAACATATTTGATGACAAATGTATTTGATGCGATACTTCAATAAAAAAATTGTTTACTAAAAAAAAAAAAAAAGATTTACACAATGATATTGTCCCTTTCTGGGCCTCAAACCCAAGGCACTGACTATATAAGGTGCTCACCATACCCACTTGGCCACACAAGCCAGCCATTGCAGCAATCATACCTGTTCAGTATGTCATGTTAAGTGTGTGTCTTTCCGCCATGTAACATGCACAATACAATGTCAGAGTACTTGCAAAGTATTGAATCAGAAATGGTCTCTTATCGTGAGAAACTGCTCATACGTCTTTACAACAGGCATAACAAAAGATTTAATCCTTTATTACAAACTGAACTGCAGCAATGGATTTGTGGCAAAACGCTGTTCAGTACTACTGTATAGTGTAATGTAAGACAGGTTCTGTCAGCCAATCAGCGGGTGGCACTACAAAAGCTTCTTGGCTATTTAACGCTTGCACAGTACAGCTTAGGAAAAGTGACATCTGGTGGACAGATAGTTGTATTACACTCTCTGGCTTCTCCAGTGCCTCAGTACATTACATTGCGACTTACTGTAGCGTGATGCTACATAGAATGCCAAGCAACGGCACGGCATGGCGTAAAAAGCAGGGCACACTGCATGGCGTATAGAGCAAAGATGTAGTAGGACAATCAGGTGATGGTCAACATCTGCCATCATTTTGGATCTATTCATGAAGACAGTTCCATGTAACTTCCCCTATTTTGGCATCAGCGTCTATGTATGTTCCTTTGCCTAGACATAAATACTAATACACAGAATGAATGTTGTTCATATTCCATTTATTGGCCCAGCACAGGTGCATGTAAAATAGGGTTAATCTAGATTAAAAAAACCAAGACACAAATTCCACCAACTCTCTACTATGGATTAGCAAACGAGACATACACCCTACATAATAATAACTGCAGAGGACTCAGCTACACAGTTGGCTCTCAATTTAGAAACCCATAAAAATTTGACCCAAAGTATGTATATTATTATGTAGTGTCGGACCACCTGAGCAGAGATGCCTTAACGTGGCTGGTGGCTTATCCTATCCTTATATTTACAAAGGTGTGTAGCCGAGTCCTCTGCATGTTATTATTATGTAGGATGTATGTATGTAGATCTTCTGCTATGGGAGAGAAAACACCATAAGAGAGAAGTATTTTTCCTGTCTTTCATACAGTTTATTTGTTTTTTTGTGTGGTGCCAGTGGTTTATACACACTTCTTACACTTGCACATTTTCTTTGGGGTTTAAGGTTACCCTTGTGTATTCACCATAAGCTGCCTTTTGTTAGCGCTAGGAGGGTGTATTATGCCATTTTTACTATTCACCGAGATACCATTTACGTTTCACTTTCATCTCATTATTAAAATTAGTCGCACAAATTGCTGTGTGTGAACATAATACACAGGTGTGATTTTGCCTGTGGGATCATAATGAGGAGCAATTCTAATTGAAATGTGATTCATGAGATTAGTATGGGCCATGCATGTGATGCATAGTAATTACATTAAATGGGCTGCCAGCTGGATAACCTAATGGCTCCAATGTATTAATATACATTGGATACAGACTCAATTTCATGTGTTTACCTGAAATTACATTAGAACCACTGCCAGTATATTGGACCAATGGTTTATTACCACGCACAGCATATAGGGGGTCATTCAGATCTGATCACTGGGCTGCTAATTTTGCTGTCCTGCGTTCAGATAGTCGCCGCCTCCACGGGAGTGTAAATTCGCCGTGTAGGTGTGCGATCCCATGTGTATGCAAAGCTGCTAAAATCCACTGTGTGCAGTGTGTGCGCAGCCCAGGACTTACTCCTCCAGTGCGATCACATCGGGCTGATCGGGGCTGGAGCTGACGTCACACACCCACCCTGAAAATGCTTTGACACGCCTGCGTTTTTCTGGACACTCCCTGAAAACGGTCAGTCACCACCCACGAACGGCTTCCTCCTGTCAATCACCTTGCAAACGCCCGTGCGAACGGATTTTTCACACCATCCCGCCGCTGACCGGCGATGCCCGTTGTTGTTGTCTGTTGCGCATGCGCATTGCGGTGCATACGCATGCGCAGTTAGTACCTGATCGCCCGCTGTGCAAAAACACACAGCAGCGGTCAGATCTGAATGACCCCCATAGTACAGAAATCAGGGTAACAGGCTGATGTGTCATGAACTGTCAAGAAACAAAGAATCCACAGTAACAGTAATATCCAGGATAATATTGATTAGTGTAGATCAATTTATTATTATTATTATTATTATCCTCAAAACGGAACATTAGTGATTTAAAGTTGAAGACAATATAGGAGAAGTACAGGGTAAATAACACTGACATAAGTATCAGAGTGGAAGAAACCTACAGGATTAGGTTGGGCAGCACGGATGGTGTAATGGTCAGCATTACTGCCTCACAGCACTGAGGTCATGGGTTCGAATCCCACCATGGCCCTAACTGTGTGGAGTTTGTATATTCTCCCCGTACTTGCGTGGGTTTCCTCCGGGTACTCCGGTTTCCTCCCACAATCCAAAAATATACTGGTAGGTTAATTGGATCCCAACAAAAATTAACATTAGCCTGAATGTGTGTGCGTGTACATGTGATAGGGAATATAGAGTGTAAGCTCCCAGGAGCAGGGACTGATGTGAATGGCCAAATATTCTCTGTAAAGTGCTGTGGAATATGTGTGCGCTATATAAATAACTGGTAATAAATAAATAATAATAAATGAGGTGTCGTGGAGGATGGTTTAAGTAAGAGACGGATAAGCACATGAGGGTTGAGGGCTCTGCTCGTGAGAGCTTACATTCTATAGGGGAGGGGCAGACAGACAGGGATCAATGTGTAGGGGCAGAGTACTTGGAACCACAGGTAAGAGGACAGGTCACTAGACTAGACTACAGAAATGGAATCTGAGTTACAGTGATCTGGAACCAATCATGGCAAACTCAATCCCAGACTGGAAACACAGGGAAACAATTCCTCTGGCTGGAATCCAGAACTCAGGACTCAGTGCTGCAGTCAGGAATGAGGGACTCAGGTCCATGCACTGACATACAGGCCTGGAACCTGCACACTGAAGACATAAGTTGGAACTAGGAACAGAACTCAGCTTTAGTCCTCACTACCAGGACACTGGAGCAGAGGAACCAGACACTTGCAGCTGATGGTATACTAGCAGAGTACTGCTGATAACAAGGCACTTGCAGCTGATGGTATACTAGCAGAGTACTGCTGATAGCAAGGCACTTGCAGCTGATGGTATACTAGCAGAGTACTGCTGATAACAAGGCACTAGCAGCTGATGGTATACTAGCAGAGTACTGCTGATAACAAGGCACTTGCAGCTGATGGTATACTAGCAGAGTACTGCTGATAACAAGGCACTTGCAGCTGATGGTATACTAGCAGAGTACTGCTGATAACAAGGCACTTGCAGCTGATGGTATACTAGCAGAGTACTGCTGATAACAAGACACTTGCAGCTGATGGTATACTAGCAGAGTACTGCTGATAACAAGGCACTAGCAGCTGATGGTATACTAGCAGAGTACTGCTGATAACAAGGCACTTGCAGCTGATGGTATACTAGCAGAGTACTGCTGATAACAAGGCACTTGCAGCTGATGGTATACTAGCAGAGTACTGCTGATAACAAGGCACTAGCAGCTGATGGTATACTAGCAGAGTACTGCTGATAACAAGACACTTGCAGCTGATGGTATACTAGCAGAGTACTGCTGATAACAAGGCACTTGCAGCTGATGGTATACTAGCAGAGTACTACTGATAACAAGGCACTTGCAGCTGATGGTATACTAGCACAGTACTGCTGATAACAAGGCACTTGGTGTGGACAGGGCAATTGCTGAAGCATACAGTAAAATGTAGATAACACAATGGAGCAAGAGATACACTCAGAGGGGTAAATTTACTAAAGCTTCTAAAACAGAGAATTGGTGACATTGCCCATAGCAACCAATCAGATGCTGTCTATAATTTCTCTGTTGCCTTCTAGAAAATTATAGAGATCATCTGATTGGTTGCTATGGACAACATCACCAATTATGTTTTAGAAGCTTTAGTAAATTTACCCCATATAGTCTGATGAGTCACTCTAGATAGACAGGCACTTAGTGGTCTATTTACTAAGCCTTGGGTGGAGATAAAGTGGCTGGAGATAAAGTACCAGCCAATCAGCTCCTAGCTGCCATGTCACAGGCTGGGTTTGAAAAATGACAGTAAGCAGCTGGTTGGCTGGTACTTTATCTCCGTACACTTTATCTCCACCCAAGGATTAGTACATAGACCCCTAAGTGTAGCTCAGCATTTGCAGGAGAAAAGACAAGGCCCTTGCTGAGTAGTAGACACTTGAACACATGTAGAGTGCTTAGTTTAGATGCAGGGAGTAGAATGATGCCGGGTCCTTGCAGAAGTACAGAAACAGCTAATGAAGGAATTCTGGAGCCAGAGGACAGAATAAGCATCAGACTAGGAAGTGCTGACATTTGGGATCTGATATGCAACTTGTTACGCACAATGAACTGGCCAGGAACACACTGTGGAGCACAAATACTCAGCTGCTAAATGTATTAAGTATCCAAGGCTGCAGAATTCTAGACAGACCAGGGGTCTTGACTGGTCAGGAAAGAGCAGCACCACTGGTAGGGAGTAGTACTGCAACAATCTTGGCTATACCCAGACAGCAGACTTGAAGAATGGCATGTGTGAGATGTTATCTACAGAAAGAGAAAGGGGTGTGGAAATAGAGCCCTGGAAGCCAGTGGCAGAGATACCTGACAGAGGACAAGAAAGATACATTTGAGTATCATCAGCATAAAAGTGTTATTGGTATCCAATGAAGTCAATGAGTTTATCAAGGGAGAGGTGTACAATGAGAAGTGGAAGAGTTCCTTCTCTTCTCAGGTATGGGAAGATGAAGGGAGGTGGAAGAAAAGGTAGAGACAAAAATGAGAGGTAAGAGGTGAACCATAACAGATTCCTTAAGACCAATGTAATGTGGAGTTGGAAGGAGAAATGGGTGATTGACAACAGAGGTTGAGAAGAATGAGAATGGAGAAGTGACCATTGGCTTTGACTGTGATGGTGATTTTTTTAGTGAAGGTGACATAGACTGAAGAGGATCAAGAAGAGGATGAAAAGTGAGGTCTTGATTGGCAATGATCCTTTCTCCCGACATGAGGTAAATCAACATCACATTTACAGTATCTAGGTATGAGACGCCCATCAATCAATACTGAGTGAATGTGTCCCTGTCACATAATATGCTATCTATAAACCATGGTAATGTAATAAACAGCTGGCACATCAGAATATACATAGAAAGTAGAGACATACAGAAGTTAATTTTAATCAACCAAATTAGATTCCATATATTGGCTACAGAATTGTAGAAAGCTAATTATATTAACAAAATAGGACTCTATAGATACAAATATTTGGTTTTTAAAATGTCCGTTTCTAGTCCTATGAAAGAGACAAAAATAATTCAAAAATATTATGGAGAAATACTCAGCGGCGGCTCCTACCTGAGTTGTCCCCTTTGCCCGGTCCCCACTGCTGCCTGGGTCCTGGCACCTGTACTATGTAGTTCATAGATGCCAGGACCCGGCACAGTAGCGGTGATGGTACTGTGCATGCGCAAAACCCCATCTTCAGAGGGTGGCTGACAACTTTCAGCCTGGGGGGCAGACTCAAGCAAGTGAACACGGCTGCAGGAGCATCCCCTGCCTGCCTCCGCAGTCAGAAGTCCCTGGAACACTTAAATTGCACTGCCCCGGGGGGGGGGGAGTTTGGGGGAGATGGCTCCCTGCACCCCTGCCCAGCTTCTATGGTCTGCATCGGCTGCAGTCCATAGAAACCGGCTAGGGCTGACGAGGCAGGGAGTGTCTTCCTTCAGGAAGCCAGCTCTCTGCTAATCAAAGCTCAGCAGAGAACTTTTATTTGAAGAGTACACTCATATTTAAGTTTGTAAATACTTTAATGCGATCCATAATTGAGATTTTCATAGAAAACAATGGTATCCTGACATTGATGGATGAAGTGTTCAGCGGATCTAGCGGAAGCTGAGTGTCAGTTGCTGAAGCCCCTACTTCTCACACATCCCACCCAAATAAAATAAATAACCTCACCCAAACCCCAAATCCTAAATAAGCAATTACAATGCCCTAATTTTAAATCCATTTTAGTTCTTCTGTTCCTTGTTTTCTTTAGCCGTCTTCTTTCACTTTTTTCATACAATCATCCTTCAACACACATTAATAATTATTAGGCCATGTACCAATGGCATTTGTAATTGAATGAGGTGGCATGGTGGCACTGAAAATTCAACAAAGGTGCAAGGGTGGGGTTGCAACTATGTAACCGACTAACTTAAGCTCATGAGTAGACCCTTCCACAGCCATGGACAGGATACAGCAGAGGGAACACCATGTATTTAACCAGGACCTATAACAAAGAAATGTCTACTCTGTTCAACCAAAATGAGGGAATACTGGCCCTGACCTGGACACCAAGTCCATCATTTTAATGTCAGCTGACCCAAGCAAAAGGGCCAACTCAAACCTTAAACGCTACAGGCATCTATATGCCCATGTTAAGGATAAGCTGCAAATGAGATGCCTCTCATAAGGCAGAAGGGCAGCCAGAGTCAAATTTCCACACAATTCCTAATGCATCTGCTATGCATTTTTCCTCTGCTGTAATAGTGACTGCAGTTTACTGTACATCACAGCTCAGGCTAACACAAAGATTATATTTAGAGTTGGATTGGCCATAGGGTCTACAGGGAAGATCCCCGGTGGGCCGACGCACCCGCGGGGCCTGTTTTGTTTGAGGACATGTGGTCCTATTTATAGACATAATGAATAAGATGCCAAACAGTTTGCATATATGAAAATGACTTTGCCACTTAGCCTGTGATTGCAGATGATCTAGAGCAGGGGTGGCCAATCAGTCAGTGACAAGGAGCCAAGAAAAATCTTTGGGCATGCCAAAGAGCCGACACCATGTGCACGCCAAAGGCACGTGTGCACAAATGGGGCGTGGTCTTGTGTCCGCTAGGCCACGCCCATTATAAAATACATTGAAAAGCCAGTTCCAAAATAAAATACATAGAAAGGGACAAATCCACATAAAATACATTTTAAAAGCCACATCCACATAAAATACATTAAAAAAGCCAGAGCCAAATAAAATACATAGAAAGGGACAAATCCACATAAAATACATTTTAAAAGCCACATCCACATAAAATACATTAAAAAAGCCAGAGCCAAATAAAATACATTTAAAAGCAAGATTAACATAATACACTTCAGTTCCTCCATGTGTCACTCCAGCCCCCCATGCGACTGTAGTAGCATTTCATATGTCCAGTAGCCCCTGCTCCAAACCCGAGGTGGTCCATTCTGAGGTAGCTGTAGTCCCCCTTTGCTTGCCAGCGGGTTCTCACCTAGTATCCGGCTCCCTCAGTCCACTTAGTGACGCTGGCACTGCGTGCCTGGCTGGAGCACAGTGGTTTCTGGATCTTTTGTGGTCACCTGACCTCAAGTGTCAGGATCAGCATCTGAATGAAGAAAGAGCCGCATGCGGCTCAAGAGCCACTGGTTGGCCACCGCTGATCTAGTGTATGCTCTGTCTGCCTGCTTGGCTGACATATAAGATTGAGTGAATAGTGATTGGGATACGGTTGGTTTAATAAGCAAGAAAATATATCTTTCTAAAGAATTATATAGTTTCCTAAATTCTGAAAGTGTATCATATAATGTGCTCATAACATTTCATTTTATTTCCTTTTAACTTCCCCCTTGATGCTGGACATGCCCACTATCTGGAAAGTCTTGGGGGGAGGGTGCTGCTGCCATGGCCCATGGCTAGACCTTACACCTCTGGTGCTGCCCATGTGGGGCCACTAGTACAAATTTTTCCAGGGCCGCTTTTTGTTCTCAATCCGCCCCTGCATACAGGACTGACCACACTGATACGTATACATACAGGACTGACCACACTGATACGTATACATACAGGACTGACCACACTGATATGTAAACATGCAGGACTGACCACACTGATATGTATACATACAGGACTGACCACACTGATACGTAAACATACAGGACTGACCACACTGATACGTAAACATACAGGACTGACCACACTGATATGTATACATACAGGACTGACCACACTGATACGTATACATACAGGACTGACCACACTGATACGTATACATACAGGACTGACCACACTGATACGTATACATACAGGACTGACCACACTGATACGTATACATACAGGACTGACCACACTGATACGTATACATACAGGACTGACCACACTGATATGTATACATGCAGGACTGACCACACTGATACGTATACATACAGGACTGACCACACTGATACGTATACATACAGGACTGACCACACTGATACGTATACATACAGGACTGACCACACTGATACGTATACATACAGGACTGACCACACTGATACGTATACATACAGGACTGACCACACTGATACGTATACATGCAGAACTGACCACACTGATACGAGTAGATAAAGACAACCTTTCTGTCAAACTTGACAGGTGGTAACACCCCTTTCTCCTAGGCTCCACCCCCTTTAATATTAAATGATAGTGTTTTATATCGCTTTAATATAAAATTTTATATTAAATTTTATATAAATTTATAGTGTTCGATATTAAACCGTATTAAAAATTGTCGCGTAACACCAGCCACAGAGTGTCACGCAACACCAGTCGCAGAGTGTCACGCAACACCAGGCGCAGAATGCGCAATAAAGATCACAAGCCAGTTTGTGATGAAAAAATTCACTATTTTGACTAGTCTGTACACTTTATTATAGTTCACACATTCCAACAATTTAAACATCACGCTTGGTACACATGGCGCAGTTTTAAAAGTCATAATGACTAATGACCATGTCCATTTTCTTAGATGTACGGAAGCATCACACATGGCACTAATTTAAAAACATATTGCTTTTAATGGCCATGAGTGATGAATGATGATCTGACATCTTTTAATGGCCATGAGTGATGAATGATGATCTGACCATGTCCATTTTCTTAGATGTACGGAAGCATCACACATGGCACTAATTTAAAAACATATTGCTTTTAATGGCCATGAGTGATAAATGATGACAGCACATTAAAAAAAAAAAGCAGTTTGTTATCTCTGTAGAAGAACATTAGCGCCACCTACAGGTTTATGTGTTGACTCAAATCGGATTTTTCCGTATTTTGGATTAATTAGATATCATAATGAGATATCATGGTAATGAGTCCTAAATCTAAGCACAGAATGCATTTATGTCACATGTACACATTATACACACATGGATATTTATGGAATCATAAAATAATTTGTATTCATGTACATTAGTTCATAAGTACTTCTGTATAATGCTTTTTATGAATTATTTTTGTTATTAAATAATTTTATTCTAAATTGGGAGGACAGCCATTCAATCTATACAAGCACTTCAAACACATACCAAATACTTATATATATGCATATATAAGTATTTGGTATGTGCTTGAAGTGCTGAGTATGACATGTAAGGTACCGCTAACAGATTATATCTTTATTGTAACTGAAAAGCATGATTACATTTACTAATGTATAAACCAAAGATTATATGTTTAAAAACCCCGCCCCAGCATCTTGGAAATGTGGGACGGCATACCACAGGTTGGTGGGGGCCATATGGCTCACAGCCATGGCTATAAGAATAGGACACAGCACTGAATTGGGACAGAGCACTGAGAAGAAATTTCAAACGAACTTGCATCGCTATACACACGTGAAGACATTATGGTAAGTGTTATTATTATTATTATTATTTATTATTATTATTATCATTATGGATCTAGCATGTTATTTTTTTTTTTTTTTACAAATATGGCTGTGAAATAAGTATAATTGTCACCCACTGAAGGTTGTTTAAATATGTGGTAATAGCGACATCTAGTGGTTCATTTTAGGAATGCACCGACATTTTTTATTTTTTTTATTTTACAAATATAGCTGTGAATCAATGTGTGTAAAGTGCAGAAATGATATATGAAATGTTAGGAAGCGCTTCCTAACATTTCATATATCATTTCTGCACTTTAATCTACAATTGGTATTTAGTAAGTACCATTGGGAGCCGCTTAGTATTGTTAGTAAGTACCATTGGGAGCCATTTAGTATTGATTAAATTAATTAATATTGTGTATGATAAAACGCGCAGGCTAGTTGATCACACGAACAACAGTCATTTATTTTGGTTTTTAATTAATATGATTGCCTGAATGTTGTTTAAATATGTGTCGAGCACCAGGCATTTCTTTTGGCTTTTAATTAATGTGACTGCCTGAAGGTTATTTAAATATGTGGTAATAGCGCCATCTAGTGGTTAATTTTGGGAATGCACCGACACAGTATTTCATCTAAATCGTTTGACAGATATTAATCGTATCTCATTTTCATTATTGGTTCAGAGACAGACAATGCAGAACATCAACAGCAAAGATGCTTTCATGTGTAGATCCGGTTCTGATGATGATGATGATGATGATGATTTGCCAAGTTATCAAACGACCCATGGTAAGCTATGCCTATAAATGCCATTGACACGTTTTTATTTATATTTAAAGTTTAAATAGTATGAAATTATAGTCAAGGGCTACAATTTGTTCATTTTTACTTATTTTTAAAAGTTTAAATAGTATGAACGTACAACAGTCTGGATACATTGATAAGTAATTATTAAATAGTAATTATTAAATAATTATTATTTTCTCATTTTTATTTCCCCCGATTTGACAGTAATCACAAATACAGAGAATTTCGATTCGGTTGAAGATAGCCCATTTGGTTTAGATTTCAGCATTATACCCGATTTTACTAATATTTTGGAATTGGCTCCAGCCTGTGAGTAACATGATATTTTTATTTATTTATTTATTTTTTATTATTAGTTTTATTTATTTATTTATTTTTCCACGGCTAAAGAATTAAAAATAAACCTTGTACAGTTGTGCTGATTTGTTGTCAACTATACACACTTTATATTCTCAATAATGCATCTCTTTTTCATGTTATTCTAATTTTATACCGTATGTAATATTTATTTTTTCATTTTTCACCGGCTAAAGATTCCACAAAAATGGATGATGCGACGGCTGACGGTATTCTACGGGACATATTGAACAAACCTGAATATTGTCACAACGCCGCTATACAGACCAGCAATGTTGTTGATGAGCGACCGTTTTCCCCCCACGCGACAGGGGGTCGAGCTAAAACATTTGAATATAAAGCAGGTGTGTAATCAAACACTGTTATATGGTATATTGTTATGCTGTGATTTAAATGCTGATTTACGTGCATCGGCGTTTATATTTATTTTATAATATATGTATTACAGATGATGCTGTAGCAAGGCGATATGATCCTACGATACCAGCAGGCCGTGATACCATCGCGCAAATACACAGGCCCAGTACAAGTGGGAAAACATCAAAACGCACAGCCGCAGCTGAAACGGAGAGCCATCATTTCGCAACAGCAGGTGTGTAATCAAACACAGTTATATGGTATATTGTTATGCTGTGATTTAAATGTTGATTTACGTGCATCAGCGTTTATATTTATTTTATAATATATGTATTACAGATGATGCTGTAGCAAGGCGATATGATCCTACAATACCAACAGGCCGTGATACCGTCGCGCAAATACACAGGCCTAGTACAAGCGGGAAAACATCAAAACGCACAACCGCCGCTGAAACGGGGAACCATCATTTCGCAACAGCAGGTGTGTAATCAAACACTGTTATATGGTATATTGTTATGCTGTGATTTAAATGCTGATTTACGTGCATCGGCGTTTATATTTATTTTATAATATATGTATTACAGATGATGCTGTAGCAAGGCGATATGATCCTACGATACCAACAGGCCGTGATACCGGCGCGCAAATACACAGGCCTAGTACAAGCGGGAAAACATCAAAACGCACAGCAGCCGCTGAAACGGAGAACCATCAATTCGTAACGCCGTCAATTGTACATAACAGCCTAAAGGACGTTGCTAGGTCATCGGTTATGGTGGAGCATAACGGTTGTATCAACCCGAACAAACGAAGGCCGGCTCGACCAAGAACGAATGAGAGAAGTCATAATTCAGCATTTACAGATCTGAAAAGAAAATTGTCATATTCCGAAAATGATAAGCCGCAACGGAGAAGGATCGCGTTACAAACTGTATCATGCGTAAGTAATGATGTTGCTGTAACATCAAAACACACAGCGTTTAACACTGCAGACCGGGATGTCGCTGGTAATACAAAGACTGTAAAGGTTAAGAGGGCATCGCGTCTCTCAAGAAGTAATGTTAAGCAATTGCAGCAATCAGCGGTAATCACAATTCCAGATACACAGGTTTGTTCTGAAACAGAAACAAGGCACATAGCAGGCATTGGTTTGTTATCAAATATTAACTCAAGAAGTAATGTTAAGCAGTTGTCACAATCCGATGTCATCACTATTCCCGATACACAGGATTGCTCTGAAACAAGACACATAGCTGGTAATCCTGTGATATCAGATATTGATGACATAAATGGGCAAGAGCTTATTACAAACTGTGTAGAGTCAACGACACAAGAACCGCAGAATAGTTCTGATGAAGTATTATCAGCCGTTGCAGGAATACCTGGTAATACTACAACGGTTGATTGTGTAACATCAATGCCCAATATTTTTACAACGACAGCCATGGTACACGCATCAGCTGATGCTTGTGCACCGGCGCGAGGGATAGAGCCCGACATAGTTGATGAATGTCAAAATTCAGAACAATTAGGCCAAGACGCTGAAATACAATTTTACGCGTTGTTGGGTAAGATACGGGAAGATGTTGAGAACATGGGTGTAAAAGCCAGATATTTGTTAAAACACATTAAAGGTGTGAGCCACGGTTGTAAATGTAAACAAGACATTGTTAAAGAAGTTGTTGAGACGTATATGAATGTCATGTCAAAATACATAGATCGGTCGGTTAAGACAACTGAATTTATTAAAGCCAACATACATCATTTTGCAGAAATAAATGAAACTGAGCCGTGACTAGGCATGCTAGGCAATGGTTTGAAACGTGTTTTAAATTTAAATGCCTGTAAAAAAAACCCACAAATTAAACCTTGTTTAACATACAAGATCTCACAGTTATTCCGACGTGCAAAGGTGAAACAGGCTGTAACAACATTAACCAGATTGAGAAAGCGCAAGCGGCACAGGGAACATGTGGTAGGCGGGAAGCAGAGTGCGATGTATGTAGATTTAGATCAATCGCCACCCCAAGCATTACCGAATGACGAATCACAGACTGACAATATTGAGCGCATTGCAAGCCCCATATATGATGATGCAGGCAGTGTTGAGTCACCCGGTAATGACGAAGGTCGGCAACATGTATACTTGGAGGCGATTAACTGTTATGAACGACAACGACCGTATTTCAGAGCCGTTGAGTACCACAATCACTATCGGTTTGTTAATTTGGACAGGGTTACATCATTTGTAGAGGGGGTTCGAGCCATTCAAACGGCTATACAGGCCATGCTCGATGGTGTCCTTGCGGGCGTGGATCCTGCCGACCGCGTTCAGCTTAGATTGGAGGGGGTGGGTTACACAACGCCATCTATTCGCATCGTAAGCCGCAAGAAACATTAGACGCTGCCAGTTTTTTTAATCAGATTACAAACACGCTTCAAAGTAACGCTGAATTCTTATTATCCACAGGCTTAAGATTTGTGATCAGTATTTTTAGAAACAGGTCAGAATCTGGTTTGACTGGTAGGAGTTTACAACGCCTGCCCCAAAGTTTAATAATAAATAAAAGAAAGAGATATCTCTATGACTTCAGACGCATAGGTAATAACCTGTGTTTGGCCGCTAGCGTCTGTAAACTTCTGGATAAAGGTAACAATGCCAATGATCATGTAATACAGGAGAGAGCGATCCAACTACATAAAGCTTTGAATCTGCCGCTTGATAAAGCGGTCAGCTTTAGCGATGTTGCAATTTTTGAAAATTATTTAAATGTTTCGATCAACCTCCTCTATTACAGTCAAGGGGATTGGAAATACTACAGTACGGACAGTCGTTACAAAGACACGCTGTTTGTGCTATATCACGATTGTCACTTTTATGGGATACTCGATATCAAAGCGTTTCTTGGAGCCCGATATTATTGCATCCGTTGTCATAGCGCTTACCATCATAGAAATAATCACGATTGTCTTTTCTTTTGTAAGGCTTGTCACAGGCCGGATTGTATTGACGATGGTGTGACGGCTTTAAGGTGTTCGGTGTGTAGGGTATTTTGTCGATCAAACGAGTGTTTAGAGCTACACAAAGCTTTAGCTCTTGATCACAAAATATCCTGTCTTGAACATGTATATTGTGACAAGTGTTGTCTCTACAGGCGAACAGATCATAACTGCCGAGGCCTAAAGTGCCCCATTTGTAAGGTGTTCGTTGATGGGTTTTCGAACCATTTGTGCTATATACAAACCATCAAGCCGGAAGAGCCCACAAAGAAATACATCTTTTATGATTTTGAGTGTATGCAGGAGACAGGTGTGCACATACCAAACTACTGTTACGCTTTAACATTAACGGGGGAGAAAGACTGGGAGTTTAAGGGTGTTGCGTGTATCGAAGACTTTGTAAAGACGTTCATGAAACCAAAATTTGAGCATTACACATTCATAGCCCATAATGCAGGTCGCTATGATGCGTATTTTGTGCTGCGCCAGCTGATTAAGGAGAAATTAAAGATGGAATTATTATCTAGAGGCGGCAACATAATGTGCATCACGGTAAAAGATTTGAAGATAAGATTTATCGACTCTTTAAATTTTTTACCCATGCGGCTTAGCAAGTTACCAAAGGCGATGGGGTTTGACGGTACCAAAGGTTATTTCCCACATTTTTTTAACACAGCTGATAACCAAAATTACATAGGCGCTATGCCATCAATAGAGTATTTTGGTCCACAATACATGATGCCTGATGAATTATCTGAGTTTACAGCCTGGTATAAACAGCATGTACACAAACCGTTTAACTTTCAAAAAGAGCTTGTACGATATTGTAAAGAAGATGTGAAAATATTACAAAAAGCTTGTGATGCTTTCAGATCGGCTGTTATAGCCATGACAGAACAGGAATTTCTAATAACAAAGAAAAAAAAAAAGGTTGTGGTTAAACGTCACATCGAAGCTTTTCAATTAGTCACGTTGGCTTCCGTATGCATGGCCATGTACCGTTGTAAATTTTTACAGGAAAAGACACTGGCCCTTGTACTGGGTGATAACTATCACAAGACTCAGAAGCGTTACTCAACGCCAGCCATACAGTGGTTAATGTACATAGAACACAAAGAAGGTGTGAGTATAAGACACGCTTTACAAGGGGGCGAGAAGAAAGTTGGTTGTGAGGATATTGGGTTCAAAATCACTCAGTCACGGTGGTAGATGAAAAACCAACAGTGGTTTATTAACAGAATAGGTTATAACACAGTTCAGCACACTTCTGTGATCCAATTCTACACGACAATTCCCTCCTGGAGCTCCTGACAGAACATTACTTCTTAGTCAGTCTCCTGCCACTCTCTCACCCTCTGTCTCACGTCCCCTCTTTGCTATTATCAAGCCTTTGTCTTTTCTACAATAAGGCGACACCCCCAGAACAGTTTCACATGTACAGGCATGTCCCCTAGGCCACAATAGATGTTAACTAAAGTAACCTTACTTAATCTGATTGTGTGGCCTGGAATCCATTGTGTGGGGAAGAATGAGGGGGGTGTATGGCCTGACATCTGAGACTGGCTGTATCTTCCCAGACAGAGCAAATACATAGGTTATCTGATCGTCACATGGGGAAACATTATTTTACAAACTATAGCAGAATAACCAATACATTCATATATATACATTGAAAACATAACTGTACCCTTGTAACAATAATATCATACAATATAATACAATATTGCCTAACATATAACTAATAACATATTGGCAATTGGTGAAGTCCATGTGTAGGACCAGGGCTAGGAAAGTAACCACGTGTCTTTTACCACTGAGCGACACGACGCGCCAGCTGTGTCATCACATGTCGTCACATTACCTTCCCCTACTTTCTCGCCCTGTGTCCTAAGTAGCTGAAGCTTGCTGAGCGCAGTGATGCTCTTCTACATCAGACAGTCTGTGCCCCATCATAACAATGACTGGCTGGTTTCTCATGTGGGTCTGGTGGTTTTTGGGAATAGCACTTTACAGTTTGTACGGAGCCCACCAGCGTCCCAGGTCCAAAGTCTGTGGTAATTGTCATGAGGCTTGTGTGGGAATTTCTTTCCCCGGTCTGGTGGGTGTGTGGCCCACAGTACATAACTCAATACAGTCTTACCAGGGTCTGGTGGAAACGTAATCAGCAGTACATAGTTCTTGTATTTCCCCCCGGTGTCCCATCCAAATACATTAATCAAAGTCCCCTTTGTAGAGAGCCGCTGGGTTGGGGTAACAGCATGTGCAACAGTATAATTCAGTAAGTCCAATAACTGCACCTGGGGACTTAATAATTCCCCTACACCCAACTGGGTAACCTCACATTTCAAATAGTCACAATTTTCCTCCATAAACAAAATCTGATCTCTGGGGCCCTCACTCTCCCTCCCCAACCATGTATTCCCTGGGAACCCCACTTCCATCACCTCTGGTGCATCAGGACAGTGGCTTCCCTCCCCCAAACATGAACCACGGGTATGGTAATTGTCAGGGCACAATGGGGATTCCTTCATGCCAGAAGTTTCTTCTGTGCTATCCTGGGTAAATGCTTCCTCCAGCCTGGCTAGCTGGGTAACTTGTGGGATCCTACTCTGAGTCTTGTATGCTTTGGCCTGGAGTACAATCTGCTCAGCTTCCTTGTGTGTATCCACCAACTCGACCATCGTTGTACTGGAACATGGATGTAGGTTCACCGGGACAGTGGCATTACCTTCTCCATTCACTGCTACATGTACTGGCTGACCACCATTGTCCTGGTTAGAGTCAGTCATTTCACCTTGCACACAATGCCAGTCCAAAACACATTCAGGTGCCCTAGAGTAGAGCAACATGTTCCCTTCCAGTTCCTGAGCTGATGCTATTTTCACCAGGTCTGATACCTGGATTTTCTCTGAGTCACAGGGAAGATTCTGGCATTCAGACTGCAGCTCCTTACCATCAAGTTCACTGAATGAGAACAGACCTCCAGAATCTTCTGGGAGAGATGCAATTGCTGGAGATACACTGGGCCCTTCCTGAACATCCTTTTCTGATAAAATAACTGGGGCAGCCATGAACATAGCTTCACAATAGGCCTCCCTCAGCCGAATATGCTGATCAGCCTGAAGTGAGACCCTGTCTGCACTAGCCATGCTTATAGTTGGGACATTGCCACCTACTGCTGCCCTCGCAGAGATCTCCTCTTCCACCTCTGCCAATGAGAAGGCATAGTGCATCTTCTCCTGGGGTGTTTGGATGACAGACCCCACTTCCTTCTCATTTTCAGTAGCCTCCCCCAAACACAACACTGTAAATGGCTCAATAGCCAGGACTGGTTGGTGCTCACCTGAAGGATTCCCTTGGAGGCTCTGTTGCTGAAGTGGTGGTCGGGTGATAGTGGCAACTTCTTCCTCAATGTCTCGCTGGCACTCTGGGATGGTTTCTATAACCTCCAAGCCTGCAAATGGCCAGTTGTAACACAGCTCAGGCCGGTCACTGAGTGTTTCACTGTGACATTCCCCCAGGGACAAGAGAACGGGTTGCAGACAGTGCTTCCTTGCATCCACCTGGTCAAGGTCGTTCTTTTCCAGTGTAACATACTGGGCAGACAGTTCTTGACACTCTCTCACTAAGTCCTCATCCTCCATCTCAGCAAAAGGGAAGTTGTAGTGCAGTTCCTCCTGGGGTGCCTGGATTGCGCTCACTGCTGTCTTCACTTCGTGTGCTTCCTTCCGTATAGACCACTGGGCAACTTCTTCCCTTGGGTATGGGAGAAGCTGTTGCAGGTGGTGCCTTTCCGCATCCACCCTGTAACACTGGCCTCGCCATGCTGGGGTATCCAGGGGCCCCCGATCCAATGCCACTTCCTCTGGCTCTGTCCGGGAAGGCAATTTACTCTGCACTTGCCCTTCCGTCTCTGTATATTGTATCCTTTGTGTCATTTGGGCCACTGTGGCGATCACTTCCTCCCTGAATTCCGCAAACTCTGGCTCCCCCAGCAGATTCCATGTGGCTGCTTCACTTCTGCAGTGCATGAACGCATTCCCCAGATGACACAACTTGTCCTGTATGCTGGATACTCTCCACCTGCTGATTTCCCACTGAGCTTCATTCCAGTACTCCCAAATGTACTGCATTTTGGAAACTATAAATAAAAGATCCGGCTTCTCAGCCTGCCGATATGCTGACAAACTTCCAACCACAAGCTCCACTGCCCTGGTTCCATTACTGGTCTCCTCCGCTGAGGCCTCGACCATATCCTCCTCTTCCTCCTTATCACAAGGGTGCTCAACGTCCCATTGAGCCAGTTTTCCAATTAGGGATTCCTTGGTATCCACTGTATTAAACTCAATCCGTCTTGCTCGACAGAGGTCCTGTAGTTGATCCTTCTTGCTGTAACGGTAGCATAGCGGGGCAGAATCCATTGCCTGCTGTGGTTTATACCTTTCTGCTGGTGTCTTGAGTGATCCCACTGCTGCCGCCAAATGTGAGGATATTGGGTTCAAAATCACTAAGTCACGGTGGTAGATGAAAAACCAACAGTGGTTTATTAACAGAATAGGTTATAACACAGCTCAGCACACTTCTGTGATCCAATTCTACACGACAATTCCCTCCTGGAGCTCCTGACAGAACATTACTTCTTAGTCAGTCTCCTGCCACTCTCTCACCCTCTGTCTCACGTCCCCTCTTTGCTATTATCAAGCCTTTGTCTTTTCTACAATAAGGCGACACCCCCAGAACAGTTTCACATGTACAGGCATGTCCCCTAGGCCACAATAGATGTTAACTAAAGTAACCTTACTTAATCTGATTGTGTGGCCTGGAATCCATTGTGTGGGGAAGAATGAGGGGGGTGTATGGCCTGACATCTGAGACTGGCTGTATCTTCCCAGACAGAGCAAATACATAGGTTATCTGATCGTCACATGGGGAAACATTATTTTACAAACTATAGCAGAATAACCAATACATTCATATATATACATTGAAAACATAACTGTACCCTTGTAACAATAATATCATACAATATAATACAATATTGCCTAACATATAACTAATAACATATTGGCAATTGGTGAAGTCCATGTGTAGGACCAGGGCTAGGAAAGTAACCACGTGTCTTTTACCACTGAGCGACACGACGCGCCAGCTGTGTCATCACATGTCGTCACATTGGTAAATACAGCCTGGATGGTTACGCCGTGATTAACGGAACACCCACTGCATTTGAATTCCAAGGTTGTTTTTATCACGGCTGTGGTGCTTGTTACAACGCCGATGATAAAAACAAACTGATTAAAACGACCTACGGTCAATTACACCACAAGACGCAGGTAAAGTTGCACTACCTTAAACGTTGTGGATTTCAGATACGTGAAATCTGGGGTTGTGAATGGAAGTCTATGCTAGATTCTGATGCGGATCTACAGGCTTTTCTGAAGGGCAAAGAATTACCCGAACCCTTGGAGCCGCGTGATGCTCTTTATGGCGGGCGCACAAACGCCATAAAGCTGTATCACAAAACAGGCTGTGATGAAAAAATTCACTATTTTGATTTCACCAGTTTGTACCCATATGTTAACAAAACCAAAACGTATCCTATACAGCACCCACGCATTATTTATAAGGACTTTGGTGATGTCACAAAGTATTTTGGTTTTGCCAGGGTTAAAGTTTACCCGCCGCGTGGCCTATTTTTTCCGGTTCTGCCGGTTAAAATGGGTGGCAAGTTAATGTTTCCATTATGTCGCACATGCGCTGAGTCTGGACAGACTGAGCCGTGCGTTCATGATTCAGAAAAACGTGCACTCATCGGTACATGGTGTACCGTGGAACTAAACTTGGCTGTAGAAATGGGGTACATGCTGTGTAAAATCTATGAGGTGTGGCATTTTGATGAGAGCTCTGACAAATTGTTTTCAGGTTACATTAAAACGCACCTCAGGGATAAACAAGAGGCCTCTGGTTATCCCGAATGGTGTACAGACGCCGAGAAACGCCAAGAGTATATAGACGCCTATCGAAAAAATGAAGGCGTGTCTTTACGACCCGATCACATAGAAATCAATCCCGCTAAAAGACAAATTTCAAAATTGTTTTTAAATTCCTTATGGGGTAAATTTGGTCAACGTAGCAACATGCACAATACGTGTCTAGTGACCGATCCCGACAAACTTTTTGAATACGCGTTCTTACCGTACTATGACGTGTCCGCTTTGGACTTTGTTGACGATGATACAGTTATGGTAAATTGGAAGTATGCCAAAGATCATTACACCAGGGGCGCAATTTCAAATGTAACTATAGCCATCTTTACAACGGCTTATGCACGTGTTGAACTGTACAAACTACTGTATAGATTACAAGATAGATGTCTTTATCACGACACAGATTCTGTAATTTTTGTCAGTAGACCCGGTGACTGGTGTCCGCCATTGGGTGATTATTTAGGCGAGTTGACCAGCGAACTACCCACAGGCACCCATATAACAGAATTTGTCTCAGCCGGTCCCAAGTCATACGGCTATCGACTAAACAACGGAAAGACCTGTTTAAAAGTTAAAGGTATAACGCTCAATGTTGATAATGCGCAGCACGTTAACTTTGACAGCCTGAAAGAACTGGTCTTAGATTATCCTTTAAACCCCGAAGGCGATGACCAAAAAAAGGTTGTAATCCGTCAACCCGGTATAGTACGTGTGAAAAAGTGCTGGCAGATAGAGACGTGTACTTTGCAGAAGACGCAAAGGTGTGTTTATACTAAACGGTCTCTTACGGACAACTTCACAACACTGCCGTTCGGCTATTAAGATGGACACCAGATTTCAGCACCCTTTCTCATGTATTTTAGCGGGTCCGTCCAATTCGGGTAAAAGTTATTTTGTGAAAACGCTGTTGCAACACGCTGCAACACTCATGACTCATGTACCTGATAATGTTGTTTGGTTTTACACCTGTTGGCAGCCTATATACGACCAACTTCTGTGTGATTACCCCGGTACGCGTTTTATAGAGGGCTTACCAGAGTCTTTTAGCGATGATCAACTTTTTCCCCCTGATAAGATTAATTTAACAGTGATTGATGATTTGATGGACGCGGCAAGTAATAATTCTGAGGTTGAGAAAGCTTTCACAAAGTATGTACACCATCGTAATCTCAGTATCCTGTACCTTGTCCAAAACATATTTTGTCAAGGTAAAAAGAGCAGAACTATACATTTAAACACAAAATATATGGTCCTGTTCAAAAACCCCAGGGATAAAATGCAGGTGGGCATTCTGGCTAGACAAATGTACCCATCGAAACATCGTTTTTTTCTCGAAGCCTATGAATCCGCGACGGCTGCCCCTTATGGTTATTTACTGGTTGATTTAAGAAACAACGCTCTTGACGATTATCGTTTACGAAGCGGCTTATTCCCACCAGACACGCCTGTCGCTTTTGTCATTAAGAAGCGTGGTTCTATAAAGCTATAACCGTACAACCTTTAGTCATTTGTTGTCATTCTAACAACGGTGAACATGTCGGGGCGGATAAGACGTAATTGGGTGCTTTTAAAAACGTTAATTAAAGCAACACCATTCCAAAGAAATGCTATTTTATCCAACGCTTCAAACGATTTAGTCACGGCTATTTGTGAGATAGCGCTCAACACGCTTAAAGGTAAAATACCGCTGTCTCAACGACAGTTGAACTACCTTAAAAAGAAGCGAGCGCTTATAAAATCACTTTGTAATAAGAAATGTGCCATTGGAAAAAAGAAGAGGTTGGTTAAACAGTCGGGTGGTTTTATCGGTTCGCTGCTTGGTTTTGCTATACCACTAATTACAGGACTATTGTCTAATCGCTGATGGAGTACGCTGAGAAAATGTATCTGGTACCTCAGAATCAGATAGACCAGGCCTGGCCAACCTGTGGCTCTCCAGATGTTGTGAAACTACACATCCCAGCATGCCCTGCCACAGTTTTACCATTCCTTAATAGCAAAACTGTGGCAAAGCATGATGGGACTTGTAGTTTTACAACAGCTGGAGAGCCACAGGTTGGCCAGGCCTGGGATAGACCGTTTACATAATAAACCGAACAGCGACGACATACGTAAAACAGCAACGCATGGTCTAGATGTAGAGATCGTGAAAATACTACAGAATAATGATTTATCAGAATATGAAAAAGCAAAGCGATATACAATGTTGTTGCAGAGATACTTGGTGTTGAGTAAACAGGCTGATAGTGAAATGTCAACTTTAGCTCTTTTATCACCCGTTGCAAAATCTGTCGATGAATCAAATAATACGACACAGCCTATTGCACCCGATGCTGTTTATCATGAGCTTTTGAGCGGTGTTAATGACCGGTATAAGAAAAACTGTGAAATACTATTGAGTAAAATGACACGCTCTAAACACATCACAGACTGGAACAATAAAGGGGAGTTTCTGTACAAAGGCGTCACTGTGCCTGGTTCCAACATGTTAGATTTAATAAGAAGCATCACGCAAAGTAACGGTGTGTCGATCCGTAATATACCGAATGGGTGGCCTGAATTTATGCGGGCAATGTCTGAATTGAATATTCCCTCAACCGTCATAGCCAATGCGGCAAATAGAATGTGTTTAGAACAATTAAAAGCTGAGAAGCAGGATGACTCTGATGGCGCTGTGACATCGCCCATGTCATTACAAACCCTTAACAAAGGTCGAATAAATGTTTTAAGTCCCCCAGGCTTAACAACACCGCACGGTTACTTACTGCCCAGGAAAAGATCCGTAAATCTATTTCAGGATTCACAGTGGCTGAAACTATAACATATAACTAATTTATAATATTTTTATACACTGTATTTTGTGTTGGTATTTTGCGCCACAATGTTTAACTTATGTCAATAATATTTTATGTAATGTTTTAAATGCTTCTTTACCGTGTTATATATATATATATATATATATATATATATATCAATAAAATATGCTTATGCTTTATAAAACAACGTTTTGTTCTTTGTTTCTATTACTGTAAACGAAAGAAATTTCAAGCACGCGATATAAAGTTTAATAAACAACGTTGTTTATTAGAAAAACATCATAGATATGATGCGTTGTACATAAAACGTATCAAACAGAATGTTGATTACAAGTTACACAAACAATACAACGTTGTGCGTAACACGCTTCACACACAGCGTTGTGCGTGAAACGTTTTATGTACAACGTGCCATAGTTATGACACGTTGTACATAAAACGCTTCACGCACAGCGTTGGTTACAAGTTACACAATTCTGTATATATCTATATGCATAATGACTCAGACAATGGCTTCTTGGGAGTCGTCTTACAAAATTTGAAACAAAACAATCATTACGTTTTGTGTCATCACTAAAACGGGCCAGTACATCCACACATTTGTATTTTTTACACATGTAAAATATAAAGTATATGCAATATTGACCGCAAACGGTACTGTTAAAATTTTGCAACTGCTTATTTTGGTGATAAACACTTTTTGAATTCAAGTTTAAAAAATGTATTATTGCTTTTGGGAATAGGGGGCTGTCAGGGGTAACCCGTAAGAATCAAAAAAGTAACATTCACGCTGTTCGTTAAAATAAGCGGCCAACCAGTGCTCACCTGGCTGCCCGCTGCTATGCGTATTGATTACAAACGCGCAGGGATATTGCGACAGTTTACTGACCGGTAACATATCGCACGGATACGTTCCTTTAAAAATATGCCTTGTGCTTTGCACGGCGTACAGAATACAGTTTATCTGTAATGTGTTCATTTTTTCAGCAGCGTAGTGTTAGTTTATTTCATTTATAGATAATCGTACAGCACATCGCGCCTTTGATTAATCTCGATGATGTTATCAAATAGAGCGTATATTATCACATTGACTGTCCGGTCCAACGCTTCTGCAAAGCGGAATTCGGCACGTAGATTGCCTGTTCTTATCAGGGAAAGGTGTTCTCCACACTCCTGTTCTGGTGAAAGGTCAAAAGCAAATAGCGTGTAGCCCCTGAGGTACTCTTCGCGGTCAATCAGTATACCATTGTCAGATTTCTGCTTATTTGTGATCTGTATGAGTGACATATACTCTCTTACAGCATTACCGCTTTCAAAGTCGGGTTGAAATGGCTTGGCGGGGTGCGGCGTTCCATCCAGATAAAGGGACGCAAAACTTACATTTTTATGTTCAAAGCACAGGGGGTTCTGGTTATGGATTCCTGAAAATGATTCGTTATCCACGAAACCGGCTATAACTGTTTTTGGCACTTGTCCTAAAAATAAATTTTCTAGATTAAATACTCTACTGCCTGTTGGTACGCTGTAGATTTTCATCCCAACGCGGTCAATCGCGTATTTCGCGTTACCGTTTAACAGAGCCTGCACGTGCCCAATCCGCACGGCCGGTGAGACCTGAACTCTTTTCACGAACAGGGATGCAGCTGTGATCTGTATTTTAAAGGCATCCGCCTCAGACGACATTAAGCAGAATGCGTCTTTGTTTCTGGTTAGTTTAATCTTCAGATCAACGGCGTTTAAAATTAGTTTATGTTGATGGAAAAGGTCGCAGTGAAGCGGGCCTAGCAGTTCAACAGTGCGACTCTGCGCTGTTGCGCCTGCTCATTTTTTGAAACCCGTATTCGGCCCGTCCAGCGCCGTGTTGTTAAATTCACCATCCGCATCTTTGTAAAATAATCCTGTTGTGTGTTTTGTTGACAATGCATCCGAGCTGTAATTCAATATAGTCTCAATGTACGCGCGGTATGCGTAAAGATTGTTGGATTGTGATATGAGCCTGTCGCCCAAAGTTACATCCACTTGGTTGAATAAAGTCGCTATTGGGTAATTAATAAGTGCGACCCGCGCACCTTGCGGTATTGGCGTGATATCGGTTTGTACGATCTTGCATGTCACGTACAACAGCGTGTTGTTCAGATCGTAGTAGTGTTCACCGCTGGCTGCTATATAAAATTCAAGCGGAGCTGTGTCGGATAACGCCGCTAAAGGTTGAACTTCGACGTATAGACTTTTCTCTATGCTAGTTTGTGTCGGGGGCACGTCAAAAAGATCCAGCTCTGTTTTTGCACATTCAACGGATTCGTGGTGTATGAAAGACATGTTTAAAAAATATCACCAACGGCACTCTTCGGCTTTCTCTTCTTCTTTGAGTTGCGTCGTCTCTGTTTTTTATTTAAAAAGGGTATGTCCCAAGGTGGAAGCGTTATCATACGCTTCCGTTTTCTTTTAGACACGCCTTTTCTTGTATATATTAGTCCTGAACCGTCTTGCTTTGCTTGGTTCGCCTCGTGTATCTTATTCACAACGGCCGTTGTGGCTTGCCCGATAACATCTTTCGCTATATTACGAACCGCTGTCTTCATATGCGGTTTAGCCAACTCTAAACCTCTCCGGAAAAGAGGAACGGCTTTTCTGAAAAGACTTCGAAAAATACCGCCTAAACCGCAGCCGTACATGTATGCGCTGCCGTGAAAACCTGGTAATCCATTACCGGCTTGAGATTTATAATATTGCGCATAGAGGCCCGGATCGCCATCATTTTTAACAGCGACCATTCTGCTTAGTTAATAAAATTCAGTTTTGCGGCGTCTGAAGTGTAGCTTCACGATCGCTTTCCCAAACTTAAATGCCATGTTCTCGTTTTGGTCGTTCTTTATCTCTATGGCTATCGTGTCAAAATGTGTTTTGCACAATGGTACGTAATCGGGTTTCTCGTATCGTATTGTGACAACCTCATAGTTATAACCCTTCATTTCAACAGTGCGAAGTAGCGGTACATAACTATCCCCGACCCGTTGGTGTTCGATAATGTCTGTGTACACGTACATCGTATATTGGCCGCCTTTGATGTCGGCGCATGGTTTAGAAATATTAGTTTTAGGCTGTAAACCCAGTATCCATGTCAGCTTAGAACCGGCGTGGATTTGATACAACAGTTTACTGTCACATGTTACAACGCGTGCAAATGGATCATACGTTAGTCTTAATCCAACGTCCAGTTTCAGTTGTACAATTTCAGCGTTGATTACGTTCAGTAACGCCTCGATTGTTTCATAAAAACCGGGTTTAATGCACAAACTCGCGACTCTCGCCATCGGCTGGTCCGCCGTTCCATCCCATGATAATTGCAGTCTAGAATCTTGTAAATCCAATGTATTCCACGTATGCGGGTATTGTATCTCAGTAAGTGCCACTTCCCATTCGCCATTTAAGTCTATCGGTTTAGCCAACTTTGTCGTATAGTTAGAAATCTTATTTTGCGGGAAGGTAACAGCCGATGCGTTGCTGGGTAAGGTTATGTAGAACGACTTGTCATCCATCGCACGTCTTGTTTAGATACTGATGATCTTTATATGTCTTTTATCACCGATGCTGCGACCCAACTGTTAAATTTTGCGGGGTACCCGCGCCACTTGACTAACGCGTATTTACGGCCTCTGACCGTCTTATTTTTTAAAATCTTTTCCACTTTGTAAACTCTGTTATAGTTTTTTGGTATGCTTTGAAGCTCTTCGGGGTAAAAACTACCTGTTATAACTTCACCATACAGATCTGCCAACTTATAAAGCGGTTTAATCCCTTTAGTGTTCACACTATGTACAACAAAAATCTCCTCAGAAAAGCTCTGTTCGTAACCTTTCTGAAATATGTCCTTATATTTAGAAATACGGACGTGGTCACCGATTCCTAAACAAACTGGGGCTTTCTTACTTCTAAAGTAATCACCGTAGGTCGTTTTGAAGACACTCAATGCGTTAGAGTCATTCACATCGTTTGGAGCGCACTTAATCGTTCTATGGTATGTGTTATTATAGCTGCGTATGAAGTCTTGTAAAACGTCTATATATCTGTAGGTATTCTTTGCCGTGAAATAGCGCCACATGCGTGTTTTTAAAGTCCTATTGAAGCGCTCTATAACAGCCGCTTTCACATCGTTATTGGTCGTGAAATGATTTATACCGTATTTTTCTAACACCTTTTTTAGGTTTCTGTTTAGAAACTCTTTACCATTATCGGTTTGTAGCTTCATCGGCACATCACCGCGCTGGAATATTTTTTCAAAAGCATTAGCGACCGTTGCTGCATTCTTAGCGGTCAGACTTTCACCCCACACCCTCTTACTGAATATATCGATGATTGTTAATATGTATTTAACGCCATCGTTGTATTTTGACAAATCTATCAGCGAGACCAAATCGCATTGCCACTGTTGGTTTATACCCGATACACAAATCATGTTCCTTTTATAGTTTTTTCTTGCTGGCTTGTGCAGCGTGTATGCGTCTTGTTCTTGTAACCACTTTCTTACGTCGGATCTTTTAAATTTATTTTTAACCGACCCATAATATTTATCAATGCCGCTAAAACTACCTGGTTTTAACACTGTGTAATATGCATCTTTCATCCGCCTGATTTGACGCGCTGCGTTGCGTGACATTCTGCGACTGGTGTTGCGTGACACTCTGTGACTGGTGTTACGCGACAATTTTTAATACGGTTTAATATCGAACACTATAAATTTATATAAAATTTAATATAAAATTTTATATTAAAGCGATATAAAACACTATCATTTAATATTAAAGGGGGTGGAGCCTAGGAGAAAGGGGTGTTACCACCTGTCAAGTTTGACAGAAAGGTTGTCTTTATCTACTGATACGTATACATGCAGGACTGACCACACTGATATGTATACATACAGGACTGACCACACTGATACGTATACATGCAGGACTGACCACACTGATATGTATACATACAGGACTGACCACACTGATATGTATACATACAGGACTGACCACACTGATATGTATACATGCAGGACTGACCACACTGATACGTATACATACAGGACTGACCACACTGATACGTATACATACAGGACTGACCACACTGATACGTATACATACAGGACTGACCACACTGATACGTATACATACAGGACTGACCACACTGATACGTATACATGCAGGACTGACCACACTGATACGTATACATACAGGACTGACCACACTGATACGTATACATACAGGACTGACCACACTGATACGTATACATACAGGACTGACCACACTGATACGTATACATACAGGACTGACCACACTGATACGTATACATGCAGGACTGACCACACTGATACGTATACATGCAGGATTGACCACACTGATACGTATACATACAGGACTGACAACACTGATATGTATACATACAGGACTGACCACACTGATACGTATACATGCAGGACTGACCACACTGATACGTATACATGCAGGACTGACCACACTGATACGTATACATGCAGGACTGACCACACTGATACGTATACATACAGGACTGACCACACTGATACGTATACATGCAGGACTGACCACACTGATACGTATACATACAGGACTGACCACACTGATACGTATACATACAGGACTGACCACACTGATACGTATACATACAGGACTGACCACACTGATACGTATATATACAGGACTGACCACACTGATACGTATACATACAGGACTGACCGCACTGATACGTATACATACAGGACTGACCACACTGATACGTATACATACAGGACTGACCACACTGATACGTATATATACAGGACTGACCACACTGATACGTAAACATACAGGACTGACAACACTGATACGTATACATACAGGACTGACCACACTGATACGTATACATACAGGACTGACCACACTGATACGTATACATACAGGACTGACCACACTGATACGTATACATACAGGACTGACCACACTGATACGTATACATACAGGACTGACCACACTGATACGTATACATACAGGACTGACCACACTGATACGTATACATACAGGACTGACCACACTGATACGTATACATACAGGACTGACCACACTGATACGTATACATACAGGACTGACCACACTGATACGTATACATACAGGACTGACCACACTGATATGTATACATGCAGGACTGACCACACTGATACGTATACATACAGGACTGACCACACTGATATGTATACATGCAGGACTGACCACACTGATACGTATACATACAGGACTGACCACACTGATACGTAAACATACAGGACTGACCACACTGATACGTAAACATACAGGACTGACAACACTGATATGTATACATGCAGGACTGACCACACTGATATGTATACATACAGGACTGACCACACTGATATGTATACATACAGGACTGACCACACTGATACGTATATATACAGGACTGACCACACTGATACATATACATACAGGACTGATCACACTGATACGTATACATGCAGGACTGACCACACTGATACGTATACATACAGGACTGACCACACTGATATGTATACATGCAGGACTGACCACACTGATATGTATACATACAGGACTGGCCACACTGATACGTAAACATACAGGACTGACCACACTGATACGTAAACATACAGGACTGACAACACTGATATGTATACATACAGGACTGACCACACTGATATGTATACATACAGGACTGACCACACTGATATGTATACATACAGGACTGACCACACTGATACGTATATATACAGGACTGACCACACTGATACGTATATATACAGGACTGACCACACTGATACGTAAACATACAGGACTGACAACACTGATATGTATACATACAGGACTGACCACACTGATATGTATACATACAGGACTGACCACACTGATACGTATACATACAGGACTGACCACACTGATACGTATACATACAGGACTGACCACACTGATACGTATACATACAGGACTGACCACACTGATACGTATACATACAGGACTGACCACACTGATACGTATACATACAGGACTGACCACACTGATACGTATACATGCAGGACTGACCACACTGATACGTATACATACAGGACTGACCACACTGATACGTATACATGCAGGACTGACCACACTGATACGTATACATACAGGACTGACCACACTGATACGTAAACATACAGGACTGACCACACTGATACGTAAACATACAGGACTGACAACACTGATATGTATACATACAGGACTGACCACACTGATATGTATTCATACAGGACTGACCACACTGATATGTATACATACAGGACTGACCACACTGATACGTATATATACAGGACTGACCACACTGATACGTAAACATACAGGACTGACAACACTGATATGTATACATACAGGACTGACCGCACTGATACGTATACATACAGGACTGACCACACTGATATGTATACATACAGGACTGACCACACTGATACGTAAACATACAGGACTGACCACACTGATACGTATACATACAGGACTGACCACACTGATACGTATACATACAGGACTGACCACACTGATACGTAAACATACAGGACTGACCACACTGATACGTATACCTACAGGACTGACCACACTGATACGTATATATACAGGACTGACCACACTGATACGTAAACATACAGGACTGACCACACTGATATGTATACATACAGGACTGACCACACTGATACTTATACATACAGGACTGACCACACTGATATGTATACATACAGGACTGACCACACTGATACGTAAACATACAGGACTGACCACACTGATACGTATACATACAGGACTGACCACACTGATACGTATACATACAGGACTGACCACACTGATACGTATATATACAGGACTGACCACACTGATACGTAAACATACAGGACTGACCACACTGATATGTATACATACAGGACTGACCACACTGATACGTATATATACAGGACTGACCACACTGATACGTAAACATACAGGACTGACAACACTGATATGTATACATACAGGACTGACCACACTGATACGTATATATACAGGACTGACCACACTGATACGTAAACATACAGGACTGACCACACTGATACGTATACATACAGGACTGACCACACTGATATGTATACATACAGGACTGACCACACTGATACGTATATATACAGGACTGACCACACTGATACGTAAACATACAGGACTGACCACACTGATACGTATACATACAGGACTGACCACACTGATACGTATATATACAGGACTGACCACACTGATACGTAAACATACAGGACTGACCACACTGATATGTATACATACAGGACTGACAACACTGACAGATACAGCCCCTACTATAATGGCTACTCAGCTCTTCCTGCCAATTCATACAGTCATACAGTTTTGGATTCCATTATTGCCTGAGAGTGCCGCCAACTACTTCCACTATATATATATATATATATATATATATATATATGTATATATATATATAAAACTGCTCAAAAAAATAAAGGGAACACTTAAACAACACAATGTAACTCCAAGTCAATCACACTTCTGTGAAATCAAACTGTCCACTTAGGAAGCAACACTGATTGACAATCAATTTCACATGCTATTGTGCAAATGGAATAGACAACAGGTGGGAATTATAGGCAATTAGCAAGACACCCCCAATAAAGGAGTTGTTCTGCAGGTGGTGACCACAGACCACTTCTCAGCTCCTATGCTTTCTGGCTGATGTTTTGGTCACTTTTGAAAGCTGGCGGTGCTTTCACTCTAGTGGTAGCATGAGACGGAGTCTACAACCCACACAAGTGGCTCAGGTAGTGCAGCTCATCCAGGATGGCACATCAATGCGAGCTGTGGCAAGAAGGTTTGCTGTGTCTCTCAGCGTAGTGTCTAGAGCATGGAGGCGCTACCAGGAGACAGGCCAGTACATCAGGAGCCGTAGGAGGGCAACAACCCAGCAGCAGGACCGCTTCCTCCGCCTTTGTGCAAGGAGGAACAGGAGGAGCACTGCCAGAGCCCTGCAAAATGACCTCCAGCAAGCCACAAATGTGCATGTGTCTACTCAAACGATCAGAAACAGACTCCATGAGGGTGGTATGAGGGCCCGACGTCCACAGGTGGGGGTTGTGCTTACAGCCCAACACCGTGCAGGACGTTTGGCATTTGCCAGAGAACACCAAGATTGGCAAATTTGCCACTGGCGCCTTGTGCTCTTCACAGATGAAAGCAGGTTCTCACTGAGCACATGTGACTGATGTGACAGAGTCTGGAGACGCCAAGGAGAACGTTCTGCTGCCTGAAACATCCTCCAGCATGACCGGTTTGGCAGTGGGTCAGTAATGGTGTGGGGTGGCATTTCTTTGGGGGGGCCGCACAGCCCTCCATGTGCTCGTCAGAGGTAGCCTGACTGCCATTAGGTACCGAGATGAGATCCCCAGACCCCTTGTGAGACCATATGCTGGTGGGTTCCTCCTAATGCAAGACAATGCTAGACCTCATAAGGCTGGAGTGTGTCAGCAGTTCCTGCAAGACGAAGGCATTGATGCTATGGACTGGCCCGCCCGTTCCCCAGACCTGAATCCAACTGAGCACATCTGGGACATCATGTCTCGCTCCATCCACCAACGCCACGTTGCACCACAGACTGTCCAGGAGTTGGCGGATGCTTTAGTCCAGGTCTGGGAGGAGATCCCTCAGGAGACCATCCGCCACCTCATCAGGAGCATGCCCAGGCGTTGTAGGGAGGTCATACAGGCACGTGGAGGCCACACACACTACTGAGCCTCATTTTGACTTGTTTTAAGGACATTACATCAAAGTTGGATCAGCCTGTAGTGTGTTTTTCCACTTTAATTTTGAGGGTGACTCCAAAATCCAGACCTCCATGGGTTAATAAATTTGATTTCCATTGATAATTTTTGTGTGATTTTGTTGTCAGCACATTCAACTATGTAAAGAACAAAGTATTTAATAAGAATATTTTATTCATTCAGATCTAGGATGTGTTATTTTAGTGTTCCCTTTATTTTTTTGAGCAGTGTATATATATATATATCTCCTATATAATAGCCCTATTCTGTGACCTTGTGATTCATTTGCTAACGCTGGGCGGAGTCACAACAGTGGGCGGAGTTATTCAAATGAGTCACAGAGATCTGGCCAAATCTACAGGAGACTAGGAGCAGAAGCAGATAGCATGGGCATTGGGCATGTCACAGGCAGGGGTGCATACCTCCCAGCTTTCTTCAGGCAGAAGGAGGGACACACACTCGGTGAAAAGGGGGCGTGGCTTCACAGGAGGGCCCCCGTTTTCGTCAGTGAGGGGGCTTGCCCAGCGCTCTGTGAGCTGCTGGCATGCCCCCAGGGGCTGATTATGAGTCCGGGGGGCACAGGGCACTTGAGACAGGGGAGCCCTATCTCATTGCTGTGCCTGCTGTGGGTTGGGGGCGTGGCCTAATCGCGGCCCGCGCGGCCACGCCCCCTTATGCAAATTCCGATTTTTATTTTTATTTTTTTTATGGGATTTTGGCCCCTCAGCTAGGGCTAAATCCAGAGGACGTGGTCGCTCCCCCTACACACCCGCACAGGGAGAAGAAAGCAGGGAGACTGCTGCCTCCCTGCAACACCACAGACCTGCCAATATGCAGCAGCGTGTGCTGACTGTAGCACAATGCTGCCGCTGTTGCTGGCAGGACGGGGGGAGCTTCTGAGCTGGGACAGAGCTACTCCAGCCGGGGGGCCCCCTAAAACTTTGGGGCCATCGGTACGTATCCCCTGGCCACCCCCCCCCTTAATCCGGCTCTGCTGCTGGAACCCCCCCGTAATCCGTACCCCCTGATGCCCCCTCTCCCTCTGTCTCCACTATTCACCGCTGCTCTGCTAAGCAGAACAGCGAGTACAGGAGCTTTCCAACTGCTGCCCCCCCCCACCGCCGGACACTGCGACCCGCGGGTGGGACAGCGGGACAGACCCAAAAAAATGGGACTGTCCCGCGAAAATCGGGACATTTGGGAGGTATGGGGGTGTGTGAGGGGTATGTCATACAGACAGACGGGCACCGGCTCACTGTGTACTTGACCCCCCACATCGGCATACTCAGCAGGGTCTCTCTGGTGCGGAGGAGCGTCACTTTCTGACACACTCCATGCTACTTAGCTGCAGTTTAGTGGGGCACCTGCCGCTGTGCAGGTTCCATACTGCCTCTGTTATCTCCAGCCCCGGCAACCCCACCGCTAGCTGCAGCGCTGCCACCCGCAGTGGAGTGCGCCCAGCTCATTCACACACTTTAGCTGGCGGGTAGCGCTGCAGAAATCCGAGCTGCTTGCAGGCTCTGACCCACTCCTCCCTCCAGCCGCAGCGTCTCCTGGGAGCTAACCAGTCACTCCCAGTCTCCCCTTACCACAGTGCCCGGAAGCCGTGAGGTCCGCGCCACGTGCATGCTATGACCCCCTCCTCCCTCCAGCCGCAGCATCTCCTGGGGGCTAACCAGTAATTTCCAGTCTCACCTTACCACAGTGCCCGGCAGCTGCGCGAGGTCTGCGGTGTGTGACTGAGGAGGGGGGGAGGGATGCGGACTGGCAGAGAAAGCAGGACTCCAGCCTGAGAGAGTCAGCCATGCCAAGTCTCCAGCAGCAGCAGATCCCAACAGGTTGGAATGGAACAGCAGCAGCCAGCAGCAGTGACTCCGGTAAGACACATCTGTCTGTCACCACTGTTTTGTCCCTAATACCAATCTCTCCCGTGCCCTGTGTTCTGTCATGTCCCTGTCACCCCTGGCCTTGCCCTGCCACCCTTATTCTGGCCCTTTCACCCTTATCCTGGCCCTTTCACCCTTATCCTGGCCCTGTCACCCTTATGCTGGCCCTGTTACCCCTATCCTGGCCCTGTCACCCCTGTGCTTGCCCTGTCACCCCTATACTGGCCCCGTCACCCCTGTCCTGGTCCTGCCGCCCCTACCCTGGCCCTGTCACCCCTATCCTGTCCCTATCATTTCTGTCCTGGCCCTGTCACCCCTGTCCTGGCCCCGTCACCCCTGTCCTGGCCTCGTCACCCCTGTCCTGGCACCGTCACCCCTATCCTGGCCCCGTCAACCCTGTACTGACCCTGTCACCCCTGTCCTGGCCCTGTTACTGCATACCCTCCAACTACCTTTTATGGCATGTACAGTACCCGCAGCGCCTCCAGACCTCTCCCCAATGCACTACACCTCCGCACCTTCCCCTCCACCACATGCGGCACTCCACCCCTCCCCCACATGCTGTGCCTCCAGACCCCCTACACCACCCGTGGCTCCCACTCCTCCACCCCTTCACCACCCACAGCACCTCCAGGCCCCTTCCACCATTCACCCCCTTATACGTCTCCCCCCACACCTGCCCCTCTCCACCCGCAGCATCTGCAGACACCCTCCTCCATCAGCGGTCCCCCCCTCACCCACCCCTCCCCCACCAATGGCACCCCCGCACCTGCCCCTCCACCACCTGCAGCACCTCCGGACCTCCTTTCCCATCCGCCGCAACACCCGTACCTGCCCCTACCCTACCCATGGTGCCTGCGGTCCCCTACCCAACCCCCGGCACACCCATCCCACAGCACCTCCGGAACCCTTCACCCATTCACAACATCCCCACACCTGCCCCTCTCCCACCCGTGGCACCCCTGCCCCTCCCCCACCTGCAGTGCGTCCGGACCCCTCCCCCATCTGCATCCCCCACTCCCCCACGCGCAGCACCTCCCGAACCTTCCCCATCCGGGCCCCACCCCCACTTCTGCCTCCCCTCCACCCGCAGCATCTACAGACACCATCCGCAGTCCCCCCCGCACCCGCTACATTCTGTACATCGTGCCCTGCAGGTGCTGTTCACGCCGTCGCAAGGGGCTGCGCCTCCTTCACCATCGCACGCCCTTTCATTGTGCAATATTTAACCACTAACAAAGGAATGCAGGTAATACTCCATATAATACAAATATTAAACCCCAGAAAGGCATGCAAGGGTTAAGGGGGCATAGCCCCTTGCGACGGTGTGAAGAGCGCCCGTAGGGCGCGATGAAGCACCTAGTATATATATATATATATATATATAAAACCAAAAATTCTAATTTCATTGGTAACAGATAGGGGTACCCTATCTGTTACATACCCCCAGAGCCGCCGCTGCCCCTCCTTCCTTTAATCCCTCCCTGCACTAGAGACTCCTAAGAGCCCATTTGCCTATTAAACAGAATAGGCATGTAGCAAGTTTAGAATGGATCATGAAGGGTAAGGGGGAAGAATATATGCGGGCATGCGATCGCAGGGTGGGAGGTGTAATATCGGGGAGGGGGGGGGCGGCGGCAGGCAGCATGGGGTATACGGGAGACTGCACTCTGCATATACGAGGGTGTATGCAAGATGCTATGGGCGCGGAGGAGTGGAGGGGTGAGGAGGATGATTGCAGATTAGGGAGCAGACAGCGCACATAAGAGCCGATGGGTTACACACACTTACACTGTCTGTGTCTGTGTTGCCGGCTGGCTGATAACAGTTGGGCGGCCGTCCCTGCTCCTCATCCGATCTCAGTTTTAAGGAGCTCAGCTAAAATAATAATAAATTAAGTATTCCTAATTGCGTGAGTTGCCGCCCTCTAGTGGCAGGCGCCCATAGGCAGCTGCCTAAAGCTGCCTAATGCTGGCGCCGGACCTGGCTGTGGCATCACAAGTATTGCCACCTCTTTAATGCCGTTTATCTCTCTGGGCACTGTCTTTCCCATTTGCTGCTCGCCTTTCTTGTTTCTTGTATTATTATTATTATCCTTTATTTATATGACGCCACATGGGATCCGCAGCGCCCAATTACAGAGTAAACAAATAAGCAAAACGTGAAGTCAGTGACTGACAGTTCAATACAATATAGGAAAAGTACAGGGTATATAAACAAAGCTGCGTCAGTAAACAGCACTGACATAAGTATCAGGATTTGGTGCTATCAAAAGGAGTATTGAAAAGAAGACAGGTTAAGTAAGAGACGTAAAAGCACATGAGGGAAGAGGACCCTGCTCGTCAGAGCTTACATTCTAAAGGGGAGAGGCACACAAATAGGGGTGACACAGATGGGGTAGAAAGTAAGCATGGGCCACAGAAGGCTTAGGTTGACAGACGGCTGGGTTTGGTGAAGAAGTGGGTCTTGAGAGCCCGTTTGAAGTTTTGTAGAGAGGTGGAGAGTCTGAGGGGGGAGAGGTAGAGAATTCCACAAAAAGGAAGAAGCACATGCAAAATCTTGGAGGTAGGATTTTAAGGAGTTAATCAGAAGACAGGAGAGTCGGTGTGCATTAGTAGAGCGAAGAGGACAGGCGGGAGTGTACAGGGAGATAAGACCAGAGATGTAACTGGGAGAGGAGTGGGTGAGTGCTTTGTAAGTGAGTGTGAAGGGGAAGGGGAGCCAGTGAAGTGCTAGAAAAAGAGGGGAGGTGGATGTGTGATGTATCGGTAATGTGGGTGGAGTGTGTTCATACCTGAAGTTCGGTCATGCTCCTTGTCAGCTGAATCCACTTCTTAACGATGTCGAGGTCAGTAACTGTTCTCTACGTCACCTGTATGACTGAGGCAGAAGGACAAGGAGAACCCCGGGAAGACAAAACCCAAACACTCTATACTCAAGGACCACCATGCCTGCAGACGGTGACAACCATTTATTGAACAAGACGTTATTAATCACCGCTGCAGATCAATCCTTACTAGGATCAAGTGTACATATATAGGTATATTACTTAATATTGCAATATTCCAGTTTGATTAGAGTCTATAATGACAATCACAGTTTACGAACTTGAAAGGCACAAAATGGTTTGGTCAAACAATCACATACAACATCAAACGTTAAGGTATAATTACCAACTTCAAGCAGTTTAAGGCAAGAAATGGTCCGGCACTAAATTTGGCACAAGGTCTAAACTGTCCACAGGGTGGCGCTGTGCACCAGTAATAACATTCAGTACCTGCACTGTGGTTTCCGTTTAATATCAGTGTCTCAGATTTGTAAAGCCTGAATGGCAATGGTGAACTCCTGAGATAGTGTCAACGGACACCAGGTGAGTATTTGTAGGAAGGCGTGCAGGGTGGGTAACTTTAAATGTAACACAGCAACAATGAATAATGGTGCTAGAAGGTATTTGTATCCACGGAAAGATAAGTCAATTAGTAGAGTTGCTGCTCCGGATAAAATGTCACAATGTAAATTATTGAGGGCATAAAGTGGTCATGGGTGGCAGAAGGAGGACAGGGGTTCATACAACTCTGTCCCTTAAAGCTTGGGTGAGATGGTTAGTAAACCTCAGTAGTCACACCAGGGATCTGTTACTGTTCCTGGCTTTAAAGTAACATATGGCTGGAAATTACATAGAATATCACAGTGGAGTTATACATAAGGCACTTTCTAGTATATTTGCACAGTTCCTATTAGGACCCTTTTCTTGTGGCCACTCTGTGTCTGATCAGTCTGTGATTGAGGTACTGTGGGGCAAGGGCGTTGCTCTGTTTATTCAGGGGAACCCTGGTAATGACAGACCCCACCACGGGTAAGCTGACTGAGGAAGAGATGAATGGGTACTTGTAACAGCAGTGGGTACCTGCTGATTGTCCCTTGTCCTGACAGCAGCTGACGGTTGCTTGTGGCTGTAGTCACAGCCTCTCCAGTGTGCTGGCTGCCGGGATTCCTCCTCTTTGGTCCCCTTGTCTGCCCCGCAGCGTCTCTGCCCTTGTTTTACACCCACGGCGGTGCTCTACTCCCGCACTCGCCACGTCTGTCTTCAGTGCCCATGGACACCAGGTCCGCTCCCCGGGTGCAGCAGTGTTTGTCCCACCAAGCCGCATCCTCACCCGCTCCCTTAGTGCAGCCGCCGCTGGCTCCCCTGCGCTCCTGCTAGCCGCATCTTTTATTACACACATGGCGGCTCTCTCTCTGCTCTCTGCCGCACTCTTCACACCACACAATCCCCTCTGGCATGCTCCTTCCCACTGCTCTCGCACCTTGTCAGCCTCCAGTCCCTGTCTTCTCTGGGGCTTCCCGCTCCCTGTCCTCCTGCTGGCTTGCTCTGGGTCCTAGCATCCCACCTTTCAGTCCTCTTCGTGGGCCATTGCCAGGCAACCATATAAGGGAGTTAATCCTCTCAGCACTGGCTGCTGGAGGTCCCTCAGGCAGCGTTGGCTGTGGCTGCAATTAAGGTCTCCATAATTCACAGAAGAGGTACTACAGATGAAGTGCGTTTGGTGAGGAAGATGAACCAGGCAGCAGCATTGAGGATAGATTGGAGTGGAGAGAGGAGTATGTCAGGGATGCCAGTCAGGAGAAGATTACAGTAGTCTAGTCTGAAGATGACCAGTGAGTAGATAAGGGTCTTAGTGGCATCCTGGGTGAGAAAGGGTCTGATCCTGGAGATATTTTTGAGATGAAAATAACAGGTTTGTGATAGGTGCTGAATGTGTGGTTTAAAGGAGAGGGAGGAGTCAAGGATTACTCCAAGACAGCGCACTTGGGGGATAGCGGAGATAGTAGTGCCATCAATAGATAATGAAATTGTGGGAGGTGAGGTTGTACAGGAGGGTGGGAAGATGATCAGCTCAGTCTTAGACATGTTAAGTTTAAGAAAGCGCTGGGACATCCAAGAAGAGATAGCAGAGAGACAGCTGGATACATGAGTGAGGAGAGCAGGAGAGATGTTAGGGGAGGAAAGGTAGATTTGAGTATCATCAGCATAGAGATGATATTGTAAGTCAAAAGAGCTCATGAGTTCACCTAAAGAGGATGTATATAGAGAGAAAATGAAAGGACCAAGAACAGGATCTTGGGGGACACCTACAGTTAGTGGAAGTGGGAGGGAGATGGAGCCATGAGAGGAGACAGAGAAGGAACAGTCAGAGAAGTAGGAGGACAGCTAGGAGAGGGCAGTATCATGCAGACCAAGGGAGTGAAGGATTTGCATAAGGAGTGGGTGGTCCACAGTGTCAAAAGCAGCAGAGAGGTCAAGGAGAATAAGCAAAGAGTAGTGACCCTTGGATTTAGCAGATAGGAGGTCACTGCAGACTTTTGAGAGGGCAATTTCAGTGGAGGGGAGAGGACAGAAGCCAGACTGGAATGGGTCCAGCAGTGAGTGGGAGGAAAGAAAGGCAGTGAGGCAGTTACAGACAATATGCTCAAGGAGTTTGGAGACAAAGGGAAGGAGAGAGATGGGTCAGTAGTTGGAGACAGTAGTTGAATCAAGGGTAGGTGTTTTAAGAATAGCGGCGATGAGTGCATGCTTGAAGGCAGAGGGGCAGTGTCTGATGAGAGGGAGAGATTGAGGAGGTGGGCAAGATGGGAGCAGGCAGAGAGAGAGGTAGCAGAGGAAGCGGGAGGGGATAGGGTCAAGTCAGGAGAAGGAGGGGGTTGAGGAACGGATGAGGGCCATGACTTCCTCACCAGATACATGGGAGAAAGATGTCAGAGTTGGTAAGAGGGAAGGGGAGGGATGGTAAGGGATAGGAGGTGGCTGGTTGCTGATTTTTAGGTGGGATGTGATGTCCTGACATAGGGAGACAATTTTGGATGTGAAGTAAGTGGCAAAGTCAAGAGCAGAGAGTGAGGGGGAGATGAGGTGGGGTGGGCAGAGGAGGGAGTTGAGAGTGGCAAAGAGGCACCGGGGGTTGGAAGACTGGGAGGATATGAAGTGTTTGAAGTATGACTGTTTAGCGAGGGAAAGGGCAGCACTGAATGAAGAGAGCATAAGTTTGAAATGGAGGAAGTCTGCCTTAGAGCATGATTTCATCCACTGTCACTCAGCATTTTTGCAAATATTTGGTGTGCCAGAGTTGAGGCGTTGATCTGCGAGGGTGAATAGTGGTTGGTGGAGTGATAAAGTCAAGAGCAGAAGTAAGGGAAGCATTGTATAGGCATGTCCTTTGTTCAGGGCATGAGAGAGACAGTATAGGAGAGAAGTGAGTTGAGTAGAGAGGATAGGGAAGTGGTGTCGATAGCCTCAATGTTGCATTTAGTGATGGTAGCCTTAGGAGGAAGAGATGGAGTAACAGAGAGAGATAAGTTAAAGGAGAGCAGGTGGTGGTCTGAGAGGGGAAATGGGGAGTTGGAGAAATCAGAAATTTCACAGCGGTGAGTGAAGACCAGATCCAGTGAGCTCCCATTCACATGGGAAGGGGAGGAGGTCCACAAAGAGAGACTGAGTGAAGATGTAAGGTTAAGGAGTTAAGAGGCAGGGGATTTTGTGGGGCTATCAATTGGGATGTTGAAGTCGCCTAAGATAATGGAGGAACTGTCAGAAGAGAGGAAGTGAGGAAGCCAGGAAGCAAAGTTGTCAAGAAATTTGGAGGGCATGCCAGGGGGGTGGTAAATGATATCATCATCATCATCATCATCATCATCATCATCATCATATCATGCTTCCACACTTCATGTAACGTTCTCTGGCTGGCTGCTTGCACATCTCCCCATCATGAACTCTTTCTTTTGTGTTACAGCTAACCATCCACAGCCCTCTTCCTCCCTCACTCTGCTCTCCTTCCCTCACCTTGTTTTCATCCGCCCAGCCCCCAGATTCAGGGGTCATCCATTTTATGGCGATTCTCAGTTGGGGGGGGGGGGGAGGGGGGGTTTGTTAACCCCTGCAGTCCTGCAGCCAGATATCTAGCTGGTTAGCAAGGTCTCTGCTGGGATGTCACATATTTCACCTCTGAAACTATGTGTGTCCTCATGCACTTTTAACAGTCACTTAAGAGTCCCATGTAACAGCCTTTTTCCTCCGTTCCAGGGATTAGCTGTTTTAACGCTTAACTTTAGAACAATAGGCAAATACACATGTATGTAGATACATGCAGTTGCTACAGAGTTAACTCTACATCACAGGCTACTGTCTACACAACAGAGGAAGATCTTTTGTTATTTTTCTCTGGCCTCCATATAGCCTGCTGCACCATGAAGGAAATTCCTCACCACTTATCGTGGTGTACCCATTATCTGAGCAATACTTCTCTACATAGGAATATGTCTAGGCCTCCCTATTTACTCTAGGGATCTCTACAGGGACAATAGATTTAGACTGTGACATAACCAAATCTCTACTGTGGGGTTTGAGGGACCCTGATCCCTCTGCCATGGCCGTTTGAATGACTTCTTCGGTGTCCCCTTTCTGGTCAGGGGTACTTAAGTCTGCCTGACTGGGGTTAGCCGTACTGGAATCAGTGTCTTTCATACTGGCTCTGGAGGGAGTTCAGCCTGACTGCATCCTGCAAGCTCAATTGCACCATTTCACTCTGTCCCTTCACATCTGGTTCGTCCATCTGCCCTAACAATTTAATCTACACTGAGATGTCAGGTTCTTTCCGTCTGTGTTCCTCTGGTCTCATCTGGTCGGATGATAGGTAACGACTACTTCAGTTAGGCCATTAAAGATTAGTATTTTCTTCTGCACTTTGAATTTCTCCCAGTTCCTCTATACCTTCATTGCATCAGTAGCTTTGCCAACAGTTGCATGGAGGGCCTCTGCAATGTTAATTGCGCCAGTGCTGATTGTGATCCGCAACATGTTTGCTGCCTTGTACCGCATGGGAGCACCACCAAGACCAGTTATGTTAATGGCTTTGATGTCCTTCTGTCCATTCATCAATTCAAATTTGATTATTTTGCCACTTCATAGACTCCAGAAGCACTCACTTCGGCAAGTCTTCTGAATGCTAGTATATTGGCCCTCATTCCGAGTTGTTCGCAGAGATTCATCGCATCGCAAACGGCAAGAAATCAACTAACTGCGCATGCGCAAAAGCGTAAATACGCATGCGCGAGCACACAGATACGACTCTTGTGCAGAAATACTAAAAAGAAAACCTCACGTTACTCAGAAACGAAAACGGGGAGTGGCGGAGGCGTGGCAGAGGCGAAACTTCGCAATGGTCCGACATGGGCGTGAAAGTGGGCGTACAGTGTGGGAGTATGCAACTAGCAATAGGCGTGTTTTTCGCAAAAATACATTGTCGCTGTTAAACCTAACATAGGGATCCGTTGCAATCTTCACGCAGCAGCAGAGTAGGTCTGCAGCTACTCAGCATTTGCGAAGTAGTGTTACAAGTGTGTATGCACTAATTAGCAGTTAATTGGAGAGCACATTCATCTGTTGGCCAATTACTTGTTAAATACTGCACAGATGAAAGTCAGCAAACAGCAATTGTCTGAACCCACATTACATGTTTATTCTAATCACATATAAATCTGTCACACTGCCAAATAAGGTTGTTATTTGTGTTCAAGTTTGTGTGTAAATTTTTTTGTAAAGGGCAGGTTTTAATGTGTGTAAGACTACCAAATGCAAACAAGTGAAAATAACAAAAATGTAATTAAAAAGCTGCAACATTTAACCTAAATAAACTGTGCTGTTTGTATATTCTAAATTTTCAGACCAACATAATGCAGCATACACTTAATTTTGTGCAAAAATGATACTTTAATCTTTGTTTATAATATCTGTCAATGTTTTAAATGATGTCCTGTTGGCCATAGAAAATAAAAAAACGAGTTGTGTCATTTTAATTAATATGGACATTAAAGTGTGGTGCAAGGCATACCTGTAGGATTTTTAAAGATGCAATTGTTTTTAAAATTTGCAGATTGTTCCCTTGTTCCCCAAGTGTCTATATGCTTACCTAATCTTTCTTGAACTAAGATTTACCTAATGCATTACCTTGAATAAAGTACAACAATGTTTTTTTTAAATATTTTTTTATTACTGTAGTAATATATTTTGTCATCAAACAACATGGCTACAGGTGAGTATCACAGGCAGAGATGGACCAAGCAGCAAGCAGATGGCACTGACACAAATGATATAGCAGAACTCAGTACTGGGAAAAATCCAGCTTCTGACCAAATGATAATTTGATGTCCCCCCAAAAAAATTAAACACCCTGCCAGACAAATATATTGGGCCAACTGAGAAAGAATTAGGATCCACCACACAAACACATCAATACATAGCACACTAGTAAGAGGAAGATGGCTCTGGTGTTTAAGAAAAAAAGCTCACAGGCTACAATACCTCCAAACATTATTAATACATTTCACTAAGAGGGAGTTAGCCATTCTGGCCACACAAGGCAACTCCAAAATAACATAGAGACAACATGAAAAACATGGGTGCTGCCCATCTGGAGAGACATCACTTTCTTTTTTTTCGTCCCGCCTGAGGCTGTTCTTCTTGGCTTGGTCTGCGGAGCGACCTTCGTGGGCCCTGCCCAGTGGGATCTTCTTCCTGGGCAGGGGCAGGGGAGGGAGCCGATGTGGGTGGCTCTCTGCCACTGTGGGCAAGGGAGACAGCGATGGCCTGGAGCCCTTGCAAGATGTTAGTTGCAAGGCTTTGGAATGAGGAGGCAAGTTGTTCTTGTCCCTGCCTGATCTCTGCCAGACCTTGGCAGAGTTGAGCAACACCTTGCTCAACACTGGTTCGGTGCTCAGTGAGCCGGACAGCTATCTGGCTTACCTCCCGGATGACCCCGTCTTGAAAAGCATTTAGGCTCTCACCATACCTAGCTATTTCAAGCAGGATCTCCGGGATAGCAGAGGGTTGGGTGGGGGGGCCAGTTGGAACCTGCAGAGGTGGGATTTGTCGGCCCACACTGCCAGACCCACTAGGTCCCTCCACCTCAGCCTCAGCCACATAACCCTCCTGTGACTCAAACTGCTCACCCCCCTGTGCTGTGTTATGTGGCAAGCAAATAGAAGAATGTGTGGGAAAAGAGTACAATAAAGAATTATTTTTTGTTTTTGTAATACAGTTTAAATACCAGACAAATAAGTGTGTAAACTTACCAGGAAAGTCATGTTCCGTCAGGATCTCAGGCAGGTCCGTGTCCATATGAGACACCCCTTGGCCCTCCTCATAACTCACACAGTCCATCGCCATCTCCTCCAAGTCGGTAAACTCCACAGCGACAGCTGGTCCTCCACCTGTAGCCCTTGAGGCATTCCACTCCGCAGCCCTCTTGCCCTTCAGGCGGGATTTGAAGTCGGCCCAACTACATATGTTTGGTAAAATAGGGGCAAGGTAGAGTATTATTATTTAAGGTAATAAATATATAGGACACATGTTCTGCTTTTGTTTGCTATACACAACATCACATGTAACTACATTTTTAAGACTACTTAGCACAGAGAATGGACTGCCAAGATGCACTTACCGTCGTCTAACTTCCTGTGATGTTCTGACGATAGAGCCGACTTCATTCACAGAATGTGTGATGTCCCTCCAGATGCGATCTTTCGTAGCAGCACCCATGTTTTTCGGTCCTCTATGTATTTTGGACATGGCCTGCGTGACCAAAACAAGCAACTCCCTCTTAGTGAATGCTGGCTGTCTTTTTTTTCGTCTGGAGGTAGCCTGTGAGCTTTGCTCCTGTTGCTCCTCACCATCTTCCTCGTCACTAGCAGCTTCTGTAGGTTGTGCTTGTGTGGCTAATGATGATTCTCCTTCAGTTTGCCCAGTATGTGTGTCTGCCAGGGTATCCCCACTTAATTGTTGGGGCTCAGAAGCTGGAATTTCCTGAGTACTGGGTCCTGCCTCTTCCGAATCCGCAGAGGCGGATTCCAGCATTCGTCTCTGGCATTCAATGCGTTTTTTTGCCAATGCTATCTGCTGCTGCGTAATGCGGTCCATCTCTGCAGCGAAATCCTCACGAGTAGCCATGTTGGAGATGATGTCTGTACGCCCAGGTGTGTGGTTATTTATACCTACGTGCGCCGCGTTAATTCACACAGGTGTACAGTATGCTAATAGTATTACTGATTGTTCTGCTTATTTAAGGGCCTGGTTTGCACGCTGTGAGTGTGTGTGTGATGAAAGGAGTTGCTGTGTTTGGTGTTAGAAGGTGGTCTTTTGTACTTTGCAGAGTGAGTAATTTTAGCATTGTCAAGCATACAGTTTTCCGTTTATTAGCTTATAGCATGTACAGCGTAGTGCGTTTTTTATGCAAAGTTTCGTTTGTGAGTATTCCTGCATTATTTTTTTATTTTGGCAAGTATGTTTGTTGGTGCAATGCAGGTGTGTTTCAGTATTTGGTAGGATATCTGTTTGTATTTTTTATTTAATATTTTTTTTTAAATTTTTAAAAATTATTTTGTGTGTCTCTTGTAGGTATTTCTTTTTGGAGACTTGATCCAATTTTCTTTTGGTGGCAAATTAGCCTGATTTATTTGGCCCTGCCTAAGAAATAAATCACTGGTGCTTTCTTGAGCAGGTAAGTACCCTAGGCCTGTGTGTTGTGGAGTATGTGTGTGTTCAAAGTGATTTTCTTATGTTTGTAATCACAATTTTTTTTTTTGTCTCAAAGTAGGGCTGTTCTTGCCTGTAATAGCTACTAAAGGGATCCATTTTGTCTAGAATGTTGTTTACACTTTTAACATATTTGTCAGTATTTTTACTTAGTTGTTTGAATATATATTTTTGATCGTATTATATGTGTATGTTTGTTTTGGTTACAAATTGTGATTTGGTTTGGTTAATCTATGTTTGAAACAAAAAACTAATTTGTGCTTTCATTTTTTTAACAAAATTTATACTTGGCCCGTAATTGATTCCAGAAGGAATGTCGTGTGCTCCTGCAGTAAGTTAACACCCAGACACTTTTACTTTGATTATGGATGTCAATGTGTGTTTTTTAATTGTCTTATTCTCCATGGCCCTCATTCCGAGTCGTTCGCTCGGTAATTTTCTTCGCATCGCAGCGTTTTTCTGCTTAGTACGCATGCGCAATGTTCGCACTGCGACTGCGCCAAGTAATTTTGCTATGAAGATAGTTTTTTTACTCACGGCTTCTTCTTCGCTCCGGCGATCGTAGTGTGATTGACAGGAAATGGGTGTTACTGGGCGGAAACACGGCGTTTTATGGGCGTGTGGATAAAAACGCTACCGTTTCCGGAAAAAACGCGGGAGTGGCTGGAGAAACGGGGGAGTGTCTGGGCGAACGCTGGGTGTGTTTATGATGTCAAACCAGGAACGACAAGCACTGAACTGATCGCAGATGCCGAGTAAGTCTGAAGCTACTCTGAAACTGCTAAGTAGTTTGTAATCGCAATATTGCGAATACATCGTTCGCAATTTTAAGAAGCTAAGATTCACTCCCAGTAGGCGGCGGCTTAGCGTGTGTAACTCTGCTAAAATCGCCTTGCGAGCGAACAACTCGGAATGAGGGCCCATATTCTTACCTTTATTTTAAGTTGGTGATGTCGGTATTTGTGGCTGCTGAAGCCCTCCCACCCCAACCCACGGAAGCACTCCCACCCCTACTGCCAGCCCGCCAACCGCAACCGGCTCCTCATCAACCAAGGCAACGGAGGCGTGCTAGGCCACCAATTTTCCGTACCCGTGTCCCAGAGCCGGATTAAGGGGGGAGCCCAGGGGACACATTACCCTGGGCCCCCCAGATTTAAGGGCCCCCCGTGCCTGCCGTCAAGCACTGGTAGTTTTTATTTTATTTTAGGAAGTTGATTCATTGGTGGCAGTGGTGCAAACTTTCCCCTCTCTGCAGACAAATTTTGTGTTTCAGAGACGGAGACAGCCTTGTCTCCGTCTCTGCACCCGGCGGGGCCACCCACAGGCACTTACGAACTGCCGTGAATGAAGTGCACGGCTGCTCCTCACTGAGCTCTGCCTCTGATCAGCTGAGCTCTCTGCTTCTCGAACACACAGAGGAGGGAGCTGCTGAGCATGTGCAGCAGCAGCTCCTGTGTTTAACTCACATGGACTCCGGCAGAATCTCCTCCTCTTCTCCTCTGTTCAGTTGGTTAGTGGGGTGTGTGTGTGTATATGTTGTAGGTGTGTAGTGTGTGTATGTTGTAGGTGTGTAGTGTGTGTGTATGTTGTTGGTGTGTAGTGTGTGTGTATGCTGTGTGGTATGTATGTATGCTGTTTGTGAGTGTTTATGAATGCTATGTGTGTGTTGTGTGTATGTATGCCAATTTTCTATTTAATAAAATGTGCTATCCTTCGTTTCTGCCTCCAACAGCTTTCTGCTCACACTTTTATCAATCTTATATATATATATATATATATATATATTTGTAAGGAACCTCCCCTTCCTACAGTATATACACTATATTTAGCCCTCAGGGGCCCCCCTTTTCTAAAATACCCCGGGCCCCCTGGAGCCTTGATCCGGCCCTGCCGTGTCCTCCTTTTTGGGATGCCAGATGATTTGGTTTTGCGTAGATACAGGTTGCCACCTCATCTAATCCTAGACACTCTCTCCATAATAGAGAGTGATCTGGAGTCTTCAATTCGGTATCCTACAGCAATACCACCATTGACACAATTCCTTGTTGTGTTACATTTTGTTGCCACTGGTTCATTTCAACATGTTGTGGGAGACCTGGTTGGCATGTCGCAGGGCCACTTCAGTAAGGTACTGCGGCGTGTCAGCCAGGCTTTCATAAAGCGTGTGAAGCAATTTATTGCTATGCCTTTGGATGATGGGGCCCTAGATGTGGTCAAGCGGCAATTTGAGGAAGGTGGTAGTCGCTTCCCACATGTTATTGGGGTTGTGGATGGCACACATGTAGCTATTGTGCCACCAAGACATAATGAAGAAATTTATAGAAACAGGAAACTGTTTCATTCTCTGAATGTAATGGTTGTTTGTGGGCCATCCCTCCAGATCCTTTCCCTGAATGCCAAGTTTCCAGGAAACTCACATGATGCCTATGTCATTAGACAATCAGGGATATGGCAGAGATTAAGATCAAGTCAACGACAAGACATGTGGTTATTGGGTGAGTTATTTAACATATTTTAATGCAATATTTTTAAAAGTAAAGAATATTCTCATTCTAATTTGATCTTCTCATCAAACAGGAGACCGTGGATATCCTTGCACCCCCTGGCTCATGACTCCTTACCGTAAGCCCAGGCCAGGACCACAGATGGCATTTAACTCCGCGTTTACTGCCACTAGACAGCTGGTGGAGCGCACAATTGGGGTCCTTAAAGGACGTTTTCGTGTGCTCCACCGCACTGGTGGCGACATCATGTATTCGCCGGAGATGGCAAGTAAAATAGTGGTCCTGTGCGCTATACTCCATAACATCACGGTAAGGAGTCGCGTTGAGCTGCCAAACACAGAGGAATTGCCAGATGAGGAGCCAGGGGTTGGCTGGAGATTCGGTGGGGGGAGTGTTTCCCGGAGGGGAAGTGAAGTAAGGGCAAGCATTGTGCAAGAATATTTCAGGTATAGTGTATTTTGATCAACTTTTAGAAATTACTAAAAAACACTGTCTGCTTATGCTCATTTTGCTTGGATGTAATTTAGGTAGCTATTTTAAGGTCATTGTGTAATTTTTAGAGTGTATGTGCATCTCCTATATAATAGCCCTATTCTGTGACCTTGTGATTCATTTGCTAACGCTGGGCGGAGTCACAACAGTGGGCGGAGTTATTCAAATGAGTCACAGAGATCTGGCCAAATCTACAGGAGACTAGGAGCAGAAGCAGATAGCATGGGCATTGGGCATGTCACAGGCAGGGGTGCATACCTCCCAGCTTTCTGCAGGAGCTTTCTCCAGGCAGAAGGAAGGACACACTCGGCGAAAAGGGGGCGTGGCTTCACGGGAGGGCCCCCGTTTTCGTCAGTGAGGGGGCTTGCCCAGCGCTCTGTGAGCTGCTGGCATGCCCCCAGGGGCTGATTATGAGTCCGGGGGGCACAGGGCACTTGAGACAGTGGAGCCCTATCTCATTGCTATGCCTGCTGTGGGTTGGGGGCGTGGCCTAATCGCGGCCCGCGCGGCCACGCCCCCTTATGCAAATTTCGATTTTTATTTTTTTTATGGGATTTTGGCCCCTCAGCTAGGGCTAATTCCAGAGGACGTGGTCGCTCCCCCTACACACCCGCACAGGGAGAAGAAAGCAGGGAGACTGCTGCCTCCCTGCAACACCACAGACCTGCCAATATGCAGCAGCGTGTGCTGACTGTAGCACAATGCTGCCGCTGTTGCTGGCAGGACGGGGGAGCTTCTGAGCTGGGACAGAGCTACTCGAACCAGGGGGCCCCCTAAAACTGTGGGGCCAACGGTACGTATCCCCTGGCCACTTCCCCCCCTTAATCCGGCTCTGCTGCTGGAACCCCCCCCCCGTAATCCGTACCCCCTGATGCCCCCTCTCCCTCTGTCTCCACTATTCACCGCTGCTCTGCTAAGCAGAACAGCGAGTACAGGAGCTTTCCAACTGCCCCCCCCGCACTGCCGGACACTGCGACCCGCGGGTGGGACAGCGGGACAGACCCCAAAAAATGGGACTGTCCCGCGAAAATCAGGACATTTGGGAGGTATGGGGGTGTGTGAGGGGTATGTCATACAGACAGACGGGCACCGGCTCACTGTGTGCTTGACCCCCCACATCGGCATACTCAGCAGGGTCTCTCTGGTGCGGAGTAGCGTCACTTTCTGACACACTCCACGCTTCTTAGCTGCAGTTTAGTGGGGCACCTGCCGCTGTGCAGGTTCCATACTGCCTCTGTTATCTCCAGCCCCGGCAACCCCACCGCTAGCTGCAGCGCTGCCACCCGCAGTGGAGTGCGCCCAGCTCATTCACACACTTTAGCTGGCGGGTAGCGCTGCAGAAATCCGAGCTGCTTGCAGGCTCTGACCCACTCCTCCCTCCAGCCGCAGCGTCTCCTGGGAGCTAACCAGTCACTCCCAGTCTCCCCTTACCACAGTGCCCGGAAGCCGTGAGGTCCGCGCCACGTGCATGCTATGACCCCCTCCTCCCTCCAGCCGCAGCATCTCCTGGGGGCTAACCAGTCATTTCCAGTCTCACCTTACCACAGTGCCCGGCAGCTGCGCGAGGTCTGCGGTGTGTGACTGAGGAGGGGGGGAGGGATGCGGACTGGCAGAGGAAGCAGGACTCCAGCCTGAGAGAGTCAGCCATGCCAAGTCTCCAGCAGCAGCAGATCCCAACAGGTTGGAATGGAACAGCAGCAGCCAGCAGCAGTGACTCCGGTAAGACACATCTGTCTGTCACCACTGTTTTGTCCCTAATACCAATCTCTCCCGTGCCCTGTGTTCTGTCATGTCCCTGTCACCCCTGGCCTTGCCCTGCCACCCTTATTCTGGCCCTTTCACCCTTATCCTGGCCCTGTCACCCTTATGCTGGCCCTGTTACCCCTATCCTGGCCCTGTCACCCCTGTGCTTGCCCTGTCAACCCTATACTGGCCCCGTCACCCCTGTCCTGGTCCTGCCGCCCCTACCCTGGCCCTGTCACCCCTATCCTGTCCCTATCATTTCTGTCCTGGCCCTGTCACCCCTGTCCTGGCCCCGTCACCCCTGTCCTGGCCCCATCACCCCTGTCCTGGCCCCGTCACCCCTGTCCTGGCCCCGTCACCCCTGTCCTGGCCCCGTCAACCCTGTACTGACCCTGTCACCCCTGTCCTGGCCCTGTTACTGCATACCCTCCAACTACCTTTTATGGCATGTACAGTACCCGCAGCGCCTCCAGACCTCTCCCCAATGCACTACACCTCTGCACCTTCCCCTCCACCACATGCGGCACTCCACCCCTCCCCCACATGCTGTGCCTCCAGACCCCCTACACCACCCGTGGCTCCCACTCCTCCACCCCTTCACCACCCACAGCACCTCCAGGCCCCTTCCACCATTCACCCCCCTTATACGTCTCCCCCCACACCTGCCCCCCTCCACCCGCAGCATCTGCAGACACCCTCCTCCATCAGCAGTCCCCCCCTCACCCACCCCTCCCCCACCAATGGCACCCCCGCACCTGCCCCTCCACCACCTGCAGCACCTCCGGACCTCCTTTCCCATCCGCCGCAACACCCGTACCTGCCCCTACCCTACCCATGGTGCCTGCGGTCCCCTACCCAACCCCCGGCACACCCATCCCACAGCACCTCCGGAACCCTTCACCCATCCACAACATCCCCCCACCTGCCCCTCTCCCACCCGTGGCACCCCTGTCCCTCCCCCACCTGCAGTGCCTCCGGACCCCTCCCCCATCTGCATCCCCCACTCCTCTGCCCCTCCCCCACGTGCAGCACCTCCCGAACCTTCCCCATCCGGGCCCCACCCCCACTTCTGCCTCCCCTCCACCCGCAGCATCTACAGACACCATCCGCAGTCCCCCCGCACCCGCTGCATTCTGTACATCGTGCCCTGCAGGTGCTGTGCACGCCGTCGCAAGGGGCTGCGCCTCCTTCACCATCGCACGCCCTTTCATTGTGCAATATTTAACCACTAACAAAGGAATGCAGGTAATACTCCATATAATACAAATATTAAACCCCAGAAAGGCATGCAAGGGTTAAGGGGGCGTAGCCCCTTGCGACGGTGTGAAGAGCGCCCGTAGGGCGCGATGAAGCACCTAGTATATTAATATGTGTTTTTAAAAACAAACAAACATGTTAAGCTTACAATGTTATTTTTTAAAATTTAATCATGTGACGTTGCTAAATAGTGTTCTTTTTATTATTTTGTTTTATAATCCTGTTTTTTTTTTAATTAAACAACAACATATGTTACTAAATGTTGGACACTTTGTGACTGTGCAGCTGATTTCTCACACAAAATGTGGTGAATACACAGATTTATGTGTTAATTTAATCCAAAGTGTGTGTGTGTGTTTGTGTTTGTGGTTTTGTGCGAATAGTTTCGAGTTTTATCATGCTCTCCCGCGACTGCGTATTTCCGCTCTAGCGAACTAACCACTCTGCTCTTCACAGCATTGCAGACATCAATAAAGTTTATTGTAATGACAGCATAGATTTTAGACCAATCACATGCTAACACACACTATAAATATATGCCCAAATAAGGAAAACGCCATTGCCATGATGCGTGCAGCACCCTTCACCCGGCGGGAGCTCCGCGTGCTGGTGGCTGTGATGGACCGCCGCGTAGGCCGCGTAGGGCGATTTGTCCCAAATAGGGTAAAACGCGAGGCCTACGCGGAGGTCCGCCGCCTTTTAAGGAGCCGCGTCCGCAGCCGCAGGACGATCATCCAATTGGAGAGGCGCTGGAGCGACCTGCGGAGGCGCACGCCAGACCTGTTGGCGGAGCTACGCCAACAGATCCGGACCCTACGTGTCCGCAGTAAGTTACATTTCGTGCCATGACGGGTTTTACGCATAACCTTTGCATACTTTCATTAAGTGTGAGTGCAAAAATTTGCACTCTGACAATTAGCATGAGTGTGTGTAGGTAGGTTAAGCAGTGATGCATAACTCCCAACATGACCTTTTGCAGGAGGAACAGAATACTCTGCTTAGGGATTTGTCACTTAATTTTTATTAACAAGTTTTCTCTGCACAAGTGATGTTAATCATACATTAAGAGTGAAGTGACGGAGCAGAACATTCTGTCCCTCCTGGAGAGACTCATGTTGGGAGGTATGGTACTGACTGTATGTTGTTGTGCATAATTACTACACAGGCAGAAAACTGAACAGAATAACCTGCTCAGTGGTTTTATTTTATTAAAAAATGTGGGTGTTTTTTGGAACTGGGGATGTTGTTTAGAATTAAAAATGTGAATCTAGTTATTATTGTATAGAAGGTATTTAATAAAGTTTAGTTAGAATAGGATTGTTTGATAAGGACAACATCACCATAAAATATATTTAAATAACTTAGTAATGTTACCCCTGTCTCTTTAACATGGTACAGAACAGAGTAATAGGAATATGCTGTGCTTCAAAATGAATATTTTTTTTTTTAAATTTAACATATGTCATTATAGGGCGAACACAACGGCAAGGTGCTGGTGCAGGGAGGCAACCCCAGCAACATTCTCCATCCCCATCCCCTTCACGATCACCCTCCCCCTCTCCTGCCCACACCCCCTCTCCGGCACAATCCCCCTCTCCAGCCCAAGCCCACTCTCTTTCCCAGTCCCCCTCACCAGCCCACGCACACTCTCTTTCACAATCCCCCTCTCCACGCCACCCCCCCCTCTCCTGCCCAAGCACCCTCTCCTGCCCAAGCCCACTCTCTTTCCCAGTCCCCCTCACCAGCCACCTCAGCCTCTCCTGCCCAATCCCCCTCTCCAGCCACCTCAGCCTCTCCTGCCCAATCCCCCTCTCCAGCCACCTCAGCCTCTCCTGCCCAATCCCCTTCTCCAGCCACCTCAGCCTCTCCTGCCCAATCCCCCTCTCCAGCCACCTCAGCCTCTCCTGCCCAATCCCCCTCTCCAGCCACCTCAGCCTCTCCTGCCCAATCCCCCTCTCCAGCCCAATCCCACTCTTTGGCTAAATTCCCCTCTCTGCCCCCCTCACCCTCTGTGTCCCAACAAAACACTCCCCCACCCTCACCCTATCATTCCCAAACCCACTCAGAAAATACCTCCCCCTTCCATCCTGTCACACAATTTGACCCTCCTTCCCCCATCCTGCCTCCTTCCCCCATCCAGCACCCATCCAGCCAACCTCACCCCTCCAGCCTCCATCCCCCAGCCAGCACCTATCCCCCATCCAGCCTCCATCACCCAGCCAGCCAACATCTGAGACTGAATGGGCAGCAGAGGCACCAGAGGCACTAGAGGGAGGTGGACAAGTGGCAGAGGAAAGTAAGTTCGGACACATTCCTTCTTTTAAATGAAGAAATATACAACAAACAATCATAAAAAAAAATTGTTTTACAGTGGCCAATCTTTTGTCTAGGTTAAATGCTTGTCTTCTTCATCATGGTATGGATGATGCATTCACATTTGTGTGTGGGACATTATATGTACAGTGTCTACATCTGGTTGATAATCACTATGTCGACAGGTTTGCATGCACAACACGGTTTGGATATGAAACATTATATGCAACACATTTAGACCAGAGTGTTAATTTTTGTGTGTTTTAACTTTAACAATTGAGCTTGGGTGTTGCAATATTTTCTGTCTAAAGTCGCAGGAGTCACTTTGTTATCCAGCATAATGACACAATGATTTGTGTTGTGAAAGTTACAATCACAAAATGCAAATTGTAAATTTAAAAACCAGTTTAACCTTATTTATTTTGGAAGGCAGCCTTTCAGGGAGTGTGGGCATGCTAGGAAATGTTGTCCTTCAGAAGATCTTGCTATGCATTGTGATGATGCCGGTCAAAACTGCACAAAAAACAAGTGTGCTTCACTACAGATGTGAATGAAGACCAGTATGGGGTTACATGTACTAATTTGGGGGTGTGATTCAAGATTGGATGTTTACCATAGCATCCAAAACAAAACAAAGTTACAGTTATTTTCAACCTTCTAGAAGAAAAGTCGAATGTGATTGGTTGCTAGGGACAACATCACACCCTAAATATAACTCCCATCTTAGTACATGTACATCATGGTGTGGTAGACTTTTACACATTATAATTTTGCAAGGACAAACATTGCTGAGTATGTTTGTGTGTTGATATGCTAATGTTTAGTCATTTATACATCCATGATGTATATCATTTGATATGAAAGTGTGCTTTGTGTAATTGTGATGTAATAGGTAATGTGAGTGATGTTTAAATTTACATTTTTACTCTGAATTTCAGATGATGCCATTGGAGATCCCACAAGACTGGCAGCCATCGTGGGAAGGCTAAAAACACATTTGGAGGCCATGTTGGGCGAAGTTAATAGTTTGTCTAATTTAATTTAAAAAAAAAAAAAAAGTTTATTTACCAAAAAATATTGTTGACTAAATAAAAAAAACAATAATAATGTTATGCGCTTGTGTTGTTTTTAATAAAAAAATATTCAAGCATATTGCAAATCAGAAATTGGTTTCCTAACAAAAAAAAATAAAAAAATATGATGTTTATTCTTAGTTGATACATATAAATTAGGTTAGTTAGTACCTTATTTATAACAACAAAAATGGAAACACATACATTCACACACTAAACATACACAACAAATTATGCTATCTACATTTATGTCAGGCACAGTTTACACATCTCTTGCACTTCTTAAAAATAACACATGGTAATGTCCAATTATGCCTCCAAAGTTTGCTTGAGGTATTCTTTGCATACTTAATTGGTCATGCACACAATCAATTATTACACTAATTGGATTTTTAATTGAGGGACGCTTGCTGAGTTTGAATTGCAAGGTGACATCTAAATTAGGGGTAATAAACCATTGCTGTGCGTTTGTTTGCTCAAATCTTAGCATATTTAAGAGGAATGCGTAAATCTACGAGGACATCATATATTTGCTATGATGTTTGTGCGTATGCGTTGGATTCGCAATAATGCGTTGTAATTTGGCATACGCCTACCATGTGTAGTACTGCGTGCAAATTAGCTAATTTACGATGTGGGCGGATGTTCGCAATTTTACAACATAATCGCAATAGTGCGATTATGTTGTGCGAACGAAAAATATAGCGAACAACTCGGAATGACCCCCCATTGTGTGTATACTCTTCTTTTGGTGTCTGCACACTTTATTAATCCATAGCCACATGATACACTGAACCACATGACTAGGCCCATAATTCTCCTTGCACTGGCTCATTGAACATCACCATTAGATGGTATGCCAGACACTCTCACTTGGTTCTGGAACACCACCTTTGGACTTGCAACTCTGGATCCTTCTTCCCAGGGTGGTCCTACTCTCTCTACTGTTTTTTAAGGACTGCTGACATGTGGGTCTTTGTAAGGGATCAAACTGATCAGTCGAACGTCTTCCAGTCTCTCAGAAAACATCTCATCTCGAGGGACCTCTCTCTCCACGACCAGGGCACCAGTCCTTACATTGGGTCCCGACTTGTTTCTGGCTGAGTTCCTCCAGCTTCTGTCCTATCCTGGACAGGTTCAGCATCAGCATGGTGAGTTTACTGTTAAGGACCCCGATCGGAGCTTGATCAGACTGTACCTGCGACTGTTGGGTGACTGTTCTTCTAGGTACTGGAGCGCCGGGCTTCGGCTGCTGCTGTATATACCTGAAGGGCTCATCCTTGAGCTGTTCTAGTGTGTTGCACTCAATGTCATCACACTGGTTAATCCCAGAATTTGTTGCATGGTTTCCTTGAACTTTGAGAATGTACAATCGGGTTGTTGGAGCTTCCACATTCTCAGTTGTGCGTGGATCGACTCTCTTTGTGCTCCTTTGACAAACAAGTTGATAAGGGTCTCATCTGCTTGTTGGACCTCTCAGGGGTCTAAGGCCTGAACTGCTTTCATGGCTTCTTGTAGTCCTAGAGCGAACTCTCCCAGTAACTCATAGGGTTGTTGCTTCCTGGCGTAAAATGGACTTTGAGATTAGAGACCGAATTAAAGATGCCCACTATCTTCTCAAAGATGACTTCTACTGTCTTCCACTCCTCATTGGACCATGCCTTGGCCTCTTGTAGTGCAGTACCCTTCAACTGTCCCTTCAGTATCTCCACCTTCTGCGTGTCACTCAGTGGATACAGCCAGAACATGGATTGCATCTTGTCCTTGAACTCCTTGAATGTGGTGGTACCTGGAATGCATGTATTCCCAGAGTATGTCAGCAGCCATGTAGTACGGCATCTAGACAGGTGATGCCATCGCCATGGGCGGGTGTCCTTGACTTGAAGCTGAAGTGGATTACATTTTGCCATTGAAACTCTGTATTGGATCCTGTTCGTAGATGCTAAGTGTGATATGTCACTAGTAGTCGGGCGATTGCAGGTGTATGAGTCATACCTGTACCTTCCCACCACCTGTCTCAGCCTCCTGAAGATCTCAGGACATCACTTCCGTGGACGTTTTGGCATAGAGATGAGGACTTTCCCAGAGGACCCCCCACAGAAAAAATGGCAAATAGGATGTATGCAAAAGAATACAGGTTATAATGGGTCACTTCAGTTAAAGGAACATGCAAGCATTTCTCAAATCAAATCAATACAGGGATCCCTAATGCCTACTTAACAGTTCACAATTATTTCCACTTAGCAGTTTACAATCATGTCTACTTAAGCATGGAATGATATAGTCACATACATTGCTATACACTCTCAGTATGGTTTTCTTCAATTAAACTTAAATAGATGAAGAGTCCAGAAGTAGTGATGAGCTGGTTCTGTTCCTCGGAATCCGAACCCCCCCCCCCCCCCCCCCGAACTTCACCCACTTTACACGGTTCCGAGGCAGACTCGGATCCTCCCGCCTTGCTCGGTTAACCCGAGCGCGCCCGAACGTCATCATCCCGCTGTCAGATTCTCGCGAGATTCGTATTCTATATAAGGAGCCGCGTGTCGCCGCCATTTTCACTCGTGCATTGGAGATGATAGGGAGAGGACGTGCAGCGTTCTCTCAGTTTCTGTGTTCAGTGTGCTGCAAATATCTGTGCTCAGTGTGCTGCAAATATCTGTGCTCAGTGTGCTTGCAAATATCTGTGCTCAGTGTGCTGAAAATATCTACGTTCTCTGCCTGAAAAACGCTCCATATCTTTGCTGCATTGTAGTATATAGTAGGAGGACAGTGCAGAATTTTGCTGACCAGTGACCACCAGTATTATATAGCAGTACGGTACAGTAGTCCACTGCTCTACCTACCTCTGTGCCGTCAAGTATACTATCCATCCATACCTGTGGTGCATTTTAGTTGTGCGCAGTATATATAGTAGGAGGACAGTGCAGAATTTTGCTGACTACCAGTATATAATATATAGCAGTACGGTACAGTAGTCACTGATCTACCTACCTCTGTGTCATCAAGTATACTATCCATCCATACCTGTGGTGCATTTTAGTTGTGCGCAATATATATAGTAGGAGGATAGTGCAGAATTTTGCTGACCACCAGTATATAATATATAGCAGTACGGTACAGTAGTCCACTGCTCTACCTACCTCTGTGTCGTCAAGTATACTATCCATCCATACCTGTGGTGCATTTTAGTTGTGCGCAGTATATATAGTAGGAGGACAGTGCAGAATTTTGCTGACCACCAGTATATAATATATAGCAGTATGGTACAGTAGTCCACTGCTCTACCTACCTCTGTGTCGTCAAGTATACTATCCATCCATACCTGTGGTGCATTTTAGTTGTGCGCAGTATATATAGTAGGAGGACAGTGCAGAATTTTACTGACCACCAGTATATAATATATAGCAGTACGGTACAGTAGGCCACTGCTCTACCTACCTCTGTGTCGTCAAGTATACTATCGATCCATACCTGTGGTGCATTTTAGTTGTGCGCAGTATATATAGTAGGAGGACAGTGCAGAATTTTGCTGACTACCAGTATATAATATATAGCAGTACGGTACAGTAGGCCACTGCTCTATCTACCTCTGTGTCGTCAAGTATACTATCCATCCATACCTGTGGTGCATTTTAGTTGTGCGCAGTATATATAGTAGGAGGACAGTGCAGAATTTTGCTGACCACCAGTATATAATATATAGCAGTACGGTACAGTAGGCCATAGCTCTACCTACCTCTGTGTCGTCAAGTATACTATCCATCCATACCTGTGGTGCATTTTAGCTGTGCGCAGTATATATAGTAGGAGGACGGTGCAGAATTTTGCTGACCACCAGTATATAATATATAGCAGTACAGTACAGTAGGCCACTGCTCTACCTACCTCTGTGTCGTCAAGTATACTATCCATCCATACCTGTGGTGCATTTTAGTTGTGCGCAGTATATATAGTAGAAGGACAGTGCAGAATTTTGCTGACCACCAGTATATAATATATAGCAGTACGGTACAGTAGGCCATTGCTATTGATATATTACTGGCATATAATTCCACACATTAAAAAATGGAGAACAAAAATGTGGAGGGTAAAAAAGGGAAAGATCAAGATCCAATTCCATCTCGTGCTGAAGCTGCTGCCACTAGTCATGGCCGAGACGATGAAATGCCATCAACGTCGTCTGCCAAGGCCGATGCCCAATGTCATAGTAGAGAGCATGTAAAATCCAAAAAACAAAAGTTCAGTAAAATGACCCAAAAATCAAAATTAAAAGCGTCTGATGAGAAGCGTAAACTTGCCAATATGCCATTTACAACACGGAGTGGCAAGGAACGGCTGAGGCCCTGGCCTATGTTCATGACTAGTGGTTCAGATTCACATGAGGATGGAAGCACTCATCCTCTCGCTAGAAAAATGAAAAGACAAGCTGGCAAAAGCACAGCAAAGAACTGTGCGTTCTTCTAAATCACAAATCCCCAAGGAGAGTCCAATTGTGTCGGTTGCGATGCCTGACCTTCCCAACACTGGACGGGAAGAGGTGGCACCTTCCACCATTTGCACGCCCCCTGCAAGTGCTGGAAGGAGCACCCGCAGTCCAGTTCCTGATAGTCAAATTGAAGATGTCACTGTTGAAGTACACCAGGATGAGGATATGGGTGTTGCTAGCGCTGAGGAGGAAATTGACAAGGAGGATTCTGATGGTGAGGTGGTTTGTTTAAGTCAGGCACTCGGGGAGACACCTGTTGTCCATGGGACGAATATGGCCATTGACATGCCTGGTCAAATTACAAAAAAAATCACCTCGTCGGTGTGGAATTATTTTAACAGAAATGCGGACAACATTTGTCAAGCCGTGTGTTGCCTTTGTCAAGCTGTAATAAGTAGGGGTAAGGACGTTAACCACCTAGGAACATCCTCCCTTATACGTCACCTGGAGCGCATTCATCAGAAGTCATTGACAAGTTCAAAAACTTTGGGTGACAGCGGAAGCAGTCCACTGCCAACTAAATCCCTTCCTCTTGTAACCAAGCTCCTGCAAACCACACCACCAACTCCCTCAGTGTCAATTTCCTTCTTAGACAGGAAAGCCAATAGTCCTGCAGGCCATGTCACTGTCAAGTCTGACGAGTCCTCTCCTGCCTGGGATTCCTCCGATGCATCCTTGAGTGTAACGCCTACTGCTGCTGGCGCTGCTGTTGTTGCTGCTGGGAGTCGATCGTCATCCCAGAGGGGAAGTCGGAAGACCACTTGTACTACTTCCAGTAAGAAATTGACTGTCCAACAGTCCTTTGCGAGGAAGATGAAATATCACAGCAGTCATCCTGCTGCAAAGCGGATAACTCAGGTCTTGGCAGCTGCGGTGGTGTTAAACGTTTGTCCGGTATCCACCGTTAATTCACAGGGAATTAGACAATTTATTGAGTTAGTGTGTCCCCGATACCAAATACCATCTAGGTTCCACTTATCTAGGCAGGCGATACCGAGAATGTACACAGACCTCAGAAAAAGAGTCACCAGTGTCCTAAAAAATGCAGTTGTACCCAATGTCCACTTAACCACGGACATGTGGACAAGTGGAGCAGGGCAGACTCAGGACTATATGACTGTGACAGCCCACTGGGTAGATGTATTGCCTCCCGCAGCAAGAACAGCAGCGGCAGCACCAGTAGCAGCATCTCGCAAACACCAACTCGTTCCTAGGCAGGCTACGCTTTGTATCACCGCTTTCCAGAAGAGGCACACAGGTGACAACCTCTTACGGAAACTGAGGAACATCATCGCAGAATGGCTTACCCCAATTGGACTCTCCTGGGGATTTGTGACATCGGACAACGCCACCAATATTGTGCGTGCATTACATGTGGGCAAATTCCAGCACGTCCCATGTTTTGCACATACATTGAATTTGGTGGTGCAGAATTATTTAAAAAGCGACAGGGGCGTGCAAGAGATGCTGTCGGTGGCCCGAAGAATTGCGGGCCACTTTCGGCATTCAGCCACCGCGTGCCGAAGACTGGAGCACCAGCAAACACTCCTGAACCTGCCCCGCCATCATCTGAAGCAAGAGGTGGTAACGAGGTGGAATTCAACCCTCTATATGCTTCAGAGGATGGAGGAGCAACAAAAGGCCATTCAAGCCTATACAGCTACCTACGATATAGGCAAAGGAGGGGGAATGCACCTGACTCAAGCGCAGTGGAGAATGATTTCAACATTGTGCAAGGTTCTGCAACCCTTTGAACTTGCCACACGTGAAGTCAGTTCAGACACTGCCAGCCTGAGTCAGGGCATACCCCTCATCAGGCTTTTGCAGAAGAAGCTGGAGAGATTGAAGGAGGAGCTAAAACAGAGCAATTCCGCTAGGCATGTGGGACTTGTGGATGGAGCCCTTAATTCGCTTAACCAGGATTCACGGGTGGTCAATCTGTTGAAATCAGAGCACTACAGTTTGGCCACCGTGCTCGATCCTAGATTTAAAACCTACGTTGTATCTCTCTTTCCGGCAGACACAAGTCTGCAGAGGTTCAAATACCTGCTGGTGAGAAAATTGTCAAGTCAAGCGGAACGTGACCCGTCAACAGCTCATCCTTCACATTCTCCCGCAAATGGGGCTACGAGGAAAAGGCTAAGAATTCCGATCCCACCCGCTGGCGGTGATGCAGGGCAGTCTGGAACGAGTGCTGACATCTGGTCCGGACTGAAGGACCTGCCAACGATTACTGACATGTCGTCTACTGTCACTGCATATGATTCTGTCACCATTGAAAGAATGGTGGAGGATTATATGAGTGACCGCATCCAAGTAGGCACGTCAGACAGTCCGTACGTATACTGGCAGGAAAAAGAGGCAATTTGGAGGCCCTTCCACAAACTGGCTTTATTTTACCTAAGTTGCCCCCCCTCCAGTGTGTACTCCGAAAGAGTGTTTAGTGCAGCCGCTCACCTTGTCAGCAATCGGCGTACGAGGTTACTTCCAGAAAATGTGCAGAATATGATGTTCATCAAAATTAATTATAATCAATTCCTCTGTGGAGACATTCACCAGCAATTGCCTCCAGAAAGTACACAGGGACCTGAGATGGTGGATTCCAGTGGGGACGAATTAATAATCTATGAGGAGGGGGATGTACACAGTGAAAGGGGTGAGGAATCGGACGATGAGGAGGAGGTGGACATCTTGCCTCTGTAGAGCCAGTTTGTGCAAGGAACGATTGATTGCTCCTTTTTTGGTGGGGGCCCAAACCAACCAGTCATTTCAGTCACAGTTGTGTGGCAGACCCTGTCGCTGAAATTATGGGTTTGTTAAAGTGTGCATGTCCTGTTTATACAACAATTCCATCTTGCACCTCTTTTTTCTTTCATTTTTCTTTGCATCATGTGCTGTTTGGGGACTATTTTTTGAAGTGCCATCCTGTCTGACACTGCAGTGCCACTCCTAGATGGGCCAGGTGTTTGTGTCGGCCACTAGGGTCGCTTAGCTTAGTCATCCAGCGACCTCGGTGCAAATTTTAGGACTAAAAATAATATTGTGAGGTGTGAGGTGTTCAGAATAGACTGGAAATGAGTGGAAATTATGGTTATTGAGGTTAATAATACTATGGGATCAAAATGACCCCCAAATTCTATGATTTAAGCTGTTTTTGAGGGTTTTTTGTAAAAAAACACCCGAATCCAAAACACACCCGAATCCGACAAAAAATTTTCAGGGAGGTTTTGCCAAAACACGTCCGAATCCAAAACACGGCCGCGGAACCGAACCCAAAACCAAAACACAAAACCCGAAAAATTTCCGGTGCACATCACTATCCAGAACACAATGTCATGTATCAGTATTAGTAGAGCAGCTTTGCTGCTTTCGGTTCAGGATATTTGGGGATCTCTGTGTGCACAGATAGGGCTCATGCTTGGATGTATGCAGTAAGATCTGTAGTTGCAGCACTGTCATACGTATTAGGAGCAATGTCTATCACATAAAGTAAGGTTGGGGAATGCATAGAAGAAATGGGTCTCTCACCAAATCAGTGGATCTTTCAGGCAATGGCTTCCCTTCAGTCTTCAGGGTAATCTGGGCTGACATGAAGCTTTCCTTTCCACTGGAATGCTTGCTTTGGCTGTGGCACCACAAGTCTCAGCCACCTCTTTAATGCTGTTTGTCTCTCTGGCACTGTCTTCCTCATTTGCTGCTCGCCTTTCTTGTCACTTATATGTTATCCTGCTTCCACACTTCATGTAACATTCTCCGGCTGGCTGCTTGCACATTTCCCCATCATGAATGCTTCCTTTTGTGTTACCTGTAACCATCCACATCCCTCTTCCCCCTCACTCTGCTCTCCTTGTTTTCATCCGCCCGGCCCCCAGGTTCAGGGGTCATCCAGTTGCTGGTGATGTCTCAGGTAGGGGGGTTTTGTTAACGCCTGCAGTCAGATATCCAGCTGGTTAGCAAGGTCTCTGCTGAGATGCCACATCCCTTCCCAGCTCTATCATTAGATAATGGTGTATATTGGCAGGGACGGATTGGGATAGAAAACCAGCCCGGGAAATTTATGGAAGCAGCCCCAATGGGGGTGTGGTCTGATGAGGGGGTGGAGTCTGTTGAGGGGGGTGGGATCCCTCATAGGGCCTGATTGTATGCAATTGCGGAGTTCCTTGCGTCGTTTGCTGCAGTTGTGTCTGAGACCAGGGGCGGATTGGGAACTAAAAGTGGCCCTGTAAAATTTTGTAGAAGTGGCATGACATGGGTAGCACAAGAGGTATAACATACCGTGTAGCCATGGCGGCTTCACTGACTGTATGGAAGAGTTGCTGTACTGCAGAGATGGAATAACAGAATGAATGGGGACAAGGCAGTGTACTGAGTGCGGTGGGCCGCCTGTCATGTGGGGGGTGGGGCCATATGACAACACACAAAACAGGCCCCACAGACACGTCGGCCTACCAGGAATCTTCCTGGTGAGCCCTATGGTTAATCCGCCCCTGTATATTGGGAATACATACTAAATTCTGGCGATTGGCATGTTGGCAGTGATGTGAACCACTGCAGCATCCTGACACTGAAGAGCCCCGACATTGGAGCAGGGTAAGTATTTCTAACCCCATAGCCCGTCCCCTACCCTAACCCTTGGAGGTGGAGGCTAGGCCTAACCCTCCGGGGGGAAGGGGAGGTCGGCTACGGCTAGCCCTTGTCAAAGTCAGAAAAATGTCTCTATGCACGTTGCCATATTTGCACCGCACACTGGTCCGTGCTGCGCATGCGTACGCTCTCCCGTGAAGGCGCATACCCGCAATAGCGTGCACTCGCAGGCGCGGTATGCGTATTTACGGTAGAGTTTATGTAGTCGTAGCGTGCGACTCATTCGTTACATATTTTCACAATTAATGTAGTTTATAGATCATGGTCCCTTTGATAGTTTCTGAAAGTTTGGTTAATATAGAAGGTCCCTGAGCTAAGGAATCCCTCTTTGTATCGTACGAAGGGTCTAACAGGAATCATACAGCAGTGTTTGGTACCCATCGGAAGAGTATTTAATTAGCAATATTCCGGTGTTGGTTTGGAGCGTATTAATCGCTCGTGCGAATAGTTATGGACATAAGAAGTTTATGTCCATTTCTACTATTTACTCATACTCAGGTATGCGGCGGGAAACCTAGTTCCCCACCCACCTGAGCTGTTTGAAATCGTCACAGCCCACCTGTATGAATCAACCTATGACCTTTTGTTATGATGCAGGGCCGAATTCCGACGTCCAATGGACAATGGGATTGTAGGGACTGTAGGATTGCATTGTGTGTGGGGCATAAATAGGCAGGCCGACCACATCCAGCTCTCACTCTCTCATCAACGGTTATCTGCTGATAGCCGGGAGCTGGATATCGAGGCGCAGGCGATCATACCCTTTGTGCGTAAGTTTCTCTCCGTAATCATTGTCTTTCTGTGAGCCAATTTCTCTCATCTCTCTCTCTCTCTCTCTCTCTCTCTCTGTTCTGTTTCTCTCATATCTCCCCTAGACTAGGCTAGTATTGTATTAGATAGTATTGTATTGTATTGCATTTAGGTCAGTGTAGTATTGTCTTTTTGTATTTATTGTTTAGTTCTGTGGTTAGGAAGTCTCTGTTATATTGTAGTGTATCATTTGTACTGTTATCCCCTTTTTCGAATATATTAGATATAATACAATTAATAGGCTTTGGAACCTAAACCAGTATCTGTGTATTTTCTATAGTGTTAAGTGTTCACTTGAGCGTCGGTGACGCTCAAGCAGCTTTGTAGTTAGTCAGGTTACACAAGGTTGCACTTACACCCTGTATTCACATTAAGTTATTCTGTGTATTTCATTGGTATAAGGTTTAAACATTAAGGTATAGCGTTGTGAGCGTCTGCGCCGCTGGTGACCTCCTCGTGGTCTCGAGCGTATGCTACGCCATAGCGAATCATTACTCTAGTCATAACCAATAACGTGTCCTGTGATCCCTGGGCCGTGAGCGAACGTGACGCTTGAGCGTCTCGCCTACGGCGGAGCGATCGTTACGCAAATAGCGTACCATTACGGTACTTCTTAAGCAAACAGCGTACAGTGTTCTTAGACTTCATAAAGGGTTGTTTATACGACAAAAAGTATTTAGAATTGTCAATTGGGGACTCGTCCTATCCTTCTCATATCTGCACTAGGTAGATCAGCAGACATTATCCATCAGCAAAGGGCGGGATCATATTCCTTGCAGTGCTGATTGGATAAGCGTCTGCTTCGCTTAGATAAAGAGTGCTGAAGGAATCCGGGAACCGGAAGTAAGAACAAAACGCTTGTGTCTCTTAAAAAAAAAAACTGTTTTATTTTTCTTCTGTCTTGCGTATACACGCACGCATACATTTATCTGTATTTCTTTTTCAAATTTCGTATATCACTATTCCTGTTTGCCAAGTTTTATAGTTGATAGAAAGTGCAAAAAGAGATTTGCTGTTATTTCATAGTAGAGGTAATAGTTAAAGTATAGACCAACACACGGCTTGTCTGGGAGATAAGACAGTCAGTGTGGTGTGCGGTAGATGATCAGAGATCATCTACATTGATAAAGGTAGAAATTGTGTTACGGTGGATCTTTGTTTTGCGTACACGTGTCCCTAACAAAAGACTTGCGTACGCAATCCAAACGGCAGACGCACGCAGCGTACATTACGCAACGTAGCGTCTGGTTACGCAACGTAGCTCAAGTCACGAAAAGTTGAATTAGCGCAAAGCGATAATTAGCGCAAAGGCGATAAGTAACGCACAGCGGTAAATAACGCGACGCGGTAAAATAACGCAAATCTATTTTTGGAAAATCTGAAATCTAGTTTAACAGATCCTGCTCCTAATTAGTAACACTGTTGGACTGAAGACAATTTCTGCGCAGAAATAGATATAGAAACAAAAGTGTACATGTGTTGAGTGAGTGTGGTTTTGTATACAAAAGTTTATATAACTTTAAGGTGGAACCAAAAGGAAAGTCGGGTACTCGTCAAGGGACACACGTGTAAGTGACATATACGGTGGCTAGGGAGGCATCCCTGGTTAAATAATATTTGAGCATTAGAGTATAGCGGACCATAAGGTAACAGACCAGGAGGTCATAAAGTAACAGACCAGGAGGTCATTAAGTAACAGGTAAAATAGACAAAGAGGTCCGCTATAAAAGTCCAGTGGCACAACGCCTGGGGTGTTGGTGCAGAACCCATATAGGCCATAAGCTCTTGCTGAAGGAATCGCGGCCGGAAACATCGATTCCATTGATCTTTCAGTACATGACAAGTAGTGCTTATGTACTGAACGATTGGACCACACGTAATTGTGTGCAGTAGTTAGTAATCTGACCTAATACCATTAGAGTAAAGTGGTCACAAACGCTATCTGTACATTCTGACGTGATTTGTGTAATTTTTTATTTTTGGAAGGGAAGTTCGCTGGTCACTCAGGAACTATCTAACAACCCCACCTTTACTGGAAAGAGTAAGTGTCCTGCGGGTAACCCTCATATGTTCCAGTAAACTGAAGGTTCCATAGGGGCCCTGTATCGAGTACGCCAGCACCATATCGGTGTGATCAGGTCGTATTGGTCGAGGTGGGCGAGTGAGTGGGGTACTCGGTAAACCGCCACCGCCGGCCTACTGTGGAGTAATTTGGTTGTCTGTAAAGGCTTGCTGAAAACCTTGATACAGAAATCCAAGGAGGACTAAGCAACACCTGCAGACTATGGGGGCCAGTTGCTCAGGTAGGGGGCGATCAACCCTGGTTCAGGTTGATTCTGTGAACCGACCAGTTGGGTCGGCACGATATGTAATGTGTGAAAAATATGGAAGTCACACCGAATCTTTATGTGATGAATGGGAGAGAATGACTGTACAAGACAGGGACAAATTCCCAAGAATAGGTAGCTTCAGTCCAGACGTGTTACAAAATTTAAGGAGGAGGATATGTCTCGTAAAATCAACAAAGAGACGAATTCAGCATCATGATTACTTACAGTTATGGCACCAGGAAGGTGAGATACAGAGAGGTTTGGCTCTGGCGGCGGGATCTGGGGCAGTCAGGAAGCTGATAGCCACAGCTCCACCTCCACCATACATTGCAGGAGAGAAGCTGGTTACGGAGAGAAACGCACTGGGTTGTAAAACACAAACTCTTAGTAACCCTGTAAATGTTAATGATGTTAACCAAATAACTCATGCAAGTATTAACCCGTGCAAGATGTACCCTGTTTTGAACCTTCCTCAGGAGTGTGATCAAGAAGACGATTCAGCAACAATTTCAGCTCTCTCTCTTGCAGCCACCATAGCAGAGACCACAGTAGGCACAGCGACACCCACGAGATTAGTGAAAGCCCCTAGCGGAGGGATAGGTGAGGTCGTGTCAACGGGTAAGTACGGCACCATGCACTACACTGAAACAATTGTACCACAACAAGCTGTAGAATCTACACAGGAAGAGGCTGTTAGAATTGCTCCTGTAAGGGTAATAGCAGTTCCCAATGGAAAAACAGATGTGTCTGGAGCCACTCCCATAAGGAACATTGCCATGTACACTCCATTTTCCAGAATGGAATTAAGAACAATAGTGTCCGAATTTCCTGACCCCAGAAAGGACTTAGTTGCTAGCCAAAAATACATCAGGGATCTAGGTAACACTGTAGAACCCAACAACAAGGATTGGCAGATACTGCTAAGAGCTTGTTTACCTTCCAATGTTGACGCAACTCAATTTTTAGCTGACTGTGCATTGGATAAAGATGTACCGCTTACAGACGTGTACAACAAGGATAATGTAAAAAGGATAAATTTACAGCTAAAGGAGTATTTCCCTGCCGTTGTTAAATGGAATAAAATATTTTCCATTAAGCAAAAGGAGTCCGAAACGGCAACAGAATATTTTCACCGGGCACTATTAGAAATGGCAAAGTACACTGGTATAGAAGACATTAAGACCAACCCAAACCATCGAGAAGTAGCAGTATCTGTACTGATGGATGGTTTGAAAGAAACATTAAAAGCTAGGGTACAGACCACACAACCATGTTGGCGAGGTCTGTCAGTGTCCACCTTGAGAGAGGCTGCTGTTGATCACGACAAAAACATCACTAGACACAGGGAGTCGCAAAGTGATAAGTTGATGTCCGTAAGTATACAGGCGCTGACCACAAGGCAGCCTGCGTATGTACCACCGAATCCTGTGGGTAAGGCAAGTGTAATAACATGTTTTTCTTGTAACAGACCGGGACACTTTGCACGAGAATGTAGAACAAAGAATGTACAAAGATCTTTTCAACCCCCTAGACAACAACACAACACACGACATTGGGAGCAGGGTCCACAGAGGCGGAGTTTTGAGCCACATACAGGGGAAACAAAAAGATATCCCCCGAACAGAGACTGGCAGGCCTCTGGTAGTTCCCAGCTAACTCCCCCACAAGTAGTTGCTGCCAATGGGATTCAGGGAGGTCAGCATACCCAATAGGGGTGTGGCCACACCTGTAATCTGCAGCCAGTTAAATTGATTGCCAGTCTTGGAAGCGAACCAGAGATTGCAATCAATGTAGCTGGTAAAACTTTAAACTTTCTTGTAGACACAGGGGCGGCCAAGTCAGTGATAAATTCGACAGTGGGCATGAGAACCACTGGTAGGACAATTCCAGCCATGGGAGTAACAGGAGTAGTCCAGCACTACCCTGTTAGCAAACCAGCCGAGATTACAATAGGGCCTTTGCATACCAAGCATTCCTTTTTGCTGGCTGCATCGGCACCAACTAATCTCCTGGGTAGAGACTTACTATGTAAAATGGGTTGCGTCATTTATTGTACTCCTGAAGGTGTATTCTTGGACATCCCTGAGAATCACGCTCAGGAAGTACGAGACATGTTAGACTCCCCATCAAGATTAATGTCACATTCCATTATGACAAATAGGAATCCATCCCAAGTAGAAGAGATGACATCTCAGATACCAGAGTCACTTTGGACAAAAGATGGACAGGACACTGGATTAATGGCAAACGTAGCTCCAGTAGTTGTACAAGTAAAAGATGGTAGGATAGCTCCAAAAATCCCACAGTATCCTCTGAAGCCAGAGGTGGAGTTAGGAGTTTTCCCAGTAATAGAGCGCTTGCTACAACAGGGCATTCTAGTAAGAACGTCCAGCACAGCAAATAGTCCCATCTTCCCTGTTAAAAAGAGTGGGGGGAGGGGTTACAGGCTAGTGCAGGATCTAAGGGGGATTAACAAAATAGTTGAGAGTCAGTTCCCCGTAGTGCCTAATCCAGCTGTCATCCTAATGCAAATTCCTCCCACTGCCAAATTTTTCACTGTTATTGACCTCTGCTCCGCATTCTTTTCGGTACCTCTGCACCCTGACAGCCAATATTTGTTTGCATTCACATACAGAGGAGTCCAATACACGTGGACTCGGTTACCCCAAGCTTTCATAGATAGTCCAAGTATATTTTCTCAGGCTTTGCATGATTGTTTACAGTCTTTCCAACCGGAGAGTGGATCAGTGTTGATACAGTACGTGGATGATCTACTACTGTGTTCTGATTCATTGGAGGCATCCCTGAAGGATACGAAACAGCTCCTGTTTCATCTTTCAGACACAGGTCACAAGGTTTCCAAAGACAAGTTGCAATTATGCCAAGCTAAGGTAAAATATTTGGGACACTGTCTAACACAAGGACTGAGACACCTGACCGCTGATAGAATCCAAGCCATTAGAGACATGACACTGCCACAAACCCAACAACAGATCAGGACGTTTCTAGGAATGTGTGGGTATTGCCGTAATTGGATCCCAGGGTTTTCCATATTGGCGCTACCTTTGCAGGAAATGGTCTCCTCAAACAAACCTGATCGGATTTCGCATACAGACGAATCCGAAACAGCATTTGAGAGACTCAAACAGTGTCTAACGCAGGCACCAGCACTAGGTATGCCAGACTATGGGAAACCCTTTGAACTATACGGAACAGAAAGTGCTGGGTGCGCAGCAGGTGTACTAACACAAAAACACGGTGATGCCAGCAGGCCAGTTGCATATTACAGCGCTCAGCTAGATACGGTAGCGCGATCCCTCCCCACATGCTTGCGTAGCGTTGCGGCGATAGCATTGCTAGTGACAAAAAGCGAAGATGTCGTGCTAGGCCACAACCTCACAATCCATACACCGCATGCGGTATCTGCCTTATTGAATTCTGCCCAAACCAGACACGTCTCATCAGCAAGGTTTACGAGATGGGAATTGGCATTAATGGCCCCAGTAAACATCACCATAAGGAGATGCAGTGCATTAAACCCTGCAACATTTCTCCCAGGTGTGCCTGGTCAGACACAAAGGGTGGAAGGTGAGAGTGATGGGGAAGGAGGATTTAATGCAAAGGAAGATACACATGATTGTATGGAATATTTGACCCAAAATTTTACCGCAAGGCCTGACATCAGTGACAATCCACTGGAAGATGCAGAACTCACGTTCTACACGGACGGTAGTTGTCACAGACAGTCAGACTCGGGAGACTTGTGTACTGGATACGCAGTCGTAGATGACCAAGGCACCATAGAAGCGGAACCACTAGGCCCACCTCACTCAGCCCAGGTTGCTGAACTGGTCGCCCTAACCAGAGCATGTGAATTGGCTAAGGGTAAGTCAGCCAATATCTACACCGATTCTAGATACGCCTTCGGGGTAGTACATGATTTCGGAGCGCTATGGCGTCTCAGAAATTTCATGACGGCGGCTGGTACACCAATAGCGCATGCAGCTCACATAAAAAGGCTTCTAACAGCGATACAGGAACCCGACAGAGTGGCTGTTATCAAATGTAAAGCACATACATATAGCCAAGACCCAATATCCCTTGGTAACAGCCGAGCAGACGAAGCCGCAAAGCTTGCAGCTGCTACCCCCACACAGACAGACACCACACAACTGATGGTATTTAATACCATCAACACACAAAAGTTGTGTGAGATGCAGAATTTGTGTTCCACACAGGAAAGAGCAGTCTGGAAGGCAAAGGGATATGGCCAGGAGTCCTCAGGGCTCTGGACGGATGGACATGGTAAACCAGTGGCCCCCAGGGCATACCTTCCATGTCTGGCTGAAGCAGCTCACGGGCTGACTCATCTAGGCAAGGAGGGGATGTGCAAATTGGTAAGAGCATACTGGTGCGCCCCAGGATTCTCCTCTCATGCGAGTAAAAGAGCAATGTCATGCCTTACCTGTCTGAGAAAGAATATTGGAAAAGCAATACCTACAGAACCATCCCATATCCCACCTGCCGGCGGCCCTTTCCAGGTAATACAAATTGACTTCATTCAATTACCCCCATGTCGAAATTTGAAATATGTACTTGTTTGTATAGATGTTTTCTCGAATTGGGTCGAAGCTTTCCCAGCAGCTACAAATACCGCTATGTTTACGGCTAAGAAAATTGTGCAGGAATTTGTATGTAGATATGGTATCCCTAGAATCATTGAAAGTGATAGGGGTACCCATTTTACAGGTGATGTCTTTCAAGGAATGTGTAAGTTGATGGGAATTGATAGCAAGCTGCACACTCCGTACCGTCCACAGGCGAGCGCGAAGGTCGAAAGAGTGAACAGCACTATTAAAAATAAATTGAGTAAAGTAATGGCAGAGACAGGATTGACGTGGCCAGAAGCTTTACCCATTGTTTTGTATAGCATCAGAACCACTCCCAGGTCCCCTCTTAATCTGTCTCCTTTTGAAATCTTGTTTGGTCGACAACCGCATGTCATGATTAACCCTCAGGATGATTTGAAATGTAACAATGAAGTAACTGTAAAGTACTTGATTAACATGAGTAAGCAGTTGAGGAATCAAAATGATAATCTGAAGTTGATGATTCCTGATTTACCAGATAGTAATTGTCATGACATTGAACCTGGGGATTATGTAATGATACGAAATTTTCTACGCTCAGGTTGTCTTATTGATAGATGGGAAGGACCATACCAGGTCTTATTGACTAGCACCACAGCATTGAAGGTGGCTGAGAGAGAGACTTGGGTCCATTCATCCCACTGCAAAAAGGTTGCTGATCCAGAGAAGTCCCGTGATAAGGAACAGACGGTAGAGGTTGTATCACTGGAGTGTCTGTTCCAGGAGGACTGAGGCGGCACCTGAGCCTTGAAGACCGAAAGCAGTTGTCGACTCCCTTCTCCCTTTTATTGTTTTTCTCCACTTCCCATCCCCTCTTCCTTGAAATTTCTTTTTTCCCCTTCTCATTCTTCTCTATTTCCTCCTCAAAGATGGACTTGCCCCAAGAGACTGTGATCCGGATTTTGATGTTAACCATGATGTTGACCAGAGCAGTCTGTTCCGGCGAGAGTACCATAGAGGTCGAGAGAGGTTCTGGAATGGGTTCCGATTATGATGATGGAGGCGTAGTTTTCCAAGATCAACCAAACCAACAAGCAAAGGCGAGTATCAGAAAACGATCCGATAGAAGAAATTGTGATGGATTGTTAGCTGAAGAAAATTGTATCTGTAGGCTCTGTGATAATCTGGTTGAAGATGGATGCATAAAGAAATGCCAATCTAGTTTTAATATCCATATAGACCGGCATCCATTGAGTGACTATCACTCCTTAGTGGGTAACGTGTTAAACCAAACAGATTGTTGGGTATGCTCTCAAGTACCTCAGGGTCATAGCAAATCAGGGCTAGTACCATTTCCTTTAACGTTAGGGGAGGTACTTGAGCTAAGTGGTGGGAGACCGGTGGACCGGAGGTTTAATATCTCCAGCCCTCCTAGTTTGAAGCTCCACCAATACCATGTGGATAGGTCCCTCTTATGTTTCAATATCTCCAATCCCAGAAAACCGGGAAATTGGGAAGTGTCATGGAGCAACCTTACCATGACCTTTTCACACAGAGCAGATAGAATGCCTACAGATACAGAGCTGGTACGCCACATAGCCAGTAGAGGAAAATCTTTCCGGTATCGATATACCTTAGGAAATAGGATTACTAGAGTTGGAGAGGTATCACCAGGATACTGTGCACATATCGTACAAACTGATACGTGCATTAGGCAGATGGAAGAATTAGGGTCAGGAAATTTCACCTGGAAGGTTTGTAACATGGTCATGTCCTTCTCCGTCCCATATGTTCTCCCCGATGACGCATATTTCATATGCGGGAGAAAGGCGTACAAGTGGCTTGCCCCAAACTCTGAAGGATTGTGTTATATTGGAAAAGTATTGCCTGAAGTGATGACTGTAACACATGACAAAATGAAAGACATACACCGTGGTGCCCAAGCTCCTTATACTCACACTCATTACGAGCACCGAGTTAAAAGACAACTGTCAGAAAGGTTAGAGCATCCGGCCTCTGATCTTATCCATGAATCCACCGGGATTCAGGTTCTGGTAGCGTTAGATTTCACTCGTACCGCTCGGGGAGTGATGAATTATAGATACATTTCCGCACTCGCCAATTTGTTAGATAATATCACTGAAATGTATGATGACACGTTTAGATACACTGGAAGAGAACTTCAAGCTTATAAAACAGAACTAGTTCAGCATAGGATGGTTCTTAATTATCTTACAGCAGTAACAGGCGGATATTGTGTTACATTAGCAACACAGTACGGCATAAAGTGTTGCACGTATATCACCAATAGCACCGAGGATCCGGTAGAGGTCATAGACCAAAAGATGGACGATATTCTGCAATTAAAGTGGGAATTTCGTCGAAAACACAATCTCACCCTTGCTGCTGTAGGTAATGAGCTGACTGGTTGGGTGTCATGGTTGAACCCGCGAAATTGGTTCTCCGGTTTAGGAGACTGGGCTCAAGGAGTCATAATGGATGTTGGAAAGTTTCTACTATGTATCTTGGGTGTCGTTATATCGATTGGATTGATATTTAGATGCGGGCAGGCTTTAATGAGGTGCAAACAAAGTACAAGAGTGATGAGCTTGAGGAGTGAGGAAACCGTAATTAACCTGGATTTGATTTATGACCCAATGATAGAAACCAGGATGTGATGAAAATGCGATTATACGGTCCGTTTCTTTCACCTGTTTTTCTGCTTTTCTCCAAGATACAAAGACCCCCTTGGACGAGAAAGTTGACGAGACGCTATACAGACAACAGACAAGCACCAAAGATGAAGTTTTGACCACTTGAGAAATGGACACTTGATGAACTTTGCCATGGATCCCCGGTTTCCCTAGTACTTTTAAACTCACGCTAGCCCAACATTTTTTTTGTAAATCTGATGGCTCAGACAAAGCTATTTGCTCATGCCCAAGGAGCAATACAGCGCAAAGAAGACGACTCTCAACAGATACCGAACACAACTTCGACGACAGATGTACATTTCCCTGACATAGAATATCATTGCATTTTCCATAAGTGTTCTTTATCTTCATCTCTACAACCCTCAGGTAATGACACACATAGACGATAGGGAATACAGGCACAGATATCAGCAACCACATACCTCCCCCATTCATGTATCATCAACTAAAATGTGCTCCCCATTTTGTTCAAAATCCGAAAAGAGCTCGGTAAAGTTTGACAGCCCATCCACAGACCTGTACCACAGGATAAGAAGGAATTCAAATGTATACTTCGCAATACCTCGAAGCTTGATGTACAACACGTACGGCACGATGATACATGACCCCCCAAACATGGATTCATACACACATGCTTCTGCTATCTCACTAGGTCATACCCTCTTCACACCTTCTCCTCTCTCCTACCTTACCCAACCATGGAAATCAATTAACCCCTGACTTGCATTTTTCTCCTTAAATGTTTTGTGGCAGTTATTATTGACTGCCAAAGGGTGGACTGTCAAAGTCAGAAAAATGTCTCTATGCACGTTGCCATATTTGCACCGCACACTGGTCCGTGCTGCGCATGCGTACGCTCTCCCGTGAAGGCGCATACCCGCAATAGCGTGCACTCGCAGGCGCGGTATGCGTATTTACGGTAGAGTTTATGTAGTCGTAGCGTGCGACTCATTCGTTACATATTTTCACAATTAATGTAGTTTATAGATCATGGTCCCTTTGATAGTTTCTGAAAGTTTGGTTAATATAGAAGGTCCCTGAGCTAAGGAATCCCTCTTTGTATCGTACGAAGGGTCTAACAGGAATCATACAGCAGTGTTTGGTACCCATCGGAAGAGTATTTAATTAGCAATATTCCGGTGTTGGTTTGGAGCGTATTAATCGCTCGTGCGAATAGTTATGGACATAAGAAGTTTATGTCCATTTCTACTATTTACTCATACTCAGGTATGCGGCGGGAAACCTAGTTCCCCACCCACCTGAGCTGTTTGAAATCGTCACAGCCCACCTGTATGAATCAACCTATGACCTTTTGTTATGATGCAGGGCCGAATTCCGACGTCCAATGGACAATGGGATTGTAGGGACTGTAGGATTGCATTGTGTGTGGGGCATAAATAGGCAGGCCGACCACATCCAGCTCTCACTCTCTCATCAACGGTTATCTGCTGATAGCCGGGAGCTGGATATCGAGGCGCAGGCGATCATACCCTTTGTGCGTAAGTTTCTCTCCGTAATCATTGTCTTTCTGTGAGCCAATTTCTCTCATCTCTCTCTCTCTCTCTCTCTCTCTCTCTGTTCTGTTTCTCTCATATCTCCCCTAGACTAGGCTAGTATTGTATTAGATAGTATTGTATTGTATTGCATTTAGGTCAGTGTAGTATTGTCTTTTTGTATTTATTGTTTAGTTCTGTGGTTAGGAAGTCTCTGTTATATTGTAGTGTATCATTTGTACTGTTATCCCCTTTTTCGAATATATTAGATATAATACAATTAATAGGCTTTGGAACCTAAACCAGTATCTGTGTATTTTCTATAGTGTTAAGTGTTCACTTGAGCGTCGGTGACGCTCAAGCAGCTTTGTAGTTAGTCAGGTTACACAAGGTTGCACTTACACCCTGTATTCACATTAAGTTATTCTGTGTATTTCATTGGTATAAGGTTTAAACATTAAGGTATAGCGTTGTGAGCGTCTGCGCCGCTGGTGACCTCCTCGTGGTCTCGAGCGTATGCTACGCCATAGCGAATCATTACTCTAGTCATAACCAATAACGTGTCCTGTGATCCCTGGGCCGTGAGCGAACGTGACGCTTGAGCGTCTCGCCTACGGCGGAGCGATCGTTACGCAAATAGCGTACCATTACGGTACTTCTTAAGCAAACAGCGTACAGTGTTCTTAGACTTCATAAAGGGTTGTTTATACGACAAAAAGTATTTAGAATTGTCACCCTTCTGGGCGGTGGCTAGGGCTAACTTCCCCCGGTACCTAACTCCCCTACTTTCTAACCCTAACTCTCCTCCTGGCCTTCACCTTAACCCTGAACCCCCAATACTTACCTTCAGGAAGTAAGCTGTAGGTGATCCGGGGCCGGTCTTCTGAGTTGTGTTGGGATTCTGCCGTCGGTCACAGAGCCGGCCATAGGCATAGGCAAACTAGGCAATTGCCTAGGGCTTTTGATATGCCTAGGGGCATCAGCAGCTTCTGCTGATTAAAATGATATGTGGCATGCCTATATTCTGTGTGTAGCATTTCATATGCAGATACAGCCACAGTCTCACAAGTATATAGGCATGCTGCATATCATTTTAATCAGCAGAAGCTGCTTGTGCATCCTAGCCACATAGCAATGCAAATAAGATGCATTTTCATAAAAAAAAGGTGCCCAACGTTAGCATTGATGCAAGATTTGTGAGGACACATCTGTATCCAAGCAGAGGCAGAGGTCACAGTGTTAGTGGCAGTGTGAGTGCTGTGTGCATGCGAGTGGGTTGTTTGTGCAGTAGTGTTCAGAATATGTGTAAGGAGCATTATGTGTGTCATGTAAAAATACATTAATAATGGGCAGCATATGTGTAATGGGGCACTATTTGGGTCATTATGTGTATAAGGGCATTAATAATGTGCGGCATATGTGTAAGGGACATTATGTGTAAAAGGGTATTAATAAAGGTTGTCATAATGTGTAAGGCGCATTATGTTTATGTGTCTCATGTGTAAGGGGCATTACTGTGTGGAATTGTGTATAAATGCATTACTAATGTATGGCATTATGTGTATAAGGTGCTCTACTATGTGGCGTTGCGTATAGAAAGGGCACTACTGTGTCGTCTAATGTGAATAAAGAGCAATAGGGTGTGATGTAATATGAATAAGGAGCAATTCAGTGTGATGTAATGTGAATAAGGGGCTCTACTGTGAGGAGTAATGTTTATAAGGTAAAGTGATAACTACTGTGGGATGTAATATGAATTATGGACACTATCGCATGATCAAATGTGAATAAAGTTGCAGTACTGTGTGTTGTAATTGGAATTGGGGTTACTATTGTGTGGCCATGCCCCTTGCCAGCAAAAACACACCCCTTTTTGGGCTGTGCGCCAAATGTGCGAACTGTACCTATTTAAAATATAGGGGGTACAAACACCAAAATAAGGACTGCTATGGGGAGGGGTGATGGTGCTGGGAAAGAGATGCAAGGTCAGAGGCGGAACCAGTGGTGATGCTAGGGGGCACCAGACAAAATCTTGCCTAGGGCATCATATTGGTTAGGGCCGGCTCTGGTCGGTCACATGACTGCCGTCATCCCATCAGGTGGGATGCTGAATGCATCCTGTATATAGTATGACTTAGGCTCGCTTGGCCGTGAGTATTACAGTGTATACTATGTAGAGTATTACAATGAATGCTATGCTATTCAAACTTGTATCAGAAGGTCTGAATAGCAGGAACAGTACATGGAAGTCACATAGATAATTAACAAGGAATTATTAGTGTAAACAAGCCAACAGAAAAGCAAAACAAAATGTTGAACTGTAATTGTTCTGGGAAAATTGTAATAAATGTATCCGCAAAGGGCCAATCCCTGGGGCATAAATACAGCGTTATATATATCTTCCATCCCTTGTAGTTGGGAGATACTATAGGAAGAAACCTGAATAATGTGCTGCACCATCACATGCAATTCCCATTTACAGACAGAACCTGCACTGGACGCAGCACAGGGTCATCCTGGTAAATTGCAGGGTTTAGCTGCCACGTCTACAGTACAGTATGCATATGTTCTGTGCTGTATGTGACTTATGTAACAGAGATTATATTATATTTGCTGGCTATATGGCACATTATGATTTTAACCCTTTTTTGAGACATGCAGGTTACAGATGAATATATTAAATAATAGATTCCATACTATGATATTTAATGTAATATAAAATGTTCTGTGACTGGTGTCTGTACATCTCCCCCTGATATTACACTCACACACCGCACACACATCAGCTGGGGATCGTCTGGTCACACAGTGTCAGTCATTTGTTATAAGATATTAGAGACATAATAGTACAGAGCCTGCTGTATGCGTCACTACTATACCTCACTGACGTGTTCTGCTGACCCAGTATATACCTGTATATATGTAACAATCCACCAGACTCTATATTACACTGTAATCCGGTTCCTTTTTTTTTTTTTTAACCAAGAAACAATTAATTACTGTACCTGTATTCACTGCAAAATTAAATATAAATGGTTTTGGGGATTTAATATATAGACTGTAATGGGTAATATGTATTTTATTTTTTACACATGAAATAGTACGCATAATCTTGCTCACTGCAGATACAAATATGAGTGTGTGTGTGTGTGTGTGTGTGTGTGTGTGTGTGTGTGTGTGTGTATGAGACATTCCTATCCATACATATTATACTACCAGGTGGGTTATGTACAAGACTGTACAGAGCTGGGCTGTATCCCTCTGGTCACAGTCACCTCTCCCCACTTACCTGACAGGTAACTCGGAGTTGGATGCAGCCATGACCGTAAGTGTGTTTTTTGCTGCAGTCGCGTCTGAGGTTCTATGCACGAGCCCCACGGCAGATGCAGACTGTCCGTCTAAATGTGGCCTCCTATGTGAAACATCCGGCGCCTCTGTACGCAACCACTATCAGTGACATGCCCCAACACTCGCATAAGATGCAACATCTCCATGTGGCTGATTAGCTGCGCCCCCGTCACCACGCAGGTAGGTTTCCAATATACTTCTGCGAGTGTGCATCTAAATCTGTACTGTGCCTCTATATGAGCACCACTTAGATGCACAGGCAGTGTAATGGTTAGTATTACTGCCTCACAGCACTGAGGTCATGGGTTTGATTCCCACCACGGTCCTAACTGTGTGGAGTTTGTATATTCTCCCCATGCTTGCGTGGGTTTCCTCAGGGTACTCCGGTTTCCTCCCACTATCGAAAAATATACTGGTAGGTGAATTGGCTCCCAACAAAATTGACTCTAGTGTGAATGTGTCTGTGTGTACATGTGGTAGGGAATATAGATTGTAAGCTCCACTGGGGCAGAGACTGACGTGAATGGGCAAATATTCTCTGTACAGCGCTGCGGAATATGTGTGCGCTATATAAATAACTGGTGATAAATAAATAGATACAGATGAAAAACATCGCTCCACTGTGTCCAACTCACAATCAGGCCCTGAGTGTGCACAATGGTGAGTAATTACTAGTGATGTGGGTAGACCCCGGTGTTTTGATTTTGATTTTGTTTTTGGTTCTAAATTCAACAGTATGTTTTCATTTTTGCAAAAACACCCTCAAGTATTTTGGTTCCGATTCGGCTTTTGATTCAGTTTAAAAATCAATAAAAAGCGATAAAATAGGTGAAGTCGTGTCATTTTGCAATCCAAAACCCGAGATTCAGATGTAAACTCTGAATTCAAAACCATGGGAAGAGCCAAAATGGGATCTCTTCAGGAGATCTGGCCTGGTTTCTGGTTTAGTTAGGTTCCACAAAATTCGGGTGGATTCGGATTTCTGGACACATCTTCCCTGTGGAGCCAGTGATAACTTTACCAAATGACTGAGCTTCATGATTTCTCCATTCTGGTGCTCTGACAATGGGCCTAATTCAGACATGATCACTCGCTAGCAGTTTTTTGTAGTGCTGCGAGCAGATAGTCGCCGCCTACAGGGGAGTGTATTTTAGCTGTGCAAGTGTGCGATCGCATGTGACGCCGAGCGGTACAAAAAGATCTTATGCAGTTTCTGAGTAGCCCAGGACTTACTCAGCCGCTGCGATCACTTCAGCCTGTCCGGGGCCAGAATTGACGTCAGACACCCGCCCTGCAAACGCCTGGACACGCCTGCGTTTTTCCAACCACTTCCTGAAAACGGTCAGTTCCTGTCAATCTCCTTGCAATTAGCTGTGCAAATGGATTCTTCGTGAAACCCATCGCACAGCAACGATACGCTCTGCACCCGAGCGACGCGCCTGCGCATTACGGTGCATATGCATGCGCAGTTCTGACCTGATCGCAGCGCAGCGAAAAAAGCTAGCGTGCGATCAGGTCTGAATTACCGCCAGTATGAGGTGTGAGGGGTCTGCAGTAAGTCATCATGGAAATAAGTGAGCAGACTTACTGTTGTCTTTACAATGTCCAAGTCACTCCAAATTAGGGGTAAGACCTTATCACCATGACACATATATTTTGTTACACAGTAAATCCTCATATAGGGCCTGATTCTGAGTCGGAGCGGTGAAATTGGGCGCATTTCTCATGTTTAATAGATCTGTGCATTTCCCTGAATCACAAATATTGTGTGTGCATGTGCCGCATCATGTGTCTGATATCACAAGTGTATGTGTGCATGTGCCGCATCATGTGTCTGATATCACAAGTGTATGTGTGCATGTGCCGCATCATGTGTCTGATATCACAAGTGTATGTGTGCATGTGCCGCATCATGTGTCTGATATCACAAGTGTATGTGTGCGTGTGCCTCATCATGTGTCTGATATCACAAGTGTATGTGTGCATGTGCCGCATCATGTGTCTGATATCACAAGTGTATGTGTGCATGTGCCGCATCATGTGTCTGATATCACAAGTGTATGTGTGCATGTGCCGCATCATGTGTCTGATATCACAAGTGTATGTGTGCATGTGCCGCATCATGTGTCTGATATCACAAGTGTATGTGTGCGTGTGCCTCATCATGTGTCTGATATCACAAGTGTATGTGTGCATGTGCCGCATCATGTGTCTGATATCACAAGTGTATGTGTGCATGTGCCGCATCATGTGTCTGATATCACAAGTGTATGTGTGCATGTGCCGCATCATGTGTCTGATATCACAAGTGTATGTGTGCATGTGCCGCATCATGTGTCTGTAATCACAAGTGTATGTGTGCATGTGCCGCATCATGTGTCTGATATCACAAGTGTATGTGTGCATGTGCCGCATCATGTGTCTGATATCACAAGTGTATGTGTGTGTGCCGCATCATGTGTCTGATATCACAAGTGTATATGTGTGCGTGCCGCATCATGTGTCTGATATCACAAGTGTATGTGTGCGTGCCGCATCATGTGTCTGATATCACAAGTGTATGTGTGTGTGCCGCATCATGTGTCTGATATCACAAGTGTATGTGTGTGTGCCGCATCATGTGTCTGATATCACAAGTGTATGTGTGCATGTGCCGCATCATGTGTCTGATATCACAAGTGTATATGTGTGCGTGCCGCATCATGTGTCTGATATCACAAGTGTATATGTGTGCGTGTGCCGCATCATGTGCCTGTAATCACAAGTGTATGTGTGCGTGCCGCATCTTGTGTCTGATATCACAAGTGTATGTGTGCATGTGCCGCATCTTGTGTCTGATATCACAAGTGTATGTGTGTGTGCCGCATCTTGTGTATGATATCACAAGTGTATGTGTGTGTGCCGCATCATGTGTCTGATATCACAAGTGTATATGTGTGCGTGCCGCATCATGTGTCTGATATCACAAGTGTATATGTGTGCGTGCCGCTTCATGTGTCCGATATCACAAGTGTATGTGTGCGTGCCACATCTTGTGTCTGATATCACAAGTGTATTTGTGCATGTGCCGCATCATGTGTCTGATATCACAAGTGTATGTGTGCATGTGCCGCATCTTGTGTCTGATATCACAAGTGTATGTGTGCATGTGCCGCATCTTGTGTCTGATATCACAAGTGTATGTGTGCATGTGCCGCATCTTGTGTCTGATATCACAAGTGTATGTGTGCATGTGCCGCATCTTGTGTCTGATATCACAAGTGTATGTGTGCGTGCCACATCTTGTGTCTGATATCACAAGTGTATTTGTGCATGTGCCGCCTCTTGTGTCCGATATCACAAGTGTATGTGTGCGTGCCACATCTTGTGTCTGATATCACAAGTGTATTTGTGCATGTGCCGCCTCTTGTGTCCGATATCACAAGTGTATGTGTGCGTGCCGCATCATGTGTCTGATATCACAAGTGTATGTGTGCATGTGCCGCATCATGTGCCTGTAATCACAAGTGTATGTGTGCGTGCCGCATCATGTGTCTGATATCACAAGTGTATTTGTGCATGTGCCGCATCATGTGTCTGATATCACAAGTGTATTTGTGCATGTGCCGCATCATGTGTCTGATATCACAAGTGTATGTGTGCGTGCCTCATCTTGTGTCTGATATCACAAGTGTATTTGTGCATGTGCCGCCTCTTGTGTCCGATATCACAAGTGTATGTGTGCGTGCCACATCTTGTGTCTGATATCACAAGTGTATTTGTGCATGTGCCGCCTCTTGTGTCCGATATCACAAGTGTATGTGTGCGTGCCGCATCATGTGTCTGATATCACAAGTGTATGTGTGCATGTGCCGCATCATGTGCCTGTAATCACAAGTGTATGTGTGCGTGCCGCATCATGTGTCTGATATCACAAGTGTATGTGTGCATGTGCCGCATCATGTGCCTGTAATCACAAGTGTATGTGTGCGTGCCGTATCATGTGTCTGATATCACAAGTGTATGTGTGTGTGCCGTATCATGTGTCTGATATCACAAGTGTATGTGTGCATGTGCCGCATCTTGTGTCTGATATCACAAGTGTATGTGTACATGTGCCGCATCTTGTGTCTGATATCACAAGTGTATGTGTGCATGTGCCGCATCTTGTGTCTGATATCACAAGTGTATGTGTGCATGTGCCGCATCATGTGTCTGATATCACAAGTGTATGTGTGCGTGCCGTATCATGTGTCTGATATCACAAGTGTATGTGTGCATGTGCCGTATCATGTGTCTGATATCACAAGTGTATGTGTGCATGTGCCGCATCTTGTGTCTGATATCACAAGTGTATGTGTGCGTGCCGCATCATGTGTCTGATATCACAAGTGTATGTGTGCATGTGCCGCATCTTGTGTCTGATATCACAAGTGTATGTGTGCGTGCCGCATCATGTGTCTGATATCACAAGTGTATGTGTGCATGTGCCGCATCTTGTGTCTGATATCACAAGTGTATGTGTGCATGTGCCGCATCTTGTGTCTGATATCACAAGTGTATGTGTGCATGTGCCGCATCTTGTGTCTGATATCACAAGTGTATGTGTGCATGTGCCGCATCTTGTGTCTGATATCACAAGTGTATGTGTGCATGTGCCGCATCATGTGTCTGATATCACAAGTGTATGTGTGCATGTGCCGCATCTTGTGTCTGATATCACAAGTGTATGTGTGCATGTGCCGCATCTTGTGTCTGATATCACAAGTGTATGTGTGCATGTGCCGCATCTTGTGTCTGATATCACAAGTGTATGTGTGCATGTGCCGCATCATGTGTCTGATATCACAAGTGTATGTGTGCATGTGCCGCATCTTGTGTCTGATATCACAAGTGTATGTGTGCATGTGCCGCATCTTGTGTCTGATATCACAAGTGTATGTGTGTGTGCCGCATCATGTGTCTGATATCACAAGTGTATGTGTGTGTGCCGCATCATGTGTCTGATATCACAAGTGTATGTGTGTGTGCCGCATCTTGTGTCTGATATCACAAGTGTATGTGTGTGTGCCGCATCATGTGTCTGATATCACAAGTGTATGTGTGTGTGCCGCATCATATGCCTGTAATCACAAGTGTATGTGTGTGTGCCGCATCATGTGTCTGATATCACAAGTGTATGTGTGTGTGCCGCATCATGTGTCTGATATCACAAGTGTATGTGTGCGTGCCGCATCTTGTGTCTGATATCACAAGTGTATGTGTGCGTGTGCCGCATCTTGTGTCTGATATCACAAGTGTATGTGTGCGTGCCACATCTTGTGTCTGATATCACAAGTGTATGTGTGCATGTGCCGCATCTTATGTCCGATATCACTAGTGTATGTGTGCATGTGCCGCGTCTTGTGTCTGATATCACAAGTGTATGTGTGCATGTGCCGCATCTTGTGTCTGTAATCACAAGTGTATGTGTGCGTGCCGCATCATGTGTCTGATATCACAAGTGTATGTGTGCATGTGCCGCATCTTGTGTCTGATATCACAAGTGTATTTGTGCATGTGCCGCCTCTTGTGTCCGATATCACAAGTGTATGTGTGCGTGCCGCATCATGTGTCTGATATCACAAGTGTATGTGTGCGTGCCGCATCATGTGTCTGATATCACAAGTGTATGTGTGCATGTGCCGCATCTTGTGTCTGATATCACAAGTGTATGTGTGCGTGCCGCATCATGTTCCTGTAATCACAAGTGTATGTGTGCGTGCCGTATCATGTGTCTGATATCACAAGTGTATGTGTGCGTGCCGCATCATGTGTCTGATATCACAAGTGTATGTGTGCGTGCCACATCTTGTGTCTGATATCACAAGTGTATGTGTGCATGTGCCGCATCTTGTGTCCGATATCACTAGTGTATGTGTGCGTGCCGCATCATGTGTCTGATATCACAAGTGTATGTGTGCATATGCCGCATCTTGTGTCTGATATCACAAGTGTATTTGTGCATGTGCCGCCTCTTGTGTCCGATATCACAAGTGTATGTGTGCGTGCCGCATCATGTGTCTGATATCACAAGTGTATTTGTGCATGTGCCGCCTCTTGTGTCCGATATCACAAGTGTATGTGTGCGTGCCTCATCATGTGCCTGTAATCACAAGTGTATGTGTGCGTGCCGCATCATGTGTCTGATATCACAAGTGTATGTGTGCATGTGCCGCATCTTGTGTCTGATATCACAAGTGTATGTGTGCGCGCCGTATCATGTGTCTGATATCACAAGTGTATGTGTGCGTGCCGCATCATGTGTCTGATATCACAAGTGTATGTGTGCGTGCCGTATCATGTGTCTGATATCACAAGTGTATGTGTGTGTGCCGCATCATGTGTCTGATATCACAAGTGTATGTGTGCATGTGCCGCATCATGTGTCTGATATCACAAGTGTATGTGTGCATGTGCCGCATCTTGTGTCTGATATCACAAGTGTATGTGTGCGTGCCGCATCATGTGTCTGATATCACAAGTGTATGTGTGCATGTGCCGCATCATGTGCCTGATATCACAAGTGTATGTGTGTGTGCCGCATCATGTTCCTGTAATCACAAGTGTATGTGTGCGTGCCGTATCATGTGTCTGATATCACAAGTGTATGTGTGCGTGCCGCATCATGTGTCTGATATCACAAGTGTATGTGTGTGTGCCGCATCATGTTCCTGTAATCACAAGTGTATGTGTGCGTGCCGTATCATGTGTCTGATATCACAAGTGTATGTGTGCGTGCCACATCTTGTGTCTGATATCACAAGTGTATGTGTGCATGTGCCGCATCTTGTGTCCGATATCACTAGTGTATGTGTGCGTGCCGCATCATGTGTCTGATATCACAAGTGTATGTGTGCATGTGCCGCATCTTGTGTCTGATATCACAAGTGTATTTGTGCATGTGCCGCCTCTTGTGTCCGATATCACAAGTGTATGTGTGCGTGCCGCATCATGTGTCTGATATCACAAGTGTATGTGTGCGTGCCGCATCATGTGTCTGATATCACAAGTGTATGTGTGCATGTGCCGCATCTTGTGTCTGATATCACAAGTGTATGTGTGCGTGCCGCATCATGTTCCTGTAATCACAAGTGTATGTGTGCGTGCCGTATCATGTGTCTGATATCACAAGTGTATGTGTGCGTGCCGCATCATGTGTCTGATATCACAAGTGTATGTGTGCGTGCCACATCTTGTGTCTGATATCACAAGTGTATGTGTGCATGTGCCGCATCTTGTGTCCGATATCACTAGTGTATGTGTGCGTGCCGCATCATGTGTCTGATATCACAAGTGTATGTGTGCATATGCCGCATCTTGTGTCTGATATCACAAGTGTATTTGTGCATGTGCCGCCTCTTGTGTCCGATATCACAAGTGTATGTGTGCGTGCCGCATCATGTGTCTGATATCACAAGTGTATGTGTGCGTGCCGCATCATGTGTCTGATATCACAAGTGTATGTGTGCGTGCCTCATCATGTGCCTGTAATCACAAGTGTATGTGTGCGTGCCGTATCATGTGTCTGATATCACAAGTGTATGTGTGCGTGCCGCATCATGTGTCTGATATCACAAGTGTATGTGTGCGTGCCGTATCATGTGTCTGATATCACAAGTGTATGTGTGTGTGCGCATCATGTGTCTGATATTACAAGTGTATGTGTGCATGTGCCGCATCATGTGTCTGATATCACAAGTGTATGTGTGCATGTGCCGCATCTTGTGTCTGATATCACAAGTGTATGTGTGCGTGCCGCATCATGTGTCTGATATCACAAGTGTATGTGTGCATGTGCCGCATCATGTTCCTGTAATCACAAGTGTATGTGTGCGTGCCGTATCATGTGTCTGATATCACAAGTGTATGTGTGTGTGCCGCATCATGTTCCTGTAATCACAAGTGTATGTGTGCGTGCCGTATCATGTGTCTGATATCACAAGTGTATGTGTGCGTGCCGCATCATGTGTCTGATATCACAAGTGTATGTGTGTGTGCCTCATCATGTGCCTGTAATCACAAGTGTATGTGTGCGTGCCGTATCATGTGTCTGATATCACAAGTGTATGTGTGCGTGCCGCATCATGTGTCTGATATCACAAGTGTATGTGTGCATGTGCCGCATCTTGTGTCTGATATCACAAGTGTATGTGTGCGTGCCGCATCATGTGTCTGATATCACAAGTGTATGTGTGCGTGCCGCATCATGTGTCCGATATCACAAGTGTATGTGTGCGTGCGGTATCTTGTGTCTGATATCACAAGTGTATGTGTGCGTGCCGCATCATGTGTCTGATATCACAAGTGTATGTGTGCATGTGCCGCATCTTGTGTCTGATATTACAAGTGTATGTGTGCATGTGCCGCATCTTGTGTCTGATATCACAAGTGTATGTGTGCATGTGCCGCATCTTGTGTCTGATATCACAAGTGTATGTGTGCGTTCCGCATCATGTGTCTGTAATCACAAGTGTATGTGTGCGTGCCGTATCATGTGTCTGATATCACAAGTGTATGTGTGCATGTGCCGCATCTTGTGTCCGATATCACTAGTGTATGTGTGCATGTGCCGCATCTTGTGCCTGTAATCACAAGTGTATGTGTGTGTGCCGCATCATGTGTCTGATATCACAAGTGTATGTGTGCATGTGCCGCATCTTGTGTCTGATATCACAAGTGTATGTGTGCGTGCCGTATCATGTGTCTGATATCACAAGTGTATGTGTGCATGTGCCGCATCTTGTGTCTGATATCACAAGTGTATGTGTGCGTGCCGCATCATGTGTCTGATATCACAAGTGTATGTGTGCATGTGCCGCATCTTGTGTCTGATATCACAAGTGTTTGTGTGCATGTGCCGCATCATGTGTCTGATATCACAAGTGTATGTGTGCGTGCCTCATCATGTGCCTGTAATCACAAGTGTATGTGTGCGTGCCGTATCATGTGTCTGATATCACAAGTGTATGTGTGCGTGCCGTATCATGTGTCTGATATCACAAGTGTATGTGTGCGTGCCGCATCATGTGTCTGATATCACAAGTGTATGTGTGCGTGCCGCATCTTGTGTCTGATATCACAAGTGTATGTGTGCATGTGCCGCATCTTGTGTCTGATATCACAAGTGTATGTGTGCGTGCCGCGTCATGTGTCTGATATCACAAGTGTATGTGTGCATGTGCCGCATCTTGTGTCTGATATCACAAGTGTATGTGTGCATGTGCCGCATCTTGTGTCTGATATCACAAGTGTATGTGTGCGTGCCGCATCATGTGTCTGATATCACAAGTGTATGTGTGCGTGCCGCATCTTGTGTCTGATATCACAAGTGTATGTGTGCGTGTGCCGCATCTTGTGTCTGATATCACAAGTGTATGTGTGCGTGCCACATCTTGTGTCTGATATCACAAGTGTATGTGTGCATGTGCCGCATCTTGTGTCTGATATCACAAGTGTATGTGTGCATGTGCCGCATCTTGTGTCTGATATCACTAGTGTATGTGTGCGTGCCGCATCATGTGTCTGATATCACAAGTGTATGTGTGCGTGCCACATCTTGTGTCTGATATCACAAGTGTATGTGTGCGTGCCGCATCATGTGTCTGATATCACAAGTGTATGTGTGCATGTGCCGCATCTTGTGTCTGATATTACAAGTGTATGTGTGCATGTGCCGCATCTTGTGTCTGATATCACAAGTGTATGTGTGCATGTGCCGCATCTTGTGTCTGATATCACAAGTGTATGTGTGCATGCCGCATCATGTGTCTGATATCACAAGTGTATGTGTGCGTGTGCCGCATCATGTGTCTGATATTACAAGTGTATGTGTGCATGTGCCGCATCTTGTGTCTGATATCACAAGTGTATGTGTGCATGCCGCATCATGTGTCTGATATCACAAGTGTATGTGTGCATGTGCCGCATCTTGTGTCTGATATTACAAGTGTATGTGTGCATGTGCCGCATCTTGTGTCTGATATCACAAGTGTATGTGTGCATGTGCCGCATCTTGTGTCTGATATCACAAGTGTATGTGTGCGTGCCACATCTTGTGTCTGATATCACAAGTGTATGTGTGCATGTGCCGCATCATGTGTCTGATATCACAAGTGTATGTGTGCATGTGCCGCATCTTGTGTCTGATATCACAAGTGTATGTGTGCGTGCCGCATCATGTGTCTGATATCACAAGTGTATGTGTGCATGTGCCGCATCTTGTGTCTGATATCACAAGTGTATGTGTGCGTGCCGCATCATGTGTCTGATATCACAAGTGTATGTGTGCATGTGCCGCATCTTGTGTCTGATATCACAAGTGTATGTGTGTGTGCCGCATCTTGTGTCTGATATCACAAGTGTATGTGTGCATGTGCCGCATCTTGTGTCCGATATCACAAGTGTATGTGTGCGTGCCACATCTTGTGTCTGATATCACAAGTGTATGTGTGCATGTGCCGCATCTTGTGTCCGATATCACAAGTGTATGTGTGCGTGCCGCATCATGTGTCTGATATCACAAGTGTATGTGTGCATGTGCCGCATCTTGTGTATGATATCACAAGTGTATGTGTGCGTGCCACATCTTGTGTCTGATATCACAAGTGTATGTGTGCATGTGCCGCATCTTGTGTATGATATCACAAGTGTATGTGTGCGTGCCACATCTTGTGTCTGATATCAGAAGTGTATGTGTGCGTGCCACATCTTGTGTCTGATATCACAAGTGTATGTGTGCATGTGCCGCATCTTGTGTCCGATATCACAAGTGTATGTGTGCGTGCCGCATCATGTGTCTGATATCACAAGTGTATGTGTGCATGTGCCGCATCTTGTGTCTGATATCACAAGTGTATGTGTGCGTGCCTCATCATGTGCCTGTAATCACAAGTGTATGTGTGCGTGCCGTATCATGTGTCTGATATCACAAGTGTATATGTGCGTGCCGCATCTTGTGTACATGGAGACCAGTGTGATATAGGAGAATTTGGGTGGCACTGGGCGTTAATTATAAGACTCATGGAGCAGCTGTTTAGTAGATTCTGTCATAGTGCAAGAGGCTATTCCCAAACTGCGCATGGCCCTATCTTCTCATTAACTACCCCTGGCGCAATCTATATATAATTGGACATGAACTTTTTTTGTTTTTGGCCCATTTGCAATGAGTTTTAATTTCTCTATTTCATACCTCCCAACATGATCCTCTCCAGGAGGGACAGAATGCTCTGCTCCCTCTTAATGTATGATCGCCCTCACCTGTGGGGAAACACCTTTCTTATCCATTAACCTGTTCAACACAGGTGCCGGCAATCATACATTGAGAGGGAATTCAAGGAGCAGAGCATTCTGACCCTCCTGGAGAGGGTCATGTTGGTAGGTATGCTGTAGCCTGTCGCTATAATGCAGTTTTATACCTCTGTTCCTGGACTTCCCTCATATTTTAGGAATGCAGTCACCTGTGTTGAACAGGTAAATTGATAACAAAGGTGTTTCACCACAGGTGCCGGCAATCTTAAATTAAGAGAGAATCCCAGGAATGAGCAGTTTGTCCCTCCTGGAAAGGGTCATGTTGGGAGGTATGCAGTTTGGATGCCCAGGAGATCTCAGTGTCGTGATTGTGATTCAGTAGAGAACCAAAGATCTAGATCAGTGGTTCCCAGTTGCGGTCCTCAAGGCACACCAACAGTCCAGGTTTTATGGATATCCCTGCTTGTACACGGATAGTAAAATCAAATTGACTGAGGTACTACTTAGCATGGATATCCTTAAAACCTAGACTGTTGGGGTGCCTTCAGGACCGTGTTTGGGAACATCTGCTGTAAATATATTTTGCAATTTTTGAATTTAACACTAGATGACCATCTCTTCTTACCAACCCCACCAGGTTACTCTGTGATGCTTCTGCTGCGGCTGATCCTGAGCCTGCAGGAAGGATGAAGGAATATCCCATAAACTGCACAGTACAGAGAGAATTTCACCTCCTGGCATTCTCCATCTCTGAGGACCTTCAGCTTCAGCTCTTCACTGGGATCCTGGTAATGTACTTACTGACAGTGCTGGGGAACCTGCTTATCACTGGTCTTATATATCTGACCCCACAGCTCCACACTCCTATGTACTATTTCCTGTGTAACCTCTCAGTGCAGGACATCATCTACGTCTCCAGCGTCCTTCCCAAATTCCTCTCTATCCTGGTAACAGGTGACACCAGAATCACCTTCCCAGCATGCATCACACAGATGTTCTTCTTTACATTTTGCGCTGTGTCAGAGTTCTTACTCCTAACGTCTATGGCCTATGACCGCTATGTCGCCATATGTATACCTCTGCACTATGCAACCATTCTGACCAAAGCCTTGTGTATTACACTATTTTCTGTCTCCTGGATTGTCGGCTGCTTTAATTCATTACTGCTTGCTGTGCTGGTTTCTACTTTATTATTCTGCAATTCCCAAGACATTAGTCACTTTTTCTGTGACTCAAAAACTATGATAGCGCTGTCTAGTGGTGACATCACAGCGATTACGATGCTGGTTTTTGTGGAAACTATATGTTTAGGATTTATACCCTTTGTGCTGATATTAGCCTCTTATACCTGTATAATTACTAATGTCATTAAGATCCGTAGTTCGGCGGGCAGAGTGAAGGCGTTCTCCAGCTGCTCGTCCCATCTCACCGTTGTATTATTATTCTTCGGCACCTCACTTACTTCCTATGTGACCCCAGAGTCACGGGACTCTCTCAAACAAGATAAGTTTCTCTCCTTGCTGTACACAGCGGTGGCCCCAATGCTAAACCCTCTAGTGTATACTCTAAGAAACAAGCAGGTCCTGAGAGCCATGGGCAATGTATTGAAAAGATACTTCAACATTTGAAGAGTTACCGCATAAAATGCAGATTGGGTTTTTTCTTAGCTCTGTAGCACCGATAAAACCGTTCTGGATGCGCAATTGGGTTTGCCCATGAAATAGCAAATGTGAAACGCGTTTCAGGTGTTCTTCTCGCTGTCATGTTCATATGTATGTTGAGACAATGAAATAACCAATGTTTATTTGTAGATAGAGGAGTCAGTAAGTGGCTTTACCTGCGAGCCTTAGATTAGTCAGGATTATTTCAATTGTTGATTTATACTGGTATTATACTGACAGTAAGAAGGTGCTCACTACTAAACACTAATTGTGACCTCCGCTCATTGGAAGGAATTCCGAATGGTGTTAGGAGCTACAGTATATATTAAATTATTAGACTCATGCCACCTGCTTTCCATGTAACTTTGAGGTGGCTCAGTTTTATATAAACCGTGTCATTTCTGAACTACATTATAAAGATGAGGGTCAGAAGTCAAATGCCGTCTGGTCAGAGTCACGGGATCTGTTCCTAGAACAATACTGACATAAATTATAATCACAACTTCAACTGAATAGTAATTTGCGTCAACTTGGACAATCGACCATTTGTTCCCAAACACTGGAAAACGGACAAAACCTGTCGTTCAGACAAATTGGTCAAATCAGGGCTTTAACCAATTTACATGGACAGTTTTTTCCCCAGTGTTTTGGTCCATTGTCATTTGCTCTCATCCATTACCAGATTTTCATTCCATCCAGCCAGATCTGATAGATTATCTGCCAGATAATTGTATAGTGTATGTCCAGCTTTTGGCTGTGTACACACCTAGAGATATATCTGTAGATCCATCTAACTAACCACCTGACCACCCACCACTGCCAAAGCTATATATGTTGTTGAGAACAATGGCCAATCACTGCAATCTGTCTTCTGTACACACTGGCAGATCATCTCTGTGAAATGTGCCAAATATTCCTGCAATTTACATTATAGGCTAGACTTCTAAAGAGCACACAGGGAATAATAAATAAAATAAAATAAACCTTTTTTCCACTGTTTTCTATGCCAGTGTCTCTCTTTTACTCCATCCGTTTCCTACTGTCTCGCTCCCTTGGTCTCCCGTTGTCTCTCACTCCCTCTGTCTCTCTCTTGCTGCCCTCCTCCATCTCCCACTGTCTCTCTCTTACTCTCTCCATCTCCCGCTGTCTGTCTCTCACTCCATCCATCTCCTGCTGTCTCTCTCTCCCTCCGTCTCCCACTGTCTCTCTCCCTCCGTCTCCCATTGTCTCTTTCCCTCCATCTCCTTGCTTCCTTGAATTCCTGCAATCCTTCATGTTTCTGAGGAGACAATATATAACTAATATGTAAATAGCATGTGGAACTGATTTGCCTCCACAAACCCCCTCAGGGCACACTCTGGCCTAGGAACCCACATGTGATGGCTCTTGTTGGTCGCGCTCCCGCAGATCCTGGCTCCAGCTGGTTTGGGTCTCCAAAGTCAAGGTCTCCCACTGGCTGGGGCACATGCTGATGGTTTATACCTGCTAATGGCTCCATTAGGACCTACAAACAAACACACTGAGGGTGCTGATCTAGCCCAATACTTTTCTATACTTTTAATTAACCGGTGGAATTGTATTTTTAATAAATTGATTCAGCTGCTGCTTCTAATGTGAGGTAATTGTGGACCTCACCCAATAAACCAAAAAAAATCAATATATGGGATTTTAATCCCAAACAAGAAGTGCCTCTTGCCAATTTATTATAACGGTATATGGTTCAGATATCATGATGAAAAAATAAGAATTTACTCACCGGTAATTCTATTTCTCGTAGTCCGTAGTGGATGCTGGGAACTCCGTAAGGACCATGGGGAATAGACGGGCTTCGCAGGAGACTGGGCACTCTAAAGAAAAGATTAGGTACTATCTGGTGTGCACTGGCTCCTCCCTCTATGCCCCTCCTCCAGACCTCAGTTAGGGAAACTGTGCCCGGAAGAGCTGACATTACAAGGAAAGGAAATTTTGAATCCAGGGTAAGACTCATACCAGCCACACCAATCACACCGTACAACTTGTGATAACCTTACCCAGTTAACAGTATGAACAACAACTGAGCCTCACTCAACGGATGGCTCATAACAATAACCCTTAGTTAAGCAATAACTATATACACGTATTGCAGAAAGTCCGCACTTGGGACGGGCGCCCAGCATCCACTACGGACTACGAGAAATAGAATTACCGGTGAGTAAATTCTTAATTTCTCTGACGTCCTAGTGGATGCTGGGAACTCCGTAAGGACCATGGGGATTATACCAAAGCTCCCAAACGGGCGGGAGAGTGCGGATGACTCTGCAGCACCGAATGAGCAAACACAAGGTCCTCCTCAGCCAGGGTATCAAACTTGTAGAACTTTGCAAATGTGTTTGAACCCGACCAAGTAGCCGCTCGGCAAGGCTGTAAAGCCGAGACCCCTCGGGCAGCCGCCCAAGAAGAGCCCACCTTCCTTGTGGAATGGGCTTTTACTGATTTTGGATGCGGCAATCCAGCCGCAGAATGAGCCTGCTGAATCGTGCTACAGATCCAGCGAGCAATAGTTTGCTTTGAAGCAGGAGCACCCAGCCCGTTGGGTGCATGCAAGATAAACAGCGAGTCAGTCTTCCTGACTCCAGCCATTCTGGAAACATATATTTTCAAAGCCCTGACTACGTCCAGCAACTTGGAGTCCTCCAAGTCCCGAGTAGCCGCAGGCACCACAATAGGTTGGTTCAAATGAAACGATGACACCACCTTTGGGAGAAATTGGGGACGAGTCCTCAATTCTGCCCTGTCCATATGGAAGATCAGATATGGGCTTTTACATGACAAAGCCGCCAATTCCGACACACGCCTAGCCGATGCTAAGGCAACAGCATGACCACTTTCCACGTGAGATACTTTAGTACCACGGTCTTAAGTGGCTCAAACCAGTGGGATTTCAGGAAATCCAACACAACGTTAAGGTCCCAGGGTGCCACTAGTGGCACAAAAGGGGGCTGAATATGCAGCACTCCCTTAACAAATGTCTGAACCTCAGGCAGTGAAGCCAGTTCTTTTTGAAAGAAAATGGATAGGGCTGAAATCTGGACCTTTATGGACCCCAATTTTAGGCCCATAGTCACCCCTGACTGTAGGAAGTGCAGGAAACGACCCAGTTGGAATTCCTCTGTAGGGGCCTTCCTGGCCTCACACCAAGCAACATATTTCCGCCATATACGGTGATAATGCTTTGCTGTCACGTCTTTCCTAGCCTTTATCAGCATAGGAATAACTTCATCCGGAATGCCTTTTTCCGCTAGGATCCGGCATTCAAACGCCATGCCGTCAAACGCAGCCGCGGTAAGTCTTGGAACAGACAGGGCTCTTGTTGCAGCAGGTCCTGTCTGAGAGGCAGAGGCCATGGGTCCTCTGTGCGCATTTCTTGCAGTTCCGGGTACCAAGTCCTTCTTGGCCAGTCCGGAACAATGAGTATTGTTCTTATTCCTCTCTTTCTTACTATTCTCAGTACCTTGGGTATGAGAGGAAGAGGAGAAAACACATATACCGACTGGTACACCCACGGTGTCACTAGGGCGTCCACAGCTATCGCCTGAGGGTCCCTTGACCTGGCGCAATATCTTTTTAGCTTTTTGTTGAGGCGGGACACCATCATGTCCACCTGTGGCAGTTCCCATCGGTTTGCAATCAGTTGGAAGACTTCTTGATGAAGTCCCCACTCTCCCGGGTGGAGGTCGTGTCTGCTGAGGAAGTCTGCTTCCCAGTTGTCCACTCCCGGAATGAACACTGCTGACAGTGCTTGCACGTGATTCTCCGCCCATCGAAGAATCTTTGTGGCTTCCGCCATTGCCATCCTGCTTCTTGTGCCGCCCTGGCGGTTTACATGGGCGACTGCCGTGATGTTGTCTGACTGAATCAGCACTGGCCGGTTTTGAAGCAGGGGCTCTGCTTGACTCAGGGCGTTGTATATGGCCCTTAATTCCAGTATATTTATGTGTAGAGAAGTCTCCAGACTTGACCACAGCCCTTGGAAGTTTCTTCCCTGAGTGACTGCCCCCCATCCTCGGAGGCTTGCATCCGTGGTCACCAGGACCCAGTCCTGTATGCCGAACCTGCGGCCCTCGAGAAGGTGAGCACTCTACAGCCACCACAGAAGAGACATCCTGGCCCTTGGGGACAGGGTGATCAGCCGATGCATCTGAAGATGCGATCCGGACCACTTGTCCAACAGATCCCACTGAAAGATCCTCGCATGGAACCTGCCGAAGGGAATGGCTTCGTATGAAGCCACCATCTTTCTCAGGACTCGCGTGCAGTGATGCACCGATACCTGTTTTGGTTTCAGGAGGTCCCTGACCAGAGATGCTAATTCCTGGGCCTTCTCCACCGGGAGAAACACCTTCTTCTGTTCTGTGTCCAGAATCATGCCCAGGAAAAGCAGACGCGTCGTAGGAATCAGCTGCAACTTTGGAACATTCAGAATCCAGCCGTGCTGTTGCAACACTTCCTGAGAGAGTGCTACGCTGATCAACAACTGCTCCCTGGACCTCGCCTTTATGAGGAGATCGTCCAAGTACGGGATAATTATAACTCCCTTCTGCCGAAGGAGTATCATCATTTCGGCCATTACCTTGGTAAATATTCTCTGTGCCGTGGACAGGCCAAACGGCAACGTCTGGAATTGGTAATGACAGTCCTGTACCACAAATCTGAGGTACTCCTGGTGAGGTGGGTAAATGGGGACATGCAAGTAAGCATCTTTGATGTCCAGTGACACCATAAAATCCCCCTCTTTCAGGCTTGCAATAACCGCTCTGAGCGATTCCATTTTGAACTTGAATTTCTTTATATAAGTGTTCAAGGATTTTAAATTCAGAATGGGTCTCACCGAACCGTCCGGTTTCGGTACCACAAACATTGTGGAATAGTAACCCCTTCCCTGTTGAAGGAGGGGGACCCTGACAATCACTTGCTGGAGGTACAGCTTGTGAATTGCCGCCAGCACTACCTCCCTTTCCATGGGGGAAGCTGGCAAGGCTGATTTGAGGTAACGGCGGGGGGGAGTCGCTTCGAATTCCAGCTTGTATCCCTGAGATACAATTTTTATAGCCCAGAGATCCACCTGTGAGCGAACCCACTGGCTGCTGGAGTTTCGGAGACGCGCCCCCACCGCACCTGGCTCCGCCTGTGGAGCCCCAACGTCATGCGGTGGACTTAGTGGAAGCAGGGGAGGACTTTTGTTCCTGGGAACTGGCTGCATGGTGCAGCTTCTTACCTCTACCCCTGCCTCTGGCAAGAAAGGATGCGCCCCTGACCCTCTTGCCTTTTTGGGTACGAAAGGACTGCATTTGATAATACGGTGCTTTCTTAGGCTGTGAGGAAACCTGAGGCAAGAAAGTCGACTTTCCAGCTGTCGCTGTAGACACGAGGTCCGACAGACCGTCCCCAAACAATTCCTCACCCTTATAAGGCAAAACCTCCATGTGTTTTTTAGAATCAGCATCTCCTGTCCATTGCCGAGTCCATAAGACCCTCCTGGCAGAAATGGACATAGCATTAACTCTAGAGCCCAGCAGGCAAATGTCCCTCTGAGCATCCCGCATATATACTGTAAGACGACGTCTTTGATATGGCCCAGGGTTAGCAAAACAGTATCTCTGTCGAGGGAATCTATGTCGTCTATCAGAGTATCTGTCCACCTGCTACAGCACTACACATCCAGGCTGAAGCAATAGCAGGTCTCAGTAGAGTACCAGAGTGTGTATACACTGACTTCAGGATAGCTTCCTGCTTTCTATCCGCAGGCTCCTTTAGGGCGGCCGTATCCTGAGACGGCAGGGCCACCTTTTTAGATAAGCGTGTCAGCGCCTTGTCCACCCTAGGGGATGTTTTCCAACGTAACCTGTCCGTTGGCGGGAAAGGGTACGCCATCAGTAACCTCTTAGAAATCACTAATTTCTTATCAGGGGAACTCCACGCTTTTTCACACAATTCATTTAATTCATCAGATGGGGGAAAAGTCACTGGCTGCTTTTTCTCCCCAAACATATAAACCCTCTTGGTATTAACAGGGTTAATCTCAGAAATGTGTAATACATCTTTCATTGCAATAATCATGTATCGGATGGCCTTGGTCATTTTAGACTGTAAATGTGCCTCATCATCGTCGACACTGGAGTCGGACTCCGTGTCGACATCTGTGTCAACCATCTGAGATAGAGGGCGTTTATGAGCCCCTGACGGTTTCTGAGTCGCCTGGGCGTCATCAAACCTTTTATGTAAGGAGTTTACATTGTCATTTAAGACCTTCCACATATCCATCCAATCAGGTGTCGGCCCCGACGGGGGCGACACCACACTTATCTGCCCTTGCTCCGCCTCCACGTAACCTTCCTCATCAAACATGTCTACACAGCCGTACCGACACACCGCACACACACAGGGAATGCTCAGACTGAGGACAGGACCCCACAAAGTCCTTTGGGGAGACAGAGAGAGAGTATGCCAGCACACACCACAGCGCTATATAACACAGGGATTTTCACTGATAATAAGTGATTTACCCAATAGCTGCTTTATATGTCTTATTTGCGTCTAAATTTATGTGCCCCCCCTCTCTTTTTAACCCGTCTTGTACCTGGATACTGCAGGGGAGAGCCTGGGTAGCTGCTTCCAGCGGAGCTGTGAAGAGAAAATGGAGCTGGTGTGCTGAGGAAGAAGGCCACGCCCCCTCAGTGGCGGGCTTCTGTCCCGCTTTCTATGTAAAAAAATGGCGGGGTTTTTTACATATATACAGTGACAGACTGTATATATGTATTTTTATGCCAAAGGTACTTCAATTGCAGCCCAGGGCGCCCCCCCCCCCCCAGCGCCCTGCACCCTACAGTGACCGGAGTGTGTAAGTGTGCTGGGAGCAATGGCGCACAGCTGCAGTGCTGTGCGCTACCTTAATGAAGACAGGAGTCTTCAGCCGCCGATTTCGTTGTCTTCAAGCTTCTGTTCTTCTGGCTCTGCAAGGGGGACGGCGGCGCGGCTCCGGGAACGGACGATCGAGGACAGGTGCCTGTGTTCGAACCCTCTGGAGCTAATGGTGTCCAGTAGCCTAAGAAGCACAAGCTAGCTGCAAGCAGGTAGGTTTGCTTCTCTCCCCTTAGTCCCATGTAGCAGTGAGTCTGTTGCCAGCAGAAGCTCACTGAAAATAAAAAAACTAAAAAATACTTTCTTTACTAGTAAGCTCAGGAGAGCCCACTAGGAGCACCCAGCTCTGGCCGGGCACAGATTCTAACTGAGGTCTGGAGGAGGGGCATAGAGGGAGGAGCCAGTGCACACCAGATAGTACCTAATATTTTCTTTAGAGTGCCCAGTCTCCTGCGGAGCCCGTCTATTCCCCATGGTCGGAGTTCCCAGCATCCACTAGGACGTCAGAGAAAGTTTGTTTAATTTAAAAATCACACATAAAATTACACAGTATAACAACATCTTTACACATCCTAAAAGTCACAGCCTTAAGCACAATTCATCCATGTAGTCCATAGATTAGTTCAATTTTCAGTCTTAGATTAAACAAGTTTATTGGGTTAGATGTTAATGTCCAAAATTTGAATAATGCAGTCACTCAAGCAATGTTGGTAAAAACATGTGGCAACCAGAATATTCATGCACAGGCTTCTTCCCAAGCAAATTATGTTAGTGTAGCTTTCTTCACATGCAAGCATATACTATTCACACATAAATCCAAGAATGGTTATGGCACAGTCTATTTTGGATGTATTGCAATAGCTATTAAACATCCATCCAAGGCACTGTTGTAAGCAGCTTTAATTGTCAGGGTTTAATTCCAGTTGTTCCCCTCTTACCCACTGCTGCTGGCTTGCACCTTTGATTTGCAGCGCTGTGTGGCTCTGGGACTCCTCCTGGATCAGCTTCAGCTCTCTCCGGATGCTGTCAACTTTGAAGCTTGTGTGGCTGTGCACAACCTCCCTCCTTGTGGGCTCAATGTAACGCGTTTCTCCGCCTTTGTGGGTGCACTCAGCAGCTTCCTCAGATATGTCTGCGCACACATATGCACCCCCTTTGTCTGTGTATAATACTTTATTCTCAGCACCTTTCATTACTGGAGGGTGTGCAATTTAGAACCATTTCCCATACACAAGTGCTGATAACACAGCATATTAATTATAGGAAGTGGATGCTGTTTAAAAACACCAGCGTGCCCCTATCTAATACTACAGAAAGACTGACTTATAGAAGCGTCATATAATTCAAGGCTTTCTATGGTTATACTGACCAGATCCTTGGGCAGTGAATGTAATCAAAGCACACTATTTTTGGGGGGTACATTACTATAGTGAGATCTATGATCCTGTGATATTTATTGGCTAAATATCTCCCAGTGCAATAAACACTGTTTTATGATGAAGACAGAGGCGTCACTAGGGTTGGTGTCACCAGTGCAGTAACTCATGGTGTCACCCTCCATGTATCAGTCCATACAGAATCCTTATTAATGTAAATCATAATCCATGTATATCACTGAATGTAATGACAATAGTAGTGACATAAACAGCTAGCAACATAATGTTCACTTATGTAGGGATGCAGTTAATTTGCCGGCTATCAGGATCCCGACATCGGAGTCCCAAAAACCGACAATGCCAGAATCCTGCTGTTTAGGGGCTATTCCCACCCACGACACCCATAGAGTCTCAATAGAACCTGCGGCGAGTTCAGCAAGCCCACAAGGGTACTCTCTGCGCTCGCCCTGCATACTGGTGGCTGGGATGCCGCTGTCGGTTTACCGATGGCTGACATTCCCGCCGTCGGTAAATCATATTGATCCCCTTATGTACGTGAGTGGCAGCAAGAGACACCGGCAGTGGACATTTCTCTGGCTGAGTCATTATATTTTAGCAATTATATTGACAACAAAATCACAGCTGCGCATACACCTCAGAATCAGGCCCTTAGCACATTTTTCATACACGACACCAAGGTTACTCGAGTATATAATAGGAACTCCAGCTATACAGCTAGTAACAGCTCTCTATGAAAGGAGAAGAGACTGGTGTTTGCCCAGCCCAGATATCAGTCTCATGCAGCCACTATAGTGAGAGACTGAGCTGTGAGGACTGGCGGCGGGGCCTTTCTCCAGCTCCCTAGTTGACACGTCGCCTTTGAGAGAGATAAAGTACCAGCCAATCAACTCATAACTGTCATGTTATAGAGTGTGTTTGTAGCTGATTGGTTGGTACTTTATCTCCATCCACTTTATCTCTCTCAATGGGGGGAATGTAATGGGGTGTGAGAATCAGAAAGGGAGAGATTTTGGGAAAGTTCTCCTGTTTTTTTTTTTTAAAGTGGCAATCACTTACACGGCAGAATCAACCTGGTTTTGCCATGTAAATGATTTCACTTTAAAAAAACCCAGGAGAACTTTCCCAAAATCTCTCACTTTCTGATTCTCACACCCTATTACATTCCCCCCAAAGGCTTAGTACATAGACCCATATTCCGTTATTCCCTCTTCTCTTCCCAAAATTCCCACTCCGGTATATGTAACGATTAGGCTAAAAACCCTAATCCATAAACACTCTCCCAGTGTGTGCTCCTCTACTTACCTTCTGATGTCACCTTCTGTCATAACCTTTCCACTTGCAAGCCTGCACAACAACTTGCCCCAAGCTCCCCACTGAAGGAATTGTCTACCCCATTTTAGACTCCCCTCCACATTTGTAATCTTTAACCACTTGCCTGGCATGGTGGCATCAGATGCGACCATGCCTGCAAGTGCTCTATCTGACCTGGTCGCACAGGATGCGACCAATCAGATAGAGAGTGTTAGCAGCGGTGGGGAAGGGAAACTTCCCTCCACTGCTGCTGTCAGAGGGATCGGAAGGTCCCTCTGCCTCCCCGCACTCTCCCCCTGTGTCTGCCGTGCTGCTGATCACTGCTGATAGGTCAGCACGGCAGAATCCCCCCCTTCCAGCGGCTGCAGACAATGGCTGCCGCTGGGGAGTGTAAATTAATCCTATCTAGCCGCCCCCAGACACCCCCTGTATACCTGGAGGCTGTCCCGGCTTTCAAAATGAAAGCCGCGATGTTCCCGATGTTCACTATGTTCCCTTATCGATATTTGGAAAACATTTTTTTTTTCTTTTTTCTTTTTTCTTTTTACTAAAATCATGTGGGATAGGGTTAAATTCACGTTCTTCACCTAATTCACTCATAAAAAAAACCCAGACAATTTTGGAGTGGTTTTTGGCGAAATAAATCATCAGTTAAGTGGTTAAATACCCCCTGAAATACCAATTCTTAAAATAAGTTTATTCCCTTTTCCACTAGTTTAAACCACCTGTTTTATCCTACTCTACCAAAACTAGCCGCTTCCACCTACAATGACACTTTCATTACCCCTTATCAATCATGGGTGCCACCACACCTCTTACAATATATTGTAAACTCTTTTCAACGTGATTATCTTTTGCATAAAATGTTTGATAAATACAAATAAAAGAAAATATAAAAAAAAAGAAAGAATATGAATTTATTTCTGTTAAAAAAAGGAACACTAAATGAAGGCAAACATAGGGCGGGATGTAACGGAGTCTGAGGTCGCCGAACATGCGGGATTCCGGACAATCTCAGACGTTTTTTAAAGGGACAATTATTTACAAAAAAAGTCTGTATTCAACTGGCATCCTCGGGCTCCATTACATCCCGCCCATTATCACAGGTGCAGACATCCCTTTATCACATGAAGGTCTAGCTATTAAGCGCTGTTCTGTGCAGATAAGAGATTCAATTTGCCTAAGACTTCTTGTATACAGGTTACAATAACCCCAAAAAAACCCAGTAAAACACAATGCGAGTAAACATATAATTATATAAAGGTGAGCATCTCTGATGCAGGTAATATCATCACATAGTTTTGAAATATAGAGGGGTTGCAAAGTTGATGGGATAAGGGAAACTGGCCTGGAGGAGGGGGGAAGTGAGCGAGAAAGCGGAGGGGGGAGGGTGGGGTGGGGTGGGTTCAAGTGATATATGAGAGAGACACTGGACTGGATGGGAAGGGGTGCAGTAAGAGGGGGGTTGAAGGGGGTAACACTAGGCTGGAAAAGGGAGAACACTGGCCTGAATGAAGGAGGGGAGGGTCACTGTGACTGGACTCGCTGGGTGTTCTGTGGGGGGGGTGAGTGAAATGGGGCTAATGGGCTGGTTAGGGAGGGGAAACACTGGGCTGGCAGGATGGGAGATACTGGGATGGGAGGGCAGTGAGATGGAGGAGGCTACTAAGCTGGAGAGGTGAGATGCACTGGGATGGTGAGGGTTGGTTAGATGGGGAGAGACACTGGACTGGGGTCAGAAGATGGCACTGGGAGAGGCACCGGGCTGGGGTTGAAGGATGGCACTGCGCTGGGGTTGGAGGATGGCACTAGGAGAGGCACTGGGCTAGGGTTGGAGAACGGCACTGGGCTGGGGTTGGAGGATGGCACTAGAAGAGGCACTGGGCTGGGGTTGGAGAATGGCACTGGGAGAGGCACTGGGCTGGGGTTGAAGTATGGCACTGGGAGAGGCACTGGGCTGGGGTTGGAGGATGGCACTGGGAGAGGCACTGGGCTGGGGTTGGAGGATGGCACTGGGAGAGGCACTGGGCTGGGGTCAGAAGATGGCACAGGGAGAGGCACTGGGCTGGGGTTGGAGGATGGCCCTGGGAGAGACACTGAGCTGGGATCAGAAGATGGCACTGGGAGAGGCACTGGACTTGGGTCAGAAGATGGCACTGGGCTGGTTTTGGAAGATGGCACTGGGAGAGGCACTGGGCTGGGGTTGGAGGATAGCACTGGGAGAGGCACTGGGCTGGGGTTGGAGGATGGCACTGGGCTGAAGTTGGAGGATGGCACTGGCAGAGGCACTGGGCTATGGTTGGAGAATGGAACTGGGAGAGGCACTGGGCTGGGGTTGGAGGATGGCACCGGGAGAGGCACTGGGCTGGGGATGGAGGAAGGCACTGGGATGGGGTTGGAGGATGGCACTGGGAGAGGCACTGGGCTGGGGTTGGAGAACAGCACTGGGAAAGTCACTTGGCTGGGGTTGGAGGATGGCACTGGGAGAGGCACTGGACTGGGGAAGGAGAAAGGCACTGGGAGAGGCACTGGGCTGGGGTTGGAGGATGGCACTGGGAAAGTCACTGGGCTGGGGTTGGAGGATGGCACTGGGAGAGGCACTGGGCTGAGGTTGGAGGATGACACTGGGAGAGGCACTGGGCTGGGGTTGGAGGATGGCACTGGGAGAGGCACTGGGCTGGGATTGGAGAAAGGAACTGAGAGAGGTACTGGGCTGGGGTTGGAGGATGGCACTAGGAGAGGCACTTGGCTGGGGTTGGAGGATGGCACCAGGAAAGGCACTGGGCTGGAGTTGGAGGATGGCACTGAGAGAGGCACTGGGCTGGGGTTGGAGGATGGCACTGGGAGAGGCACTGGGCTATGGTTGGAGAATGGAGCTGGGAGAGGCACTGGGCTGGGGTTGGAGGATGGCACCAGGAGAGGCACTGGGCTGGGGATGGAGGGAAACACTGCGAGAGGCACTGGGCTGGGGTTGGAGGATGGCACTGGGAGAGGCACTGGGCTGGGGTTGTAGGATAGCACTGGGAGAGGCACTGGGCTGGGGTTGGAGGATGGCACTGGGAGAGGCACTGGGCTGGGGATGGAGGAAGGTACTGGGAGAGGCACTGGGCTGGGGTTGGAGGATAGCACTGGGAGAGGCACGGCTGGGGTTGGAGGATGGCACTGGGAGAGGCACTGGGCTGGGGTTGGAGGATGGCACTGGGAGTGGCACTGGGCTGGGGTTGGAGGATGGCACTGGGAGAGGCACTGGGCTGGGGTTGGAGGATGGCACTGGGAGAGGCACTGGGCTGGGGTTGGAGGATGGCACTGGGAGAGGCACTGGGCTGGGGTTGGAGAATGGCACTGGGAGAGGCATGGCTGGGGTTGGAGGATGGCACTGGGAGAGGCACTGGGCTGGGGTTGGAGGATGGCACTGGGAGAGGCACTGGGATTGGGTTGGAGGATGGCACTGGGAGAGGCACTGCGCTGGGGTTTGAGGATGACACTGGCAGAGGCACTGGCCTAGGGTTGGAAGATGGCACTGGGAGAGGCACTGGGCTGGGGTTGGAGGAAGGCACTGGGAGAGGCACTGGGCTGTGGATGGAGACAGACACTGGGAGAGACACTGGGCTGGGTTGGAGGATGGCACTGGGAGAGGCACTGGGCTGAGGTTGGAGGATGGAACTGGGAGAGGCACTGGGCTATGGTTGTAGAATGGAACTGGGAGAGGCACTGGGCTGTGGTTGGAGGATGGCATCGGGAGAGGCACTGGGATGGGGATGGAGGAAGGCATTGGGAGAGGCACTGGGCTGGGGTTGGAGGATGGCACTGGGAGAGGCACTGGGCTGGGGTTGGAGGATGGCACTGGGATATGCAGTGGGCTGGGGTTGGAGGATGTCACTGGGAAAGGCACTGGCCTGGGGTTGGAGGATTGCACTGGGAAAGGCACTGGCCTGGGGTTGGAGGATGGCACAGGGAGAGGCACTGGGCTGGGGTTGGAAGATGGCACCGGTAAAGGCACTGCGCTGGGGTTAGAGGATGGCACTGGCAGAGGCACTGGACTGGGGTTGGAAGATGGCACTGGGAGAGGTACTGGGCTGGGGTTGGAGGATGGCACTTGGAGAGGCACTGGGCTGAGAATGGAGGCAGGCACTGGGAGAGGCACTGGGCTGTGGTTGGAGGATGGCACTGGTAAAGGCACTGCGCTGGGGTTGGAGGATGGCACTGGCAGAGGCACTGGACTGGGGTTGGAAGATGGCACTGGGAGAGGTACTGGGCTGGGGTTGGAGGATGGCACTGGGAGAGGCACTGGGCTGGGGTTGGGGGATGGCACTGGGAGAGGGACTGGGCTGGGGTTGGAGGATGGCAATGGGCTGGGGTTGGAGGATGGCACTGGGAGAGGCACTGGGCTGGGGTTGGAGGATGGCACTGGGAGAGGGACTGGGCTGGGGTTGGAGGATGGCACTGGCAGAGGCACTGGACTGGGGTTGGAAGATGGCACTGGGAGAGGTACTGGGTTGGGGTTGGAGGATGGCACTGGGAGAGGCACTGGGCTGAGAATGGAGGCAGGCACTGGGAGAGGCACTGGGCCGGGGTTGGAGGATGGCACTGGGAGAGGCACTGGGCTGAGGTTGGAGGATGGCACTGGGAGAGGCACTAGGCTGGGGTTGGAGGATGGCACTGGGAGAGGGACTGGGCTGGGGTTTGAGAATGGAACTGGGAGAGGCACTGGGCTGGGGATGGAGGATGGCACTGGGAGAGGCACTGGGCTGAGGTTGCAGTATGGCACTGGGAGAGGCACTGGGCTGGGGTTGGAGGATGACACTGGGAGAGGCACTGGGCTGGGGTTGGAGGATGGCACTGGGAGAGGGACTGGGCTGGGGTTGGAGAATGGAACTGGGAGAGGCACTGGGCTGGGGTTGGAGGATGGCACTGGGAGGAGAGGCACTGGGCTGAGGTTGGAGGATGGCACTGGGAGAGGCACTGGTCTGGGGTTGGAGGATGGCACTGGGAGAGGTACTGGGCTGGGGTTGGAGGATGGCACTGGGAGAGGCACTGGGCTGGGGTTGGAGGATGGCACTGGGAGAGTCACTAGGCTGGGGTTGGAGGATGGCACTGGGAGGAGAGGCACTGGGCTGAGGTTGGAGGATGGCACTGGGAGAGGCACTGGTCTGGGGTTGGAGGATGGCACTGGGAGAGGGACTGGGCTGGGGTTGGAGGATGGCACTGGGAGAGGCACTGGACTGGGGTTGGAGGATGGCAATGGGCTGGGGTTGGAGAATGGAACTGGGAGAGGCACTGGGTTGGGGTTGGAGGATGGCACTGGGAGAGGCACTGGACTGGGGTTGGAGGATGGCACTGGGAGAGGGACTGGGCTGGGGTTGGAGGATGGCACTGGGAGAGGCACTGGGCTGGGGCTGGAGGATGGCACCGGGAAATGCACTGTGCTGGGGTTGGAGGATGGCACTGGGAGAGGCACTGGACTGGGGTTGGAAGATGGCACTGGGAGAGGTACTGGGCTGGGGTTGGAGGATGGCACTGGGAGACGTACTGGGCTGAGAATGGAGTCAGGCACTGGGAGAGGCACTGGGCTGGGGTTGGAGGATGGCACTGGGAGAGACACTGGGCTGAGGTTGGAGGATGGCACTGGGTGAGGCACTGGGCTGGGGTTGGAGGATGGCACTGGGAGAGGGACTGGGCTGGAGTTGGAAGATGGCACTGGGAGAGGCACTGGGCTGGGGTTGGAGGATGGCACTGGGAGAGGCACTGGGCTGAGGTTGGAGGATGGAACCGGGAGAGGCACTGGGCTATGGTTGTAGAATGGAACTGGGAGTGGCGCTGGGCTGTGGTTGGAGGATGGCATTGGGAGAGGCACTGGGCTGGGGTTGGAGGATGGCACTGGGAGAGGCACTGGGCTGTGGATGGAGGCAGACACTGGAAGAGACACTGGGCTGGGTTGGAGGATGGCACTGGGAGAGGCACTAGGCTGTGGTTGGAGGATGGCATTGGGAGAGGCACTGGGCTGGGGTTGGAGGATGGCACTGGGGGAGGCACTGGGCTGGGGATGGAGGAAGGCACTAGGAGATGCACTGGGCTGGGGTTGGAGGATGGCACTGGGCTGGGATTGGAGAATGTCACTGGGAGAGGCACTGGGCTGGGGTTGGAGGATGGCACTGGGATTTGCAGTGGGCTGGGGTTGGAGGATGTCAATGGGAAAGGCACTGGCCTGGGGTTGGAGGATGTCAATGGGAAAGGCACTGGGCTGGGGTTGGAGGATGTCAATGGGAAAGGCACTGGCCTGGGGTTGGAGGATGTCAATGGGAAAGGCACTGGGCTGGGGTTGGAGGATGTCAATGGGAAAGGCACTGGGCTGGGGTTGGAGGATGGCACTGGGAGAGGCACGGCTGGGGTTGGAGGATGGCACTGGGAGAGTCACTAGGCTGGGGTTGGAGGATGGCACCGGTAAAGGCACTGCGCTGGGGTTAGAGGATGGCACTGGCAGAGGCACTGGACTGGGGTTGGAAGATGGCACTGGGAGAGGTACTGGGCTGGGGTTGGAGGATGGCACTTGGAGAGGCACTGGGCTGAGAATGGAGGCAGGCACTGGGAGAGGCACTGGGCTGGGGTTGGAGGATGGCACTGGGAGAGGCACTGGGCTGGGGTTGGAGGATGGCACTGGGAGAGGGACTGGGCTGGGGTTGGAGGATGGCACTAGGAGAGGCACTGGACTGGGGTTGGAGGATGGCACTGTGAGAGGCACTGGGCTGGGGTTGGAGGATGGCACTGGGAGAGGCACTGGGCTGGGGTTGGAGGATGGCACTGGGGGAGGCACTGTGCTGGGGTTGGAGGATGGCACTGGGAGAGGCACTGGGCTGGGGTTGGAGGATGGCACTGGGAGAGGCACTGGACTGGGGTTGGAAGATGGCACTGGGAGAGGTACTGGGCTGGGGTTGGAGGATGGCACTGGGAGAGGCACTGGGCTGGGGTTGGAGGATGGCACTGGGAGAGTCACTAGGCTGGGGTTGGAGGATGGCACTGGGAGAGGGACTGGGCTGGGGTTGGAGGATGGCACTGGCAGAGGCACTGGACTGGGGTTGGAAGATGGCACTGGGAGAGGTACTGGGCTGGGGTTGGAGGATGGCACTGGGAGAGGCACTGGGCTGGGGTTGGAGGATGGCACTGGGAGAGTCACTAGGCTGGGGTTGGAGGATGGCACTGGGAGAGGGACTGGGCTGGGGTTGGAGGATGGCACTGGGAGAGGTACTGGGTTGGGGTTGGAGGATGGCACTGGGAGAGGGACTGGGCTGGGGTTGGAGGATGGCACTAGGAGAGGCACTGGACTGGGGTTGGAGGATGGCACTGTGAGAGGCACTGGGCTGGGGTTGGAATGGCACTGGGAGAGGCACTGGGCTGGGCTTTGAGGATGGCACTGGGGGAGGCACTGGGCTGGGGTTGGAGGATGGCACTGGGAGAGGCACTGGGCTGGGGTTGGAGGATGGCACTGGGAGAGGCACTGGACTGGGGTAGGAAGATGGCACTGGGAGAGGTACTGGGCTGGGGTTGGAGGATGGCACTGGGAGAGGCACTGGGCTGGGGTTGGAGGATGGCACTGGGAGAGTCACTAGGCTGGGGTTGGAGGATGGCACTGGGAGAGGGACTGGGCTGGGGTTGGAGGATGGCACTGGGAGAGGTACTGGGTTGGGGTTGGAGGATGGCACTGGGAGAGGCACTGGGCTGAGAATGGAGGCAGGCACTGGCAGAGGCACTGGACTGGGGTTGGAAGATGGCACTGGAGAGGTACTGGGCTCGGGTTGGAGGATGGCACTGGGAGAGGCACTGGGCTGAGGTTGGAGGATGGCACTGGGAGAGGCACTGTGCTGGGGTTGGAGGATGACACTGGGAGAGGCACTGGGCTGGGGTTGGAGGATGACACTGGGAGAGGCACTGGGCTGGGGATGGAGGATGGCACTGGGAGAGGCACTGGGCTGAGAATGGAGGCAGGCACTGGGAGAGGCACTGGGCTGGGGTTGGAGGATGGCACTGGGAGAGGCACTGGGCTGAGGTTGGAGGATGGCACTGGGAGAGGCACTGGGCTGGGGTTGGAGGATGACACTGGGAGAGGCACTGGGCTGGGGTTGGAGGATGACACTGGGAGAGGCACTGGGCTGGGGATGGAGGCAGGCACTGGGAGAGGCACTGGGCTGGGGTTGGAGGATGGCACTGGAAGAGGCACTGGGCTGAGGTTGGAGGATGGCACTGGGAGAGGCACTGGGCTGGGGTTGGAGGATGACACTGGGAGAGGCACTGGGCTGGGGTTGGAGGATGACACTGGGAGAGGCACTGTGCTGGGGATGGAGGATGACACTGGGAGAGGCACTGGGCTGGGGATGGAGGATGGCACTGGGAGATGCACTGGGCTGGGGTTGGAGGGAAACACTGGGAGAGGCACTGGGCTGGGGTTGGAGGATGGCACTGGGAGAGACACTGGGCTGAGAATGGAGGCAGGCACTGGGAGAGGCACTGGGCTGGGGTTGGAGGATGGCACTGGGAGAGGCACTGGGCTGGGGTTGGAGGATGACACTGGGAGAGGCACTGGGCTGGGGTTGGAGGATGACACTGGGAGAGGCACTGGGCTGGGGATGGAGGATGGCACTGGGAGAGGGACTGGGCTGGGGTTTGAGAATGGAACTGGGAGAGGCACTGGGCTGGGGATGGAGGATGGCACTGGAGAGGCACTGGGCTGAGGTTGCAGGATGGCACTGGGAGAGGCACTGGGCTGGGGTTGGAGGATGACACTGGGAGAGACAATGGGCTGGGGTTGGAGGATGGCACTGGGAGAGGGACTGCGCTGGGGTTGGAGGATGGAACTGGGAGAGGCACTGGGCTGGGGTTGGAGGATGGCACTGGGAGAGGCACTGGGCTGAGAATGGAGGCAGGCACTGGGAGAGGCACTGGGCTGGGGTTGGAGGATGGTACTGGGAGAGGCACTGGGCTGGGGTTGGAGGATGGCACTGGGAGAGGCACTGGGCTGGGGTTGGAGGATGACACTGGGAGAGGCACTGGGCTGAGAATGGAGGCAGGCACTGGCAGAGGCACTGGACTGGGGTTGGAAGATGGCACTGGGTTGGAGGATGGCACTGGGAGAGGCACTGGGCTGAGAATGGAGGCAGGCACTGGGAGAGGCACTGGGCTGGGGTTGGAGGATGGCACTGGGAGAGGCACTGGGCTGAGGTTGGAGGATGGCACTGGGAGAGGCACTGGGCTGGGGTTGGAGGATGACACTGGGAGAGGCACTGGGCTGGGGATGGAGGATGGCACTGGGAGAGGCACTGGGCTGAGAATGGAGGCAGGCACTGGGAGAGGCACTGGGCTGGGGTTGGAGGATGGCACTGGGAGAGGCACTGGGCTGAGGTTGGAGGATGGCACTGGGAGAGGCACTGGGCTGGGGTTGGAGGATGACACTGGGAGAGGCACTGGGCTGGGGTTGGAGGATGACACTGGGAGAGGCACTGGGCTGGGGATGGAGGCAGGCACTGGGAGAGGCACTGGGCTGGGGTTGGAGGATGACACTGGGAGAGGCACTGGGCTGGGGTTGGAGGATGACACTGGGAGAGGCACTGAGCTGGGGATGGAGGCAGGCACTGGGAGAGGCACTGGGCTGGGGTTGGAGGATGACACTGGGAGAGGCACTGGGCTGGGGTTGGAGGATGACACTGGGAGAGGCACTGGGCTGGGGATGGAGGATGGCACTGGGAGAGGGACTGGGCTGGGGTTTGAGAATGGAACTGGGAGAGGCACTGGGCTGGGGATGGAGGATGGCACTGGGAGAGGCACTGGGCTGAGGTTGCAGGATGCACTGGGAGAGGCACTGGGCTGGGGTTGGAGGATGACACTGGGAGAGACAATGGGCTGGGGTTGGAGGATGGCACTGGGAGAGGGACTGCGCTGGGGTTGGAGGATGGAACTGGGAGAGGCACTGGGCTGGGGTTGGAGGATGGCACTGGGAGAGGCACTGGGCTGAGAATGGAGGCAGGCACTGGGAGAGGCACTGGGCTGGGGTTGGAGGATGGCACTGGGAGAGGCACTGGGCTGGGGTTGGAGGATGGCACTGGGAGAGGCACTGGGCTGGGGTTGGAGGATGACACTGGGAGAGGCACTGGGCTGAGAATGGAGGCAGGCACTGGCAGAGGCACTGGACTGGGGTTGGAAGATGGCACTGGGTTGGAGGATGGCACTGGGAGAGGCACTGGGCTGAGAATGGAGGCAGGCACTGGGAGAGGCACTGGGCTGGGGTTGGAGGATGGCACTGGGAGAGGCACTGGGCTGAGGTTGGAGGATGGCACTGGGAGAGGCACTGGGCTGGGGTTGGAGGATGACACTGGGAGAGGCACTGGGCTGGGGATGGAGGATGGCACTGGGAGAGGCACTGGGCTGAGAATGGAGGCAGGCACTGGGAGAGGCACTGGGCTGGGGTTGGAGGATGGCACTGGGAGAGGCACTGGGCTGAGGTTGGAGGATGGCACTGGGAGAGGCACTGGGCTGGGGTTGGAGGATGACACTGGGAGAGGCACTGGGCTGGGGTTGGAGGATGACACTGGGAGAGGCACTGGGCTGGGGATGGAGGCAGGCACTGGGAGAGGCACTGGGCTGGGGTTGGAGGATGACACTGGGAGAGGCACTGGGCTGGGGTTGGAGGATGACACTGGGAGAGGCACTGGGCTGGGGATGGAGGATGACACTGGGAGAGGCACTGGGCTGGGGTTGGAGGGAAACACTGGGAGAGGCACTGGGCTGGGGTTGGAGGATGGCACTGGGAGAGGCACTGGGCTGAGAATGGAGGCAGACACTGGGAGAGGCACTGGGCTGGGGTTGGAGGATGGCACTGGGAGAGGCACTGGGCTGGGGATGGAGGATGGCACTGGGAGAGGGACTGGGCTGGGGATGGAGGATGGCACTGGGAGAGGCACTGGGCTGGGGTTGGAGGATGGAACTGGGAGAGGCACTGGGCTGAGGTTGGAGGATGACACTGGGAGAGGCACTGGACTGGGGTTGGAGGAATGCACTGGGAGAGGGACTAGGCTGGGGTTGGAGGATGGCACTGGGAGAGGGACTGCGCTGGGGTTGGAGGATGGAACTGGGAGAGGCACTGGGCTGGGGTTGGAGGATGGCACTGGGAGAGGCACTGGACTGGGGTTGGAGGATGGCACTGGGAGAGGGACTGGGCTGGGGTTGGAGGATGGCACTGGGAGAGTGACTGGGCTGGGGTTTGAGAATGGAACTGGGAGAGGCACTGGGCTGGGGATGGAGGATGGCACTGGGAGAGGCACTGGGCTGAGGTTGCAGGATGGCACTGGGAGAGGCACTGGGCTGGGGTTGGAGGATGACACTGGGAGAGGCACTGGGCTGGGGTTGGAGGATGGCACTGGGAGAGGCACTGCGCTGGGGTTGGAGAATGGCACTGGGAGAGGCACTGGGCTGAGGTTGGAGAATGGAACTGGGAGAGGCACTGGGCTGGGGTTGAAGAATGGCACTGGGAGAGGCACTGGGCTGAGGTTGGAGAATGGAACTGGGAGAGGCACTGGTCTGAGGTTGGAGAATGGAACTGGGAGAGGCACTGGGTTGGGGAATGGGAGCACTGACTGCTCGTTGCTGCTAACGCGGCATACCTGGCCCCGCACACTCACTCAAGCGCCACTCACTTGCTCAGCAGCCTCCTGAGCAGTCCCTGAGTTGCTGCCATGGTGGGAGTCTCGATCTGGTCAGTGTGTCTGGTGAAGGTGGCTGCACTGCCAGCAATCACTGACTGTCTGGCGGTAGGAAGAGGAGAGGGAACAACAGCGACCCGGCGGCAGCAGTAGTGGCAGCAGGGGTAAGTGCAGCTCATAGTGTCCCTGCGGGGGGGGGGGGGGGGAAGGAATGGAGTGCGTGCAATTCTGCCTTTTGGTGTCTATCAGAGGAGGGGGTGCGGGCTGGAGTGTGTCACTTGGTGTCGTCCCGAGGGGGTGACACCTGGGTGCGGTCCACACCCCCCGCACCCCTATAGTGATGCCACTTGATGAAGATACTATAAATATTGTGTATAAAAAGTGAGAACAGACACGGACACAAACACAGGATCATATCTTAGATATAAGCTTTATTTGCTCTACATTCAGTGGACATCTGATGCACAGAATTGTTATAGTTTAATAACTTTTCTTATCTATCCTGATTCCTCACTGATTTGTATTTTTATCTTATATTTCGCTAGTTTTGATTACTTTATGAATTAAAAGTTATATTTTATACGGTGTAATGTGCACCACCCTAAGGCAATTCATTTCTTTCCCTTTTTTCCTTTGTAAGTATACTAACCAAACTAGTGTGGATTGCCGGGATCCCGATACCAACCCTTTGCTTTAGCTACAACTGTGCATGTTAAATTCAAATTGGTGTCCCATGCCTGGTAGTTATATGCTGTGGTGTTTGTCATGCATGTGTATATATCATTGTTTTATCTTACGTAGTGATCCACAATTTGTTTACTTGCTCATTTCATGTTTCATTTCATTTCTGCTTGGAGATTGCATTGTCATTTAGATTTTCATTGTGAAGTTGCCATGGTTGCCATTAAAGTTGGACGTGATGTTTTGCGAAAAAGAAAAAGCGGCCTTATCAGTAAGCTTGGACCTATCCGGATCATCCTGCATCCATTACGTGTCATCTGCTACTCAAAGTAGATGCTATGTGTGTTGAAAGTGTAGTGTGCTACTGCGCAGACTCCATGTTGTTCCTTCAGGGAGGCTTCATTCACTGTACCAAGATGGCCACCATGCTAAGTACTGCTCATGCGCTAGGCCATCTTGTCACTGTAGAGTGACGCAATGGGAGGCAGTAGTCCACAGAAATCCAAGACATGCTTTATGTACCAGAAACGGGTACAGAACTTATAGCCATCAGTTCCTGGAGCATGGAGGCCTCAGAGTGAATTGTGCGAAACAGACAAGGGAACATAGCTACAGGCAAAAGATGTCTAAGCCATTTATTGCACTTTAATACAATAATTCATGTTAAAAGACCGTCGAGTGCCGCCTGGTTTCTTTTTGAAGGAGGGGGGACACGCCAGTCTCGACCCAGGGAACCACTGTATCTATTATCTCCAAGGATGGCACCGCGGCATTTAATCAGTACGACAGTGAGTACCTATTTGTTATTATATATATATATATATATTAGTGTGTGTGCTCTGTGCTGAGCTGGGGAGATAGAGAGGCTGCAGCAGCATTCAGCACTCTCTCTCTCCCTGCTGTATGGAACGGGGGAAGTGGAGGTAGCGGGACCCTGTATCCGGCCTGGGGAAAGAGTTCCCGCTCCCCCACTGGGTGGCTGAAAAGTGTAGTGCCAACCTAGGTGGCTGGGTCCACTCAGGACTGGCAGGAAAAGGGAGCTGGATGGCTATCTGATGGTGGATCTGTCATCATAATTACAAGACAGTCTCTGCTGGCAACAGCATAAAGGTGGAGCTGAAGGTGAGAGGTAGGGAGAGAGAAACAGGTTGGAAAAGAGCCCTCTGCTCCTCTCCTCCAGTCTCTTTTGTGGTTGGGACTGCCTACAGCTACTAATAATGAACCAGTCTGACTCATTATTAATACAGCCCACCACTGATCGATCCGCCACTGGAGTCGGGAGACTGGGGGACAGCGTGTGGGCGCCCCTAATGTGTGCTCATGCCTCCAAACCACTCTCTCTAACCTCCTCTCTAAGCCTCTCACAATGGACTGACTCCTCTACTCGTCAGGAGGGCCTTCCTTGATTTAGTATTAACCAGACTATGATCAGTTTCTGAACCCATTAACACTCTCTGAGATCACAACCTTATCACCTGCATGCTCTCCTCCATTACTTCAAACTCTGTGTCACTAAAGTCTACCAAACATCCTCAAACCTGCAGAAAGTTGAACATCAGTTGCGTAAATCTCGTATTCCAAGTGACTTCCTCACATATAAGACTGTCTACCACTCTTATCATAATACCCTGGACACTGCCAAACATATTTCCAAACTCTCATCTCTGCTCAAGCTTCTAACCCCAAATTACCTTTTAATACATTTAAATAATTTTGACCAACCAACAGCCATTATCAATGAACAAGATCTTTCTTCCTACTTCAAGGAGAAGATTGATAAGATCCGAGATGAAAGGGTATGCTCTTCCTCAGCCAGTGACGTACTCCATTCCCTACCTGAAGCCTCTGACACATTCTCTTCATTTGATCCCACAAATGGAGATGAAGTATCTGCACTCTTCTCATCTGCCTACTCTACTACCTCTCCTCTTGATCCTATACCCCTCATCTGCCTACTCTACTACCTCTCCCTTGACTCTATACCCTCACAAATTAGTAAATCTCTGTCTCCTGTGTTCATCCCAATCTTAACTAACATCTGTAATCTCTCTCTATACTGGTTTCTTTCCTTCTCTGTACAAGCATGCAGTGATTACGCCCATTCTGAAAAACAAAACTCTGACCCTAACTCTCTCTCTAACTACCATCCCATCTCTTAGCTCCCATGCCTCTCCAAGCTACTTGAGAGACTTGCCTACACTCGCCTCACACACTTTCTTAACGCACACAACTTATTGGACTCATTCAGTAATGAATGATCTGGTCACTGCGAAATCCATGTCACTGAATGTCTTTCTGCTGTTTCATGTTGGATGTCATCTCACCACCTCAAACCTAATATTTCCAAAACAGAATGAATGGGTTCTGTATGGATTATTGGCAGACAGATGCCGGCTGTCCATATCCCGACAGCGACATCCCGCTCGCCAGAATGCCGGAAGTGGAACGAGTGCTAAGAGTCCCCTTGCAGGCACAAGTCGGAGTAGCCCTGTTGTGCCGGGATTTCAGCTGGCGGGATTCTGATGTCGGTCTCCTGACCGACAGGATCCCGTCAGCCGGTAAATTAAATGTATCCCAAATTAATTATATTTTCACCGGCCAATAGTAGTTACCAACCTGATATCTCTATCAATGTTGAGAACTCGACAATTAATCCTACCCCACAAGCTCACTGCCTAGGTGTCATCCTTGACTCTGATCTGTCCTTTGTTCCACACATTCAGTCTGTCTCTAAATCATGTTACATGCATCTAAGAAACATATCCAAAATACAACCATACCTTACACAACACACTGCAAACACTCTAATCCATGCTCTCATTATCTCCCGCATTGATTATTGTAATAGTCTTCTTACTGGTCTTACTAAAAAGAGACTCTCACCACTACAATCCATTCTGACTGCAGCTGCGAGGCTAATCTTCCTCACTAGATGTTCACCATCTGCTGATCAGCTCTGTCAGTCACCTGTACCTGTATTGTACCGTATTCAATATAAAATACTTTTACTTACACATAAGGCCATTAACCAAACTACACCAACGTACATCTCTTCACTCATCTCAAAATATCTCCCAGCCCAACCTCTCCGCTCTTCACAAAATCTACGTATCTCATCCACAATCATCTGCTCACATTCATGACTGCAGGACTTTCTTCAGACTGCACCTACTCTGTAGAATGCCCTACGATACAATAAGACTCTCCTCTAGTCTCCGAGCCTTCACGAATTTCCTGAAAACTCACCTTTTTAGGCAGCTTATATCATTCCAACCAAACCCCCCAAACTTCACACTCCAAGCCCGGATCCGAGTCCGGCTTGGGACTTCCCGCCAGACTTGGAAACCAGGAGGCAAAATGTCATCATCCCACTCTCGGCTTCTCCCGGGTTTTGGATTCCATATAAAAAGCAACGCATCACCGCCATTTTCACTCCGGACTTGGAGAGTGAGGGAGACAGACCTCTGTGGGTTGTGGCATCAGGTGGGGTCAGTGTGTGCTCTCTAGGGGTGCTGTTCCTGTCACTGTGGTGTCCTTGTGATGTTAGGGGTGCTGTCAGTGGTGTTTCATGTGATGTTAGGGGTGCTGCAGCTGTACATGGGTGTTGATGTCTTGGCTGTCACTGTGTTGTACAGGGGGCAGGAGCACTGTCCTCCTGTATGCATTGAAAATACAGGGGTGCTGGCTGTAAAAATTCAGAGTTGCTGTGTAAATAGATGTACACTGGCCCTGTCTTGTATCCTGTAAAAATACAGGGGTGCTGTTGTTAAAATAAAAGTACACTGGCCCTGTCTTGTATGCTGTAAAAATTCTGGGGTGCAGTGAAAATCAATGTACCCTGGCCCTGTCTTGAATGCTGTAAAATTCTGGGATGCAGTAAAATAAATGTACACTGGCCCTTTCTTGTATGCTTTAAAAATTCTCGGGTGTAGGGAAAATAAATGTACACTGGCCCTGTCTTGTATGCTGTAAAAATTCATGGGTGCAGTGAAAATAAATGTACACTGGCCCTGTCTTGCATGCTGTAAAAATACAGGGGTGCTGTGAATATAAAGGGGTGCTGCCTATCTGCTGTATGAGTCCAGCGGTGCTGCCGTATAATTCCAGGGGTGCTGCTGTACTTGATCCTAGGTTTAAATTAAGGCCTAGAGCAGAATATGAAACAAGCTTTAACATCACAAACAGATTTGTGAAAACATATAGCCGTAAAAATGGACATGGAAATTACAATTTTGACAAAATGTTTTCCAATGAGACCACTTTTGTGGCCAAAGTCAGTCAGACTCAGAAGAGACAGAATCATAATCCAGAGCAACTGCCAGAGAAAACTAGATTTTCCAAACAAACCTATGTCTATACTGTATGTCTGCCATAAAATTCCAGGGGTGCCCTGTCTGAACCCGCTCATCTACATTTTCTGGTGTGCACCGTGTACCCAGCATCAGAGAGAGGTTCTTCTCAATTATTTCATGTTAGGGACTCACTCAAATGAATGGCTCCAAATAGTAAACCTTAATTTTGATTTATTATTAATATTCCACATTTTGGGATTATTTATTTACAAAATGACCATTTGTTGTACAGGGTTCTTTTCCTAAGGGCTGCGTACGGTTATCGCAAGCCCTTGCGGTGTTAGAACAGAGTTTCAGTAATCTTGCATTGCATCAGCTTTCCATTGCACTGCAGCACTAGATGGGCAAGGAACTCCTGTGAGGCACAAACAGTTACTGAATAAGGCCCAGTATGGAGTCTCATGGTGGCTTACAGCCAGGAAAAGGCATGCTGTGGGCACAGAGGTTAACAATGCTTCCTCCCACAGTCCTACTTACAGTATGAAATGAGTTTCGACTGTAGGGTGGTAAGCTCCACTAGTGCAGGGGCTCAATAACAAAAAAAATTAACTGCACAGTCGTTCTTAGTACTTTACCGAACCCACCCAACCTCAACTTGCCCCAGCTGGGGCTGCTGTGGGGGCTCAGGAGGGGCTGCTAAAACATTTAAGGGGCTGCTTAATTTAAAAATAAAATTTGAATAAAATAAACAAGACACATAGGTATGCTCACATGTGTGTAACTGGGATACACAGGTATGCTCACATGCATGTAACTGGGAGCTGTGAAAAATTAAAATAAGGCATCTGCCACAAAATATGTAAATAGAAATGCAATAAAAAAATGGAGAAAAATAAACCCACAAGATTTTCACAAAATAAGCCTACAGTCTCTGTGGAGGGGAAAATATCCAACCTTGATCCTGTGGTATACACCAGTTTATTTGCATCCCAGCATTAAATCCGAGATTATCTTAATTCGTGAAAATGGCGAAGGGGTATAAATTTGGAGGCTTTGGTCCCTAGTTTTTCAGTTTGTCCAGAAATGTGGTAATTATATATTTGATTGGTTGAAGTCCTTTCTGTTCCACAATAATATAGGAGTGAAGGTGAAAGCCTGTGTGTTGTTCCTGATTGCGCGTGCCTCTCTAATTTTTAGTCACCTTCTTGACACTGTCCTCTTCCTCTTGCCTCTTCTCATAATGTGAAAAGTCATCAAAGATGGAGGTGGTGTGTTTGTAGCTACTGTAGCTATGATTCGGAGAAATTTTTCCAGGGGGACCACCTGTCGCTGAAATGATGGGTTTATTAAACTGTGCATGTCCTCTTTAAACAATATAAGGGTGGGAGGGTGGGTCGGTGGCAGGGCCCAAGGACAATTTCATCTTGCACCTCTTTTTTTCTTTGTATGATGTGCTCTTTGGGGCCTAGTTTTTAAAACTGTCATCCTGTCTGTCACTCCTAGATGGGCCAGGTGTTTTTGCCGCCCACTTGTGTCGCTTATGTTAGTCATCCAGCGACCTTGGTGCAACCTTTTGGCTTACAAACAGTATTGTGAGGTGTGAGATGTTCAGAATAGACTGGAAATGAGTGGAAATGAATGTTGTTGAGGTTAATAATACTGTAAGATTAAAAATATCACCAAAACTTCTTGATCCCTGGAGGTTCACACACCCCGACGCCAGGGAATACTCCTTCTTCTCTCACCCACACAAAACATTCTCTAGATTGGATTATTGGCTGGTATCGGCCTCTCTAATACACAGGGTAGAAGATTCAACCATAGCTAATATCCTACTATCTGACCATGCTCCTATCTCATTAACAATCACGTTGACCACGCCTCGCACAATCTCTTACAATTGGCGCTTCCCAGAATACCTAGCCACCTCAGAAGACTTTAAGCTTTACCTGTCTCAGTCCTTCCTAAACTATACACAAGACAATGCAACACACACAAATGACATGAACCTTTTCTGGCAAGCTTCCAAACCTGTTCTCAGAGGCCAAATACTATCTTATGTTGCCACAAAGAAAAAACGCTTTAAGGAAAGAATGTCCACAGCTTCCCAACAGGTGACCACCACATACTCAAGGTTACTGGCCGACCCCACTGAAAACAATAGGCTACAATACAAGGACGCCAAATTAGTTCATGACACTTTATGCACAGAACAGGCCAAGCTATTCCTCTCTTTCCAAACTAATAAATACTTCCGCTGGGGCAACAGGCCAGGAAAATTATTAGCTAACATGGTAAAGACCCAAAACACTCCCAAACATATCTCCTCAATACGAGACAGTCACACTAAGCCTTCACTGACCCAAGAAGCAATTAGTAATACTTTCCTGAAATTCTTTGAAAACCTATACACAGCACCCCCTGACCAGCCCGAGATAGGAGAGGACTTCTTATTACGAGCTGACCTCCCTACTCTTAATGACACTGATAAAATGTGTCTCACCGCCCCTATTACAGATGAGGAACTGGAATTAACTATAAAATCCCTTCCCAATGGGAAATCTCCAGGCCCAGACGGTTTGTCAGCAGCCTATTACAAAACACTCCTTCCACACATCAAAAAACATCTAAGGGCCCTTTATAACTCAATTCTGACTGGAGGTCCGGCTCCGCCTGACTTCAACACAGCCAGAATCATTGTCTTACCTAAACCAAACAAAGATCACACTTTGGTCTCGTCTTACAGACCCATCTCGCTACTAAACCAAGACTTCAAAATTTTTACAAAAATCCTTGCCTCCCGCCTTCAATTGATACTGCCCACACTACTACACCCTGCACAGACAGGATTCCTACGCAATAAACACTCAGTGATCAATGTCGATCCTTAATAGCGGCCATGATCAAATCCCACGAATCACGGGAGATTGGAAATATAATCCTCAGCTGTGACGCAGACAAGGCCTTTGACAGAGTGTCTTGGGCCCATATCAATAGGATACTTAGACACCAGAACTTTGATTCCGCCTTTACACATGTTTTTCAAACATTATACCAAAACCCCCAAGCCTTCTTGACAATCAACGCCCATAACTCCAAACGTTTCATACTACAACGCGGGACCAGACAAGGTTGTCCTTTATCCCCTCTCTTATTCAACCTAGCAATGGACCCCCTCCTCAGACACTTCTTAAAAGAAAAAAAATGGAGAGGTATTAAACTAGCCAACCAGGAACTTAAATTTTCAGCATTTGCGGATGACATACTACTCTATGTTAGCAATCCTCATGAGGCCATGCCGCATTTGCTCAACATACTTAACTCTTTTGAAGCAGTATCAGGATTCAAAATTAATTATTCAAAGACAGAAGCAATAGCTTTCTTCCCTGCAGCTAAATTGGGATGGGGTGACACCTTTCCATTCCAATGGGCAAGGAATAACCGTCTCACCTACCTGGGCATCATAATCCCGGATCACCCTTCCAAATTATACTCCCTTAATTTTCTCCCACTCCTCGCCAGAACCCACGCAGATTTCACCAGATGGGCTCACCTTCCGCTAACATACACAGGTAGAGGTCACTTGTATAAGATGATCAGCTTCCCACGCCTCTTATATGTGCTACAAATGCTCCCGATGATCCCAAACAAAAGCACATTTGCTCAACTAGACAAAGCGCTGACTAAATTTATTTGGGCGGGTAAACGCCCATGATTTTCCCTATTCAAATTGCGACAACCGAGATCACTGGGTGGTTTAAACTTGCCATGCCTTCGTGCATACGCATTAGCAGCAAATTACAGGATTGCCCTGGACTGGGTTAGCGGACAAAACAAATACACCAACGCACAATTAGAACAATCTTTCATACCCACCTGGAACCTGACGTCCCTACTGCACACCTCCCCGAATAACATGCCTAACCACATAAGGGACAATGTGCTTATCTCTTCTACCTGTGGTGCTTGGCAACAGATCCGCTCTCAATTAAAACTCTCAAATAAGACGTCACTCTTTATACCTCTCTGGGGCAACCCTGATTTTAAACCACATGCCGCCTCTCTGATATTCCGTAATTGGCATGAGGGGGGACTGAAATATGTATATCACTTCTTAGACACCCAAAATTTAACATTACTCACACATTCGCAGATCATAGAGCGTTTCCCGAACCTATCCATACCACTATTCCCCTTCCTTCAAGCGAGCAGCTTTGTAAGAAAATCATTATCCCTTTTATCCTCCCAAGATATTTCTAACACTCTAGATAGATCTGCTCGACTTAACCCAAAAGGTCACTTCTCAATAGCATTTATACACACACACTCTCGCCCATTACTAAATATAGATTCTGGCACAGTGGGCTTACTGAAATGGACAAGAGATTTCCCGGACCTCACACTAAGAGCTATTCTAGATTAGAGATGAGCGCCTGAAATTTTTCGGGTTTTGTGTTTTGGTTTTGGGTTCGGTTCCGCGGCCGTGTTTTGGGTTCGAACGCGTTTTGGCAAAACCTCACCGAATTATTTTTGTCGGATTCGGGTGTGTTTTGGATTCGGGTGTTTTTTTCAAAAAACCCTAAAAAACAGCTTAAATCATAGAATTTGGGGGTAATTTTGATCCCAAAGTATTATTAACCTCAAAAAACATAATTTACACTCATTTTCAGCCTATTCTGAACACATCACACCTCACAATATTATTTTTAGTCCTAAAATTTGCACCGAGGTCGCTGTGTGAGTAAGATAAGCGACCCTAGTGGCCGACACAAACACCGGGCCCATCTAGGAGTGGCACTGCAGTGTCACGCAGGATGTCCCTTCCAAAAAACCCTCCCCAAACAGCACATGACGCAAAGAAAAAAAGAGGCGCAATGAGGTAGCTGTGTGAGTAAGATTAGCGACCCTAGTGGCCGACACAAACACCGGGCCCATCTAGGAGTGGCACTGCAGTGTCACGCAGGATGTCCCTTCCAAAAAACCCTCCCCAAACAGCACATGACGCAAAGAAAAAAAGAGGCGCAATGAGGTAGCTGACTGTGTGAGAAAGATAAGCGACCCTAGTGGCCGACACAAACACCGGGCCCATCTAGGAGTGGCACTGCAGTGTCACGCAGGATGGCCCTTCCAAAAAACCCTCCCCAAACAGCACATGACGCAAAGAAAAAAAGAGGCGCAATGAGGTAGCTGACTGTGTGAGTAAGATTAGCGACCCTAGTGGCCGACACAAACACCGGGCACATCTAGGAGTGGCACTGCAGTGTCACGCAGGATGTCCCTTCCAAAAAACCCTCCCCAAACAGCACATGACGCAAAGAAAAAAAGAGGCGCAATGAGGTAGCTGTGTGAGTAAGATTAGCGACCCTAGTGGCCGACACAAACACCGGGCCCATCTAGGAGTGGCACTGCAGTGTCACGCAGGATGTCCCTTCCAAAAAACCCTCCCCAATCAGCACATGATGCAAAGAAAAAGAAAAGAAAAAAGAGGTGCAAGATGGAATTATCCTTGGGCCCTCCCACCCACCCTTATGTTGTATAAACAAAACAGGACATGCACACTTTAACCAACCCATCATTTCAGTGACAGGGTCTGCCACACGACTGTGACTGATATGACGGGTTGGTTTGGACCCCCCCCAAAAAAGAAGCAATTAATCTCTCCTTGCACAAACTGGCTCTACAGAGGCAAGATGTCCACCTCATCTTCACCCTCCGATATATCACCGTGTACATCCCCCTCCTCACAGATTATCAATTCGTCCCCACTGGAATCCACCATCTCAGCTCCCTGTGTACTTTGTGGAGGCAATTGCTGCTGGTCAATGTCTCCGCGGAGGAATTGATTATAATTCATTTTAATGAACATCATCTTCTCCACATTTTCTGGATGTAACCTCGTACGCCGATTGCTGACAAGGTGAGCGGCGGCACTAAACACTCTTTCGGAGTACACACTTGTGGGAGGGCAACTTAGGTAGAATAAAGCCAGTTTGTGCAAGGGCCTCCAAATTGCCTCTTTTTCCTGCCAGTATAAGTACGGACTGTGTGACGTGCCTACTTGGATGCGGTCACTCATATAATCCTCCACCATTCTATCAATGTTGAGAGAATCATATGCAGTGACAGTAGACGACATGTCCGTAATCGTTGTCAGGTCCTTCAGTCCGGACCAGATGTCAGCATCAGCAGTCGCTCCAGACTGCCCTGCATCACCGCCAGCGGGTGGGCTCGGAATTCTGAGCCTTTTCCTCGCACCCCCAGTTGCGGGAGAATGTGAAGGAGGAGATGTTGACAGGTCGCGTTCCGCTTGACTTGACAATTTTGTCACCAGCAGGTCTTTCAACCCCAGCAGACCTGTGTCTGCCGGAAAGAGAGATCCAAGGTAGGCTTTAAATCTAGGATCGAGCACGGTGGCCAAAATGTAGTGCTCTGATTTCAACAGATTGACCACCCGTGAATCCTTGTTAAGCGAATTAAGGGCTGCATCCACAAGTCCCACATGCCTAGCGGAATCGCTCCGTGTTAGCTCCTTCTTCAATGCCTCCAGCTTCTTCTGCAAAAGCCTGATGAGGGGAATGACCTGACTCAGGCTGGCAGTGTCTGAACTGACTTCACGTGTGGCAAGTTCAAAGGGCATCAGAACCTTGCACAACGTTGAAATCATTCTCCACTGCACTTGAGACAGGTGCATTCCACCTACTATATCGTGCTCAATTGTATAGGCTTGAATGGCCTTTTGCTGCTCCTCCAACCTCTGAAGCATATAGAGGGTTGAATTCCACCTCGTTACCACTTCTTGCTTCAGATGATGGCAGGGCAGGTTCAGTAGTTTTTGGTGGTGCTCCAGTTTTCTGTACGTGGTGCCTGTACGCCGAAAGTGTCCCGCAATTCTTCTGGCCACCGACAGCATCTCTTGCACGCCCCTGTCGTTTTTAAAAAAATTCTGCACCACCAAATTCAAGGTATGTGCAAAACATGGGACGTGCTGGAATTGGCCCAGATTTAATGCACACACAATATTGCTGGCGTTGTCCGATGCCACAAATCCACAGGAGAGTCCAATTGGGGTAAGCCATTCCGCGATGATCTTCCTCAGTTGCCGTAAGAGGTTTTCAGCTGTGTGCGTATTCTGGAAAGCGGTGATACAAAGCGTAGCCTGCCTAGGAAAGAGTTGGCGTTTGCGAGATGCTGCTACTGGTGCCGCCGCTGCTGTTCTTGCGGCGGGAGTCCATACATCTACCCAGTGGGCTGTCACAGTCATATAGTCCTGACCCTGCCCTGCTCCACTTGTCCACATGTCCGTGGTTAAGTGGACATTGGGTACAGCTGCATTTTTTAGGACACTGGTGACTCTTTTTCTGAGGTCTGTGTACATTTTCGGTATCGCCTGCCTAGAGAAATGGAACCTAGATGGTATTTGGTACCGGGGACACAGTACCTCCAACAAGTCTCTAGTTGGCTCTGCAGTAATGATGGATACCGGAACCACGTTTCTCACCACCCAGGATGCCAAGGCCTCAGTTATCCGCTTTGCAGTAGGATGACTGCTGTGATATTTCATCTTCCTCGCAAAGGACTGTTGAACAGTCAATTGCTTACTGGAAGTAGTACAAGTGGGCTTACGACTTCCCCTCTGGGATGACCATCGACTCCCAGCGGCAACAACAGCAGCGCCAGCAGCAGTAGGCGTTACACGCAAGGATGCATCGGAGGAATCCCAGGCAGGAGAGGACTCGTCAGACTTGCCAGTGACATGGCCTGCAGGACTATTGGCATTCCTGGGGAAGGAGGAAATTGACACTGAGGGAGTTGGTGGGGTGGTTTGCGTGAGCTTGGTTACAAGAGGAAGGGATTTACTGGTCAGTGGACTGCTTCCGCTGTCACCCAAAGTTTTTGAACTTGTCACTGACTTATTATGAATGCGCTGCAGGTGACGTATAAGGGAGGATGTTCCGAGGTGGTTAACGTCCTTACCCCTACTTATTACAGCTTGACAAAGGGAACACACGGCTTGACACCTGTTGTCCGCATTTCTGGTGAAATACCTCCACACCGAAGAGCTGATTTTTTTGGTATTTTCACCTGGCATGTCAACGGCCATATTCCTCCCACGGACAACAGGTGTCTCCCCGGGTGCCTGACTTAAACAAACCACCTCACCATCAGAATCCTCCTGGTCAATTTCCTCCCCAGCGCCAGCAACACCCATATCCTCCTCATCCTGGTGTACTTCAACACTGACATCTTCAATCTGACTATCAGGAACTGGACTGCGGGTGCTCCTTCCAGCACTTGCAGGGGGCGTGCAAATGGTGGAAGGCGCATGCTCTTCACCTCCAGTGTTGGGAAGGTCAGGCATCGCAACCGACACAATTGGACTCTCCTTGTGGATTTGGGATTTCGAAGAACGCACAGTTCTTTGCGGTGCTTTTGCCAGCTTGAGTCTTTTCAGTTTTCTAGCGAGAGGCTGAGTGCTTCCATCCTCATGTGAAGCTGAACCACTAGCCATGAACATAGGCCAGGGCCTCAGCCGTTCCTTGCCACTCCGTGTGGTAAATGGCATATTGGCAAGTTTACGCTTCTCCTCCGACAATTTTATTTTAGGTTTTGGAGTCCTTTTTTTTCTGATATTTGGTGTTTTGGATTTGACATGCTCTGTACTATGACATTGGGCATCGGCCTTGGCAGACGACGTTGCTGGCATTTCATCGTCTCGGCCATGACTAGTGGCAGCAGCTTCAGCACGAGGTGGAAGTGGATCTTGATCTTTCCCTAATTTTGGAACCTCAACTTTTTTGTTCTCCATATTTTATAGGCAGAACTAAAAGGCACCTCAGGTAAACAATGGAGATGGATGGATTGGATACTAGTATTGGATACCTGCCGACTGCCGACACAGAGGTAGCCACAGCCGTGAACTACCGCACTGTACACTGGTTGATAAAGAGATAGTAGTATACTCGTAACAACTAGTATGACACTATGACGACGGTATAAAGAATGAAAAAAAAACCACGGTTAGGTGGTATATATTATAATAATAATACAATTATGGATGGACGGACTGCCTGCCGACTGCCGACACAGAGGTAGCCACAGCCGTGAACTACCGCACTGTACACTGGTTGATAAAGAGATAGTAGTATACTCGTAACAACTAGTATGACACTATGACGACGGTATAAAGAATGAAAAAAAAACCACGGTTAGGTGGTATATATTATAATAATAATACAATTATGGATGGACGGACTGCCTGCCGACTGCCGACACAGAGGTAGCCACAGCCGTGAACTACCGCACTGTACACTGGTTGATAAAGAGATAGTAGTATACTCGTAACAACTAGTATGACACTATGACGACGGTATAAAGAATGAAAAAAAAACCACGGTTAGGTGGTATATATTATAATAATAATACAATTATGGATGGACGGACTGCCTGCCGACTGCCGACACAGAGGTAGCCACAGCCGTGAACTACCGCACTGTACACTGGTTGATAAAGAGATAGTAGTATACTCGTAACAACTAGTATGACACTATGACGACGGTATAAAGAATGAAAAAAAAACCACGGTTAGGTGGTATATATTATAATAATAATACAATTATGGATGGACGGACTGCCTGCCGACTGCCGACACAGAGGTAGCCACAGCCGTGAACTACCGCACTGTACACTGGTTGATAAAGAGATAGTAGTATACTCGTAACAACTAGTATGACACTATGACGACGGTATAAAGAATGAAAAAAAAACCACGGTTAGGTGGTATATATTATAATAATAATACAATTATGGATGGACGGACTGCCTGCCGACTGCCGACACAGAGGTAGCCACAGCCGTGAACTACCGCACTGTACACTGGTTGATAAAGAGATAGTAGTATACTCGTAACAACTAGTATGACACTATGACGACGGTATAAAGAATGAAAAAAAAACCACGGTTAGGTGGTATATATTATAATAATAATACAATTATGGATGGACGGACTGCCTGCCGACTGCCGACACAGAGGTAGCCACAGCCGTGAACTACCGCACTGTACACTGGTTGATAAAGAGATAGTAGTATACTCGTAACAACTAGTATGACACTATGACGACGGTATAAAGAATGAAAAAAAAACCACGGTTAGGTGGTATATATTATAATAATAATACAATTATGGATGGACGGACTGCCTGCCGACTGCCGACACAGAGGTAGCCACAGCCGTGAACTACCGCACTGTACACTGGTTGATAAAGAGATAGTAGTATACTCGTAACAACTAGTATGACACTATGACGACGGTATAAAGAATGAAAAAAAAACCACGGTTAGGTGGTATATATTATAATAATAATACAATTATGGATGGACGGACTGCCTGCCGACTGCCGACACAGAGGTAGCCACAGCCGTGAACTACCGCACTGTACACTGGTTGATAAAGAGATAGTAGTATACTCGTAACAACTAGTATGACACTATGACGACGGTATAAAGAATGAAAAAAAAACCACGGTTAGGTGGTATATATTATAATAATAATACAATTATGGATGGACGGACTGCCTGCCGACTGCCGACACAGAGGTAGCCACAGCCGTGAACTACCGCACTGTACACTGGTTGATAAAGAGATAGTAGTATACTCGTAACAACTAGTATGACACTATGACGACGGTATAAAGAATGAAAAAAAAACCACGGTTAGGTGGTATATATTATAATAATAATACAATTATGGATGGACGGACTGCCTGCCGACTGCCGACACAGAGGTAGCCACAGCCGTGAACTACCGCACTGTACACTGGTTGATAAAGAGATAGTAGTATACTCGTAACAACTAGTATGACACTATGACGACGGTATAAAGAATGAAAAAAAAACCACGGTTAGGTGGTATATATTATAATAATAATACAATTATGGATGGACGGACTGCCTGCCGACTGCCGACACAGAGGTAGCCACAGCCGTGAACTACCGCACTGTACACTGGTTGATAAAGAGATAGTAGTATACTCGTAACAACTAGTATGACACTATGACGACGGTATAAAGAAAGAAAAAAAAATACCACGGTTAGGTGGTATATATTGTAATACAATTATGGATGGACGGACTGCCTGCCGAGTTCCGACTGCCGACACAGAGGTAGCCACAGCCGTGAACTACCGCACTGTACTGTGTCTGCTGCTAATATAGACTGGTTGATAAAGAGATAGTATACAATACATACAACAATATACTACTATACTGGTGGTCAGGCACTGGTCACCACTAGTCACACTGGCAGTGGCACTCCTGCAGCAAAAGTGTGCACTGTTTAATTTTAAATTAATATAATATTATGTACTCCTGGGGGCTCCTGCTATAACAACCTGCAGTGCTCCCCAGTCTCCCCCACAATTATTATAAGCTTTGCCTTTTATACATTGATGTGCAGCACACTGGGCTGAGCTGAGTGCACACAGACTGAGTCACACTGTGTGACTGGCTGCTGCTGTGTATCGTTTTTTTTCAGGCAGAGAACGGATATAGCAGAGAACGGATATATTAAAATAAATAAAAGTTAACTAACAACAACTGCACTGGTCACTGTGGTAAACTCTGTCTGACTCTGCACAATCTCTCTCTCTCTTCTAATCTAATTTCTAATGGAGAGGACGCCAGCCACGTCCTCTCCCTATCAATCTCAATGCACGTGTGAAAATGGCGGCGACGCGCGGCTCCTTATATAGAATCCGAGTCTCGCGAGAATCCGACAGCGTCATGATGACGTTCGGGCGCGCTCGGGTTAACCGAGCAAGGCGGGAGGATCCGAGTCTGCTCGGACCCGTGAAAAAAACATGAAGTTCGTGCGGGTTCGGTTTCAGAGAAACCGAACCCGCTCATCTCTATTCTAGATGCCAACAGCTACCTAGATAAGACACTGGGCTCAGTCACATACACAGAGATGCACCAGAAAATACTACACAGAGCATATGTCACCCCTAGATTGAGGTTTCTCATAGGAGCTGCCCCTTCATCCCGATGTTACAAGTGCACTGCTCTAGAAGCAGGCATAGTTCATTGCCTCTGGTCATGCCCTAAAGTACAGGTCTTATGGCAGGCACTCCAATCATATATAACTGCAGAGCTGAAAATACAATTCACCATAACTGAAACCTGGGCGTTCTGGGGCATTTACCCATCTTCCCCACCCAACACGCTAACCAAAGGCAATCGCATCCTATTAATCAAACTGGCCGCTGCAACAAAGAAAACAATTCTCTCTCAATGGGTCTCCACTGACCCAATCCCTATCTCACTGCTACATCCTAGAATCTCCCATCTCTTCCACTTGGATTGGACCAACACTACACTACAGAAAGACAAGCTAACGGAAAAACACTTCCAAACTTGGTTGCCGTATGTTATAACCCTACCCCCACTGATAAAGGCCGCTTTGCGACAATGTTTTCAAGATACCAGATGGTATTTACTGGAGACTCTTAACTCCACTGCTCCTTTCTGACTTTGAGCCTCATCTACATATCTGTCTTTACACAATTTCCACAGGATCTGATGTGGCTTTATAATACCAAGTTTATTTTTACATAATTGATTGCTCTAAATACATGTCTAATGATGTTAAAATATGGCGGAGTACCAAAATCTTTATGTATCGCCAAGCTGTTTTGCACTGAATACATTTGTTATTTGATATTTGTTACTATATTCTGTAACCATCTGTCAATAAAAATCTGTTAAAAAAAAAAAAAAAATATCACCAAATTCTGTGATTTTAGCTGTTTATATGTTTTTGTTTTAAAAAAAAACCGGATCCAAAACCAAAACCCGAAAAGTGTCCGATGCACATCTCTAGTTATTACCAAGTTTTGTTTTATCATTGCTGTTTCCAATTGTAAAGCGCAACAGAATTTGCTGCACTATACTGTATAAAACTGTTAAATAATTTATAGACATATTGGGGGGGGGGGGGGGGGGGCAGGAGGTGTATCACGTTATAAAATAGGGCACAGTGTGGACTATGGCTGGGTTTAAATGCCCCCCTGATTCTCTTTTTTTTGTTTTTGCCATTACGACTTATTTAATTTAATTTTGTAACTGGGGAGGAAGGAGGGGGAAATGGTCAGTTAATGGTGGTGGACAGGGCCGGACTAGGATTAAAAATAGGCCCTGGCGTTTTTGAAGCACACAGGCCCACCTTGGTGTCAGCATCTGACTCCTCCACGTACTATTCCTGACTCCTCCTACTTCTTAGTCTATGCTCTTACAAATATAATTAATATTATAACAACATACAAGTGTACATCATTCTCTATTAAAATACACACAACCAGTGGTTAAAGTGGAAATGTTGTAAAGTGAGGGTATGGAAAAGTAAAGGTTGTAACTAAGCACGTGCTCCAGAAAAGGGGCGTGGCCACTCAAAAGTGGGCGTGTCCGTCAGTGTAGTTTACCACACCATATACCCCTTATACACATTATGCACCACAATAGTAGGACCCCTTATACTATCTAGTACTGGTGCCCCTTTCATATTATACCACACAGTATGAGCCGAAATTCACATTATACTACACAGTATGAGACGAAATTCACATTATAGCACATGGTATGAGCTGAAATTCACATTATACCACATGGTATGAGCCAAAATTCACATTATAGCACACGGTATAAGCCGAAATTCACATTAGACCACATGGTGTGAGCCGAAATTCACATTATAGCACATGGAATGAGCCGAAATTCACATTATAGCACACAGAATGAGCCGCAATTCACATTATAGCACACAGTATGAGCCAAAATTCACATTATAGCACACGGTATGAGCCGAAATTCACATTATAGCACACAGAATGAGCCGAAATTCACATTATAGCACACAGAATGAGCCGTAATTCACATTGTAGCACACAGAATGAGCCGCAATTCACATTATAGCACACAGAATGAGCGCAATTCACATTATAGCATACTGAATGAGCCGAAATTCACATTATAGCACACTGAATGAGCCGTAATTTACATTATAGCACACTGAATGAGCCGTAATTCACATTGTAGCACACAGAATGAGCCGCAATTCACATTATAGCACACAGAATGAGCGCAATTCACATTATAGCATACTGAATGAGCCGAAATTCACATTATAGCACACTGAATGAGCCGTAATTTACATTGTAGCACACAGAATAAGCTGCAATTCACATTATAGCACGCAGAATGAGCCGCAATTCACATTATAGCACACATAATGAGCCGCAATTCACATTATAGCACACAGAATAAGCCACAATTCACATTATAGCACACAGAATGAGCCACAATTCACATTATAGTACACAGTATGAGCCAAAATTCACATTATGCTACATGGAATGAGACAAATTTCAGGGAGAGTGACAGCAGGGACATAGGGATAGGGAGAGTGACAGAGGGACAGATAAAGTGACAGCAGGGACATAGGGACAGGGAGAGTTGCAGAGAGAGGGACAGCAAAGGCATACAGTAGGGACTAGGGAGAGAGAAAGGCAGCAGGGTAAGATTACCTATTTAGTAGCGGCGGTGCTGAGGATGCTGTGGTCTGCGGTATGGTGGATGAGGAGGCTGTGGTCAGCGCAGGGTGGAGGAGGCTGTGGGCCTCGAAGATGGTGTGGAGGAGGAGGCTGCGGGAGCTGGCGGAGGTGCAGAGAAGGACTGAGGACACAGGTCTATCCAGTTTAGCTCCTCACTGTACGCCCATCTAGAGCAAGGCAATCTATTTTTTAAAGCCAAACAGAGAACCTCACTCATACCGATGTCGGCAGAGAAGGCTGAGGGTAGCGCATGTGCAGCGGAGAATGAGGCAGAGGGCAGCGGCGGTGCAACAGAGGAGATAGTTGTGGTCGGCGGCCTTTGGTGCAGCACTGCAGTGCGGCTCCTAAGACCGCGGCGCTACTATTTCAAGTCTGCCACGGACCGGCAACCAATCAGGAGCGGCCGCGCGGATAAGAGAGAGAGAGAGGTGAGGACAAGAGAGAGAGAGAGAGGTGAGGACAAGAGAGAGAGAGAGAGAGGTGAGGACAAGAGAGAGAGTGAGGTGAGGACAAGAGAGAGAGAGAGAGAGAGAGAGTGAGGTAAGGACAAGACAGATAGAGAGAGCGAGGTGAGGACAAGAGAGAGAGAGAGGTGAGGATGAGGAGAGAGGTGAGGACGAGGAAAGAGATGAGGACGAGAGAGAGTAAGGACCAAGACTGAGAAAGAGGTGGGGATGAGAGAGAGCAAGAGGTGTGGGCAGAGAGAGAGAGAGAGAGAGAGAGAGAGAGGTCAGGACCTGAGAGAGAGAGGTGAGGGCAAGAAAGAGAGAGAGGTGAGGACGAGAGAAAGAGAGATGTGAGGATGAGAGAGAGAGGTGAGGATGAGGGAGAGAGAGAGAGAGAGATGAAGACGAGAGAGAGAGAGAGAGAGGTGAGGGCAGAGAGAGAGGGGAGGACAGAGAGAGGTGAGGACAGAGAGAGAGAGAGAGAGAGGTGAGGGCAGAGAGAGAGAGAGAGAGAGAGGTGAGCACAGAGAGAGAGAGAGGTGAGGGCAGAGAGAGAGAGAGGTGAGGACAGAGAGAGAGAGAGAGAGAGAGATGAGGACAGAGAGAGAGAGAGAGAGAGAGAGGTGAGGACAGAGAGAGAGAGAGGTGAGGACAGAGAGAGAGAGCGAGAGAGGTGAGGACAGAGAGAGAGAGATGAGGACAGAGAGAGAGAGGTAAGCACAGAGAGAGAGAGAGGTGAGGATGAGAGAGAGGTGAGGATGAGAGAGAGAGGGGTTAGGACAAGAGAGAGGTGGGGACGAGAGAGAGTGATGTGAGGACAAGGGAGAGAGATGTCACAACGAGTGAGAGAGGTGAGGACAAGAGAGAGAGAGGTGTGGATGAGGGAGAGAAAGGTGCAGACTAGAGAGAGAGAGAGGGGTCAGGACCTGAGAGAGGTGAGGGTAAGAGAGAAAGGTAAGGACGACAGAGAGGGTGAGAGAGGTGAGGATGAAAATGAGAGAGAGACAGGTTAGGACAAAATAGACAGCCAGGGCATGAATACACCCGCACTCACCCTGGCCAGGGGGCAGCACTCTCCCTGCAATGCTGATGCTGCAGCTGGCCCTGTGCTATGGTGCTGCTTGGGCTGGGATCCAGGTCTGCGTGGGTAACGGGTCTCCTCACCAGGGGATCAGTCAGGCAGGCTGCAGACCGGGTGCTTGTGGGCAACCACGTGTAGTACCATACGCCATTGCCCAACACCGTGCTGCTGCTCCTAGGACTTCTCTCCCCCGCAGCCGCTCCCAGAATGCTGTATGCTATGATGAGAGAGAGAGGGGTGAGGACAAGAGAGAGAGAGGGGGGGGGGGTGAGGATAAGAGGCGAGAACGAGAGAGAGGGTCTGAGGACAAAAAGAAAGAGAGGGGGTGAGGACAGAGAGAGAGAGAGAGAGGGAAGGGGACGGAGGGCGAGAGAAAGGACAGAGAGAGGGAGAGAAAGGTGGGGCACAGAGAGAGAGAGAGAGGACAGTGAGTTAGAGAGGGAGGGACAGAGAGAGAGAAAACAGAGAAGACAGACCGTGAGAGAGAGTAAGAGTCAACCAGGGCACAGGGCATGTATAAACCTGTACTCATCCTGGCCAGGGGCGAGGAGAGAGAGAGAGAGAGTGAGAGAGGTGAGGACAAGACAGATGTGTGGACAAAGAGAGAGAGGTCAGGACCACAAAGAGAGGGCAAGAGAGGCAGAGTGAGAGAGGGGGGATGAGAGAAAGTGAGGTGATGGAAAGAAAGAAAGAAAGAAAGAAAGAAAGAAAGAAAGAAAGAAAGAAAGAAAGAAAGAAAGAAAGAAAGAGAAAGAAAGAAAGAGAGAGGTAGGGATGAGAGAGCGCAAGAGGTGTGAGTAGAGAGTGAGAGAGAGGTGGGGATGAGAGAAAGTGAGGTGAGGATGAGAGAGAGTCAAGAACAAGGTGTGGGCAGAGAGAGAGGTCAGGACCTGAGAGAGAGAGAGAGAGAGAGAGAGAGAGAGGTGAGGACAAGAGAGAGAGGAGAGGATGAGAGAGAGTTGAGTACGAGAGAGAGAGGTGAGGACAAGAGAGAGAGGTGAGGATGAGAGAGAGTTGAGTACGAGAGAGAGAGGTGAGGACAAGAGAGAGCGAGTGGTGAGGATGAGAGAGAGCAAGAGGTGAGGACGAGAGTGAGAGGTGAGGACAAGAGAGAGGCGGGGACAAGAGAAAGTGAGGTGAGGATGAGGGAGATAGGGGTTGAGGACAAAAAGAGAGAGGGGCGGTGAGGACAGAGAGAGAGAGAGGGGGTGGGTTTGTGGACAGAGAAAGGACAGAGAGAGAGGGAGAGAAAGGGGATGGGGGAACAGAGAGATATAGGACAGTGAGAGAGAGAGGGGAGGACAGAGAGAGAGGGGGGAAGTGGGAGGGGGGATGGAGGGCGAGAGGAGGGACAGAGAGAAGAGAGAAAGCTTAGCTGGAAAGGTAGCTTTTCCTAGTCAGCAAACTAGGAAAAGCTACTCTTCCTGCTAAGCTTTGTCTACTCTTCCTGCTAAGCTTTGTCTACACAAATGATATTGTGGCTTATAGTGAATTCAGCATTATTGTATTACTGTTTGCCTTATCGTGTCGGCGTGTCCAACACAAATGTTGATTGTGAATAGCTGTGAACTCAGCATAGTTTTTATTGTTATTGTATTTTATTGATTTTTATTGTAGGATTAATACGATCATAAGATTGGTCACCTACCCCTTTAAGCTCTTCCAACCATTTTGATAATGAGATCCTGATGAAGTCCAGTCGGACGAAACGTGTTGGGTTTGGTTCGGATATGAGAACATCGGATATGTACTAAGAAACATCACTGGATAAACAACTTGCTTACATTGTATCGCTTCTATATCTGATGTCTGTTAATGTAGATATGTCAGCCATGTGATATTCACTGTGATTTATTGTTTAATACTTATATGCAAATAAATTGAAGTTTTTTAAGCGAATCGTGGTCAAATCCTGGAAGAGATTTTATAACTGTTTAACACAGCTCCCTTAGACATTCATTTTTGCATATATATATATATATATATATATATATATATACAGTACACGTATATATACGCATATATATATATATATATATATATATACATACATACATGTGTGTGTATATATGTATGCACATGGATATATATGTACTATAATTAAAATAAAGTAAACTTTTATTAAACACTTACAAGTGCCACAAGTAAGACAGCAGGCTGCAGAGGATGCTAAAATACACACACACACACACACACACACACACACACACACACATACATACACCGTATATATATATATATATATATATGTGCAGAAGTCAGCGGCACTCAGCAGTCGGAATAAAGCAGTGAAGATTCTTTATTTAGGTCCTAAATAAAGAATCTTCACTGCTTTATTCCGACTGCTGAGTGCCGCTGACTTCTGCACATATTGGGATCTTGCCATAGATCACAGAGGGCACCGCAGCAAGTATCACGTCACATTCCCCACAGAGTGCCGAACCTATCCGCTACATATATATATATATATATATATATATATATACACATACACCGTATATATATATATATATATATATATATACTTGCAAGGCAGTTGGCACTCCCAGGCTCTTGAAAACGACTTGCTCCGTGCCAGTTCAAGAATTCATCATGTAAGTCCAGAAAAAGAACGGCACTGGAGACAGTAGAATGCAGTGAAAAATGTATTGAACAGGCTACTGCTGTTTCAGGGCTTCTGCCCTTTCCTCAGGCCAAATACATATAAAGACAAACAAACATAGAACACTTACCCAGCTAAATACCCCGGAGCACACTCGCCGCCGCATCTCCTCCACGCCGTCCTGCTTCCGGGTACAGAGTTGCCAGGTCACTTCCGCCCAGTACGTAACTTGTCGCCATAGCAACCCAGCGCTTGCTAGTCAACCAGGCGCAGCCGCTCTGTCTCGGAGACCCACAGGCCGCTCTCCCCATGGTCAGGCGCTGGATGGGTACGGACTCCAAGGGTGCTCCCTATAGTAAAAAAATACATACAATAAACCATAGTGCATGATAAAAAAAAAAATATATATATTATATATATATTATATATACACACACACACACACAGACACACTAGTTTTACGGACCCATCATATACTGTGTCACCTCAGTCCCCACCCCCGTGCTTGGCTCCACCCAGTTCTGGAAAACCCCCCCCCCCATGCCAGTCCCGCGTTTGCCACTGGCTACAGTATGTGTGCAGTGCACATGGGCCCACACTGCACACACTGTATGTATTTTTAAATACTTTCCTTTCTGGAGACCCACGTCAGGCGCTGCAACGGCGAAAAAAATCGCAGCCTCTGAACTAATGGTTTATTATTTATGAGTTCATTTGTATTCTCCTGTTAGCTAGTGGTGTATAGAATATGAAATACTCTCATCTATGGCTTTAGTATTACAGTATATCTGGCTTTAGTATTACAATATATCTGTGCAGCTTGAAAACGGTTCTCACAAAGGCTCGATAGCATGAAGGGTGCAGGGAAATTGCATATAGAGTTAACAAAGGATGTATTATATAAACAATCTAACAAAGAAATAAAATAAAATGTTCAACATTAATTGTTCTGGGAAATTGTAATAAATGTATCCGCAAAGGGCCAATCCCTGGGGCGTAAACACAGCGTTATACTGTATATAGCTTCCATCCCTTGTAGCTGGGAGACAGGGAGACACCTGAATAACGTGCCGCACCATCGTGTGATATTCCCATTTACAGACAGAACTTCCACTGAATTTAGGACTGCTTTGACCTGGTAAAATGTGATGGTGAGCTCTCACGTGTATGGAATCAGGATAGTTGTTACATTACACATTCACAGTTATTGTATTTAGCCTATGCACTATGATATATATGAATGCATTTATCATTATTTATTGCTGGCTATGTGGTACTTGTTGATTTTGAATCATTTATTAAGACCTGCTGGTAATAAATAAATTTGAATATTAAACAATATTTTTGTACCTGTCAGGTCCTGATATTGTGCTCAGAAGCTGCACAATATTGTGGTAACAAAGCCCCAGTCCTTCTCATAAGATATTGGGACGGAGTAGCATACCTCCCAACATGACCCTCTCCAGGAGGGACACAATGCTCTGCTCCTGGACTAACCTCTTAATTTATGATTGCCATCACCAGTGCTGAAACGCCTTTTGACCCAGCCATGTCCAAACTGCGGCCCTCCAGCTGCTGAGAAACTACACATCCCAGCATGCCCTGACACAGCTTTAGCATTCTCTGACAGCAAAACTGTGTCAGGGCATGCTGGGATATGTAGTTTCACAACAGCTGGAGGGCCGCAGTTTGGACATGCCCGCATTAACCTGTTCAAAACAGCTGTTGGCAATCATAAATTAAGAGAAAAGTCCAGAAGCAGAGCATTGTGTCCTCCTGGAGAGGGTCATGTTGGGAGGTATGGATTAGTACAGAACCTGGTGTATACATCAGCAAACTCAATTATATGTGTCTTATTCAGTCATCAGGCTCTATGTTAAGCTGGGCATACACTATACAATTATCTGGCAGTTAATATGTGGTTGGAATAAAAACCTAGTAATGGATGAGAACAACTGACCAGCGATCATTTACTACCAAACACTGGAAAATGGAGAAAACCTGTCGTTTATACAGATTGATTAAATCATGGACAGGTTTTGTCCATTTTCCAGTGTTTGGTAGCAAATGGTTGATTGTCAGTAGCTCTCATCCAATACCAGGTTTTCATTCAAACCACAGATTATCTGACAGATAATTGTATAGTGTATGCCCAGCTTTAGATTTACATGCTATTATACTTTCCCCTCTTCTCCAACAAGAAAGGGTAAATTCGGCTACATTGTTTCATTGCTTACAGATTGTATTGGATAATACGTTACAGTATACAGTATTACACTGGCTGCATTTACACCTCTAACACTCACATAATCTTCCTCACCCCGGACATCAATGATCTTGTTTGGGTGTAATGTGGAGGAGTCACTGGTGCTATACAGATCTATTACAGCAACACAGTTATATACAGTACTGTGCTCTAATGATGCTGGGATAGAATATTACAGAGCCTGGTTTATACCATACGTCACAAACAGTAACTAATACCCCGTTCACATCGCACAAATAACCCGTTATCGACACGGCATATTGCTGTGTCGACACGGGTCAGTGTGCGATGTGAAAGCACTTTCTGAGAATTAGCGGGTCGTCTGACCCGGTAATTCAACCCGGTATAAAAGAAGGATTATACCCGGGTTGAATACCGGGTCAGGTGCAGTGTGAATTGGAGCCGCGTCGATGCGACACGGTACCCATTCACAGCATAGGGAGAGGCGGCCCAGGAGATGAGCTCATCTCCCAGCGCCGCCTCCATCCCCGCCCCTGCTGCTGCGCCCCCCCGCTGCTATGGCAACCGACCCGGTATATTGCCGGGTCGGAAAGCCAGCAAAGGAACGCAAATGCCGGATCCCACCCGGTAAGCAGAGGCGTAACTAGGGTTTTTGGAGCCCAGGGCAAGATCAATAATGGCGCCCCCCCCAAAAAAAAAAAAACTACAAAGGAAACTATGTGCGCACACCACTGGCATGCACTGAAAAAAATGGCCACTGGGTATAAAGATGTCAGGATGTGTATGTATATATGGAGGTGCAGTGGTTGAAGTGTAAATTTTTAAGTGGGGGTATGGAAAGGTGAAGGATGCAATTATGCGCGCGACTTAAGGGGGCGTGGCCACTCTAAAGGGGACGTGTCCTTCAGTGTAGTAGGACCCATTAGTACTGGTGCCCCTTTAACATTATAGCACACGGTATGAGCCGAAATTCACATACTAGCACATGGTATGAGCCGAAATTCACATTATACCACACGGTGTGAGCCGAAATTCACATTATACCACACGGTATGAGCCGAAATTCACATACTAGCACATGGTATGAGCTGAAATTCCCATTATACCACACGGTATGAGCTGAAATTCACATTATAACACACGATGTGAGCCGAAATTCACATTATAACACACGGTGTGAGCCGAAATTCACATACTAGCACACGGTATGAGCTGAAATTCCCATTATACCACACGGTATGAGCCGAAATTCCCATACTAGTACACGGTATGAGCTGAAATTCACATTATACCACACGGTATGAGCCGAAATTCACATTATACCACACGGTATGAGCCGAAATTCACATTATACCACACGGTATGAGCCGAAATTCACATTATACCACACGGTATGAGCCGAAATTCACATACTAGCACACAGTATAAGCCGAAATTCACATTACACCACACGGTATGAGCCGAAATTCACATTATACCACACGGTATGAGCCGAAATTCACATTATACCACACGGTATGAGCCGAAATTCACATACTAGCACACGGTATAAGCCGAAATTCACATTACACCACACGGTATGAGCCGAAATTCACATACTAGCACACGGTATGAGCCGAAATTCACATTACACCACACGGTATGAGCCGAAGTTCACATACTAGCACACGGTATGAGCCGAAATTCGCATTACACCACACGGTATGAGCCGAAATTCACATACTAGCACACGGTATGAGCCGAAATTCACATTACACCACACGGTATGAGACGAAATTCACATACTAGCACACGGTATGAGCTGAAATTCATATTATACCACACGGTATGAGCCGAAATTCACATACTAGCACATGATATGAGCCGAAATTCACATTACACCACATGGTATGAGCCGAAATTCACACACTAGCACACGGTATGAGCCGAAATTCACATTACACCACGCGGTATGAGCCAAAATTCACATACTAGCACACGGTATGAGCTGAAATTCATATTATACCACACGGTATGAGCCGAAATTCACATACTAGCACATGATATGAGCCGAAATTCACATTACACCACATGGTATGAGCCGAAATTCACATACTAGCACACGGTATGAGCCGAAATTCACATTATACCACACGGTATGAGGCAAAATTCACATTATAGCACATAGAATGAGCCGAAATACACATTATAGAGTGAGGGGATCCAACCCCTTAATTAACAAGGCCTGCGGGGCACTGTGGTGAGGGGAGTCTACCCCCTTAATTAACTAATCCTGCGGGGCACTGTGGTGAGGGGAGCCTACCCCCTCAATTGACTAATTGCAGAGTTTTGCAGCGGAAGTGTTACAGCGATTTCTCACCCCAAGCTGCGGCGCTTCTGCCACCTCCGACACTCCACGTCTTCGGCGCCACCCGGGATGCAGAGCACCGCACCGGGAATGCACCCTTTTCAGTGTGGTCTGCTGCGCTCCGAAGGGGGGACTTCTCTCCAGCTGCAGGATCCCGATCTGCGCCATCCTCCCCGCTGTTCCGCGCCGTCTTTTTTAAGCCAGCCGGGTTCTTCTATGGGTCCTTGCTCTGCTAAGCGGGTGTCCTCCGCGATGCTGGTGCTCCCGCCGATGGTCAGTCTCCTCCCTTGCTGCAGGGTCCCGGTCCACTGAAGGTTGGATGTCCTTCCCCGGTCCTGCGGCTGGTGGGATTCCTCTTCTGCGGCGTCTTCTCCACTCAGCGCGGACGGCTCTGGTCACTCCGGTGACAGGCGTAGGCGTGGGCAGCTCCTCCCTGGCGTTGGTCCTCTCCTGGTCCTGCGGCACGTTCCCTCGCGTCTCTTCAGCCGGTGCGCAGGTCTCCGTTCCGGGGGTGCGCAGCCAACTCCCTCTTCCAGGGTGAGTCCTCCAGGACCTCCGGCCTCCTTCCTACATGCTGCTGTCTGCACACTGCTGATGTAAAAAAAATAAAAAAATAAAAATATATATATATATATACACACTTCTGGGTCTGTGGAGAAGTGCCGGTATGCCATAGCGCAGTATACCGGCCCACTTCGACCACTGTGTACATATAATATATATATATATATATATATACATACATATATACACACACACACACACACACACACACACACACACAATACATACATGGAAAACACACACATACACAATTATACACAGACACACTGAACATATACACACATAAATATACACACACGTAGAAGACATACACACAAACATGTAGACAAACACACACTTACACTGACACTGACACCTGCTGCAGGAGATCACTGGCAGCGCAGTGCTGACTGGTGGCTCGGGCAGGACCAGGGGAATGCTCATCGCTAGGCTCCGCCCCCTCACGGCCGTTTGCCGCGATTTGCGGGTCAGTGGGAGAAGGGGCGGAGCCAATATGACACCCTTCAATGAGAAACGTCATGTTGGCTCCACCACTCACCGAACCGCGAATCGCGGCATAAAGCCGCGAGGGGGCGGGGCTACAATTGCTGGCTGATGCCTGCACACTGACGCGGCTGTGGGCGCATGGGGCGAGCAGGCCGTGCAGGTGCTGGTGGCGCCCCCCTCTGCTGGGGCTGCCACGGCGCCCAGGGCACGTGCCCTGCTCGTCCTGTGCTTGTTACGCCTCTGCCGGTAAGGACACGTTTCTATTACCGGGTGGGATCCAGCATTTGCGATCTGAATGCGGTATGACTTGTGTCTTAGTAACCCAGTATATACCCGTATACATGTAAATGGATGTAACAATCCGCCAGACTCTCTATTTCTTTTTCTTTCCCCTCTTCTCTACCAAAATACGTAAAGAAGCTATTTTCATTACTAAATGAGATTTCCATAGTTTGGGGATTTACATGATAGACTATGCTGGATGGTTCTTCCTGTTACCCTGGTGCATTTTACACTTCTAAAGTTTACATAGTCTCACTACCCCATGTTTTATGTAGAGTGCATGAGACATTCAGATCTATACAAATCCATTATGAGAATTATACCCCTTTTACACCGCCAGCTAGTAACGGGTGTGGATCATTGCATCGACAGTATCTAAGTCGACAATGTTTGGGTCGACCACTATAGGTCAACAGCCACTAGGTCGACAGGGTTTGAAGGTCGACAGGGTTTCTAGGTCGACATGTTCTAGGTCGACCGATCAAAAGGTCAACATCAGTTTTTTTTTTTAATGGTGTCGTTTTCTCCGTACAGTGACCGGGAAGCCCAATTAGTGTACCGTGTCCCCTCGCCATGCTTCGGGCAAGGTGCCTCGCTCCACTACCGCTGCGCTTGGTACAGCTTACTATTCCCAATCGTAGTCCACGTGGATCGTTAAGTATGAAAAAGTTCAAAAAAAGAAATTTTTTTGAAAAACTCATGTCAACCTTTTGACCTGTCGACCTTGAACATGTCGACCTAGAAACCCTGTCGACCTTGAAAACATGTCGACCTAGTGATTGTCGACCAATAGTGGTCGAACCAAACATTGTTGACCAAGGCACTGTTAATCTTCAGACCGGATCCCCTAGTAACACATGAGCGCGCATAACCCGTGTTGCTGGCTGGTGTAAATGGGTCGAGTTGGAATAGTTCGGGTCGAGTGACCCGGTATTCCAACTCGGGAAGTTTGCGGGGTTGAACACGTGTTCAACCCGGCAAACTGAGCAGTGTAAGCGGTAGCCGGGTCGATGCGACCTGGCTTCCCGTTTACACTCTATGTGCGGGCGGCGCTTGGAGATCATGTGATTGCAGCCGGGTAGCTCCCATGTCAGGGCTCCCGGCTGCGACCTGCTTTCTTTGGTCTAAGGGGGTCATTCCGAGTTGTTCGTTCGTTGCCGATTTTCTCAATGGAGCGATTAAGGCAAAAATGCGCATGCGCATGGTACGCAGTGCGCATGTGCTAAGGATTTTTGCACAAAACTTAGTAGATTGACTCACGGCTGAACAAAGATTTTTCATCGTTGAAGTGATCGGAGTGTGATTGACAGGAAGTGGGTGTTTCTGGGCGGAAACTGACCATTTTCAGGGAGTGTGCGGAAAAACGCAGGCGTGCAAGGATAAAACGCAGGAGTGTCTGGAGAAATGGGGGAGTGGCTGGCCGAATGCAGGGCGTGTTTGTGATGTGAAACCAGGAACGAAACGGACTGAGCTGATCGCAGTGTAGGAGCAGGTCTCGAGCTACTCAGAAACTGCTAAGAATTTTTTATTCGCAATTCTGCTAATCTTTCGTTCGCTATTCTGCTAAGCTAAGATACACTCCCAGAGGGCGGCGGCCTAGCGTGTGCAATGCTGCTAAAATCTGCTAGCGAGCGAATAACTCGGAATGAGGGCCAAAAAGCGTTATAATGGTGTTATATGCTGAGCTGTATTTTATGGTACAATGTGAGTTTATGTAGTAATAGCAATAATAATAGTTTTTTTTATATAGTGCTTTTCTCTAAAAGGACTATTAGTACGTAATAGAAAACATGAACCTAATTCAGAGGATTAGATTTGCAGAAAATACAGAGAACCATGAACACAATACAGGTGAGGTCAGTCATCCTGGGTCATAAAAATCAAGGATTATTTGTCCTGCCACGAAGGTACTAGGCAATGCAGCCATCTTGGGCACACTAGTATGTAGGTTACACTAGGTGGAATATATAATAACTGGCAATTGTTGAACTAGAGGATACTAAAGCAAAATACACAACCCTTATATGACGGCAGATAAGACCATTTTGGACCATCTAGTGTGCATCTTTTTTAAACTTGTGATAACTTCAAACCTTTTTTGATCCTTATTTCTGTGTAAGGATATCCTTATGTCTATCCCATGCATGTTTACATTACTTTACTGTCTTAGCCTCTACCACCTCTGATGGGAGGCTATTCCACTTATCCACTACCCTTTCTGTAAAGTAATTTTTCCTCAAATTTCACCTGAACTCCCCCCCTCCAGTATCAGTGCATGTGTCCTCATGTCCTGATATTTCTCTCCCTGTGTAGAATGTTTCCCTCCTGGACCGTGTTATAACCCCTGATATATGTGACAGTCTCTATCATGTCCCCCCTTTCCCTTCCCTGCTCCAATCTATATATATTAATATATTTTTAGTCTTCCCAGGTATGTTTTGTGATGTGGGCCATGCACCTTTTCAGTTGCCCTTCTTTGTACAGTCTAATGTAATTATATAGTAAATGGCGTGCATTCACAGGAGGGAAATGTTACCAGTGGAGTACCCCAGGGATCTGTACTTGGACCAGTGCTTTTTAATATCTTTATTTGTGACATTGCAAATGGCATTAAAGGGAGAGTACAGTATGCTTTTTGCAGATGACACAAAGGGTTGCAACAGAGTAGACGCACCAGGAGGGGTAAAACAAATGATTGAGGATCTAGGTAGACTAGAGGAATGGTCAAGAGTGTGGCAATTACAGTTTAATGCCAAAAAATGCAAAATCATGCACTTGGGTCTCAAAAATCCAAAGGCTAAATATAGCATTAATGGCATTATACTGGAAACTACTGAGGAGGAAAAGGATCTAGGAGTCACTATCTCAGGTGACATAAATGATAAATATAGTATTAATGGCATTATACTGGAAACTACTGAGGAGGAAAGGGATCTAGGAGTCACTATCTCAGGTGACATAAATGATAAATATAGTATTAATGGCATTATACTGGAAACTACTGAGGAGGAAAGGGATCTAGGAGTCACTATCTCAGGTGACATAAAGGCAGGTAAGCAATGTAACACAGCAATGAGGAAGACTAGTCAGATGCTTGGTGCATAGGGAGAGGAATCAGCAGCAGAAAGAAAGAAGTAATAATGCCACTGTATAGGTCATTGGTACGGCCTCATCTAGAATACTGTGTTCAATTCTGGAGGCCATATCTTCAAAAGGATATTAATACATTAGAGACTGTACAAAGAAGGGCAACTAAAATGGTGCATGGCCTACATCACAAAACATACCCAGAAAGACGAAATAATCTCAATATGTATAGTTTGGAGCAGAGAAGGGAAAGGGGGGACATGCTCAGGTGCAACTCCATGTCCTGAGACACCTCCTCTAATTGGTCCTCTGACTAGTGTCCCTGAGTTAGTACAGCGATGGGAGATTACCTATGGAGTAGGTTAGTCTGTCAGTGACTAGAAACCAGTCTTGTTTACCTAGCAATATACCAAAAGCAAAAAAGAGGCTGTGCTTTGATGTACCAATAAGTAAAACAGTTTGTCAGAGCATTTTAGATACTAAGATATTACAATTTATTATTCTGAAAAATGAAAATTTGTAATATTAAAAATTAATAAACCATAAAACTGCATGCATGTCACCGAGTTTAAAAGTATGAATTCATACACATGTTTAGGTAGTGTTACCCAATAAGTCAGGAACTGGGTGTGATGGTTGAAGGAGTCTGTTCCAATAATGTTCCCCTGTAACTAAAGTACTTGTCCAAGCAGCAAAGTCTCTAAAGGTAAATGAGAGTCCAGAGTGAGGTAAGCAGTTCACCGTTAGAGGATGGCATGCTCCAATGTCTTAGAAATGAGCTCCTCATGCATTACGGTGTAGACGATCCTGCTTATTGCAAATATGTGGATAGTATGTTCCCCAAGGTTAGATAAGTGGCTTGTTTTTGAAAATCTGCTAGTTGAATGCAGCGAAACGCATCAGGTGCTCATCAACTACAGTCAGGAGCGTAGGAGTGGAGGACCGGACCATCCCCTGATTATTCTAAGCCACTGGCAAGCAATGAATCAATCAAATCATTGCTGGTTTTCATGCATGTTTTTCCAAAGTTAACATAACTAGATTCAAAGATGCTATCCGCCCATTCACTAATGCTAGACCTGTGATTACATTTTGAGGAACCACCATATAGGCTTATTAAGATAAGTACAGTATAGACTTAAAAGCGTGGACCTACTCTTGCCTTAATGGGGTCCAAGACCATCCAAGCTAGGAGCAAGTCATTATGAGCATAAAACATCACAGTATACACTCATATTTGGTGAGAACAAAGGCTGACATTTATGAAAGATTCAGTGTTGGATTTTCCAGGCACAAAATATCAACATACAGATGTTTCCACTTACACCTTCCCTTCTTTGCTTCATTTGGCACAACATGCATAGCACGGCAAAGCTGATTTTCCATGAGTAGCGATTGGATGAATTAAAAAAAAATTGGCTGCAAAAGAATTTGTATAAAGTAGCAGAATAAAGTCGCAAATTTTGGAAGGCAGCTATGCTCACCACTATACCACCAACACTTAAAGTCGCAAATTATAAGAAAAACACAAGGCGTGGCTAAGTCACAGAGTCAATGGCGTGCCAAATCGTGCCATATGGCTAGATTTTAGGAAAGGTGTGTGTGGACACATTTGTACCTGTTTTGTGCTCCAATACAACTAGCGTGAGTATTTCTACATCCGATCAATAAAAGGAGGTATGGAGAACTCAGTGTCGAGATTGTGACACAGTTTACAAAAATAATGGGTGAAGAAGAGAAATAAATCTCTATATCACTATATGAGTATCCATTCTTAAAGAGATTTGGTAGGCTGATCAGGGTTGTATTAAAAGGGTTGTTTAAAAGGGTTATGAAATATTATGAAAAGACTTATTGAGGACTAAATAGGATTAAAACGGCCAAAAATATCCAAACAACTTTGCAAAAAAGGAACTAACAGACAATCAACATGCCTTTCACCCTCATGCAAACTCAACTGTCCATTTAAACGTATGTACATACCTTTCACTCTGACATCCTCATGTAGTCTAAGAACAGAATGCAACCAATTTTAATGCAAGAAAAAAAACATATAATTTGCTTATGACTGTAAATACCTGGGTTTGCAATTTTGCTTAGGTATGCATAGTTGATGAAGGCATGCTGGCCTGGTGTTTGCATAGTCATATACAGTGTAATTAATCGCCTTTCACAACTAAACATTTGCCTTACTGGTAGCCTTTATTAATTTGGCAATTAATTTAATTTTAGGGCCAGCTGTGCTTATCAATGTGCGCTCACATACACAAATTGTTTATAATGCTAAGTGTTTGTAAATGAACAGCTGAACAACACCAGTAAACAGGTATTTGAATGTTTAACTTTAAATATTGCAACTACTTTACACGCTAAGCCTAAAGAACTGTACTTTTATTTCAAACAAACCATGTACCACAAATTGAATGTTTTCATTGCACTTAGTGATGTGCACCGGAAATTTTTCGGGTTTTGTATTTTGGTTTTGAATTCGGTTCCGCGGCCGTGTTTTGGATTCGGACGCGTTTTGGCAAAACCTCCCTGAAATTTTTTTGTCGGATTCGGGTGTGTTTTGGATTCGTTTTTTTTTTACAAAAAACCCTCAAAAACAGCTTAAATCATTGAATTTGGGGGTCATTTTGATCCCATAGTATTATTAACCTCAATAACCATAATTTCCACTAATTTCCAGTCTATTCTGAACACCTCACACTATTATTTTTAGTCCTAAAATTTGCACCGAGGTCGCTGGATGACTAAGCTAAGCGACCCAAGTGGCCGACACAAACACCTGGCCCATCTAGGAGTGGCACTGCAGTGTCAGACAGGATGGCACTTCAAAAAAATAGTCCCCAAACAGCACATGATGCAAAGAAAAAAAGAGGCGCAATGAGGTAGCTGTGTGACTAAGCTAAGCGACCCAAGTGGCCGACACAAACACCTGGCCCATCTAGGAGTGGCACTGCAGTGTCAGGCAGGATGGCACTTCAAAAAAATAGTCCCCAAACAGCACATGATGCAAAGAAAAAAAGAGGCGCAATGAGGTAGCTGTGTGACTAAGCTAAGCGACCCAAGTGGCCGACACAAAGACCCAACTGGCTGACACAAACACCTGGCCCATCTAGGAGTGGCACTGCAGTGTCAGACAGGATGGCACTTCAAAAAAATAGTCCCCAAACAGCACATGATGCAAAGAAAAAAAGAGGCGCAATGAGGTAGCTGTGCGACTAAGCTAAGCGACCCAAGTGGCCGACACAAACACCTGGCCCATCTAGGAGTGGCACTGCAGTGTCAGGCAGGATGGCACTTCAAAAAAATAGTCCCCAAACAGCACATGATGCAAAGAAAAAAAGAGGCGCACCAAGGTCGCTGTGTGACTAAGCTAAGCGACACAAGTGGCCGACACAAACACCTGGCCCATCTAGGAGTGGCACTGCAGTTTTCTAGCGAGAGGATGAGTGCTTCCATCCTCATGTGAAGCTGAACCACTAGCCATGAACATAGGCCAGGGCCTCAGCCGTTCCTTGCCACTCCGTGTCGTAAATGGCATATTGGCAAGTTTACACTTCTCCTCAGACGCTTTTAATTTTGATTTTTGGGTCATTTTACTGAACTTTTGTTCTTTGGATTTTACATGCTCTCTACTATGACATTGGGCATCGGCCTTGGCAGACGACGTTGATGGCATTTCATCGTCTCGGCCATGACTAGTGGCAGCAGCTTCAGCACGAGGTGGAAGTGGATCTTGTTCTTTCCCTATTTTACCCTCCACATTTTTGTTCCCATTTTTTAATGTGTGGAATTATATGCCAGTATCAATAGCAATGGCCTACTACTATATATACTGCGCACAACTGAAATGCACCACAGGTATGGATGGATAGTATACTTGACGACACAGAGGTAGGTAGAGCAGTGGCCTTCCGTACCGTACTGCTATATATACTGGTGGTCACTGTCAGCAAACTGCAAAACTAAAATGCACCACAGGTATAGAATCTAGATGGATAGTATACTTGATGACACAGAGGTAGGTAGAGCAGTGGCCTTCCGTACCGTACTGCTATATATACTGGTGGTCACTGTCAGCAAACTGCAAAACTAAAATGCACCACAGGTATAGAATCTAGATGGATAGTATACTTGACGACACAGAGGTAGGTAGAGCAGTGGCCTTCCGTACCGTACTGCTATATTTACTAGTGGTCACTGGTCAGCAAAACTCTGCACTGTACTCCTCCTATATAATATACTGGTGGTCCCCAGTCCCCACAATAAAGCAGTGTGAGCACAGATATATGCAGCACACTGAGCACAGATATGGAGTGTTTTTCAGGCAGACAACGTATACTGGTGGTCACTGGTCAGCAAAACTCTGCACTGTACTCCTCCTATATAATACAGCTGCTCCCCAGTCCCCACAATTAAGCAGTGTGAGCACAGATATAGAGATGAGCGGGTTCGGTTCCTCGGAAACCGAACCCGCCCGAACTTCATGTTTTTTTACACGGGTCCGAGCGACTCGGATCTTCCCGCCTTGCTCGGTTAACCCGAGCGTGCCCGAACGTCATCATCCCGCTGTCGGATTCTCGCGAGGCTCGGATTCTATCGCGAGACTCGGATTCTATATAAGGAGCCGCGCGTCGCCGCCATTTTCACACGTGCATTGAGATTCATAGGGAGAGGACGTGGCTGGCGTCCTCTCCGTTTATAGAGAAGAGAAGAAGAGAGTGAGACTAGAGTAGAGAGAGACACAGTAGTAATTTTGGGGAGCATTAGGAGGAGTACTACTACTTGCTGAAGTGATAGATAGATAGTGTGACTGTATAATGTATATCTGACTTGTGGGGGAGACACTGACAGTGGGGAGCAGTTAGAGTCTGAGAGCAGGACTCAGGAGTACTACATATAACGTACAGTGCACACTTTTGCTGCCAGAGTGCCACACTGCCATTGTGACCACACTGACCACCAGTATAATATATATTGTGATTGTCTGCTTAGGAGTACTACTTGCAAGTTGCTGATAGTGTGACCAGTGACCTGACCACCAGTTTAATAATCACCACCAGTTTAATATATATATATATATATATAATTGTATATAATATATATATAATATTGTATACCACCTACCCGTGTTTTTTTTTCTTTTCTTTCTTCTTCTTTATACATACTACTATAGTAGCTTACTGTAGCAGTCTGTGGTGCTGCTGAGCTGACAGTGTCCAGCAGGTCCGTCATCAGTCATTACATAATAAATATATATACCTGTCCGGCTGCAGTACTAGTGATATTATATATATATATATATTAATTTCATCTCATTATCATCCAGTCTATATTAGCAGCAGACACAGTACGGTAGTCCACGGCTGTAGCTACCTCTGTGTCGGCAGTCGCTGGTCCATCCATAATTGTATACCACCTACCCGTGTTTTTTTTTTTTTTTTTTCTTCTTCTTTATACATACTACTATAGTAGCTTACTGTAGCAGTCTGCGGTGCTGCTGAGCTGACAGTGTCCAGCAGGTCCGTCATCAGTCATTACATAATAAATATATATACCTGTCCGGCTGCAGTACTAGTGATATTATATATATATATATATTAATTTCATCTCATTATCATCCAGTCTATATTAGCAGCAGACACAGTACGGTAGTCCACGGCTGTAGCTACCTCTGTGTCGGCAGTCGCTGGTCCATCCATAATTGTATACCACCTACCCGTGTTTTTTTTTTTTTTTTTTCTTCTTCTTTATACATACTACTATAGTAGCTTACTGTAGCAGTCTGCGGTGCTGCTGAGCTGACAGTGTCCAGCAGGTCCGTCATCAGTCATTACATAATAAATATATATACCTGTCCGGCTGCAGTACTAGTGATATTATATATATATATATATATATATATATATATATTAATTTCATCTCATTATCATCCAGTCTATATTAGCAGCAGACACAGTACGGTAGTCCACGGCTGTAGCTACCTCTGTGTCGGCAGTCGCTGGTCCATCCATAATTGTATACCACCTACCCGTGTTTTTTTTTTCTTTCTTCTTCTTTATACATACTACTATAGTAGCTTACTGTAGCAGTCTGCGGTGCTGCTGAGCTGACAGTGTCCAGCAGGTCCGTCATCAGTCATTACATAATAAATATATATACCTGTCCGGCTGCAGTACTAGTGATATTATATATATATATATATATATATATTAATTTCATCTCATTATCATCCAGTCTATATTAGCAGCAGACACAGTACGGTAGTCCACGGCTGTAGCTACCTCTGTGTCGGCAGTCGCTGGTCCATCCATAATTGTATACCACCTACCCGTGTTTTTTTTTTTTTCTTTCTTCTTGATACATACTACTATAGTAGCTTACTGTAGCAGTCTGCGGTGCTGCTGAGCTGACAGTGTCCAGCAGGTCCGTCATCAGTCATTACATAATAAATATATATACCTGTCCGGCTGCAGTACTAGTGATATTATATATATATATATATTAATTTCATCTCATTATCATCCAGTCTATATTAGCAGCAGACACAGTACGGTAGTCCACGGCTGTAGCTACCTCTGTGTCGGCAGTCGCTCGTCCATCCATAATTGTATACTAGTATCCATCCATCTCCATTGTTTACCTGAGGTGCCTTTTAGTTGTGCCTATTAAAATATGGAGAACAAAAATGTTGAGGTTCCAAAATTAGGGAAAGATCAAGATCCACTTCCACCTCGTGCTGAAGCTGCTGCCACTAGTCATGGCCGAGACGATGAAATGCCAGCAACGTCGTCTGCCAAGGCCGATGCCCAATGTCATAGTACAGAGCATGTAAAATCCAAAACACCAAATATCAGTAAAAAAAGGACTCCAAAATCTAAAATAAAATTGTCGGAGGAGAAGCGTAAACTTGCCAATATGCCATTTACCACACGGAGTGGCAAGGAACGGCTGAGGCCCTGGCCTATGTTCATGGCTAGTGGTTCAGCTTCACATGAGGATGGAAGCACTCAGCCTCTCGCTAGAAAACTGAAAAGACTCAAGCTGGCAAAAGCACCGCAAAGAACTGTGCGTTCTTCGAAATCCCAAATCCACAAGGAGAGTCCAATTGTGTCGGTTGCGATGCCTGACCTTCCCAACACTGGACGTGAAGAGCATGCGCCTTCCACCATTTGCATGCCCCCTGCAAGTGCTGGAAGGAGCACCCGCAGTCCAGTTCCTGATAGTCAGATTGAAGATGTCAGTGTTGAAGTACACCAGGATGAGGAGGAGATGGGTGTTGCTGGCGCTGGGGAGGAAATTGACCAGGAGGATTCTGATGGTGAGGTGGTTTGTTTAAGTCAGGCACCCGGGGAGACACCTGTTGTCCGTGGGAGGAATAGGGCCATTGACATGCCTGGTCAAAATACAAAAAAATCAGCTCTTCGGTGTGGAAGTATTTCACCAGAAATGCGGACAACATTTGTCAAGCCGTGTGTTGCCTTTGTCAAGCTGTAATAAGTAGGGGTAAGGACGTTAACCACCTCGGAACATCCTCCCTTATACGTCACCTGCAGCGCATTCATCATAAGTCAGTGACAAGTTCAAAAACTTTGGGCGACAGCGGAAGCAGTCCACTGACCAGTAAATCCCTTCCTCTTGTAACCAAGCTCACGCAAACCACCCCACCAACTCCCTCAGTGTCAATTTCCTCCTTCCCCAGGAATGCCAATAGTCCTGCAGGCCATGTCACTGGCAATTCTGACGAGTCCTCTCCTGCCTGGGATTCCTCCGATGCATCCTTGCGTGTAACGCCTACTGCTGCTGGCGCTGCTGTTGTTGCTGCTGGGAGTCGATGGTCATCCCAGAGGGGAAGTCGCAAGCCCACTTTTACTACTTCCACCAAGCAATTGACTGTCCAACAGTCCTTTGCGAGGAAGATGAAATATCACAGCAGTCATCCTGTTGCAAAGCGGATAACTGAGGCCTTGACAACTATGATGGTGTTAAACGTGCGTCTGGTATCCGCCGTTAGTTCACAGGGAACTAGACAATTTCTTGAGGTAGTGTGCCCCCGTTACCAAATACCATCTAGGTTCCACTTCTCTAGGCAGGCGATACCGAGAATGTACACGGACGTCAGAAAAAGACTCACCAGTGTCCTAAAAAATGCAGTTGTACCCAATGTCCACTTAACCACGGACATGTGGACAAGTGGAGCAGGGCAGGGTCAGGACTATATGACTGTGACAGCCCTCTGGGTAGATGTATGGACGCCCGCCGCAAGAACAGCAGCGGCGGCACCAGTAGCAGCATCTCGCAAACGCCAACTCTTTCCTAGGCAGGCTACGCTTTGTATCACCGGTTTCCAGAATACGCACACAGCTGAAAACCTCTTACGGCAACTGAGGAAGATCATCGCGGAATGGCTTACCCCAATTGGACTCTCCTGTGGATTTGTGGCATCGGACAACGCCAGCAATATTGTGTGTGCATTAAATATGGGCAAGTTCCAGCACGTCCCATGTTTTGCACATACCTTGAATTTGGTGGTGCAGAATTTTTTTAAAAATGACAGGGGCGTGCAAGAGATGCTGTCGGTGGCCAGAAGAATTGCGGGACACTTTCGGAGGACAGGCACCACGTACAGAAGACTGGAGCACCACCAAAAACGCCTGAACCTGCCCTGCCATCATCTGAAGCAAGAAGTGGTAACGAGGTGGAATTCAACCCTATATATGCTTCAGCGGTTGGAGGAGCAGCAAAAGGCCATTCAAGCCTATACAATTGAGCACGATATAGGAGGTGGAATGTACCTGTCTCAAGCGCAGTGGAGAATGATTTCAACGTTGTGCAAGGTTCTGCAACCTTTTGAACTTGCCACACGTGAAGTCAGTTCAGACACTGCCAGCCTGAGTCAGGTCATTCCCCTCATCAGGCTTTTGCAGAAGAAGCTGGAGGCATTGAAGGAGGAGCTAAAAGGGAGCGATTCCGCTAGGCATGTGGGACTTGTGGATGGAGCCCTTAATTCGCTTAACAAGGATTCACGGGTGGTCAATCTGTTGAAATCAGAGCACTACATTTTGGCCACCGTGCTCGATCCTAGATTTAAAACCTACCTTGGATCTCTCTTTCCGGCAGACACAAGTCTGCTGGGGTTCAAAGACCTGCTGGTGACAAAATTGTCAAGTCAAGCGGAACGCGACCTGTCAACATCTCCTCCTTCACATTCTCCCGCAACTGGGGGTGCGAGGAAAAGGCTCAGAATTCCGAGCCCACCCGCTGGCGGTGATGCAGGGCAGTCTGGAGCGACTGCTGATGCTGACATCTGGTCCGGACTGAAGGACCTGACAACGATTACGGACATGTCGTCTACTGTCACTGCATATGATTCTCTCCCCATTGAATGAATGGTGGAGGATTATATGAGTGACCGCATCCAAGTAGGCACGTCAGACAGTCCGTACTTATACTGGCAGGAAAAAGAGGCAATTTGGAGGCCCTTGCACAAACTGGCTTTATTCTACCTAAGTTGCCCTCCCACAAGTGTGTACTCTGAAAGAGTGTTTAGTGCCGCCGCTCACCTTGTCAGCAATCGGCGTACGAGGTTACTTCCAGAAAATGTGGAGAAGATGATGTTCATTAAAATGAATTATAATCAATTCCTCCGTGGAGACATTGACCAGCAGCAATTGCCTCCACAAAGTAGTACACAGGGAGCTGAGATGGTGGATTCCAGTGGGGACGAATTGATAATCTGTGAGGAGCGGGATGACACGGTGATATATCGGAGGATGATGATGAGGTGGACATCTTGCCTCTGTAGAGCCAGTTTGTGCAAGGAGAGATTAATTGCTTCTTTTTCGGTGGGGGTCCAAACCAACCCGTCATTTCAGTCACAGTCGTGTGGCAGACCCTGTCACTGAAATGATGGGTTGGTTAAAGTGTGCATGTCCTGTTTATACAACATAAGGGTGGGTGGGAGGGCCCAAGGACAATTCCATCTTGCACCTCTTTTTTCTTTCATTTTTCTTTGCGTCATGTGCTGTTTGGGGAGTGTTTTTTGGAAGGGCCATCCTGCGTGCCACTGCAGTGCCACTCCTAGATGGGCCAGGTGTTTGTGTCGGCCACTAGGGTCGCTTATCTTACTCACACAGCTACCTCATTGCGCCTCTTTTTTTCTTTGCGTCATGTGCTGTTTGGGGAGTGTTTTTTGGAAGGGCCATCCTGCGTGACACTGCAGTGCCACTCCTAGATGGGCCAGGTGTTTGTGTCGGCCACTAGGGTCGCTTATCTTACTCACACAGCTACCTCATTGCGCCTCTTTTTTTCTTCTTTGCGTCATGTGCTGTTTGGGGAGTGTTTTTTGGAAGGGCCATCCTGCGTGACACTGCAGTGCCACTCCTAGATGGGCCAGGTGTTTGTGTCGGCCACTAGGGTCGCTTATCTTACTCACACAGCTACCTCATTGCGCCTCTTTTTTTCTTCTTTGCGTCATGTGCTGTTTGGGGAGTGTTTTTTGGAAGGGCCATCCTGCGTGACACTGCAGTGCCACTCCTAGATGGGCCAGGTGTTTGTGTCGGCCACTAGGGTCGCTTATCTTACTCACACAGCTACCTCATTGCGCCTCTTTTTTTCTTCTTTGCGTTATGTGCTGTTTGGGGAGTGTTTTTTGGAAGGGCCATCCTGCGTGCCACTGCAGTGCCACTCCTAGATGGGCCAGGTGTTTGTGTCGGCCACTAGGGTCGCTTATCTTACTCACACAGCTACCTCATTGCGCCTCTTTTTTTCTTCTTTGCGTCATGTGCTGTTTGGGGAGTGTTTTTTGGAAGGGCCATCCTGCGTGACACTGCAGTGCCACTCCTAGATGGGCCAGGTGTTTGTGTCGGCCACTAGGGTCGCTTATCTTACTCACACAGCTACCTCATTGCGCCTCTTTTTTTCTTCTTTGCGTCATGTGCTGTTTGGGGAGTGTTTTTTGGAAGGGCCATCCTGCGTGCCACTGCAGTGCCACTCCTAGATGGGCCAGGTGTTTGTGTCGGCCACTAGGGTCGCTTATCTTACTCACACAGCTACCTCATTGCGCCTCTTTTTTTCTTCTTTGCGTCATGTGCTATTTGGGGAGTGTTTTTTGGAAGGGCCATCCTGCGTGACACTGCAGTGCCACTCCTAGATGGGCCAGGTGTTTGTGTCGGCCACTAGGGTCGCTTATCTTACTCACACAGCTACCTCATTGCGCCTCTTTTTTTCTTCTTTGCGTCATGTGCTGTTTGGGGAGTGTTTTTTGGAAGGGCCATCCTGCGTGACACTGCAGTGCCACTCCTAGATGGGCCAGGTGTTTGTGTCGGCCACTAGGGTCGCTTAGCTTAGTCATCCAGCGACCTCGGTGCAAATTTTAGGACTAAAAATAATATTGTGAGGTGTGAGGTGTTCAGAATAGACTGAAAATGAGTGGAAATTATGGTTTTTGAGGTTAATAATACTTTGGGATCAAAATGACCCCCAAATTCTATGATTTAAGCTGTTTTTTAGTGTTTTTTGAAAAAAACACCCGAATCCAAAACACACCCGAATCCGACAAAAAAAATTCGGTGAGGTTTTGCCAAAACGCGGTCGAACCCAAAACACGGCCGCGGAACCGAACCCAAAACCAAAACACAAAACCCGAAAAATTTCAAGTGCACATCTCTACACAGATATATGCAGCACACTGAGCACAGATATGGAGTGTTTTTCAGGCAGACAACGTATACTGCAGTGACGTGAGGTGGGGTGAGGCAGGTTACGTTTAAACCAGAGTTTTCACTGAATAAAATATATGAAAAATACTGATAATTTGTTTGAAATATCTTCTTTGCATTATTCTAATAATTTTTATAGACCAAACTCTGGAGTAAAAAGTCTATGGCAGGTGAGGCAGTGCCTCACCTGCTTATCTTTTCTGCACATCTATGATCAAAACCCACCAAATTTCCAAGAGTTTATACTGCTGCACCTGTGTATAATGCCCAGATGTACGCTTTGGCTCATATATTGCATGTAAATCTGGCTCTGGGCCTCCTGAGCCATTTAGCTCACCGCACGTCCCTGGTATACTGGTGGTCACTGGTCAGCAAAACTCTGCACTGTACTCCTCCTATATAATACAGCTGCTCCCCAGTCCCCACAATTAAGCAGTGTGAGCACAGATATATGCAGCACACTGAGCACAGATATGGAGTGTTTTTCAGGCAGACAACGTATACTGGTGGTCACTGGTCAGCAAAATTCTGCACTGTACTCCTCCTATAGAATACAGCTGCTCCCCAGTCCCCACAATTAAGCAGTGTGAGCACAGATATATGCAGCACACTGAGCACAGATATGGAGTGTTTTTCAGGCAGACAACGTATACTGGTGGTCACTGGTCAGCAATACTCTGCACTGTACTCCTCCTATATAATAAAGCTGCTCCCCAGTCCCCACAATTAAGCAGTATGAGCACAGATGTATGCAGCACACTGAGCACAGATATGGAGTGTTTTTCAGGCAGACAACGTATACTGGTGGTCACTGGTCAGCAAAACTCTGCACTGTACTCCTCCTATATAATACAGCTGCTCCCCAGTCCCCACAATTAAGCAGTGTGAGCACAGATATATGCAGCACACTGAGCACAGATATGGAGTGTTTTTCAGGCAGACAACGTATACTGGTGGTCACTGGTCAGCAAAACTCTGCACTGTACTCCTCCTATATAATACAGCTGCTACCCAGTCCCCACAATTAAGCAATAAGCAGTAGCACAAATATTATTAATAAACGGAGAGGACGCCAGCCACGTCCTCTCCCTAACATTTCCAATGCACGAGTGAAAATGGCGGCGACGCGCGGCTGCTTATATAGAATCCGAATCTTGCGAGAATCCGACAGCGGGATGATGTTTGGGCGCGCTCGGATTAACCGAGCCATACGGGTGAATCCGAGTATACCTCGGACCCATGTAAAATAGGTGAAGTTCGGGGGGGTTCGGTTTCCGAGGAACCGAACCCGCTCATCACTAATTGCACTCCATAGTTTTTTTCTCAAAAACAATAACATCCTTCATTCTCCCTGTAATTCACGCCTCTGTACACAGTTATCCACTCCCCTATTATTAACACTCATGAGCTTTTTATTTATCTTTCTACGTTGAGAATAACATCCACAACCGGTCACCATAAAAATATTCACAAACCTCATACAACTGTATTTATCTTTCTTTCCTGCTTCTATTAGCTGGTGACATTTCACTGAATGCAGGACCCAACCACTTGTCCCACTCACATTCACCTGACTTGCTGCAATATAGAAATCCAGCCAACCTCATAAACATCACATGTCTCCCTGCACCCTCCAAATGACTAAAATGTGCCTTATTGAATGCACGCTCTGTTTGTAAGAAATTAACATCCATACATGACCTATTCATATCTAACAACTTCAATCTGCTGGCTATAACAGAAACATAGCTCACACAATCAGACATGGCCTCCCCTGCAGCACTGTCACATGGTGGTCTCCACTTCACACACACAACCAGGACTAGTAACAGTAAAGGAGGAGGGGTTGGATTATTACTTTCCCAATCTTTCCCATATACAGTTCTACCACAGGTGCCATTGCTCACATTTACATCATTTAAAGTACATTCCATCATGATTTACACTCTTTTCTCTCTGCGTGTTGCAGCTATCTATCACCCACCTGGCCAACCCAAACAATTTCTGGAAGATTTTTCTGCCTGGCTCCCTCACTTCCTATCCTCTGACATCTCCACCATCATCATGGGTGATTTCAATATTGCTATTGATAGTCTGGAATCTGCTGCTCATGCCTCCAAACTACTCTCTCTCTGAACTCCTTTCTCAGCCTCTCCCAATGGACTGACTCCTCTACTCATCAGGAGGGCCACTGCCTTGATCTAGTATTCACCAGACTATGCTCAGTTTCTGAATTCACTATTATTCCTTTCCCTCTCTCAGATCACAGCCTTATCACCTGCATGCTTTTCTCCATTACTTCAAACTCAGAGTCATTGAAGTCCTCCAAGCCTCCTCAAACCAGCAGAAATATTTACGCAATTAATTTTCAAGAACTGTCCACCTCTCTGCAACAACCACTCTGACCTATTTCTGCATTTACTTCTCCTGAGACGGCTGTATCACACCTGAACCAGACTCTAAAAATAGCCCTTGATGAAATGTCTCCAGCTACCCATCACACTCCACGTAGTCCTAGATGTTAACCGTGGCATTCTAAATTAACAAGACACCTACAAAACCTCGGTATCCAAATGATAGATAGACAATGTCTAGTTAGACAGTCAATAGATAGACACCACCATATGTTAGACAGACATTAAGTCGACAGGGTCAAAAGGTCGACATGGTCAAAAGGTCAAAATGAAAAAGGTAGACCGTACAAAATGTCGACAGGGTCAAAAGGTAGACAGGGTCAAAAGGTCGACATGAAAATGGATGACATAAAAAAGTAGACAGGTTTTTTTTTAAACATTTTACATGTATTTGGACTTTTTCATACCTTCTCTATCCATATCGGCATAGAGTTGGTTATAAACCTCGCGAGGGGATGCCTTTCTACAATTGGGGGGTCCCAAATGACTAAACTATCCACACAAACCCCCAAAATGCAAAAAAACTGTTGTCTACTTTTCATGTCGACCATTTTCATGTCGACCTTTTGACCCTGTCGACCATTTGAACCTGTCGACCTTTTGACTGTCTAATATGTGGTGTCTATCTATTTACTGTATAACTAGACACTGTCTATCTGTTATTCCACACCCCAAAACCTCTCATGGAAGTTGAACATCAGTGGTGTAAATCTTGTATTCCAAGTGACTTCCTCACATATAAGACTGTCTACCACTCTTATCGTAAAGACCTGGACACTGCCGAACAAACATATTTCCAAACTCTCATCTCTGCTGAAGCCTCTAACCCCAAATGACTTAATACATTTAACTCACTTCTGAACCCTCCCTCACACAAACTACCAGCCACTATCAAGGCGCAAGATCTTGCTTCCTACTTCAAGGACAAGATTGATAAGATCCGACATGAAATGGTATGCTCTTCCTCAGCCAGTGAACTTCTCAGTTCTCTACCTGAACTCTCTGGTTCCCTCTCTTCATTTGATGCCACAAATGAAGATGAAGTTTCACCACTGTTCTCATCCTGTTACTCTACTACCTTTGAGTCTATACCCTCACAATTAAGTAAATCAGTGTCCCCTGTGCTCATCCCAAACTTAACTAACTTCTGTAATCTCTCTCTCTCTCTCTACTGGTATCTTTCCTTCACTGTTCAAGCATGCAGTGATTACTCCTATTCTGAAAAAACAAAATTCTAACCCTAACACTCTCTCAAACTACCATCCCATCTCTCAGCTCCCATGCCCCTCCAAGCTGCATGAGAGACTTGCCTACACTCACCTCACACACTTTCTTAATTCACACAATTTATTGGACCCACATCAGTAAGGCTTTCGTTCCCAACATTCCACAGAGACAGCACTGACTAATGTAATGAATGATCTAGTCACTGCAAAGTCCAAATGCGATTACTCACTTTTTATTTTTCTAGATCTCTCTGCTGTTTTTGGCACTGTTGACCACTGTCTTCTCATACAAACGCTATAATCTCTAGGCATTAAAGACACAGCCCTTTCTTGGTTCCTATCCTACCTATCTAATCGCTCCTTTTATTGTCCGCTTCACTGAACCCATCTCCTCTTCGCTACCTCTTTCAGTTGGAGTACCGCATGGCACAGTCTCAGGTACTCTGCTTTTCTCAAAGTTTACCTCATCTCTTGGTAAAGTAATCAGCTCTTTTGGATTTCAGTATCATCTATACACAGATGATACTCAAATCTACCTATTCTCCCCAGTTTTGTCACCATCTGTATTGGTTCCTGTCTCTGAATGTCTTTCTGCCATTTCATCTTGCAAACTCAAACTTAATATTTCCAAAACAGAGTTAATTATAATTCCTCTGGCCAAGAGTAGTTACCAACCTGATATCTCTATTACTGTTGAGAATTTGACAATCAATCTTACCCCACAAGCTCGCTGCCTAGGTGTCATATTTGACTCTGAACTGTCCTTTGTTCCCACATTCAATCTGTCTCAAAATCATGTTATGTGCATCTAAAAAACATATCCAAAATACTATCATACCTTACACAAGACACCGATAAAACCCTAATCCATGCTCTCATTATCTCCCGCATTGATTATTGCAATAGTCTTCTTACTGGTCTTACCAAAAAGAAACTCTCACCACTACATCCATTCTGAATGCAGCTGCGAGGCTAATCTTCCTCACTACACGTTCACCATCTGCAGATCCGCTCTGTCAGTCCCTCCATTGGTTACCTTTATTCTATTGTATTCAATATAAAATACTTTTACTCATACTTAAGGCCATTAACCAAACTACACCAATGTACATCTCTTCACTTTTCTAAACATGTCTCCCAACCATACCTCTTCGCTCTTCACAAGATCTATGTCTCTCATCCACACTCATTATTTGCTCCCATTCACGATTGCAGGACTGTCTTTGGGCTGCACCCACTCTGTGGAATGCCCTACCACATACAATAAGACTCTCCCCTAGTCTGCAAATCTTCAAGCGTTCCCAGAAAACTCACCTATTCAGACAGCTTATCAAATTCCAGAACCGCTCACTCAACCTTCATCAGTTTTCCTATCCAATATCATCCCCTCTGTACAGTTCACACATATCCTCACATATTTTATCTTTCTTCACTGTCCCATCCTCCTGACCCCAGGCCAACATCACTGTGTGACATCATACAGCCCACCAAGAACCTCTGCAATCTGGTGGGTGATTATGCATTAGATAGCACCTGTCCTTGTGTATCAATGCCTATTTCCCTATAGATTGTAAGCTTGCGAGCAGGGTCTTCCTACCTCTATGACTGTTTGTTATTACCCAGTTTGTTTTATAATAATTGCTATTTCCAATTGTAAAGTACAATGGAATATGCTGCGCTATATTAGAAATTGTTAAATAAATAATAATAAATATATGATGTTGGCATTACAATTTTTTTTTAGCAAACTTAAATTTATCATTGGTTGTGCTTTGTCCCTTAATGGACCCATCAGGTTACTCTGTGATGCTTCTGCTGCGGCTGATCCTGAGCCTGCAGGAAGGATGAAGGAATATCTCATAAACTGCACAGTACAGAGAGACTTTCACCTCCTGGCGTTCTCCATCTCTGCAGACCTTCAGCTTCTACTCTTCATTGGGATCCTGGTAATGTATTTACTGACAGTGCTGGGGAACCTGATTATCACTGGTCTTATATATGTGACCCCACAGCTCCACACTCCTATGTACTATTTCCTGTGTAACCTCTCAGTGCAGGACATCGTCTACGTCTCAAGCGTCCTTCCCAAATTCCTCTTTATCCTGGTAACAAATGACACCAGAATTGTCTTCCCAGCATGCATCACACAGATGTTCTTCTTTACCTTTTGCGTTGTGGCGGAGTATTTACTCCTAACGTTTATGGCCTATGACCGCTATGTCGCCATCTGTATCCCTCTGCGCTATACAACCATTATGAACAAAGACTTGTGCATTACACTATTTTCTGTCTCCTGGATTGCCGGCTTTTTTACTTCATTAACATATGCTAAGCTGGTTTCTACTTTATCATTCTGTAATTCTCAAGATATTAGTAAATTGTACTGTGATCTGAAAACTATGATAGCGCTCTCTAGTGGTGATATCACAGACATTGAGGTGCTGTTTTTTGTGGAATGTATATTTTTGGGACTTACCCCCATTGTGCTGATATTAGCCTCTTATACATGTATAATTGCTACTGTCATAAAGATCCGTAGCTCAGTTGGCAGAGTAAAGGCTTTCTCCAGCTGCTCGTCCCATCTCACCGTTGTATTATTATTCTGTGGGACATCGCTTAGTTCCTACATGGTCCCCGAATTGGAGCAATCTCCGGAACTAGACAAATATCTCTCCTTGCTGTACACAGTGGTGGCTCCAATGCTAAACCCTCTAGTTTATTCTCTGAGAAACAAACAGGTCCTGAGAGCCGTGGGCAATGTGTTGAAAAAATACTAAAAATGTTTAAATTGTGAATACTGCCTCATTTTTGGGCAATAAGGTCCAAACAAATGTGTTTTAAGCAACTACTGTAACTTTGTGTGATTAATCAGCAAATACTGTATACCATCACAGTGTATAAGCACTAGCTCTGTAAGATAAATCTGTCCTGCAGGGACAAATAGCCATTCTAAATAAAGTTGACTGCTTTCTCTTGCAGACCAGAAAATGATTATAGCAATCTTACTGCATTCTTCATTTTAACCAGAAAAAGTTTTAAAAAATTTAACCCTCCCATCCCGCAGCCTAACCCTCCCTGGTGGTGCCTAGCCTTAACCCTCCCATCTGCAGCCTAACCCTAACCCTCCCCTTTGGTGCCTAGCCCTAACCCTCCCCCCCACAGCCTAACCCTAACCCTTCCTGGTGGTGCCTAGCTCTAACCCTCCCTCCCTGCAGCCCAACCCTCCCTGGTGGTGCCTAGCCTTAACCCCCGCTCCTTGCAGACTAACCCTCCCCGGTGGTGACTAGCCCTAAGCATGAGCGCTGCAATTTTTGCATATTTTTGAGAGCAGAAGCTTACCTTGGTCTTCCAAATGTGGTGTGGTAACTAGTAAAAGTCATGGGCGGCGATTCTCAGATTGGCATATCTGGAGTGTCGGCCCGCAGGACCTTGACAGTTAGTGTTAGCTTTAGTGATAGGGCTAGCATTAGGGTTAACTTTAGATTTAAGGATAGGATTAGGGTTAGCATTAGGGTTAGCATTAGATTTAGGGATAGGGTTAGCATTAGATTTAGCAACAGAATGAAAAGTAAAGCTGCATTTCATCCTTCTAACAATATCAGTGTCAACATGCTGAATGCTGACATGGCTAATGTTGACATCATGATCATGTCAACATTACAACCATGTCTATATAATGTAGACATTGTGATTGTCGTATAGCGGATGTAGTCCCAATATTTAAAAAGGATATTAAACTTCATCCTGGTAACTATAAACCAGTTAGTCTGACATCAATATTGGGGAAACTATTGGAAAGTATACTAAGGGACAGCATACAGGATTACTTGGAGAACTCCCATGCTATTAATAAGAACCAGCATGGTTTTGTGAGAAATAAGTCATGCCAAACTAATTTGATTAGCTTCTATGAGATAGTAAGCGACACTCTCGACCAGGGTAACACAGTAGATGTGGTTTATCTGGATTTTGCAAAAGCTTTCAAAACAGTACCTCACAGGAGGCTGATTTTCAAATTAAGGAAGCTCAGTATAGCAGATACTATTTGTACATGGGTGAGTAATTGGATTGATAACAGGGAACAGCGAGTGGTGGTTAATGGGATGTTTTCCACACGGGCTAAAGTAATCAGTAGACTACCGCAGGGTTCTGTGCTGGGGCCACTATTGTTTAATATATTTATAAATGATCTAGGAGAAGGACTATAAAGCACAGTGTCAATTTTTGCTGACGATACTAAAATATGTAGGGCAATCAAGTCAGATGTGGATTTGGAGTCTCTTCAGAGCGATTTATTTAAACTGGAAGTTTGGGCAACGAAATGGTGTATGAGTTTTAATGTGGAAAAATGTAAAGTTATGCACTTTGGGACTAAGAATAAACATGCAACCTACCAAATAAATGGGGAAAATATAGGGGAAGCGGTATTAGAAAAGGATTTGGGGGTGTTCATTGATAGAAGATTTAGCAGCAACACACAATGCCAAAGTGCAGCAACAACGGCAAATAAGGTGTTAGCATGCATTAAAAGGGCAATTGAGACAAGGGATGAGAGCGTAATCCTGTCACTGTATAAATCATTGGTACGGCTGCATCTGGAGTATTGTGTACAGTTTTGGGCACCACACTATAAAGGAGAAATATTAGAACTTGAAAAGGTTCAGAGGCGAGCTACCAAATTGATTAAGGGGTTGGAGACACTGGACTATGAGGAGAGGCTTTCTAGATTAGATATGTCTACACTAGAAATGAGACGACTAAGAGGAGATATGATTAATATTTACAAATATAAAAAGGGGCAATATGCGGAGCTATCATGTGAGTTGTTCACTAAGAGACCTCTACACAAAACACGTGAACACCCGCTAAGGCTTGAGGAGAGGAAATTTCATACTCAGCGCAGGAAGGGATTCTTCACTGTAAAGGCAATACGAATATGGAATTCACTGCCAGAGAAGGTTATAATGGCGGACTCAGTCAGTGCCTTTGAAAAGATAAATTTCTAACGGAAAAAGATATATGAGGATATAGCCTTTAGCCTGAATAGAATAGGGAATACAATATAATTCAGGTTGAACTCGATGGACTACTGGTCTTTGTTCAACCTCACCGACTATGTTATTTTGTTACTATGTTACTAACATATATACCCAGCCCTCTTTGAATGATTAGGCTTTTGTAGAAAGCGGAGCTTCAGGAAGTTTCTTGCCCTTTGTCTTACCCAGAGATCACAGTTACCCACTTTATAAGCATGATGTTGGGGTACATAGTGAGGCACAAGCCTAAAGGCGGCACTTGTTTGGGGGCGGCACTTGGATGCTTGTGTTGGTACTATCAGCATAAAAAGTACCAGTAACTGCAAAATATTTACTCTGCACTGTATCATATGTCATCATGAATGGAGTGTAAATGGGTTAGACATGCACATACTGCCCCTGTAAGCTGTTCCACTTAGTAAATATGTATGCGTAATTAAAAATAAGACATTGTCTTTAATATTCTACTAACTAGGCATAGCTATAAAAAGGATTACACTAAACAAAGATGATGCTTATGTTCAGGGCCGGCCCAAGCTTATTTTTTTTTTAGTAAGCAAAAGTCTATTTTGGCGCCGCTTGATGGGATAAAAGGGGTGTGGTCTTACAAGAAAGGGGTGTGGCTACACAATTGTACTCCCCGTGGTACAGGTTGATAGTGGGTGACAGGGAGATAATAGGTTACTGGTAAGGCAGGTGTGACAGGGAGATGGTGGATGACTGAAACAGGGGTGACAGGGAGATAATGGGTAACTGAGGTACGGTGACAGGGAGATAATGGGTGACTGAGGCAGGGTGACATTGAGATAGTGGGTGACTGATGTCCCCAGTGCCAGATACACATGTCCCCACAGCACCAGATATACCCCCAGTGCAGATACACATGTCCCCACAGCTCCAGATATACCCCCAGTGCAGATACACATGTCCCCACAGCTCCAGATATACCCCCAGTGCAGATACACATGTCCCCACAGCGCCAGATATACCCCCAGTGCAGATACACATGTCCCCACAGCTCCAGATATACCCCCAGTGCAGATACACATGTCCCCACAGCGCCAGATATACCCCCAGTGCAGATACACATGTCCCCACAGTGCCAGATATGCCCCCAGTGCCAGATACACATACCCCCACACAGTGCCAGATATGTCCCCAGTGCCAGATACACATGTCCCCACAGCAGCAGATATACCCCCAGTGCAGATACACATGTCCCCACAGTGCCAGATATGCCCCCAGTGCCAGATACACATGTCCCCACAGCACCAGATATGCCCCCAGTGCAGATACACATGTCCCCACAGTGCCAGATATGCCCACAGTGCCAGATACACATACCCCCACAGTGCCTCCCCCCCAAAAGTGCTGCTCACCTCGCTACTGTGAGGGGAGGAGAGCGCAGCGTGCGCCTCTCCTGCCCCGGGCCCTCAGTCTCCAGTGGCGGTGTCTATCTTCAATTCGGCGCCGGCCCGTGAGCCAATCAGCAGCCTTGGCTGCCGGTCCGCGAGCTCTGATTGGCTCACAGGCAGGCGCCGAATTTAAGATAGTCACTGCTGCCAGAGACGTCTGTGCGCGCTGGGCAGCGGTGCCCGGGAGCGGATCGAGCCGTTTACTGGCCACCACTGCTGTAAAGAGTAAAGTCACTGTGACTCACTGTCTGCAGCAGCGCCCTCTACTGCCTGGCACTCAACGCAGTTGCGTAGCCCGCGTATGCGTCAGCCCGGCCCTGCTTATGTTATACATATCTTCTTTGTGTTATTCTAATCGTTTTTATATAAAATATCAGCATTTTGACAGGGTGTACGACAGGGGAGGCTCTGCCAAACAGTATAATTTACAGCAGAGTACAGCGCAGCATGCAGCAGTGTGCCCCTATACACAGTCTTCTACAGAGCACAGTCACTTGTGAGTCTTGATACAGCATGATACAGCAGAGTACAGCGCAGCATGCAGCAGTGTGCCCCTATACACAGTCATTCTACAGAGCACAGTCACTTGTGAGTCTTGATACAGCATGATACAGCAGAGTACAGCGCAGCATACAGCAGTGTGCCCCCTATACACAGTCACTTAAAGATCACAGCCACTATTGAATCTGGACACAGCATGAGAATACAGCAGAGCATAACGCAGCGTACAGCGTACATCAGCGTGCCCCCTATACACAGTCACTTAAAGAGCACAGCCACTTGTAAATCTGGACACAGCATGGGAATACAGCAGAGCATAGTGCACAGCCACTTGTGAATCTGGACATAACATGGGAATACAGCAGAGCATAGCGCAGCGTGCAGCATACAGCAGGGTGCCCCCTATACACAGTCACTTAAAGAACACGGCCACTTGTGAATCTGGACACAGCATGGGAATACAGCAGAGCATAGTACACAGCCACTTGTGAATCTGGACATAACATGGGAATACAGCAGAGCATAGCGCAGCGTGCAGCATACAGCAGGGTGCCCCCTATACACAGTCACTTAAAGAACACGACCACTTGTGAATCTGGACACAGCATGGGAAAACAGCAGAGCATAGCACACAGCCACTTGTGAATCTGGACACAGCATGGAAATACAGCAGAGCATAGTGCAGCGTGCAGCATACAGCAGCGTGCCCCCTATACAGAGTCACTTTGTTTAAGCACCACTTGTGATTCTGGACACAACGCACCGCCAATGAGTCAGTGCAACATACAGCAGTGTGCATTACTATGAGTCCCAGCCATGGCACCTTATATAGAATCCAACTCCCGCGAGAATACAATGCTGATGGGATGACGTTTGGCGTCGATGATGGATCCGAGTTTGGTGGGAACATCCGAGCTACGACTTGGGTGGACTCGGATCCCCGCTGTTTGGAGCGGTCCGGATTCCTTTCTACTTTACATTGTGGGCCTAATTCAGACCTGATCGCTGTGCTGCAAATTACACTGTCCTGCGATCAGATAGTCGCCGCCCAGTGGGAGTAAAAATTCACCCCGTGCAAGTGTATGCGAATACAGGTCTATGTTGTATGAAAATTCCCCTCAGTCAGCAGACAAATGTTTTTCCCATTCTGTGCAGTGATCTGTGAGATCCGTGCAGGGCTTCATTGTGTATATTATGAGAAGTGAAGAAAGAGTTAAAAATCATAAAACATTTTTGCGTGGGGTCCCCCCTCCTAAGCATAACCAGCCCCGGGCTCTTTGAGCCGGTCCTGGTTGTAAAAATACAGGGGGAAAAAATGACTTGGGTTCCCCCATATTTAAACAACCAGCAGCAGGCTCTGCGCCTGGTCCTGGTGAAAAAAATACGGAGGACAAAAGACGTAGGGGTCCCCCGTATTTTTTACACCAGCACCGGGCTCCACTAGTCAGAGAGATAATGCCACAGCCGGTGGACACTTTTATATTGGTCCCTGTAGCCCTGGCATTAAATCCCCAACTAGTCAGCCCTTGCCGGGGTACCCTGGAGGAGTGGGGACCCCTTAAATCAAGGGGTTCCCCCTCCAGCCACCCAAGGACCAGGGGTGAAGCCCGAGGCTGTCCCCCCATCCGTGGGCGGTGGATGGGAGGCTGATAGCCTTTTGTGTAAAAAAAGAATATTGTTTTTGTAGCAGAACTACAAGTCCCAGCGAGCCTACCCCACAAGCAGGTACTTGGAGAACCACAAGTACCAACATGCGGGGGGGAAACGGGCCCACTGGTACCTGTAGTTCTACTACAAAAAAAATACCCAAATAAAAACAAAACACAGACACTGTGAAAGTAAAAGTTTAATGCACATACATGCACACATACATACATACATACATACATACATACATACATACAAACTTACCTATGTTGACCTAAAGCACTCGGTCTCCTTGTCCAGTAGAATCCAGGGGTACCTGTATATAAAATTATACTTACAAAGAATCCGGGGTAGATCGGTCCTCTTCTTAAAAGTTATAATCCAGGGACTTGGCAAAAAAACAAACCGCTCACCCGACCCACGAACTGAAAGGGGATCCATGTTTACACATGGATCCCCTTTCCCCGAATGTCGGGACCCCCCGTGACTCCTGTCAAAGAGGGTCCCTTCAGCCAATCAGGGAGCGCCACGTCATGGCACTCTCCTGATTGGCTGTGCGCGCCTGCACTGTCATTCAGGCGGAGCACTGTGGATACAATGTAGCGTAGCTACATTATATTTAATGGTGGGAACTTTGCGGTCTGCGGTAGACCGCAAGGTTAAGTGGGGTCACTCTTGTGGTTGGCCCCTCTTAACCTGCGGTCTACTGCAGGTAAGTATGTATGTAAGTATCTATGTATGTATGTATGTATGTGTGCATGTATGTGCATTAAACTTTTACCTTCACGGTGTCTGTGTTTTGTTTTTATTTGGGTATTTTTTTTGTAGTAGTACTATAGGTACCAGCGGGCCCATTTCCGCCCCGCATGCTGGTACTTGTGGTTCTCCAAGTACCAGCTTGCGGGGAGGCTTGCTGGGACTTGTAGTTCTGCTACAAAAAACAATATTCTTTTTTTACACAAAAGGCTATCAGCCTCCCATCCACCGCCCACGGATTGGGGGGGGGGGGGGGGGACGGACAGCCTCGGGCTTCACCCCTTGTCCTTGGGTGGCTGGAGGGGAGACCCCTTGATTTAAGGGGTCCCCACTCCTCCAGGGTACCCCGTCCAGGGGTGACTAGTTGGGGATATAATGCCAGGGCCGCAAGGACCAGTATAAAAGTGTCCTCCGGCTGTGGCATTCTCTCTCTGACTAGTGGAGCCCGGTGCTGGTGTAAGATATACGGGGGACCCCTACGTTTTTTGTCCCCCGTATTTTTTGCACCAGGCGCAGAGCCCGGTGCTGGTTGTTTAAATATGGGGGAACCCCAGACATTTTTTCCCCTGTATTTTTACAACCAGGATCGGCTCAAAGAGCCCGAGGCTGGTTATGCTTAGGAGGGGGGACCCCACGCAAAAATTTTTTGGGATTTTTAACCATTTCACACCTCTTCCCAAAGATAAACATGCACGGATCTCACTGATCCATGCATGCCTATCAGAATACGGGGGGAAAAAGCAGGTCTATTTGAAAACTGCTTTTTTTTTACGATTTGTACTTTTTCACGGCAGTGTTTTTCTATTGCCGGCAGGGATTGTGAATACGATTTTTTAGTAAATTACCGAGTTGTATAAAATAACAGGCGTGTTTGACCGATGGTGTATTCATTTGTATTTTTTTCTCTGCCTTCAAAAAAAATACGAATGTCCTCATCACTGCCGAGATTTTAGTTTAGTAAATTCCCGAGATGACACTTTGAAAAAAACAACACAAAATCGGTCAAAATCGGGAGCTTAGTAAATATACCCCTATGTTTCTACTCTGTCTCTGTTGTCTCTCCAATTAGTGATACCCAGTGCTATGTTTCAGCCGAAACCAGCAGGAACTCCGTTTCTGAACCTCTCATTAAATATTATACAAGTGTCAGAATATTAGGACTTCAATATTTTCATCATCAGACTTACTCTGTCTGCCGAATTTTCACCAGGACAAGTTTACATTTAACTGATATGTTTTTAAGAGTGCCCCAAAAATTAATTACTTTCTTGATTAGCCGCTGCTAATTAGTTTTTTTATTCTCTGAGTCAGCGGCATCACAAGGCGGGTGCGGGGGGTGCGGCCCGCACCCAGGTGAGACACGTGGAGGGGGGTGACACCAAGGGGTATATTTACTAAGGTCCCGATTTTGACCGAGATGCCGTTTTTTCTTCAAAGTCTCATCTCGGTCATTTACTAAACTCAAATCTCGGCAGTGATGAGGGCATTCGTATTTTTTTTGAAGTCCAACAAAAAAAATACGAATGAATACACCATCGGTCAAAACGCGGCTGTTTAAGTATGAATCTCGGTCATTTACTAAGAAGTGCAAAAAAAAAAAAAAAAAAAAACACTGCCGTGAAAAAATACAACTCGTAAAAAAGTGCTAAAAATAAACAGACCTGCTTTTTTGAGCCGTGATTGGATAGGCATGCACGGATCCATGAGATCCGTGCATGTATATCAGTGGGAAGGGGTGGGAAAGTGTTAATTTTTTGAAAAAAAATTGCGTGGGGTCCCCCCTCCTAAGCATAACCAGCCTCGGGCTCTTTGAGCCGATCCAGGTTGCAGAAATATGGGAAAGAAAATGACAAGGGTTCCCCCATATTTAAGCAACCAGCATCGGGCTCTGCGCCTGGTCCTGGTTCCAAAAATACGGGGGACAAAAAGCGTAGGGGTCCCCCGTATTTTTAAAACCAGCACCGGGCTCCACTAGCTGGACAGATAATGCCACAGCTGGGGGTCACTTTTATACCGTGCCCTGCGGCCGTGGCATCAAATATCCAACTAGTCACCCCTGGCCGGGGTACCCTGGGGGAGTGGGGACCCCTTCAATCAAGGGGTCCCCCCCCCCAGCCACCCAAGGGCCAGGGGTGAAGCCCGAGGCTGTCCTCCCCATCCAATGGGCTGCGGATGGGGGGCTGATAGCCTTGGTTGATAGTTATGAATATTGTTTTTTGTAGCAGTACTACAAGTCCCAGCAAGCCTCCCCCGCAAGCTGGTACTTGGAGAACCACAAGTACCAGCATGCGGCGGAAAAACGGGCCCGCTGGTACCTGTAGTACTACTACTAAAAAAATACCCAAAAAAAGACAATACACACACACCTTGAAAGTAAAGTTTTATTACATCCATCCACACAAACATACATACATACTTACCTTATGTTCACACGCAGGTCGGTCCTCTTGTCCAGTAGAATCCATGGGGTACCTGTTGAATAAATTATACTCACCAGATCCAGGGTACCAGGCTCCTCGGATAATCCTTTTGTAATCCACGTACTTGATTAAAAAAATAAAACGGAGACCCGAGCCACGCACTGAAAGGGGACCCATGTTTTCACATGGGTCCCCTTTCCCCGAATGCCAGAAACCCACTCTGACTTCTGTCTAAGTGGGTTTCTTCAGCCAATCAGGGATCGCCACGTTGTGGCACCCTCCTGATCGGCTGTGTGCTCCTGTACTGACTGACAGGCGGCACACGGCAGTGTTACAATGTAGCGCCTATGCGCTCCATTGTAACCAATGGTGGGAACTTTCTGCTCAGCGGTTGACCGAAAGTGACCTCACCGCTGAGCAGAAAGTTCCCACCATTGGTTAAAATGGAGCGCATAGGCGCTACATTGTAACACTGCCGCGTGCTGCCTGTCAGTCAGTACAGGAGCACACAGCCGATCAGGAGGGTGCCACAACGTGGCGCTCCCTGATTGGCTGAAAAAACCCACTTAGACAGAAGTCAGAGTGGGTTTCTGGCATTCGGGGAAAGGGGACCCATGTGAAAACATGGGTCCCCTTTCAGTGCGTGGCTCGGGTCTCCGTTTTATTTTTTTAGTCAAGTACGTGGATTACAAAAGGATTATCCGAGGAGCCTGGTACCCTGGATCTGGTGAGTATCATTTATTCAACAGGTACCCCATGGATTCTACTGGACAAGAGGACCGACCTGCGTGTGAACATAAGGTAAGTATGTATGTATGTTTGTGTGGATGGATGTAATAAAACTTAACTTTCAAGGTGTGTGTGTATTGCCTTTTTTTGGGTATTTTTTTAGTAGTAGTACTACAGGTACCAGCGGGCCCGTTTTTCCGCCGCATGCTGGTACTCGTGGTTCTCCAAGTACCAGCTTGCGGGGGAGGCTTGCTGGGACTTGTAGTACTGCTACAAAAAACAATATTCATAACTATCAACAAAGACTATCAGCCCCCCATCCGCAGCCCATTGGATGGGGGGGGACAGCCTTGGGCTTCACCCCTGGCCCTTGGGTGGCTGGGGGGGGGACCCCTTGATTGAAGGGGTCCCCACTCCCCCAGGGTACCCCGGCCAGGGATGACTAGTTGGATATTTGATGCCACGGCCGCAGGGCACGGTATAAAAGTGACCCCCGGCTGTGGCATTATCTGTCCAGCTAGTGGAGCCCGGTGCTGGTTTTAAAAATACGGGGGACCCCTACGCTTTTTGCCCCCCGTATTTTTGGAACCAGGACCAGGCGCAGAGCCCGATGCTGGTTGCTTAAATATGGGGGAACCCCTGTCCATTTTTTTAACATATTTCTGCAACCAGGATCGGCTCAAAGAGCCCGAGGCTGGTTTGCCTTAGGAGGGGGGACCCCACGCAATTTTTTTTTAACATTTAAACTTTATTTTTTTTTTAAACAAAGTGCACAATGAAGCCCAGCACGCATCTCTCTGATCCGGCCGAGATTCATTGTATTAAAGTCGGCAGTGTTTTACAAGTCACTCACGTAAAACACTGCCTAAAAAAACGAATGACATCGACATCGGAAAACCCGAAAATGCAGAATACGGCAGCTTAGTAAATTAGTCGTAATAAATTCAAAAAGTTGCAGTTTTACACTTTCGATGTCATTCGTGATTATTCTCCCACCAAATCGGGAGAATTACGAATGTTAGTAAATATACCCCCAAATGTCAGCTCCTCCGCAGTGACAGGAACCAGGTGCTGCAGTGAGAAAGTCTCCTACAGCACCCGGCTCCTGTCATAGAAGAGGAGCTGACAGCGCACGGAGCCTGTCTTTGGGGGAAGCCCAGAATCTCCGGAGATGCTGGGCATGCCCCCGGAGTGACGATTCCGGGATCCCCGTGAAGCCACGCCCCCTTAGTGTAAGACCATGCACCCTTTTTTGCCGCGATTGCGGCAGGAGATCAGGGGTGCGCATCGGGTGTCACCACACCTGGTGACGCCTCTGCCCTGAGTACACTGTATTCTATTCCTGGATGCACCACCAATACTGAGTTACATTCCAGGTACCTTTCCGATAAATTGCCCACAAATGTTGTTGTTTTTTGTGAGATTATTGACTATAAATAATAATCCGGTGCAGGATCTTTTTTCTCTCTTCACACTGTTTGGTACTTTATCTCTCTCCACTTTGTCCCTCTTCAAGCTATGATATATATGCCCCAATGAAGGAATGTACATTTAGAAATGGTTCCTAAGGGCCCTGAACTCTTCTACGAATCTCTTTTTCTCATGCATCTCACACTACAAGGATTTGTCCACATTAATGCAACCAGTATTAGACTAATTGACCATATAATGTAAGTTTTAGTGCAATGTCATAATTTGGTCCAAAGACTGTGTCAGGATTCTGATTTAGCCTGTCCCCGGAGGGGGCACTAGTGGGTCAGTGTAGGTGTGATAGAGGAAACGGGGAGACTGAAGGAAAGTCCTGCGCATGAGCGCTTGATATTTATTAGCTTTATCTTGGGGTGAGATGCTTAGAGCCTCCATCTGGGTTGAGGCAACTGCAATATCTGCAAGAACTGTGGACTCTGGACATAGCGACATGAGTTGCTTACTTGAAACACTGGATTGAACCACACCGGGTTCGGAGGAACTGGAATCGGCAGGAACCAACGGCGACTTTGGACAGACGGATGGAACCGGATTGGGTCCGGAAAAGCTTGAACCGGCTGGAACCGGAGGAGTCTTCAGATTGACGGATGGGACCGGATTAAATCTGAAGATGCTGGAATCAGCTGGAACCGAAGGAGGTAGCTCAGCATTGGAAACAGAGCTACTCGGGCTGGCTGGAACCAGTGGAGTCTTCGAATTGACGGATAGGACCGGATTAGATCCGAAGAGGCTGGAATCGTCTGGAACCGAAGGAGGCTGATCCGGACATACGGATGGGACCTGGATTTGTCCAGGACTACTTGAATTAACTTAAACTGAAGGAGGCTGATCTGGACAGACGGATGGGACCGGATTGGGTCCAGAAAAGCTTGAACCGGCTGGAACAGGAGGAGTCTTCGGACTGATGGATAGGACCGGAATTGATCCGAAGATGCTGGAATCGGCTGGAACCGAAGGAGGCTGATCCGGACATACGGATGGGACCGGATTGGGTCCAGAAGAGCTTGAACCGGCTGGAACCGGAGGAGTCTTCGGACTGATGGATAGGACCGGATTTGATGCGAAGATGCTGGAATCGTCTGGAACCGAAGTAGGTAGCCCATCATTGGAGCCACTCAGGCTGGCTGGAACCAGTGGAATCTTTGGACCGATGGTTGGAATCGAGTTAGGTCCATTAATACTTGATTCTTTGTAGACAGAATCCAGGATGTTCAGATGATCCATCTTGGAGCGGTACAGAGCTGATAGCACTCTCTGAAGCTGACAAACAAAAGTTCGTGTCTGTATCTGTGTCTTTAAGATTTCCTCCTGTGATCTTGGCCCTGGATACCTCTCTTGAGGCTGAAACTCCAAAGACCCCTCCTGGGGTTAATAGATCAGACACACTTCTTTGAGTTGCATGCCCGGATGCCACTTCTGGAATCTGAACATCAGACACCCCTTCTGGGGTCACAACATCAGATGGCCCATCTGGGGCTGTAGAAACAGAAACGACTTCAGTTATGGGTAACATAGACAGTCTTTTTTGATTTCCAAACTTGGGAGTGACCCTGACCCCACAACTCTGACCACCGTCCGGGTCCATGGGCCTTGGACAAACTGTCAGGATTCTGATTTAGTCTGTCCCCGGAGGGGGCACTAGTGGGTCAGTGTAGGTTTGATAGAGGAAACGGGGAGACTGAACGAAAGTCCTGCGCATGAGCGCTTGATATTTATTATCACACAGGGATAACACAGCAACTGAACAACTGATATAACGGATGACAGGAATAATGAATGATAACTTAGTCCGATTAAATGAATGTTGCAAAAGTCACTGGTAACACATAGTGACCCCCCCGAACTTCACCCTTTTTACACGGATCCAAGCCATACTCGGATTCTCCCGTATGGCTCGGGTAACCCGAGCGCGCCCGAACGTCATCATCCCGCTGTCGGATTCTCGCAAGATTCGGATTCTATATAAGCAGCCGCGCGTCGCCGCCATTTTCACTCGTGCATTGCAAATGTTAGGGAGAGGACGTGGCTTGCGTCCTCTCCGTTATTGTTGAATTTGATTGTGCATTATTGCTCAATTCATTGTGGGGAGGACTGGGGAGCAGCTGTATAATATAGGAGGAGTACAGTGCAGAGTTTTGCTGATCAGTGACCACCAGTTATCCGTTCTCTGCCTGAAAAAAAAACGCTCCATATCTGTGCTCAGTGTGCTGCATATATATCTGTGCTCACACTGCTTAATTGTGGGGACTGGGGAGCAGCTGTATTATATAGCAGGAGTACAGTGCAGAGTTTTGCTGACAGTGACCACCAGTATACGTTGTCTGCCTGAAAAACACTCCATATCTGTGCTCAGTGTGCTGCTTTATTTTAATGTGGGGACTGGGGACCACCAGTGTAATTAATATAATATAGGAGGAGTACAGTGCAGAGTTTTGCTGACAGTGACCACCATTATACGTTGTCTGCCTGAAAAACACTCCATATCTGTGCTCAGTGTGCTGCTTTATTGTGGGGACTGGGGAGTCGGGACCACCAGTATAATATTATATAGGAGGAGTACAGTGCAGAGTTTTGCTGACACCGTGACCACCAGTATACTATATATAGCAGTACGGAACGGAAGGCCACTGCTGTACCTACCTCTGTGTCGTCATTAAGTATACTATCCATCTACATTCTATACCTGTGGTGCATTTTAGTTTTGCAGTTTGCTGACACAGTGACCACCAGTATACTATATATAGCAGTACGGTACGGAAGGCCACTGCTGTACCTACCTCTGTGTCGTCATTAAGTATACTATCCATCTACATTCTATACCTGTGGTGCATTTTAGTTTTGCAGTTTGCTGACACAGTGACCACTAGTATACTATATATAGCAGTACGGTACGGAAGGCCACTGCTGTACCTACCTCTGTGTCGTCATTAAGTATACTATCCATCTACATTCTATACCTGTGGTGCATTTTAGTTGTGCACAGTATATATAGTAGTAGGCCATTGCTATTGATACTGGCATATAATTCCACACATTAAAATATGGAGAACAAAAATGTGGAGGTTAAAATAGGGAAAGATCAAGAACCACTTCCACCTCGTGCTGAAGCTGCTGCCACTAGTCATGGCCGAGACGATGAAATGCCATCAATGTCGTCTGCCAAGGCCGATGCCCAATGTCATAGTAGAGAGCATGTAAAATCCAAAAAACAAAAGTTCAGTAAAATGACCCAAAAATCAAAATTAAAAGCGTCTGAGGAGAAGCGTAAACTTGCCAATATGCCATTTACGACACGGAGTGGCAAGGAACGGCTGAGGCCCTGGCCTATGTTCATGGCTAGTGGTTCAGCTTCACATGAGGATGGAAGCACTCATCCTCTCGCTAGAAAAATGAAAAGACTTAAGCTGGCAAAAGCACAGCAAAGAACTGTGCGTTCTTCTAAATCACAAATACCCAAGGAGAGTCCAATTGTGTCGGTTGCGATGCCTGACCTTCCCAACACTGGACGGGAAGAGCTTGCGCCTTCCACCATTTGCACGCCCCCTGCAAGTGCTGGAAGGAGCACCCGCAGTCCAGTTCCTGATAGTCAAATTGAAGATGTCACTGTTGAAGTACACCAGGATGAGGATATGGGTGTTGCTGGCGCTGGGGAGGAAATTGACAAGGAGAATTCTGATGGTGAGGTGGTTTGTTTAAGTCAGGCACCCGGGGAGACACCTGTTGTCCGTGGGACGAATATGGCCATTGACCTGCCTGGTCAAAATACAAAAAAAAAAATCTGCTCTTCGGTGTGGAATTATTTCAACACAAATGCGGACAACAGGTGTCAAGCCGTGTGTTGCCTTTGTCAAGCTGTAATAAGTAGGGGTAAGGACGTTAACCACCTCGGAACATCCTCCCTTATACGTCACCTACAGCGCATTCATCATAAGTCAGTGACAAGTTCAAAAACTTTGGGTGACAGCGGAAGCAGTCCACTGACCACTAAATCCCTTCCTCCTGCAAGCTCCTGCAAACCACACCACCAACTCCCTCAGTGTCAATTTCCTCCTTACCCAGGAAAGCCAATAGTCCTGCAGGCCATGTCACTGGCAAGTCTGACGAGTCCTCTCCTGCCTGGGATTCCTCCGATGCATCCTTGAGTGTAACGCCTACTGCTGCTGGCGCTGCTGTTGTAGCTGCTGGGAGTCGATCGTCATCCCAGAGGGGAAGTCGGAAGTCAGAAGACCACTTGTACTACTTCCAGTAAGCAATTGACTGTCCAACAGTCCTTTGCGAGGAAGATGAAATATCACAGCAGTCATCCTGCTGCAAAGCAGATAACTCAGGCCCTGGCAGCCTGGGTGGTGAGAAACGTGGTTCCGGTATCCACCGTTAATTCAGAGGCAACTAGAGACTTGATTGAGGTACTGTGTCCCCGGTACCAAATACCATCTAGGTTCCATTTCTCTAGGCAGGCGATACCGAAAATGTACACAGACCTCAGAAAAAGAGTCACCAGTGTCCTAAAAAATGCAGTTGTACCCAATGTCCACTTAACCACGGACATGTGGACAAGTGGAGCAGGGCAGACTCAGGACTATATGACTGTGACAGCACACTGGGTAGATGTATTGCCTCCCGCAGCAAGAACAGCAGCGGCAGCACCAGTAGCAGCATCTCGCAAACGCCAACTTCCTAGGCAGGCTACGCTTTGTATCACCGCTTTCCAGAAGAGGCACACAGCTGACAACCTTACGGAAACTGAGGAAGATCATCGCAGAATGGCTTACCCCAATTGGACTCTCCTGGGGATTTGTGACATCGGACAACGCCAGCAATATTGTGCGTTCATTACATCTGGGCAAATTCCAGCACGTCCCATGTTTTGCACATACATTGAATTTGGTGGTGCAGAATTATTTAAAAACAACAGGGGCATGCAAGAGATGCTGTCGGTGGCCCGAAGAATTGCGGGCCACTTTCGGCTTTCAGCCACCGCGTACAGAAGACTGGAGCCCCACCAAACAATCCTGAACCTGCCCTGCCATCATCTGAAGCAAGAGGTGGTAACGAGGTGGAATTCAACCCTCTATATGCTTCAGAGGATGGAGGAGCAGCAAAAGGCCATTCAAGCCTATACATCTGGCCACTATATAGGCAAAGGAGGGGGAATGCACCTGACTCAAGCGCAGTGGAGAATGATTTCAATGCTGTGCAAGGTTCTGCAACCCTTTGAACTTACCACACGTGAAGTCAGTTCAGACACTGCCAGCCTGAGTCAGGTCATTCCCCTCATCAGGCTTTTGCAGAAGAAGCTGGAGACATTGAAGGAGGAGCTAAAACAGAGCGATTCCGCTAGGCATGTGGGACTTGTGGATGGAGCCCTTAATTCGCTTAACCAGGATTCACGGGTGGTCAATCTGTTGAAATCAGAGCACTACATTTTGGCCACCGTGCTCGATCCTAGATTTAAAACCTACGTTGTATCTCTCTTTCCGGCAGACACAAGTCTGCAGAGGTTCAAAGACCTGCTGGTGAGAAAATTGTCAAGTCAAGCGGAACGTGACCCGTCAACATCTCCTCCTTCACATTCTCCCGCAACTGGGGGTGCGAGGAAAAGGCTAAGAATTCCGAGCCCACCCGCTGGCGGTGATGCAGGGCAGTCTGAAGTGAGTGCTGACATCTGGTCCGGACTGAAGGACCGGCCAACGATTACTGACATGTCGTCTACTGTCACTTCATATGATTCTCTCACCATTGAAAGAATGGTGGAGGATTATATGAGTGACCGCATCCAAGTAGGCACGTCTGACAGTCCGTACGTATACTGGCAGGAAAAAGAGGCAATTTGGAGGCCCTTGCACAAACTGGCTTTATTCTACCTAATTTGCCCTCCCTCCAGTGTGTGCTCCGAAAGAGTGTTTAGTGCAGCCGCTCACCTTGTCAGCAATCGGCGTACGAGGTTACTTCCAGAAAATGTGGAGAAGATGATGTTCATCAAAATGAATTGTAATCAATTCCTCCGTGGAGACATTCACCAGCAGCAATTGCCTCCACAAAGTACACAGGGACCTGAGATGGTGGATTCCAGTGGGGACGAATTAATAATCTGTGAGGAGGGGGATGTACACAGTGAAAGGGGTGAGGAATCGGAGGATGATGATGAGGTGGACATCTTGTCTCTGTAGAGCCAGTTTGTGCAAGGAGAGATTGATTGCTTCTTTTTTTGGTGGGGGCCCAAACTAACCAGTTATTTCAGTCACAGTCGGGTGGCAGACCCTGTCGCTGAAATGATGGGTTCGTTAAAGTGTGCATGTCCTGTTTATACAACATAAGGGTGGGTGGGAGGGCCCAAGGACAATTCCATCTTGCACCTCTTTTTTCTTCATTTTTCTTTGCATCATGTGCTGTTTGGGGACAATTTTTTTGAAGTGCCATCCTGCCTGACACTGCAGTGCCACTCCTAGATGGGCCAGGTCTTTGTGTCGGCCACTTGTGTCGCTTAGCTTAGTCACACAGCGACCTTGGTGCGCCTCTTTTTTTCTTTGCATCATGTGCTGTTTGGGGACTATTTTTTTTAAGTGCCATCCTGCCTGACACTGCAGTGCCACTCCTAGACGGGCCAGGTGTTTGTGTCGGCCACTTGTGTCGCTTAGCTTAGTCACACAGCGATCTTGGTGCGCCTCTTTTTTTCTTTGCATCATGTGCTGTTTGGGGACTATTTTTTTGAAGTGCCATCATGCCTGACACTGCAGTGCCACTCCTAGATGGGCCAGGTGTTTGTGTCGGCCACTTGTGTCGCTTAGCTTAGCCATCCAGCGACCTCGGTGCAAATTTTAGGACTAAAAATAATATTGTGAGGTGTGAGGTGTTCAGAATAGACTGGAAATGAGTGGAAATTATGGTTATTGAGGTTAATAATACTATGGGATCAAAATGACCCCCAAATTCTATGATTTAAGCTGTTTTTTAGGGTTTTTTTGGAAAAAACACCCAAATCCAAAACACACCCGAATCCGACAAAAAAATTTCAGTGAGGTTTTGCCAAAACGCGTCCGAATCCAAAACACGGCCGCGGAACCGAATCCAAAACACAAAACCCGAAAAATGTCCGGTGCACATCACTAGTAACACATGAACAATGAAGATGAACTTGAAACTTGATATAAATGATAAGGCAATAATGAAATCAGATGCAGCAAACAAAACTCCGGTATATAACGAATAGCAATCAAAGCACACAGTCTCTGTAGAAGCATACGTCTTTAAGCCAAGCAAGGCCCTAGCAGGAGACAGTCCTAACACAGCAAGATGTTAAGTGCTAAAGGCAATGCACAGAGTGGAATGCTGGTAATTAGGTGCACAGGCTGAGAACTGATAAAACACCTGAGGAGAGTCTCTTACTGCAAATTGGTGTGCAGACTGTGGCTGGAGTTTGTAGCAAACTGGAACAATAAAGACTGGAGATGAGATAACAAATAGAAAAACCGGGAATCCACTGGAGACAGGAACACAGGAACTTGTACACTGAATGTGACTCGTAGGAAAGCTGGAGTGGATGCTGGTACTTGTAGTTCTACAGGAACACTGGAACAGGGAAACAACTTGGAGATGCCAGAAATAGGAGATTGCTGGAAACAGAGGATTGAAGTCTGGAACCTGGAACTGGAACTGGAAACTGGAACTGGAAACCCCTGGGACCTGTAGTTCCACAGGTCCAATACACAGGGGATTCTCTGAAGACAGAGGACTGGAAACAGGAGACGCCTGTTCACAGAATGTGACGTGTTGTCCAAGGCGATGAGACTGAACCAGGAACTGGAGTTTATACCCCTTGCTCTGTGATGATTGGATGATCTCTGTGAGAACACCCCCCGCTGGATTGGGTGCCCAGATCAGCTGAGAGTTAACTGGAACTGATGATTAACCAGGAGAATGCAGATTCCTGACAGACTGGTTATAAGGGTTTTTTTTATGAAGGGCAGTGTTGTGCGTTGCAATCTTTCCAATTTCTGTACTTCTCTAACCACCACCCATTGTGCTACATAGGGATGAGGGGAAAATCTGCTTTCCACTCATTCAAATAATTGCTCCCAACTAGATCAAAAGAGATACAGTACCATTTGGAAACTTAGCTGAATCTTTATTTTTATTTTTCCACTTATACCTGGAGTTTACAGAGTTCAATCCACATATCCTATACATCTGACTACCGGGCGTGTACTCCGAACGCTTCATTACTGATTGCTTATATGACATTTGTGATTGCAGTACAAACCTGCCGCCAGGAATTTGACAAGGGACTGTCCCCAATATTGCCCTCAATCAATTTGCTTTTATATTAATAGATGTCATGATTGTCTACTTTTGTTGATCTGTATTGGGAACCTTGGGTCTTGCTGAAGCAGGAGTGAAGCTAAAACTGGGAGCTTTGATTAGACCTCTTCTCATCTAGGAAGTACCAGAACCAGAATAGAACTGGCAGCAGAGAAGGAATCTTAAGACCAGGAATTGGACCCGAATACAGAACTGGAAACCGCAGCCACAGGAATCTGGAACCGATCATGGAGAAGCTCTTGCTGAGAAACAGACACTAACACAGGAACAAAGTGGAAAGCAACTGAAACCTTGAGCCAAGGAACTATTCTCATGTCTTTATTCAGCTAGTTTGGGTTATATGTATTAAAATTAGAGATGAGCGCCTGAAATTTTTCGGGTTTTGTGTTTTGGTTTTGGGTTCGGTTCCACGGCCGTGTTTTGGGTTCGAACGCGTTTTGGCAAAACCTCACCGAATTTTTTTTGTCGGATTCGGGTGTGTTTTGGATTCGGGTGTTTTTTTCAAAAAACACTAAAAAAACAGCTTAAATCATAGAATTTGGGGGTCATTTTGATCCCAAAGTATTATTAACCTCAAAAACCATAATTTACACTCATTTTCAGTCTATTCTGAATACCTCACACCTCACAATATTATTTTTAGTCCTAAAATTTGCACCGAGGTCGCTGTGTGAGTAAGATAAGCGACCCTAGTGGCCGACACAAACACCGGGCCCATCTAGGAGTGGCACTGCAGTGTCACGCAGGATGTCCCTTCCAAAAAACCCTCCCCAAACAGCACATGACGCAAAGAAAAAAAGAGGCGCAATGAGGTAGCTGTGTGAGTAAGATTAGCGACCCTAGTGGCCGACACAAACACCGGGCCCATCTAGGAGTGGCACTGCAGTGTCACGCAGGATGGCCCTTCCAAAAAACCCTCCCCAAACAGCACATGACGCAAAGAAAAAAAGAGGCGCAATGAGGTAGCTGTGTGAGTAAGATTAGCGACCCTAGTGGCCGACACAAACACCGGGCCCATCTAGGAGTGGCACTGCAGTGTCACGCAGGATGTCCCTTCCAAAAAACCCTCCCCAAACAGCACATGACGCAAAGAAAAAAAGAGGCGCAATGAGGTAGCTGTGTGAGTAAGATTAGCGACCCTAGTGGCCGACACAAACACCGGGCCCATCTAGGAGTGGCACTGCAGTGTCACGCAGGATGTCCCTTCCAAAAAACCCTCCCCAAACAGCACATGACGCAAAGAAAAAAAGAGGCGCAATGAGGAAGCTGACTGTGTGAGTAAGATTAGCGACCCTAGTGGCCGACACAAACACCGGGCCCATTTAGGAGTGGCACTGCAGTGTCACGCAGGATGTCCCTTCCAAAAAACCCTCCCCAATCAGCACATGATGCAAAGAAAAAGAAAAGAAAAAAGAGGTGCAAGATGGAATTGTCCTTGGGCCCTCCCACCCACCCTTATGTTGTATAAACAAAACAGGACATGCACACTTTAACCAACCCATCATTTCAGTGACAGGGTCTGCCACACGACTGTGACTGATATGACGGGTTGGTTTGGACCCCCCCCAAAAAAGAAGCAATTAATCTCTCCTTGCACAAACTGGCTCTACAGAGGCAAGATGTCCACCTCATCATCACCCTCCGATATATCACCGTGTACATCCCCCTCCTCACAGATTATCAATTCGTCCCCACTGGAATCCACCATCTCAGCTCCCTGTGTACTTTGTGGAGGCAATTGCTGCTGGTCAATGTCTCCGCGGAGGAATTGATTATAATTCATTTTAATGAACAGAACATCATCTTCTCCACATTTTCTGGATGTAACCTCGTACGCCGATTGCTGACAAGGTGAGCGGCGGCACTAAACACTCTTTCGGAGTACACACTTGTGGGAGGGCAACTTAGGTAGAATAAAGCCAGTTTGTGCAAGGGCCTCCAAATTGCCTCTTTTTCCTGCCAGTATAAGTACGGACTGTGTGACGTGCCTACTTGGATGCGGTCACTCATATAATCCTCCACCATTCTATCAATGTTGAGAGAATCATATGCAGTGACAGTAGACGACATGTCCGTAATCGTTGTCAGGTCCTTCAGTCCGGACCAGATGTCAGCATCAGCAGTCGCTCCAGACTGCCCTGCATCACCGCCAGCGGGTGGGCTCGGAATTCTGAGCCTTTTCCTCGCACCCCCAGTTGCGGGAGAATGTGAAGGAGGAGATGTTGACAGGTCGCGTTCCGCTTGACTTGACAATTTTGTCACCAGCAGGTCTTTCAACCCCAGCAGACTTGTGTCTGCCGGAAAGAGAGATCCAAGGTAGGCTTTAAATCTAGGATCGAGCACGGTGGCCAAAATGTAGTGCTCTGATTTCAACAGATTGACCACCCGTGAATCCTTGTTAAGCGAATTAAGGGCTCCATCCACAAGTCCCACATGCCTAGCGGAATCGCTCCGTGTTAGCTCCTCCTTCAATGTCTCCAGCTTCTTCTGCAAAAGCCTGATGAGGGGAATGACCTGACTCAGGCTGGCAGTGTCTGAACTGACTTCACGTGTGGCAAGTTCAAAGGGCATCAGAACCTTGCACAACGTTGAAATCATTCTCCACTGCGCTTGAGACAGGTGCATTCCACCTCCTATATCGTGCTCAATTGTATAGGCTTGAATGGCCTTTTGCTGCTCCTCCAACCTCTGAAGCATATAGAGGGTTGAATTCCACCTCGTTACCACTTCTTGCTTCAGATGATGGCAGGGCAGGTTCAGTAGTTTTTGGTGGTGCTCCAGTCTTCTGTACGTGGTGCCTGTACGCCGAAAGTGTCCCGCAATTCTTCTGGCCACCGACAGCATCTCTTGCACGCCCCTGTCGTTTTTTAAAAAATTCTGCACCACCAAATTCAAGGTATGTGCAAAACATGGGACGTGCTGGAATTTGCCCATATTTAATGCACACACAATATTGCTGGCGTTGTCCGATGCCACAAATCCACAGGAGAGTCCAATTGGGGTAAGCCATTCCGCGATGATCTTCCTCAGTTGCCGTAAGAGGTTTTCAGCTGTGTGCGTATTCTGGAAAGCGGTGATACAAAGCGTAGCCTGCCTAGGAAAGAGTTGGCGTTTGCGAGATGCTGCTACTGGTGCCGCCGCTGCTGTTCTTGCGGCGGGAGTCCATACATCTACCCAGTGGGCTGTCACAGTCATATAGTCCTGACCCTGCCCTGCTCCACTTGTCCACATGTCCGTGGTTAAGTGGACATTGGGTACAGCTGCATTTTTTAGGACACTGGTGACTCTTTTTCTGAGGTCTGTGTACATTTTCGGTATCGCCTGCCTAGAGAAATGGAACCTAGATGGTATTTGGTACCGGGGACACAGTACCTCCAACAAGTCTCTAGTTGGCTCTGCAGTAATGATGGATACCGGAACCACGTTTCTCACCACCCAGGATGCCAAGGCCTCAGTTATCTGCTTTGCAGTAGGATGACTGCTGTGATATTTCATCTTCCTCGCAAAGGACTGTTGGACAGTCAATTGCTTGGTGGAAGTAGTAAAAGTGGTCTTACGACTTCCCCTCTGGGATGACCATCGACTCCCAGCAGCAACAACAGCAGCGCCAGCAGCAGTAGGCGTTACACGCAAGGATGCATCGGAGGAATCCCAGGCAGGAGAGGAATCGTCAGAATTGCCAGTGACATGGCCTGCAGGACTATTGGCATTCCTGGGGAAGGAGGAAATTGACACTGAGGGAGTTGGTGGGGTGGTTTGCGTGAGCTTGGTTACAAGAGGAAGGGATTTACTGGTCAGTGGACTGCTTCCGCTGTCACCCAAAGTTTTTGAACTTGTCACTGACTTATTATGAATGCGCTGCAGGTGACGTATAAGGGAGGATGTTCCGAGGTGGTTAACGTCCTTACCCCTACTTATTACAGCTTGACAAAGGGAACACACGGCTTGACACCTGTTGTCCGCATTTCTGGTGAAATACCTCCACACGGAAGAGCTGATTTTTTTGGTATTTTCACCTGGCATGTCAACGGCCATATTCCTCCCACGGACAACAGGTGTCTCCCCGGGTGCCAAACCACCTCACCATCAGAATCCTCCTGGTCAATTTCCTCCCCAGCGCCAGCAACACCCATATCCTCCTCATCCTGGTGTACTTCAACACTGACATCTTCAATCTGACTATCAGGAACTGGACTGCGGGTGCTCCTTCCAGCACTTGCAGGGGGCGTGCAAATGGTGGAAGGCGCATGCTCTTCACGTCCAGTGTTGGGAAGGTCAGGCATCGCAACCGACACAATTGGACTCTCCTTGTGATTTGGGATTTCGAAGAATGCACAGTTCTTTGCTGTGCTGCTTTTGCCAGCTTGAGTCTTTTCATTTTTCTAGCGAGAGGCTGAGTGCTTCCATCCTCATGTGAAGCTGAACCACTAGCCATGAACATAGGCCAGGGCCTCAGTCGTTCCTTGCCACTCCGTGTCGTAAATGGCATATTGGCAAGTTTACGCTTCTCCTCCGACAATTTTATTTTAGGTTTTGGAGTCCTTTTTTTTCTGATATTTGGTGTTTTGGATTTGACATGCTCTGTACTATGACATTGGGCATCGGCCTTGGCAGACGACGTTGCTGGCATTTCATCGTCTCGGCCATGACTAGTGGCAGCAGCTTCAGCACGAGGTGGAAGTGGATCTTGATCTTTCCCTAATTTTGGAACCTCAACATTTTTGTTCTCCATATTTTAATAGGCACAACTAAAAGGCACCTCAGGTAAACAATGGAGATGGATACTAGTATACAATTATGGACTGCCTGCCGAGTGCAGACACAGAGGTAGCCACAGCCGTGAACTACCGTACTGTACTGTGTCTGCTGCTAATATAGACTGGTTGATAAAGAGATGTCTATGTAACTATGTATGTATAAAGAAGAAAGAAAAAAAAACCACGGTTAGGTGGTATACAATTATGGACGGACTGCCTGCCGAGTGCAGACACAGAGGTAGCCACAGCCGTGAACTACCGTACTGTACTGTGTCTGCTGCTAATAATATAGACTGGTTGATAAAGAGATGTCGTAGTAGTATGTATGTATAAATAAGAAAGAAAAAAAAACCACGGTTAGGTGGTATACAATTATGGACGGACTGCCTGCCGAGTGCAGACACAGAGGTAGCCACAGCCGTGAACTACCGTACTGTACTGTGTCTGCTGCTAATATAGACTGGTTGATAAAGAGATGTCTATGTAACTATGTATGTATAAAGAAGAAAGAAAAAAAAACCACGGTTAGGTGGTATACAATTATGGACGGACTGCCTGCCGAGTGCAGACACAGAGGTAGCCACAGCCATGAACTACCGTACTGTATTGTGTCTGCTGCTAATATAGACTGGTTGATAAAGAGATGTCTATGTAACTATGTATGTATAAAGAAGAAAGAAAAAAAAACCACGGTTAGGTGGTATACAATTATGGACGGACTGCCTGCCGAGTGCAGACACAGAGGTAGCCACAGCCGTGAACTACCGTACTGTACTGTGTCTGCTGCTAATATAGACTGGTTGATAAAGAGATGTCTATGTAACTATGTATGTATAAAGAAGAAAGAAAAAAAAACCACGGTTAGGTGGTATACAATTATGGACGGACTGCCTGCCGAGTGCAGACACAGAGGTAGCCACAGCCGTGAACTACCGTACTGTACTGTGTCTGCTGCTAATATAGACTGGTTGATAAAGAGATGTCTATGTAACTATGTATGTATAAAGAAGAAAGAAAAAAAAACCACGGTTAGGTGGTATACAATTATGGACGGACTGCCTGCCGAGTGCAGACACAGAGGTAGCCACAGCCGTGAACTACCGTACTGTGTCTGCTGCGACTGGATGATAAATGATATAAAAAATATATATATATCACTACTGCAGCCGGACAGGTATATATTATATATTATATAATGACGGACCTGCTGGACACTGTCTGTCAGCAGAATGAGTTTTATTTTTATAGAATAAAAAAAACAACAACACACAAGTGAAGTCACACGACGAGTGTTTAACTTTTTCAGGCAATCACAATATAAGTATACTACTAACTATACTGGTGGTCAGTGTGGTCAGGTCACTGGTCAGTCACACTGGCAGTGGCACTCCTGCAGCAAAAGTGTGCACTGTTTAATTTTAATATAATATTATGTACTCCTGGCTCCTGCTATAACCTATAACTGGCACTGCAGTGCTCCCCAGTCTCCCCCACAATTATAAGCTGTGTGAGCTGAGCAGTCAGACAGATATATAATATATATAGATGATGCAGCACACTGGGCTGAGCCTGAGCAGTGCACACAGATATGGTATGTGACTGAGTCACTGTGTGTATCGCTTTTTTCAGGCAGAGAACGGATATATTAAATAAACTGCACTGTCTGGTGGTCACTCACTATATAATATTATGTACTCCTGGCTCCTGCTATAACCTATAACTGGCACTGCAGTGCTCCCCAGTCTCCCCCACAATTATAAGCTGTGTGAGCTGAGCAGTCAGACAGATATATAATATATATAGATGATGCAGCACACTGGGCTGAGCCTGAGCAGTGCACACAGATATGGTATGTGACTGAGTCACTGTGTGTATCGCTTTTTTCAGGCAGAGAACGGATATATTAAATAAACTGCACTGTCTGGTGGTCACTCACTAGTAAACTCTCTGCACTCTCTACACTTCTACAGTACTCCTCCTAGTCCTAAGCTCCAGTAAATCTCTCTCTCTTATAATCTAAATGGAGAGGACGCCAGCCACGTCCTCTCACTATCAATCTCAATGCACGTGAGAAAATGGCGGCGACGCGCGGCTCCTTATATAGAATCCGAGTCTCGCGATAGAATCCGAGCCTCGCGAGAATCCGACAGCGTCATGATGACGTTCGGGCGCGCTCGGGTTAACCGAGCAAGGCGGGAGGATCCGAGTCTGCTCGGACCCGTGAAAAAAACCATGAAGTTCGGGCGGGTTCGGATTCAGAGAAACCGAACCCGCTCATCTCTAATTAAAATAGCCAAGGATACTTCATATAATTTGCTAATTAGCAGCCAAATTTAACATATGTCTCTTGTAGTTGTACAGTAGCATTCACCAGTTTAAAGTATGAATAAAATTCAATATTATACAGTACTGTACTGAGGGCCCAATTCACGCAATTGCGATTCTCTAGGCTACAGATCTGCTAATATTAGCAAGTGCTGCCGCCGCCTGTAATCAAAAGAGATGTCCACCGCATCCATCACTCATTTGCAATAGCGCACACATTCGCAGCATATATGCAAAAATGGGGAACATCAAGGCTACGGGTTGGTCTACGGCCATGTAGACTGGACACAGCAGTAGCAACACAGGTGCCATGTTTTTGCACGTATGAGCCTGCAGCCATCAGCAGATACACAGCCTGAAAGCGCCCGCCTGCATTTTCTAACCACTCCCCGTAAACACCTCCAAACGGTCACTTCCTGTCACTCAATTTTCCTGGAAATCTTCATTGCGAGCGGGAGCATCACTTTGATGCATGCACATTGCGTCTGCAGCACAAGTCTACAGATAGTCGCTCCATAGCAGTATAATCGCCCTTTGCGTACAAACTACAAACATGGATTAGGCCCACAAAACTCTGAACACTGATAAATAAAGATGCACACATTTGTCTCTCTCTCTCACACACACACACACACACACACACACACACACACACACACACACACACACACACACACACACACACACTAACAATGATGCAGGACACAAAAAGACAACAGAAAAAGACAAGACAACTTACTGTACACAACTAAGCAACAATTGATCAGGATATCCTTTAAAACTCTCCTTTCCAACCACTGCGCATTCTTCTGCCAACACAAACACCACTAATGCACGTGTTTCAGCAGTTTGGAGGCATATTTATAAGGATATGGTGACGACACTGTTGTACATGTGGATTCGGACCAATCAGAACGATTTTCACCAATTTATTCTGATTTTCAGCGCCAACTCATGTGCAAGATCAGATGTGTCTGGATTTTAAAATTTGCCATGCGAGTTCCAGGGTAAGCACGATTTGCAAATCCAGTTGCGAAAAACACTCGATACAACTGATCTCGCACACAAAATAACACAATTAGTAACACCATAGAATGACAATACACAAGCAAACACAATTCTTAGTAAATTTGAGATTTGTGGTGCAAAACGTACCAACGACATGATGTACCACAGCCCAATATGATTCTTAGTAAATTTGCCCCAAAATGTAATCTCAACAAAGCAAAAGAAGGGTATCTGGCAGAGTCAGGCCCTCATTCAGCTTCATGAGCAGTTTTGCAATCTTAGCAAAACTGCTAATGACAAAATCGCATGCTGGGGGCCGCCCAGCAGAGGCCAAGGTCGCCCAACATGTAAATGGCCGGCAGTAATGCGATCGCAATTCAATTGCAATTGCATCACTGATTTGTGGAAGCCCCCCTGCCTCCGCAGCCAGGCTGCAATGTCATGTGGCCACCCCGAACCTGCCCCCGTTTCTCATGACACGGCCACCCAACACTAAGTTAACGCCCCTGCAATGCCGCGTTTCCGCTCCGCGAACGCCTGTACCTGTCAATCAGGGAGAGGCATTAGAATAATTGAGATGCGATCGCATCTTACTGTGTGCGCACGCACAGTGGGGGGAAATGCAGTGGTAGAGGCCCATGTTTAAAAGCTTGGCAAACCATTAGTGTATGGTCTGGGCCCCTTGATAAATATATATAGTAAATACTGCTAGTGAATACATGATAGTGTACCAGATTAATAAGAGCAATGTACTGTAGTGACTACACCATAGTCTGCAGTATAAGGTAACCTATGTATAGTGTATAATTCAAGTGCTCAGTCTGGAACCCGATCCCTAGAGGAGGGGGTGGGGGCCCAGGCATTAGGGCCCACTGGTGGTTTTCCCTGTACTCCTGTGGGCCAGTCTGACCCTGGATGACTCCATTTATTTAGATTTTGTGGTAAAGGAGGATCTTGTGTAATTGAACTATATCAGAATATGATATTTTATTATTTTAAAAGGAGTTTTCCCAGTGTGGAGATGCCCAGGCCGGAGCCTGCCCTACCAGCAAAGGAATAATGTAAGCCGCCTTTGAACTCTATGAGGGAAAATTGGGTAGCAACAATCGAAATGTAATTAAACATTGATTGGGAAAGCTCCGGCAAGCTTCAGGATCACTAAGAAACCTGGGGCTGCAGCAGGAACCGGTACTGAATCAACACATTGTCCATGGTTCTGTAGGCAGTGCATTATCTGGGACCTGATCACTTTCTTGTTTCCCAGCATGAGCCACCAGAAGCTTCAGAAGCTCTTTAGGGCAGAGGGCAGTGTCACAAAACTGAAGAGGATTCTGGAAACCTAAACGCTCAGCCAGGATTTGCCCAAACACAGACAGAGGAGCGGAGGAGTCTAATGCACCAGCTTTATCTGCCAGGGAAACCCGGATAGAGATGTGTTCTTCACTGCGCTCGGTACACAGGTCACAACCCTAGCGTGATAGGATGGCTGGTTTAACATAAACAAAAGTCAACAAGCTGAGGCCTCGTGCACTTGAGGTTATGGATAAGCCACAGCCAAGGTCTGAACTCTGCAAAGTTTTGGATAAGCTAAAGGGATAATATAGAGAGGAGTCAATCACATGCCAGGTCCCACAATGGAACATACAAATACAAGGTAGCTATAGCAAAGTGCTGAACCTAATACTCTGGCAGCTTGCTGCAGCCAACATGGGGTTAAAATAGGAAAGTCTTACTGTATATCCTGATAAATACCCTGATAATTACTATGTGAGTATAATCCTGAATCTGTAAAATCTCACGAGGCGCCTGTGCCCACAGCCAGTCTCTACAGACAGCATTCCGTGCAGTCTGGCCGTCGGATGTTCACACTATATAAATAATATTTAGAATATTAATAATTGTGTGGCTTGTGATTTATGATCTGTATGATTTAAATTTTCAAGGTATTAAGTTATCAATGAGTTGGATGTAACTGTCAACATATTAAAAATAATAATTTGTAGCTTTGTAGCTCTTCCAACACACCCATGAGGCGGCTGCCCAGTGTGTTATTTTGGGGGTGTCGCCAATAGCCCTGATCCTCAGCTTTCCTTTCTGTTCCGTTTTATATTCACTTTTAAATTGAGAGATGGGTGTAAAGTTTTCCTTCTGTTATCAGTGTTGCTATTCCAAGACTTTTGGGTACAGAATATTTTTTGTCTTCCCTCCTCCATTTCTATCAGTTATTTTAGATCATTGATTTATGGTTATTTCAGTCCGTTATTACATTTTATTACAGTTTTCATCCAAATCCATCAAGTGTAAGGCCCAGAAAAGTCTCACTGTGTCAAAGTTCTGTCTGGAGTACACCAATGGGAGGTCCAGCCAGGACATCAACCCTTTCGTATGGCTTCTTGGGCCCAATGTTATAACTCTGTCAAGATTTCATCCAAATCCATCCAGTGGGAGGCCCAGAAGAGTGTTCCTGTGTCAAGGTTCTGTCTGGCGTACACCAATGGGAGGTTCGACCAGGACCTCAACCCTTTAGTATGGCTTCTTGGGCCCAATGTTATCACCCTGTGAAGTTTTCATCCAAATCCATTCAGTGGAAGGCCAAGAACAGGCTCACCGGGTCACAGTTCAGCTTAGTGAACACTAACAGGAGGTCCAACCATGATCCTAACCCCCTAGTATGTCTTCTGGGATCCAATATTTCCACTCTGCGAAGTTATCATCCAAATCCATCCAGTGGAAGGCCCAGAACAGGCTGCCTGGATCAAAGTTCTGTCCAGCGTACACCAATGGGAGGTCCAGCCGGGATCCATACCTTCCTAAAAACTGGCCAGAATCCAACTGGACAACCTCACATTGGTTTAATCCCAAACGATGCAGGCATGTCCGAATGCATTACCGGACAAACAAATAAACAAACAAACAAACAAACAAACAGACCAATTAATTTTATATATATGGTCCTGTATTTAGATAATGGTGTAATATACTGTAATATATAATATGACAGGTATAGCATAAGTATTATAGTATATATTATGAAGTATAAAAATTCCATCATAATGGCTTCTTTCTCCATGGAAAGTACAGGACAGGGACATTGCATATAGTGTTAACACAGAATGATTGCACTAAACAAGCTAACAAAAAAGTAAAATAAAATGTTCAACGTTAATTGTTCTGGGAAAATTGTAATGAATGTATCCGCAAAGGGCCAATCCCTGTGGCATAAATGCAGCTTTATATTTGTCGTTCAGCCACCATACTTGGGATATTGGAGCAATCCTTACACGTGTCCTGATGCAATCATATAACTACCATTTATTTTTAAAAAAGCTTGTTCTGGATGTAAGACAGCTGTGATCTGGTAAATTGCAAAGTATACATTTGTATTGTATTGCATTATGTTTTCACAGTTATTGTATATAGAGAACCTATGTATTGTGGAAATACATGTAATATATTTGCAGCTAATTTACTGTATTATTCATTTTCTTTTTTAAGACACGCTGATCACAGAAGAATACGGGCTTATTTGCTAAGCATTGGGTTGTAGAACCTGGTGCTGCCAATCATGTTTATGGGCAATGGTTTTACTGGGTGTGTTTTGGGCCTAAACGCAATTGGAATTGCCGGGTTATAGATCCCGACACTTAGTAAATAAACCCATGTCTTAGTATTACATAATGTATTGTAATATCTGATATGGTCTGTACATCTCAGCCCCTGGTATTTTATCACAAACCCTGTACACATTGTCAGCTGAGAGTCTTCTGGTAACAAAGTGTCCATATGTTTTTTATTATAAGATGTTCAGAATAGCACAGAGCCTGGTTTATACGTCACTGTAATTCAGTGATTTTGATGACCCGATATATAGGAAACAGTTAATCAAATTCTTTTTTAATCTTTGACATCTTCCTTTCCCCTGTTTACTATCAGGAACTCAATGGCATATCTGCAGTACCTTGCTAAAGTATTCACCCCCCTTTACATTTTTCATGTTGTTTTGTTGCCTTACAACCTGGAATTAGAGTGGATTGTTTGAAGGTTTGCATCATGTCATTCACAGAACACGGCTACAACTTTGAAGATGTTTTTTTTTTATTGTGAAGCAAACAACAAATAGGACAAAATAACAGAAAACGTCAGCTATTCACTCCCCTAAAGTCAGTACTTTGCAGAGCCACCTTTTGCGGCAATTACAGCTGCAAGTCGCTTTGGATAAGTCTCTATGAGCTTGCCACATCTTGCCACTGGGATTTCTGCCCATTCCTCAAGGCAAAACTGCTCCAGCTCCTTCATGTTGGATGGTTTCCGCTTGTGAACAGCAATCTTCAAGTCTGACCACAGATTCTCAATTGGATTGAGATCTGGACTTTGACTAGGCCATTCCAACACATTTAAATGTTTCCCCTTAAACCACTCGAGTGTTGCTTTAGCAGTATGCTTCGGGTCATTGTCCTGCTGGAAGGTGAACCTCCGTCCCAGTCTCAAATTACAGGCAGACTGAAACAGGTTTTGCTCAAGAATATCCCTGTATTTGGCACCATCCATCTATCCCTCGACTCGAAACAGTTTCCCGGTCCCTGCTGCTGAAAAACATCCCCACAGCATGATACTGCCACCACCATGTTTCACTGTGGGGATGGTGTTCTTGGTGTGATGGGATGTGTTGGGTTTGCGCTAGACATAGCGTTTTCCTTGGTGGCCGAAAAGTTTAATTTTAGTCTCATCTGACCAGAGCACCTTCCACCATACATTTGGGGAGTCGTCCACATGCCTTTTGGCAAACTTAAAAAGTGCCTTCTTATTTTTAACACTTTTTTTTATGGCCACTCTTCCATAAAGCCCAGCTCTATGGGGGTGTGGTATAACAGATAGACAGTGTCTAGTTAGACAGTCAATAAATAGACACCACATGTTAGACAGTCAAAAGTTCAACAGGGTCAATAGGTCGACAGGGTCAAAAGGTCGACATGAAATGGTTGACATAAAAAAAGGTAGACAACATTTTTATTTTTTTTTTCATTTTTGGGGTTTGTGTGGATAGTTTTCTCATCTGGGACCCCCAATTGTAGAAAGGCTTCTCTCGCCACGCTTCGGGCTCGATGGCTCGCTGCGCTCTCCACAAGGTTTATAACCATCTCTATGCCGACATGGATAGAGAAGGTATGAAAAAGTCCAAATACATGTAAAATTTAAAAAACAAAACGTGTCTACCTTTTTTCATGTCGACATTTTGACCCTGTCGACCTAATGTCTGTCTAACATATGGTGTCTATCTATTTACTGTCTAAGTAGACACTGTCTATTTATCATCTGGATACCCTCTATGGAGTGTACGGCTTATTGTGGTCACATGCGCTGATACACCAGTCTCTGCTGTGGAACTCTGCAGCTCCTTCAGGGTTACCTTTGGTCTCTGTGCTGCCTCTCTGATTAATGTCCTCCTTGCCCGGTCTGTGAGTTTTGGTGGCCGGCCCTCTCTTGGCAGGTTTGTTGTGGTACCATGTTCTTTCCATTTGAAGATGATGGATTTGATGGTGCTCCGGGTGATCATCAAAGATCTGGATAGATTTTTATAACCCAACCCTGACTTGTTCTTCTCAACAACTTTGTCCCTGACTTGTTTGGAGAGCTCCTTGGTCTTCATGGTGTGATGCCTCTTGCTTAGTGGTGTTGCAGCCTCTGGGGCCTTTCAGAAAAGGTGTGTTTATACTGACAGATCATGTGACTTTTAGATTGCACAAAGGTGGACTTCATTTCACTAATTATATGACTTCTGAAGGTAATTGGTTGCACCAGGACCTTTGAGGGGCTTCATAGCAAAGGGGGTGAATACATATGCACATGCCAGTATTCAGATTTTTATTTATAAAAATTCTTTTTATATAAATTTTTCTCATTTCACTTCCCCAATTTAGACTATTTTGTGCAGATCCATCACATAAAATTCAGATAAAAAAATAAATAATTAAATTACAGGTTGTAATGTAACAAAATAGGTAAAAAGCCAAGGGGGGGTGAATACTTTAGCAAGGCACTGTATAACGGGTGCAAGGTGTGCAGTGTTCATGGGCACCTGGGTCCAGGGGGCCCACACCACACACTCTGCACCCATATCATTATACTCACCCCTACGGAGTTCCGCAGTGCTCAGCGCTACAGACAGAAATCACTGGGTGCAAAGGTCATTTTCACAGTGATTTATGCATGCGCAGTAGATATGTCCCTAAGGCGTGGACGCCATGTTCCCGGAGACCTGCGCATGCACAAAACCAGACTCTACACCGATGCGCCCTCTGTAATAGTGGAGGGGGCCCCCACACGGAGCTAGCATATGAGCCCCCTCCTCTTTTAACCTGCCCCTGCAGGAACGCTTCAGGTAAGTAGATATTTTTGGTACAAATTAAAATCTGGTGATTGTAACATGTAGATCCCAATTTCTGATACATCTTCTAACACTCTGCAAATGGTACATAATCTTCATCACTGCAGATTTAAAGGTCTCCTGTGTACAATGCAAGGCACATGGGCACTATACAGTAATAATGTTACTATATGCTGTACGGTATGTTATGGCACTGTGTCAGTGTTCGTCCTGAGAGGTGCATTGTTACGAGGTTAGCAATGTGTTTTATTTTACGCCACAAAATAATCTTCCGCATTGAGATGTGCAGTTTGGTTCTCCAGAAATCCTAATTTTTGTGGATCTGAACTGAACCCCTGCTGTGTGTTCTGCAGACTGCCCGTACACACAGCACAATGTGCCAATTCATCTGCAGATATATCGGGCATTGGCTGTGCTGCAGGGCTGGCGCGATATGTCTGTGAGACATTGTTCACAGACATATTGGGGGTACGCCCCCAAATTGAACGGCCCATATATCAGCCAGTGTGTACCTAGTTTAAGAAGCACTTTTCGGACATCAGGCACAGTGTCAAGTTCCAGATGGCCAAGGAGATGGGTAGCAGTTGATTTACCGACGGACACAATACTGACACTCATAATCCCAACAGATAATTGACCGACAGTCAAAATACTGACACGGTCAAAATACCGACATCCGTTAAACCGACATGTTCAAAATGCCGACATAGTCAGAATACCGACATTTGAAATGCTGACGTGTTTTTAAGGAATTTTTGACCAAAAACAGACTTGTTCATACTTTACCATCCCAGTGGACCTAGAGGGGGAATATAATAGAGTGCCGAGTGCAGCACTGGTGTCCATGTCGACCCATGTCGACATTGACACACAAAACAACCTAAAATGGGTTATGTGATCCTGGTTCCTTTCTGGAACCTCCCCCATCTCAATTAGCTATAAAAAAAAAAAAACATCCTAATTCCTTGTATCTCAAAGGCCCATTTTTGGATATAAATATGGTAGCTAGTTAATGATCCAGCACACCTTGACAAAGGACTCGGTCTGAAACGCATTGGTGGAAGAGACAGCCTTCTGCTGTCCCAGGAAACCTTCTAGAATATACACACCAAGGGGGAGGAGCAGTTTAACCCGGGTTTGGTTGCATCCTTAAACTCTCAAGCCTAAAAGTGTGCCTTTCTCAAAAGGTCACATGTGGTATGAAGTAATTTTTTAACACATTGTGATTTATCTAAAGAATTTTGAATGTGCTTTATATGATATATCACAAAATAAATGTTTTAAACTGTTATGCACTATGAGGAGCTATTCTTCTGCTTGTCTTTGAGGATCTTTTTTCCAACGTCTGGAAGAATGACCATCTTAGGAGACATATAAGAGGATAAAAGATACCTTTAAAGAAATCTACAATACCTAGGCCAGGTGAGCTTATGTACGAGGATTACCTTTACCAAGCACCAATTGCTTGGCCCAGACACAGATATATACAAATACAAATATTAAGATAAAAGCCAACGCTTGGTTCCCCTCCAATTTCTTGTTTTGTATTCACTTGGTTTTCGAAGTTGCTGGGTATACATCTATTTTGCTCTTTGTAACCCCCCCCCCCAGTGCCTAACCCCACCTAGTGCCTAACCCTAATCACCCCCCTGAGCCCTAACCCTAACAGTGTCCCCGATACTTACCTTCAGGATGTCTGCTGCCGGTCTTCTGGCACAAATCACCCAAGTTGTGCCGGGTTTCCAGCATCAGTCACATGACCGCTGGCATCTCACCCATCGGGATGCCGAATGCATCCCAAATACTAGATCTGTCGCCATAACATGACATTTTATGGGACAGAGTGGAACAGCTGCTTATGCCCAGTGTAGCAGCTTCTTCTATCAAGTTTGCTGTGTGTGTGGATCTGAGTCCTCAATCAGTGCACTGGACCAGAGAGTAGCTGCCAGGAAGAAGAGACAGGAACCTCACCATGAGGTGGGAGAATGTGTGCTTAGACAGTGCAGTTCTTTCTCCTGCTGGTTATGTTTGGTCATTTATTTATTATGGGATGTTTGACCCTTTTCCTGACCACTTATGTTATTTATATTAGTTACAGTCTACCCTAGAGACCACCTATAGTGTTAAATATTAATACTGTATTACATACATTATCCAGTGAATAAAATGATCAATGTGTGCATTCATGTCCAAGGTCAGTACTAGGTTGTTCTACCTCTCCCCCAGACTCCAGCACTTGTTCCACTGTTCCGCAGGGTGTGGCTTCGCTGGACAGGTCTCATAATACACCCGGCAGACACAGATTCTACACTGCAGTTCCGGGCAGGGGGATGAGCAGCACCTGTGATGAGCCTCTGTCAATCACTATGCAATCTCATCCTTCTGAGATGTTATCGCACGATGAAGGGTCACGTATGCGCAAAAAAGCCGCTGCGCATGCGCAGACCCTCTGGATGCTGCTGCTGCGTGCAAACGTCCAGGTCTGAGTCAGCCTCATTTTCCGGTTTAGAATAACTAAACGCCAATCATCTTCTCAAGTGGTCCCACAAACTTTTTTTGACCCTCGCAATTGAGGGTCGAAAACCCACCCTACTCTATTCTCCTGGTGCTCTGACAGCATCATGATTCTGGTTCTCTGCAAAAATGTATGGCCACATGTTGGGACCAAGAGCCACTAATGTGCCCCTAAGGCTACCTTTAGTTTTTTTTCCCATACTTTTCCAAAGTCAACAATTTACATAACGACAAACAAAAATATAGAATCCCTTCTGTTACACTACACCTGCAATATAACGTACTACTTTACATCCTTCGGCTTTACATTTAATGTCACTACCACATCAGTTAATTTAAAGATGGACACAATAATGGACTGGACCCAATGTTACCTTAATCAGGCCAAAAAAAGCCTTCAAAGAAGGTGTACACTCATACCTGGTGAGAACAGTGGGGGCATTTATTAAAGCTTCTGGTTCAGAACACAAGTGCAAACAATACAATATTTGTATTAGAGATGAGCGCCGGAAATTTTTCGGGTTTTGTGTTTTGGTTTTGGGTTCGGTTCCGCGGCCGTGTTTTGGGTTCGACCGCGTTTTGGCAAAACCTCACCGAATTTTTTTTGTCGGATTCGGGTGTGTTTTGGATTCGGGTGTTTTTTTCAAAAAACCCTAAAAAACAGCTTAAATCATAGAATTTGGGGGTAATTTTGATCCCAAAGTATTATTAACCTCAAAAAACATAATTTACACTCATTTTCAGCCTATTCTGAACACATCACACCTCACAATATTATTTTTAGTCCTAAAATTTGCACCGAGGTCGCTGTGTGAGTAAGATAAGCGACCCTAGTGGCCGACACAAACACCGGGCCCATCTAGGAGTGGCACTGCAGTGTCACGCAGGATGGCCCTTCCAAAAAACCCTCCCCAAACAGCACATGACGCAAAGAAAAAAAGAGGCGCAATGAGGTAGCTGACTGTGTGAGTAAGATTAGCGACCCTAGTGGCCGACACAAACACCGGGCACATCTAGGAGTGGCACTGCAGTGTCACGCAGGATGTCCCTTCCAAAAAACCCTCCCCAAACAGCACATGACGCAAAGAAAAAAAGAGGCGCAATGAGGTAGCTGACTGTGTGAGTAAGATTAGCGACCCTAGTGGCCGACACAAACACCGGGCCCATCTAGGAGTGGCACTGCAGTGTCACGCAGGATGTCCCTTCCAAAAAACCCTCCCCAAACAGCACATGACGCAAAGAAAAAAAGAGGCGCAATGAGGTAGCTGACTGTGTGAGTAAGATTAGCGACCCTAGTGGCCGACACAAACACCGGGCCCATCTAGGAGTGGCACTGCAGTGTCACGCAGGATGTCCCTTCCAAAAAACCCTCCCCAATCAGCACATGATGCAAAGAAAAAGAAAAGAAAAAAGAGGTGCAAGATGGAATTATCCTTGGGCCCTCCCACCCACCCTTATGTTGTATAAACAAAACAGGACATGCACACTTTAACCAACCCATCATTTCAGTGACAGGGTCTGCCACACGACTGTGACTGATATGACGGGTTGGTTTGGACCCCCCCCAAAAAAGAAGCAATTAATCTCTCCTTGCACAAACTGGCTCTACAGAGGCAAGATGTCCACCTCATCTTCACCCTCCGATATATCACCGTGTACATCCCCCTCCTCACAGATTATCAATTCGTCCCCACTGGAATCCACCATCTCAGCTCCCTGTGTACTTTGTGGAGGCAATTGCTGCTGGTCAATGTCTCCGCGGAGGAATTGATTATAATTCATTTTAATGAACATCATCTTCTCCACATTTTCTGGATGTAACCTCGTACGCCGATTGCTGACAAGGTGAGCGGCGGCACTAAACACTCTTTCGGAGTACACACTTGTGGGAGGGCAACTTAGGTAGAATAAAGCCAGTTTGTGCAAGGGCCTCCAAATTGCCTCTTTTTCCTGCCAGTATAAGTACGGACTGTGTGACGTGCCTACTTGGATGCGGTCACTCATATAATCCTCCACCATTCTATCAATGTTGAGAGAATCATATGCAGTGACAGTAGACGACATGTCCGTAATCGTTGTCAGGTCCTTCAGTCCGGACCAGATGTCAGCATCAGCAGTCGCTCCAGACTGCCCTGCATCACCGCCAGCGGGTGGGCTCGGAATTCTGAGCCTTTTCCTCGCACCCCCAGTTGCGGGAGAATGTGAAGGAGGAGATGTTGACAGGTCGCGTTCCGCTTGACTTGACAATTTTGTCACCAGCAGGTCTTTCAACCCCAGCAGACCTGTGTCTGCCGGAAAGAGAGATCCAAGGTAGGCTTTAAATCTAGGATCGAGCACGGTGGCCAAAATGTAGTGCTCTGATTTCAACAGATTGACCACCCGTGAATCCTTGTTAAGCGAATTAAGGGCTGCATCCACAAGTCCCACATGCCTAGCGGAATCGCTCCGTGTTAGCTCCTTCTTCAATGCCTCCAGCTTCTTCTGCAAAAGCCTGATGAGGGGAATGACCTGACTCAGGCTGGCAGTGTCTGAACTGACTTCACGTGTGGCAAGTTCAAAGGGCATCAGAACCTTGCACAACGTTGAAATCATTCTCCACTGCACTTGAGACAGGTGCATTCCATCTCCTATATCGTGCTCAATTGTATAGGCTTGAATGGCCTTTTGCTGCTCCTCCAACCTCTGAAGCATATAGAGGGTTGAATTCCACCTCGTTACCACTTCTTGCTTCAGATGATGGCAGGGCAGGTTCAGTAGTTTTTGGTGGTGCTCCAGTCTTCTGTACGTGGTGCCTGTACGCCGAAAGTGTCCCGCAATTTTTCTGGCCACCGACAGCATCTCTTGCACGCCCCTGTCGTTTTTTAAAAAATTCTGCACCACCAAATTCAAGGTATGTGCAAAACATGGGACGTGCTGGAATTTGCCCATATTTAATGCACACACAATATTGCTGGCGTTGTCCGATGCCACAAATCCACAGGAGAGTCCAATTGGGGTAAGCCATTCCGCGATGATCTTCCTCAGTTGCCGTAAGAGGTTTTCAGCTGTGTGCGTATTCTGGAAAGCGGTGATACAAAGCGTAGCCTGCCTAGGAAAGAGTTGGCGTTTGCGAGATGCTGCTACTGGTGCCGCCGCTGCTGTTCTTGCGGCGGGAGTCCATACATCTACCCAGTGGGCTGTCACAGTCATATAGTCCTGACCCTGCCCTGCTCCACTTGTCCACATGTCCGTGGTTAAGTGGACATTGGGTACAACTGCATTTTTTAGGACACTGGTGAGTCTTTTTCTGACGTCCGTGTACATTCTCGGTATCGCCTGCCTAGAGAAGTGGAACCTAGATGGTATTTGGTAACGGGGGCACACTGCCTCAATAAATTGTCTAGTTCCCTGTGAACTAACGGCGGATACCGGACGCACGTCTAACACCAACATAGTTGTCAAGGACTCAGTTATCCGCTTTGCAGTAGGATGACTGCTGTGATATTTCATCTTCCTCGCAAAGGACTGTTGAACAGTCAATTGCTTACTGGAAGTAGTACAAGTGGGCTTACGACTTCCCCTCTGGGATGACCATCGACTCCCAGCGGCAACAACAGCAGCGCCAGCAGCAGTAGGCGTTACACGCAAGGATGCATCGGAGGAATCCCAGGCAGGAAAGGACTCGTCAGACTTGCCAGTGACATGGCCTGCAGGACTATTGGCATTCCTGGGGAAGGAGGAAATTGACACTGAGGGAGTTGGTGGGGTGGTTTGCGTGAGCTTGGTTACAAGAGGAAGGGATTTACTGGTCAGTGGACTGCTTCCGCTGTCACCCAAAGTTTTTGAACTTGTCACTGACTTATTATGAATGCGCTGCAGGTGACGTATAAGGGAGGATGTTCCGAGGTGGTTAACGTCCTTACCCCTACTTATTACAGCTTGACAAAGGGAACACACGGCTTGACACCTGTTGTCCGCATTTCTGGTGAAATACCTCCACACCGAAGAGCTGATTTTTTTGGTATTTTCACCTGGCATGTCAACGGCCATATTCCTCCCACGGACAACAGGTGTCTCCCCGGGTGCCTGACTTAAACAAACCACCTCACCATCAGAATCCTCCTGGTCAATTTCCTCCCCAGCGCCAGCAACACCCATATCCTCCTCATCCTGGTGTACTTCAACACTGATATCTTCAATCTGACTATCAGGAACTGGACTGCGGGTGCTCCTTCCAGCACTTGCAGGGGGCATGCAAATAGTGGAAGGCGCATGCTCTTCACGTCCAGTGTTGGGAAGGTCAGGCATCGCAAACGACACAATTGGACTCTCCTTGTGGATTTGGGATTTCAAAGAACGCACAGTTCTTTGCGGTGCTTTTGCCAGCTTGAGTCTTTTCAGTTTTCTAGCGAGAGGCTGAGTGCTTCCATCCTCATGTGAAGCTGAACCACTAGCCATGAACATAGGCCAGGGCCTCAGCCGTTCCTTGCCACTCCGTGTGGTAAATGGCATATTGGCAAGTTTACGCTTCTCCTCCGACAATTTTATTTTAGGTTTTGGAGTCCTTTTTTTTCTGATATTTGGTGTTTTGGATTTGACATGCTCTGTACTATGACATTGGGCATCGGCCTTGGCAGACGACGTTGCTGGCATTTCATCGTCTCGGCCATGACTAGTGGCAGCAGCTTCAGCACGAGGTGGAAGTGGATCTTGATCTTTCCCTAATTTTGGAACCTCAACTTTTTTGTTCTCCATATTTTATAGGCAGAACTAAAAGGCACCTCAGGTAAACAATGGAGATGGATGGATTGGATACTAGTATACAATTATGGACGGACTGCCACGGTTAGGTGGTATAAAAAAACCACGGTTAGGTGGTATATATTATAATAATAATACAATTATGGATGGACGGACTGCCTGCCGACTGCCGACACAGAGGTAGCCACAGCCGTGAACTACCGCACTGTACACTGGTTGATAAAGAGATAGTAGTATACTCGTAACAACTAGTATGACACTATGACGACGGTATAAAGAATGGAAAAAAAACCACGGTTAGGTGGTATATATTATAATAATAATACAATTATGGATGGACGGACTGCCTGCCGACTGCCGACACAGAGGTAGCCACAGCCGTGAACTACCGCACTGTACACTGGTTGATAAAGAGATAGTAGTATACTCGTAACAATTAGGATGACACTATGACGGTATAAAGAATGAAAAAAAAAACCACGGTTAGGTGGTAGGTATATAATAATAAATAATACAATTCTGGTCGGACGGACTGCCTGCCGTGTGCCGACACAGAGGTAGCCACAGCCGTGAACTACCGCACTGTACACTGGTTGATAAAGAGATAGTAGTATACTCGTAACAATTAGGATGACACTATGACGGTATAAAGAATGAAAAAAAAAACCACGGTTAGGTGGTAGGTATATAATAATAAATAATACAATTCTGGTCGGACGGACTGCCTGCCGTGTGCCGACACAGAGGTAGCCACAGCCGTGAACTACCGCACTGTACACTGGTTGATAAAGAGATAGTAGTATACTCGTAACAATTAGGATGACACTATGACGGTATAAAGAATGAAAAAAAAACCACGGTTAGGTGGTAGGTATATAATAATAAATAATACAATTCTGGTCGGACGGACTGCCTGCCGTGTGCCGACACAGAGGTAGCCACAGCCGTGAACTACCGCACTGTACACTGGTTGATAAAGAGATAGTAGTATACTCGTAACAATTAGGATGACACTATGACGGTATAAAGAATGAAAAAAAAACCACGGTTAGGTGGTAGGTATATAATAATAAATAATACAATTCTGGTCGGACGGACTGCCTGCCGTGTGCCGACACAGAGGTAGCCACAGCCGTGAACTACCGCACTGTACACTGGTTGATAAAGAGATAGTAGTATACTCGTAACAATTAGGATGACACTATGACGGTATAAAGAATGAAAAAAAAAACCACGGTTAGGTGGTAGGTATATAATAATAAATAATACAATTCTGGTCGGACGGACTGCCTGCCGTGTGCCGACACAGAGGTAGCCACAGCCGTGAACTACCGCACTGTACACTGGTTGATAAAGAGATAGTAGTATACTCGTAACAATTAGGATGACACTATGACGGTATAAAGAATGAAAAAAAAAACCACGGTTAGGTGGTAGGTATATAATAATAAATAATACAATTCTGGTCGGACGGACTGCCTGCCGTGTGCCGACACAGAGGTAGCCACAGCCGTGAACTACCGCACTGTACACTGGTTGATAAAGAGATAGTAGTATACTCGTAACAATTAGGATGACACTATGACGGTATAAAGAATGAAAAAAAAACCACGGTTAGGTGGTAGGTATATAATAATAAATAATACAATTCTGGTCGGACGGACTGCCTGCCGTGTGCCGACACAGAGGTAGCCACAGCCGTGAACTACCGCACTGTACTGTGTCTGCTGCTAATATAGACTGGTTGATATTTAAAGAGATATTAGTAGTATACAACAATACTATACTGGTGGTCAGGCACTGGTCACCACTCCTGCAGCAAAAGTGTGCACTGTTAATTAATATAATTGTACTCCTGGCTCCTGCTAACAACCTGCAGTGCTCCCCAGTCTCCCCCACAATTAATTATAAGCTTTTAATTTATACATTGATGACTGTGCAGCACACTGGGCTGAGCTGAGTGCACACAGACTGAGTCACACTGTGTGACTGACTGTGCTGTGTATCGTTTTTTTTTTCAGGCAGAGAACGGATATAGCAGAGAGAAGTGAACGGATATATTATATTAAATAAAAGTTAACTAGCAACTGCACTGGTCACTGACTGTGGTAAACTAACTCTGTCTGCGACTCTGCACAATCTCTCTCTCTCTATCTAATCTATCTCTATTCTAATGGAGAGGACGCCAGACACGTCCTCTCCCTATCAATCTCAATGCACGAGTGAAAATGGCGGCGACGCGCGGCTCCTTATATAGAATCCGAGTCTCGCGATAGAATCCGAGCCTCGCGAGAATCCGACAGCGTCATGATGACGTTCGGGCGCGCTCGGGTTAACCGAGCAAGGCGGGAAGATCCGAGTCGCTCGGACCCGTGAAAAAAAACATGAAGTTCGGGCGGGTTCGGATTCCGAGGAACCGAACCCGCTCATCTCTAATTTGTATGAGTAAAGGTCACCTTCTTTACTCATTTGCAGGGTGACTTTTTAAAATCTTGATGCTAGAAGTATGAGTGATGAGGAGGGAGAGCTTAGTGCCAAGGCTGTGACACGTGTAACAGATATAATGAACTATAACTCTATGTACTAGACTATATCTTGCAAACTTGAATTTAGCACTGTATAACCTCTTCTTACTGACTCCATCAGGTTACTCTGTGAAGCTTCTGCTGTGGCTGATCCTGAGCCTGCAGGAAGGATGAAGGAATATCTCATAAACTGCACAGTACAGAGAGACTTTCACCTCCTGGCGTTCTCCATCTCTGAGGACCTTCAGCTTCTGCTCTTCACTGGGATCCTGGTAATGTACTTACTGACAGTGCTGGGGAACCTGATTATCACTGGTCTTATATATGTGACCCCACAGCTCCACACTCCTATGTACTATTTCCTGTGTAACCTCTCAGTGCTGGACATCGTCTACGTCTCCAGCGTTCTTCCAAAATTCCTCTCTATCTTGGTAATGGGTGATGCCAGAATTGTCTTCCCAGCATGCATCACACAGATGTTCTTCTTTACATTTTGTGTTGGGGCAGAGTTTTTACTGCTAGCGTCTATGGCCTATGACCGCTATGTCGCCATCTGTGTTCCTCTACGTTACACAATTATTTTGACTAAACTATTGTGTATTACACTATTTTCTATCTCCTGGATGGTTGGCTTTTTTAATGCTTTAACACATGCTGTGCTGGTTTCTACTTTATCCTTCTGCAATTCCCAAGACATTAGTCATTTCTACTGTGATCTGAAAACCATGATTGCTCTCTCTAGTTGTGATATCACAGACATTCAGATGCTGGTATCTGTGGAATGTGTATTTCTGGGACTTACGCCCTTTGTGCTGATATTAACCTCTTATTCAAGTATAATTGCTACTATCATAAAGATCCGTAGCTCGGCGGGTAGAGTAAAGGCTTTCTCCAGCTGCTCGTCCCATCTCACCATTGTAATATTATTCTATGGGACATCGCTCGTCTCCTACATGGTCCCAGAGTCGCAGCACTCTCCTGAACAAGACAAATTTCTCTCCTTGCTGTACACAGCGGTGGTCCCGATGTTAAACCCTCTAGTTTATACTCTGAGAAACAAACAGGTCCTGAGATCCTTAGACAATATTTTGAAAAGGCAGGAGAACATGAAAGCTAGGCATTAAAGATCTCCATAGCTGACTTATAGGGCTTTCTCATTTATTACTCTATCCCCCACAGTGCTGCATGTGTCGCCGCGGTACTCTGGAGGGGTAAGTATTAAAAAAATGGGCGCAGTGTGTACAGTGGGAGCCCCCTCTAGACTCAGGGGCCTATGTGCACCACACGTACTGCACCCATTATTTATACGCCAGTGGGTAATGGCCTGAATGAAGGGACAGGCTCCAGGTCTTGTGAAAGCCACAGCTATAACAGAGTGGTGACAGGGTGGATTTGGCAACCTGAACAGTGGGACAGTACGCATTGCAGTGAAGACGAGGATGGCTACATCTGTAATTTACTCATATCATGTGAAACTTTATGTGATTTATTTTTTCCTGTTATTTCCTATGTGTGTGTTATAGTATTTTTCATGCAAAGCTTATGTGCTTTATTATTTTCCGGTGGGGGCCTATGTGTTTGTTTTTCCTATCGGGGCCAATGTGCTTGTTTTTTCCTATTGGGGCCAATGTGTGTTATTTTTTCCTATTGAGGGAAATGTATGTGTTTTTTTTCTGTCTGGGGCCAATGTGTGTTATTTTTTCCTGTGGGGACCAACATGTTTGTATTTTTTCTTGTGGTGCCAATGTGTTAGGTTTTTTCCTGTCAGAGGCCAATGTGTTTGTATATTTCCTGTGGGGACCTATGTCATTGTATGTTTTCCTGTGGGGGCCAATGTGTTTTGTTCTACACTGCCACCCTCAACAAATCTCACCCCCTCCACATACCCAACTTCTATTAGGGCTAACTACAGGTCTTCAATCCCAGTCTGCCTCTACCTGGTTACCCCCCGGAGGAGCAGCATCTGAAGAACATGCTAAAGTGACTGTCAGAGTGCGGGCAGAAGTCTGAAAAAACAGCAGCATTCTCAATTACATGACAGTGTAAATGGGCATCTGTTGCCAGCTGTGGTGCTGTAGAGGGACTCTGCTGGCCAATTATTCAACTGTCCAACTAGTCTGTCCAACTAAAATGCTGCCCCACACACCCAAACAACTGTTTCCTCAGTCCAGCCAACTTTTTCAGATTGCCAGCCAACTTCTCTCCAACTTGTGTTGTCACAGAAGTAGGCGGACAGTTTCTACTTATGCATGTTTTGAATAAATGTGTCATGCTTCTATAGTGCACTCACAGGCAGCATATATAGTACATGCAAATTAAGCCCACAGATGCTTACAGCTCTTGGCTGGGACTGGCTATTAGAGACTGCCAGGAAGGGTTGTGCACTGGGTGATCAGTAGGAGTCCTTATCTATTATGGATTATAGATTATCAACATGAAACACTAATGTGGGAATAGGCAGCATGTACATAGGAGCTGAACTTAATCTATTACTGTAGTATCTTTCTGCAGCATATATATGTAGCATGCCCATACCAATAGCTCTCAAGCAGGATAAGCTTTCAGTTCCCGCTGTGTGGGAATGGTTCTACAGCATGTGCATAGGATTTTATTGAGGGGTGGATTGGCCATAGGGCTCACCAGGAAGATTCCCGGTAGGCCGAAGTTTCTGTGGGGCCTGTTTTGTGTGTTGTCATGTGGCCCCACGCCCCACATGACAGGGAGCCCACTGCACTTAGTACACTGCATTGTCCCCATTCATTCTGTTATTCCCTCTCCACAGTACAGCAACTCTGCCATCCAGTGATGCTGCCATGGCTACACGGTATGTTATACTTCTTGTGCTGCCCATGTCATGACACTTCTACAAAATTTTACAGGGCCACTTTTAGTTCCCATTCTGACCTGGTCTCAGACACAACTGCAGCAAAACACGCAAAGAAGGCCGCAATTGCGTACAATCAGACTGGGTTCTGAACCCCTAAACAGACTCCACCCCCTCATCAGACTGCACCCCCTTTAGGGCTACTTCCATAAATTTCCCAGGCTGGTTTTCCATCCCAATCCATCCCTGATTGTATTGTATGATGAACGCAGTGACAACAATACATCAAATATGAGTTCAGACAGCCATAGGAAACGCAGACGATCATTTCACCAGAGGCTTTCTCAAGGCATCAACCTGATTACTGACTTCCTCTGGTTTAAATCCCCTGTCTTTACATATGATTGGTCAGGACTTGTAATTACTATGATGATATCTTACTAGTAAATAAAGTCTATATTTCAATAGGGATTTATTGGTTTTAATACATAAGAACATCATAGAATAGAGAGAGTCATATTTCATAAATTAGAATAGAAAATAAATTAAAAAGAAAATAAACTACTAATTTTATTGCCATTGTGAACTGTATATTCAATATGCACCTAATATTAGTATCCATTCTTTACTCATATTTCTCTATCGTCCTAGTGGATGCTGGGGTTCCTGAAAGGACCATGGGGAATAGCGGCTCCGCAGGAGACAGGGCACAAAAAGTAAAGCTTTAGGATCAGGTGGTGTGCACTGGCTCCTCCCCCTATGACCCTCCTCCAAGCCTCAGTTAGATTTTTGTGCCCGGCCGAGAAGGGTGCAATCTAGGTGGCTCTCCTAAAGAGCTGCTTAGAAAAGTTTAGCTTAGGTTTTTTATTTTACAGTGAGTCCTGCTGGCAACAGGATCACTGCAACGAGGGACTTAGGGGAGAAGAAGTGAACTCACCTGCGTGCAGGATGGATTGGCTTCTTTGGCTACTGGACATTAGCTCCAGAGGGACGATCACAGGTACAGCCTGGATGGTTACCGGAGCCTCGCCGCCGGCCCCCTTGCAGATGCTGAAACGAGAAGAGGTCCAGAATCGGCGGCAGAAGACTCCTCAGTCTTATTAAGGTGGCGCACAGCACTGCAGCTGTGCGCCATTTCCTCTCAGCACACTTCACACGGCAGTCACTGAGGGTGCAGGGCGCTGGGAGGGGGGCGCCCTGGGAGGCAAATGAAAACCTTTTTTGGCTAAAAATACCTCACATATAGCCTCCGGGGGCTATATGGAGATATTTAACCCCTGCCAGAATCCATTAAAGAGAGGGAGACGAGCCCGCCGAAAAAGGGGCGGGGCCTATCTCCTCAGCACACAGCGCCATTTTCCCTCACAGAAAGGCTGGAGGGAAGGCTCCCAGGCTCTCCCCTGCACTGCACTACAGAAACAGGGTTAAAACAGAGAGGGGGGGCACTAATTTGGCGGTAGAAATATATAAAAGATGCTATAAGGGAAAACACTTATATAAGGTTGTCCCTATATAATTATAGCGTTTTTGGTGTGTGCTGGCAAACTCTCCCTCTGTCTCTCCAAAGGGCTAGTGGGTCCTGTCCTCTATCAGAGCATTCCCTGTGTGTGTGCTGTGTGTCGGTACGTGTGTGTCGACATGTATGAGGACGATGTTGGTGAGGAGGCGGAGCAATTGCCTGTAATGGTGATGTCACTCTCTAGGGAGTCGACACCGGAATGGATGGCTTATTTAGGGAATTACGTGATAATGTCAACACGCTGCAAGGTCGGTTGACGACATGAGACGGCCGACAAACAATTAGTACCGGTCCAGACGTCTCAGAAACACCGTCAGGGGTTTTAAAACGCCCGTTTACTTTAGTCGGTCGACACAGACACGGACACTGAATCCAGTGTCGACGGTGAATAAACAAACGTATTCCTTATTAGGGCCACACGTTAAGGGCAATGAAGGAGGTGTTACATATTTCTGATACTACAAGTACCACAAAAGAGGGTATTATGTGGGATGTGAAAAAACTACCGTAGTTTTTCCTGAATCAGATAAATTAAATGAAGTGTGTGATGATGCGTGGGTTCCCCCCGATAGAAAATTATGGGCGGTATACCCTTTCCCGCCAGAAGTTAGGGCGCGTTGGGAAACACCCCTTAAGGTGGATAAGGCGCTCACACGCTTATCAAAACAAGTGGCGGTACCGTCTATAGATAGGGCCGTCCTCAAGGAGCCAGCTGACAGGAGGCTGGAAAATATCATAAAAAGTATATACACACATACTGGTGTTATACTGCGACCAGCGATCGCCTCAGCCTGGATGTGCAGAGCTGGGGTGGCTTGGTCGGATTCCCTGACTAAAAATATTGATACCCTTGACAGGGACAGTATTTTATTGACTATAGAGCATGCGAGATGCACAGAGGGATATTTGCACTCTGGCATCAAGAGTAAGTGCGATGTCCATATCTGCCAGAAGATGTTTATGGACACGACAGTGGTCAGGTGATGCAGATTCCAAACGGCACAAAGGTGTATTGCCGTATAAAGGAAGAGGAGTTATTTGGGGTCGGTCCATCGGACCTGGTGGCCACGGCAACTGCTGGAAAATCCACCGTTTTTACCCTAAGTCAGATCTCTGCAGAAAAAGACACCGTCTTTTCAGCCTCAGTCCTTTCGTCCCTATAAGAGTCATATCTGCCCAGGGATAGAGGAAAGGGAAGAAGACTGCAGCAGGCAGCCCATTCCCAGGAACAGAAGCGTTCCACCGCTTCTGCCAAGCTCTCAGCATGACGCTGGGACCGTACAGGACCCCTGGATCCTACATGTAGTATCCCAGGGGTACAGATTGGAATGTCGAGACGTTTCCCCTTCGCAGGCTCCTGAAGTCTGGTTTACCAAGGTCTCCCTCCGACAAGGAGGCAGTATGGGAAACAATTCAAAAGCTGTATTCCCAGCAGGTGATAATCAAATTACCCCTCCTACAACAAGAAAAGGGGTATTATTCCACATTATATTGTGGTACTGAAGCCAGAAGGCTAGGTGAGACCTATTCTAAATCTAAAAAAAATTTGAACACTTACAAAGGTTCAAATCAAGATGGAGTCACTCAGAGCAGTGATAACGAACCAGGAAGAAGGGGACTATATAGTGTCCCGAGACATCAGGGATGCTTACCTCCATGTCCAAAATTTGCCCTTCTCACTAAGGGTACCTCAGGTTCGTGGTACAGAACTGTCACTATCAGTTTCAGACGCTGCCGTTTGGATTGTCCACGGCACCCCGGGTCTTTTCCAAGGTAATGGCCGAAATGATGATTCTTCTTCGAAGAAAAGGCGTCTTAATTATCCCTTACTTGGACGATCTCCTGATAAGGGCAAAGTCCAGGGAACAGTTGGAGGTCGGAGTAGCACTATCTCGGATACTGCTACAACAGCACGGGTGGATTCTAAATATTCCAAAATCGCAGCTGATCCCGACGACAAGTCTGCTGTGCCTAGGGATGATTCTGGACACAGTCCAGAAAAAGGTGTTTCTCCCGGAAGAGAAAGCCAGGGAGTTATCCGAGCTAGTCAGGAACCTCCTAAAATCAGTGCATCATTGCACAAGGGTCCTGGTAAAGATGGTGACTTCCTACGAAGCAATTCCATTCGGCAGATTTCACGCAAGAATTTTTCAGTGGGATCTGCTGGACAAATGGTCCGGATCGCATCTTCAGATGCATCAGCGGATAACCCTATATCCAAGGACAAGGGTGTCTCTCCTGTGGTGGTTACAGAGTGCTCATCTTCTAGAGGGCCGCAGATTTGGCATTCAGGATTGGATGCTGGTGACCACGGAGGCCAGCCCGAGAGGCTGGGGAGCAGTCACACAAGGAAAAAATTTCCAGGGAGTGTGATCAAGTCTGGAGACTTTTCTCCACATAAATATACTGGAGCTAAGGGTAAATTTATAATACTCTAAGCTTAGCAAGACCTCTGCTTCAAGGTCAGCCGGTATTGATCCAGTGGGAAAAACATCACGGCAGTCGCCCACGTAAATAGACAGGGCGGCACAAGAAGCAGGAGGGCAATGGCAAAAACTGCAAGGACTTTTCGCTGGGCGGAAAATCATGTGATAGCACTGTCAGCAGTGTTTCATTCCGGGAATGGAAACTGGGAAGCAGACTTCCTCAGCAGGCACGACCTCCACCCGGCAGAGTGGAAACTTCATCGGGAAGTTTTCCACATGATTGTAAACCGTTGGGAAATACCAAAGGTGGACATGATGGCGTCCCGTCTGAACAAAAAACGGGACAGGTATTGCGCCAGGTTAAGAGACCCTCAGGCAATAGCTGTGGACGTTCTGGTAACACCATGGATGTACCAGTCGGTGTATGTGTTCCATCCTCTGCTTCTCATACCTAAGGTACTGAGACTTATAAGACGTAGAGGAGTAAGAACTATACTCATGGCTCCGGATTGGCCAAGAAGGACTTGGTACCCGGAACTTCAAGAGATGCTCACAGAGGACTTATGGCCTCTGCCGCTAAGAAGGGACTTGTTTCAGCAAGTACCATGTCTGTTCCAAGACTTACCGCAGCTGCGTTTGACGGCATGGCGGTGGAACGCCGGATCCTAAGGGAAAAAGGCATTCCGGAAGAGGTCATTCCTACCCTGGTCAAAGCCAGAAAGGAGGTGACCGCACAACATTATCACCACATGTGGCAAAAATATGTTGCGTGGTGTGAGGCCAGAAAGGCCCCACGAAGAAATTTCAACTCGGTCGATTCCTGCATTTCCTGCAAACAGGAGTGTCTATGGGCCTCAAATTGGGGTCCATTAAGGTTCAAATTTCGGCCCTGTCGATTTTCTTCCAGAAAGAAGTGGCTTCAGTTCCTGAAGTCCAGAAGTTTGTCAAGGGAGTATTGCATATACAACCCCCTTTTGTGCCTCCAGTGGCACTGTGGGATCTCAACGTAGTTCTGGGATTCCTCAAATCACATTGGTTTAAAACCAGTCAAATCTGTGGATTTGAAGCATCTCACATGAAAAGTGACCATGCTCTTGGCCCTGGCCTGGACCAGGCGAGTGTCAAATTGGTGGTTTTTTTTTCTCAAAAAAGCCCATATCTGGTTGTCCATTTGGACAGGGCAGAGCTGCGGACTCGTCCCCAGTTCTCTCCCTAAGGTGGTGTCAGTGTTTCACCTGAACCAGCTTATTTTGGTGCCTTGCGCCTACTAGGGACTTGGAGGACTCCAGGTTGCTAGATGTTGTCAGGGCCCTGTAAATATAGGTTCCAGGACGGCTGGAGTCAGGAAAACTGACTTGCTGTTATCCTGTATGCACCCAACAAACTGGGTGCTCTTGCTTCTAAGCAGACTATTGCTAGTTGGATGTGTAATACAATTCAGCTTGCACATTCTGTGGCAGGCCTGCCACAGCCAAAATATGTAAATGCCCATTCCACAAGGAAGGTGGGCTTATCTTGGGCGGCTGCCCGAGGGGTCTCGGCTTTACAACTTTGCCGAGCGGCTATTTAGTCAGGGGCAAACACGTTGGTAAAATCCTACAAATTTGATACCCTGGCTAAGGAGGACCTGGAGTTCTCTCATTCGGTGCTGCAGAGTCATCCGCACTCTCCCGCCCGTTTGGGAGCTTTGGTATTATCCCCATGGTCCTTTCAGGAACCCCAGCATCCACTAGGACGATAGAGAAAATAAGAATTTACTTACCGATAATTCTATTTCTCGGAGTCCGTAGTGGATGCTGGGCGCCCATCCCAAGTGCGGATTATCTGCAATACTTGTACATAGTTACAAAAATCGGGTTATTATTGTTGTGAGCCATCTTTTCAGAGGCTCCGCTGTTATCATACTGTTAACTGGGTTCAGATCACAGGTTGTACAGTGTGATTGGTGTGGCTGGTATGAGTCTTACCCGGGATTCAAAATCCTTCCTTATTGTGTACGCTCGTCCGGGCACAGTATCCTAACTGAGGCTTGGAGGAGGGTCATAGGGGGAGGAGCCAGTGCACACCACCTGATCCTAAAGCTTTACTTTTTGTGCCCTGTCTCCTGCGGAGCCGCTATTCCCCACGGTCCTTTCAGGAACCCCAGCATCCACTACGGACTCCGAGAAATAGAATTATCGGTAAGTAAATTCTTATTATTTTTCACATCCTAATTTCAATATTTTATTTACATTCCTTCCCTCCTATACTGTTATAACATACTTAGAAGTTGTTTCAAAATCATCGTGACATACAGTAGGATATTTTAAAATCATAGTGATATCATGTTTCATACACCCAATTATTGCTCAGAATATGTCTAAATAAGCAATAATGTTGTTTAAAATAATAATAAAAAATTGTCAGGAATAGGGATTATGCATCAATCTAATCTCTTAAAGTTCATATATGAAATCTATTAAATATAAATGTTTTAAAAAACATTTTTAGTGAAAATAATGTTTCCTCACTACTTGTGCGATAGTGTATTGAGCATAATAATTATTATAGTTATGCAAATTAGTAAGGCTAGTGTTCATTTGATATATAGCATAAATAAATAGTTTGTTCCCTAATCCCTCCTGTGAAATGTGGCAAGCAACAAAATGCAAAAACAAATTTATAGGAGGCAGAGCCTGTGCAAGGTATTTGGATGCCAATACTATGGGTTTTTTTTTTTTGTCTATTCTGTTTTTATTCAGGAAAATATAAAGATTACATCACGTTCAGACACAAAAGCAACTACGAGTAAAATTAGGATTAAGTACACTTTTGCCTATGGTAGCAGAGTATTGGGTTGCCTCAGACCCTAGGGATCTGTATAAGTGAAGGCATCGGTACATCATCCTATAGCATCAATACAGTATCCACTTGCCTTCTGTCTATACAATGAATACAATCGTGGTTTCTGGGTGAGAATAATAGAATAATTATAGGGGGAGTGAGGAATAAAGTAAGGAAAAGGAGGGGGAAGGGATAAAATACTATGGGGGTTATTCAGAGTTGGTACCAAACCAAAAAAGTTAGCAATTGGGCAAAACCATGGGGGTAATTCAGACTGGATAGCTGGAGCGGCAGCGATTGCAGTCTGAAATACTTTGTGGAGTGAGCACGTGCAGCGGGCGCACTGCGCGTGCGCACCCAGGGAGTCCAGTGAGATGCTATCAGCAACTCACTGGCTGCGATCGCTTCTGCCTGATTGACAGGCAGAGGCGGTTGCAGAGCGGGAGGGGGTGTACCAACAGTATTAGAACACAGTTGGCGGGGCGCGGTCCGGACAATGGAGGCGGGTCCGGATCATTGGGGGCGGGGCGCGACAACTGCGTGACGTTACACGCAGCCGCTGTGACCTGGGATGTGACAGGTAGCTCCCTGTCAGTGCGCAGGAACTGCACTGGCATGGAGCTACTTGTCAGGTACAAAAGCATCGCGCTTTTGTACCTGTGAGTGTGGGGTGGGGTGGGGGGCTGGGCCTGACATGCGTGGCAGACTAGCCCTGTGCTGGGCACCCCCCCCCCCCCCCGCATGTCAGAGTAAATGATCATAGCTACGATCAACTCTGAATTACCCCCCATGTTGCACTGCAGGTGGGGCAGATGTAATGTGTGCAGAGAGATTTAGATTAGGGTGGGTTATATTGTTTCTGTGCAGGCTAAATACTGGCTGCTTGATTTCTACACTGCAATTTAGATTTCAGTTTAAACACACCCCGCCGAAATGTAATCTCTCTGCGCCTGTTACATCAGCCCCACCTGCAGTGCACATGGTTTTACCCAATTGCTAACTTTTTTGGTTTGTTAACAACTCTGAATAACCCCCTATGTACGCTAAGTGATGATAGGATACTTTACATAATTGATATTATACTGAGAAAGGCAATATAGCTTGTACACCAATAATAATTTACATAAATAAGAGACGACAGCCATAAGCATTTTATATACATATTAATACAAGTATATTTCTTTCTTTTCTTTCACAACTATTATTTTAATAATTCACCACATTTGGAATAGACATTAATAACACTTCTTAATAGATACCAATAAAGATTAAACTTTTTATAATTAGTGGTCCTAAGGACACCTACAAATATACTTGCTTTTCTTGTGTTGGTTTGTAATTTTAATTCATGGTTCACTTACACACATATTCATATAAAATTAATTTATGTTAAAGCTACTGTATGTTCTTGCTGAAGTGTCTTCAAGAATTTCTAATGTGTATTGTTTGCATTGTTCCATTTGCTGTATAAAAGCATGAGATACAGGATTCCCAGTTATTGTGTCTATAAATGATTCCGTTGGTTAAGTCAAATTGCCTTTAAGACCAAGGGGACAAACATGATGTAGGATTCAGAAGTAAGTAGAGATGTGCGCCGGCCCTGAAGATTTGGATTTGGATTCATCGGTGGGATTTGGATTTGCCAAACAGCCGTGAAGGGATTAGGATTTTTTCCAAAATTGTCAAAAAACGCCAAAATCACATAATTTTTGTGTTTTTTTTGGCCCTAGAGTATTATTACCCTCAATAACATTAATTTCCAGTCATTTGCAGACAGTTTTGACCACCTTAATGCTTTCATCCACTTTAGGTCAAAGTCTGCAGTGAGCTGGCTGGTTACTTACTACTAGGCGACAGAGCAGCGGCACACACAGACGGCAGTTTGTAGCATATCTATGAAACATTGCCACACAGCAGTGGGATAAATGAATGGTGGTGAAAGATGGAATTGTCCTTGGGCCCTCCCACCCACCCTTATGTTGGATATTAAACAGGACATGCACACTTTAACAAACCAATCATTTCAGGGACAAGGACTGCCACACTTGTGGCTGAAATTATTGGTTTGTTTGGGAAAAAAACAAACAAACAAACAAACAAACAAACTACCAATTGCCTTAAAGCAACAGATCTACAGTGTCCGCAATATATCATTGCCATTGCCATCCTCATCAGAGTGTACATCCTCCTCATCATCATAATACAATAGTAATTCCTCCCCGCTGGAATCCCCCATTACAAATGTCTCTGTATTTCAATGTAATTGCTGGGAAAGGTCATCCGAGTGGAATTTACGTTTCATTTTGATGAACATCATCTTTTCCACATTTTGAGGAAGTAGCCTCCTACGCCGTTCACTCACAAGGTTCCCAGCTGTGCTGAAAACTCTCTCCGAGTACACATTGGAGGGTAGGCAGCTTAAGTAATACAAAGCCAGTTTGTACAAGGGCCTCCATATTTACTTTTTTCCTTCCAGTACGCCAAGGGACATTGTGACATGCCTACTTTTATGGTGTCATGAAAGTAATCCTCCATCATTCTTTGGACGGTGACCTTATCAGATGGAGTTACAGTATGGTAGAGGTGTCACTACTGGGAAATTCACCTAGACCTGATCAGATGTCAAAATGGTCTTTGGACTGCTCTACATCCCCACTAGGTCTTTTGGGAAAACTTAGTTTTTTCCTGGCTGTTTCAGAAGAAACTGAAGGAGGAGACGTCACTTGAGCTGCCAACTTGCTCACCAGGAGCTCTTTACATCTCTTAAGTTCTGGGTCATTTGGAAAGAAAGACAACACATACGACTTGAACCTAGGATCAAGCACGGTTGCCAAAATGTCGTGATCCGATTTCAAGATATTGTCAACCCTTGTATCCTCGCTTAGCAAAAAAAGGGCTTGATCTACAATTCCGGCATATTTTGCAGATTCGCCTTGTTTTATCTCCTCCTTCAATTTCTCCAGTTGTTTTTCCAAAAGCCTAATTAGGAGAACCACCTGGCTTAAGCTAGCAGTGTCGGAACTGACTTCACAGGTGGCTACTTCAAAGGGTTTGAGCACCTTGCACAACACAGAAAGCAATTTCGAGTGTGCTGGGCAGAGGTACATACTGTACCACCCCCTCCTCTCCCAAAGTCATGGCTTGTTGTATAGCTATGAATGGCTTTCTGCTGCTCCTCCATCAGCTGAATCATATGAGGGGTGGAGTTCCACCTTGTCACCACCTCCTGCTTCAGTTGATGGAAGGGCAGATTGAACTCTTCTTGCAGCTGCTGCAATCTCCTGCATGGTGTTGCGGAATGCCGAAAATGGCCCAAAATCTTTTGAGCCACAGACAGCATCTCTTGCACGTCCCTGCCATTTAAAAAAAAAAACCCACTGAACCACCAGGTTTATTGTGTGAGCAAAACAGGGGATGTGTTGGAATTCACCCAGCTGTAATGCTTTCACGAAATTATTGGCATTATCCAAAATTACAAATCCTGAGGAGAGTCCAAGTGGGTTAAGCCATGTCGCTATCACATTCCTTAGTTTCCCTAAGAGGTTGTCAGTGGTATGTCTCTTAGTAAAGCCGGTGATACACAGAGTAGCCTGCCTTTGAATGAGCTGACGATGTTTGCTAGATAGTACGGCTGCTGCTAAAGGTGATTCAACCACCCAGTGGGCTGTCACACTCATATAATCTTTAGTATGCCCACTCCCGCTTGTCCACATATCTGTTGTTAGGTGGACATTGGCTACAATGGCATTTTTTAGGCCGTGAATGAGGTTTTCCTTAACGTCTGGGTACAGCTGAGGAATGGCCTTTCTAGTGAAATGGAACCAAGATGGAATTTGGTACCCTGGACACGCGGCCTCAATTACCTGCGTAAATCCCACTGAATTGATGCCAGATATTGGACGCAGATCTGTTACTATCCAAGCAGTCATGGTGTCAGTGATACGCTGTGCGCCTGGGTGAGAACTGACATACTTGTTTCTCCTTGCCAAGCATTGCTGAACAGTCAATTGTTTTTTGGAAATACTACTAGTACTAGCAGTTTTCTTGGTCCACTTCTGGGATGATGAACTACTCCCAGCAGCAGCAGAACCAGCAGCAGCAGGCCTTGCACTTAAGGCCTCTGAGATAATAAAAACTATCAAGGGAGCGCAATGACTTTGGTAAATTTATTCACATCACATTTACTTACATATATTTCACATACAAGAACAATGTCTAAAAAACTTTAAATGCATATATGCGTGCAATTAAATCTAAATCAATTGCCCTATGCTCCAAAATTTAATTTTAAAATGTCCCTCTGAACTCCGCTTCATTCATCCACTTTGTTATTATATTGTAACTTATGGTATAGCAGCAGAGTTCATTAATTGGATACAGCGGTAGTTTCTTTCAGCTGGAATGTTTATTATATTGCAGTCTATAAAAATGCCACTTAATAATTTGTTTTACTAGCAGGGGGAGAGCGCTGTGTTAAATGGCTGTTCACAGCGGTGTGCTACGACCCCTGTTAGTAGCTGCCGCAACTGATGGTGCAGGATACTCATGGCCGCAAACAGCTTTTGATGAATGGGGTACGGACCTCCTTAGCCAGGTCTCGCGTCAGCTTTGTCCCCTGTTACGTAGCTCACCAGCAAACTTAAATACAACAGGAGTCGTGACGGAGGTACTCTGGGCATCAAAGTCCAATTGATGGCGCCTTCCTTACGCGTTTCTCCGCTAATTAGGCCAGCGGTTTCATCAGAGCATATTCCCAACAACATCACAGGCTCCTTTTTAAACCTGACTGGACCAATCACAATACTAATTGTTTTAATTGCACACATCTGTTACTAACGCATATGTAACCCATTCATATGTATATCAAAAAACGTATTGTATCACAAATAGATAAAAATTAATCGATTCAAACAGTTTGGTGGTATATAAAAAACACTCAATAGTGTCATTAGTTACTATACAACACAGTTAGTATATTCTTATCAAATTCTTTATATAAGTTACCTGACCAGGAGACTAATGAGGGTATTCATTTTGTAAAACCAAGATAACAAGAAAACCTTTCAATTTGAAGAGAGCTCTTATAGCTCAGGGGAACTTCATCTAGCAATACATGCTGAGGTCCCAGGTTCTCATCCTGCATAACTCCAGTGTTTCAGCTTTAGTTTTAATTCTTAAAATATGCATACATATATGTTATATTTTAATTTATTATATTCTCTTGTAATTTTAATATATTCCATCAAATATTATATATTTGTTGCTACACGTAGTGATGACATCTTATCAACTATACACATAGGAAGCTTCCAGTTTCCCAGGTGTGCAATTTTAACACAGATACACAAGTCTTTCTCTAGGATAAAATACAAATATATATAAATATAAAGAAGTATACATATATTATTCACAAAACAACTTCAAATCTATACATATTGTCGATACTAGCTTTACATGATACTGGACTTACCAGAATACATTAGCTTCATTCAATACACTTAATAATCCACCTATTCCTTATTGGGCCCTCTATCCAGAAAGAGGCAAGTAAAGAAGAGGGGGAAATATAACAAATAACTACATATTAATTACTTGATTTAAATATAAGGGAAAAAAGAGGAGTTTTTGGACAGGGGAAGAAAAATCTTTCAAAAAAGGAGTGTGAGGTTGGGTAGGAGGGACAAGGAATTAACAGCCCCCAATATTATTCAATTCAATATTCTCATTAAGACCATCAGGGGTAAGGGTACCCAATGAGAATATCCAAACGCCTCTCTTGTGCACAGACAATTGTACCTGTCTCCCCCTCTCGGGGTGGGAGCCACAGATTCAGTCCCCTGCAGACTTAATACATTGACATTATCAGCATGACAATAAGTTACATGTCTTAAAATGCTGTGTTTACAATTTTTCTTTAATACATTCCTTCTATGCTCAAGAAATCTCGTATTGAGACTTCTAATGGTCCCACCCACATACTGTTTCCCACATATACAGCTAACTAAATAAATCACATATGTCTGCTAACGATTAATAACTGTATTTATATCAAATGTAAGGCCCAAAGAAGAGGACTCAAAACTCGTACTTCTATTAACAATGTGTGGGCAAGTCAGACAATTCTCTCTAGCACATTTGAAACAACCTCTTAATGTAGTTAACCAGTTTGTGGTTATAGAGGTATCAACACTCTGTCCCTGAAAATGGCTTGGAGAAATATAGTTCTTAATATTTTTTGCTTTACGAAAAAACACTTTTACTGACTCTCCTAAACATGGATTCAATATTTTATCACATTTGAGGATTTCAAAATTCTTAGTTAGAACATTCCTAATCTCATTAGAACATATATTATATTTAGTTATAAATGGAAGTATTTTGCTCACATCATTCTCAAGTGTACTGGTATTTTGTACCTCAGCAACCAAAGTTTTAGATAGAAGGGAACTTCTATCCCTAATCGTTACTTTTTCCAATGATTCCTCTAATAACTTCAGTGGATACCCTTGATCTAAGAAAGCATCGGTAAGTATGTCAGCATGTTTACGGAACTCACTCTGCTCCGTACAGTTCCTTTTCATCCTCAAATATTGACCCATGGGTATATTGTCTTTCCATTTTTGCTGGTGACAGCTATTATAATTTAGATAGCTGTCACAATCGACTTCTTTCTTAAAGGTGCCTGTAACTATATATAGCACCCTCCCTGACAGAGAGAGCAACATCCAAATAATTAATGTGTGTAGGGTGACAAGAATGTGTAAACTTAAGACCAAATGTGTTAGAATTAATATAAGAAAGAAAAGGAGAAACACTAGAGAACCCATCCCAAATGCACTTAAGGATTCTACTACGGAATCCTGGAAAGGGGAGGATTCACCTAGTATTAACAAATTGGTTTCACGACCATCTCTGGTCAAAACTGAGGATATTGAGGTTGAGGATGAAGGTGTTGGTGGTGGAGATCACAGGTGCTGGGTTCTAGTAGAGAGAAGGGAGACATTTGCTGCTGGACTACTTGTTGTTATTTTCTTAGCACCAGTTTCTGGCACCCTACGCCTGCAATGAGCTCGCTGCAGATGACGTAATAGGGTGGAGGTTGCTAAATGCTTAATGTTCCTACCTCTACTTACTTTGTTTCCACAAAGGCTACAGATGGCTTGGCAAATGTTCAGGATTTGGGTGAAAATAATTCCACACATAGGAGGTGGATTTGTTGGTCCGATGCCCAGGCATGACAATGGCTGTCTTATCATGGCCAACAGATGCTTCCACTCTTACCTGACTTATACACACAACATCCTCATTCTCATCCTCAAGATCCTCATTAGTGCTATTGTCTGCTACACAAATACCGCCCTCATCCTCTTGTATCTCCATGGTGGCATCTTCAACAGCTAGATCACCAGCAATACTTATGCTGCTCATCTCCACATGTACAGAAGGAGCAGCAACGGTGGAAGGCAGCTTCTCTGAGACATTAGGCTCAGACATAGGATTCGGGGACGCAATTGGACTCTCCTCAGGGATTTTGGAAATTTCTGTTTCTGAAGTTCGCACAGTTTGTTTTGCTGCCTTAATGGTTTTCAGGTTTTTTACACCTCTAAAGTTTGAGTGACAAGGTCTTTTATTGTCACGAGAGGCAGAAGATGCCTCACTAACAGTTGCAGAATCATCACTCATAAATATAGGCCAAGCCCTGTGTCTTTCCTTGCCACTGCGTGATGTGAATGGCATGTTGGCAATTTTAAGTTTTTCTGCATGAACCAACTTTCTTTTTCTTAGTGCTTGAGGTCTTTTTTTCTTTACCAGTTGTGTAAACTGTCTATGCCCTTGAGCATCAGCTTTAGTACATTAAATCGGTATCATGACTGGTGGAAGCAGCTGGAGAGCTAGTATTTGGTTCTGTAAACTCATTGATATCCATTTTTGAATTCACGGATCACAATTCACAAATCAGGGGAGCAGTGCACACAACAAACAATGTAAAGATGAGCAAACAAATTATTTTTATTTGTTTTATTTTTGGGGGGACGCAGATTGTGGCACACTGCGTTGAGTCAGACCGCTTTAACACACGGAACTAAATACAAGTAACTATGGTGTACTAGTGTGCATTTATTTTGCACACAACAAACAATGTAAAAAAGAAAAAAGATTTTTGTTTTAATTTTTTGGGGGACGCACTGACACAGCCCTGATTGACCCTGACACACCCTGAAAGCACTGTGATGGACGTCTGACACACTCTGATAGCAATGTGATGGACGCACTGACACAGCCTGATTGACCCTGAGAGACCCTAATGGCCACTGAGTGACAGCACAGAGATGGACGTTCCACTTCTGACACAGCCCTGATTGACCCTGACAGACCCTGATGGCCAATGACAGCAGAGACTCTGACAGCCTGCCCTGAAGAGGACAGACTGACAGCACCCCACAGCAGAGTTCCTCGCAGCTTGGAAGCGTGCAGGAAAATGGCGCAGAGCCGTGTGACATCGAGCCTTTATAGACTCGAATTCTCGCGAGAAATCCGACCGGGGATGATGATGTGTGGCCTCTTGCGCGCTCCCTAGCATGTCGTTATATTTCTCGGGCCGGGCTCACAAACTCTCGAGCCAGTCATGTTCGGAGCTGTTCTGATTCCACGGAATCAGAACCGCTCATCTCTAGAAGTAAGTGAGTTGAATTTACACTGAGTGTACTCGCACCATTACATTTGGCATTCATGAGGGTTGCCCTGTAAGACTGCTGTTGCGAATGGAGTCGCTGGTATTAAACCTGGTGACTCAAAACTATGGGCGTTCCTGGTCTGTGACTGGAAGGTGGCCTGAAGTGAATGCAAAAAAAGACTGTTTCATGGGTGTATTATGGGAGTATTGCAGGTGTGCCAGTTAAAGCTTCTGCATTCCCAGACCAGGAGCCACAGCCACAGAGGCCATGTTTACAGGAATTTTCGTAGGAGACACTGCATCTGCCAAAGGCTTGTACAAGTGTTGATGGTGAACATGATGGTGAACCAATGGTAGAGGGTTCAGGACCACTGGTGGGGTTGTACTGTCCCCGGGGGATAGAAAATAGGCATCTCAGGGCTTGCACAATCTGGCGTACACTAGACTAGCATTTGCATACTATCGTCCCTGCAACTTCGCAAAAAGTAATTTCTGAGCATTCATAAGCCTCCACCTCTGATCACGGCCCAGTAAAAAAAGGTTTTCATCGGCTTTATTGAACCGGCACCATTTTTAGTTTAGTAGGGGAACAGTTGAAAACAAAGATAAAAGAATTAGAACCCATTCAAAACTAAGATGATTAATGCAGTAGAAGAAAAGTACTTCAGAAAAAAATTATAAAATTGAGAATGAAGTGGTCAGGGGAAAATATGAGAGATTTGATAGAAATAAACTAGATAACTAAAATAACCGGGTAAACGATTGGAGCACGGAATCTGAATGGCTTGGCGAGGGCTCGGGATGTTCCCTGGTGTGTATCACTGACATAGAGCCTCTCCCTCTACTAAGGAGAACCAGGGTCCAGCCTGCCAACAAGTGACTGCTATATCTGATGGGTGCGGTCACCAGAGGCCCGGTTAGTGCCAGAATGCTTGTGGCTCCAGGTCTAGATGGCTGCTGCTAATTTCTGTGACCATTTCACAGCTGGTGAAGCCCTGGCAGTGCCGTACACAAAGTGCTGCCAACCATTGGTCTCAAGATGTCCGCCACTGCTTCCTGTGACCCATTTGCTAATGCTTGCCTCAGCTAACGTAAATATTCCCCTGCATCAGCTCCCTTCACCACCTGGAGCAGCAACACATCTTCTGCGCGAGTAGAGATCAGTGACATCTCTAGTCTCCTGTCTCACTGGGGGAATCTCAAGCTGGGGGGCCTATTTGCTAGGCCTTGGGTGGAGATAAAGTACCAGCCAATCAGCTCCTGTCATTTTTCAAACCCAGCCTGTAACATGGCAGCTAGGAGCTGATTGGCTGGTACTTTATCTTCATCCACTTTATCTCGTCCAAGGATTAGTAAATAGACCCCCAAGTCTCTTATCAAAATGAAAGGAAAGCAAGCAGCAGCAGCCGGTCCCTCCAAAACCCAGATTGAAGACCAGGGGGTATATTTACTAAAATTCGTATATGTGTCGATTTGGAGGGAGATTAAACACGAATGACATCGAATGTGTGAATTTGCAACTTTTTGTTTTTTTTATGCCTCCTTAACTAAGCTGTCGTATTTTGATTATTTTAATTTTTCAATGTCGATGTCATTCGTGTTTTTCAAAGGTAGAATGTGGCCGATTTTGAGTTTTTGCGACCGTGTTGTTTTTTTTTTTAACAAATGCGTCATTTGAATGTTACGGCAGTGTTTTTCCGTTCCCGGCCGCAATTTTTTTCTAACTTTCGTTTTTGTCACTCGTCCGTGATTGGTTTGTTTCCTGATGGAGGAGTGTCTGTGCTCATTACTATAAAACCGCCCCAAACCATCCGAACCTCGTGGGTTTAGCCAGTGGAGAGGTGAGAGGAAGTGGTGTTTGGTGTTGGTGAGTAGTTTGGAGTATTTTATGGTTTGGAGGTGGTTTTTTGCGATTGCTGAGTGCTGTACTGTGTGTGTAAGTAGTCTTGTCATACTGGTTGTGTAGTTATTTAAAAGTCTGTTTACTTTTTTGTCTTTGTAAAAAAAAATTCAGTCTATTGTAATTGTTTGTGTGTGTGTGTGTGTGTGTGTGTGTGTGTGTGTGTGTGTGTGTGTGTGTGTGTGTGTTTGGTGTGTGGTGTGTAGTGGTAGTGGAGGAGTGTGTTGTGTGTTTTATTTTTATAATTGTTATTTGTTGTTTGTCCGGAATATGTCCCAGTCAGAGGTGAGTGAGAGGGAGGAGGTGAGTGAGGTGGAGGAGGTGAGTGAGAGGGAGGAGGTGAGTGAGGTGGAGGAGGTGAGTGAGGTGGAGGAGGTTAGTGAGGGGGAGGAGGTGAGTGAGGTGGAGGAGGTTAGTGAGGAGGAGGGGGAGATTGCTGCTGCGGCCTCGAGTGAGAGTGACAGTGATGGTGCTGTTGCTCCGCAGCCACGCACCACTACAAAGACTGGTCGCAATGTTAAATTCAGCTATGCAGAGAATGTCGCATTGGTGCGGGAGCTGATGAAACATCATCGTCAGCTGTTTGGGCCTGATGCTGCCAAGGTTCCTTCACGCAGGAAGAGTGTTCTGTGGGGCAAGGTACTAGCGGCAGTTAATAGTGAGGGTGTGGTGAGGAGGACCGAGGACACGTGTCGTAAGCGTTTCTACGACATCAAGCGTCGTGTCGAGGCGAAGATGGCCAAGGAGGCAAAGTCTGCCAGGCAAACAGGGGGTGGCCATCCCTTCAGAGCGTCATATCGTGATTGGGAGGAGCCTGTGCGTTCCCTTATTCTGCCAGAAGTGGTTGGTGCGACTTATGTCCGGGATTCGGATCGTCCAAGGCAGGATGGTGAGTTTGTGGTACAATATTTATATTATTTTAACATATGTGCTTTGTCCTTAGTTGTGTGAAATGTATTGTAGCTGATTCTGTTTGTAAGTGGCTTAATTATTGAAATGTGTTGGTGATGTTTTTTTTGCATAAATAGTTATGTTATTTCCCTTTGTCTTGTGAAGTTAGCAGTTGTCCTGTCCCTTTTGCAGCATCAAATTTATTTATTTATTTTTAAATTTTGTGGTTTTTTATTTTTTGTTTTTTTTCCATTTAAATGAAGTGTGACTCATGTGTTTTCATGAATGTTTAATCCATTTTATTTAATGTTTTTTTGGTTAATGTATGTTGTTGTGGATAGGCCTTTGTGTGCAAGATGTGATTATTGCCGCAGAATAAATTTTAAATTTTTTAATGATAATAAATAATATATTTGTTTATTGTGAGTTATTTGTGGCTCCAATTTTTATGTTTCTAACAGACTAATATTCTTGTTGTGTTAAAGTTCCACGGGTGGTTTTGTAGTTGTATAATATTGTTAATTATGCATCTTAGGGCAGGCATGTCCAAACTGCGGCCCTCCAGCTGTTGTGAAACTACATATCCCAGCATGCCCTGACACAGCTTTAGCATTCTCTGACAACAAAACTGGGTCAGGGCATGCTGGGATATGTAGTTTCCCAACAGCTGGAGGGCTGCAGTTTGGACATGCCTGCCTTATGGTATGGATTATTTGTTGTAATTGGTTCATGATTAAAGTATACACACCCAATGAAGTCAGCCAGAAAAGCATAAGCCAAGTTTAGTTTAATTGTCTTAATGTTCTTCATATGCCCACATCACCAGGGGTGTATCTTCCTATTGGCCAGGATGGCACTCGCCAGGGGCGCCACTGAGGAGGGGCGCTGTCCAGAGGTGCCACCCACGGGCAGTAGGTAGATTCACTTTTAGAGGCAGCAGCAATCCCTCCAACCCTGTGTAGTTCCTCACCAGGAGGGATGCCCAGTAATGATCACGGTATGCAAGCTGCTGGGGGGTGTTGTTTATGTAGAGTTTCTTGTCTGTATTGTGGTGCAGTGCTGGACCCCGGCGCCAATTACAATGGCTGCTGCTGCTGCTGCATTCTTTGATCTTTAATGGGCATCCCTGCTGTTGAGTAACTTCACAGGGGTGGGGGGATAGCTGTTGCCTCTAAAAGTGAATCTACCTCAAAGTGCTGCCTTTATTAGTAAAATCAGCATGGGGGCATATGTGTGTCTGGCACGGTGGGGGCATATGTGTGTCTGGCACGGTGGGGGCATATGTGTGTCTGGCACGGTGAGGGCATACGTGTGTCTGGCACGGTGGGGACATTCGTGTGTCTGGCACGGTGGGGGCATACGTGTGTCTGGCACGGTGGGGGCATACGTGTGTCTGGCACGGTGGGGGCATACGTGTGTCTGGCACGGTGGGGGCATACGTGTGTCTGGCACGGTGGGGGCATACATGTGTCTGGCACGGTGGGGGCATACGTGTGTATAGCACGGTGGGGGCATACGTGTGTCTGGTACGGTGGGGGCATACGAGTGTCCGGCGCTGTGGGGGCATACGAGTGTCTGGCACTGTAGGGACATACGAGTGTCTGGCTCGGTGGGGGCATGTGTATCTGGCACGGTGGGGGCATGTGTATCTGGCACGGTGGGGGCATATTTGTATCTGGCACTGTGGGGGCATATGTGTATCTGGCACTATACTCGGAGGCATTATGTGTACCTGGCACTGCACTACTGGTGTCATTATGTGTAACGGCACTATACTGGGGGACATTATGTGCATCTGACACTATACTGGGGACATTATGTGTAATGAGAACTACTGTGGGTATTGTGTGTAAGGCTGCTAATTGTGTGCGCGCGCATGTGTAGGGGGTGTGATTATATATTTATAGTTTGATATCATAATATATAGAATTGTGAGGCCACGCACACTTTCCCAGGAGCGTGCACGCCTTCCCATATATATATATATATATATATATACTAGGTGCTTCATTGCGCCCTACGGGCGCTCTTCACACCGTCACAAGGGGCTACGTCCCCTTAACCCTTGCATGCCTTTCTGGGGTTCAATATTTGTATTATATGGAGTATTACCTGCAGTCCTTTGTTAGTGGTTAAATATTGCACAATGAAAGGGCGTGCGATGGTGAAGGAGGCGCAGCCCCTTGCGACGGCGTGAACAGCACCTGCAGGGCACGATGTACAGAATGTAGCGGGTGCGGGGGGGACTGCGGATCGGGGAGGGTGTCTGTAGATGCTGCGGGTGGAGGGGGGGCGGAAGCGGGGGGGGGGGTGCCCGGATGGGGAAGGGTCGGGAGGTGCTGCGGGTGGGGGAGGGGTACAGAGGAACTGTAGGTGGGGGGAGGGGCAGGGGTGCCACGGGTGGGAGAGGGGCAGGTGCAGGGATGTTGCGGATGGGTGAAGGGTTCCGTAGGTGCTGTGGGATGGGAAGGGGCAGTGGTGCCGGGGGTGGGGTAGGGGGTCCGGAGGCGCCGTGGGTAGGGGAGGGGCAGGTACGGGTGGTGCGGTGGATGGGGACGGGGGTCCGGAGGCGCTGCAGGTGGGTGAGGGGGGGGGGGACCGTGGATGGAGGAGGGTGTCTGCAGATGCTGCGGGTGGAGGGGGCAGGTGTGGGGGGAGACATATATGGGGGGTGGATGGTGGAGGGGGTCTGGAGGTGCTGTGGGTGGTGGAGGGGCGGAGGACTGGGAGCTGCGGGTTGTGTAGGGGGTCTGGAGGCACAGCGTGTGGGGGAGAGGTGGAGTGCCGCATGTGGTGGAGGGGAAGGTGCGGAGGCATTGGGGAGGGGTCTGGAGGCGCTGAAGGTACTGTACCTGCCAAAAAGGTAGTTGGAGGGTATACAGTGACGGGGCCAGGACAGGGGTGACGGGGCCAGGACAGGGGTGACGGGGCAAGGACAGGGGTGACGGGGCAAGGACAGGGGTGACGGGGCAAGGACAGGGGTGACGGGGCCAGGACAGGGGCGACGGGGCCAGGACAGAAATTACATGGACAGGATAGGGGTGACAGGACCAGGGTAGGGGCGGCAGGACCAGGACAGGGAGGACAGGGCCAGTATAGGGTTGACAGGGCAAGCACAGGGGTGACAGGGCCAGGATAGGGGTAACAGGGCCAGCATAAGGGTGAAAGGGCCAGGATAAGGGTGACAGGGACATGACAGAACACAGGGCACGGGAGAGATTGGCATTTGGGACAAAACAGTGGTGACAGACAGATGTGTCTTACCGGAGTCACTGCTGCTGGCTGCTGCTGTTCCACTCCAACCTGTTGGGACCTGCTGCTGCTGGAGACTTGGCATGGCTGACTCTCTCAGGCTGGAGTCCTGCTTCCTCTGCTCGTCCGCATCCCTCCCCCCCTCCTCAGTCACACACCGCAGACCTCGCGCAGCTACCGGGCACTGTGGTAAGGGGAGACTGGGAGTGACTGGTTAGCCCCCAGGAGACGCTGCGACTGGAGGGAGGAGGGGGTCATAGCATGCACGTGGCGCAGACCTCGCGGCTGCTGGGCACTGTGGTAAGGGTAGACTGGGAGTGACTGGTTAGCTCCCAGGAGACGCTGCGGCTGGAGGGAGGAGGGGGTCGGAACCTGCAAGCAGCTCGGACTTCTGCAGCGCTATCCGCCGGCTAAAGTGTGTGAAGGAGCTGGGCGCAGCGCTGCAGTTTGCGGTGGGGTTGCCGGGGCTGGAGATAATAGAGGCAGTATGGAACCTGCCCAGCGGCAGGTGCCCCACAAAACTGCAGCTAAGAAGCGTGGAGTGTGCTAGAAAGTGACGCTCCTCCGCGCCAGAGAGCCCCTGCTGAGTATGCTGATGTGGGGGGTCAAGCACACAGTGAGCCGGTGCCCGTCTGTCTGTACGGCGTACCCCCTCACACACCCCCATACCTCCCAAATGTCCCGATTTTCACGGGACAGTCCCATTTTTTGGGGTCTGTCCCGCTGTCCCACCCGCGGGTCGCAGTGTCCCGCGGGGGGGGGGGGGCAGTTGGAAAGCTCCTGTACTCGCTGTTCTGCTTAGCAGAGCAGCGGTGAATAGACGCTGTGCGCATGCGCACAGCATCTATTTAGTGGAGACAGAGGGAGAGGGGGCATCAGGGGTACGGATTAAGGGGGGGGGCAGGGGGTACATACCGTGGGTCCCGCAGTTTTAGGGTGCCCCCCGGCTGAAGTAGCTCTGTCCCAGTAACAGCAACAGCATTGTGCTACAGTCAGCACACGCTGCTGCGTGTTGGCAGGTCTGTGGTGTTGCAGGGAGGCAGCAGCCTCCCTGTTTTCTTCTGCCTGTGCGGGTGTGTAGGGGGAGCGACCACCCCCTCTGGATTTACCCCTAGCTGAGGGGCCAAAATTCCATTTAAAGAAACACCGGAATTTGCATAAAGGGGTGTGGCCACGCGTCCCACGGTTAGGCCACACCCCCAACCCCACAGCAGGCACAGCAATGAGATAGGGCTCCCCTGTCTCAAGTGCCCTGGGCCCCCCGGACTCATAATCCGCCCCTGGAGGCATGCCAGCAGCTCACAGAGCGCTGGGCATGCCCCCTCACTGACAAAAATGGGGGCCCTCCTGTGAAGCCACGCCCCTTTTCATTGGCCACGCCCCCTTTTCGCTGCACGTGTATCCCTCCTTTGTTAAAGCAGCAGTAGCTGTGAAACGCGTCAGGTGTGAGCCTTTTCTTCACCCATCCACAACCTAATCACCTCTGCTTGGACCACCGTGGACCCTACAAAACTATCTACACTGAACCATATCCGCAACCAAGGACGGGACTCTGTTCACAGCACGCACAACTGGTGAGGACTTTCCTATTCTATGATTCATTATTGGAACTGCTAATCCTCCAGCGTTGGAACACTCTTTCCCGGCCCAGGGACTATGCTATAGCCCCAGGATATATATTTGGTTCTGAGCATTCAGGGTCCCATGGAAAATTTGGAACAAGCATATGTGCTGTATAAATGGTGATTAGAGGCTATCTACTACAGTGTAAATCTAATTTTAATTGTTTTATTGACAGTTTTAAGCATAATAAATTATATTGAAAATTAGACAATTCATCTCTGTAAGCGCTGCCTTATTGTTGTTGTTTTTTCTGTTTGTATCCCTCCTTCTGCCTGAAGAAAGCTGGGAGGTATGCACCCCTGTCTGCCTGAAGAAAGCTGGGAGGTATGCACCCCTGTCTGCCTGAAGAAAGCTGGGAGGTATGCACCCCTGTCTGCCTGAAGAAAGCTGGGAGGTATGCACCCCTGTCTGCCTGAAGAAAGCTGGGAGGTATGCACCCCTGTCTGCCTGAAGAAAGCTGGGAGGTATGCACCCCTGTCTGCCTGAAGAAAGCTGGGAGGTATGCTCCCCTGCCTGTGCCATGCCCATACCATCTGCTTCTGCTCCTAGTCTCCTATAGATTTGCCCAGATCTGTGACTCATTTGACTAACTCCGCCCAGTGTTGTGACTCCGCCCAGCGTTAGCAAATGAGGCACAAAGTCACAGATCTGGGCTATTATATAGGAGATAATATATATATATATATATATATATATATGGGCACTACTGTGTGGCATAATGTGTATAAGGGTACTACTGTGTAGCACAATGTGAATAATGTACATTACTGTGCTGTGTAATGTGAGTAAGGCACACTACTGTGGTGTAATTTGAATTGTGGTACTATTGAGTGGCTACACACTTTTTTGGCACACATGCGTTCCCTATTTCAAATATAGGAAGGGGGGGGGGGCACCAGTCCTTTACTTTGCCAGGGGCGCTCGGACACCTAAATACACCCCTGCACATCACAATAATGTTTTGGAGTAAATATGTATTCACAATATAATGATCATAAGGTCAAAATTCCTATTTCAACAGTACGAAAGAGAGCCAGCACAGCCAGGACACAAAGCACACTGGCAAGAGATGCGGATGCTGGTGATGCAGGTAAGAATGTTGTGGGTACACATACTCTGTAAACACATAGGGGTCTATTCATGAAGCAGTGAAAAGAGTGGAGCAGTGAGTCACTGGAGAAGTTGCCCATGGCAACCAATCAGTGGCTCTGTATAATTTTAAAGTATGCAAATTATAAATGTTACGGTAATGCTGATTGGTTGCCATGGTCAACTTCTCCATTGGTTCACTTCTCCACACTTTTCACTTCATCATGAATAGACCCCATAGAAAGACAGAATTATAATGTTTATATTATCCCATAGGAACTTCACCATCGCACCGCACTCCACTAAGACGACATTCGCAGGGGTCTGGCAGTCTCCAGAAGATGGGTAGTAAGAGACGCCGTCTTGAGGCGGTAACTACACCCGCATCCTCACCACCACAACGGCGCATCTCAACTGTGTTGGCTCAGCCACCAGAAGCCATTTTGGCCAGTCCACAAAGCGATGAGCCACAATCCCCTCAGCTGTCTGGTGAGTAAACCTTATTTATTAAAATGAAATGCATTTTCCACAGTGTTTTTTCAAAAAAAACAAAAGCACGCACTCATCCTTGTAGTAAGCAACACCAGCAAACACATGTGGGTAACGTTACTAAGATGGGACTTCTATTTAAGATGTGATGTTGCCCATACCAACCAATCCTATTCTCCGTAACATTAATACAGCACCTTCTCAAATATAATCCCTGCAATGTTATTGGTTGCTATGGACAACATCCCATCTTAAAACCAAATTCAATCTTAGTAATTTGACCCCATGGTAAGCATTATTTCGTGGTGCACATCTCAAATTAACAAGGGGGGTCATTCCGAGTTGTTCGCTCGTTATTTTTTTCTCGCAACGGAGCAATTAGTCGCTAATGCGCATGCGCAATGTCCGCAGTGCGACTGCGCCAAGTAAATTTGCTATGCAGTTAGGTATTTTACTCACGGTATTACGAGGTTTTTTCTTCGTTCTGGCCGTTTTATGGGTGTGTGCGAAAAAACGCTACCGTTTCTGGGAAAAACGCGGGAGTGGCTGGAGAAACGGAGGAGTGTCTGGGCGAACGCTGGGTGTGTTTGTGACGTCAAACCAGGAACGAAACTGACTGAACTGATCGCAGATGCCGAGTAAGTCTGGAGCTACTCAGAAACTGCTAAGAAGAAGTGTCTATTCGCAATTCTGCTAATCTTTCGTTCGCAATTTTGATAAGCTAAGATTCACTCCCAGTAGGCGGCGGCTTAGCGTGTGCAAAGCTGCTAAAAGCAGCTTGCGAGCGAACAACTCGGAATGACCCCCAATATGCGCTAAATAGGTGTGGCCACTTATGCCAACCATATTTTTAAGTATATGTTTTTTCACTATAATTGAAAATGTTTACTGGGAAAGACTGACAGCCTTTAACAATGTATGAGTGCATTGTACACATTTAATGTATTCTGTTTTTTGTCCAAAAGGAAGCTTTAAACATAATATGTAAAGGGTGTAATGTAGCATTTTTACAGTTCTACGTGTTTGACCATTAAGTTAAGCTCATAGCCCAACATTTACCTTAAAGATTGTTGTAATGAGTAGGGAACCAAAGAAGCCAAATTTTTTTAATATAATGTCCAATATAATCATAAGTTTAGCCCATACTCTATTTATAATTTTCTACATGCATATTATGAAGTAATGCATGTTGTCGTAAAGCACAAAAAAAGCAAAGCCAAACAGTAACTAAATTGTGGCTGTCTTCAACCCCATACAGATCCAGACATCATGCCCCAGGATACCCAGCAGGAAACTGACTTGCAGAAAACTTTCACACTACACCTGCAAGCAGTTGATCCGAACCAGCCAACCACGCTTGCTGATATTCATCCACCACCCCAAACAACCCCCACCCAACAATTGAGCCCAACACCACCCCAGCCACAAATGGGACAAGACTTTTGGTCCAGTTGGTCCACACAACAGGCCTAACACTATGCCTATCTGCAAAACTACAGCCAATACCTTGCCAGTCTGCCACATCATCTACCGAGACTGAGTAGAAACTCAGGCAGACTGATTGTACAACTTGGCAGAGTGGCCAATAGCATGGAACAAATGAGAGCAGACAGCAGCCAAATGATAGGAAGCTTTCAACGCATCATGGACGAACAAAACCGCCAGCAACAAGCCCTCATACAACTAATCCAGAACAATCAGCTAATCACAGAAAGTATGTCCAGAATAGTCGCCAACAACACAGCCACAACAACGCAACTGACAGCAAGCATCAACAACCTGAGCCAAAACATCAATTTGTTGGCAGCCCAGCAACAAGGCTCAAGCTCAGGGACAACCACACCTAGCCAGTCCCCAATTTCCTCCCCAGTTAGGCGATCAAGCAGAACACGGCCCAATGTGCCAACAGAATCCTCTGCAGCCACCAAAAAAACAACAAAAAAATGAGCAAGCAACAAAAAAAATAAAGTAGGTGCTGTGGGATGGGAAGGGGCAGTGGTGCCGGGGGTGGGGTAGGGGGTCTGGAGGCGCCGTGGGTAGGGGAGGGGCAGGTACGGGTGGTGCGGTGGATGGGGACGGGGGTCCGGAGGCGCTGCAGGTGGGTGAGGGGGGACGACCGTGGATGGAGGAGGGTGTCTGCAGATGCTGCGGGTGGAGGGGGCAGGTGTGGAGGGAGACATATATGGGGGGTGGATGGTGGAGGGGGTCTGGAGGTGCTGTGGGTGGTGGAGGGGCGGAGGACTGGGAGCTGCGGGTTGTGTAGGGGGTCTGGAGGCACAGCGTGTGGGGGAGAGGTGGAGTGCCGCATGTAGTGGAGGGGAAGGTGCGGAGGCATTGGGGAGGGGTCTGGAGGCGCTGAAGGTACTGTACCTGCCAAAAAGGTAGTTGGAGGGTATACAGTGACGGGGCCAGGACAGGGGTGACGGGGCCAGGACAGGGGTGACGGGGCAAGGACAGGGGTGACTAGGCAAGGACAGGGGTGACGGGGCAAGGACAGGTGTGACGGGGCCAGGACAGGGGCGACGGGGCCAGGACAGAAATTACATGGACAGGATAGGGGTGACAGGACCAGGGTAGGGGCGGCAGGACGAGGACAGGGCCAGTATAGGGTTGACAGGGCAAGCACAGGGGTGACAGGGCCAGGATAGGGGTAACAGGGCCAGCATAAGGGTGAAAGGGCCAGGATAAGGGTGACAGGGACATGACAGAACACAGGGCACGGGAGAGATTGGTATTTGGGACAAAACAGTGGTGACAGACAGATGTGTCTTACCGGAGTCACTGCTGCTGGCTGCTGCTGTTCCACTCCAACCTGTTGGGATCTGCTGCTGGTGGAGACTTGGCATGGCTGACTCTCTCAGGCTGGAGTCCTGCTTCCTCTGCTCGTCCGCATCCCTCCCCCCCTCCTCAGTCACACACCGCAGACCTCGCGCAGTTACCGGGCACAGTGGTAAGGGGAGACTGGGAGTGACTGGTTAGCCCCCAGGAGACGCTGGTACTGGAGGAAGGAGGGGGTCATAGCATGCACGCGGCGCAGACCTCGCGGCTGCTGGGCACTGTGGTAAGGGGAGACTGGGAGTGACTGGTTAGCTCCCAGGAGACGCTGCGGCTGGAGGGAGGAGGGGGTCGGAACCTGCAAGCAGCTCGGACTTCTGCAGCGCTGCCCGCCGGCTAAAGTGTGTGAAGGAGCTGGGCGCAGCGCTGCAGTTTGCGGTGGGGTTGCCGGGGCTGGAGATAACAGAGGCAGTATGGAACCTGCACAGCGGCAGGTGCCCCACAAAACTACAGCTAAGAAGCGTGGAGTGTGCTAGAAAGTGACGCTCCTCCGCGCCAGAGAGCCCCTGCTGAGTATGCTGATGTGGGGGGTCAAGCACACAGTGAGCCGGTGCCCGTCTGTCTGTACGGCATACCCCCTCACACACCCCCATACCTCCCAACTGTCCCGATTTTCACGGGTCAGTCCCATTTTCTGGGGTCTGTCCCGCTGTCCCACCCGCGGGTCGCAGTGTCCCGCGGGGGGAGGGGGGGGGGGGGCAGTTGGAAAGCTCCTGTACTCGCTGTTCTGCTTAGCAGAGCAGCGGTGAATAGACGCTGTGCGCATGCGCACAGCATCTATTTAGTGGAGACAGAGGGAGAGGGGGCATCAGGGGTATGGATTAAGGGGGGGGGCAGGGGGTACGTACCGTGGGTCCCGCAGTTTTAGGGTGCCCCCCGGCTGGAGTAGCTCTGTCCCAGTAACAGCAACAGCATTGTGCTACAGTCAGCACACGCTGCTGCGTGTTGGCAGGTCTGTGGTGTTGCAGGGAGGCAGCAGTCTCCCTGCTTTCTTCTGCCTGTGCGGGTGTGTAGGGGGAGCGACCACCCCCTCTGGATTTACCCCTAGCTGAGGGGCCAAAATTCCATTTAAAAAAACACAGAAATTTGCATAAAGGGGTGTGGCCACACATCCCACGATTAGGCCACACCCCCAAGCCCACAGCAGGCACAGCAATGAGATAGGGCTCCCCTGTCTCAAGTGCCCTGGGCCCCCCGGACTCATAATCCGCCCCTGGAGGCATGCCAGCAGCTCACAGAGCGCTGGGCATGCCCCCTCACTGACAAAAATGGGGGCCCTCCTGTGAAGCCACGCTCCTTTTCATTGGCCACGCCCCCTTTTCGCTGCACGTGTATGCCTCCTTTGTTAAAGCAGCAGTAGCTGTGAAACGCGTCAGGTGTGAGCCTTTTCTTCACCCATCCACAACCTAATCACCTCTGCTTGGACCACCGTGGACCCTACAAAACTATCTACACTGAACCATATCCGCAACCAAGGACGGGACTCTGTTCACAGCACGCACAACTGGTGAGGACTTTCCTATTCTATGATTCATTATTGGAACTGCTAATCCTCCAGCGTTGGAACACTCTTTCCCGGCCCAGGGACTATGCTATAGCCCCAGGATATATATTTGGTTCTGAGCATTCAGGGTCCCATGGAAAATTTGGAACAAGCATATGTGCTGTATAAATGGTGATTAGAGGCTATCTACTACAGTGTAAATCTAATTTTAATTGTTTTATTGACAGTTTTAAGCATAATAAATTATATTGAAAATTAGACAATTCATCTCTGTAAGCGCTGCCTTATTGTTGTTGTTTTTTCTGTTTGTATCCCTCCTTCTGCCTGAAGAAAGCTGGGAGGTATGCACCCCTGTCTGCCTGAAGAAAGCTGGGAGGTATGCACCCCTGTCTGCCTGAAGAAAGCTGGGAGGTATGCACCCCTGTCTGCCTGAAGAAAGCTGGGAGGTATGCACCCCTGTCTGCCTGAAGAAAGCTGGGAGGTATGCACCCCTGTCTGCCTGAAGAAAGCTGGGAGGTATGCACCCCTGTCTGCCTGAAGAAAGCTGGGAGGTATGCTCCCCTGCCTGTGCCATGCCCATACCATCTGCTTCTGCTCCTAGTCTCCTATAGATTTGCCCAGATCTGTGACTCATTTGACTAACTCCGCCCAGTGTTGTGACTCCGCCCAGCGTTAGCAAATGAGGCACAAAGTCACAGATCTGGGCTATTATATAGGAGATAATATATATATATATATATATATATATATATATATATGGGCACTACTGTGTGGCATAATGTGTATAAGGGTACTACTGTGTAGCACAATGTGAATAATGTACATTACTGTGCTGTGTAATGTGAGTAAGGCACACTACTGTGGTGTAATTTGAATTGTGGTACTATTGAGTGGCTACACACTTTTTTGGCACACATGCGTTCCCTATTTCAAATATAGGAAGGGGGGGGGGGGGGGGGCACCAGTCCTTTACTTTGCCAGGGGCGCTCGGACACCTAAATACACCCCTGCACATCACAATAATGTTTTGGAGTAAATATGTATTCACAATATAATGATCATAAGGTCAAAATTCCTATTTCAACAGTACGAAAGAGAGCCAGCACAGCCAGGACACAAAGCACACTGGCAAGAGATGCGGATGCTGGTGATGCAGGTAAGAATGTTGTGGGTACACATACTCTGTAAACACATAGGGGTCTATTCATGAAGCAGTGAAAAGAGTGGAGCAGTGAGTCACTGGAGAAGTTGCCCATGGCAACCAATCAGTGGCTCTGTATAATTTTAAAGTATGCAAATTATAAATGTTACGGTAATGCTGATTGGTTGCCATGGTCAACTTCTCCATTGGTTCACTTCTCCACACTTTTCACTTCATCATGAATAGACCCCATAGAAAGACAGAATTATAATGTTTATATTATCCCATAGGAACTTCACCATCGCACCGCACTCCACTAAGACGACATTCGCAGGGGTCTGGCAGTCTCCAGAAGATGGGTAGTAAGAGACGCCGTCTTGAGGCGGTAACTACACCCGCATCCTCACCACCACAACGGCGCATCTCAACTGTGTTGGCTCAGCCACCAGAAGCCATTTTGGCCAGTCCACAAAGCGATGAGCCACAATCCCCTCAGCTGTCTGGTGAGTAAACCTTATTTATTAAAATGAAATGCATTTTCCACAGTGTTTTTTCAAAAAAAACAAAAGCACGCACTCATCCTTGTAGTAAGCAACACCAGCTAACACATGTGGGTAACGTTACTACGATGGGACTTCTATTTAAGATGTGATGTTGCCCATACCAACCAATCCTATTCTCCGTAACATTAATACAGCACCTTCTCAAATATAATCCCTGCAATGTTATTGGTTGCTATGGACAACATCCCATCTTAAAACCAAATTCAATCTTAGTAATTTGACCCCATGGTAAGCATTATTTCGTGGTGCACATCTCAAATTAACAAGGGGGGTCATTCCGAGTTGTTCGCTCGTTATTTTTTTCTCGCAACGGAGCAATTAGTCGCTAATGCGCATGCGCAATGTCCGCAGTGCGACTGCGCCAAGTAAATTTGCTATGCAGTTAGGTATTTTACTCACGGTATTACGAGGTTTTTTCTTCGTTCTGGCCGTTTTATGGGTGTGTGCGAAAAAACGCTACCGTTTCTGGGAAAAACGCGGGAGTGGCTGGAGAAACGGAGGAGTGTCTGGGTGAACGCTGGGTGTGTTTGTGACGTCAAACCAGGAACGAAACTGACTGAACTGATCGCAGATGCCGAGTAAGTCTGGAGCTACTCAGAAACTGCTAAGAAGTGTCTATGTCAGGAATCGACTTACCAGGCTGACATCCGTCCGCCGCTGCGGACTCCGTCCTGGCTCCCTGCGGTCACCTGTCACCTATGCCCCTGCCATGGGACATCATCAAGGGCCTGGGAACACTCCTGAGACAGCGGGCATGTAGCGCGCCGCGTCCCTGCTAGGCCGCAGCGTGGGCGCCGCCATGACAGTCTGTAAACAGCCAGTATACTGCGGCCAATCCGGTGCTTGGCCGCACCCACTTTCCTTCACTCATCCAATCCCTGTGCACCATGGGGTACATAAGAGACTGCAGGATCAGTCTGCAGGGATCCTGGACTTTGTGTCACTCCAGCGACCCATGTGAAAGGATCTGTTCCTGTTCCTCCTGTGTTCCTGGTTCTCTGGTTAAGAACTTGTACTCCTGGTTACTCTGCTCAGCTCCGTGGAACTTCAAGGCCCAGCAATACCTGCAACCTGCAAACAAGGCTTCACACTCATCACCACCTTGTGTGCTTCAGCCTGCAGTTGAAGACTGACTCCAGGTGTGTTTCATTCCTCCACCTGTGATACAGCTTGCTGCTGCCAGTGCCTCATCACCTGCACTGTGAAGTCAGACTCCTGCCTCTGTTCAGGTTTGCCATTTCCACCTTGCTGCCTAAGTTTCCTGTTTTAAAACCTGCACTGGTTTCCAAACCAGAACCATTTCACAAACACTTGTTCTTCTGTTTATATATTACCGGATATTATTTTCTCAAGTCATCTGTCATCCATTGCCATAGACTTTCAGTTATCATACTGAGTGATTGACTTTATTCATCTGTTATTATTGTTTCTGCTACCATTCTGTATTATATCATCTGCCAAATAAAATACCATTGCGCTCATGCGCAGGAACGTTATCCAGCCTCCTCGTTTTCTCCCATCTACCTCCACTGACCCACTAGCGCCCCCTCCGGGGACACAGCCCAAACACAATCTGACAGTAAGTCCAGGAACGATGGACTCGGATGGTGGACGGAGTGTGGGGTCAGAGGCCTTGCAAAATCTGGTCTCCCGTCTGGATGGTCAAGAGGTTGCGCAGCAGCAGATGCTTCAATTCCTGCAAGGGATGTCCTCCCGATTAGATACACTACAGCAATCCCTGCCTAGTGTACTCTCTCCTACTGTTCTTGTTACTCCAGCACCTGCCAGTGCTGTGAGTTCTTCTATGCCGGCTGCATCAGCTCCAGTGTCACGTCTGCATCTGCCCGTGCCGAGCAAGTATGATGGCAGTCCTAAGTTATGTCGCGGGTTTCTCTATCAATGTGAAATACAGTTTGAGTTATTGCCACATAATTTCCCCACGCCAAGATCCAAGGTTGCCTACATCATCTCCTTACTCTCTGGATCTGCTCTGAGTTGGGTGTCTCCTCTGTGGGAACGTGCTGACCCTCTGATTAACAACTACACAGACTTCGTGTCAACCTTCAGACGGATCTTTGACGAGCCTGGTCGTGCGACATCAGCTTCGGCAGACCTGATCCAACTTCGTCAAGGTACCCGAAGCATGGGACAATATGTCATCCAGTTCCAGACGTTGGCTGCAGAGGTTCAGTGGAACAACCAAGCTCTGGTAGCAGCTTTCTGGCACGGACTCTCGGATCGGATCAAGGATGAACTGGCGACCCGTGACATTCCTGTTCAACTGTCTGATTTGATCTCCCTGTGCATTAAGTTGGACTCTCGCATCCGCGAACGCAATAATGAACGCACTCGGAGTGAGCCACGCAGATCAAGGTTCATACCTTCTGTACAGTTCCAGTCTCCCTCTTCTGACGAGCCTATGCAGATAAATAGGTCCCGCCTAACTCCTGAAGAGCGGGCAAGAAGAATACGTGAGAGACTCTGCCTATACTGTGCTGCTGCGGGCCATCAGATTAACTCCTGCACGGTGCGTTCGGGAAACGCCAGATCCTGACTTGTAAGGGAGGAGTCAAGTTAGGATCTTTCAGTCAAGCTCCTTCTCAACAAGACCTCATCCTTCCAGTGATGCTAGAGACTCCAGTTGGGCTCCAGTCTGCGTCAGCATTAGTGGACTGCGGTGCTGCAGGAAACTTTATCACCCAAGCTGCGGTAAATAAATTTTGCCTATCTACCTGTGAACTTTCTTGTCCAGTTTACATTACTGCTGTGGATGGTAGTCGAATCTCCAAGGGGAACATTTCTCATCAAACTGTTCCAGTGGTTCTGGGAGTTGGATTTCTCCATTCTGAACTGATCAAGTTCCTGGTCATCCCTCAAGCCACCCAGGAGATTGTCTTGGGCATGCCCTGGCTCCAGCTACATAATCCACAGTTTGACTGGTCAACGTTGCAGCTTACCTCATGGGGTTCACATTGTCATCAATCCTGCTTAGCCCAAGTGTGTCCCATTAAGTCTACCGAAGTAAAGACACAGTCAAGTCTCCCAGCAGCTTATCAAGACTTCTCAGACGTCTTCTGTGAAAAGGCTGCTGATATCCTGCCGCCCCATAGGGAATGGGATTGTCCCATCGATCTCCTTCCTGACAAGAAGCCACCTAGGGGGCGCACCTACCCGTTGTCTGTTCCTGAAACTGAGGCGATGAGTAATTACATCAGAGAGAATCTTCAGAAGGGATTCATCCGTCCGTCATCATCTCCCGCTGGTGCAGGTTTCTTCTTTGTTAAAAAGAAGGATGGAGGACTGCGACCATGCATTGACTATCGGGGTCTCAATGACATTACTATCAAGAATAGTTATCCATTACCACTCATTACCGAATTATTTGACAGAGTTAAAGGAGCCCGCATCTTCACCAAGTTAGATCTCCGCGGTGCCTATAATCTCATCAGAATCCGGAGTGGTGACGAGTGGAAGACAGCTTTCAACACTCGAGATGGCCATTATGAATACCTGGTAATGCCATTTGGGTTGAGTAATGCTCCAGCAGTGTTCCAACACTTTGTGAACGAAATCTTTCGTGATGTCCTGTATAAGTACCTCGTTGTTTACTTAGATGATATCCTTATCTTCTCCCAAGACCTTCCATCTCATCGTCTACAAGTTTGTGAAGTTCTCCGACGTCTTCGTGAGAACCGGCTCTACGGGAAACTATCTAAATGCACCTTTGAAGTTCCCTCTATACCCTTCCTGGGTTATATAATTTCCGGATCGGATCTTCAGATGGACCCGACAAAATTGGAAGCTATTGCCAATTGGTCCATTCCAAACTCTCTCAAGTCTATCCAGCGATTCCTGGGTTTCGCCAACTACTATAGAAAATTTATTCGAGGATTCTCCACTCTCATCGCTCCTATTACCAACCTGACTCGGAAAGGGGCAGACCATTCCAACTGGTCAGAAGAAGCCTTGGCAGCCTTCCAGAAGATCAAGCTAGCCTTTATGTCTGCTCCAGTGCTGTCTCAGCCAGATGTCAACAGACCATTCGAGTTGGAGGTAGATGCCTCTACAGTTGGGGTTGGAGCTGTTCTCTCCCAGAAGGGATCTGATGGGAAAGTCCACCCTTGTGGATTTTATTCTCGAAAGTTTCTTCCTGCAGAAGCTAACTACTCCGTGGGAGATCAAGAACTACTGGCGATCAAGCTGGCTCTCGAGGAATGGAGATATCTCCTAGAAGGGGCCAAACATCCGTTTAATATCTACACGGATCATAAAAACCTGCTATATTTAAAGGCAGCTCAGTGCCTTAACCCTCGCCAGTCCAGGTGGGCTATGTTTTTCTCACGTTTTAATTTCAAGCTTCATTTCCGCCCAGGTTCGCAGAATGTGAAAGCCGACGCGTTATCCCGATCCATGGAATCTGAAGAAGGAACATCTGACTCAGTGCCACATTCCATCCTGAGTCCCGTGGTTTTCGCTGCATCTCAAGTCTCCCCAGCTCCTCCTCCTGGTAAGACTTTTGTTTCCCCAGATCTCCGTCCCAAGTTGCTATCTTGGGCCCATCAATCCAAGTACACTGGTCATCCTGGGGTCCTGAAGACCTTCAAGTTCCTTTCTGCTACATATTGGTGGCCAAAGATGAAAATGGACATCCAGGATTTCGTGGCATCCTGTCCTAAATGTGTGCAGCACAAGACTCCTCGTCAGTCTCCAGCAGGTCAGTTACAACCACTGTCTATCCCTAGTCGTCCCTGGTCACACCTGTCCATGGATTTTATCACCGACCTTCCTCCTTCTCAAGGACATAATACCATTTGGGTTGTAGTGGACAGATTCACCAAGATGGCTCATTTTGTTCCTCTCCAGGGTCTCCCTTCTGCCCCAAAACTTGCCCAAATCTTCCTACGGGAGATTTTCCGCTTACATGGTTTACCCTCTGAAATAATATCTGACCGGGGGGTACAGTTTGTAGCGAGGTTTTGGAGGGCCCTCTGTTCTGCCATGCAGGTCAAACTGAAGTTTTCATCTTCATACCATCCTCAGACGAATGGGCAGACAGAGAGGGTCAATCAAGAACTTGAGACTTTTTTAAGATTATATGTTTCATCTTCCCAGGATGACTGGTTCGATCTGCTCCCATGGGCCGAGTTTGCCCACAACTTTCGATACCATACTGCCACTGAAACGACACCATTCTTTGCAGTATATGGGCAACATCCCCGTGTACCTGATTTCCAAGAACTCCCTCATATGGATGTTCCTGCCGCCACTACTGCTCTGACTCAGTTTTCATCTATTTGGAGAAAAATTCACGTTTCCCTCAAAAAGGCCTCCAGTCGGTACAAGGTCTTTGCCGACCGCAAGAGACGTGCGGTTCCCCATTTGAAACCTGGGGACAAGGTTTGGCTATCAACCCGTAACCTCCGTCTCAGGGTCCCATCCATGAAGTTTGCACCACGCTTCATTGGTCCTTACCCTGTCGAAAGAGTCATCAACCCAGTGGCCTATAAATTAAAGTTACCATCTTCCCTTCGTATACCTAACGCTTTTCATATTTCTCTCCTCAGACCTCTAGTCCTAAACAGCTTTCAGAATACTCTTCCAGTAGGTCCCAAGGTTCGAACTCAGCGGGGCGTGGAATTCGAGATCAACAAAATTCTGGACTCCCGTTGTCGGTATGGACGTCTCCAGTACCTGGTCGATTGGTCCGGTTATGGCCCAGAGGAGAGAAGTTGGGTGAATTCGTCCGACGTCCATGCTCCTAGGTTGGTCCGTGTCTTCCACAGCACTCATCCCTCCAAACCACGTGGGTGTTCGGTGTCCACCCCTAAAGGAGGGGGTACTGTCAGGAATCGACTTACCAGGCTGACATCCGTCCGCCGCTGCGGACTCCGTCCTGGCTCCCTGCGGTCACCTGTCACCTATGCCCCTGCCATGGGACATCATCAAGGGCCTGGGAACACTCCTGAGACAGCGGGCATGTAGCGCGCCGCGTCCCTGCTAGGCCGCAGCGTGGGCGCCGCCATGACAGTCTGTAAACAGCCAGTATACTGCGGCCAATCCGGTGCTTGGCCGCACCCACTTTCCTTCACTCATCCAATCCCTGTGCACCATGGGGTACATAAGAGACTGCAGGATCAGTCTGCAGGGATCCTGGACTTTGTGTCACTCCAGCGACCCATGTGAAAGGATCTGTTCCTGTTCCTCCTGTGTTCCTGGTTCTCTGGTTAAGAACTTGTACTCCTGGTTACTCTGCTCAGCTCCGTGGAACTTCAAGGCCCAGCAATACCTGCAACCTGCAAACAAGGCTTCACACTCATCACCACCTTGTGTGCTTCAGCCTGCAGTTGAAGACTGACTCCAGGTGTGTTTCATTCCTCCACCTGTGATACAGCTTGCTGCTGCCAGTGCCTCATCACCTGCACTGTGAAGTCAGACTCCTGCCTCTGTTCAGGTTTGCCATTTCCACCTTGCTGCCTAAGTTTCCTGTTTTAAAACCTGCACTGGTTTCCAAACCAGAACCATTTCACAAACACTTGTTCTTCTGTTTATATATTACCGGATATTATTTTCTCAAGTCATCTGTCATCCATTGCCATAGACTTTCAGTTATCATACTGAGTGATTGACTTTATTCATCTGTTATTATTGTTTCTGCTACCATTCTGTATTATATCATCTGCCAAATAAAATACCATTGCGCTCATGCGCAGGAACGTTATCCAGCCTCCTCGTTTTCTCCCATCTACCTCCACTGACCCACTAGCGCCCCCTCCGGGGACACAGCCCAAACACAATCTGACAGTCTATTCGCAATTCTGCTAGTCTTTCATTCGCAATTTTGATAAGCTAAGATTCACTCCCAGTAGGCGGCGGCTTAGCGTGTGCAAAGCTGCTAAAAGCAGCTTGCGAGCGAACAACTCGGAATGACCCCCAATATGCGCTAAATAGGTGTGGCCACTTATGCCAACCATATTTTTAAGTATATGTTTTTTCACTATAATTGAAAATGTTTACTGGGAAAGACTGACAGCCTTTAACAATGTATGAGTGCATTGTACACATTTAATGTATTCTGTTTTTTGTCCAAAAGGAAGCTTTAAACATAATATGTAAAGGGTGTAATGTAGCATTTTTACAGTTCTACGTGTTTGACCATTAAGTTAAGCTCATAGCCCAACATTTACCTTAAAGATTGTTGTAATGAGTAGGGAACCAAAGAAGCCACATTTTTTTAATATAATGTCCAATATAATCATAAGTTTAGCCCACACTCTATTTATAATTTTCTACATGCATATTATGAAGTAATGCATGTTGTCGTAAAGCACAAAAAAAGCAGAAGCCCAACAGTAACTAAATTGTGGCTGTCTTCAACCCCATACAGATCCAGAGTTCCAGACATCATGCCCCAGGATACCCAGCAGGAAACTGACTTGCAGAAAACTTTCACACTACACCTGCAAGCAGTTGATCCGAACCAGCCAACCACGCCGGCTGATATTCATCCACCACCCCAAACAACCCCCACCCAACAATTGAGCCCAACACCACCCCAGCCACAAATGGGACAAGACTTTTGGTCCAGTTGGTCCACACAACAGGCCTAACACTATGCCTATCTGCAAAACTACAGCCAATACCTTGCCAGTCTGCCACATCATCTACCGAGACTGAGTAGAAACTCAGGCAGACTGATTGTACAACTTGGCAGAGTGGCCAATAGCATGGAACAAATGAGAGCAGAGAGCAGCCAAATGATAGGAAGCTTTCAACGCATCATGGACGAACAAAACCGCCAGCAACAAGCCCTCATACAACTAATCCAGAACAATCAGCTAATCACAGAAAGTATGTCCAGAATAGTCGCCAACAACACAGCCGACACAACGCAACTGACAGCAAGCACCAACAACCTGAGCCAAAACATCAATTTGTTGGCAGCCGAGCAACAAGGCTCAAGCTCAGGGACAACCACACCTAGCCAGACCCCAATTTCCTCCCCAGTTAGGCGATCAAGCAGAACACGGCCCAATGTGCCATCACAATCCTCTGCAGCCACCAAAAAAACAACAAAAAAATGAGCAAGCAACAAAAAAAAATAAAGTATTGTCACATATAACTCACGATTCTAGATTTGTGCCCAACACAATTATAGTGTTTAAGATAATAAATAACTCAAATGCTATATGTGTAATGTTTAATTTGTTATTGACTGACAGTGTAATCCGAAAATGTTATTGAGTAATTGTAAACAACATGCCTAATATCAAACAAAAACGCTTCACAAACATAATTCATAAATACATATATTTTATGTTTGGGGTTAGCCAATGTTGAGTTACATAAATTAAGACTTACCTGTAAAATGAGGCATAAGTTACTGGCTTACCTGCCTCCCTACATCTGTACTCACACTGTGGAAAGACGTTTCTAGCTCCTCTACTTGCTGACTGTTTACTTCATGTGTGCAATCTATGGCACCCAGCACATTGGGCATGCCAGCAAGCTCATAGAAAGATACCCTGACTGCATGCCACAATGACTCCTGGGTAGGGAAGCAGATAGAGGCATCTATATGTGTATACAAAGCATCCCAAACCTGAGTGGACATTTCAAAATATAAGGTGAGTGTCATGACGTGTTTAAAATACAATACTGTGTTATATTACATAACAGAAGCACCACTTAGACATAGAGGAGTATGTATGTGTTAACTTACCTGATTAGAGAATTTAGAAAAGGTGGCCTGTGAGACAGCAATTACATCGCCAGTCACAGCGTGAAAGCTACCAGTAGCCATAAAGTGCAACACAGCCAGGAGTTTGTCCAGGCCTGAAACAGAGCGAGAGCGTGCTGTCTCAGGGTCTAGGTGCAGTTTGACAAGGTCATACAGACGGGAAATGATGTTTATGTAGCCAGAACATCTGTATGAGCTGGTCATCGGCCAATGCGTTACAGTTTAAACGCCCCCTAAAAAAACAAGCCCTGCGCAGCCTCCGCGGAACCTTGACAACCTGCTGACCATGGTCAGTTTCATGGCCCTGGTTTATTGTAGCCTGCTGGAGCTCTCTCAGGTATCCCACAGGCAAAAAAAAACCAGTACTACACACGGCAGCAGCCATTTCAGAGTGAGAGATGTTAAAAATGTGCTTATTTCCCTTTTAAAGGACCAAAAATGCAGGTGTGATTAATGTAGAATTGGAAACACATGTAAACACGCTTCTCAAAAGCAGGTCTATTTTTTTTTCAGCCTGTTTTTACGATTCGCTTTTTTTCACGGCCGCCAATGCACTTTCACGGTAGAGATTTCAAATACGAATGCATAGTAAATTACCGAGTTGTATATCTAAACAGCCGCGTTTGACCGATGGTGTATTCATTCGTCTTTTTTAACTTTGACTTCCAAAAAAATACGAATGCCCTCATCACTGCCGAGATTTGAGTTTAGTAAATTCCCGAGATGACACTTTGAAGAAAAAACACCAAATCGGTCAAAATCGGGACCTTAGTAAATATACCCCCTTTTCCAACCAAGACTGATGTGATGGGCAGCTGGTAAGTTGGGTTAAGGAAGGTTTCTGGACAGCTAGAACAACTTATCGCTATAATTTTGTCTCTTGTGTAGCAGCTGACTAGCCTACAGCTTGTCACACTCGGATCCCAAAACAAGGCAAAACTAGGGATGTGTAGCAGGCATTTTTCGGGTTTTGTGTTTTGGTTTTCGGACGCGGTCGTGTTTTGGATTCGGACGCGTTTTGGCAAAACCTCCCTTAAGAATTTTTGTCGGATTCGGGTGTGTTTTGGATTCAGGTGTTTTTTCTCAAAAACCCCTCAAAAACAGCTTGAATTATAGAATTTGGGGGTCATTTTGATCCCATAGTATTATTAACCTCAATAACCATAATTTCCACTCATTTCCAGTCTATTCTGAACAACTCACACCTCACAATATTATTTTAAGTCCTAAAATTTGCACCAAGGTCGCTGGATGACTAAGCTAAGCGACCCAAGTGGGCGGCACAAACACCTGGCCCATCTAGGAGTGGCATTGCAGTGTCAGACAGGATGGCACTAAAAAAATAGTCCCCAAACAGCACATGATGCAAAGATAAATAATAAAAAAAAAAGAGGTGGAAGATGGAATTGTCCTTGGGCCCTCCCACCCACCCTTATGTTGTATAAACAGGACATGCACACTTTAACAAACCCATCATTTCAGCGACAGGGTCTGTCACACGACTGTGACTGGAATGACTGGTTGGTTTGGGCCCCCACCAAAAAAGAAGCAATCAATCTCTCCTTGCACAAACTGGCTCTATAGAGACAGGATGTCCACCTCATCGTCCGATTCCTCACCCCTTTCACTGTGTACATCCCCCTCCTCACAGATTATTAATTCGTCCCCACTGGAATCCACCATCTCAGGTCCCTGTGTACTTTCTGGAGGCAATTGCTAGTGAATGTCTCCACGGAGGAATTGATTATAATTCATTTTGATGAACATCATCTTCTCCACATTTTCTGGAAGTAACCTCCTACACCGATCGCTGATAAGGTTACCGGCTGCACTAAACACTCTTTCGTAGTACACACTGCACAAAGCCAGTTTGTGCAAGGGCCTCCAAATTGCCTCTTTTTCCTGCCAGTATACGTACGGACTGTCTGACATGCCTACAGTGATGCTGTCACTCATATAATCCTCCACCATTCTTTCAATGGTGACAGAATCATATGCAGTGACAGTAGACGACATGTCAGTAATCATTGGCAGGTCCTTCAGTCCAGACCAGATGTCAGCTATCGCTCCTGACTGCCCTGCATCACCACCAGCGGGTGGTTTTGGAAATGTTATCCTTTTCCTGGCAACTCCAGTGGCGTGAGAAAATGAAGGAGGAGCTGATGGCGGGTCACATTCCGTTTGACTTGACAATTGTCTCACCAGCAGGTCTTTGAACATCTGCAGACTTGTGTCTGCCAGAAAGAGAGATACAACGTAGGCTTTAAACCTAGGATCGAGCACGGTGGCCAAAATGTAGTGCTCTGATTTCAACAGATTGACCACCCGTGAATCCTGGTTAAGCGAATGAAGGGCTCCATCCACAAGTCCCACATGCCTAGCGGAATCGCTCCGTTTTAGCTCCTCCTTCAATCTCTCCAGCTGCTTCTGAAAAAGCCTGAATAGGGGAATGACCTGACTTAGGCTGGCAGTGTCTGAACTGACTTCACGTGTGGCAAGTTCAAAGGGTTGCAGAACCTTGCACAACATTGAAATCATTCTCCACTGCGCTTGAGTCAGGTGCATTCCCCTCCTTTACCTATATCGTAGGCAGATGTATAGGCTTGAATGGCCTTTTGCTGCTCCTCCATCCTCTGAAGCATATAGAGGGTTGAATTCCACCTCGTTACCACCTCTTGCTTCAGCTGATGGCATGGCATGTTCAGGAGTGTTTGCTGGTGCTCCAGTCTTCGGCACATGGTGGCTGAATGCCGAAAGTGGCCCGCAATTCTTCGGGCCACCGACAGCATCTCTTGCACGCCCCTGTCGTTTTTTTTTAAATTGTGCACCACCAAATTCATTGTATGTGCAAAACATGGGACGTGCTGGAATTTGCCCACATGTAATGCACACACAATATTGGTGGCGTTGTCTGATGTCACAAATCCCCAGGAGAGTCCAATTGGGGTAAGCCAATGTGCGATGATGTTCCTCAGTTTCCGTAAGAGGTTGTCAGCTGTGTGCCTCTTATGGAAAGCGGTGATACAAAGCGTAGCCTGCCTAGGAACGAGTTGGCGTTTGCGAGATGCTGCTACTTGTTCCGCTGCTGCTGTTGTTGCTGCGGGAGGCAATACATCTACCCAGTGGGCTGTCACAGTCATATAGTCCTTAGTCTGCCCTGCTCCACTTGTCAAAATGTCCGTGGTTAAGTGGACATTGGGTACAACTGCATTTTTTAGGACACTGGTGAGTCTTTTTCTGATGTCTGTGTACATTCTCGGTATAGCCTGTCTAGAGAAGTGGAACCTAGATGGTATTTGGTACCGGGGACACACTACCTCAAGCAATTCTCTAAGTCCCTGTGAACTAACGGCGGATACCGGACGCACGTCTAACACCAACATAGTTGTCAAGGCCTGAGTTATCTGCTTTGCAACAGGATGACTGCTGTGATATTTCATCTTCCTCGCAAAGGACTTTTGGACAGTCAGTTGCTTACTGGAAGGAGTACAAGTGGTCTTCCGACTTCCCCTCAGGGATGACGAGTGACTCCCAGCAGCAACAACAGCAGCACCAGCAGCAGTAGGCGTTACACTCAAGGATCTATCGGAGGAATCCCAGTTAGGAGAGGACTCGTCAGACTTGACAGTGACATGGCCTGCAGGACTATTGGCGTTCCTGTCTAAGGAGGAAATTGACACTGAGGGAGTTGGTGGCGTGGTTTGCAGGAGCTTGGGTACAAGTGAAAGGGATTTAGTTGTCAGTGGACTGCTTCCGCTGTCACCCAAAGTTTTTGAACTTGTCAATGACTTCTGATGAATGCGCTCCAGGTGACGTATAAGGGAGGATGTTCCTAGGTGGTTAACGTCCTTACCCCTACTTATTACAGCTTGACAAAGGCAACACACGGCTTGACACCAGTTGTACGCATTTCTGTTGAAATAATTCCACACCGAAGAGGTGATTTTTTTTGTAATTTGACCAGGCATGTCAATGGCCTTATTCATCCCACGGACAACAGGTGTCTCCCCGGGTGCCTGACTTAAACAAACCACCTCTCCATCAGAATCCTCCTTGTCAATTTCCTCCCCAGCGCCAGCAACACCCATATCCTCATCCTGGTGTACTTCAACACTGACATCTTCAATTTGACTATCAGGAACTGGACTGTGGGTGCTCCTTCCAGCACTTGCAGGGGGCGTGCAAATGGTGGAAGGAGACACCTCTTCCCGTCCAGTGTTGGGAAGGTCAGGCATCGCAACCGACACAATTGGACTCTCCTTGGGGATTTGTGATTTAGAAGAACGCACAGTTCTTTGCTGTGCTTTTGCCAGCTTAACTCTTTTCATTTTTCTAGCGGAAGGATGAGTGCTCCCATCCTCATGTGAATCTGACCCACTAGTCATGAGGAACATAGGAGAGGGCCTCAGCCGTTCCTTGCCACTCCGTGTCGTAAATGGCATATTGGCAAGTTTACGCTTCTCATCAGACGCTTTTAATTTGGATTTTTGGGTCATTTTACTGAACTTTTGTTTTTTGGATTTTACATGCTCTCTACTATGACATTGGGCATCGGCTTTGGCAGACGACGTTGATGGCATTTCATCGTCTCTGCCATGACTAGTGGCAGCAGCTTCAGCACGAGGTGGAAGTGGATCTTGATCTTTCCCTATTTTACCCTCCACATTTTTGTTCTCCATTTTGTAATGTGTGGAATTATATGCCAGTAATATATCTGGAATTAGATGGCAGTAATTTCTGGAATTAGATACCACTAGATAGATACCAGATACCACTGTGACTGGAATGATGATGACCTATGCACAGTGACAGGACACTACCACAGCACCCTACAGCAGCAAGATGCAGCACAAGACACTGGAGTTTTAGTCACCACAATGCAGCACAAGACAATGAGTAGCGATACTGAGCACTGATGAGGATACTAGAACTGACACTGGGCAGCGAGAACAGCACTGGACTACTGTACTGTAGTATTATATACTGGTCACCACAATGCAGCACTGATACTGAGCACAGATATTGAGCACTGTTCAGGATATTAGAACTGACACGGAGCAGCAAGATACAGCAATGGACTACTGTACTGTACTACTATATACTGGTCACCCCAATGCAGCACTGATACTGAGCACAGATATTGAGCACTGTTCAGGATACTAGAACTGACACGGAGCAGCAAGATACAGCAATGGACTATTGTACTGCAGTATTATATACTGGTCACCACAATGCAGCACTGATACTGAGCACAGATATTGAGCACTGTTCAGGATATTAGAACTGACTTGGAGCAGCAAGATACAGCAATGGACTACTGTACTGTACTACTATATACTGGTCACCACATTGCAGCACTGATCCTGAGCACAGATATTGAGCACTGTTCAGGATACTAGAACTGCCATGGAGCAGCAAGATACAGCAATGGACTACTGTACTGTACTACTATATGCTGGTCACCACAATGCAGCACTGATACTGAGCACAGATATTGAGCACTGTTCAGGATACTAGAACTGACACGGAGCAGCAAGATACAGCAATGGACTACTGTACTGTACTACTATATACTGGTCACCACAATGCAGCACTGATACTGAGCACAGATATTGAGCACTGTTCAGGATACTAGAACTGACACGGAGCAGCAAGATACAGCAATGGACTACTGTACTGTACTACTATATACTGGTCACCACAATGCAGCACTGATACTGAGCAGATATTGAGCACTGTTCAGGATATTAGAACTGACACGGAGCAGCAAGATACAGCAATGGACTACTGTACTGTACTACTATATACTGGTCACCACAATGCAGCACTGATACTGAGCACAGATATTGAGCATTGTTCAGGATACTAGAACTGACATGGAGCAGCAAGATACAGCAATGGACTACTGTACTGTACTACTATATACTGGTCACCACAATGCAGCACTGATACTGAGCACAGATATTGAGCATTGTTCAGGATACTAGAACTGACATGGAGCAGCAAGATACAGCAATTGACTATTGTACTGTAGTATTATATACTGGTCACCACAATGCAGCACTGATACTGAGCACAGATATTGAGCACTGTTCAGGATACTAGAACTGACACGGAGCAGCAAGATACAGCAATGGACAATTGTACTGTAATATACTGGTCACCACAATGCAGCACTGATACTGAGCACAGATATTGAGCTGATATTTAGCTGATATTGGGCTATTCAGGCAGAGAACGTAGCCACGTCCTCTCCGCTCAATCTACAATGCACGAGTGAAAATGGCGGCGACGCGCAGCTCTTTATATGCAATCCGAATCTCGCGAGAATCCGACAGCGGGATGATGATGTTTTGACTCGTTCGGGTTTTGCGAGTAAGGCGGAAAGAACCGAGGTTGCCTCGGACCCGTGTAAACCACGTGAAGTTCGGGGGGTTCGGATCTCGACGAACCGAACCCGCTCATCTCTAGGCAAAATGTCATCATCCCGCTGTTAGATTCTCACAGGGTTTTGGATTCTGTAAAGGTTCCGGTGATCATCATAATTTTCACTCCGGCTGCGGAGAGTGTACTGAACGGACGTGTCTGTCTAGTGCTGGGTAGTGTGGCGTAGGGCGCGGAGCTGGTGGCTGCTTTGGGGCTGTGTATCAGTCCAGGGGTGCTCTGTCTGTCGTCTGCTGTACCTGACAAGGGGTGCTCTGTCCAACTAGGGGTGATTTATCCATACATCCAACAGCTCTGCCCCAGTGTTAATTAAAAACCAAGTATACGGTGTACAGTTTGGTTCTGATTCATCGGCTGGCTTTGGATTCTGATTTTTTTTCAAAAATGTACAAAATAAGCCTAAAATCCACGTAATTTGGGCCTTTTTTGTAGAGATGAGCGGGTTCGGTTCCTCTGAATCCGAACCCGCCCGAACTTCAGGTTTTTTACACGGGTCCGAGCAGGCTCGGATCTTCCCGCCTTGCTCGGCTAACCCGAGCGCGCCCGAACGTCATCATCACGCTGTCGGATTCTCGCGAGGCTCGGATTCTATCGCGAGACTCGGATTCTATATAAGGAGCCGCGCGTCGCCGCCATTTTCACACGTGCATTGAGAGTCATAGGGAGAGGACGTGGCTGGCGTCCTCTCCGTTTAGAGAAGAGAGAGACACAGTATTTTGGGGAGCATTATTAGGAGGAGTACTACTATACTGTATACTACTATAATACTTGCTGCTGAAGTGATATTTTATACTAGATTAGATAATAGATAGTGTGACTGTAAGTGTATTATCTGACTTGTGGGGGAGACACTGACAGTGGGGAGCAGTTAGAGTCTGAGAGCAGGACTCAGGAGTACATATAACGTACAGTGCACACTTTTGCTGCCAGAGTCAGTGCCACACTGCCATTGTTGTGACCACACTGACCACCAGTATAATAATATATTTTGTGATTGTCTGCTTAGGCCTCGGAGTACTAGTTGCAAGTTGCAACGTGACCTGAAGTGACCACCAGTTTAATAATCAATCACCACCAGTTTAATATATATATATATATATATATATATAATTGTATATAATATATATATATATATATATAATATTGTATACCACCTACCCGTGGTTTTTTTTTTTTCATTCTTCTTTATACATACTACTATAGTAGCTTACTGTAGCAGTCTGCGGTGCTGTGCTGACCTGACAGTGTCCAGCAGGTCCGTCATCACATAATAAATATATATAGTACCTGTCCGGCTGCAGTACTAGTGATATTATATTGATTTCATCTCATTATCAATAATTTATCATCCAGTCTAGACTCTATATTAGCAGCAGACACAGTACGTTAGTCCACGGCTGTAGCTACCTCTGTGTCGGCACTCGGCAGTCCATCCATAATTGTATACCACCTACCCGTGGTTTTTTTCTCTATCGTCCTAGTGGATGCTGGGGTTCCTGAAAGGACCATGGGGAATAGCGGCTCCGCAGGAGACAGGGCACAAAAAGTAAAGCTTTAGGATCAGGTGGTGTGCACTGGCTCCTCCCCCTATGACCCTCCTCCAAGCCTCAGTTAGATTTTTGTGCCCGGCCGAGAAGGGTGCAATCTAGGTGGCTCTCCTAAAGAGCTGCTTAGAAAAGTTTAGCTTAGGTTTTTTATTTTACAGTGAGTCCTGCTGGCAACAGGATCACTGCAACGAGGGACTTAGGGGAGAAGAAGTGAACTCACCTGCGTGCAGGATGGATTGGCTTCTTGGCTACTGGACATTAGCTCCAGAGGGACGATCACAGGTACAGCCTGGATGGTCACCGGAGCCTCGCCGCCGGCCCCCTTGCAGATGCTGAAACGAGAAGAGGTCCAGAATCGGCGGCAGAAGACTCCTCAGTCTTCTTAAGGTAGCGCACAGCACTGCAGCTGTGCGCCATTTTCCTCTCAGCACACTTCACACGGCAGTCACTGAGGGTGCAGGGCGCTGGGAGGGGGGCGCCCTGGGAGGCAAATGAAAACCTTTTTTGGCTAAAAATACCTCACATATAGCCTCCGGGGGCTATATGGAGATATTTAACCCCTGCCAGAATCCGTTAAGAGCGGGAGACGAGGCCGCCGAAAAAGGGGCGGGGCCTATCTCCTCAGCACACAGCGCCATTTTCCCTCACAGAAAGGCTGGAGGGAAGGCTCCCAGGCTCTCCCCTGCACTGCACTACAGAAACAGGGTTAAAACAGAGAGGGGGGGCACTAATTTGGCGTTAGAAATATATAAAAAAGATGCTATAAGGGAAAACACTTATATAAGGTTGTCCCTATATAATTATAGCGTTTTTGGTGTGTGCTGGCAAACTCTCCCTCTGTCTCTCCAAAGGGCTAGTAGGTCCTGTCCTCTATCAGAGCATTCCCTGTGTGTGTGCTGTGTGTCGGTACGTGTGTGTCGACATGTATGAGGACGATGTTGGTGAGGAGGCGGAGCAATTGCCTGTAATGGTGATGTCACTCTCTAGGGAGTCGACACCGGAATGGATGGCTTATTTAGGGAATTACGTGATAATGTCAACACGCGCCAAGGTCGGTTGAAGACATGAGACGGCCGACAAACAATTAGTACCGGTCCAGACGTCTCAAAAACACCGTCAGGGGTTTTAAAACGCCCGTTTACTTTAGTCGGTCGACACAGACACAGACAGGGACACTGAATCCAGTGTCGACGGTGAATAAACAAACGTATTCCTTATTAGGGCCACACGTTAAGGGCAATGAAGGAGGTGTTACATATTTCTGATACTACAAGTACCACAAAAGAGGGTATTATGTGGGATGTGAAAAAACTACCGTAGTTTTTCCTGAATCAGATAAATTAAATGAAGTGTGTGATGATGCGTGGGTTCCCCCCGATAGAAAATATGGGCGGTATACCCTTTCCCGCCAGAAGTTAGGGCGCGTTGGGAAACACCCCTTAGGGTGGATAAGGCGCTCACACGCTTATCAGAACAAGTGGCGGTACCGTCTATAGATAGGGCCGTCCTCAAGGAGCCAGCTGACAGGAGGCTGGAAAAATATCATAAAAAGTATATACACACATACTGGTGTTATACTGCGACCAGCGATCGCCTCAGCCTGGATGTGCAGAGCTGGGGTGGCTTGGTCGGATTCCCTGACTAAAAATATTGATACCCTTGACAGGGACAGTATTTTATTGACTATAGAGCATTTAAAGGATGTATTTCTATATATGCGAGATGCACAGAGGGATATTTGCACTCTGGCATCAAGAGTAAGTGCGATGTCCATATCTGCCAGAAGATGTTTATGGACACGACAGTGGTCAGGTGATGCAGATTCCAAACGGCACAAAGGTGTATTGCCGTATAAAGGAAGAGGAGTTATTTGGGGTCGGTCCATCGGACCTGGTGGCCACGGCAACTGCTGGAAAATCCACCGTTTTTACCCTAAGTCACATCTCTGCAGAAAAAGACACCGTCTTTTCAGCTTCAGTCCTTTCGTCCCTATAAGAGTCATATCTGCCCAGGGATAGAGGAAAGGGAAGAAGACTGCAGCAGGCAGCCCATTCCCAGGAACAGAAGCGTTCCAACCCTTCTGACAAGCTCTCAGCATGACGCTGAGACCGTACAGGACCCCTGGATCCTACAAGTAGTATCCCAGGGGTACAGTTTGGAATGTCGAGACGTTTCCCCTGCGCAGGCTCCTGAAGGCTGCTTTACCAAGGTCTCCCTCCGACAAGGAGGCAGTATGGGAAAAAATTCACGAGCTGTATTCCCAGCAGGTGATAATTAAATTACCCCTCCTACAACAAGAAAAGGGGTATTATTCCACACTATATTGTGGTACTGAAGCCAGAAGGCTAGGTGAGACCTATTCTAAATCTAAAAAAATTTGAACACTTACAAAGGTTCAAATCAAGATGGAGTCACTCAGAGCAGTGATAACGAACCGGGAAGAAGGGGACTATCTGGTGTCCCGAGACATCAGGGATGCTTACCTCCATGTCCCAAATTTGCCCTTATCACTAAGGGTACCTCAGGTTCGTGGTACAGAACTGTCACTATCAGTTTCAGACGCTGCCGTTTGGATTGTCTACGGCACCCCGGGTCTTTACCAAGGTAATGGCCGAAATGATGGTTCTTCTTCGAAGAAAAGGCGTCTTAATTATCCCTTACTTGGACGATCTCCTGATAAGGGCAAAGTCCAGGGAACAGTTGGAGGTCGGAGTAGCACTATCTCGGATACTGTTACAACAGCAGGGGTGGATTCTAAAGATTCCAAAATCGCAGCTGATCCCGACAACAAGTCTCCTGTGCTTAGGGATGATTCTGGACACAGTCCAGAAAAAGGTGTTTCTCCCGGAAGAGAAAGCCAGGGAGTTATCCGAGCTAGTCAGGAACCTCCTAAAATCAGTGCATCATTGCACAAGGGCCATGGTAAAAAAAATGGTGACTTCCTTCGAAGCAATTCCAGTCGGCAGATTTCATGCAAGAACTTTTCAGTGGGATCTGCTGGACAAATGGTCCGGATCGCATCTTCAGATGCATCAGCGGATAACCCTATATCCAAGGACAAGGGTGTCTCTCCTGTGGTGGTTACAGAGTGCTCATCTTCTAGAGGGCCGCAGATTAGGCATTCAGTTTTGGATGTTGGTGACCACGGAGGCCAGCCCGAGAGGCTGGGGAGCAGTCACACAAGGAAAAAATTTCCAGGGAGTGTGATCAAGTCTGGAGATTTTTCTCCACATAAATATAGCTAAGGGTAAATTTATAATGCTCTAAGCTTAGCAAGACCTCTGCTTCAAGGTCAGCCGGTATTGATCCAGTGGGATAAAACATCACGGCAGTCGCCCACGTAAATAGACAGGGCGGCACAAGAAGCAGGAGGGCAGTGGCAAAAACTGCAAGGACTTTTCGCTGGGCGGAAAATCATGTGATAGCACTGTCAGCAGTGTTTCATTCCGGGAATGGAAACTGGGAAGCAGACTTCCTCAGTAGGCACGACCTCCACCCGGCAGAGTGGGAACTTCATGGGGAAGTTTTCCACATAATTGTAAACCGTTGGGAATTACCAAAGGTGGACATGATGGCGTCCCGTCTGAACAAAAAACGGGACAGGTATTGCGCCAGGTTAAGAGACCCTCAGGCAATAGCTGTGGACGTTCTGGTAACACCGTGGGTGTACCAGTCGGTGTATGTGTTCCATCCTCTGCTTTTCATACCTAAGGTACTGAGAATTATAAGACGTAGAGGAGTAAGAACTATACTCATGGCTCCGGATTGGCCAAGAAGGACTTGGTACCCGGAACTTCAAGAGATGCTCACAGAGGACTTATGGCCTCTGCCGCTAAGAAGGGACTTGTTTCAGCAAGTACCATGTCTGTTCCAAGACTTACCGCAGCTGCGTTTGACGGCATGGCGGTGGAACGCCGGATCCTAAGGGAAAAGGCATTCAGGAAGAGGTCATTCCTACCCTGGTCAAAGCCAGAAAGGAGGTGACCGCACAACATTATCACCACATGTGGCGAAAATATGTTGCGTGGTGTGAGGCCAGGAAGGCCCCACGAAGAAATTTCAACTCGGTCGATTCCTGCATTTCTTGCAAACAGGAGTGTCTATGGGCCTCAAATTGGGGTCCATTAAGGTTCAAATTTCGGCCCTGTCGATTTTTCTTCCAGAAAGAAGTGGCTTCAGTTCCTGAAGTCCAGAAGTTTGTCAAGGGAGTATTGCATATACAACCCCCTTTTGTGCCTCCAGTGGCACTGTGGGATCTCAACGTAGTTCTGGGATTCCTCAAAACACATTGGTTTAAAACCAGTCAAATCTGTGGATTTGAAGCATCTCACATGAAAAGTAAACATGCTCTTGGACCTGGCCTGGACCAGGCGAGTGTCAAATTGGTGTTTTTTTTCTCAAAAAAGCCCATATCTGTTTGTCCATTCGGACAGGGCAGAGCTGCGGACTCGTCCCCAGTTCTCTCCCTAAGGTGGTGTCAGTGTTTCACCTGAACCAGCTTATTGTGGTGTCTTGCGCCTACTAGGGACTTGGAGGACTCCAAGTTGCTAGATGTGGTCAGGGCCCTGAAAATATAGGTTCCAGGACGGCTGGAGTCAGGAAAACTGACTTGCTGTTATCCTGTATGCACCCAACAAACTGGGTGCTCTTGCTTTTAAGCAGACTTTTGCTAGTTGGATGTGTAATACAATTCAGCTTGCACATTCTGTGGCAGGCCTGCCACAGCCAAAATATGTAAATGCCCATTCCACAAGGAAGGTGGGCTCATCTTGGGCGGCTGCCCGAGGGGTCTCGGCTTTACAACTTTGCCGAGCGGCTATTTAGTCAGGGGCAAACACGTTTGTAAAATCCTACAAATTTGATACCCTTGCTAAGGAGGACCTGGAGTTCTCTCATTCGGTGCTGCAGAGTCATCCGCACTCTCCCGCCCATTTGGGAGCTTTGGTATAATCCCCATGGTCCTTTCAGGAACCCCAGCATCCACTAGGACGATAGAGAAAATAAGAATTTACTTACCGATAATTCTATTTCTCGGAGTCCGTAGTGGATGCTGGGCGCCCATCCCAAGTGCGGATTATCTGCATTACTTGTACATAGTTACAAAAATCGGGTTATTATTGTTGTGAGCCATCTTTTCAGAGGCTCCGCTGTTATCATACTGTTAACTGGGTTCAGATCACAGGTTGTACAGTGTGATTGGTGTGGCTGGTATGAGTCTTACCCGGGATTCATAAATCCTTCCTTATTGTGTACGCTCGTCCGGGCACAGTACCTAACTGAGGCTTGGAGGAGGGTCATAGGGGGAGGAGCCAGTGCACACCACCTGATCCTAAAGCTTTACTTTTTGTGCCCTGTCTCCTGCGGAGCCGCTATTCCCCATGGTCCTTTCAGGAACCCCAGCATCCACTACGGACTCCGAGAAATAGAATTATCGGTAAGTAAATTCTTATTTTTTTTTCTTTCTTCTTTGTACATACTACTATAGAGTATAGTAGCTTACTGTAGCAGTCTGCGGTGCTGCTGAGCTGACAGTGTCCAGCAGGTCCGTCATCAGTCATCATTACCTAATAAATATATTATCTACCTGTCCGGCTGCAGTACTAGTGATATTATATATACATACATATATATATATTGATTTCATCTCATTATCAATCATCCAGTCTATATTAGCAGCAGACACAGTACGTTAGTCCACGGCTGTAGCTACCTCTGTGTCGGCACTCGGCAGTCCATCCATAATTGTATACCACCTACCCGTGGTTTTTTTTTTTTCTTTCTTCTGTGTACATACTACTAGTATAGTATAGTAGCTTACTGTAGCAGTCTGCGGTGCTGCTGAGCTGACAGTGTCCAGCAGGTCCATCATCAGTCATCATTACCTAATAAATATATTATCTACCTGTCCGGCTGCAGTACTAGTGATATTATATATACATACATATATATATATTGATTTCATCTCATTATCAATCATCCAGTCTATATTAGCAGCAGACACAGTACGTTAGTCCACGGCTGTAGCTACCTCTGTGTCGGCACTCGGCAGTCCATCCATAATTGTATACCACCTACCCGTGGTTTTTTTCTTTCTTTCTTCTTTGTACATACTACTATAGAGTATAGTAGCTTACTGTAGCAGTCTGCGGTGCTGCTGAGCTGACAGTGTCCAGCAGGTCCGTCATCAGTCATCATTACCTAATAAATATATTATCTACCTGTCCGGCTGCAGTACTAGTGATATTATATATACATACATATATATATTGATTTCATCTCATTATTAATCATCCAGTCTATATTAGCAGCAGACACAGTACGTTAGTCCACGGCTGTAGCTACCTCTGTGTCGGCACTCGGCAGTCCATCCATAATTGTATACCACCTACCCGTGTTTTTTCTTTTCTTTCTTCTTTGTACATACTACTAGTATAGTATAGTAGCTTACTGTAGCAGTCTGCGGTGCTGCTGAGCTGACAGTGTCCAGCAGGTCCGTCATCAGTCATCATTACCTAATAAATATATTATCTACCTGTCCGGCTGCAGTACTAGTGATATTATATATACATACATATATATATATTGATTTCATCTCATTATCAATCATCCAGTCTATATTAGCAGCAGACACAGTACGTTAGTCCACGGCTGTAGCTACCTCTGTGTCGGCACTCGGCAGTCCATCCATAATTGTATACCACCTACCCGTGGTTTTTTTTTTCTTTCTTCTTTGTACATACTACTAGTATAGTATAGTAGCTTACTGTAGCAGTCTGCGGTGCTGCTGAGCTGACAGTGTCCAGCAGGTCCGTCATCAGTCATCATTACCTAATAAATATATTATCTACCTGTCCGGCTGCAGTACTAGTGATATTATATATACATACATATATATATATTGATTTCATCTCATTATCATCCAGTCTATATTAGCAGCAGACACAGTACGGTAGTCCACGGCTGTAGCTACCTCTGTGTCGGCACTCGGCAGTCCATCCATAAGTATACTAGTATCCATCCATCTCCATTATTTACCTGAGGTGCCTTTTAGTTGTGCCTATTAAAATATGGAGAACAAAAATGTTGAGGTTCCAAAATTAGGGAAAGATCAAGATCCACTTCCACCTCGTGCTGAAGCTGCTGCCACTAGTCATGGCCGAGACGATGAAATGCCAGCAACGTCGTCTGCCAAGGCCGATGCCCAATGTCATAGTACAGAGCATGTCAAATCCAAAACACCAAATATCAGTAAAAAAAGGACTCCAAAACTTAAAATAAAATTGTCGGAGGAGAAGCGTAAACTTGCCAATATGCCATTTACCACACGGAGTGGCAAGGAACGGCTGAGGCCCTGGCCTATGTTCATGGCTAGTGGTTCAGCTTCACATGAGGATGGAAGCACTCAGCCTCTCGCTAGAAAACTGAAAAGACTCAAGCTGGCAAAAGCACCGCAAAGAACTGTGCGTTCTTCGAAATCCCAAATCCACAAGGAGAGTCCAATTGTGTCGGTTGCGATGCCTGACCTTCCCAACACTGGACGTGAAGAGCATGCGCCTTCCACCATTTGCACGCCCCCTGCAAGTGCTGGAAGGAGCACCCGCAGTCCAGTTCCTGATAGTCAGATTGAAGATGTCAGTGTTGAAGTACACCAGGATGAGGAGGATATGGGTGTTGCTGGCGCTGGGGAGGAAATTGACCAGGAGGATTCTGATGGTGAGGTGGTTTGTTTAAGTCAGGCACCCGGGGAGACACCTGTTGTCCGTGGGAGGAATATGGCCGTTGACATGCCTGGTGAAAATACCAAAAAAATCAGCTCTTCAGTGTGGAGGTATTTCAACAGAAAAGCGGACAACAGGTGTCAAGCCGTGTGTTGCCTTTGTCAAGCTGTAATAAGTAGGGGTAAGGACGTTAACCACCTCGGAACATCCTCCCTTATACGTCACCTGCAGCGCATTCATAATAAGTCAGTGACAAGTTCAAAAACTTTGGGCGACAGCGGAAGCAGTCCACTGACCAGTAAATCCCTTCCTCTTGTAACCAAGCTCACGCAAACCACCCCATTAACTCCCTCAGTGTCAATTTCCTCCTTCCCCAGGAATGCCAATAGTCCTGCAGGCCATGTCACTGGCAATTCTGACGAGTCCTCTCCTGCCTGGGATTCCTCCGATGCATCCTTGCGTGTAACGCCTACTGCTGCTGGCGCTGCTGTTGTTGCTGCTGGGAGTCGATGGTCATCCCAGAGGGGAAGTCGTAAGCCCACTTGTACTACTTCCAGTAAGCAATTGACTGTCCAACAGTCCTTTGCGAGGAAGATGAAATATCACAGCAGTCATCCTGCTGCAAAGCGGATAACTGAGGCCTTGACAACTATGTTGGTGCTAGACGTGCGTCCGGTATCCGCCGTTAGTTCACAGGGAACTAGACAATTTATTGAGGCAGTGTGCCCCCGTTACCAAATACCATCTAGGTTCCACTTCTCTAGGCAGGCGATACCGAGAATGTACACGGACGTCAGAAAAAGACTCACCAGTGTCCTAAAAAATGCAGTTGTACCCAATGTCCACTTAACCACGGACATGTGGACAAGTGGAGCAGGGCAGGGTCAGGACTATATGACTGTGACAGCCCACTGGGTAGATGTATGGACTCCCGCCGCAAGAACAGCAGCGGCGGCACCAGTAGCAGCATCTCGCAAACGCCAACTCTTTCCTAGGCAGGCTACGCTTTGTATCACCGCTTTCCAGAATACGCACACAGCTGAAAACCTCTTACGGCAACTGAGGAAGATCATCGCGGAATGGCTTACCCCAATTGGACTCTCCTGTGGATTTGTGGCATCGGACAACGCCAGCAATATTGTGTGTGCATTAAATATGGGCAAATTCCAGCACGTCCCATGTTTTGCACATACCTTGAATTTGGTGGTGCAGAATTTTTTTAAAAACGACAGGGGCGTGCAAGAGATGCTGTCGGTGGCCAGAAGAATTGCGGGACACTTTCGGCGTACAGGCACCACGTACAGAAGACTGGAGCACCACCAAAAACTACTGAACCTGCCCTGCCATCATCTGAAGCAAGAAGTGGTAACGAGGTGGAATTCAACCCTCTATATGCTTCAGAGGTTGGAGGAGCAGCAAAAGGCCATTCAAGCCTATACAATTGAGCACGATATAGGAGGTGGAATGCACCTGTCTCAAGCGCAGTGGAGAATGATTTCAACGTTGTGCAAGGTTCTGATGCCCTTTGAACTTGCCACACGTGAAGTCAGTTCAGACACTGCCAGCCTGAGTCAGGTCATTCCCCTCATCAGGCTTTTGCAGAAGAAGCTGGAGACATTGAAGGAGGAGCTAACACGGAGCGATTCCGCTAGGCATGTGGGACTTGTGGATGGAGCCCTTAATTCGCTTAACAAGGATTCACGGGTGGTCAATCTGTTGAAATCAGAGCACTACATTTTGGCCACCGTGCTCGATCCTAGATTTAAAGCCTACCTTGGATCTCTCTTTCCGGCAGACACAAGTCTGCTGGGGTTGAAAGACCTGCTGGTGACAAAATTGTCAAGTCAAGCGGAACGCGACCTGTCAACATCTCCTCCTTCACATTCTCCCGCAACTGGGGGTGCGAGGAAAAGGCTCAGAATTCCGAGCCCACCCGCTGGCGGTGATGCAGGGCAGTCTGGAGCGACTGCTGATGCTGACATCTGGTCCGGACTGAAGGACCTGACAACGATTACGGACATGTCGTCTACTGTCACTGCATATGATTCTCTCACCATTGAAAGAATGGTGGAGGATTATATGAGTGACCGCATCCAAGTAGGCACGTCACACAGTCCGTACTTATACTGGCAGGAAAAAGAGGCAATTTGGAGGCCCTTGCACAAACTGGCTTTATTCTACCTAAGTTGCCCTCCCACAAGTGTGTACTCCGAAAGAGTGTTTAGTGCCGCCGCTCACCTTGTCAGCAATCGGCGTACGAGGTTACATCCAGAAAATGTGGAGAAGATGATGTTCATTAAAATGAATTATAATCAATTCCTCCGTGGAGACATTGACCAGCAGCAATTGCCTCCACAAAGTACACAGGGAGCTGAGATGGTGGATTCCAGTGGGGACGAATTGATAATCTGTGAGGAGGGGGATGTACACGGTGATATATCGGAGGATGATGATGAGGTGGACATCTTGCCTCTGTAGAGCCAGTTTGTGCAAGGAGAGATTAATTGCTTCTTTTTTGGTGGGGGTCCAAACCAACCCATCATTTCAGTCACAGTCGTGTGGCAGACCCTGTCACTGAAATGATGGGTAGGTTAAAGTGTGCATGTCCTGTTTATACAACATAAGGGTGGGTGGGAGGGCCCAAGGACAATTCCATCTTGCACCTCTTTTTTCTTTAATTTTTCTTTGCGTCATGTGCTGTTTGGGGAGTGTTTTTTGGAAGGGACATCCTGCGTGACACTGCAGTGCCACTCCTAGATGGGCCCGGTGTTTGTGTCGGCCACTAGGGTCGCTTATCTTACTCACACAGCTACCTCATTGCGCCTCTTTTTTTCTTTGCGTCATGTGCTGTTTGGGGAGGGTTTTTTGGAAGGGCCATCCTGCGTGACACTGCAGTGCCACTCCTAGATGGGCCCGGTGTTTGTGTCGGCCACTAGGGTCGCTTATCTTACTCACACAGCTACCTCATTGCGCCTCTTTTTTTCTTTGCGTCATGTGCTGTTTGGGGAGGGTTTTTTGGAAGGGCCATCCTGCGTGACACTGCAGTGCCACTCCTAGATGGGCCCGGTGTTTGTGTCAGCCACTAGGGTCGCTTATCTTACTCACACAGCTACCTCATTGCGCCTCTTTTTTTCTTTGCATCATGTGCTGTTTGGGGAGTGTTTTTTGGAAGGGCCATCCTGCGTGACACTGCAGTGCCACTCCTAGATGGGCACGGTGTTTGTGTCGGCCACTAGGGTCGCTTAGCTTAGTCATCCAGCGACCTAGGTGCAAATTTTAGGACTGAAAATAATATTGTGAGGTGTGAGGTATTCAGAATAGACTGAAAATGAGTGGAAATTATGGTTTTTGAGGTTAATAATACTTTGGGATCAAAATGACCCCCAAATTCTATGATTTAAGCTGTTTTTTAGTGTTTTTAAAAAAAAACACCCGAATCCAAAACACACCCGAATCCGACAAAAAAAATTCGGTGAGGTTTGGCCAAAACGCGGTCGAACCCAAAACACGGCCGCGGAACCGAACCCAAAACCAAAACACAAAACCCGAAAAATTTCAAGTGCACATCTCTACTTTTTTGTCCCTAGCGTATTTTAATCCTCAATAACATTAATTTCCAGTCATTTGCAGACAATTTTGACCACCTTACAACTCACAATGTTGTTTTTTAATCCACTTTAGGCCAAAGTCTGCAGCGAGCTGGCTGGTTTACTAAGCGACAGAGCAGCGGCACAAACACACAGCAGTTTGTAGCATATCTATGAAACATTGACACACAGCAGTGGGAGAAATGAATGGTGGTGCAAGATGGAATTGTCCTTGGGCCCTTCCCACCCTTACGTTGAATATTAAAAAGGACATGCACAGTTTAACAAACCAAGCCCTCCAGCGACAGGGAATCTGTGTGAATCACAAGGTTAGATGCAAGTGAGGAAATTGGACTAGGGTACAGTGCACCAAATAGTACAAACTATAGAAATTAACTATATATTTTATATACCTTGCAGCTCCTTTCAAACTTTGTGAATCACAGGGTTAGATACACGTGAAGAAAGCGCACTAGGGTACAGCCCTTTGTGAGACTCTGAGTCTGGAGCGGACACAGCACAGTTAACAGCAGAGTCAACACAGCATACAGTGTACCCCCTACAGTTACACACACTAATAGTGCCACCACACTGCCAATACAGCCCCTTGTGAGCCTCTGGATGCAGCAGTTGCAGGCTTGCTGCAGTGTATCCCCTATACATATACTTACTATACTGACAGTCTAGTATATGGAATATGTTCCACTTCCCTTCCTTTATAGTTATAAATGAATGTTCCCTCCTAAATATAATAAGATTTTAAACTTACCGGTAAATCTTTTTCTCCTAGTCCGTAGAGGATGCTGGGGACTCCGTAAGGACCATGGGGTATAGACAGGCTCCGCAGGAGACATGGGTACTATAAAGAACTTTAGAATGGGTGTGCACTGGCTCCTCCCTCTATGCCCCTCCTCCAGACCTCAGTTAGAGAAACTGTGCCCAGAGGAGATGGACAATACGAGGAAAGAATTTTGTTAATCTAAGGGCAAGATTCATACCAGCCACACCATCCACACCGTATAACATGGAATATACGCAACCAGTTAACAGTATGAACAAAACAGTATCAGTCAAAGACTGATCTCAACTGTAACATAACCCTTATGTAAGCAACAACTATATACAAGCCTTGCAGATTTAGTCCGCACTGGGACGGGCGCCCAGCATCCTCTACGGACTAGGAGAAAAAGATTTACCGGTAGGTTTAAAATCTTATTTTCTCTTACTTCCTAGAGGATGCTGGGTACTCCGTAAGGGCCATGGGGTTTATACCTAAGCTCCCGACCGGGCGGGAGAGTGCGGATGACTCTGCAGCACCGATTGAGCAAACGCGAGGTCCTCATCAGCCAGGGTATCAAACTTATAGAACTTTGCAAAAGTGTTTGAACCCGACCAAGTAGCTGCTCGGCAAAGCTGTAAAGCCGAGACGCCTCGGGCAGCCGCCCAAGAAGAGCCCACCTTCCTAGTGAAATGGGCCTTTACTGAATTTAGCAACGGCAATCCAGCCGTAGAATGAGCCTGCTGAATCGTGTTACAGATCCAGCGAGCAATAGTCTGCTTAGAAGCAGGAGCGCCAACTTTGTTGGCTGCATACAGGACAAACAGTGCTTCTGTTTTCCTAAACCGAGCCGTCCTGGCTACATAAATTTTTAAGGCCCTGACTACATCCAGAGACTTGGAGTCCTCCAAGTCCCCCGTAGCCACAGGCACCACAATAGGTTGGTTCAAATGAAATGAAGAAACCACCTTAGGCAAAAATTGAGGACAAGTCCTCAACTCTGCTCTATCCACATGGAAAATCAAATAGGGGCTCTTGTGAGACAAGGCCGCCAATTCGGACACCCACCTAGCAGATGCCAAGGCCAATAACATGACCACCTTCCAAGTGAGAAATTTTAATTCAACAGTTTGAAGAGGTTCAAACCAGTGAGATTTTAGGAACCGTAACACCACGTTAAGGTCCCATGGTGCCACTGGGGGCACAAAAGGAGGCTGGATGTGCAGCACTCCTTTTACAAAAGTTTGGACTTCTGGGAGAGAAGCCAACTCCTTTTGAAAGAATATAGACAGGGCCGAAATCTGTACCTTAATGGAGCCTAACTTCAGGCCCATATCCACTCCCGTCTGTAGAAAGTGGAGAAAACGGCCCAGATGGAAATCTTCCGTAGGAGCATTCTTGGCTTCACACCAAGATACATACTTCCTCCAGATATGGTGAAAATGTTTCGCCGTCACCTCCTTCCGAGCCTTTATCAGAGTAGGGATGACTTCCTCTGGAATACCTTTCCCAGCTAGGTTTCGGTGTTCAACCGCCATGCCGTCAAACGTAACCATGGTAAGTCTTGGAACACGCAGGGCCCCTGCTGTAACAGGTCCTCCCTGAGAGGAAGAGGCCACGGATCTTCTGTGAGCATTTCCTGAAGATCTGAATACCAGGCCCTTCGAGGCCAATCTGGAACAATGAGTATTGTCTGCACTCTTTTTCGTCTTATGATTCTCAATATTTTTGAGATGAGAGGAAGAGGAGGGAACACAAAGACCGACTGAGACACCCATGGTGTCACCAGGGCATCTACCGCTACTGCCTGAGGGTCCCTTGACCTGGCACAATACCTCCGAAGCTTCTTGTTGAGGCGTGACACCATCATGTCTATTTGAGGAAGTCCCCAATGACTTGTTATCTCTGCAAAAACTTCTTGATGAAGTCCCCACTCTCCTGGATGGAGATCGTGTCTGCTGAGGAAATCTGATTCCCAGTTGTCCACTCCCGGAATGAAGACTGCTGACAGAGCGCTCACGTGATTTTCCGCCCAGCGAAGAATCCTGGTGGCTTCCGCCATTGCCACTCTGCTCCTTGTCCCGCCTTGACGGTTTACATGAGCCACGGCTGTGACGTTGTCTGATTGAATCAGAACCGGTATGTCGCGAAGAAGAATCTTTGCTTGTCGTAGGCCATTGTATATGGCCCTCAATTCCAGTACGTTGATGTGTAGACAAGCCTCCTGGCTTGACCATAGCCCCTGAAAATTTCTTCCTTGTGTTACTGCTCCCCATCCTCGGAGGCTCGTGTCCGTGGTCTCCAGAACCCAGTCTTGAATGCCGAACCTGCGACCCTCTAGAATGTGAACACTTTGCAGCCACCACAGGAGAGACACCCTGGCCCTGCGGGACAGGCTTATCTTCTGATGTATTTGTAGATGGGACCCGGACCACTTGTCCAGAAGATCCCACTGAAACGTCCTTGCATGAAAACTGCCGAAAGGGATGGCCTCGTAGGCTGCTACCATTTTCCCCAGAACTCGACTGCATTGATAAACAGACACTCTTTTTGGTTTTAGCAGGTCTCTGACCATGTTCTGGAGGTCCTGGGCTTTTTTCATCGGGAGAAAAACCCTCTTCTGGTCCGTGTCCAGAATCATGCCTAGGAATGATAGTCGAGTCGTTGGAATCAATTGTGACTTTGGCAGATTGAGAATCCAACCGTGCTGTTGTAGCACTCTGAGGGAGAGCGACATGCTCTTCAGTAATTGATCTCTCGATCTCGTATTTATCAGGAGATCGTCCAAGTAAGGGATAATTGTGACTCCCTGCCTGCGCAGGAGCACCATCATCTCCGCCATCACCTTGGTGAAAATCCTCGCGGCCTTGGAAAGCCCAAACGGCAACGTCTGAAACTGGTAATGACAGTCCTGTACAGCGAATCTCAGGTACTCTGATGAGGAGGATATATGGGGACATGAAGGTATGCATCCTTTACGTCCAGTGACACCATAAAATCCCCCCCTTCCAGACTGGATATCACAGCCTGGAACGATTCCATCTTGAATTTGAACTTTTTCAAGTACAGGTTTAGGGATTTTAGATTTAAAATGGGTCTGACCGAACCATCCGGCTTCGGGACCACGATCAGGGTTGAATAGTACCCTTTCCCCTGTTGGACTAGGGGAACCTTGACAATCACTTGCTATTGACACAGCTTTTGAATTGCAGCTAACACTACTTCCCTCTCTGGGGGAGAAGCTGGCAAGGCCGACTTGAAAAATCGGCGAGGGGGCACCTCTTCGAATTTAAGCTTGTAGCCTTGGGATACAATATCCATCGCCCAAGGATCCACGTCTGACAGAACCCAGACCTGGCTGAAGAGTCGAAGAAGTGCCCCCACCGGCGCGGACTCCCTCAGTGGAGCCCCAGCGTCATGCAGTGGATTTAGTAGAAGCCGGGGAGGACTTCTGCTCCTGGGAACTAGCCGAAGCAGGTGTTCTATTCCCTTTACCCTTACCTCTGGCGAGGAAGGATGAGCTCCGACCTCTTCTGGACTTATGCGACCGAAAGGACTGCATCTGATATTGTGGAGTTTTCTTTTGCTGTGGGGAAACAAAAGGCAAAAAGGTAGATTTACCCGCGGTAGCTGTGGAAACCAAGTCCGCGAGACCGTCCCCAAATAAAACTTCACCTTTGTAAGGTAAAACCTCCATATGCTTCTTTGAGTCGGCATCACCCGTCCATTGGCGGGTCCACAGGGCTCGCCTCGCAAAAATCGCCATGGCGTTGGCTCTTGAACCTAGCAGTCCAACGTCTCATTGAGCGTCTCTCATATATAAGACTGCGTCTTTAATGTGACCTAAGGTCAGTAAAATTGTATCCCTGTCTAGGGTATCAAAGTCAGCTGATAAGGTATCTGTCCAAGCCGCAACTGCGCTACATACCCATGCCGATGCTATCGCCGGTCTGAGTAAAGCACCCGTATGCGTATAAATAGATTTTAAGGTAGTTTCCTGTCTGCGATCAGCAGGATACTTGAGGGCTGCCGTGTCTGGAGACGGTAGCGCCACCTTCTTGGACAGACGCGTTAAAGCCTTGTCCACCCTGGGCGAGGATTCCCACCGTACCCTGTCCTGTGCAGGGAAAGGATACGCCATAAGAATCCTCTTGGGAATCTGCAGTTTTTTTGTATGGAGTCTCCCAAGCTTTTTCAAATAATTTGTTCAGCTCATGAGATGGGGGAAAGGTTACCTCCGGTTTCTTTTCCTTATACATGCGCACCCTCGTGTCAGGGACAGAGGGGTCATCAGTGATATGCAAAACATCTTTTATTGTAATAATCATATAATGGATACTTTTGGCCACCCTTGGGTGTAACCTTGCATCATCGTAGTCGACACTGGAGTCAGAATCCGTGTCGGTATCAGTGTCTGCTATTTGGGATAGGGGACGTTTTTGAGACCCTGAAGGGCCCTGTGACACAGTCAAAGCCGTGGATTGACTCCCTGCTTTTTCCCTGGACTCTGCTTTGTCCATTCTCTTAGGTAATAAGGTCACATTTGTATTTAAAACATTCCACATGTCCAACAAATCATGAGTCGGCGTTGCCGATGGAGACACCACAATCATCTGCTCCACCTCCTCCTTAGATGAGCCTTCCGCTTCAGACATGCCGACACATGCGTACCGACACCCCCACACACAGGGATATATCTATAAGGAGACAGTTCCCCAACAAGGCCCTTTGGAGAGACAGAGAGAGAGTATGCCAGCACACACCCAGCGCCAACTGACACTGGAGACAATTTCCCAGATAATATAGCGCTTTTTTATATAATAAACCGTGTAATACACACACTGCGCCTTACAAGTGCCCCCCTCTTTTCAGCCCTGTGTCACCGTGTTCAGCAGGGGAGTGTCCGGGGAGCCAGCTTCTCTGCAGTGCTCTGTGGAGAAAATGGCGCTGGTTAGTGCTGAGGGACCAAGCTCCGCCCTCTCCAGCGGTGGGCTTCGGTCCCGCTCAATTTTATAAAACTGGCAGGGGATTTACACTTACTGTCTCCGCAGCCTATATCTATATAAATGCCAGACTAGAGGTTTATATTGCTGCCCAGGGCGCCCCCCCTGCGCATTGCACCCATCAGTGCCTGTGTGTAGTGTGTGGGAGCTATGGCACGCAGCGTTACCGCTGCGCGCTTACCTCAGGGAAGATCTGAAGTCTTCTGCCGCCTTAGAAGTGTGAGGAGGACGGCGGCGCAGCTCTGGGACGAACGGCGGGGGGAGACCTGCGTTCCGACTCCCTCTGGAGCTAATGGTGTCCAGTAGCCTAAGAAGCAGAGCCTATCACTTAAGTAGGTCTGCTTCTCTCTCCTCAGTCCCACGATGCAGGGAGCCTGTTGCCAGCAGTGCTCCCTGAAAATAAAAAACCTAACAAAATTCTTTTTTCAGAGAAACTCAGGAGAGCTCCCCTGTAATGCACCCTATCTCCTCTGGGCACAGGATCTAACTGAGGTCTGGAGGAGGGGCATAGAGGGAGGAGCCAGTGCACACCCATTCTAAAGTTCTTTATAGTGCCCATGTCTCCTGCGGAGCCCATCTATACCCCATGGTCCTTACGGAGTCCCCAGCATCCTCTAGGACGTAAGAGAAATATATATTTAATGCAGAGTTAGCGCAGAATGTTCCCCAGGAATTAAAGTGGAGGGGAATGAGGTGGAACTGAGTTCCACGACCTGTAATGGTAGGGGGAACTAGTTTCATCTCCTCCACAGCCGTGTACAGTATTTCCAACAAAAAAGCCCACGCTAATGTGGGTATTGTACACTATTGCGTATGTCATAATATAGAAATATAGAATGTAGAGATGAGCGGGTTCGGTTCCTCGGAATCCGAACCCCCCCGAACTTCAGCCTTTTTACACGGGTCCGAGGCAGACTCGGATCTTCCCGCCTTGCTCGGTTAACCCGAGCGCGCCCGAACGTCATCATCCCGCTGTCGGATTCTCGCGAGGCTCGGATTCTATCGCGAGACTCGGATTCTATATAAGGAGCCGCGCGTCGCCGCCATTTTCACACGTGCATTGAGATTGATAGGGAGAGGACGTGGCTGGCGTCCTCTCCGTTAGAATAGATAGAGACACTTGAGTTGATTTACTACTAACTTAGTAATTTTGGGGAGCATTAGGAGTACTCAGAGTGCAGAGTTTTGCTGATAGTTACTAGTGACCACCACCAGTTTTATTTATTATTTAATATAATCCGTTCTCTGCCTGAAAAAAAAACGATACACAGTCACATACCATATCTGTGCTCAGCCTCAGTGTGCTGCATGATAATATCATCTATGTATATCTGACTGTGCTGAGTGCTCACTGCTCACACAGCTGAATTGTGGGGGAGACTGGGGTGCAGTTATAGCAGGAGTACAGTGCACACTTTTGCTGCCAGTGTGACTGACCAGTGACCACCAGTATATTGTCTGCCTGAAAAAGTTAAACACTCCTGTGGTGTTTTTTTTTATTATTCTATAAACGCATTCTGCTGACAGTGTCCAGCAGGTCCGTCATTCATTATATTATATAAATATTTACCTGCAGTAGTGTTATATATTTTTTGTTCATCTCTATCATCTTTATCATCTCTATATTAGCAGACGTAGTACGGTAGTCCACGGCTGTGGCTACCTCTGTGTCGTCAGTGCTCGACCATAATTGTATACCTACCTGTGGTGGGGTTTTTTTTTCTATCTTCTTCATACTAGTAGTTTAGGAGTCTGCTGACAGTGTCCAGCAGGTCCGTCATTATATTATATATACCTGCAGTAGTGATATATATATATTTTTTATATCGTTATCATCTCTATACTAGCAGACACAGTTCGGTAGTCCATGGCTGTAGCTACCTCTGTGTCGTCAGTGCTCGTCCATAATTGTATACCTACCTGTGGTGGGGGTTTTTTTTCTATCTTCTTCATACTAGTAGTTTAGGAGTCTGCTGACAGTGTCCAGCAGGTCCGTCATTATATTATATATACCTGCAGTAGTGATATATATATATATTTTTTATATCATTATCATCTCTATACTAGCAGATGCAGTATGGTAGTCCACGGCTGTAGCTACCTCTGTGTCGTCAGTGCTCGTCCATAATTGTATACCTACCTGTGGTGGTTTTTTTTTTCTATCTTCTTCATACTAGTAGTAGGAGTCTGCTGACAGTGTCCAGCAGGTCCGTCATTATATTATATATACCTGCAGTAGTGATATATATATATTTTTTATATCATTATCATCTCTATACTAGCAGACACAGTACGGTAGTCCACGGCTGTAGCTACCTCTGTGTCGTCAGTGCTCGTCCATAATTGTATAACTACCTGTGGTGGGGTTTTTTTTTCTATCTTCTTCATACTAGTAGTTTAGGAGTCTGCTGACAGTGTCCAGCAGGTCCGTCATTATATTATATATACCTGCAGTAGTGATATATATATATTTTTTATATCATTATCATCTCTATACTAGCAGACGCAGTACGGTAGTCCACGGCTGTAGCTACCTCTGTGTCGTCAGTGCTCGTCCATAATTGTATACCTACCTGTGGTGGGGTTTTTTTTTCTATCTTCTTCATACTAGTAGTTTAGGAGTCTGCTGACAGTGTCCAGCAGGTCCGTCATTATATTATATATACCTGCAGTAGTGATATATATATATTTTTTATATCATTATCATCTCTATACTAGCAGACGCAGTACGGTAGTCCACGGCTGTAGCTACCTCTGTGTCGTCAGTGCTCGTCCATAATTGTATACCTACCTGTGGTGGGGTTTTTTTTTCTATCTTCTTCATACTAGTAGTTTAGGAGTCTGCTGACAGTGTCCAGCAGGTCCGTCATTATATTATATATACCTGCAGTAGTGATATATATATATTTTTTATATCATTATCATCTCTATACTAGCAGACTGTTATGCACACCAGTGCCTGCAGGAATGTACTGGTGTCAGAACTGTTATGCACTCCAGTGCCTGCAGGAATGTACTGGTGTTTAAACTGTTATGCACACCAGTGCCTGCAGGAATGTACTGGTGTCTGAACGGATAGGTATGCAAAACAAATGAACTCACATACAGACTGGGGAATATGACATTACGTACACAGAAGGTGATAGGGTAACAAAATACACACAAAGTGAACAGAGAAGCCCAGAGGCTAAGGAACTGGGTGTCTCCCTAGTATTAGTAATGCTCAGATGGGAAAAGCAAGATGTTGTGTTTTAATACGCAGAGAACCCGAAATGCTGTTGCTAAGGGCAACAGCAAAACCCTAAAGGGTTACCAACGGGTGTGGCAGTAAACTCCTTGGTCAGAGATGGAATGATAGACACAAGGAGAGTCTCCACAATCCTAATTCTCACTTGCAGTGCACAGGTTCAGCTTACTGCCACTAAACTGACACCTGACACCTTGCACAGTGAGACAGGATTTAGGCAGGCAAGTCTTAGAATACAGCCGCAAACTTGCTAAGTTCACAGAGTAGTAAAAGAACCCCAGCAAGCTAAACGACTGACTCCAGTCTTACTGCTAGGTCTGGATTGGCAGAGTGTAGTACCAAATCCCCAGGCCTATTTGCAGTAAGCAACAACAAATACAAAGCTACACAGTACTGGCTAACTTTCAGGAACTGACTAACCAACAAAGATTCAGCAGCATCTGCTTAACCTGAGAAGAGGCCTTATAAAGCAGGTGCTGTCCACGCCCCAATCAGACCTCACAGACTGTGAGCACAAAAACCAGCACCGGATCCCCTGCCGTGCACAGAGCCTGTAACCACTGCACAGCAAAAGACCCGAACCGGAGTATCAGCTGCACTCAGGTTACTCCGCTAGCACTTGTCTCCCGGTTGCCATGACGACGTGGCAGCACAGGGCAGGAGACCCTAACAGTACCCCCCCTCTGACGAGGGGTCAAAGAACCCCTACCACCGGGTTTATCGGGGAACTGCGAGAAGAAAGAGCGTATCAGTCTGGGGGCATGAAGATCACAACTGCGCACCCACGACCGCTCCTCCGGGCCATACCCCTTCCAGTGCACCAAAAATGACAGCCGACCCCGAACCATCTTGGAGTCAAGAATCCTTTCAACAACAAACTCCCTCTGGCCACGTATCAGAAGAGGGGAAGGTCTTCCACTGGAAGAAGGATTACTAATCGCCCGTTTTAAAAGGGAACAATGAAATGTTTTATTGATACCCAAAGAACGGGGCAGATCTAACTGAAATGCCACCGGATTGATAACCCTGGTGATCTTATAAGGGCCGATGAACCGGGGGCCTAACTTATGAGATGGCTGTCTCAACTTCAAATTCTTGGTAGACAACCAGACGAAGTCTCCTAATTTGAAGCTGCAGGGTCTTTTCCGCTTATCAAAAACCCTTTTGGTCACTAATGACACAGACACAAGGGCTTTCTTCACTTTCCGCCAAATACCTCTAAGGACCGAAACCACAGAGGAACCACCAGGCGTGGAGTCCAGGGGGTCAAAAGAATTGGCCTTAGGATGATGCCCATACACACAAAGGAAGGGAGAGATCCCTGTAGCAGAGTGAGCCGCGTTGTTATAGGCAAACTCCGCCATGGACAGATGAGCAACCCAGTCAGTCTGACACTTGGAGACATAACACCTGAGGAACTGCTCCAAGGACTGGTTCACCCTTTCAGTCTGCCCATTAGACTGCGGATGGTAGCCTGACGACAAGCTGACAGAAATCTGGAGATCGGAACAAAATGCCCTCCAGAATTTGGCCACAAACTGGGATCCGCGGTCAGAGACCACATCAAGTGGCAACCCGTGGAGACGCACAACATGCAGCATAAATAATTCAGACAGGCGTCTGGCCGATGGCAGCCCAACCAGTGGAACGAAGTGCGCCATCTTCGAAAACCTGTCAATGACAACCCAGATGGCTGTCATCCCCGAGGATTTGGGCAAGTCCACCACAAAATCCATTGAAATGTGGGTCCATGGCTTAGATGGGATAGAGAGTGGATGTAATGGGCCAACAGGAACCCCTCTAGGAGTCTTATTTCGGGCACAGATGTCACATGCCCGAACCCACTGATCCACATCCTTAGCCACCGAGGGCCACCACACCGCCCTAGATAGCAACTCCCGAGTTCTGGCAATACCCGGGTGACCTGCCGACTTCTTGGCATGGAATTCCAGGAACACTCGCTGTCTTAACCTAGGAGGCACAAACAAAAGACCTACCGGAAGGTCTGGAGGAGCCTGCTCCTGTGCTCTAAGGACTAATGATAAGAGGTCCTGGGTAATGCCCACTTTAATACATGATGGGGACACAATGGGCAACGGCTCCTCGGTGGTCTCCTGGATTGGAGCAAAACTCCGCGAGAGCGCATCAGCCTTGATGTTTTTTGACCCAGGGCGATATGTTATCAAAAAATTAAAGCGAGCAAAAAACAAAGCCCATCGTGCCTGCCTGGCATTGAGACGCTTCGCTGACTCTAAATATGCCAGATTCTTATGGTCGGTGAGAATTGAGACCACAAACTTAGCCCCCTCAAGCCAGTGTCTCCACTCCTCGAGTGCATCCTTAATAGCCAACAATTCCCGGTTACCCACGTCATAATTCATCTCGGCAGGCGAAAATTTACGGGAAAAGTAAGCACAGGGATGAAGGCGATTATCAGACACTCCCATCTGAGAAAGCACTGCCCCAATACCCATCTCAGAGGCATCCACCTCCACCACAAAAGGACGCTCTGGATCTGGGTGTCGCAGCACCTTGGCTGATACAAATGCCCTTTTGAGACTGGCAAAAGCCGCTTTAGCCTCACAAGACCAGTGAGCAACATCCGCCCCTTTCTTAGTGAGTGCCACCAAGGGCGCCACTATAGATGAAAATCCAGCGATAAATCGTCTATAAAAATTCGCAAAGCCCAGGAAACGCTGAAGCGCCTTCAAACTAGTGGGCTGCACCCAATCCAGGACTGCCTGTACCTTGGAACCCTCCATTTGGAAACCTTCTGGGGAGATAATATATCCTAGAAATGCGATTTGCTGAACTTCAAATTCGCACTTCTCCAGCTTCGCCCCAAGCCGGTGGTCTCTGAGTTTCTGGAGGACTAAGCGTACATGCTTCCGATGTTCCTCCAGGGAATGGGAGAAGATTAGGATGTCATCTAAGTATACAACTAAGAATCTATCCAAATATTCCCTGAGCACATCATTCATGAAATCCTGGAAGACTGCCGGGGCATTACAGAGCCCAAAAGGCATCACCAAATATTCATAATGCCCTGAGTGGGTATTAAAGGCAGTCTTCCATTCATCCCCCTCTCTTATTCGGATTAGATTGTACGCACCGCGTAGGTCAATCTTAGAAAAAATGGTGGCAGTACGAAGCTGGTCAAACAAGACCGAAATGAGAGGCAGTGGGTATGAGTTTTTAATCGTGATACGGTTCAATTCCCTGAAGTCGATGCAGGGTCGCAACGAACCGTCCTTTTTACCCACGAAGAAGAACCCCGACCCAACTGGAGACTGTGAAGGTTTGATAAATCCCTTAGCCAAGTTCTCCTGAATGTACTCTGCCATAGCCTGAGTCTCAGGATGTGACAGGGAGTACAACCTGCTCTTGGGAAGCTTAGGATTTGGCAACAAATCAATCGCACAGTCATAGGGGCGATGGGGAGGTAGTACCTCTGCAACTTTTTTGGAGAACACGTCCGCAAAATCTGCATAGCACCCTGGCAATCCTGGCAAACTTAGCTGCGAGAGCCTGACTGGAAGGCTCAAGCAACTCCTGAAACAATCAGTACCCCAACTAAGAATCTCCCCAGAGACCCAGTCAAATTGAGGATTGTGGGCCCTTAACCAGGGTAACCCCAACACCAATGGGGCAAAAGTACAGACAGTCACATAAAAGGACAATTTTTCAGAGTGTGTGGCTCCAATAAACAAAGAAATCTGGCTAGTGCAAGAGGTAATTTTACCTTGGGATAATGGTTCCCCGTTTAACCCACAAATCTCAATTTCCGATGCCAAGGGTACTAAGGGAACAGAGTGTTTCAGGGTGAATTGGCGGTCCATAAAAACCCCGTCGGCCCCACTGTCCACAAAGGCCTCAGTCTTGACAGTTTGACCGAGGATCTTCAAGGTCACCGGAATGATAAAAGTCTTCTTGGGAAATTCTGACTTCTGGCCTGACAGGATATTTCCCATCACCCTCAGGCCCTGAAGTTTTCCGGCTTTTCTGGGCATGATACTACCACATGACCTTTATTCCAACAGTACAAACACAACCCCTGCTGTCTCCTCCGCGTCTTCTCACGCGAGGAGAGGCGGGTAGCCCCAATCTGCATAGGCTCCTCGGAAAATTCCTCAGAGTCTGAGGTTCCCTTGGGAAAGAAGGAAACCTCAGTCTCCCTTTCAAGCCTACGCTCTCTCAGCCGTCTATCCACCCGGATGGATAACTGCATGAGCTGATCCAAGCTATCAGGCAAGGGATATTGTACCAGTTGGTCCTTTATCTGGTTAGAAAGACCTCTTCGGTACTGGTGTCTCAGGGCTGGGTCATTTCACTGGGTATCATGGGCCAACCTCCGAAACTCCGTACAGTAAACCTCACCTGGCCTTCGCCCTTGCTTAAGGATCGAAATCTGAGCCTCGGCTGAGGCCGTCTTGTCAGGGTCATCATACAACATGCCCAGTGCCGTAAAAAAAGCATCAACACTTTTAAGCGACGGACAGTCAGGCTGCAACCCATATGCCCAGACCTGTGGGTCTCCTTGTAGCAAGGAAATCACTATGCCCACCCGCTGAATCTCCGACCCAGAAGACTGAGGCCTAAGCCGGAAGTATAGCTTGCAGCTCTCCTTGAAACAAAAGAACTGCGAGCGATCTCCAGAAAAACGATCCGGGAGATTTACTTTCGGCTCCTTAACCCCTGAAGGTGCTGCTGCTGCGGGAGCTCCGCCAGCGGCCTGGGAGGTGTGCATTTTAATGGACAAATCATTAAATTGTCGAGTCAGGACCTGCACCTGATCGACCACCTGTTGCAACTTATTTTGAGGGGTATGCTCCATATTCCCACAAAATTTCAACAGGAGTATTAGGCTGCTGAATATGTTATGCACACCAGTGCCTGCAGGAATGTACTGGTGTCAGAACTGTTATGCACTCCAGTGCCTGCAGGAATGTACTGGTGTTTGAACTGTTATGCACACCAGTGCCTGCAGGAATGTACTGGTGTCTGAACGGATAGGTATGCAAAACAAATGAACTCACAGACAGACTGGGGAATATGACATTACGTACACAGAAGGTGATAGGGTAACAAAATACACACAAAGTGAACAGAGAAGCCCAGAGGCTAAGGAACTGGGTGTCTCCCTAGTATTAGTAATGCTCAGATGGGAAAAGCAAGATGTTGTGTTTTAATACGTAGAGAACCCGAAATGCTGTTGCTAAGGGCAACAGCAAAACCCTAAAGGGTTACCAACGGGTGTGGCAGTAAACTCCTTGGTCAGAGATGGAATGATAGACACAAGGAGAGTCTCCACAATCCTAATTCTCACTTGCAGTGCACAGGTTCAGCTTACTGCCACTAAACTGACACCTGACACCTTGCACAGTGAGACAGGATTTAGGCAGGCAAGTCTTAGAATACAGCCGCAAACTTGCTAAGTTCACAGAGTAGTAAAAGAACCCCAGCAAGCTAAACGACTGACTCCAGTCTTACTGCTAGGTCTGGATTGGCAGAGTGTAGTACCAAATCCCCAGGTCTATTTGCAGTAAGCAACAACAAATACAAAGCTACACAGTACTGGCTAACTTTCAGGAACTGACTAACCAACAAAGATTCAGCAGCATCTGCTTAACCTGAGAAGAGGCCTTATAAAGCAGGTGCTGTCCACGCCCCACTCAGACCTCACAGACTGTGAGCACAAAAACCAGCACCGGATCCCCTGCCGTGCACAGAGCCTGTAACCACTGCACAGCAAAAGACCCGAACCGGAGTATCAGCTGCACTCAGGTTACTCCGCTAGCACTTGTCTCCCGGTTGCCATGACGACGTGGCAGCACAGGGCAGGAGACCCTAACAGTACCCCCCCTCTGACGAGGGGTCAAAGAACCCCTACCACCGGGTTTATCGGGGAACTGCGAGAAGAAAGAGCGTATCAGTCTGGGGGCATGAAGATCACAACTGCGCACCCACGACCGCTCCTCCGGGCCATACCCCTTCCAGTGCACCAAAAATGACAGCCGACCACGAACCATCTTGGAGTCAAGAATCCTTTCAACAACAAACTCCCTCTGGCCACGTATCAGAAGAGGGGAAGGTCTTCCACTGGAAGAAGGATTACTAATCGCCCGTTTTAAAAGGGAACAATGAAATGTTTTATTGATACCCAAAGAACGGGGCAGATCTAACTGAAATGCCACCGGATTGATAACCCTGGTGATCTTATAAGGGCCGATGAACCGGGGGCCTAACTTATGAGATGGCTGTCTCAACTTCAAATTCTTGGTAGACAACCAGACGAAGTCTCCTAATTTGAAGCTGCAGGGTCTTTTCCGCTTATCAAAAACCCTTTTGGTCACTAATGACACAGACACAAGGGCTTTCTTCACTTTCCGCCAAATACCTCTAAGGACCGAAACCACAGAGGAACCACCAGGCGTGGAGTCCAGGGGGTCAAAAGAATTGGCCTTAGGATGATGCCCATACACACAAAGGAAGGGAGAGATCCCTGTAGCAGAGTGAGCCGCGTTGTTATAGGCAAACTCCGCCATGGACAGATGAGCAACCCAGTCAGTATGACACTTGGAGACATAACACCTGAGGAACTGCTCCAAGGACTGGTTCACCCTTTCAGTCTGCCCATTAGACTGCGGATGGTAGCCTGACGACAAGCTGACAGAAATCTGGAGATCGGAACAAAATGCCCTCCAGAATTTGGCCACAAACTGGGATCCGCGGTCAGAGACCACATCAAGTGGCAACCCGTGGAGACGCACAACATGCAGCATAAATAATTCAGACAGGCGTCTGGCCGATGGCAGCCCAACCAGTGGAACGAAGTGCGCCATCTTCGAAAACCTGTCAACGACAACCCAGATGGCTGTCATCCCCGAGGATTTGGGCAAGTCCACCACAAAATCCATTGAAATGTGGGTCCATGGCTTAGATGGGATAGAGAGTGGATGTAATGGGCCAACAGGAACCCCTCTAGGAGTCTTATTTCGGGCACAGATGTCACATGCCCGAACCCACTGATCCACATCCTTAGCCACCGAGGGCCACCACACCGCCCTAGATAGCAACTCCCGAGTTCTGGCAATACCCGGGTGACCTGCCGACTTCTTGGCATGGAATTCCAGGAACACTCGCTGTCTTAACCTAGGAGGCACAAACAAAAGACCTACCGGAAGGTCTGGAGGAGCCTGCTCCTGTGCTCTAAGGACTAATGATAAGAGGTCCTGGGTAATGCCCACTTTAATACATGATGGGGACACAATGGGCAACGGCTCCTCGGTGGTCTCCTGGATTGGAGCAAAACTCCGCGAGAGCGCATCAGCCTTGATGTTTTTTGACCCAGGGCGATATGTTATCAAAAAATTAAAGCGAGCAAAAAACAAAGCCCATCGTGCCTGCCTGGCATTGAGACGCTTCGCTGACTCTAAATATGCCAGATTCTTATGGTCGGTGAGAATTGAGACCACAAACTTAGCCCCCTCAAGCCAGTGTCTCCACTCCTCGAGTGCATCCTTAATAGCCAACAATTCCCGGTTACCCACGTCATAATTCATCTCGGCAGGCGAAAATTTACGGGAAAAGTAAGCACAGGGATGAAGGCGATTATCAGACACTCCCATCTGAGAAAGCACTGCCCCAATACCCATCTCAGAGGCATCCACCTCCACCACAAAAGGACGCTCTGGATCTGGGTGTCGCAGCACCTTAGCTGATACAAATGCCCTTTTGAGACGGGCAAAAGCCGCTTTAGCCTCACAAGACCAGTGAGCAACATCCGCCCCTTTCTTAGTGAGTGCCACCAAGGGCGCCACTATAGACGAAAATCCAGCAATAAATCGTCTATAAAAATTCGCAAAGCCCAGGAAACGCTGAAGCGCCTTCAAACTAGTGGGCTGCACCCAATCCAGGACTGCCTGTACCTTGGAACCCTCCATTTAGAAACCTTCTGGGGAGATAATATATCCTAGAAATGCGATTTGCTGAACTTCAAATTCGCACTTCTCCAGCTTCGCCCCAAGCCGGTGGTCTCTGAGTTTCTGGAGGACTAAGCGTACATGCTTCTGATGTTCCTCCAGGGAATGGGAGAAGATTAGGATGTCATCTTAGTATACAACTAAGAATCTATCCAAATATTCCCTGAGCACATCATTCATGAAATCCTGGAAGACTGCCGGGGCATTACAGAGCCCAAAAGGCATCACCAAATATTCATAATGCCCTGAGTGGGTATTAAAGGCAGTCTTCCATTCATCCCCCTCTCTTATTCGGATTAGATTGTACGCACCGCGTAGGTCAATCTTAGAAAAAATGGTGGCAGTACGAAGCTGGTCAAACAAGACCGAAATGAGAGGCAGTGGGTATGAGTTTTTAATCGTGATACGGTTCAATTCCCTGAAGTCGATGCAGGGTCGCAACGAACCGTCCTTTTTACCCACGAAGAAGAACCCCGACCCAACTGGAGACTGTGAAGGTCTGATAAATCCCTTAGCCAAGTTCTCCTGAATGTACTCTGCCATAGCCTGAGTCTCAGGACGTGACAGGGAGTACAACCTGCTCTTGGGAAGCTTAGGATTTGGCAACAAATCAATCGCACAGTCATAGGGGCGATGGGGAGGTAGTACCTCTGCAACTTTTTTGGAGAACACGTCCGCAAAATCTGCATAGCACCCTGGCAATCCTGGCAAACTTAGCTGCGAGAGCCTGACTGGAAGGCTCAAGCAACTCCTGAAACAATCAGTACCCCAACTAAGAATCTCCCCAGAGACCCAGTCAAATTGAGGATTGTGGGCCCTTAACCAGGGTAACCCCAACACCAATGGGGCAAAAGTACAGACAGTCACATAAAAGGACAATTTTTCAGAGTGTGTGGCTCCAATAAACAAAGAAATCTGGCTAGTGCAAGAGGTAATTTTACCTTGGGATAATGGTTCCCCGTTTAACCCACAAATCTCAATTTCCGATGCCAAGGGTACTAAGGGAACAGAGTGTTTCAGGGTGAATTGGCGGTCCATAAAAACCCCGTCGGCCCCACTGTCCACAAAGGCCTCAGTCTTGACAGTTTGACCGAGGATCTTCAAGGTCACCGGAATGATAAAAGTCTTCTTGGGAAATTCTGACTTCTGGCCTGACAGGATATTTCCCATCACCCTCAGGCCCTGAAGTTTTCCGGCTTTTCTGGGCATGATACTACCACATGACCTTTATTCCAACAGTACAAACACAACCCCTGCTGTCTCCTCCGCATCTTCTCACGCGAGGAGAGGCGGGTAGCCCCAATCTGCATAGGCTCCTCGGAAAATTCCTCAGAGTCTGAGGTTCCCTTGGGAAAGAAGGAAACCTCAGTCTCCCTTTCAAGTCTACACTCTCTCAGCCGTCTATCCACCCGGATGGATAACTGCATGAGCTGATCCAAGCTATCAGGCAAGGGATATTGTACCAGTTGGTCCTTTATCTGGTTAGAAAGACCTCCTCGGTACTGGTGTCTCAGGGCTGGGTCATTCCACTGGGTATCATGGGCCAACCTCCGAAACTCCGTACAGTAAACCTCACCTGGCCTTCGCCCTTGCTTAAGGATCGAAATCTGAGCCTCGGCTGAGGCCGTCTTGTCAGGGTCATCATACAACATGCCCAGTGCCGTAAAAAAAGCATCATCACTTTTAAGCGACGGACAGTCAGGCTGCAACCCATATGCCCAGACCTGTGGGTCTCCTTGTAGCAAGGAAATAACTATGCCCACCCGCTGAATCTCCGACCCAGAAGACTGAGGCCTAAGCCGGAAGTATAGCTTGCAGCTCTCCTTGAAACAAAAGAACTGCGAGCGATCTCCAGAAAAACGATCCGGGAGATTTACTTTCGGCTCCTTAACCCCTGAAGGTGCTGCTGCTGCGGGAGCTCCGCCAGCGGCCTGGGAGGTGTGCATTTTAATGGACAAATCATTAAATTGTCGAGTCAGGACCTGCACCTGATCGACCACCTGTTGCAACTTATTTTGAGGGGTATGCTCCATATTCCCACAAAATTTCAACAGGAGTATTAGGCTGCTGAATATGTTATGCACACCAGTGCCTGCAGGAATGTACTGGTGTCAGAACTGTTATGCACTCCAGTGCCTGCAGGAATGTACTGGTGTTTGAACTGTTATGCACACCAGTGCCTGCAGGAATGTACTGGTGTCTGAATGGATAGGTATGCAAAACAAATGAACTCACAGACAGACTGGGGAATATGACATTACGTACACAGAAGGTGATAGGGTAACAAAATACACACAAAGTGAACAGAGAAGCCCAGAGGCTAAGGGACTGGGTGTCTCCCTAGTATTAGTAATGCTCAGATGGGAAAAGCAAGATGTTGTGTTTTAATACGTAGAGAACCCGAAATGCTGTTGCTAAGGGCAACAGCAAAACCCTAAAGGGTTACCAACGGGTGTGGCAGTAAACTCCTTGGTCAGAGATGGAATGATAGACACAAGGAGAGTCTCCACAATCCTAATTCTCACTTGCAGTGCACAGGTTCAGCTTACTGCCACTAAACTGACACCTGACACCTTGCACAGTGAGACAGGATTTAGGCAGGCAAGTCTTAGAGTACAGCCGCAAACTTGCTAAGTTCACAGAGTAGTAAAAGAACCCCAGCAAGCTAAACGACTGACTCCAGTCTAACTGCTAGGTCTGGATTGGCAGAGTGTAGTACCAAATCCCCAGGCCTATTTGCAGTAAGCAACAACAAATACAAAGCTACACAGTACTGGCTAACTTTCAGGAACTGACTAACCAACAAAGATTCAGCAGCATCTGCTTAACCTGAGAAGAGGCCTTATAAAGCAGGTGCTGTCCACGCCCCAATCAGACCTCACAGACTGTGAGCACAAAAACCAGCACCGGATCCCCTGCCGTGCACAGAGCCTGTAACCACTGCACAGCAAAATACCCGAACCGGAGTATCAGCTGCGCTCAGGTTACTCCGCTAGCACTTGTCTCCCGGTTGCCATGACGACGTGGCAGCACAGGGCAGGAGACCCTAACACAGACGCAGTACGGTAGTCCGCGGCTGTAGCTACCTCTGTGTCGTCAGTGCTCGTCCATAATTGTATACCTACCTGTGGTGGGGTTTTTTTTTCTATCTTCTTCATACTAGTAGTTTAGGAGTCTGCTGACAGTGTCCAGCAGGTCCGTCATTATATTATATATACCTGCAGTAGTGATATATATATATTTTTTATATCATTATCATCTCTATACTAGCAGACGCAGTACGGTAGTCCACGGCTGTAGCTACCTCTGTGTCGTCAGTGCTCGTCCATAATTGTATACCTACCTGTGGTGGGGTTTTTTTTTCTATCTTCTTCATACTAGTAGTAGGAGTCTGCTGACAGTGTCCAGCAGGTCCGTCATTATATTATATATACCTGCAGTAGTGATATATATATATTTTTTATATCATTATTATCTCTATACTAGCAGACGCAGTACGGTAGTCCACGGCTGTAGCTACCTCTGTGTCGTCAGTCACTCGTCATCCATAAGTATACTAGTATCCATCCATCTCCATTGTTTACCTGAGGTGCCTTTTAGTTGTGCCTATTAAAATATGGAGAACAAAAATGTTGAGGTTCCAAAAATAGGGAAAGATCAAGATCCACTTCCACCTCATGCTGAAGCTGCTGCCACTAGTCATGGCTGAGACGATGAAATTCCATCAACGTCGTCTGCCAAGGCCGATGCCCAATGTCATAGTACAGAGCATGTAAAATCCAAAACACAAAAGATCAGTAAAAAAAGGACTCAAAAATCTAAATTAAAATCGTCGGAGGAGAAGCGTAAACTTGCCAATATGCCATTTACCACACGGAGTGGCAAGGAACGGCTGAGGCCCTGGCCTATGTTCATGGCTAGTGGTTCAGCTTCACATGAGGATGGAAGCACTCAGCCTCTCGCTAGAAAAATGAAAAGACTTAAGCTGGCAAAAGCACAGCAAAGAACTGTGCGTTCTTCGAAATCCCAAATCCACAAGGAGAGTCCAATTGTGTCGGTTGCGATGCCTGACCTTCCCAACACTGGACGTGAAGAGCATGCGCCTTCCACCATTTGCACGCCCCCTGCAAGTGCTGGAAGGAGCACCCGCAGTCCAGTTCCTGATAGTCAGATTGAAGATGTCAGTGTTGAAGTACACCAGGATGAGGAGGATATGGGTGTTGCTGGCGCTGGGGAGGAGATTGACAAGGAGGATTCTGATGGTGAGGTGGTTTGTTTAAGTCAGGCACCCGGGGAGACACCTGTTGTCCGTGGGAGAAATATGGCCATTGACATGCCTGGTGAAAATACCAAAAAAAAATCAGCTCTTCGGTGTGGAAGTATTTCAACAGAAATGCGGACAACAGGTGTCAAGCCGTGTGTTGCCTTTGTCAAGCTGTAATAAGTAGGGGTAAGGACGTTAACCACCTCGGAACATCCTCCCTTATACGTCACCTGCAGCGCATTCATCATAAGTCAGTGACAAGTTCAAAAACTTTGGGCGACAGCGGAAGCAGTCCACTGACCAGTAAATCCCTTCCTCTTGTAACCAAGCTCACGCAAACTACCCCACCAACTCCCTCAGTGTCAATTTCCTCCTTCCCCAGGAATGCCAATAGTCCTGAAGGCCATGTCACTGGCAATTCTGACCAGTCCTCTCCTGCCTGGGATTCCTCCGATGCATCCTTAAGTGTAATGCCTACTGCTGCTGGCGCTGCTGTTGTTGCTGCTGGGAGTCGATGGTCATCCCAGAGGGGAAGTCGTAAGACCACTTTTACTACTTCCACCAAGCAATTGACTGTCCAACAGTCCTTTGCGAGGAAGATGAAATATCACAGCAGTCATCCTGCTGCAAAGCGGATAACTGAGGCCTTGGCATCCTGGGCGGTGAGAAACGTGGTTCCGGTATCCATCATTACTGCAGAGCCAACTATAGACTTGTTTGAGGTACTGTGTCCCCGGTACCAAATACCATCTAGGTTCCATTTCTCTAGGCAGGCGATACCGAAAATGTACACAGACCTCAGAAAAAGACTCACCAGTGTCCTAAAAAATGCAGTTGTACCCAATGTCCACTTAACCACGGACATGTGGACAAGTGGAGCAGGGCAGACTCAGGACTATATGACTGTGACAGCCCACTGGGTAGATGTATTGACTCCCGCCGCAAGAACAGCAGCGGCGGCACCAGTAGCAGCATCTCGCAAACGCCAACTCTTTCCTAGGCAGGCTACGCTTTGTATCACCGCTTTCCAGAATACGCACACAGCTGAAAACCTCTTACGGCAACTGAGGAAGATCATCGCAGAATGGCTTACCCCAATTGGACTCTCCTGTGGATTTGTGGCATCGGACAACGCCAGCAATATTGTGTGTGCATTAAATCTGGGCAAATTCCAGCACGTCCCATGTTTTGCACATACCTTGAATTTGGTGGTGCAGAATTATTTAAAAAACGACAGGGACGTGCAAGAGATGCTGTCGGTGGCTAGAAGAATTGCGGGACACTTTCGGCGTACAGGCACCACGTACAGAAGACTGGAGCAACACCAAAAACGCCTGAACCTGCCCTGCCATCATCTGAAGCAAGAAGTGGTAACGAGGTGGAATTCAACCCTCTATATGCTTCAGAGGTTGGGGGAGCAGCAAAAGGCCATTCAAGCCTATACAACTGACCACGATATAGGAGGTGGAATGCACCTGTCTCAAGCACAGTGGAGAATGATTTCAACGTTGTGCAAGCTTCTGCAACCTTTTGAACTTGCCACACGTGAAGTCAGTTCAGACACTGCCAGCCTGAGTCAGGTCATTCCCCTCATCAGGCTTTTGCAGAAGAAGCTGGAGACATTGAAGGAGGAGCTAACACAGAGCGATTCCGCTAGGCATGTGGGACTTGTGGATGGAGCCCTTCATTCGCTTAACAAAGATTCACGGGTGGTCAATCTGTTGAAATCAGAGCACTACATTTTGGCCACCGTGCTCGATCCTAGATTTAAAACCTACGTTGTATCTCTCTTTCCGGCAGCACAAGTCTGCAGGGGGTTCAAAGAACTGCTGGTGAGAAAATTGTCAAGTCAAGCGGAACGCGACCTGTCAACATCTCCTCCTTCACATTCTCCCGCAACTGGGGGTGCGAGGAAAAGGCTCAGAATTCCGAGCCCACCCGCTGGCGGTGATGCAGGGCAGTCTGGAGCGACTGCTGATGCTGACATCTGGTCCGGACTGAAGGACCTGCCAACGATTACGGACATGTCGTCTACTGTCACTGCATATGATTCTCTCACCATTGAAAGAATGGTGGAGGATTATATGAGTGACCGCATCCAAGTAGGCACGTCAGACAGTCCGTACGTATACTGGCAGGAAAAAGAGGCAATTTGGAGGCCCTTGCACAAACTGGCTTTATTCTACCTAAGTTGCCCTCCCACAAGTGTGTACTCCGAAAGAGTGTTTAGTGCCGCCGCTCACCTTGTCAGCAATCGGCGTACGAGGTTACTTCCAGAAAATGTGGAGAAGATGATGTTCATTAAAATGAATTATAATCAATTCCTCCGTGGAGACATTCACCAGCAGCAATTGCCTCCACAAAGTACACAGGGAGCTGTGATGGTGGATTCCAGTGGGGACGAATTGATAATCTGTGAGGAGGGGGATGTACACGGTGATGAATCGGAGGATGATGATGAGGTGGACATCTTGCCTCTGTAGAGCCAGTTTGTGCAAGGAGAGATTAATTGCTTCTTTTTTGGTGGGGGTCCAAACCAACCCGTCATTTCAGTCACAGTCGTGTGGCAGACCCTGTCACTGAAATGATGGGTTGGTTAAAGTGTGCATGTCCTGTTTATACAACATAAGGGTGGGTGGCAGGGCCCAAGGACAATTCCATCTTGCACCTCTTTTTTCTTTCATTTTTCTTTGCGTCATGTGCTGTTTGGGGAGTGTTTTTTGGAAGGGCCATCCTGCGTGACACTGCAGTGCCACTCCTAGATGGGCCAGGTGTTTGTGTCGGCCACTAGGGTCGCTTATCTTAGTCACACAGCTACCTCATTGCGCCTCTTTTTTTTCTTCTTTGCGTCATGTGCTGTTTGGGGAGTATTTTTTGGAAGGGCCATCCTGCGTGACACTGCAGTGCCACTCCTAGATGGGCCAGGTGTTTGTGTCGGCCACTAGGGTCACTTATCTTAGTCACACAGCTACCTCATTGCGCCTCTTTTTTTTCTTCTTTGCGTCATGTGCTGTTTGGGGAGTATTTTTTGGAAGGGCCATCCGGCCTGACACTGCAGTGCCACTCCTAGATGGGCCAGGTGTTTGTGTCGGCCACTAGGGTCGCTTAGCTTACTCACACAGCTACCTCATTGCGCCTCTTTTTTTCTTTGCGTCATGTGCTGTTTGGGGGGTGTTTTTTGGAAGGGCCATCCTGCGTGACACTGCAGTGCCACTCCTAGATGGGCACGGTGTTTGTGTCGGCCACTTGGGTCGCTGAGCTTAGTCATCCAGCGACCTCGGTGCAAATTTTAGGACTAAAAATAATATTGTGAGGTGTGAGGTGTTCAGAATAGACTGAAAATTAGTGGAAATTATGGTTATTGAGGTTAATAATACTTTGGGATCAAAATGACCCCCAAATTCTATGATTTAAGCTGTTTTTTAGGGTTTTTTGAAAAAAACACCCGAATCCAAAACACACCCGAATCCGACAAAAAAAAATCTGTGAGGTTTTGCCAAAACGCGTTCGAACCCAAAACACGGCCACGGAACCGAACCCAAAACCAAAACAACAAAACCCGAAAAATTTCCGGTGCACATCTCTAAAGAATGTGACAGCAGATAAGAACCACTTGGCCCATCTAGTCTGCCCCTTTTTCATCCTTTAGGTAATCTCAACCCTTTTTTTATGCCTATCCCTATATGAATAAGGGACGCTAGTATGTGGTGTAATGTGAATAAGTTGAATTGGGGACAATATTGCACGGCCATGCCCCTTTCTTTTTAGGACACGTCTCCTTTTTGCGGTGCGCACAGTCCCTTTATTGAATAGGCAGTGGAAGGGGGGGGGGGGTTCTACTACCTCTCTGTGACCACTTTAAGCACTGGTCCTACCAGTAAACTAATAATGTAAGCCGCCTTTGCTATCTATGAGGGAAAATTGGGTACTGTAGCATCAATTCAAATGTAATAGAAGAGCATTGATTGAGAAAGCCTTTGCACACTTCAGGATCACTATGAAACCTGGGGCTGCAGCAGGAACCGGTACTGAATCAATACAATGTCCATGGTTCTGTAGGCAGTGCATTATCTGGGACCTGATCACCTTCTTGTTTCCCAGCATGAGCCACCAGAAGCTTCAGAAGCTCTACAGGCCAAAGGGCGGTGTCACAAACCTACACAGAAATAATACTCAAAAAACAAGGTGCTCAGTGCAGTTTCATATAAAATTATACTTAATGTCCATTTATGTAAAAAAAGAGGGGATCCAGCTTCAATGCGTCTCCTCCTGTAGTGATACAGATGGTTCTTCTACTCCACAGATAATTTCATGATTATATGGAATAAAACATAATATAATTAAAAACACATCATAGTGTAGTATGTCCAAAATGATTTTCTCAAGCAACATGAAAAACCACTCAGAATAGATGGCGTACCCCATTCACAGTGTAAAAATACGTTCTCCACACATAAAGGTATCTTTATCTCTAAATATATGGTAAATGCTGGAAATGAATGCGTACCATACTCACTCAAAGATAAGCATGGATCCTCACGTAGCGGTATCTTTGTAAGCTGCTCCAATAATGTCACTCTTCACTTCCAAATGAAAAGCAGGGAAGTAGGAATAAAACTTTTGTTATCTAAAATATGTACAAAGGCAATGTACATGCACATCTACAAACTCAGGGGTGGAATGTGAATGGCCGGTGTGGCCAGCTTTGTGTCAAGTATACTATCCATATCTGTGCTGCATTATTGTGAGCAGTATATAGTAGGACAGTGCAGCATTTTGGTGACCAGCAGTATACATATAGGGGGTCATTCCGAGTTGTTCGCTCGTTATTTTTTTTCGCTACGGAGCGATTAGTCGCAAACTGCACATGCGCAATGTACGCAGCGCGCCTGCGCCAAGTAAATTAGCACAAAAGTTTGGTATTTTACTCACGGCGTAACAAAGTTTTTTCATCGTTCTGCTGATCGTAGTGTGATTGACAGGAAGTGGGTGTTTCTGGGCGGAAACTAGCCGTTTTATGGGAGTGTGCGGAAAAATGCAGGCGTTACAGGGAAAAACGCGGGAGTGGCTATAGAAATGTGGGAGTGTCTGGGCGAACGCTGGTTGTGTTTGTGACGTCAAACCAGGAACGAAAAGGACTGAGCTGGTCGCAATGGCAGAGTAAGTCTGGAGCTACTCAGAAACTGCGGGGTATTCGTTATGAGAAAATAAGCGAATCTTTAATTCGCAATTCTGCTCTGCTAAGATACACTCCCAGAGGGCGGCGGCTTAGCGTGTGCAATGCTGCTAAAAGCAGCTAGCGAGCGAACAACTCGGAATCACCCCCATAGTACAGAACAGTAGGCCATTGCTGTATCTTGCAGCTCTGTGTCAAGTATACTATCCATATCTGTGCTGCATTATTGTGAGCAGTATATAGTAGGACAGTGCAGCATTTTGGTGACCAGCAGTATACATATAGTACAGTACAGTAGGCCATTGCTGTATCTTGCAGCTCTGTGTCAAGTATACTATCCATATCTGTGCTGCATTATTGTGAGCAGTATATAGTAGGATAGTGAAGCATTTTGGTGACCAGCAGTATACATATAGTACAGTACAGTAGGCCATTGCTGTATCTTGCAGCTCTGTGTCAAGTATACTATTCATATCTGTGCTGCCTTATTGTGAGCAGTATATAATAGGACAGTGCGGCATTTTGGTGACCAGCAGTATACATATAGTACAGTACAGTAGGCCATTGCTGTATCTTGCAGCTCTGTGTCACTGCAAGTATCCATGCTGCATTTTTATGAGCAGTATATAGTAGTACAGTGCAGCATTTTGGTGACCAACAATATACAGTTGTACAGTACAGTACGCCATTGCTGTATCTTGCAGCTCCGTGTCACTTCAAGTATCCATATCTGTGCTGCATTGTTGTGAGCAGTATATAGTAGTACAGTGCAGCATTGTGGTGACCAGTATACTACAGTACAATAGTCCAGTGCTGTTCTCGCTGCTCAGTGTCAGTTCTCCGTAGTATCATCAGTGCTCAGTAAAATCAGTTCACAGTATAATCAGTGCTCAGTATAATCAGTGATTGATCAGTATAATCAGTTCTCAGTATACTCAGTGCGCTGTTAGGCGTGCGCCTGTTTTCCGCCATTAGTGCATTGGGATTTAGACAATTGATAAAGTTATTGTGTCCCCGGTACAAAATCCCATCAAGATTCCACTTCACTAGGCAGGCGATAGCGAGATTTTACCAATTAATATCAGTGATTTATAATTAATTATTAATTACAGTGATCTTGCCAAATGATTCCAGTGATTTTGTCATTTTCTTCCAGTGATTTGGACCAATAATACCATTGATTAGAACGAATAATTCCTGTGATATTGAGGTGTTTTTCTCTTTTCTTTGCATCATGTGCTGTTTGGGGCCAATTTTTTTAAGTGCCATCCTGTCTGACACTGCAGTGCCACTCCTAGATAAGCCAGGTGTTTGTGCCGCCCTCTTGGGTCGCTTAGCTTAGTCATCCAGCGACCTCGGTGCAAATTTTAGGACTAAAAATAGTATTGTGAGGTGTTCAGAATAGACTGGAAATCAGTGGAAATTATGGTTATTGAGGTTAATAATACTATGGGATCAAAATTACCCCCAAATTCTATGATTTAAGCTGTTTTTGAGGGGTTATGAAAAAAAACACCCGAATCTATAACACACCCGAATCCAACAAAACATTTTCAGGGAGGTTTTGCCAAAACACGTCCGAATCCAAAACACGGCCGCAGAACCGAATCCAAAATCAAAACACAAAACCCGAAAAATTTCCGGTGCACATCTCTAGTTAAAATAGGAAAACCTAATTTTAATTACTCGCTTGATGCCATCGATCACATGGATAAAGTCACAGAAGTGCCACGTGTCCACTTGGAGAATGAGGCAGACTCAAGTGGACCAATCATGGACAGATATAGTGAGAACATTTTTGGTGCCCCCTCCAGTGCCAGATTAAGGTCCTCATGGGCCTGGAGCTGAAATTTATGAAGGGCCTAATGTGTGTCACCGCAAGGAGTGTGGCTAGCATGTTGGGGGTGTGGCTACTGGTATGGTGGGGTGACCAGTGCTGTATATATATATATATATACAGACACCGGGCAGTGCGGCACTCCAAGCGGCTATAACAAACTGGCAGTAAAGTCCTTAATGCAGTCATTAAGGTCTTGACTGCCAGTTTGTTAAAGCCGCTTGGAGTGCCGCACTGCCCGCTGTCTGTACACTATCTTCGTGAAGGCACCCAGCGCATTGATACTTATTAATGGGAGAGCCGGACCCACCTGCTGCTTTTATATATATATATATATATATATATATATATATATATATATTATATGTGTGCGTGTGTGTTTTCGTATGTGTGTGTGTGTGTTTGAAACAGAAAAATCTCAGTGCTTAAATAATTATATTACAATAATTATTTTATTAAGAGGCGAGGAATAAAGGGGGAAGAACAGTGGAAGATGAGAGGAAGACAGGAGGAAGAACAGTGGAAGATGGGAGGAAGAAAGGAGGAAGAACAGTGGAAGATGGGAGGAAGACAGGAGGAAGAACAGTGGAAGATCGGAGGAAGACAGGAGGAAGAACAGTGGAAGATGGGAGGAAGACAGGAGGAAGAACAGTGGAAGATGAGAGGAAGACAGGAGGAAGAACAGTGGAAGATGGGAGGAAGAAAGGAGGAAGAACAGTGGAAGATGGGAGGAAGACAGGAGGAAGAACAGTGGAAGATGAGAGGAAGACAGGAGGAAGAACAGTGGAAGATGGGAGGAAGACAGGGGGAAGAACAGTGGAAGATGGGAGGAAGAAAGGAGGAAGAACAGTGGAAGATGGGAGGAAGACAGGAGGAAGAACAGTGGAAGATGGGAGGAAGACAGGAGGAAGAACAGTGGAAGATGAGAGGAAGACAGGAGGAAGAACAGTGGAAGATGAGAGGAAGAAAGGAGGAAGAACAGTGGAAGATGGGAAGAAGAAAGGAGGAAGAACAGTGGAAGATGGGAGGAAGACAGGAGGAAGAACAGTGGAAGATGGGAGGAAGACAGGAGGAAGAACAGTGGAAGATGAGAGGAAGACAGGAGGAAGAACAGTGGAAGATGAGAGGAAGAAAGGAGGAAGAACAGTGGAAGATGGGAAGAAGAAAGGAGGAAGAACAGTGGAAGATGGGAGGAAGACAGGAGGAAGAACAGTGGAAGATGGGAGGAAGAAAGGAGGAAGAACAGTGGAAGATGGGAGGAAGAACAGTGGAAGATGGGAGGAAGAACAGTGGAAGATGGGAGGAAGAAAGGAGGAAGAACAGTGGAAGATGAGAGGAAGACAGGAGGAAGAACAGTGGAAGATGGGAGGAAGAAAGGAGGAAGAACAGTGGAAGATGAGAGGAAGACAGGAGGAAGAACAGTGGAAGATGAGAGGAAGAAAGGAGGAAGAACAGTGGAAGATGGGAGGAAGAACAGTGGAAGATGAGAGGAAGACAGGAGGAAGAACAGTGGAAGATGGGAGGAAGACAGGAGGAAGAACAGTGGAAGATGGGAGGAAGACAGGAGGAAGAACAGGGAGAAGAATAGGGGCTAGATGGGAGGATGACAGGTGGGATACAGGGGGGAAGAACATCAGGAGATGAGGGAGATGGAAAGATGGCAGAAAGAAGGGAGGGAGTAGCGCCGGTGCATTGCACCGAGGCCCGCTGCTGTAAAGGGGCCCACAATCGGTAGCAGTATAATGAGTCAGACTGACTCATTACATTCTGCCCACCGTTACGCTGCGGGCCCTAACTATGAAGGCAGCCCGACACTGGTCCCCGGCACCAGCAAAGGAGAAGAGTGATGAGATCAATCATCACCCTTCTTTGAACTCTGCACAGTGCGCACTGCTGGCTGTCACATTCTCCTCTGACCAACTCTGTACCGCCCAACATTTTGAATCCATAAATAGGTACCTCTCACAAGTCGATGGTGCATGCTCCCGAAAAGGGCGTGTGTTCTATGTAAAAGGAGCGTGGCTTCGCAGCAATGCGACAATCGTGAGCCACGCCCCCCAATTTCTGTCACTCTGGGTGAATGCCCAGCACTCTATGAGCTGCTGGCATGCCCCCAGTCTCTCTGTCACCTGGGAATAGACGCTGTGCGCATGAGAATATTCCACGAAAATTGGGACAGTTGGGAAGTATGCAGCTCTGTCTCTGCTGTCCGAGCGCCCAACACTGCACCCTGGGAGAAGGCGGAGGGAGAGACTCGGAAGCATGCAGTGTCCAGGAGACGTCACGTTGCTGGAGACAGAGAGCTAGCCAGGAGGGGCGCACAGTATGTTGTGGAAACCCCCCCATAAGAAACTGTAAATACCAGAGTGTGTACAGTATTTATGTGTTTTGCTGTGTGTATTTTGCTATGGGTGTTTTGCTGTGTATTTGTGTGTGTTTTACTGTCTGTGTGTGTGTGTGTGTGTGTGTGTGTGTGTTTTTTACTATGTGTGTATATATTTACCTATCTGTCTATAAAAATAGTGCACTCACATACTGTGTGTCATAACGTGTATAAGGAGTATTACAGTGAGTCGTAACGTGTATAAGGCGCTCTACTGTGTGGCATGTATAATGAGCATTACAGTGTGTGGCGTTACATGTAAGGTGTATAATGAGCGCTGCTGTGTGGTGTAAGGTGTATAATGAGCGCTGCTGTGTGGTGTAAGGTGTATAATGAGCGCTGCTGTGTGGTGTAAGGTGTATAATGAGCGCTGCTGTGTGGTGTAAGGTGTATAATGAGCGCTGCTGTGTGGTGTAAGGTGTATAATGAGCGCTGCTGTGTGGTGTAAGGTGTATAATGAGCGCTGCTGTGTGGTGTAAGGTGTATAATGAGTGCTGCTGTGTGGTGTAAGGTGTATAATGAGCGCTGCTGTGTGGTGTAAGGTGTATTAGGAGCGTTGCTGTGTGGTGTAAGGTGTTAAAGAGTGTTGCTGTTTGGCGTAAGATGTATAATGAGTGCTGCTGTGTGGTGTATGGTGTATAATGAGCGCTGCTGTGTAGTGTAAGGTGTATAATGAGCGCTGCTGTGTTGCGTAAGGTGTACAATGAGCGCTGCTGTGTGGTGTAAGGTGTATAATGAGCGCTGCTGTGTGGTGTAAGGTGTACAATGAGCGCTGCTGTGTGGTGTAAGGTGTATAATGAGTGCTGCTGTGTGGCGTAAGGTGTATAAGGAGCCCTGCTGTGTGGTGTAAGGTGTATAATGAGCGCTGCTGGGTGGCGTAAGGTGTATAATGAGCGCTGCTGTGTGGCGTAAGGTGTATAATGAGCGCTGCTGTGTAGTGTAAGGTGTATAATGAGCGCTGCTGTGTGGCGTAAGGTGTATAATGAGTGCTGCTGTGTGGTGTAAGGTGTATAATGAGCGCTGCTGTGTGGTGTAAGGTGTATTAGGAGCGTTGCTGTGTGGTGTAAGGTGTTAAAGAGTGTTGCTGTTTGGCGTAAGATGTATAATGAGTGCTGCTGTGTGGTGTATGGTGTATAATGAGCGCTGCTGTGTAGTGTAAGGTGTATAATGAGCGCTGCTGTGTTGCGTAAGGTGTACAATGAGCGCTGCTGTGTGGTGTAAGGTGTATAATGAGCGCTGCTGTGTGGTGTAAGGTGTACAATGAGCGCTGCTGTGTGGTGTAAGGTGTATAATGAGTGCTGCTGTGTGGCGTAAGGTGTATAAGGAGCCCTGCTGTGTGGTGTAAGGTGTATAATGAGCGCTGCTGGGTGGCGTAAGGTGTATAATGAGCGCTGCTGTGTGGCGTAAGGTGTATAATGAGCGCTGCTGTGTAGTGTAAGGTGTATAATGAGCGCTGCTGTGTGGCGTAAGGTGTATAATGAGCGCTGCTGTGTGGTGTAAGATGTATAATGAGCGCTGCTGTGTTGCGTAAGGTGTATAATGAGCGCTGCTGTGTGGTGTAAGGTGTATAATGAGCGCTGCTGTGTGGTGTAAGGTGTATAATGAGCGCTGCTGTGTTGCGTAAGGTGTATAATGAGCGCTGCTGTGTGCTGTTAGGTGTATAATGAGCGCTGCTGTGTTGCGTAAGGTGTATAATGAGCGCTGCTGTGTGGTGTATGGTGTATAATGAGCGCTGCTGTGTGGTGTTAGGTGTATAATGAGCACTGCTGTGTGGTGTAAGGTGTATAATGAGCGCTGCTGTGTGCTGTAAGGTGTATAATGAGTGCTGCTGTGTAGTGTAAGGTGTATAATGAGCGCTGCTGTGTGGTGTAAGGTGTATAATGAGCGCTGCTGTGTGGTGTAAGGTGTATAATGAGCGCTGCTGTGTGCTGTAAGGTGTATAATGAGCGCTGCTGTGTGGTGTAAGGTGTATAATGAGCGCTGCTGTGTGGTGTAAGGTGTATAATGAGCGCTGCTGTGTGGTGTAAGGTGCATAATGAGCGCTGCTGTGTGGTGTAAGGTGTATAATGAGCGCTGCTGTGTGGTGTAAGGTGTATTAGGAGCACTGCTGTGTGGTGTAAGGTGTATAATGAGCGCTGGTGTGTGGTGTAAGGTGTATAATGAGCGCTGCTGTGTGGTGTAAGGTGTATTAGGAGCACTGCTGTGTGGTGTAAGGTGTATAATGAGCGCTGCTGTGTGGTGTAAGGTGCATAATGAGCGCTGCTGTGTGGTGTAAGGTGTATAATGAGCGCTGCTGTGTGGTGTAAGGTGTATTAGGAGCGCTGCTGTGTGGTGTAAGGTGTATAATGAGCGCTGCTGTATGGCGTAAGGTGTATAATGAGCGCTGCTTTGTAGTGTTAGGTGTATAATGAGCGCTGCTGTGTGGTGTAAGGTGTATTAGGAGCGCTGCTGTGTGGTGTAAGGTGTATAATGAGCGCTGCTGTGTGGTGTAAGGTGTATAATGAGCGCTGCTGTGTGGCGTAAGGTGTATAATGAGCGCTGCTGTGTGGTGTAAGGTGTATTAGGAGCACTGCTGTGTGGTGTAAGGTGTATAATGAGCGCTGCTGTGTGGTGTAAGGTGTATAATGAGCGCTGCTGTGTGGCGTAAGATGTATAATGAGCGCTGCTGTGTGGTGTAAGGTGTATAATGAGCGCTGCTGTGTGGTGTAAGGTGTATAATGAGCGCTGCTGTGTGGTGTAAGGTGTATAATGAGCGCTGCTGTGTGGCGTAAGGTGTATAAGGAGCCCTGCTGTGTGGCGTAAGGTGTATAATGAGCGCTGCTGGGTGGCGTAAGGTGTATAATGAGCGCTGCTGTGTGGTGTAAGGTGTATAATGAGCGCTGCTGTGTGGTGTAAGGTGTATTAGGAGCACTGCTGTGTGGGTGTGGCGTAAGGTGTATAAGGAGCCCTGCTGTGTGGCGTAAGGTGTATAATGAGCGCTGCTGGGTGGTGTAAGGTGTATAATGAGCGCTGCTGGGTGGTGTAAGGTGTATAATGAGCGCTGCTGTGTAGTGTAAGGTGTATAATGAGCGCTGCTGTGTGGTGTAAGGTGTATAATGAGCGCTGCTGTGTAGTGTAAGGTGTATAATGAGTGCTGCTGTGTGGTGTAAGGTGTACAATGAGCGCTGCTGTGTGGTGTAAGGTGTATAATGAGCGCTGCTGTGTGGTGTAAGGTGCATAATGAGCGCTGCTGTGTGGTGTAAGGTGTATAATGAGCGCTGCTGTGTGGTGTAAGGTGTATTAGGAGCGCTGCTGTGTGGTGTAAGGTGTATAATGAGCGCTGCTGTATGGCGTAAGGTGTATAATGAGCACTGCTGTGTGGTGTAAGGTGTATTAGTAGCGCTGCTGTGTGGTGTAAGGTGTATAATGAGCGCTGCTGTGTGGTGTAAGGTGTATAATGAGCGCTGCTGTGTGGCGTAAGGTGTATAATGAGCGCTGCTGTGTGGTGTAAGGTGTATTAGGAGCACTGCTGTGTGGTGTAAGGTGTATAATGAGCGCTGCTGTGTGGTGTAAGGTGTATAATGAGCGCTGCTGTGTGGCGTAAGATGTATAATGAGCGCTGCTGTGTGGTGTAAGGTGTATAATGAGCGCTGCTGTGTGGTGTAAGGTGTATAATGAGCGCTGCTGTGTGGTGTAAGGTGTATAATGAGCGCTGCTGTGTGGCGTAAGGTGTATAAGGAGCCCTGCTGTGTGGCGTAAGGTGTATAATGAGCGCTGCTGGGTGGCGTAAGGTGTATAATGAGCGCTGCTGTGTGGTGTAAGGTGTATAATGAGCGCTGCTGTGTGGTGTAAGGTGTATTAGGAGCACTGCTGTGTGGGTGTGGCGTAAGGTGTATAAGGAGCCCTGCTGTGTGGTGTAAGGTGTATAATGAGCGCTGCTGGGTGGTGTAAGGTGTATAATGAGCGCTGCTGGGTGGTGTAAGGTGTATAATGAGCGCTGCTGTGTAGTGTAAGGTGTATAATGAGCGCTGCTGGGTGGCGTAAGGTGTATAATGAGTGCTGCTGTGTGGCGTAAGGTGTATAATGAGCGCTGCTGTGTAGTGTAAGGTGTATAATGAGTGCTGCTGTGTAGTGTAAGGTGTATAATGAGCGCTGCTGTGTGGTGTAAGGTGTATAATGAGCGATGCTGTGTGGTGTAAGGTGTACAATGAGCGCTGCTGTGTGCTGTAAGGTGTATAATGAGCGCTGCTGTGTGCTGTTAGGTGTATAATGAGCGCTGCTGTGTTGCGTAAGGTGTATAATGAGCGCTGCTGTGTGCTGTAAGGTGTATAATGAGCACTGCTGTGTGCTGTTAGGTGTATAATGAGCGCTGCTGTGTGGTGTAAGGTGTATAATGAGCGCTGCTGTGTGCTGTAAGGTGTATAATGAGCGCTGCTGTGTGGCGTAAGGTGTATAATGAGTGCTGCTGTGTTGCGTAAGGTGTATAATGAGCGCTGCTGTGTGGTGTAAGGTGTATAATGGCCCTCATTCCGAGTTGATCGGTCGCAAGGCGAATTTAGCAGAGTTACACACGCTTAGTCTACGCCTACTGGGAGTGTATCTTAGCATCTTAAAAGTGCGAACGAAGTTTACGCAATATTGCGAACAAAAAAAACTTAGCAGTTTTAGAGTAGCTCCAGACTTACTCTGCCTGTGCGATCAGGTCAGTGCTTGTCGTTCCTGGTTTGACGTCACAAACACTCCCAGCGTTCGCCCAGACACTCCCCCGTTTCTCCGGCCACTCCTGCGTTTTTTCCGGAAACGGTAGCGTTTTCAGCCACACGCCCATAAAACGCCGTGTTTCCGCCCAGTAACACCCATTTCCTGTCAATCACACTACGTTCGCCGGTGCGAACAAAAAGCCGTGAGTATAAATCCTTTCTTCATAGCAGAATTACTTAGCGCAGTCGCAGTGCGAACATTGCGCATGCGCTCTAAGCTGATTTTCACTGCGATGCGAAAAAAAAGAACGAGCGAACGACTCGGAATGAGGGCCAATGAGCGCTGCTGTGGGGTGTAAGGTGTATAATGAGCGCTGCTGTGTTGCGTAAGGTGTATAATGAGCGCTGCTGTGTTGCGTAAGGTGTATAATGAGCGCTGCTGTGTGGTGTTAGGTGTATAATGAGCGCTGCTGTGTGGTGTAAGGTGTATAATGAGCGCTGCTGTGTGCTGTAAGGTGTATAATGAGCGCTGCTGTGTGGTGTAAAGTGTATAATGAGCGCTGCTGTGTAGTGTTAGGTGTATAATGAGCACTGCTGTGTGGTGTAAGGTGTATAATGAGCGCTGCTGTGTTGCGTAAGGTGTATAATGAGCGCTGCTGTGTGGTGTAAAGTGTATAATGAGCGCTGCTGTGTAGTGTTAGGTGTATAATGAGCACTGCTGTGTGGTGTAAGGTGTATAATGAGCGCTGCTGTGTAGTGTAAGGTGTATAATGAGTGCTGCTGTGTGGTGTAAGGTGTACAATGAGCGCTGCTGTGTGGTGTAAGGTGTATAATGAGCGCTGCTGTGTGGTGTAAGGTGCATAATGAGCGCTGCTGTGTGGTGTAAGGTGTATAATGAGCGCTGCTGTGTGGTGTAAGGTGTATTAGGAGCGCTGCTGTGTGGTGTAAGGTGTATAATGAGCGCTGCTGTATGGCGTAAGGTGTATAATGAGCACTGCTGTGTGGTGTAAGGTGTATTAGTAGCGCTGCTGTGTGGTGTAAGGTGTATAATGAGCGCTGCTGTGTGGTGTAAGGTGTATAATGAGCGCTGCTGTGTGGCGTAAGGTGTATAATGAGCGCTGCTGTGTGGTGTAAGGTGTATTAGGAGCACTGCTGTGTGGTGTAAGGTGTATAATGAGCGCTGCTGTGTGGTGTAAGGTGTATAATGAGCGCTGCTGTGTGGTGTAAGGTGCATAATGAGCGCTGCTGTGTGGTGTAAGGTGTATTAGGAGCACTGCTGTGTGGTGTAAGGTGTATAATGAGCGCTGCTGTGTGGTGTAAGGTGCATAATGAGCGCTGCTGTGTGGTGTAAGGTGTATAATGAGCGCTGCTGTGTGGTGTAAGGTGTATTAGGAGCACTGCTGTGTGGTGTAAGGTGTATAATGAGCGCTGGTGTGTGGTGTAAGGTGTATAATGAGCGCTGCTGTGTGGTGTAAGGTGTATTAGGAGCACTGCTGTGTGGTGTAAGGTGTATAATGAGCGCTGCTGTGTGGTGTAAGGTGCATAATGAGCGCTGCTGTGTGGTGTAAGGTGTATAATGAGCGCTGCTGTGTGGTGTAAGGTGTATTAGGAGCGCTGCTGTGTGGTGTAAGGTGTATAATGAGCGCTGCTGTATGGCGTAAGGTGTATAATGAGCGCTGCTTTGTAGTGTTAGGTGTATAATGAGCGCTGCTGTGTGGTGTAAGGTGTATTAGGAGCGCTGCTGTGTGGTGTAAGGTGTATAATGAGCGCTGCTGTGTGGTGTAAGGTGTATAATGAGCGCTGCTGTGTGGCGTAAGGTGTATAATGAGCGCTGCTGTGTGGTGTAAGGTGTATTAGGAGCACTGCTGTGTGGTGTAAGGTGTATAATGAGCGCTGCTGTGTGGTGTAAGGTGTATAATGAGCGCTGCTGTGTGGCGTAAGATGTATAATGAGCGCTGCTGTGTGGTGTAAGGTGTATAATGAGCGCTGCTGTGTGGTGTAAGGTGTATAATGAGCGCTGCTGTGTGGTGTAAGGTGTATAATGAGCGCTGCTGTGTGGCGTAAGGTGTATAAGGAGCCCTGCTGTGTGGCGTAAGGTGTATAATGAGCGCTGCTGGGTGGCGTAAGGTGTATAATGAGCGCTGCTGTGTGGTGTAAGGTGTATAATGAGCGCTGCTGTGTGGTGTAAGGTGTATTAGGAGCACTGCTGTGTGGGTGTGGCGTAAGGTGTATAAGGAGCCCTGCTGTGTGGCGTAAGGTGTATAATGAGCGCTGCTGGGTGGTGTAAGGTGTATAATGAGCGCTGCTGGGTGGTGTAAGGTGTATAATGAGCGCTGCTGTGTAGTGTAAGGTGTATAATGAGCGCTGCTGTGTGGTGTAAGGTGTATAATGAGCGCTGCTGTGTAGTGTAAGGTGTATAATGAGTGCTGCTGTGTGGTGTAAGGTGTACAATGAGCGCTGCTGTGTGGTGTAAGGTGTATAATGAGCGCTGCTGTGTGGTGTAAGGTGCATAATGAGCGCTGCTGTGTGGTGTAAGGTGTATAATGAGCGCTGCTGTGTGGTGTAAGGTGTATTAGGAGCGCTGCTGTGTGGTGTAAGGTGTATAATGAGCGCTGCTGTATGGCGTAAGGTGTATAATGAGCACTGCTGTGTGGTGTAAGGTGTATTAGTAGCGCTGCTGTGTGGTGTAAGGTGTATAATGAGCGCTGCTGTGTGGTGTAAGGTGTATAATGAGCGCTGCTGTGTGGCGTAAGGTGTATAATGAGCGCTGCTGTGTGGTGTAAGGTGTATTAGGAGCACTGCTGTGTGGTGTAAGGTGTATAATGAGCGCTGCTGTGTGGTGTAAGGTGTATAATGAGCGCTGCTGTGTGGCGTAAGATGTATAATGAGCGCTGCTGTGTGGTGTAAGGTGTATAATGAGCGCTGCTGTGTGGTGTAAGGTGTATAATGAGCGCTGCTGTGTGGTGTAAGGTGTATAATGAGCGCTGCTGTGTGGCGTAAGGTGTATAAGGAGCCCTGCTGTGTGGCGTAAGGTGTATAATGAGCGCTGCTGGGTGGCGTAAGGTGTATAATGAGCGCTGCTGTGTGGTGTAAGGTGTATAATGAGCGCTGCTGTGTGGTGTAAGGTGTATTAGGAGCACTGCTGTGTGGGTGTGGCGTAAGGTGTATAAGGAGCCCTGCTGTGTGGCGTAAGGTGTATAATGAGCGCTGCTGGGTGGTGTAAGGTGTATAATGAGCGCTGCTGGGTGGTGTAAGGTGTATAATGAGCGCTGCTGTGTAGTGTAAGGTGTATAATGAGCGCTGCTGGGTGGCGTAAGGTGTATAATGAGTGCTGCTGTGTGGCGTAAGGTGTATAATGAGCGCTGCTGTGTAGTGTAAGGTGTATAATGAGTGCTGCTGTGTAGTGTAAGGTGTATAATGAGCGCTGCTGTGTGGTGTAAGGTGTATAATGAGCGATGCTGTGTGGTGTAAGGTGTACAATGAGCGCTGCTGTGTGCTGTAAGGTGTATAATGAGCGCTGCTGTGTGCTGTTAGGTGTATAATGAGCGCTGCTGTGTTGCGTAAGGTGTATAATGAGCGCTGCTGTGTGCTGTAAGGTGTATAATGAGCGCTGCTGTGTGCTGTTAGGTGTATAATGAGCGCTGCTGTGTGGTGTAAGGTGTATAATGAGCGCTGCTGTGTGCTGTAAGGTGTATAATGAGCGCTGCTGTGTGGCGTAAGGTGTATAATGAGTGCTGCTGTGTTGCGTAAGGTGTATAATGAGCGCTGCTGTGTGGTGTAAGGTGTATAATGGCCCTCATTCCGAGTTGATCGGTCGCAAGGCGAATTTAGCAGAGTTACACACGCTTAGTCTACGCCTACTGGGAGTGTATCTTAGCATCTTAAAAGTGCGAACGAAGTTTACGCAATATTGCGAACAAAAAAAACTTAGCAGTTTTAGAGTAGCTCCAGACTTACTCTGCCTGTGCGATCAGTTCAGTGCTTGTCGTTCCTGGTTTGACGTCACAAACACTCCCAGCGTTCGCCCAGACACTCCCCCGTTTCTCCGGCCACTCCTGCGTTTTTTCCGGAAACGGTAGCGTTTTCAGCCACACGCCCATAAAACGCCGTGTTTCCGCCCAGTAACACCCATTTCCTGTCAATCACACTACGTTCGCCGGTGCGAACAAAAAGCCGTGAGTATAAATCCTTTCTTCATAGCAGAATTACTTAGCGCAGTCGCAGTGCGAACATTGCGCATGCGCTCTAAGCTGATTTTCACTGCGATGCGAAAAAAAAGAACGAGCGAACGACTCGGAATGAGGGCCAATGAGCGCTGCTGTGGGGTGTAAGGTGTATAATGAGCGCTGCTGTGTTGCGTAAGGTGTATAATGAGCGCTGCTGTGTTGCGTAAGGTGTATAATGAGCGCTGCTGTGTGGTGTTAGGTGTATAATGAGCGCTGCTGTGTGGTGTAAGGTGTATAATGAGCGCTGCTGTGTGCTGTAAGGTGTATAATGAGCGCTGCTGTGTGGTGTAAAGTGTATAATGAGCGCTGCTGTGTAGTGTTAGGTGTATAATGAGCACTGCTGTGTGGTGTAAGGTGTATAATGAGCGCTGCTGTGTTGCGTAAGGTGTATAATGAGCGCTGCTGTGTGGTGTAAGGTGTATAATGAGCGCTGCTGTGTGGTGTAAGGTGTATAATGAGCGCTGCTGTGTTGCGTAAGGTGTATAATGAGCACTGCTGTGTGGTGTAAGGTGTATAATGAGCACTGCTGTGTGGTGTAAGGTGTATAATGAGCACTGCTGTGTAGTGTTAGGTGTATAATGAGCACTGCTGTGTGGTGTAAGGTGTATAATGAGCGCTGCTGTGTTGCGTAAGGTGTATAATGAGCACTGCTGTGTGGTGTAAGGTGTATAATGAGCGCTGCTGTGTTGCGTAAGGTGTATAATGAGCGCTGCTGTGTGGTGTAAAGTGTATAATGAGCGCTGCTGTGTAGTGTTAGGTGTATAATGAGCACTGCTGTGTGGTGTAAGGTGTATAATGAGCGCTGCTGTGTTGCGTAAGGTGTATAATGAGCGCTGGTGTGTGGTGTTAGGTGTATAATGAGCGCTGCTTTGTAGTGTTAGGTGTATAATGAGCACTGCTGTGTGGTGTAAGGTGTATAATGAGCGCTGATGTGTGCTGTAAGGTGTATAATGAGCGCTGCTGTGTGGTGTAAGGTGTATAATGAGCGCTGCTGTGTGGTGTAAGGTGTATAATGAGCGCTGCTGTGTAGTGTTAGGTGTATAATGAGCACTGCTGTGTGGTGTAAGGTGTATAATGAGCGCTGCTGTGTGGTGTAAGGTGTATAATGAGCGCTGCTGTGTGGTGTAAGGTGTATAATGAGCGCTGCTGTGTGGTGTAAGGTGTATAATGAGCGCTGCTGTGTGCTGTAAGGTGTATAATGAGCGCTGCTGTGTGGTGTAAGGTGTATAATGAGCGCTGCTGTGTGGTGTAAGGTGTATAATGAGCGCTGCTGTGTGGTGTAAGGTGTATAATGAGCGCTGCTGTGTGGTGTAAGGTGTATAATGAGGGCTGCTGTGTGGTGTAAGGTGTATAATGAGCGCTGCTGTGTGCTGTAAGGTGTATAATGAGGGCTGCTGTGTGGTGTAAGGTGTATAATGAGCGCTGCTGTGTGCTGTAAGGTGTATAATGAGCGCTGCTGTGTGGTGTAAGGTGTATAATGAGCACTGCTGTGTGGTGTAAGGTGTATAATGAGCGCTGCTGTGTGGTGTAAGGTGTATAATGAGTGCTGCTGTGTGGTGTAAGGTGTATAATGAGTGTTGCTGTGTTGCGTAAGGTGTATAATGAGCGCTGCTGTGTTGCGTAAGGTGTATAATGAGCGCTGCTGTGTGGTGTAAGGTGTATAATGAGCGCTGCTGTGTGCTGTAAGGTGTATAATGAGTGCTGCTGTGTAGTGTAAGGTGTATAATGAGCGCTGCTGTGTGGTGTAAGGTGTATAATGAGCGCTGCTGTGTTGCGTAAGGTGTATAATGAGCGCTGCTGTGTTGCGTAAGGTGTATAATGAGCGCTGCTGTGTGGTGTTAGGTGTATAATGAGCACTGCTGTGTGGTGTAAGGTGTATAATGAGCGCTGCTGTGTGCTGTAAGGTGTATAATGAGTGCTGCTGTGTAGTGTAAGGTGTATAATGAGCGCTGCTGTGTGGTGTAAGGTGTATAATGAGCGCTGCTGTGTGCTGTAAGGTGTACAATGAGCGCTGCTGTGTGCTGTAAGGTGTATAATGAGCGCTGCTGTGTGGTGTAAGGTGTATAATGAGCGCTGCTGTGTGCTGTAAGGTGTATAATGAGTGCTGCTGTGTGGTGTAAGGTGTATAATGAGTGCTGCTGTGTGGGGTAAGGTGTATAATGAGCGCTGCTGTGTGGTGTAAGGTGTATTAGGAGCGCTGCTGTGTGGTGTAAGGTGTATAATGAGCGCTGCTGTGTAGTGTAAGGTGTATAATGAGCGCTGCTGTGTGGTGTAAGGTGTATAATGAGGGCTGCTGTGTAGTGTAAGGTGTATAATGAGCGCTGCTGTGTGGTGTAAGGTGTATAATGAGCGCTGCTGTGTGGTGTAAGGTGTATAATGAGCGCTGCTGTGTGGCGTAAGGTGTTCAATGAGCGCTGCTGTGTGGTGTAAGGTGTATAATGAGGGCTGCTGTGTGGCGTAAGGTGTATAAGGAGCCCTGCTGTGTGGCGTAAGGTGTATAATGAGCGCTGCTGGGTGGTGTAAGGTGTATAATGAGTGCTGCTGTGTGGCGTAAGGTGTATAATGAGCGCTGCTGTGTAGTGTAAGGTGTATAATGAGCGCTGCTGTGTGGCGTAAGGTGTATAATGAGCGCTGCTATGTGGTGTAAGGTGTATAATGAGCGCTGCTGTGTGGTGTAAGGTGTATAATGAGCGCTGCTGTGTGGTGTAAGGTGTATAATGAGCGCTGCTGGGTGGCGTAAGGTGTATAATGAGTGCTGCTGTGTGGCGTAAGGTGTATAATGAGCGCTGCTGTGTAGTGTAAGGTGTATAATGAGCGCTGCTGTGTGGCGTAAGGTGTATAATGAGCGCTGCTATGTGGTGTAAGGTGTACAATGAGCGCTGCTGTGTGGTGTAAGGTGTATAATGAGCGCTGCTGTGTGCTGTAAGGTGTATAATGAGCGCTGCTGTGTGGTGTAAGGTGTATAATGAGCGCTGCTGTGTGGTGTAAGGTGTATAAGGAGCCCTGCTGTGTGGCGTAAGGTGTATAATGAGCGCTGCTGTGTGGCGTAAGGTGTATAATGAGCGCTGCTGTGTGGCGTAAGGTGTATAAGGAGCCCTGCTGTGTGGCGTAAGGTGTATAATGAGCGCTGCTGTGTGGCGTAAGGTGTATAATGAGCGCTGCTGTGTGGTGTAAGGTGTATAATGAGCGCTGCTGTGTGCTGTAAGCTGTATAATGAGCGCTGCTGTGTGGTGTAAGGTGTATAATGAGCGCTGCTGTGTGGTGTAAGGTGTATAATGAGCGCTGCTGTGTGGTGTAAGGTGTATTAGGAGCACTGCTGTGTGGCGTAAGGTGTATAATGAGCGCTGCTGTGTAGTGTAAGGTGTATAATGAGCGCTGCTGTGTGGCGTATGGTGTATAATGAGTGCTGCTGTGTGGCGTAAGGTGTATAATGAGCGCTGCTGTGTAGTGTAAGGTGTATAATGAGCGCTGCTGTGTGGCGTAAGGTGTATAATGAGTGCTGCTGTGTGGCGTAAGGTGTATAATGAGCGCTGCTGGGTGGCGTAAGGTGTATAATGAGTGCTGCTGTGTGGCGTAAGGTGTATAATGAGCGCTGCTGTGTAGTGTAAGGTGTATAATGAGCGCTGCTGTGTGGCGTAAGGTGTTGTTAGGCGTCGGGGTCCGCTCGGCCGTGCGGCCCGGCGCCTAGCAACCAGGGACGCCGTGCGCGTTCAGCCGCCGGCTCCCTGGCAACGCTAAGACGCCGGGCGCACGGAGCCGCTCTGACCTTAGCAACGGGGACGCCACGTTCAGCCGCGTTCCCCGTTGCTGGGTCTATTCTCATTACCCTGATTATGTGCTGGCCGTGCAGCATGCAAGCTGCACGGCATTTCTATTTGATTGTCCTGTCTGGATCCTGATTGGAGGGTGCCTGAATAAAGGCACCCTCAGGACTTCTTACAGACGCCGGTGATAGCTTCCTGTTTGCCTGTGTCTGCTGCAGAGAGTTCCCAGTCCCGGTCTTTTCGGTTGTTCCTGTCCTCAGAGATCCTGTACTCGGAAGTTACCATCTGTTCCTGGAGTCTGACCGAGCACCTTTAACATCTGGTGGTGTTCGTGAGTCGCGGCGCAGCCGTGTGTTGCGGCTTGTCCGCTTCTGTTTATTATTTTGTTTAATTGTGTTCTGGAGCTTTGCGGAGGATTCCGCTTCCACAGATCCACTCTGGTGTCCGGCGGTGCCGGATAGGAGTGTCGGATCAGTGGATCCTTGGTTGTCCTTTTTCCTGGCGGCTAGTCCGCACATACCTTTTGATTTAGTTAGTTAGCTTGTGACCCCTGGCCTGGTTGCTTAGTCAGAGGGCCCCTTGTTATCACCCTGTCTCGGACTTCCCCTTGTCTCCCATTAAGACCTGCGGGGGCATCGGGGTTGGGCAGACATAATCCGCCCTTCGAACGCGGCTGCCATGGGCTCAAGCAACCATAGTCTCGCAGGGGATTTCTGATAACACGGGCGAGACAACGGAGTTAGGGCGCCAGGGGTTACTAGGCTATCCAGCTCCCACAACCAGCTTATTTTCCTGTACTCAGATCCCTGCCATAAGATCTCCTCCGGTCTGGAGTACAGGAATCATAACATTATCACCGGCCTACAAAAGAAAAGATTTAACTTACAGTAAATTTTTTCACTTTTTAGTTGGGAGATTTTTGTCGGCCTTATGAATCCCACCGGTGTTGGGCCAAACCCTGGCCAGCTTCTTGTTAGTCAGATTCAGGAACTTACTCAGATGGTTCAGGATCTGTCCCTCCGGGTGAGGTCACAGGAAGATCTGTTACGGACTTCCCCGAGGGTCATCCCTGAACCAAAAATGCATCTGCCTGACCGTTTTTCTGGGGATAGAAAACAGTTTTTTAATTTTAAAGAATCTTGCAAACTGTATTTTCGTTTAAGACCAGTTACCTCAGGTACAGAGGCTCAGCGGGTTGGGATTATTATTTCTCTACTTCAGGGGGATCCTCAGACCTGGGCTTTTGGTTTAAAGACAGACGATCCGGCCTTATCGTCTGTAGACGCCTTTTTAAAATCTTTAGGGCTATTGTATGACGACCCTGATAGAGAGGCGTCCGCAGAAAGTCAGTTGCGTGCTCTTAGACAGGGTAGGAATCCCGCAGAGAATTATTGTACGGAGTTTCGCCGTTGGTCGAACGACTGTGGCTGGAATGACCCAGCCCTGCGCAGTCAGTTTCGCCTCGGCTTATCGGAATCTATAAAAGACAGTCTCCTCCAGTATCCCGCTCCTGAGACCCTCGATAACCTCATGGAGCTATCTATTAAAATAGATCGTCGGCTCAGAGAGCGGAGGGCTGAAAAAGGGGCATCTGTCGGGTCCTCTCCCTGGGTTCCTTCCATTCCTGTAGACATAGAGGAGCCTATGCAGATTGGTCTCTCCAAATTGTCTCCGGAAGAAAGAACCAGGAGGCAAAATTATGGTCTGTGTTTATACTGCGGAGGTAAGGGACATTTTGCCCGTAGTTGTCCAAACAAGTTGGGAAACTTCCTGACCAAGTGAATTGTGAGGGGGTTCACTTTGGTCTGCAGCTCATCTCCTCAAATAATTCACTGTTGGTTCCTGCTAAAGTTTCCTATGGCAGCCTCTGTTCCTTGGTCTCTGCTTTTGTGGACAGTGGAGCTGCAGGAAACTTTATGGATTTAACATGGGCCAAGGCCTTAGGTATTCCTCAGCTAACCTTAGGTAGGTGTATCACCATGCATGGTTTAGATGGGAGTCCTTTATCCAATGGGGTTATTTCTCTATGTACACCTCCTGTTTTGCTCTCGGTGGGAGCTCTGCATTCTGAAAAAATTGAGTTTTTCCTTACCCATTGTCCAGCAGTTCCTGTGGTTCTGGGTCATCCTTGGCTGGCCTTTCATAATCCCGTCATTGATTGGCAGTCTGGGGAGATCCTACAATGGGGTACCATCTGTGATAAAGAATGTATTACGCTTCCTATCCGAGTAGCTGCCGCCAGTTCCGCACATATTCCTGGGGAATACCAGGATTTTGTTGATGTGTTTTCCAAGGGCAATGCGGATATTTTGCCTCCCCATAGGCCTTATGATTGTGCCATTGAGTTAATTCCTGGTGCCACGTTGCCTAAAGGAAGGTTATATGCATTGTCTGGTCCTGAAACTGTGGCCATGAATGAGTATGTGAAAGAAAGCCTTGGGAAAGGGTTTATCAGGCCATCTAAATCCCCTTTAAGTGCAGGTTTCTTCTTCGTAGAGAAGAAGGATGGTTCACTCAGACCCTGCATTGACTTTAGAGCTTTGAATAAAATCTCAGTAAAGAATATTTACCCTCTGCCGCTGATCTCTGTCCTCTTTGATCAGCTACGTTCGGCTGTTATTTTTTCTAAGATTGATCTTAGAGGAGCATATAACCTCATCAGAATCAGGTCAGGGGATGAGTGGAAAACGGCATTTAGTACTCAGTCGGGCCACTATGAGTATCTGGTCATGCCATTCGGCCTATCTAACGCTCCGGCAGTTTTCCAGGATCTCATTAATGATGTGCTCCGTGAGTTTCTGGGAAGATTCGTCGTGGTCTATTTAGACGATATTTTGATATATTCTGACTCCGTGGAACAACATGTTACCCAGGTGCGTCAGGTGCTAAAGAGATTACGTGAAAATCACTTATATGCCAAGCTGGAGAAGTGTGAATTTCATGTCACGGAAGTATCCTTTTTAGGGTACATTATTTCCCCTCGGGGATTCCGAATGGAACCAAAAAAGCTCCAAGCCATCCTTAGTTGGGCGCAACCCACCAATTTAAAAGCAACTCAGCGCTTTTTAGGGTTTGCAAACTACTATAGAAGATTTATTCACTCTTTCTCTGACCTAGTTGCTCCCATTGTGGCACTTACTAAGAAGGGAGCAGATCCTACCAATTGGTCATGTGAAGCGGAGTTATCTTTTCAGGCCTTAAAACAAGCCTTTGTCTCAGCCCCTGTCCTTAGACATCCCAACCCAGAATTACCTTTCATTATTGAGGTGGATGCCTCGGAGGTTGGAGTAGGGGCTATCCTTTCTCAGAAGGATCCAGATTCCCTTGAGTTACATCCTTGTGCCTTTATGTCCAGGAAATTCTCATCTGCAGAATCCAACTACGATGTTGGTAACCGGGAATTGCTGGCTATTAAATGGGCTTTCGAGGAGTGGAGACATTGGCTTGAAGGAGCTACCCACACCATTTCAGTTTTGACTGATCACAAAAATCTTCAATACATTGAATCGGCTAAACGACTGAATGCCCGACAGGCTCGTTGGGCTTTATTTTTTACTCGTTTCAAATTCATTATCACCTTCAGACCAGGTTCCAAGAATACCAAGGCAGATGCCCTGTCACGCAGTTTCCTTCCGGTTCAAGACAACAGTCCTGTTACTCCCATACTTCCGCCTTCAGTCATTCAGGCAGGTCTCACACAGGATGTATTTTCCCAATTAAAGCTGCTTCAACATCAAGCTCCGGGAAATACTCCTGCTAGTCGTCTTTTTGTTCCTGAGTTTTTGAGAGCAACTGTGTTGGCGGAATTTCATGATAGCAAAGTTGCAGGGCATCCGGGAATCGCTAAGACTTTGGAATTAGTATCCCGCTCAGTATGGTGGCCTGGTCTTTCCAAAGACATTAAAGAGTTTGTTTTTTCGTGTCAGGTCTGTGCACAGCATAAAGTTCCCCGTTCTTTGCCTATTGGTCAACTTATGCCCTTGAAAGTTCCTCTTAGGCCATGGTCGCATATCTCCATGGATTTTGTGGTGGATCTCCCTCTGTCAGCCGGATGCCGAGTCATATGGGTGGTAGTGGACCGTTTTAGCAAGATGGCCCATTTTATTGCTCTTCCCCGATTGCCATCTGCCCAGGGATTGGCAGTCTTGTTCCTCCGTCATGTTTTCAGACTCCATGGGTTACCCACTGATATTGTTTCTGACAGGGGTCCACAATTCATTGCGCAATTTTGGAAGTCTTTTTGTGCTTCATTAAAGATGAAATTATCATTAACCTCCGGCTATCATCCACAATCCAATGGACAGACTGAGCGAGTTAACCAATCTCTAAAACAATATTTGCGTTTGTACTCGGCCAAACTCCAAAATGACTGGTCTGAGTTTCTTCCATTGGCGGAGTTTGCTTATAATAATGCCTGTCATTCCTCCACCAATGTGTCTCCATTTTTTGCAGTTTTTGGTTTCCACCCCAGAGCTAATTCATTTTTTCAACATTCCTCTGTCTCCTCTCTGGCCCTGACCTCTCATCTTAAACTTATTTGGAAAAAAGTGCACCTGGCTCTCAGAAAAGCAGCTTTCCGGGAAAAAAAAATTTCTGACAGGCTCCGGCGGCCGTGCACTTTTAAAGTAGGAGACAGGGTGTGGTTGTCGACTCGCAACATCAAACTTCGACAAACCTCAGCCAGATTGGGTCCTAGATATATTGGACCATTTCTCATTATCAAAAAAGTCAATCCAGTTGCTTTCCGGTTACGTTTACCAAAAACTTTACGGATCGGAAATACCTTCCATTGCTCATTGCTTAAACCATATGTTTCGTCCAGCAGATTTCCTCGTAAAAAATCTCAGGGGAGATCACCAGTTAATGTACAGGGTCAGCAAGAGTTCTTGGTTGAGAAGGTTCTCGATTCCAAGTTGTCCCGGGGTCGGCTTTATTTTTTGGTGCATTGGAGAGGTTATGGGCCAGAGGAAAGGTCGTGGGTCCTGGATGAAGACCTTCATGCCCCTAAGCTCAAAAGGGCATTTTTTCGTGAATTTCCTCGGAAACCTGGCTTTAGGGGTTCCTTGACCCCTCCTCAAGGGGGGGGTACTGTTAGGCGCCGGGGTCCGCTCGGCCGTGCGGCCCGGCGCCTAGCAACCAGGGACGCCGTGCACGTTCAGCCGCCGGCTCCCTGGCAACGCTAAGACGCCGGGCGCACGGAGCCGCTCTGACCTTAGCAACGGGGACGCCACGTTCAGCCGCGTTCCCCGTTGCTGGGTCTATTCTCATTACCCTGATTATGTGCTGGCCGTGCAGCATGCAAGCTGCACGGCATTTCTATTTGATTGTCCTGTCTGGATCCTGATTGGAGGGTGCCTGAATAAAGGCACCCTCAGGACTTCTTACAGACGCCGGTGATAGCTTCCTGTTTGCCTGTGTCTGCTGCAGAGAGTTCCCAGTCCCGGTCTTTTCGGTTGTTCCTGTCCTCAGAGATCCTGTACTCGGAAGTTACCATCTGTTCCTGGAGTCTGACCGAGCACCTTTAACATCTGGTGGTGTTCGTGAGTCGCGGCGCAGCCGTGTGTTGCGGCTTGTCCGCTTCTGTTTATTATTTTGTTTAATTGTGTTCTGGAGCTTTGCGGAGGATTCCGCTTCCACAGATCCACTCTGGTGTCCGGCGGTGCCGGATAGGAGTGTCGGATCAGTGGATCCTTGGTTGTCCTTTTTCCTGGCGGCTAGTCCGCACATACCTTTTGATTTAGTTAGTTAGCTTGTGACCCCTGGCCTGGTTGCTTAGTCAGAGGGCCCCTTGTTATCACCCTGTCTCGGACTTCCCCTTGTCTCCCATTAAGACCTGCGGGGGCATCGGGGTTGGGCAGACATAATCCGCCCTTCGAACGCGGCTGCCATGGGCTCAAGCAACCATAGTCTCGCAGGGGATTTCTGATAACACGGGCGAGACAACGGAGTTAGGGCGCCAGGGGTTACTAGGCTATCCAGCTCCCACAACCAGCTTATTTTCCTGTACTCAGATCCCTGCCATAAGATCTCCTCCGGTCTGGAGTACAGGAATCATAACAGGTGTATAATGAGCGCTGCTATGTGGTGTAAGGTGTATAATGAGCGCTGCTGTGTGGTGTAAGGTGTATAATGAGCGCTGCTGTGTGGTGTAAGGTGTATAATGAGCGCTGCTGGGTGGCGTAAGGTGTATAATGAGTGCTGCTGTGTGGCGTAAGGTGTATAATGAGCGCTGCTGTGTAGTGTAAGGTGTATAATGAGCGCTGCTGTGTGGCGTAAGGTGTTTAATGAGTGCTGCTGTGTGGCGCAAGGTGTATAATGAGCGCTGCTGTGTAGTGTAAGGTGTATAATGAGCGCTGCTGTGTGGCGTAAGGTGTATAATGAGCGCTGCTATGTGGTGTAAGGTGTATAATGAGCGCTGCTGTGTGCTGTTAGGTGTATAATGAGCACTGCTGTGTTGCGTAAGGTGTATAATGAGCGCTGCTGTGTAGTGTAAGGTGTATAATGAGCGCTGCTGTGTGGTGTAAGGTGTATAATGAGCGCTGCTGTGTGGTGTAAGGTGTACAATGAGCGCTGCTGTGTGCTGTAAGGTGTATAATGAGCGCTGCTGTGTGCTGTAAGGTGTACAATGAGCACTGCTGTGTTGCGTAAGGTGTATAATGAGTGCTGCTGTGTGGTGTAAGGTGTATAATGAGCGCTGCTGTGTGGTGTAAGGTGTATAATGAGCGCTGCTGTGTGGTGTAAGGTGTATTAGGAGCACTGCTGTGTGGTGTAAGGTGTATAATGAGCGCTGCTGTGTGGTGTAAGGTGTATAATGAGCGCTGCTGTGTGGTGTAAGGTGTATTAGGAGCACTGCTGTGTGGTGTAAGGTGTATAATGAGCGCTGCTGTGTGGTGTAAGGTGTATAATGAGCGCTGCTGTGTGGTGTAAGGTGTATAATGAGTGCTGCTGTGTGGTGTAAGGTGTATAATGAGCGCTGCTGTGTGGCGTAAGGTGTATAATGAGCGCTGCTGTGTGGTGTAAGGTGTATTAGGAGCACTGCTGTGTGGTGTAAGGTGTATAATGAGTGCTGCTGTGTGGTGTAAGGTGTATAATGAGCGCTGCTGTGTGGTGTAAGGTGTATAATGAGCGCTGCTGTGTGGTGTAAGGTGTATAATGAGTGCTGCTGTGTGGTGTAAGGTGTATAATGAGCGCTGCTGTGTGGCGTAAGGTGTATAATGAGCGCTGCTGTGTGGTGTAAGGTGTATTAGGAGCACTGCTGTGTGGTGTAAGGTGTATAATGAGTGCTGCTGTGTGGTGTAAGGTGTATAATGAGCGCTGCTGTGTGGTGTAAGGTGTATAATGAGCGCTGCTGTGTGGTGTAAGGTGTATTAGGAGCACTGCTGTGTGGTGTAAGGTGTATAATGAGCGCTGCTGTGTGGTGTAAGGTGTATAATGAGCGCTGCTGTGTGGTGTAAGGTGTATTAGGAGCACTGCTGTGTGGTGTAAGGTGTATAATGAGCGCTGCTGTGTGGTGTAAGGTGTATAATGAGCGCTGCTGTGTGGTGTAAGGTGTATAATGAGCGCTGCTGTGTGGTGTAAGGTGTATTAGGAGCACTGCTGTGTGGTGTAAGGTGTATAATGAGCGCTGCTGTGTGGTGTAAGGTGTATAATGAGTGCTGCTGTGTGGTGTAAGGTGTATAATGAGTGCTGCTGTGTGGTGTAAGGTGTATAATGAGCGCTGCTGTGTGGTGTAAGGTGTATAATGAGCGCTGCTGTGTGGTGTAAGGTGTATAATGAGTGCTGCTGTGTGGTGTAAGGTGTATAATGAGCGCTGCTGTGTGGCGTAAGGTGTATAATGAGCGCTGCTGTGTGGTGTAAGGTGTATTAGGAGCACTGCTGTGTGGTGTAAGGTGTATAATGAGTGCTGCTGTGTGGTGTAAGGTGTATAATGAGCGCTGCTGTGTGGTGTAAGGTGTATAATGAGCGCTGCTGTGTGGTGTAAGGTGTATTAGGAGCACTGCTGTGTGGTGTAAGGTGTATAATGAGCGCTGCTGTGTGGTGTAAGGTGTATAATGAGCGCTGCTGTGTGGTGTAAGGTGTATTAGGAGCACTGCTGTGTGGTGTAAGGTGTATAATGAGCGCTGCTGTGTGGTGTAAGGTGTATAATGAGCGCTGCTGTGTGGTGTAAGGTGTATTAGGAGCACTGCTGTGTGGTGTAAGGTGTATAATGAGCGCTGCTGTGTGGTGTAAGGTGTATAATGAGCGCTGCTGTGTGGTGTAAGGTGTATAATGAGTGCTGCTGTGTGGTGTAAGGTGTATAATGAGCGCTGCTGTGTTGCGTAAGGTGTATAATGAGCGCTGCTGTGTGGTGTAAGGTGTATAATGAGTGCTGCTGTGTGCTGTAAGGTGTATAATGAGCGCTGCTGTGTGGTGTAAGGTGTATAATGAGCGCTGCTGTGTGGTGTAAGGTGTATAATGAGTGCTGCTGTGTGGTGTAAGGTGTATTAGGAGCACTGCTGTGTGGTGTAAGGTGTATAATGAGCGCTGCTGTGTGGTGTAAGGTGTATAATGAGCGCTGCTGTGTGGTGTAAGGTGTATAATGAGTGCTGCTGTGTGGTGTAAGGTGTATAATGAGCGCTGCTGTGTTGCGTAAGGTGTATAATGAGCGCTGCTGTGTGGTGTAAGGTGTATAATGAGCGCTGCTGTGTGGTGTAAGGTGTATTAGGAGCCCTGCTGTGTGGTGTAAGGTGTATAATGAGCGCTGCTGTGTGGTGTAAGGTGTATTAGGAACGCTGCTGTCTGGTGTAAGGTGTTTTAGGAACGCTGCTGTGTGGTGCAATTTGAGGGTACTATTGTGTAGAGATGTGCACCGGAAATTTTTCGGGTTTTGTGTTTTGGTTTTGGGTTCGGTTCCGCGGCCGTGTTTTGGGTTCGAACGCGTTTTGGCAAAACCTCACCGAATTTTTTTTGTCGGATTCGGGTGTGTTTTGGATTCGGGTGTTTTTTTCAAAAAACCCTAAAAAACAGCTTAAATCATAGAATTTCGGGGTCATTTTGATCCCAAAGTATTATTAACCTCAATAACCATAATTTCCACTCATTTTCAGTCTATTCTGAACACCTCACACCTCACAATATTATTTTTAGTCCTAAAATTTGCACCGAGGTCGCTGGATGACTAAGCTCAGCGACCCAAGTGGCCGACACAAACACCTGGCCCATCTAGGAGTGGCACTGCAGTGTCACGCAGGATCAGTGGCGGATTTAGCGGGGGGCGATCAGGGCGAACGCCCCCCTACATATACCGGCAGCGGGATGGAGGCCGGGTCCCGCTGCGGTATTGGGAACGGGTTGGAGAGCTCTGCAGCGCGGCGGGGGACGAGGAAAGAGAGGAGCGTCCTGACGCGCGTACAGTGACCTCTGATCTGAGCTCGCCCCCTCCTTCCTGTACGCGCGTCAGGAGGACGCTCTCTCTCTGTCTTCGTCCTCCGCCTCGCTGCACCGCTCGGCACCCGTTCCCAATATCGCGGCGGGACCCGGCCTCCATCAATGATTAGGTGTGTGTGTGTCCCATTTCTCCCCCCTCCTCTCTTCTCCCGGCATTATGTCCCTGCATTCTGTTGCCTCATTCAGCGTGCTATAATGTGCACTTCGGCTCATACAGTGTGCTATAACGTGAATTTTGGCTCATACAGTGTGCTATAACGTGAATTTTGGCTCATACAGTGTGCTATAACATTGGCTCATACAGTGTGCTATAAAGTGAATTTTGGCTCATACAGTGTGCTATAAAGTGAATTTTGGCTCATACAGTGTGCTATAATGTGCACTTCGGCTCATACAGTGTGCTATAACATTGGCTCATACAGTGTGCTATAACGTTGGCTCATACAGTGTGCTATAACATTGGCTCATACAGTGTGCTATAACGTTGGCTCATACAGTGTGCTATAACATTGGCTCATACAGTGTGCTATAACATTGGCTCATACAGTGTGCTATAATGTGCACTTCGGCTCATACAGTGTGCTATAACATTGGCTCATACAGTGTGCTATAACGTTGGCTCATACAGTGTGCTATAAAGTGAATTTTGGCTCATACAGTGTGCTATAAAGTGAATTTTGGCTCATACAGTGTGCTATAAAGTGAATTTTGGCTCATACAGTGTGCTATAATGTGCACTTCGGCTCATACAGTGTGCTATAACATTGGCTCATACAGTGTGCTATAACGTTGGCTCATACAGTGTGCTATAACGTTGGCTCATACAGTGTGCTATAAAGTGAATTTTGGCTCATACAGTGTGCTATAACGTTGGCTCATACAGTGTGCTGTAACGTTGGCTCATACAGTGTGCTATAAAGTGAATTTTGGCTCATACAGTGTGCTATAACGTTGGCTCATACAGTGTGCTATAACATTGGCTCATACAGTGTGCTATAATGTGCACTTCGGCTCATACAGTGTGCTATAACATTGGCTCATACAGTGTGCTATAACGTTGGCTCATACAGTGTGCTATAACATTGGCTCATACAGTGTGCTATAACGTTGGCTCATACAGTGTGCTATAACATTGGCTCATACAGTGTGCTATAATGTGCACTTCGGCTCATACAGTGTGCTATAACATTGGCTCATACAGTGTGCTATAACGTTGGCTCATACAGTGTGCTATAACGTTGGCTCATACAGTGTGCTATAAAGTGAATTTTGGCTCATACAGTGTGCTATAACGTTGGCTCATACAGTGTGCTGTAACGTTGGCTCATACAGTGTGCTATAAAGTGAATTTTGGCTCATACAGTGTGCTATAACGTTGGCTCATACAGTGTGCTATAACGTTGGCTCATACAGTGTGCTATAAAGTGAATTTTGGCTCATACAGTGTGCTATAACGTTGGCTCATACAGTGTGCTATAACGTTGGCTCATACAGTGTGCTATAAAGTGAATTTTGGCTCATACAGTGTGTTATAAAGTGAATTTTGGCTCATACAGTGTGCTATAAAGTGAATTTTGGCTCATACAGTGTGCTATAAAGTGAATTTTGGCTCATACAGTGTGCTATAAAGTGAATTTTGGCTCATACAGTGTGCTATAAAGTGAATTTTGGCTCATACAGTGTGCTATAAAGTGAATTTTGGCTCATACAGTGTTGTATAAAGTGAATTTTGGCTCATACAGTGTGCTATAAAGTGAATTTTGGCTCATACAGTGTGCTATAAAGTGAATTTTGGCTCATACAGTGTGCTATAAAGTGAATTTTGGCTCATACAGTGTGCTATAAAGTGAATTTTGGCTCATACAGTGTGCTATAAAGTGAATTTTGGCTCATACAGTGTTGTATAAAGTGAATTTTGGCTCATACAGTGTGCTATAAAGTGAATTTTGGCTCATACAGTGTGCTATAAAGTGAATTTTGGCTCATACAGTGTGCTATAAAGTGAATTTTGGCTCATACAGTGTGCTATAAAGTGAATTTTGGCTCATACAGTGTGCTATAAAGTGAATTTTGGCTCATACAGTGTGCTATAAAGTGAATTTTGGCTCATACAGTGTTGTATAAAGTGAATTTTGGCTCATACAGTGTGCTATAAAGTGAATTTTGGCTCATACAGTGTGCTATAAAGTGAATTTTGGCTCATACAGTGTGCTATAAAGTGAATTTTGGCTCATACAGTGTGCTATAACGTTGGCTCATACAGTGTGCTATAATGTGAATTTCAGCTCATACAGTGTGCTTCAATGTTGAATTTCTTTGTAAGAATATCCTTATGTCTATCCCATGCATGTTTAAATTGCCCTACTGTCTTATCCTCTACCACCCCTGATGGAAGGAATGGCGATTCGCCAGTCTGTATCACCAGTGCGCAGGGTTCTCTCCACTAACTGGCAACATTTTATTAGTAATGGCAACAATAGGAAATTTTAGAAGCGAACGGGAAGGGCATTACTAAGTGGGAGGGGCTATGATTAGGGGGAGGAGTCATAATTCTTAAACCGCCCCCCCTAAAAGTTAAGTCTAGATCCGCCACTGCGCAGGATGGCCCTTCAAAAAAACACTCCCCAAACAGCACATGACGCAAAGAAAAAAAGAGGCGCAATGAGGTAGCTGTGTGAGTAAGCTAAGCGACCCTAGTGACCGACACAAACACCTGGCCCATCTAGGAGTGGCACTGCAGTGTCAGGCAGGCTGGCCCTTCCAAAAAACACTCCCCAAACAGCACATGACGCAAAGAAAAATGAAAGAAAAAAGAGGTGCATGATGGAATTGTCCTTGGGCCCTCCCACCCACCCTTATGTTGTATAAACAGGACATGCACACTTTAACCAACCCATCATTTCAGTGACAGGGTCTGCCACACGACTGTGACTGAAATGACGGGTTGGTTTGGACCCCCACCAAAAAAGAAGCAATTAATCTCTCCTTGCACAAACTGGCTCTACAGAGGCAAGATGTCCACCTCATCATCATCCTCCGATTCATCACCGTGTACATCCCCCTCCTCACAGGTTATCATCAATTCGTCCACACTGGAATCCACCATCACAGCTCCCTGTGTACTTTGTGGAGGCAATTGCTGCTGGTGAATGTCTCCATGGAGAAATTGATTATAATTCATTTTAATGAACATCATCTTCTCCACATTTTCTGGAAGTAACCTCGTACGCCGATTGCTGACAAGGTGAGCGGCGGCACTAAACACTCTTTCGGAGTACACACTTGTGGGAGGGCAACTTAGGTAGAATAAAGCCAGTTTGTGCAAGGGCCTCCAAATTGCCTCTTTTTCCTGCCAGTATACGTACGGACTGTCTGACGTGCCTACTTGGATGCGGTCACTCATATAATCCTCCACCATTCTTTCAATGGGGAGAGAATCATATGCAGTGACAGTAGACGACATGTCCGTAATCGTTGGCAGGTCCTTCAGTCCGGACCAGATGTCAGCATCAGCAGTCGCTCCAGACTGCCCTGCATCACCGCCAGCGGATGGGCTCGGAATTCTGAGCCTTTTCCTCGCACCCCCAGTTGCGGGAGAATGTGAAGGAGGAGATGTTGACAGGTCGCGTTCCGCTTGACTTGACAATTTTCTCACCAGCAGTTCTTTGAACCCCTGCAGACTTGTGTCTGCCGGAAAGAGAGATCCAAGGTAGGTTTTAAATCTAGGATCGAGCACGGTGGCCAAAATGTAGTGCTCTGATTTCAACAGATTGACCACCCGTGAATCCTTGTTAAGCGAATTAAGGGCTCCATCCACAAGTCCCACATGCCTAGCGGAATCGCTCTGTGTTAGCTCCTCCTTCAATGTCTCCAGCTTCTTCTGCAAAAGCCTGATGAGGGGAATGACCTGACTCAGGCTGGCAGTGTCTGAACTGACTTCACGTGTGGCAAGTTCAAAAGGTTGCAGAACCTTGCACAACGTTGAAATCATTCTCCACTGCGCTTGAGACAGGTGCATTCCACCTCCTATATCGTGCTCAGTTGTATAGGCTTGAATGGCCTTTTGCTGCTCCTCCAACCTCTGAAGCATATAGAGGGTTGAATTCCACCTCGTTACCACTTCTTGCTTCAGATGATGGCAGGGCAGGTTCAGGCGTTTTTGGTGGTGCTCCAGTCTTCTGTACGTGGTGCCTGTACGCCGAAAGTGTCCCGCAATTCTTCTGGCCACCGACAGCATCTCTTGCACGCCCCTCTCGTTTTTTAAATAATTCTGCACCACCAAATTCAAGGTATGTGCAAAACATGGGACGTGCTGGAATTTGCCCAGATTTAATGCACACACAATATTGCTGGCGTTGTCCGATGCCACAAATCCACAGGAGAGTCCAATTGGGGTAAGCCATTCTGCGATGATCTTCCTCAGTTGCCGTAAGAGGTTTTTAGCTGTGTGCGTATTCTGAAAAGCGGTGATACAAAGCGTAGCCTGCCTAGGAAAGAGTTGGCGTTTGCGAGATGCTGCTACTGGTGCCGCCGCTGCTGTTCTTGCGGCGGGAGTCCATACATCTACCCAGTGGGCTGTCACAGTCATATAGTCCTGAGTCTGCCCTGCTCCACTTGTCCACATGTCCGTGGTTAAGTGGACATTGGGTACAACTGCATTTTTTAGGACACTGGTGAGTCTTTTTCTGAGGTCTGTGTACATTTTCGGTATCGCCTGCCTAGAGAAATGGAACCTAGATGGTATTTGGTACCGGGGACACAGTACCTCAAACAAGTCTATAGTTGGCTCTGCAGTAATGATGGATACCGGAACCACGGTTCTCACCGCCCAGGATGCCAAGGCCTCAGTTATCCGCTTTGCAGCAGGATGACTGCTGTGATATTTCATCTTCCTCGCAAAGGACTGTTGGACAGTCAATTGCTTGGTGGAAGTAGTAAAAGTGGTCTTACGACTTCCCCTCTGGGATGACCATCGACTCCCAGCAGCAACAACAGCAGCGCCAGCAGCAGTAGGCGTTACACGCAAGGATGCATCGGAGGAATCCCAGGCAGGAGAGGACTCGTCAGAATTGCCAGTTACATGGCCTGCAGGACTATTGGCATTCCTGGGGAAGGAGGAAATTGACACTGAGGGAGTTGGTGGGGTGGTTTGCGTGAGCTTGGTTACAAGAGGAAGGGATTTACTGGTCAGTGGACTGCTTCCGCTGTCGCCCAAAGTTTTTGAACTTGTCACTGACTTATGATGAATGCGCTGCAGGTGACGTATAAGGGAGGATGTTCCGAGGTGGTTAACGTCCTTACCCCTACTTATTACAGCTTGACAAAGGCAACACACGGCTTGACAAATGTTGTCCGCATTTCTGTTGAAATACTTCCACACCGAAGAGCTGATTTTTTTGGTATTTTCACCAGGCATGTCAATGGCCATATTCCTCCCACGGACAACAGGTGTCTCCCCGGGTGCCTGACTTAAACAAACCACCTCACCATCAGAATCCTCCTGGTCAATTTCCTCCCCAGCGCCAGCAACACCCATATCCTCCTCATCCTGGTGTACTTCAACACTGACATCTTCAGTCTGACTATCAGGAACTGGACTGCGGGTGCTCCTTCCAGCACTTGCAGGGGGCGTGCAAATGGTGGAAGGCGCATGCTCTTCACGTCCAGTGTTGGGAAGGTCAGGCATCGCAACCGACACAATTGGACTCTCCTTGTGGATTTGTGATTTCGAAGAACGCACAGTTCTTTGCTGTGCTTTTGCCAGCTTAAGTCTTTTCATTTTTCTAGCGAGAGGCTGAGTGCTTCCATCCTCATGTGAAGCTGAACCACTAGCCATGAACATAGGCCAGGGCCTCAGCCGTTCCTTGCCACTCCGTGTGGTAAATGGCATATTGGCAAGTTTACGCTTCTCCTCCGACGATTTTATTTTAGATTTTTGAGTCCTTTTTTTACTGATATTTGGTGTTTTGGATTTTACATGCTCTGTACTATGACATTGGGCATCGGCCTTGGCAGACGACGTTGATGGCATTTCATCGTCTCGGCCATGACTAGTGGCAGCAGCTTCAGCACGAGGTGGAAGTCGATCTTGATCTTTCCCTATTTTTGGAACCTCAACATTTTTGTTCTCCATATTTTAATAGGCACAACTAAAAGGCACCTCAGGTAAACAATGGAGATGGATGGATACTAGTATACTTATGGATGACGAGTGACTGCCGACACAGAGGTAGCTACAGCCGTGGACTACCGTACTGCGTCTGCTAGTATAGACTGGATGATAATGATATAAAAAATATATATATATCACTACTGCAGGACAGGTATATATTATATAATGACGGACCTGCTGGACACTGTCAGCAGCAGACTCCTAAACTACTAGTATGAAGAAGATAGAAAAAAAAACCCCACCACAGGTAGGTATACAATTATGGACGAGCACTGCCGACACAGAGGTAGCTACAGCCATGGACTACCGTACTGCGTCTGCTAGTATAGACTGGATGATAATGATATAAAAAATATATATATATCACTACTGCAGGACAGGTATATATTATATAATGACGGACCTGCTGGACACTGTCAGCAGCAGACTCCTAAACTACTAGTATGAAGAAGATAGAAAAAAAAAACCCCACCACAGGTAGGTATACAATTATGGACGAGCACTGCCGACACAGAGGTAGCTACAGCCATGGACTACCGTACTGCGTCTGCTAGTATAGACTGGATGATAATGATATAAAAAATATATATATATCACTACTGCAGGACAGGTATATATTATATAATGACGGACCTGCTGGACACTGTCAGCAGCAGACTCCTAAACTACTAGTATGAAGAAGATAGAAAAAAAAAACCCACCACAGGTAGGTATACAATTATGGACGAGCACTGCCGACACAGAGGTAGCTACAGCCGTGGACTACCGTACTGCGTCTGCTAGTATAGACTGGATGATAATGATATAAAAATATATATATATATATATCACTACTGCAGGACAGGTATATATTATATAATGACGGACCTGCTGGACACTGTCAGCAGCAGACTCCTAAACTACTAGTATGAAGAAGATAGAAAAAAAAAACCCACCACAGGTAGGAATACAATTATGGACGAGCACTGCCGACACAGAGGTAGCTACAGCCGTGGACTACCGTACTGCGTCTGCTAGTATAGACTGGATGATAATGATATAAAAAATATATATATATCACTACTGCAGGACAGGTATATATTATATAATGACGGACCTGCTGGACACTGTCAGCAGCAGACTCCTAAACTACTAGTATGAAGAAGATAGAAAAAAAAACCACCACAGGTAGGTATACAATTATGGACGAGCACTGCCGACACAGAGGTAGCTACAGCCGTGGACTACCGTACTGCGTCTGCTAGTATAGACTGGATGATAATGATATAAAATATATATATATATCACTACTGCAGGTATATATTATAATATAATGAATGACGGACCTGCTGGACACTGTCTGTCAGCAGAATGCGTTTATAGAATAAAAAAAAAAAACACCACACGAGTGTTTAACTTTTTCAGGCAGACAATATACTGGTGGTCACTGGTCAGTCACACTGGCAGCAAAAGTGTGCACTGTTATGTACTCCTGCTATAACTGCTCCCCAGTCTCCCCCACAATTAAGCTGTGTGAGCAGTGAGCACTCAGCACAGTCAGATATTCATAGATGATATTATCATGCAGCACACTGAGGCTGAGCACAGATATGGTATGTGACTGTGTATCGTTTTTTTTCAGGCAGAGAACGGATTTTAAATAATAAATAAAACTGGTGGTCACTAGTATAACTATCAGCAAAACTCTGCACTCTCTGAGTACTCCTAATGCTCCCCAAAATTACTAAAATTAAATTACTAGCAAATCAAGTGTCTCACTCTCTATCTAAACGGAGAGGACGCCAGCCACGTCCTCTCCCTATCAATCTCAATGCACGTGTGAAAATGGCGGCGACGCGCGGCTCCTTATATAGAATCCGAGTCTCGCGATAGAATACGAGCCTCGCGAGAATCCGACAGCGGGATGATAACGTTCGGGAGCGCTCGGGTTAGCCGAGCAAGGCGGGAAGATCCGAGTCTGCCTCGGACCCGTGTAAAAAGGCTGAAGTTCTGGGGGGTTCGGATTCCGAGGAACCGAACCCGCTCATCTCTACTATTGTGTGGTGATGCCCCTTCTCAATGAGACCAAATCCCACTTTTTGGTTGGTCCCTATTTTGTATATGGGAGGGGGGCCCAATGCATATTGATGCACATGGGCCCATCACTCTCCAGTTCCGCCACTGGGAGGGAAACAGGTGGAAGAACAGGGGAAAGATGGGAGGAAGAAGGAAGGGGAGACAGGTGGAAGAACAGGGGAAAGATGGGAGGAAGAAGGAAGGGGAGACAGGTGGAAGAACAGGGGGAAGATGGGAGGAAGAAGGAAGGGGAGACAGGTGGAAGAACAGGGGAAAGATGGGAGGGAGAAGAAAGGGGAGACAGGTGGAAGAACAGGGGAAAGATGGGAGGAAGAAGGAAGGGGACACAGGTGGAAGAACAGGGGAAAGATGGGAGGAAGAAGGAAGGGAAGACAGGTGGAAGAACAGGGGGAAGATGGGAGGAAGAAGGAAGGGGAGACAGGTGGAAGAACAGGGGAAAGATGGGAGGAAGAAGGAAGGGGAGACAGGTGGAAGAACAGGGGAAAGATGGGAGGAAGAAGGAAGGGGAGACAGGTGGAAGAACAGGGGAAAGATGGGAGGAAGAAGGAAGGGGAGACAGGTGGAAGAACAGGGGAAAGAAGGGAGGAAGAAGGAAGGGGACACAGGTGGAAGAACAGGGGAAAGATGGGAGGAAGAAGGAAGGGGAGACAGGTGGAAGAACAGGGGGAAGATGGGAGGAAGAAGGAAGGGGAGACAGGTGGAAGAACAGGGTAAAGATGGGAGGAAGAAGGAAGGGGAGACAGGTGGAAGAACAGGGGAAAAATGGGAGGAAGAAGGAAGGGGAGACAAGTGGAAGAACAGGGCAAAGATGGGAGGAACAAGGAAGGGGAGACAGGTGGAAGAACAGGGGAAAGATGGGAGGAAGAAGGAATGGGAGACAGGTGGAAGAACAGGGGGAAGATGGGAGGAAGAAGGAAGGGGAGACATGTGGAAGAACAGGCAAAGAGGGGATGGGAGGAAGAATGGGGCTGTATGGGAGGAAAACGGGAGAGAGATATGGGAAGAACAATGGAAGAACAATGGAAGATGGGAGGAAAAGAGGGGGAAGAATAGTCAGGTGTTCTGGTGGCCGGGGGAATCAGCCTGGTGATGAGGGATGAGGGAGGAGGGGGGATTAGCCTGGTGATGAGGGAGGAGGGGGGATTAGCCTGGTGATGAGGGAGGAGGGGGGATTAGCCTGGTGATGAGGGAGGAGGGGGGATTAGCCTGGTGATGAGGGAGGAGGGGGGATTAGCCTGGTGACAGGGGGAGGAGGGATTAGTCTAGGGATGGGGGAGGAGGAGGGATTAGTCTGGTGGGGGGGGGGGTTAGCCTGGTGACTGGGATAGGGAGGGGGGATTATTATTGTGATTGGGGTTAGCCTTGTTATAGGGGGAAGAGGGGGATTTGCCTGGTGAGTGGGGGCGAGTTAGCCTGGTGACAAGGGTAGGAGGAGGGATTAGTCTGGTGAGTGGGGTCAGTTAGCCTGGTGACAGGGTGAGGAGAGTGGATTAGGCTGGTGAAGTGGGGGCGGTTAGCCTGGTGACAAGGGTAGGAGGGGGGATTAGTTTTGTGAGGGGGGGGTCGGTTAGCCTGGTGACAGGGTGAGGAGGGTGGACTAGGCTGGTGAGGAGGGGGGTTAGCCTGGTGACAGGGTGGGGGAGGGTGGATTAGGCTGGTGAGGGGGGTGGGTTAGCCTGGTGACAGAGTGAGGAGGGTGGATTAGGCCGGTGAGGGGGGGGGGGAATAGCCTGGTGACAGGGGGAGGAGGGGGGTAGGCTGGTGAGGAGGGGGGGTAGCCTCCAGGTAACAGGGGGAGGAGGGTGGATTAGGCTGGTGAGGGGGGTGGGTTAGCCTGGTGACAAGGGGAGGAGGGTGGTCTAGGCTGGTGAGGAGGGGGAGGTATCCTGGTGACAGGGTGTGGAGGGCGGATTAGGCTGGTGAGGAGAGGGGTAGCCTGGTGACAGGGGGAGGAGGGAGGTAGGCTGGTGAGGAGGGGGGGGTAGCCTGGTGACAGGGGGAGGAGGGGTGGATTAGGTTTGTGAGGAGGAGGGTTAGCCTGGTGACAGGGTGAGGAGGGTGGATTAGGCTGGTGAGGAGGGGGGTAACCTGGTTACAGGGTGAGGAGGCAGGGTAGGCTGGTGAGGAGGGGGGGTAGCCTGGTGACAGTGGCTCAGGAGGTGGGGTAGGCTGGTGAGGAGGAGGGGGGGTTAGCCTGGTGACAGAGTGAGGGTGGATTAGGCTGGTAAGGATGGGGGGGTAGCCTGGTGACAGGGTGAGGGAGGGGGTAGGTAGGCTGGTGAGGAGAGGGGGTAGCCTGGTGACAGGATGAGGAGGGTGGATTAGGCTGGTGAGGAGGGGGGTTAACATGGTGACAGGGTGAGGAGGGGGGGTAGGCTGGTGAGGAGGGGGGTAGCCTGGTGACAGGTTGAGGGGGGTGGATTAGGTTGGTGAGGGAGTGGGGGTAGCCTGGGTGACAGGGGGAGGTAGACTTGTGAGTAGGGGGGTAGCCTGGAGACAAGGAGAGGAGGGGTGGATTAGGCTGGTGAGGAGGGGGGGGGGGTAGCCTGGTGACAGTGGTGGAGGTGGGGTAGGCTGGTGAGGAGGGGGGGTTAGCCTGGTGACAGGGTGAGGAGAGGTGGATTAGGCTGGTGAGGAGGGTGGTTAGCCTGGTGACAGTGGTGAGGAGGGTGGATTAGGCTGGTGAGGAGGGGGGTAGCCTGATTACAGGGTGAGGTGGCAGGGTAGGCTGGTGAGGAGGGGGGGGGTAGCCTGGTGACAGTGGCAGGAGGTGGGGTAGGCTGGTGAGGAGGGGGGGGGGGTTAGCCTGGTGACAGAGTGAGGGTGGATTAGGCTGGTGAGGATGGGGGGGTAGCCTGGTGACAGGGTGAGGAGGGGGGGTAGGTAGGCTAGTGAGGAGAGGGGGTAGCCTGGTGACAGGATGAGGAGGGTGGATTAGGCTGGTGAGGAGGGGGGATAGCATGGTGACAGGGTGAGGAGGGGGGGTAGACTGGTGAGGAGGGGGTAGCCTGGTGACAGGGTGAGGGGGGTGGATTAGGTTGGTGAGGAGTGGGGGTAGCCTGGTGACAGGGGGAGGTAGACTTGTGAGTAGGGGGGTAGCCTGGTGACAGGGGAAGGAGGGGGATTAGTCTGGTCTGGGGAGGGGGGGGATTTACCTGGTGACAGGGGGAGGAGAAGGTGATTAGTCTAGTTAGGGGGGAGGGTGAATAGCAGGAGGCGCTTTCACTTGTGCTGCTGGTGCTACATATTGTAGAGCTTTGGGTTATGTAATCTACTCTGTATATTACAATACCTGTCACTTGCAGATGGTGGCTCCAGTAATGCTATTATAGGGGCTCCGGGTTTCTAACCTATTTGCACCAGACACAGTGAGAGCAACAGGGGACACCCGGCCTTCCACGGCCGCCAATCATTGCACAGTAGTGGACGGCTCGCCAGGCATCCAGAGGGAGCCGCGGCTGAGAAAAGAATACCGTGGGAGCCGCCAGAGCCGGGAATGTAGACTGGGGTTGTGGTCCAGGCTGCCCGGCGCTTACACGGTGTAATGGTAGGGCCTGCCCTGTCCCCTCCCACTCATCCCCTCATCTACACTGCGGAGATGCCGGCAGCAGCAGCAGAGCAGTGCTGGGTCCTAGTGCCGCTGGCTGGATTCTCCTGCCCTGCAGCTGGCAGTAAATAGAGGTGCTGGCGGGGTGGCTCTGCAGTGCACTGCAGCTTTGCTGACCACACCGCAGCGTCACTGGCAAGCTGCTGTAGCAGGATTTTTTTGTCCTGTTTACAGCAGCACAGCAGTATGCAGTTGCTGTGGGCCTATTTTGAAGGTGGGCCTGGAGCTGCAGCACCATCAACCGCATTGTTAATCCGGCCCTGGCCCCCTCTCGCACCAAGGAGAAATTATCTACTGTAAATTTTCTCTAATCCTGATAAATACCCTGAGAATTACTTTGTGAGTGTAATCCAGAAAGTGTCACATAGGGACATTTTTAGAGCCGGGCAAGTTGTGCAATCTCACGGGGCACCTGCAGCTGCGGCCAGTCTCTACAGCCAGCATTCCATATGGTCTGGTCGTCAGATGTTCACACTATATAAATAATATCTATATATATAAATGTGAAAGCCCTCAGTCACTCACTTACTGACTCATCACTAGTTCTCTTACTTTCCGATACGTTAGGAAGATGAAATGTATCATAGGTATTCTTCAGGTGGGAAATAGGAAAACTACATAATTAGAATTTAATAAACCTCCCCTAAGGGGATGAACAGGGAGTTGACATAATGACGTCATTACCGACGCGTGTCTTGCGTTGTGCGAACGATAACGCCCAAACGAACAATCGGATAAAAATTTGGATTGCACCTCCAGTGGGTAGAATTTTAGGAACTACAGAAATGGTCCAGTCACTTTTTACTCTATCTGCTACGGGTGCTCCTGGGGTAACGCCAAGAACCATGGATTAATATTTACTTACATTAATACGTCTCGAATTTACATTTCTATATAGACTTACCAAATTATTAACACTCATTTATATTTACAACCGTGAGAATCAGAAACTCCCGTGTGAAGAACGGGTAGAGCAGCTAGTTTATAATATAAATAATAGTGTGGCGTATGATTTATGAGTAACTAGCTAAAGTACCTGACGTTTAAATCTTCAAGATATCAAGTTATCAATGAGTTGGATGTAAATGTTAACATATTAAAAATAATAATTAGTAGCTTTGTATCTCTTCCAACACACCAATGAGCAGTGTGTATTTTTTTTGTTACGTTTTATATTCACTTTTACATTGTGAGATGGGTGTAAAGTTTTTCTTCTGTTATCAGTGTCACTATGCCAAGGCTTTTGGGTACACAATATTTTTTATCTTCCCACCATTTCTATCAGTTATTTTAGTTGATTTATGGTTAGTTCAGTCAGTTATTACAGTTCATTACAGTTTTCATCCAAATCCAGCCAATGGGAGGCCCAGCAGAGTCTCCCTGTGTTAAGGTTCTGTCTGGTGTACACCAAAGGGAGGTCCAACCAGGACCTAAACCCTTTAGTATGGCTTCTTGGGCCCAATGTTATCACTCTGTGAAGTTTTCAGCCAAATCCATTCAGTGGAAGGTCCAGAACAGGCTCTCCGGGTCAAAGTTCTGCTTAGTGAACACTAACAGGAGGTCCAACCATGATCCTATTCCTAACCCCCTAGTATGTCTTCTGGGATCCAATATTACAACTCTGTAAAGTTTTCATCCAAATCCATTCAGTGGAAGGCCCAGAACAGGCTGCCTGGATCAAAGTTCTGCCCAGCGTACACCAATGGGAGGTCCAACTGGGACCCTTACCTCCCTAAAACCAAGCCAGGATCCAACTGGACCACCTCACGATGGTTTTATCCGAATCAGTGCAGGGGTGTCCGAATGCATTACCGGACAGACAAACAAACAGACCAATTTTATATATAAGATGTTAGGTTTCTGTTAAGATAATGGTGTAATATACTGTAATATATAATATGACAGGTATAGCATAAGTATTACAGTATATACTATGAAGTATAAAAATTCCATCATAATGGCTTCTTTCTCCATAGAAAGTACAGGACAGGGACATTGCATATATTGTTAACACAGAATGATTGCACTAAACAAGCTAACAAAAAAGTAAAATAAAATGTTCAACGTTAATTGTTCTGGGAAAATTGTAATGAATGTATCCGCAAAGGGCCAATCCCTGAGGCATAAATGCAGCTTTATATTTGTCGTTCAGCCACCGTTCTTGGGATATTGGAGCAATCCTTACACGTGGCCTGATGCAATCATATAACTACCATTTATTTTAAAAAAAGCTTGTTCTGGATGTAAGACAGCTGTGATCTGGTAAATTGCTAAGTATAAATTTGTATTGTATTACATTATGCTTTCACAGTTATTGTATATACAGAACCTATGTATCGTGGAAATACATGTAATATATTTGCAGCTAATTTACTGTATTATTAATTTTCTTTTTTAAGACACGCTGCTCACAGAAGAATACGGGCTTATTTGCTAAGCATTGGGTTGTAGAACCTGGTGCTGCCAATCATGTTTATGGGCAATACTTTTACTGGGTGTGTTTTGTAGTGATGAGCGGGTTTGGTTTCTCGGAAACCGAACCCCCCCGAACTTCAGCCTTTTTACACGGGTTCGAGGCAGGTTCGAACCTTCCCGCCTTGCTCGGCTAACCCGAGCGCGCCCGAACGTCATCATCCCGCTGTCGGATTCTCGCGAGGCTCGGATTCTATCGCGAGACTCGGATTCTATATAAGGAGCCGCGCGTCGCCGCCATTTTCACACGTGCATTGAGATTGATAGGGAGAGGACGTGGCTGGCGTCCTCTCCGTTTATAGAGAAGAGAGTAGAGAGTTAGAGACACTATTTGGTATTTACTAATTTTGGGGAGCATATTAGGACTGGAGTACTACTACTTGCTGATAGTGTGACCAGTGACCACCAGTTTAATTAATCCGTTCTCTGCCTGAAAAAAAACGATACACAGTGTGACACAGTCACATACCATATCTGTGCTCAGCCTCAGTGTGCCCTCAGTGTGCTGCATCATCTATGTAATACTGTATATCTGACTGTGCTGAGTGCTCACTGCTCACACAGCTTAATTGTGGGGGAGACTGGGGAGCAGTTAGAGCAGGAGTACATAAATAATATATTTTAAGTACAGTGCACACTTTTGCTGCCAGAGTGCCACACTGCCAGTGTGACTGACCAGTGACCACACTGACCACCAGTATATTGTGATTGTCTGCTTAGGACGGAGTACTACTTGCTGATAGTGTGACCAGTGACCAGTGACCACCACCAGTTTAATTAATCCGTTCTCTGCCTGAAAAAAAAACGATACACAGTGTGACACAGTCACATACCATATCTGTGCTCAGCCCAGTGTGCTGCATCATATGTAATACTGTATATCATTATCTGACTGTGCTGAGTGCTCACTGCTCACACAGCTTAATTGTGGGGGAGACTGGGGAGCAGTTATAGCAGGAGTACATATTTTAAGTACAGTGCACACTTTTGCTGCCAGAGTGCCACTGCCAGTGTGACTGACCAGTGACCACTGACCACCAGTATATTGTGATTGTCTGCCTGAAAAAGTTAAACACTCGTCGTGTGGTGTTTTTATAAACGCATTCTGCAGACAGTGTCCAGCAGGTCCGTCATTACATAATATATATACCTGTCCGGCTGCAGTACTAGTGTGATATATATATATATATATTTTAATTTTATCTCATTATCATCCAGTCTATATTAGCAGCAGACACAGTACGGTAGTCCACGGCTGTAGCTACCTCTGTGTCGGCAGTCGCTGGTCCATCCATAATTGTATACCACCTACCCGTGGTTTTTTTTTCTATCTTCTTGATACTAGTAGCTTACTTTAGGAGTCTGCAGTGCTGACAGACAGTGTCCAGCAGGTCCGTCATTACATAATATATATATACCTGTCCGGATGCAGTACTAGTGTGATATATATATATATTTTAATTTTATCTCATTATCATCCAGTCTATATTAGCAGCAGACGCAGTACGGTAGTCCACGGCTGTAGCTACCTCTGTGTCGGCAGTCGCTCGTCCATCCATAAGTATACTAGTATCCATCCATCTCCATTGTTTACCTGAGGTGCCTTTTAGTTGTGCCTATTAAAATATGGAGAACAAAAATGTTGAGGTTCCAAAAATAGGGAAAGATCAAGATCGACTTCCACCTCGTGCTGAAGCTGCTGCCACTAGTCATGGCCGAGACGATGAAATGCCAGCAACGTCGTCTGCCAAGGCCGATGCCCAATGTCATAGTACAGAGCATGTAAAATCCAAAACACCAAATATCAGTAAAAAAAGGACTCAAAAATCTAAAATAAAATTGTCGGAGGAGAAGCGTAAACTTGCCAATATGCCATTTACCACACGGAGTGGCAAGGAACGGCTGAGGCCCTGGCCTATGTTCATGGCTAGTGGTTCAGCTTCACATGAGGATGGAAGCACTCAGCCTCTCGCTAGAAAAAAGGAAAGACTCAAGCTGGCAAAAGCACAGCAAAGAACTGTGCGTTCTTCGAAATCCCAAATCCACAAGGAGAGTCCAATTGTGTCGGTTGCGATGCCTGACCTTCCCAACACTGGACGTGAAGAGCATGCGCCTTCCACCATTTGCACGCCCCCTGCAAGTGCTGGAAGGAGCACCCGCAGTCCAGTTCCTGATAGTCAGATTGAAGATGTCAGTGTTGAAGTACACCAGGATGAGGAGGATATGGGTGTTGCTGGCGCTGGGGAGGAAATTGACAAGGAGGATTCTGATGGTGAGGTGGTTTGTTTAAGTCAGGCACCCGGGGAGACACCTGTTGTCCATGGGAGGAATAGGGCCATTGACATGCCTGGTGAAAATACCAAAAAAATCAGCTCTTCGGTGTGGAAGTATTTCAACAGAAATGCGGACAACATTTGTCAAGCCGTGTGTTGCCTTTGTCAAGCTGTAATAAGTAGGGGTAAGGACGTTAACCACCTCGGAACATCCTCCCTTATACGTCACCTGCAGCGCATTCATAATAAGTCAGTGACAAGTTCAAAAACTTGGGCCGACAGCGGAAGCAGTCCACTGACCAGTAAATCCCTTCCTCTTGTAACCAAGCTCACGCAAACCACCCCACCAACTCCCTCAGTGTCAATTTCCTCCTTCCCCAGGAATGCCAATAGTCCTGCAGGCCATGTCACTGGCAATTCTGACGAGTCCTCTCCTGCCTGGGATTCCTCCGATGCATCCTTGCGTGTAACGCCTACTGCTGCTGGCGCTGCTGTTGTTGCTGCTGGGAGTCGATGGTCATCCCAGAGGGGAAGTCGTAAGACGACTTTTACTACTTCCACCAAGCAATTGACTGTCCAACAGTCCTTTGCGAGGAAGATGAAATATCACAGCAGTCATCCTGCTGCAAAGCGGATAACTGAGGCCTTGGCATCCTGGGCGGTGAGAAACGTGGTTCCGGTATCCATCATTACTGCAGAGGCAACTAGAGACTTGTTGGAGGTACTGTGTCCCCGGTACCAAATACCATCTAGGTTCCATTTCTCTAGGCAGGCGATACCGAAAATGTACACAGACCTCAGAAAAAGAGTCACCAGTGTCCTAAAAAATGCAGCTGTACCCAATGTCCACTTAACCACGGACATGTGGACAAGTGGAGCAGGGTAGGGTCAGGACTATATGACTGTGACAGCCCACTGGGTAGATGTATGGACTCCCGCCGCAAGAACAGCAGCGGCGGCACCAGTAGCAGCATCTCGCAAACGCCAACTCTTTCCTAGGCAGGCTACGCTTTGTATCACCGGTTTCCAGAATACGCACACAGCTGAAAACCTCTTACGGCAACTGAGGAAGATCATCGCGGAATGGCTTACCCCAATTGGACACTCCTGTGGATTTGTGGCATCGGACAACGCCAGCAATATTGTGTGTGCATTAAATATGGGCAAATTCCAGCACGTCCCATGTTTTGCACATACCTTGAATTTGGTAGTGCAGAATTATTTAAAAAACGAGAGGGGCGTGCAAGAGATGCTGTCGGTGGCCAGAAGAATTGCGGGACACTTTCGGCGTACAGGCACCACGTACAGAAGACTGGAGCACCACCAAAAACGCCTGAACCTGCCCTGCCATCATCTGAAGCAAGAAGTGGTAACGAGGTGGAATTCAACCCTATATATGCTTCAGAGGTTGGAGGAACAGCAAAAGGCCATTCAAGCCTATACAATTGAGCACGATATAGGAGGTGGAATGCACCTGTCTCAAGCGCAGTGGAGAATGATTTCAACGTTGTGCAAGGTTCTGCTGCCCTTTGAACTTGCCACACGTGAAGTCAGTTCAGACACTGCCAGCCTGAGTCAGGTCATTCCCCTCATCAGGCTTTTGCAGAAGAAGCTGGAGACATTGAAGGAGGAGCTAACACAGAGCGATTCCGCTAGGCATGTGGGACTTGTGGATGGAGCCCTTAATTCGCTTAACAAGGATTCACGGGTGGTCAATCTGTTGAAATCAGAGCACTACATTTTGGCCACCGTGCTCGATCCTAGATTTAAAACCTACCTTGGATCTCTCTTTCCGGCAGACACAAGTCTGCTGGGGTTCAAAGACCTGCTGGTGAGAAAATTGTCAAGTCAAGCGGAACGCGACCTGTCAACATCTCCTCCTTCACATTCTCCCGCAACTGGGGGTGCGAGGAAAAGGCTCAGAATTCCGAGCCCACCCGCTGGCGGTGATGCAGGGCAGTCTGGAGCGACTGCTGATGCTGACATCTGGTCCGGACTGAAGGACCTGCCAACGATTACGGACATGTCGTCTACTGGCACTGCATATGATTCTCTCCCCATTGAAAGAATGGTGGAGGATTATATGAGTGACCGCATCCAAGTAGGCACGTCAGACAGTCCGTACTTATACTGGCAGGAAAAAGAGGCAATTTGGAGGCCCTTGCACAAACTGGCTTTATTCTACCTAAGTTGCCCTCCCACAAGTGTGTACTCCGAAAGAGTGTTTAGTGCCGCCGCTCACCTTGTCAGCAATCGGCGTACGAGGTTACTTCCAGAAAATGTGGAGAAGATGATGTTCATTAAAATGAATTATAATCAATTCCTCCGTGGAGACATTGACCAGCAGCAATTGCCTCCACAAAGTACACAGGGAGCAGAGATGGTGGATTCCAGTGGGGACGAATTGATAATCTGTGAGGAGGGGGATGTACACGGTGATATATCGGAGGATGATGATGAGGTGGACATCTTGCCTCTGTAGAGCCAGTTTGTGCAAGGAGAGATTAATTGCTTCTTTTTTGGTGGGGGTCCAAACCAACCCGTCATTTCAGTCACAGTCGTGTGGCAGACCCTGTCACTGAAATGATGGGTTGGTTAAAGTGTGCATGTCCTGTTTATACAAAATAAGGGTGGGTGGGAGGGCCCAAGGACAATTCCATCTTGCACCTCTTTTTTCTTTAATTTTTCTTTGCGTCATGTGCTGTTTGGGGAGTATTTTTTTGAAGGGCCATCCTGCGTGACACTGCAGTGCCACTCCTAGATGGGCCAGGTGTTTGTGTCGGCCACTAGGGTCGCTTATCTTACTCACACAGCTACCTCATTGCGCCTCTTTTTTTCTTTGCGTCATGTGCTGTTTGGGGAGTGTTTTTTGGAAGGGCCATCCTGCATGACACTGCAGTGCCACTCCTAGATGGGCCAGGTGTTTGTGTCGGCCACTAGGGTCGCTTAGCTTACTCACACAGCTACCTCATTGCGCCTCTTTTTTTCTTTGCGTCATGTGCTGTTTGGGGAGTGTTTTTTGGAAGGGCCATCCTGCGTGACACTGCAGTGCCACTCCTAGATGGGCCAGGTGTTTGTGTCGGCCACTAGGGTCGCTTAGCTTACTCACACAGCTACCTCATTGCGCCTCTTTTTTCTTTGCGTCATGTGCTGTTTGGGGAGTGTTTTTTGGAAGGGCCATCCTGCGTGACACTGCAGTGCCACTCCTAGATGGGCCAGGTGTTTGTGTTGGCCACTAGGGTCGCTTAGCTTACTCACACAGCTACCTCATTGCGCCTCTTTTTTTCTTTGCGTCATGTGCTGTTTGGGGAGTGTTTTTTGGAAGGGCCATCCTGCGTGACACTGCAGTGCCACTCCTAGATGGGCCAGGTGTTTGTGTCGGCCACTAGGGTCGCTTAGCTTACTCACACAGCTACCTCATTGCGCCTCTTTTTTTCTTTGCGTCATGTGCTGTTTGGGGAGTGTTTTTTGGAAGGGCCATCCTGCGTGACACTGCAGTGCCACTCCTAGATGGGCCAGGTGTTTGTGTCGGCCACTAGGGTCGCTTATCTTACTCACACAGCTACCTCATTGCGCCTCTTTTTTTCTTTGCGTCATGTGCTGTTTGGGGAGTGTTTTTTGGAAGGGCCATCCTGCGTGACACTGCAGTGCCACTCCTAGATGGGCCAGGTGTTTGTGTCGGCCACTAGGGTCGCTTAGCTTACTCACACAGCTACCTCATTGCGCCTCTTTTTTTCTTTGCGTCATGTGCTGTTTGGGGAGTGTTTTTTGGAAGGGCCATCCTGCGTGACACTGCAGTGCCACTCCTAGATGGGCCAGGTGTTTGTGTCGGCCACTAGGGTCGCTTAGCTTACTCACACAGCTACCTCATTGCGCCTCTTTTTTTCTTTGCGTCATGTGCTGTTTGGGGAGTGTTTTTTGGAAGGGCCATCCTGCGTGACACTGCAGTGCCACTCCTAGATGGGCCAGGTATTTGTGTCGGCCACTTGGGTCGCTTAGCTTAGTCATCCAGCGACCTCGGTGCAAATTTTAGGACTAAAAATAATATTGTGAGGTGTGAGGTGTTCAGAATAGACTGAAAATGAGTGGAAATTATGGTTTTTGAGGTTAATAATACTTTGGGATCAAAATGACTCCCAAATTCTATGATTTAAGCTGTTTTTTAGGGTTTTTTGAAAAAAACACCCGAATCCTAAACACACCCGAATCCGACAAAAAAAATTCGGTGAGGTTTTGCCAAAACGCGGTCGAACCCAAAACACGGCCGCGGAACCGAACCCAAAACACAAAACCCGAAAAATTTCAAGTGCACATCTCTAGTGTTTTGGGCCTAAACGCAATTGGAATTGCCGGGTTATAGATCCCGACACTTAGTAAATAATCCCATGTCTTAGTATTACATAATGTATTGTAATATCTGATATGGTCTGTACATCTCAGCCCCTGGTATTTTATCACAAACCCTGTACACGTTGTCAGCTGAGAATCTTCTGGTAACAAAGTGTCCATATGTTTTTTATTATAAGATGTTCAGAATAGCACAGAGCCTGGTTTATACGTCACTGTAATTCAGTGACTTTGATGACCCGATATATAGCTGTTTTTTATTTATTTATTTTATTTTTTATTATCATCAATTTTTTTTAAATCTATTTTAAACTAAACTGAAAACTGCATCCAAACCAAAACACTTGAGGTTGGTTTTGCAAAACCAAAACCAAAAACACCAAGATAAATCCAGATCCAAAGCCAAAACCAAAACACGGTGGTCAGCACACATCTCGAATAAATACGTCCCAAACTGAGCGGACCTCATGGGTTTCAATGCGAGGAGTTGAAAGGGGCAGTTAGGGGTGGTGGTGGCTGTTCTGGTGTATTCAATCGATTTCTGAGTGTTACTATTGGATTTTACTTGTCTATTTACTTGTTGTCTTGATGTTTTACTGCTTGTATAATTTTTCTGTCCTCTTTATCTAATTTTTTCGTGTGCTGCCATTGTTTCTTTGTGTGTGTCTGTCCGCTGCAGGGGCAGTACTACCATTGGTGCAGCGCGGTACATTGCACTGGGTCCACTGCTGCTCAGACCAGCAGTGAGTTATCCCCCAGACCATTTTGAGCAATGTTGGATGAATGGCCCAGTGCAGAAAGCATTGTGGGCCCCACTGCCTGAGGGATCTGCTCCTTACCATAGCATAGCCACTTACTAGCTATACTTGTTTTCTGATTCACTGCTTTCTGTGAATTAAAGCAGCTCACATATGGTGTAACTAGCGCTGTCAGAGTCTGTCTGGCAAACTGAGGAAACCACAAGGGGTGGGGGCCACTGTCAAAAACAGAGCAGAGGCCTCTGTGTTCTAGCCCCCACCAAGGTACATGCCTCCTGTTCTCCACACCATGCAGGACATTGTGCTAGTACCCCTGTCACAACTGCTTCTCCCTGTCACTCTCTGCCTCTCCCTGTCACCTTCTGCCTTCCCCTGCCCCCCCCCTTTCCCCCTCTGCCCCCCCTGCCTTATGCTGTCACCCTATGCCTCTCCCTGTCACCAACTGCCTTCCCCTGCCCTCCACTGTCACCCTCTGCCTCCCCCTGCCTTATGCTGTCACCAACTGCTTCTCCATGTCACTCTCTGCCTCTCCCTGTCACCTTCTGCCTTCCCCTGCCCTCCCCTTTCCCCCTCTGTCCGCCCTGCCTTATGCTGTCACCCTATGCCTCTCCCTGTCACCAACTGCCGTGCTTTGGATGATGAGTTCAAATTGAGCTGCCTGCACGGCCGACACTGAGGGTCGTTAATGACCTGAGGGGCCACGCATTGTCTGTCGTCAGCAGCATACACACTGGGCGATAAAGTAAGCGATATCACTCAGGAGGGTAATAAAAATAGTGATATCACTTACTTCAGTATATCGCCTACTGTGTTCGGACCTGGAGACCAGCTAGAAGGGAGCCACAAGATGAGGGTGAAGAGGAGGCTGGTAAATTTTGTGCCTTAAAGTTTTGTTACTTCAGATCAAACTTCAATATTGTTCAGAGCTGTATCTAGACTTTCTGTGACAGAAAGAGAATTGTGTGTGGTCCAGCACAGAGACTTGACTGGGAATCAGCCCCCCAGAAGGTGTGGCTATCGTCGCCCAGGACCATTATGACAACAATCTATGTTGCATAAACTAGACTTGGGCACCGCCCACGGACATGACGCTCACCGCTAGGCATTGTGGGTGTATGATACACACCACAATGCATTTTGGGGCGATTTCGTAATCAATGCAATTAAGACACTAAAACAAATAAATGGTAGCTATTGGAGGAGCACTGCACCAGTCATTAGGGGTAAGGATTTGGACATTTGCCCTAATTGTTTGCCTTCATCTTAGAACTAACAGTAGAGGTATGTGGAACTTAGTGGTTCGCCTTTAGCCTTCAACTAGTATATAAATAAACCAAATGTTTTTCCAGTGCAAATACCTTTATACCTTCAGACATCTCTTACTGAAACCTCAATTACTAGGCTACATTTATTGCATTATAAATATATTACGTTTGCATTATATTGCATATTAATGACTTACATCTTTATAATGTCATTTGACCAGTCGTAATATATGGTTCTACGATAATATTGAAATAATATGTATTTCAACACCCACCACCATGGGCTATCTGATGTTTTTTGTATTAATGCATTTATTAGATGTGATTTGTATATCTCCTATTCCATTTGTCTCAATATTTGATCAGTGTCTATTTGCAAGCAAGGTATGTGATGTTCTATGCCATGAACTATTAGCTGTGTGACAGCATAAAATTTATGAAAGGCATAGAAGGCAACCTAAAAAGTTGTATCTGAATTATATAATTTCCCTGATAGGTTACTATTGTACGGAAAGAGTCAGTGATGTATGGAAAGATTCCATACTTCCAATTAACTGCTAGCCAACTGTGAATTCTATCCAAGATGTACACCAACTGTTGCTAGAGGTCCATTTAGAAGATATTTTCCACTAATGACATAATCGTTACTCGCCTTAAAGTCTGGTAGAAGAGTCACCACTCCGTATAGCAATGACTGTTTAAGAACATAAAATATAAAATATATAAAGTACTTGAAATATATCCTTAAGAGCGGTACCTTAAACACATTATTTTCTTCTTAGGTTACTGGTTTACAAAAAGATTCCATACCTCTACTTGTAAACCGATTTAGAATTCAACCTAGGATATACACCTACTATTGTAGGTCTCATTAGAAGTCCAGTTAAAAGAATGTTCCAATAAGGACTCAATTACTGTTTGACTGTATACCAAATATAAAGTAAGATACCACCAAGAGTTGTCTGACAATATATGTGACAACACAAAGAATGAAAAGTACTTCAAACATACTTAAAAATACACAGTTTTCTTGATAGGTCACTGTTATACGTGAAGAGCCCATACTTCCGATTGTAAACCAATTCATAATTCTACCTATGGTGTATACCTACAGGTGTAGGCTCTACTAAAAGTCAAGTTTAAAGGTATGTTCCACTAAGGACCGAATTTGAGCTGCATATCCCCCTATCCAGCATTTTTTCCTCTTATTACCATTTTTCCCCATTTATGCTCATTTTCAATAATCTTGCCATCATTTGTTGTTGTTCCACCACTGTTTTTGTATATATTAACAATGTATATATTCTGCATTTAATGCATACATGTAAATGACACATTCTGTTTGTAGATGTACCCCTGATGAAGTCTCTGTATGAGACGAAATGCATTTTTTGTCAATATTAACAATGTATATATTCGGCATTTAATGCATAAATATAAATGACACATTCTGTATTTGTAGATGTACCCCTGATGAAGTCTCTGTATGAGACGAAACGCGTTGGGTTAATCTTGCATTCTGTGATGCCCAGTCTTCAGTAACAAAAAGTGGAGAAGGAGAATTTCTGTCAAAAAATAAATATTGGAAACTTCCTGTGCATTTTTTATACAAATTTGTATGCAAATTTGTTTTAATAAATGTTGATTATGATGACAACCGCCCCTGTGAATTTAGGTGTGTAGTAACTTTGAATTTATCAGAGATATTTGTGGTTTGATATGTCCAAGGTTGATCTTGGAAATTTTACAAAGTCATTACTGTTTGTTACATATATATATATATATATATATACACTGCTCAAAAAAATAAAGGGAACACCAAAATAACACATCCTAGATCTGAATGAATGAAATATTCTTATTACATACTTTGTTCTTTACATAGTTGAATGTGCTTATTATATTATATCATACTCACAAAGATACAAATGCAAGGCTTCATGAAATGCATGTAGACAGAATCACAGCAACGTTTTGGTCCATCCGGACCTTTGTCAAGCGTGTCAGCAATACAAGCCACCAGCATAACAACATAGCAGAGTCATTGCAGCAGAAGTCACATACCTGTTCCCTGGAGACCTCTTAAATACCCCCATTTTAAATGGACAGCACAATATGCTGCTCATAGTAGGAGATGCGCTCCGCCTGCGCCAGTCACGGCATGTGTGTCGCATGTCCGGACCCGGCGGGCGTTCCATTGCCGCGCATGCGGAAACGATTATGCCAATACTTCCAGTTCAAAGGTATCTTAACAACAGTTTCACTAGTAACGCCGCCAAGCATAGCAACGCTTCCGCATAGCGACACGCAAACAGTGCAGAATGCTAAATCAAGCTCATCAGAAGTATAACTATATTATAATGACTATAAGGATAACAAATACTGGAATAGACAGATAATCTATATAAAATATAATCTCCAACATCTAATTTATCTCCACTACCAGGAAAGCTAATACTACCTAATCACATTAGGTACATCATCACTACATCTAATACATACAACCCGCCAAACGCATTTAGAAATTAGGTATAGTCCTATACATTGTCATGGTTGTTAAATCTAAACCATTTCATGGGGGGATTCAAGAGGAATCCAGGTAAAACCTATTATCACAACAACACACATCACTATAATCACTTAAAAAAGATAGACAACAAAAACGATCATGGTGAATAGTGCAATTAACCCGCGGCTAATTGAAAGTGCGCGTGCGAACCTCCATACAAGAACCAAGGTTGTATGTATTAGATGTACCTGATGTGGGTGGTCATTCCGAGTTGTTCGCTCGCAAGCTGCTTTTAGCAGCTTTGCACACGTTAAGCCGCCGCCTACTGGGAGTGAATCTTAGCTTCTCAAAATTGCGAACGAAAGGTTAGCAGAATTGCGAATAGACACTTCTTAGCAGTTTCTGATTAGCTCCAAACTTACTCGGCATCTGCGATCAATTCAGTGCTTGTCGTTCCTGGTTTGACGTCACAAACACACCCAGCGTTCGCCCAGACACTCCTCCGTTTCTCCAGCCACTCCCGCGTTTTTACCAGAAACGGTAGCGTTTTTTCACACACTCCCATAAAACGGCCAGTTTCCGCCCAGAAACACCCACTTCCTGTCAATCACATTACGAACACCAGAACGAAGAAAAAACCTCGTAATGCCGTGAGTAAAATTCCTAACTGCATAGCAAATTTACTTGGCGCAGTCGCAGTGCGGACATTGTGCATGCGCAGTAGCGACTAATCGCTCTGTTGCGAGAAAAAAATAACGAGCGAACAACTCGGAATGACCCCCGTGATTAGGTAGTATTTGCTTTCCTGGTAGAGGAGATAAATTAGATGTTGGAGATTATATTTTATATAGATTAACTGTCTACTCCAGTATTTGTTATCCTTACAGTCATTATAATATAGTTATACTTCTGATGAGCTTGATTTAGCATTCTGCACTGTTTACGTGTCGCTATGTGGAAGCGTTGCTATGCTTGGCGGCGTTACTAGTGAAACTGTTGTTGAGATACCTTTGAACAGGAAGTATTGGCATAATCGTTTCTGCATGCGCGGCAATGGAACGCACACCGGGTCCAGACATGCGGCAGTGGATCGCACGCCGTGACGGGCACAGGTGGAGCGCATCTCCTACAATGAGCAGGATATTGTGCTGTCCATTTGAAATGGGGGTATTTAAGAGGTCTCCAGGGAACAGGTATGTGACTTCTGCTGCAATGACTCTGCTATGTTGTTATGCTGGTGGCTTGTATTGCTGACACGCTTGACAAAGGTCCGGATGGACCGAAATGTCGCTGTGATTCTGTCTACATGCTTATAATGAAGCCTTGCATTTGTATCTTTGTGAGTATGATATAATAAATTTCCTTCAAGCACATTTATGGACTGGAGAGTGCCTACCTATAAGAATTTACATACTTCAGAAATCACCCATGTAGGGGATCATCTGTGTAGAAGCACCCCAAAGATGAACTATTGATGAGAGTGCAGGACTTCCCCATTGGATATATCTCCTATATAATAGCCCTATTCTGTGACCTTGTGATTCATTTGCTAACGCTGGGCGGAGTCACAACAGTGGGCGGAGTTATTTAAATGAGTCACAGAGATCTGGCCAAATCTACAGGAGACTAGGAGCAGAAGCAGATAGCATGGGCATTGGGCATGTCACAGGCAGGGGTGCAGACCTCCCAGCTTTCTGCAGGAGCTTTCTTCAGGCAGAAGGAGGGACACACACTCGGCGAAAAGGGGGCGTGGCTTCACGGGAGAGCCCCCGTTTTCGTCAGTGAGGGGGCTTGCCCAGCGCTCTGTGAGCTGCTGGCATGCCCCCAGGGGTTGATTATGAGTCCGGGGGGCACAGGGCACTTGAGACAGGGGAGCCCTATCTCATTGCTGTGCCTGCTGTGGGTTGGGGGCGTGGCCTAATCGCGGCCCGCGCGGCCACGCCCCCTTACGCAAATTCCGATTTTTATTTTTATTTTTTTAATGGGATTTTGGCCCCTCAGCTAGGGCTAAATCCAGAGGAGGTGGTCGCTCCCCCTACACACCCGCACAGGGAGAAGAAAGCAGGGAGACTGCTGCCTCCCTGCAACACCACAGACCTGCCAATATGCAGCAGCGTGTGCTGACTGTAGCACAATGCTGCCGCTGTTGCTGGCAGGACGGGGGGAGCTTCTGAGCTGGGACAGAGCTACTCCAGCCGGGGGGCCCCCTAAAACTGTGGGGCCAACGGTACGTATCCCCTGGCCACCCCCCCCCCCCTTAATCCTGCTCTGCTGCTGGAACCCCCCCCGTAATCCGTACCCCCTGATGCCCCCTCTCCCTCTGTCTCCACTATTCACCACTGCTCTGCTAAGCAGAACAGCGAGTACAGGAGCTTTCCAACTGCCCCCCCCCCCCCCCACCGCCGGACACTGCGACCCGCGGGTGGGACAGCGGGACAGACCCCAAAAAATGGGACTGTCCCGCGAAGATCGGGACATTTGGGAGGTATGGGGGTGTGTGAGGGGTATGTCATACAGACAGACGGGCACCGGCTCACTGTGTGCTTGACCCCCCACATCGGCATACTCAGCAGGGTCTCTCTGGTGCGGAGGAGCGTCACTTTCTGACACACTCCACGCTTCTTAGCTGCAGTTTAGTGGGGCACCTGCCGCTGTGCAGGTTCCATACTGCCTCTGTTATCTCCAGCCCCGGCAACCCCACCGCTAGCTGCAGCGCTGCCACCCGCAGTGGAGTGCGCCCAGCTCATTCACACACTTTAGCTGGCGGGTAGCTCTGCAGAAATCCGAGCTGCTTGCAGGCTCTGACCCACTCCTCCCTCCAGCCGCAGCGTCTCCTGGGAGCTAACCTGTCGCTCCCAGTCTCCCCTTACCACAGAGCCCAGAAGCCGTGAGGTCCGCGCCACGTGCATGCTATGACCCCCTCCTCCCTCCAGCCGCAGCATCTCCTGGGGGCTAACCAGTCATTTCCAGTCTCACCTTACCACAGTGCCCGGCAGCTGCGCGAGGTCAGCGGTGTGTGACTGAGGAGGGGGGGAGGGATGCGGACTGGCAGAGAAAGCAGGACTCCAGCCTGAGAGAGTCAGCCATGCCAAGTCTCCAGCAGCAGCAGATCCCAACAGGTTGGAATGGAACAGCAGCAGCCAGCAGCAGTGACTCCGGTAAGACACATCTGTCTGTCACCACTGTTTTGTCCCTAATACCAATCTCTCCCGTGCCCTGTGTTCTGTCATGTCCCTGTCACCCCTGGCCTTGCCCTGCCACCCTTATTCTGGCCCTTTCACCCTTATCCTGGCCCTGTCACCCTTATGCTGTCCCTGTTACCCCTATCCTGGCCCTGTCACCCCTGTGCTTGCCCTGTCAACCCTATACTGGCCCCGTCACCCCTGTCCTGGTCCTGCCGCCCCTACCCTGGCCCTGTCACCCCTATCCTGTCCCTATCATTTCTGTCCTGGCCCTGTCACCCCTGTCCTGGCCCCGTCACCCCTGTCCTGGCACCGTCACCCCTGTCCTGGCCCCGTCAACCCTGTACTGACCCTGTCACCCCTGTCCTGGCCCTGTTACTGCATACCCTCCAACTACCTTTTATTGCATGTACAGTACCCGCAGCGCCTCCAGACCTCTCCCCAATGCACTACACCTCCGCACCTTCCCCTCCACCACTTGCGGCACTCCACCCCTCCCCCACATGCTGTGCCTCCAGACCCCCTACACCACCCGTGGCTCCCACTCCTCCACCCCTTCACCACCCACAGCACCTCCAGGCCCCTTCCACCATTCACCCCCCTTATACGTCTCCCCCCACACCTGCCCCCCTCCACCCGCAGCATCTGCAGACACCCTCCTCCATCAGCGGTCCCCCCCTCACCCACCCCTCCCCCACCAATGGCACCCCCGCACCTGCCCCTCCACCACCTGCAGCACCTCCGGACCTCCTTTCCCATCCGCCGCAACACCCGTACCTGCCCCTACCCTACCCATGGTGCCTGCGGTCCCCTACCCAACCCCCGGCACACCCATCCCACAGCACCTCCGGAACCCTTCACCCATCCACAACATCCCCACACCTGCCCCTCTCCCACCCGTGGCACCCCTGCCCCTCCCCCACCTGCAGTGCCTCCGGACCCCTCCCCCATCTGCATCCCCCACTCCTCTGCCCCTCCCCCACGTGCAGCACCTCCCGAACCTTCCCCATCCGGGCCCCACCCCCACTTCTGCCTCCCCTCCACCCGCAGCATCTACAGACACCATCCGCAGTCCCCCCCGCACCCGCTACATTCTGTACATCGTGCCCTGCAGGTGCTGTTCACGCCGTCGCAAGGGGCTGCGCCTCCTTCACCATCACACGCCCTTTCATTGTGCAATATTTAACCACTAACAAAGGAATGCAGGTAATACTCCATATTATACAAATATTAAACCCCAGAAAGGCATGCAAGGGTTAAGGGGGCGTAGCCCCTTGCGACGGTGTGAAGAGCGCCCGTAGGGCGCGATGAAGCACCTAGTATATATATATATATATATATACCATCAAAGAAGAAATCTGTGGCATTTAGAGGCTTTATGCTGCAAAGCGTGTATTTAAAAGTTTAACACTTCTTGCCGATGTTTCGGGGCTGGCACGCCCCTTTGTCAAGGTGAACACACCTTGAGTGCCGCGGATTTCTTTTTTGATGGTATTTGCCTTATATCCACTGGAGGCACCGGAGCACCTAATGTTTATTATAGTGGAGTGCCGGTCCAGATCCCTATATCTATATCTATATCTATATATATATCTATATATATATATTATACACACATTTATAGAAAACTCTCTTGACTGATGATCTGTGCATACACACTCCTTGAAGATTGTTTGTCAATAACTCCATTCCGCTCCATAAGGAGAAGTTTACCTGTCACTAGTATGTGCGTACTGTTTAAATCTAGGGCACACTATGATGCCACTTTTTATCGTCTGAAGTCTCTTCAAAATCCAAGAAAATTTGTACCTTTTTTATCTTTGGTTCTGCATATCTTCTAACATCACCAGAAGAATAATCCATTCCCTTAATTCCCTCACGAGATTCATATTTAATTGGATGCATACCCCTGATGAAGTCATTGAGACGAAACGCGTAGGGTTCATCAAATTTCACTTACCGTGTATATGTATATGGGAATTCCACCCAGAGCACACACCTTTAAAAAGGTGAGGGTGTGATATCTGTCAAATGCCTTGAGATTGGTATAAATATGAATTATTCAATGTTGGGATGATCTTTTATACACAACTTTTATCAGTGTTTTATTAATACATTGTGAATAAATGATACTTATCTTATCAAGATTTGATCGCTAATGGTTGTTCTTTTTTTGGGTGACTTGTCTTGGTGAGAGGGTTCCCTTTTAGGGCTTATTGACCCTTGCAAAGAAGATCCTTGTTTCACAGAATGACTATGTTGACTCCGCTGAGGTGAAATTCACCCAGGACCTCGTGTGTACTGAATCTACAATCTTGTATAAACTAGCGAACTAGGATAATTGTTGTTTTTGTATGATCTATAAGGACTCTTACTAACAGGGGTCCTATTCATAAGTGATTCTGTTTTGTATAGCGCATAATAACTCTTTATTGTTTGAGATATATAGATGTTATATACACACATTTATAGAAAACAGCAAAAAATGGATTTGGATGCAAATCCTCTTTATACCACATTCATGCACTCAACCTGAGAGCTCGCTGCCATTCAACCACAATACCCCTCATTAAATAGAACATTTCAATATACTGCCACACCTAGGACTCAGTATGAAAAGCCGGCGGTCAGGATGCCGGCGGTCAGTATCCAGACGCCTGCATCCCAATCATAGCAATGCCATCAGGGGTGCATTAGGTACCCTAATCTCCCTCCCCTACCCCCTAACCCTTACCCTGTCTGTCCACAGCCTAAACCTAACCTCACCTATTTGTGCCTAACCATAACCTCCTCCTGGTGGTGCCTAAACCTAACCATCCCTTTCCCGCATCCTAAATCTAACCCTCCCCCTTAGTGGCTAACCCTAACTCTTCCCAGGTGGTGCCTAACCCTAACCCCCTCTCTGCAGCCTAAGCCTAACCTCCCCCATCCTGCATCCTAACCCTAACCCCCCCTGAGTGTGCCTAAACCTAACCCTCCCAACTGCAGCATAAACCTAAGGCATCCGTTCATACTTACCTTCAGGATCCTGGCTGTCGGGATTCTATCATGGGGATCCTGATCCTTTCAGGATTCTGGCATCAGAGTTCTGGCGGTTGTTGGGATTCCGGTAAAGGTATTACGGCTGCTGGGATCCCGACAGCTGGGATCCTGAACGTATACCTCTCAAACCCACAACCTGCTGCATCCCAGCACATCCCACCTACTAGCCACTTGATCCTGCATAAAAAGTATGATATTTCTAACTATATGAAGCTATCTGTACCCCGTAAAAAAAATAAACTCCATAATTGAGCAGATCCATGCAGTGTGCAACCACACATCCAATCCCTTGCAGCCATACACTACATATAGATCTGCCCAGCCGCAAGGCTGATTAAACCTTCACAAAGTACAAGGTAAGCTTCTAATACTGTAGTTATAACTTTCCAGGTTGGAGTTCTCTAGCTTTCTAAGTAAGGGCAGATAGCACAATGAATAGAGTGACCAACTGCAGTGTTATAGGTAATGGGTTTGAATCCCTGGCACATTAGCATCCCAAAATGTAATAAAGGACAGTGCGACTGAATAACAAAGAGAGATAAAGTCAAGTCCATGAATGCTGTATAGGTTTTAGCGACAAAACGGGTGGGGGTAGGAGACAGAGGCGGTCAGGAGATGCTGGGCTTCAAAAAGGGGGGAAGCTGCAAGAAATTAAAACAGATAAATTTACAAGTGCTGCCAACAGAGCTCCCTACCCTGCAGCGCTATATGCGGTGCCCCCTCTGCAGACACCAAGTTATGGCACTGATATTGTTGATTAAATGTTGGAATTTTTCTTTTATAGATCCTTCAACTGCACATCCTGTCAGACGACCCAGACTTGACCTGAGTACCGAGTAGCTGCCAATGTCCGTCCTGGCCACATCATGGGAAACTTCAGAACCTCATTTCCCACAGCTTCCTGGTGAGTCTCTGTTTTTGCAAAAACACACCAGTAACATTGCACAATACACACTTTCAGGCCTGCAATAACGCATTACATTACATACATTCATAGTTTATTCAGGCCAATATTTAAAATGTAATCAGCCAAATGTTAAAGTATGACATTAAAGTATCTAGCCAAGGGCGTATTAAGAGAGGAGGGGCTGGCAGGGCTGCCATCAGAAATTGTGGGGTCGGGACTGACAAAATAGGCAGGATCCCCCCCCCCCAAATAATATATATATATATATATATATATATATAATAAATGAAATAAAAATAAATATATATTTAACATAAAATCCTATGCACATATGGAGCAACTCCAAATTATGCCCCTTGCACCATATTAAGTGCCCACAGTAATGCCCCTAACACCATATTATGCCCCCACAGTTATTCCCCTGTCACCATATTATGCCCCACACAGTAATGCCCTTGTCACCATATTATGCCCAGTACCTGCTTGTTGTCAGGTGTTCTGCTCGTTGTCAGAGGTTATGCTTGTTGTCAGGGGATTCCACCCCCAGACTGCTGCTGCCGCCGCCACCGGTCTGCGTTAACCTATTGAAAACATCCCTCCCAACATGGCCACCTCAGAGGAGACAGTTATTAAACATACTAGAGGAGACCTCCTCTAGTATCTTTAATAACTGTCTCCTCTGAGGCAGTGGCCATTTTGGGAGGGACGTTTCAATAGGTTGCTGTCAGGGAGATCGGGGGACAGCTGTGCCCCCAGTACCAATCTGATGGCTGCCCTGTGCACACTGCACCCATTATAGATATGCCAATGTGTCTAACACTATTTATCGTGTGACAGTACTTAGCAGAAATGGAGATTAAAAGGTTGTTTTTTGTGACACTGGTGATATTTGTAAGTATACTCCAGTTTACAGTATCTCAAATTGCTACAAGGGAAAGGTTAGTGCTCTGACAACATAACTAGAGCAGATAATACCCTAGAACAAAATTTGAAATGACAACTGCTTGCATGACAGCTTCCTAAAGATGATGGAAGATAATAATCAATATCATCAATCATACCTTAGGATGCTGGAAGCAAACAACAGGGAACATGACATAGTCATATGAATTATGGAATTGCAAAATAATGCAGCTTGGGACTTAAAATTCACCATTTTACACTTGGTGCACAAATGTTAGCATACTTACCTGAAACATCCACCAGCACAACAGCTGGCAACACACCTCACAACATGACCCCTGCTCCCATACCACGCAGACGCACGTTTCGCACGCACAATGTGTTGTTTGCAAACGATTCTTAGTAAATCCCAAGTTGTATTCTCTTCTATGAAAAGTACTTGTGAGTTGGGTTGATGGTGTATTGTTTTCTACTTGCGTGCTTAGCACTATTTTACAAATAAAATAGTGTTTCTACTCCTGTGTTACACTTTAGTAAATCTCTGAGGTTGAACAACAGGCTTAACTCACACGAGAATTCAATATCGGACAAATGCAAATCTTGGTAATTTATCTGTAAGTGAGCACGCTTCTGGGAGATTTTCTATGGAGCAGGGCAGTCTGTCACAGACTGGCAGGGCCGGATTAACAATGGGGCGGATGGAGCTGCAGCTCCAGGCCTCCACTGAAAATAGGCCCAGAAGGTCCGCTGCAGCGCTAATAGTGTTGACTGAAAAAGCACCCCCTATTCAACTTCAGTCAAAGCTCCGCATAACCCCTCCCAAGCCACCAGCAGCCATTAACAACCCACCTAGCTCTGCCCCCTTGTAGCCCTTAGCCTCATCCCAGGACCCAGGTCCGCAAAAAGCTCCACCCCCAGACTGCAATAATCTTCACCTCCTGGTCCGACTGCAGCTGTGACTCCTTCCCAAAGTTCTTCTCGCATACCATCTAATGCTGTATCTCTGTGGACCATTATAAGCTCCCCCCAGTCCTTCCCCTTGTGAGTTTCACCATTATCTGAAGCTCCACCACTGGCCATGCTAAGCTCCACCCCGGTTATTCCTCTCCTGAGTGCTGCCATCATCCTGAGCTGTAACCCCCATCCGTTGTAAGCTCCACCTCCTGACCCTTCCTCTCCTGAGCGCTACCGTCTCCTGGAGCTGTAACCCCCGGCTGTGGTAAGCTCCACCCCCTGACCCTTCCTCTCCTTTGCCCACAGTCACCCTACCTTAACGTGCTAAGCTCTGCCCACTGTAATGTTTGCTGCTATGAGTCACCCCCGCTTAATTTGAAGTCCTTGACTCCTGCTGCTTCAGCTGCCATTCTTTTCCTGCAGAAAGTAAATACGCCAAACAGTGGTGAGAGATGTTCTGCAGATGCTATTTGTCATTGACTGCTCTGGTGGTATCTGGTGGGAACCACATTTATACCCCTTTCAGACTGTTATTGTCAAGTCACACACGGGATTTGTGCACGGGTCTCTGTGACCCCTTTCAGACAGGCAGCCCAACCTGGCAATATGCCAGTTTGGTGATGTCACCACTGACATGTTTGGAGACGGCACTTGGAGATGGTATGATCTTCAAGCGCCGCCTCTTCCTGTGGTGTGATTAGGTCCTGAGTCGCATCGACCCAGCTTACCCATTCACACCGCATTGTGAGCCGCTACCTCATTCGCTTTTTTTATGGGAGATCTAATTGGATACCCCATAAAAAAATATTGGTGAAAAATTGCAAAAAAAATTCCTGTTTCCTGCTCCCGATGTTTCATTTCGGGTAATTGCGTATCCCCCATAGTGTGTGACTGTGATGTCCTGTGTATTTTGTGGTGGTTATTGGGATTTCTTTGTATCATATGACACTCACTGTGATGCTCTCTGTAACATACAGTGGTCACTGGTGCTTTGTAATATACAGTATGTGGCAACTGGTGTTCTCTGTAATATACTATGGTCACTGATACTCTCTGTAATATACGGTGGTCAGTGATGCTCTCTGTAATATACTATGGTCACCGATACGCTCTGTAATATACTATGGTCACTGATACTCTCTGTAATATACTATGGTCACTGATACTCTCTGTAATATACTATGGTCACTGATACTCTCTGTAATATACTATGGTCACTGATACTCTCTGTAATATACGGTGGTCAGTGATGCTCTCTGTAATATATGGTGGTCATTGGTGCTCCCTGTAATATACGGTAGTCAGTGTAATATACTATGGTCACTTATACTCTCTGTAATATACGTTGTCACTGATGCTCTTTATAATATACAGTGGTCACTGGTCCTCTCTGTAATATACGGTGTTCACTGGTGCTCTCTGTAATATACAGAGGTCACTGGTGCTCTGTAATATACGGAGGTCACTGGTGCTCTGTAATATACAGAGGTCACTGTTGCTCTGTAATATACGGTAGTTACTGGTGCTCTCTGTAATATACGGTGGTCTCTGGTGCTCTCTGTAATATACAGTGGTCAGGGCCGGCTCTACCATTAGGCAGCTTTAGGCGGCTGCCTAGGGGCGCCGGCCACTGGAGGGCACCGCATCACTGAATTCATCTAGCAAAAAACTGAAGCATGTCTCTTTATGCGGGTTAGTAATAAACTTACAGATGGGGAAATGGAACAAAATAAGAAGCATACAAATATATGTATGTCTATACATACAATTATAGGGATGTAGTTCAGCAGACGCAGAAATCCCTATACCTATCAGAATACCGACACTGGAATCCCGACAGCCGGCATCCTGAATGTTAGTATGCCTGGAAGGGTTAGGGCTGTGGGGAGGGAGGGTTAGGGTAAGGGGGGTAAGGTTCATTAATTTCATTCAAAATGTCGGTATTATGGTGGTCCGGATGCTGCTGTCTGTATTCTGACAGCGGCATCCTGTACCCAACCCCAATTAAATATCCCCACTAGACCCCATATACAGCATATTACAGTATATAAAGAATTGGCGGCACTCAAAGACTTTTAAAGTGAAAGTATATTGTGAACATAGTCACAAAATGTTGTGACTTTACAATATACTTTATCACTTTAAAAGTCCTTGAGTGTTGTCCCTTTTCTCTGTATATGTATAATGATGCAATTCACGGGAGGTGGTGGTCGCTGCAGGTTAGGGGGCGCTAGACTGAAGCTTTGCCTAGGATGCAGAGAGACCTTGCACCGGCCCTGAAAGTGGTCACTGGTCCTCTCTGTAACATATGGTGGTCACTGGTCCTCTCTGTAATATACGGTGGTCACTGGTGCTCTCTGTAATATATACGGTGGTCACTGGTGCTCTCAGTTATATATAGTGGTCACTGAGGTGATGTCTTTATTATATGTATTATACTAAACATTTAATCATACAAAGGTCAAAAATTAAGAACATTTGCAGAGAGTGTGATTTAAAGGCACAAAGGGTTGATTTTTCAAAGGGTTAGTTTCACTTTGCCATAAACGTAAAAAAAGGCAATACATTTTTTTAACTATCTCTAATAATAATAATAATAATAATAATAATAATAATAATAATATACACAAAACTCCTAATCAGTGACTTTTTCTATAAATATAAAATTTACCACTGGGTAGTGGTATCACTGCTACAGTATCTGATGAAGACTCCCACAGCTTATGCATGGGGAAGCCTATTTAACTAGTATTGTTTTGGTACTTGCACCGCCACATTACCTGTTCTGTTAGTGCCATCTCAGGATGGCATTGACAGTTGAAAACTTTTTTTTTTAATATATTTTTGTTTGTAAAAACTTTTTTGAGATTTTCTTTATCAACTTAAATATTTTTGATTTAAAATTGTATTTGTAGTTTTTAACTAAAAAGTAAAACCAGGAGCTACACCGCCTCATGCATGCACATCTGCAAAGCAGTAAGTTAACCTTTACCACCGGGATGTAGTTACATTGCTGGCAGTCGGGACCCTGGCGGTCAGGATACCGATGCTGGAATCCTGATTACTGACAATGCCGCCAGCCGGAATCCTGGCTAACAAGAGTTGAGGTAAGGGTGGCCAGAGGAGGGTGTTGACAGTGGCAAAGAAGCGCCGGAGGTTCGAAGACTGGGAGGAGATGAGGTTCTTGAAGTAGACTGTTTAGCAAGTGAAAGGGCAACACTGAAGGATGAAAGCATATGTTTAAAATGGAGGAAGTCTGATTTCAGAGTGATTTCCTCCCAGTCACCTGGCAGTACATGAGCATTTTTGCAGATATCTGGTGCATTTGGCAGGGACAAAACTAGGATTTTCGGCACCCGGGGCAAGGCGGTAATGTAGCGCGCACCCCCCCCCCAAATAAATAAATAAATAAAAATAAAATAAAAAATAGATATAAATAAAATAAATAATTATAATAATGAAAAAAAAAAAAATGAAATAAACAAAATTAAAACAAATTGAAATAAATATATATATATATATATAAAAAATGAAAAATTATTATATATAGATATGCACAAACGATGTGGAAGGATCGGCACTCCTCCTATAACAGTCAGCAATGCTCAGGTGCCATCTGCAAAATGTAGTAATAAACAAACATCCTCCAACAAGCAGCAGCACTCTGAGACTTGATTTGTCACAATATAAATCACAGAAAAGTGCATTTAATAAATCATCCTGTGAGCCAACGTTTCGGGGCCAATAACACCCCTTTGTCAAGGTGATGACACCTATTGTGATTTATATATATACATATACTATACAATAGATACATACATTATAAGGCCTCCTGCCCATCCTGCACCCCCCCCTCCCCCCCAAAATGCCCACTTGCCTCAGCACAAAGTGGGGGAAGCGATTGACTTGTTTCTGGCTCTTTCCTCTCCCAGCTTCTCTCCGGAGGTCCTGGGCCTGGCAAGCAGTCAGGCAGCCAGGCAGGAGAGTGTGCGGAGGCGCTGACGAGCGGGAGGGCAGAGGGAGGTTCCGGAGTCCGGCGACCATGCATGCAGAGGGAGATGGAGCAGCAGCGGCGGGACCGTGACATGTCAGTGTCATACGCGGCTGCCGCTGCAGGAGGTGATCGCGGTGGGGAGGAGCAACTGGGTGAGAGAGCTGGAGAGAGTTCTCTGCGTCCACCTCAAGTAAAGCGCCCGGGGCACGTGACCCCTTAGCTCCCCCCTAGTAACGGCCGTGCATTTGGTGTGCCAGGGTTGAGGTGTTGTTTTGCGAGGTTCAGTAGTGGTCAGTGAGGTGAGTAAAGAGCAGAGGTAAGGGATGCATTGTATAGGGATGTGGCTTGTTCAGGGCATGAAAATGGGATAATAGAAGACAGAAGTGAGTCAAACAGGGAGGATAGGGAAGTGGTGTCAATATCCTCAATGTTACGCTTAGTGATGGTAGCTTTAGGAGTTAGAAATGGAGAAGGAGAGAGGGATTAGTTAAAAGAGAGCAGGTGTTGGTCAGAGAGGGGGAATGAGGAGTTGGAAAAATCAGAAATATCACAATGGTAGGTGAAGACCAGATCACGTGAGCTCCCATTCACATGGGAGGGTGAGTAGGTCCACTGGGAGATACCAAGCAAAGATGTGAGGTTAAGGAGCTTAGAGACAGGGAATTTTGTGGGGATATCAATAGGGATGTTGAAATCAACTAAGATAATGGAGAGAGAATGTCAGAAGGGAGTTAGTGAGGAAGCCAGGAAGCAAAGTGGAGAGAATGCCACATTATGAGTGAAGGTCACCTTCTTTACTCATTTGCAGTGTAACTTTTTAAATTCCTGCGCTAGAAGGGGTAGTGATCAGGCAGGAGAGCTCAGTGCCGAGGCTGTGACATGTGTAACAAATATAATGATTGAACTATAATTTATCTTGCAAACTTGGATTTAGCAATGATTGTGCGTCACCCCTTACTGACCCCATCAGATTATGCTGTGATGCTTTTGCTGTGGCTGATCCTGAGCCTGCAGGAAGGATGAAGGAATATCTCATAAACTGCACAGTACAGAGAGAATTTCACCTCCTGGCATTCTCCATCTCTGCAGACCTTCAGCTTCTGCTCTTCACTGTGATCCTGGTAATGTATTTACTGACATTGCTGGGGAACCTGATTATCACTAGTCTTATATATCTGACCCCACAGCTCCATACTCCTATGTACTATTTCCTGTGTAACCTTTCAATGCTGGACATCGTCTACGTCTCCAGCGTCCTTCCCAAATTCCTCTCTATCCTGGAAACAGGTGACACCAGAATTGCCTTCCCGGCATGCATCACACAGATGTTCTTCTTTACATTTTGTGTTGGGGCAGAGTTTTTACTCCTAACGTCTATGGCCTATGACCGCTATGTCGCCATCTGTGTCCCTCTGCGCTATACAACCATTATGAACAAAGACTTGTGTCTTACACTATTTTCAGTCTGCTGGATTGTTGGCTTTTTTAATGCTTTAACACATGCTATGCTGGTGTCTACTTTATCATTCTGCAATTCCCAAGACATTAGTCATTTCTACTGTGATGTGAAAACCATGATAGAGCTCTCTAGTGCTGATATCACAGACATTGAGATGCTGTTATCTGTGGAATGTGTATTTCTGGGACTTACACCCTTTGTGTTTATATTAAGCTCTTACACGTGTATAATTGCTACTATCATAAAGATCCGTAGCTCGGTGGGTAGAGTAAAGGCTTTCTCCAGCTGCTCATCCCATCTCACCATTGTAATATTATTCTATGGGACATTGCTCGTCTCCTACATGGTTCCAGAGTCGCAGCACTCTCCTGAACAAGACAAATTTCTCTCCTTGCTGTACACGGCGGTGGTCCCCATGCTAAACCCTCTAGTTTATACTCTGAGAAACTAACAGGTTTTGAGAGCCATGGACAATATTTTGAAAAGGTACTTAAAATGTTAAATTGTTCATCCAGCTTCATTTTCTTATTAGTACATTATATACTGCAAACAAATAAGTGTAACTAAGCTGCACTTATTTCTTTCTTTTCTCATTGTGTATATGGGAAAGCTGAATTTGTGATGGAAACACATGGCAGGAGAATATGAAAGTCTGACATTAAATTTCTTCATACATGAATTATGGGCCTCTCTCATTTGTTATTCCCCCACTGTTTTGTGCTAATGTCAGCAATGAAGGGGATTAATGTCGGAGTGTCCATTATACGGTTAGATATGAGGTGATTTGAGGAGTGGTTGCATGGCAATCTAGAGGGAGCTATAAATTGCACAGGCAAGGAGAATGACTGTCTGAGGTAACTCACTGGACAGGGAGAGTCCTACTTGGCTCCTCTACATCTGGTGAGTAGAGAGAAGTTCCTGTGGTAATGGCCTGAATGAGGGGACAAGATCCAACTCTTGTGAAAGCCACAGCTACAGTATAACAGAGAAATGTTAGGGAGAAGGTTGGTGACAGGGGCGTATTGGTTCACCGGAACAGCGGGACAGTACGTATTGCAGTGAAGACGAGGATGGCTACATGTGTAATTTACTTACAGGTATATCATGTGAAACCTTATGTGCTTTATTTTTTCCTGTCATTGCCAATGTGTGTGTTACAGTATTTCTCATGCAAAGCTTATGTGCTTTATTATTTTCCCTTTGGTGGACTGTGTTTGATTTTTTTCCCCTGTCGGTGCCAATATACTTGTTTTTTTCCTATAAATGCCAATGCGTGTTTTTTTTTCCCCTGTAAGGGGCAAATGTGTATGTTATTTTTTCCTGTCAGGGATCAATTTTTATTTTTTTTCCTGTGGGGGCTGATGTGTTTGCATGTTTTCCTGTGGGGGCTAATGCATTTGTTTTTACGCTGCCCCTCTCAACAAACCCCACCTCCTCAACAGATCCTACCTCCATTAGGGCTGCTTTCAGGTTTTCCATCACAATCCACCTCTGGCTGGTGACCCCCCAGGAGGCGCAAGATCTTAGGAACATGCTGAAGTGACTGCCAAGGTGTGGACAAAAGTCTGAATGAACAGTAGTATTCTCAAGTACCTGACAGCATAAATGGGCATCTGTTGCCAGCGGCAGTACTCTAGAGGGACTGATGTAACTGTAAGTAAAGCTGGCCATACCTCAGGCCAACTTTCTACCAACCATCCAACTGACCAACCTTCCAACTAGACTGTCCAAGTAAAATGCTGACCCGCACACCTAACCAATGTTTTCCTCAGACCAGCCAACCAACCAACTTGTTCAGATGACCAGCCAACTTCTCTCCAACTTGTGATGTCAGAATTAGATGGACAGTGTCTGCCTACTTATGCATGCTTTGAATAAATGTGTCATGCTTCTATAGTGCAAAAGCAGACAGCATATATAGTACATGCCCAGTAAGCCCACAGATGCCAAGCCAGGAAGCAGAGATACAACGTAAACTAGCACTCTGTGTACAGCTCTTAGACAGGATGGGTTCTTATCGGAACCTGTCTCCCAGCAAGAGCATAATAGTAAATTCTAGTGAAAATATAAATTTTCACGATTCAAATTTACGTGAAAAATACTTATCTGCATTAAAAATCTGGATTGTGATAAATAATGTATGCCAGTATACAGGCACCCCTTTAACACAGACACTCTTTACTCGCACACAAACACTTACTGACACAGACACCACTTACTGACACACCCGACACAGATAAACTTATGAGGGAGTCGGTGGTACAGTGCGATTTTTAGTGCGGATGGGAATCTGGGGTGCAATCCGGAGCTCAGCATACCGGTGCCGGAATCCCGACAGCCGGCATATCGACAACTATTTTACCTCTTGGGGTGTCCACGACACCCCTGGAGGGAGAATAAATAGCATGCCACTGCGCCTGAAGCATAGCGAGTGCAGCCAGCCCACAAGGGGCTCTTTTGCGCTTGCCATGCTGCCGGCATGCCGGCGGTCGGGATCCCGGCACCGGTATGTGGGCGGCTGGATCCCAAGTGCTGGCATACCATAGTAGACCCGTCCACAGCCAGTGCTAGGGATGGCCATTGACCATCTATGATTTGAAATCATTGATGGTCTATGACCAATGTTGAATACTTTTATCATCCATGGAGAGGAACCAGATGGTTTCTTGCCATCAATGGTTCAGAGCTACCAAGTTTTTTTTGTTCCTCCAAGTGTCGGGGCATGGAGCTTAGGTCCACCCTGACACCCACAAAGCCCCACCCCCAGGCTCTGATTTGCCTGCAGTTCATTTAACATTAATGCAGGGGTGACCATCGGTGGGTAAAACCAATGATGGTTCCCTAATGGTTTTACGCCATCAAAGTTATCAATCAATGGTATCATCGATGGTGACCATCGATGGGTAACCAACCGATGGCCACCCCTAGTCAACTCTGATGACAGGGGTTGGAACAACATCTTTGGTTCGAATAAAAATGTTCTGAATATCCAGCATACGATATAGTGATTCCCAAGTATCTGCAGGGAGTGAAAGTCCAGTAATGACACTAACGAAACTTAGTGAGATTTGGAGGACCAAGAGAGAATTGTCTGTAAATAAGATGACTGGTTCTTCATAGTGTGATATACATTGGAATTTCTATTATCTACATTAATATAACTTTCTAACTTATGTATTTAGGTTATTAAAGATAAAAATAATCAGCCACACTTAGGGGATTATCCAGAGGTGTTAGTAAACAAAAAAAAATAGCAATTTGGCAAAACCATGTTGCACTGCAGGTGGGGCAGATGTAACATGTGCAGAGAGAGTTAGATTTGCGTGGGCTATTGTTTCTGTGCAGGGTAAATATGGGCACGTCTAACTCTCTCTGCACATGTTACATCACCCCCCACCTGTAGTGCAACATGGTTTTGCCCATTAGTGTGCTTTCTTGGTTTACTAACAACTCTGAATAACCCCATTACCCTACTTTTATTATTATCGTTATATACACCATTGGTTTAAATGTAATATACACAATCCATACCTCCCAACATGACCCATTCCAGGAGGTACACAATGCTCTTTACGTGAACTTCCTTCTTAATTTATGATTGCAATCACCTGTGTCGAAATAGCTTTCTTATCAATTAAAGTTCAACACAGGTGACACAAATCATATATTAAGTGGGAGGTCCAGGTAGAGAGCATGTGGTTCCTCCTGGAATGGGTCACGTTGGGAGGTATGCACAATTTAATATACAGCCCTATTTCCCCCCCTGGCACCCCTGTATTAAGTGTCTCGGGTCCCCCCATGGCTTAATCCGGCGCTGCCCAGTCAGGCTGGTTTTGTCCCAGGAATGGAGCTACCCCTCTAATGCCCAGTGTAGAGACCCATTTCTGGTATACAGCCTGTTATCCATTGCACAGGAACATACAGTAGCTATAACATGTTATAATACAGTATATGTCAATAAACGCAGAATTTCTCATGGCCATTACAGTGTATTCAAATCAACTTGAAAAATGTCAGAGATACTTTGGCGAACAAATGCATGGGATGTTTCCTCACAAAGGGCCTAATTCAGACCTGATCGTTTAGCACATCTACGATCAGTCACACAGACATACGGGGGGACGCCCAGCACGGGGCTATTCTGCCCCGCATGTCAGGCCCGACCCCCCCCCTCCCCCCGCACAGGTACAAAAGCATTGCACAGCGGTGATGCTTTTGTACTTTAGGTGTAGCCGGCAGGAGCTACTTGTCACTGTGAGGCTCACAGCGGCTGCGTGTGACATCACGCAGCCACTGCGGCCCATCCCTCCAATGGTCCGGGCACGCCTGCGTTGCCTTGACCGCGCCCCCTAAGAGGCGGCCAAATGCCGCCAGCCCGCCCCCTCCCACCCAGCGACCGACTCTGCCTATCACTCAGGCAGATGGGATCGCAGGGCTGAGACAGCTGTCGGCTGTCTGGCACTGCAGCACCGGGCATCCGCAGTTCAGACCCGATCGCCCGCTGTGCGAAAATGCACAGCAGCGATCGGGTCTGAATGACCCCCAAAGTCGTTACTCATTACACATGTGAGAAATAAAATTAACAAAAACAGCACTACCTCACAGAAGTTATTATGTCCTTCTTTTCCACGTTTGTTCTTTTGCTGTGTTCCTGTGATCTTCCAGCAATAGGCACTGATGCTGTATTTCGTACACAAATTATCACTTACATTTGGATTCAGGTGAGGAAACACGGTGGCATAGTGGTTTGAATTGCATTCTGGATATTTGGCTTCAGCTCCAACCAGTGGCGTTTATATGTTCTCACGAGGAGTGTGTGGGCTTCCTCAAAACCCCCAAGTTTTTACCACATAACTACACTGGTAAACAAAGATTTTATCACAGGGCACCTCGAGTGGTATTATATATGTTTTATCTACGCTGATTTAAAAAATAGTCTTAGAATCTATCACCCATAGTTTCAAAGTTCTATAAGAATATACATTACGAAATTTAATATTTTTGTCTTCAGTAAAATTCTATAATTATACTGTTTTAGGAAGATTAGTATAAATTAGGAAAGGTACAGAATAGTGATGTGCACCGGACATTTTTCGGGTTTTGTGTTTTGGTTTTGGATTCGGTTCCGCGGCCGTGTTTTGGATTCGGACGCGTTTTGGCAAAACCTCCCTGAAAAATTTTTGTCGGATTCGGTTGTGTTTTGGATTTGGGTGTTTTTTTTTTTACAAAAACCCCTCAAAAACAGCTTAAATCATAGAATTTGGGGGTCATTTTGATCCCATAGTATTATTAACCTCAATAACCATAAATTCCACTCATTTCCAGTCTATTCTGAACTAGAGATGAGCGGGTTCGGTTTCTCTGAATCCGAACCCGCCCGAACTTCATGTTTTTTTTCACGGGTCCGAGCGACTCGGAACTTCCCGCCTTGCTCGGTTAACCCGAGCGCGGCCCGAACGTCATCATGACGCTGTCGGATTCTCGCGAGGCTCGGATTCTATCGCGAGACTCGGATTCTATATAAGGAGCCGCGCGTCGCCGCCATTTTCACACGTGCATTGAGATTGATAGGGAGAGGACGTGGCTGGCGTCCTCTCCATTTAGATTAGGGTTGAGAGAGAGAGAGAGAGATTGACCTGAGGCTGTGATACTGTAGAAGAGAGTGCAGAGTTTAGTGACTGACGACCACAGTGACCACCAGACAGTGCAGTTGTTTGTTTTATTTAATAATATATCCGTTCTCTGCCTGAAAAAAACGATACACACAGTGACTCAGTCACATACCATATCTGTGTGCACTGCTCAGCCCAGTGTGCTGCATCAATGTATATATATATCTGACTGTGCTCAGCTCACACAGCTTATAATTGTGGGGGAGACTGGGGAGCACTGCAGTGCCAGTTATAGGTTATAGCAGGAGCCAGGAGTACATAATATTATATTAAAATTAAACAGTGCACACTTTTGCTGCAGGAGTGCCACTGCCAGTGTGACTAGTGACCAGTGACCTGACCACCAGTATATATAATATTAGTAGTATACTATCTCTTTATCAACCAGTCTATATTAGCAGCAGACACAGTACAGTGCGGTAGTTCACGGCTGTGGCTACCTCTGTGTCGGCACTCGGCAGCCCGTCCATAATTGTATATACCACCTAACCGTGGTTTTTTTTTCTTTCTTTATAGTCATACTAGTTACGAGTATACTATCTCTTTATCAACCAGTCTATATTAGCAGCAGACACAGTACAGTGCGGTAGTTCACGGCTGTGGCTACCTCTGTGTCGGCACTCGGCAGCCCGTCCATAATTGTATATACCACCTAACCGTGGTTTTTTTTTCTTTCTTTATACATACATACTAGTTACGAGTATACTATCTCTTTATCAACCAGTCTATATTAGCAGCAGACACAGTACAGTGCGGTAGTTCACGGCTGTGGCTACCTCTGTGTCGGCACTCGGCAGCCCGTCCATAATTGTATATACCACCTAACCGTGGTTTTTTTTTCTTTCTTTATACATACATACTAGTTACGAGTATACTATCTCTTTATCAACCAGTCTATATTAGCAGCAGACACAGTACAGTGCGGTAGTTCACGGCTGTGGCTACCTCTGTGTCGGCACTCGGCAGCCCGTCCATAATTGTATATACCACCTAACCGTGGTTTTTCTTTCTTTCTTTATACATACATACTAGTTACGAGTATACTATCTCTTTATCAACCAGTCTATATATTAGCAGCAGACACAGTACAGTGCGGTAGTTCACGGCTGTGGCTACCTCTGTGTCGGCACTCGGCAGCCCGTCCATAATTGTATATACCACCTAACCGTGGTTTTTTTTTCTTTCTTTATACATACATACTAGTTACGAGTATACTATCTCTTTATCAACCAGTCTATATATTAGCAGCAGACACAGTACAGTGCGGTAGTTCACGGCTGTGGCTACCTCTGTGTCGGCACTTGGCAGCCCGTCCATAATTGTATATACCACCTAACCGTGGTTTTTTTTTCTTTCTTTATACATACATACTAGTTACGAGTATACTATCTCTTTATCAACCAGTCTATATTAGCAGCAGACACAGTACAGTGCGGTAGTTCACGGCTGTGGCTACCTCTGTGTCGGCACTCGGCAGCCCGTCCATAATTGTATATACCACCTAACCGTGGTTTTTTTTTTCTTTCTTTATACATACATACTAGTTACGAGTATACTATCTCTTTATCAACCAGTCTATATATTAGTAGCAGACACAGTACAGTGCGGTAGTTCACGGCTGTGGCTACCTCTGTGTCGGCACTCGGCAGCCCGTCCATAATTGTATATACCACCTAACCGTGGTTTTTTTTTCTTTCTTTATAGTCATACTAGTTACGAGTATACTATCTCTTTATCAACCAGTCTATATTAGCAGCAGACACAGTACAGTGCGGTAGTTCACGGCTGTGGCTACCTCTGTGTCGGCACTCGGCAGCCCGTCCATAATTGTATATACCACCTAACCGTGGTTTTTTTTTCTTTCTTTATACATACATACTAGTTACGAGTATACTATCTCTTTATCAACCAGTCTATATTAGCAGCAGACACAGTACAGTGCGGTAGTTCACGGCTGTGGCTACCTCTGTGTCGGCACTCGGCAGCCCGTCCATAATTGTATATACCACCTAACCGTGGTTTTTTTTTCTTTCTTTATACATACATACTAGTTACGAGTATACTATCTCTTTATCAACCAGTCTATATATTAGCAGCAGACACAGTACAGTGCGGTAGTTCACGGCTGTGGCTACCTCTGTGTCGGCACTCGGCAGCCCGTCCATAATTGTATATACCACCTAACCGTGGTTTTTTTTTCTTTCTTTATACATACATACTAGTTACGAGTATACTATCTCTTTATCAACCAGTCTATATATTAGCAGCAGACACAGTACAGTGCGGTAGTTCACGGCTGTGGCTACCTCTGTGTCGGCACTCGGCAGCCCGTCCATAATTGTATATACCACCTAACCGTGGTTTTTTTTTCTTTCTTTATACATACATACTAGTTACGAGTATACTATCTCTTTATCAACCAGTCTATATTAGCAGCAGACACAGTACAGTGCGGTAGTTCATGGCTGTGGCTACCTCTGTGTCGGCACTCGGCAGCCCGTCCATAATTGTATATACCACCTAACCGTGGTTTTTTTTTTTTCTTTCTTTATACATACATACTAGTTACGAGTATACTATCTCTTTATCAACCAGTCTATATATTAGCAGCAGACACAGTACAGTGCGGTAGTTCACGGCTGTGGCTACCTCTGTGTCGGCACTCGGCAGCCCGTCCATAATTGTATATACCACCTAACCGTGGTTTTTCTTTCTTTCTTTATACATACATACTAGTTACGAGTATACTATCTCTTTATCAACCAGTCTATATTAGCAGCAGACACAGTACAGTACGGTAGTTCACGGCTGTGGCTACCTCTGTGTCTGCACTCGGCAGGCAGTCCATAATTGTATACTAGTATCCATCTCCATTGTTTACCTGAGGTGCCTTTTAGTTGTGCCTATTAAAATATGGAGAACAAAAATGTTGAGGTTCCAAAATTAGGGAAAGATCAAGATCCACTTCCACCTCGTGCTGAAGCTGCTGCCACTAGTCATGGCCGAGACGATGAAATGCCAGCAACGTCGTCTGCCAAGGCCGATGCCCAATGTCATAGTACAGAGCATGTCAAATCCAAAACACCAAATATCAGAAAAAAAAGGACTCCAAAACCTAAAATAAAATTGTCGGAGGAGAAGCGTAAACTTGCCAATATGCCATTTACGACACGGAGTGGCAAGGAACGGCTGAGGCCCTGGCCTATGTTCATGGCTAGTGGTTCAGCTTCACATGAGGATGGAAGCACTCAGCCTCTCGCTAGAAAAATGAAAAGACTCAAGCTGGCAAAAGCAGCACCGCAAAGAACTGTGCGTTCTTCGAAATCCCAAATCCACAAGGAGAGTCCAATTGTGTCGGTTGCGATGCCTGACCTTCCCAACACTGGACGTGAAGAGCATGCGCCTTCCACCATTTGCACGCCCCCTGCAAGTGCTGGAAGGAGCACCCGCAGTCCAGTTCCTGATAGTCAGATTGAAGATGTCAGTGTTGAAGTACACCAGGATGAGGAGGATATGGGTGTTGCTGGCGCTGGGGAGGAAATTGACCAGGAGGATTCTGATGGTGAGGTGGTTTGTTTAAGTCAGGCACCCGGGGAGACACCTGTTGTCCGTGGGAGGAATATGGCCGTTGACATGCCAGGTGAAAATACCAAAAAAATCAGCTCTTCGGTGTGGAGGTATTTCACCAGAAATGCGGACAACAGGTGTCAAGCCGTGTGTTCCCTTTGTCAAGCTGTAATAAGTAGGGGTAAGGACGTTAACCACCTCGGAACATCCTTCCTTATACGTCACCTGCAGCGCATTCATAATAAGTCAGTGACAAGTTCAAAAACTTTGGGTGACAGCGGAAGCAGTCCACTGACCAGTAAATCCCTTCCTCTTGTAACCAAGCTCACGCAAACCACCCCACCAACTCCCTCAGTGTCAATTTCCTCCTTCCCCAGGAATGCCAGTAGTCCTGCAGGCCATGTCACTGGCAATTCTGACGAGTCCTCTCCTGCCTGGGATTCCTCTGATGCATCCTTGCGTGTAACGCCTACTGCTGCTGGCGCTGCTGTTGTTGCCGCTGGGAGTCGATGGTCATCCCAGAGGGGAGGTCGTAAGCCCACTTGTACTACTTCCAGTAAGCAATTGACTGTTCAACAGTCCTTTGCGAGGAAGATGAAATATCACAGCAGTCATCCTACTGCAAAGCGGATAACTGAGGCCTTGACAACTATGTTGGTGTTAGACGTGCGTCCGGTATCCGCCGTTAGTTCACAGGGAACTAGACAATTTATTGAGGCAGTGTGCCCCCGTTACCAAATACCATCTAGGTTCCACTTCTCTAGGCAGGCGATACCGAGAATGTACACGGACGTCAGAAAAAGACTCACCAGTGTCCTAAAAAATGCAGTTGTACCCAATGTCCACTTAACCACGGACATGTGGACAAGTGGAGCAGGGCAGGGTCAGGACTATATGACTGTGACAGCCCACTGGGTAGATGTATGGACTCCCGCCGCAAGAACAGCAGCGGCGGCACCAGTAGCAGCATCTCGCAAACGCCAACTCTTTCCTAGGCAGGCTACGCTTTGTATCACCGCTTTCCAGAATACGCACACAGCTGAAAACCTCTTACGGCAACTGAGGAAGATCATCGCGGAATGGCTTACCCCAATTGGACTCTCCTGTGGATTTGTGGCATCGGACAACGCCAGCAATATTGTGTGTGCATTAAATATGGGCAAATTCCAGCACGTCCCATGTTTTGCACATACCTTGAATTTGGTGGTGCAGAATTTTTAAAAAAACGACAGGGGCGTGCAAGAGATGCTGTCGGTGGCCAGAAGAATTGCGGGACACTTTCGGCGTACAGGCACCACGTACAGAAGACTGGAGCACCACCAAAAACTACTGAACCTGCCCTGCCATCATCTGAAGCAAGAAGTGGTAACGAGGTGGAATTCAACCCTCTATATGCTTCAGAGGTTGGAGGAGCAGCAAAAGGCCATTCAAGCCTATACAATTGAGCACGATATAGTAGGTGGAATGCACCTGTCTCAAGCGCAGTGGAGAATGATTTCAACGTTGTGCAAGGTTCTGATGCCCTTTGAACTTGCCACACGTGAAGTCAGTTCAGACACTGCCAGCCTGAGTCAGGTCATTCCCCTCATCAGGCTTTTGCAGAAGAAGCTGGAGACATTGAAGGAGGAGCTAACACGGAGCGATTCCGCTAGGCATGTGGGACTTGTGGATGGAGCCCTTAATTCGCTTAACAAGGATTCACGGGTGGTCAATCTGTTGAAATCAGAGCACTACATTTTGGCCACCGTGCTCGATCCTAGATTTAAAGCCTACCTTGGATCTCTCTTTCCGGCAGACACAAGTCTGCTGGGGTTGAAAGACCTGCTGGTGACAAAATTGTCAAGTCAAGCGGAACGCGACCTGTCAACATCTCCTCCTTCACATTCTCCCGCAACTGGGGGTGCGAGGAAAAGGCTCAGAATTCCGAGCCCACCCGCTGGCGGTGATGCAGGGCAGTCTGGAGCGACTGCTGATGCTGACATCTGGTCCGGACTGAAGGACCTGACAACGATTACGGACATGTCGTCTACTGTCACTGCATATGATTCTCTCAACATTGATAGAATGGTGGAGGATTATATGAGTGACCACATCCAAGTAGGCACGTCACACAGTCCGTACTTATACTGGCAGGAAAAAGAGGCAATTTGGAGGCCCTTGCACAAACTGGCTTTATTCTACCTAAGTTGCCCTCCCACAAGTGTGTACTCCGAAAGAGTGTTTAGTGCCGCCGCTCACCTTGTCAGCAATCGGCGTACGAGGTTACATCCAGAAAATGTGGAGAAGATGATGTTCATTAAAATGAATTATAATCAATTCCTCCGCGGAGACATTGACCAGCAGCAATTGCCTCCACAAAGTACACAGGGAGCTGAGATGGTGGATTCCAGTGGGGACGAATTGATAATCTGTGAGGAGGGGGATGTACACGGTGATATATCGGAGGGTGATGATGAGGTGGACATCTTGCCTCTGTAGAGCCAGTTTGTGCAAGGAGAGATTAATTGCTTCTTTTTTGGGGGGGTCCAAACCAACCCGTCATATCAGTCACAGTCGTGTGGCAGACCCTGTCACTGAAATGATGGGTTGGTTAAAGTGTGCATGTCCTGTTTTGTTTATACAACATAAGGGTGGGTGGGAGGGCCCAAGGACAATTCCATCTTGCACCTCTTTTTTCTTTTCTTTTTCTTTGCATCATGTGCTGATTGGGGAGGGTTTTTTGGAAGGGACATCCTGCGTGACACTGCAGTGCCACTCCTAAATGGGCCCGGTGTTTGTGTCGGCCACTAGGGTCGCTAATCTTACTCACACAGTCAGCTACCTCATTGCGCCTCTTTTTTTCTTTGCGTCATGTGCTGTTTGGGGAGGGTTTTTTGGAAGGGACATCCTGCGTGACACTGCAGTGCCACTCCTAGATGGGCCCGGTGTTTGTGTCGGCCACTAGGGTCGCTAATCTTACTCACACAGCTACCTCATTGCGCCTCTTTTTTTCTTTGCGTCATGTGCTGTTTGGGGAGGGTTTTTTGGAAGGGACATCCTGCGTGACACTGCAGTGCCACTCCTAGATGGGCCCGGTGTTTGTGTCGGCCACTAGGGTCGCTAATCTTACTCACACAGCTACCTCATTGCGCCTCTTTTTTTCTTTGCGTCATGTGCTGTTTGGGGAGGGTTTTTTGGAAGGGCCATCCTGCGTGACACTGCAGTGCCACTCCTAGATGGGCCCGGTGTTTGTGTCGGCCACTAGGGTCGCTAATCCTACTCACACAGCTACCTCATTGCGCCTCTTTTTTTCTTTGCGTCATGTGCTGTTTGGGGAGGGTTTTTTGGAAGGGACATCCTGCGTGACACTGCAGTGCCACTCCTAGATGGGCCCGGTGTTTGTGTCGGCCACTAGGGTCGCTTATCTTACTCACACAGCGACCTCGGTGCAAATTTTAGGACTAAAAATAATATTGTGAGGTGTGAGGTATTCAGAATAGACTGAAAATGAGTGTAAATTATGGTTTTTGAGGTTAATAATACTTTGGGATCAAAATGACCCCCAAATTCTATGATTTAAGCTGTTTTTTAGTGTTTTTTGAAAAAAACACCCGAATCCAAAACACACCCGAATCCGACAAAAAAAATTCGGTGAGGTTTTGCCAAAACGCGTTCGAACCCAAAACACGGCCGCGGAACCGAACCCAAAACCAAAACACAAAACCCGAAAAATTTCAGGCGCTCATCTCTATTCTGAACACCTCACACCTCACAATATTATTTTTAGTCCTAAAATTTGCACCGAGGTCGCTGGATGACTAAGCTAAGCGACCCAAGTGGCCGACACAAACACCTGGCCCATCTAGGAGTGGCACTGCAGTGTCAGACAGGATGGCAGATTTAAAAAAATAGTCCCCAAACAGCACATGATGCAAAGAAAAAAAGAGGTGCACCAAGGTCGCTGTGTGACTAAGCTAAGCGACCCAAGTGGCCGACACAAACACCTGGCCCATCTAGGAGTGGCACTGCAGTGTCAGACAGGATGGCAGATTTAAAAAATAGTCCCCAAACAGCGCATGATGCAAAGAAAAAAAGAGGTGCACCAAGGTCGCTGTGTGCAAAGGCGTGCGCACGGGGGGTGCCTGGTGCGCACAGGCACTCCCAAATGTCCGGCACCCCCCACACGCCATGTCGGCAGCACGCTGCTCATTCCTGTGCCTGCCACAGCGCCGGTATTACAATGAGTCACGCTGACTCATGCTATGCCGCTGCCAGCGCTGTGCTGCCCGCTGCCAGTGCCCCAGAGTCTTCAGCAACGTGGTGCAGCAATGTTCGGGTCCCGGCCAGGAGGGGGAGTAGGAGCCGCGCTCTCAGCTCCTCCCCCCAGAGTCAATAATGCTTCCTGTGTGGGACTAGCCGGTCGCATGGGGAGGAGGGGCTGCTCTCTCAGCTCCTCCCCCATATTCCATAATGCTGCCTGTGTGGGACTCCCTGGCTGGAGGGGGGAGGAGGGGTTGATCTCTCAGCTCCTCCCCTTTCATACTTCTCCACGTGCCCTGATGTTCCCAGCTCAAAAACGTACATTGGAGGGAAGCAAAGGCGCTGACCATCACGATGTGCAGCAGCAGCACTTGATTGTCCAGGTAGGAGAAACACAATCCTAGATTTGTTCAAGTGGCAAGTGCTGCTCAGCATCTCTTTGTCTCTCCATCTCCCCCTCAGTTCCCACTCTCTCTTGCTCCCCCCCCCCCCTCTACCCTCTCTCTCTCTTGTGCACTATTTCTCCCTCTTTCTCCGTCGGCCCCCCTCTATCTCTCTCTTCACCACCACCCTCTCTCTCTATCCCCCCCTCCATCTGCCACTTCCCTGTCTCTCTTTCTCTGCCCCCTCTCTCTCTCTCTCTCTCCATCTCCTCCCTTCTCTCCATCTCCTCCCTTCTCTCCATCTCCCCCTCAGTTCCCACTCTCTCTTGCTCCCCCCCCCCTCTACCCTCTCTCTCTCTTGTGCACTATTTCTCCCTCTTTCTCCCTCGGCCCCCCTCTATCTCTCTCTTCACCACCCCCCTCTCTCTCTATCCCCCCCTCCATCTCCCACTTCCCTGTCTCTCTTTCTCTGCCCCCCTCTCTCTCTCCATCTCCTCCCTTCTCTCCATCTCTCCACTCTGTCTCTCTCTCTGTTCGTCTCTGCTCCTCTTTCTCTGTTTCCCCTTCTGTGTCTCTCTCTTTCTGTCTCTTCTTCTCTGCCCTCTCTTTCTGTCTCTCCCTCTATGACCCCTCTCTCCGTCTCATGCCTCTTTCTCTCTGTTTCCCTGCACCACTCTTCCTTCCTCTTCACCCCTCTCTCTCTCCGCCCATATCTCCCTCCCCCACTCTCTCTCCTATTCCCTAATATCATTTCTCTTCTATCCCTTTCTCTCTCTCCTTCCCTCCGTCTCCCCCTGTCTCTCGCTGTCTACCCCTCTCTATCTTCATCTCCCCCTCTCCTTCTCCACTGCTCCCTCTCTCCCTCCATCTCGTGTGTGTGTGTGTGTGTGTGTGTCTCTCTCTCTCTCCTTCCCTCCGTCTCCCCCTGTCTCTCGCTGTCTACCCCTCTCTCTCTGTCTACCCCTCTCTCTCTCTGTCTCCGCCCCCTCTCTCCCTCCCTGTGTGCCTCTCTCTCTCTCTGTTCCCCTGCATCTTTCTTCCTTCTTCACAATTATTTCTCTCCTTCGCTCCGTCTCCCTGTCTCTCGCTGTCTACCCCCCCTCTCTCTCTCTCTCTCTGTCTAGCACCTATCTCCCCCTCCCTGTCTCTCTCTCTCCATCTCCGCTACTCTTTCTCTTTCCATCTCTCAATAGGCGGTGTTAGTCACCCCCAATAGGCGATTCTAGACACGCCCCTCCAATCGTGCACCCCCTAAATAAAATGTGCTGCGCACGCCTATGGCTGTGTGACTAAGCTAAGCGACCCAAGTGGCCGACACAAACACCTGGCCCATCTAGGAGTGGCACTGCAGTGTCAGACAGGATGGCACTTCAAAAAATAGTCCCCAAACAGCACATGATGCAAAGAAAAAAAGAGGTGCACCAAGGTCGCTGTGTGACTAAGCTAAGTGACCCAAGTGGCCGACACAAACACCTGGCCCATCTAGGAGTGGCACTGCAGTGTCAGGCAGGATGGCACTTCAAAAAATAGTCCCCAAACAGCACATGATGCAAAGAAAAAAAGAGGCGCAATGAGGTAGCTGTGTGACTAAGCTAAGCGACACAAGTGGCCGACACAAACACCTGGCCCATCTAGGAGTGGCACTGCAGTGTCAGACAGGATGGCACTTCAAAAAATAGTCCCCAAACAGCACATGATGCAAAGAAAAAAAGAGGCGCAATGAGGTAGCTGTGTGACTAAGCTAAGCGACCCAAGTGGTCGACACAAACACCTGGCCCATCTAGGAGTGGCACTGCAGTGTCAGACAGGATGGCACTTCAAAAAAATAGTCCCCAAACAGCACATGATGCAAAGAAAAAAAGAGGTGCACCAAGGTCGCTGTGTGACTAAGCTAAGCGACCCAAGTGGCCGACACAAACACCTGGCCCATCTAGGAGTGGCACTGCAGTGTCAGACAGGATGGCACTTCAAAAAATAGTCCCCAAACAGCACATGATGCAAAGAAAAAAAGAGGCGCAATGAGGTAGCTGTGTGACTAAGCTAAGCGACCCAAGTGGCCGACACAAACACCTGGCCCATCTAGGAGTGGCACTGCAGTGTCAGACAGGATGGCACTTCAAAAAATAGTCCCCAAACAGCACATGATGCAAAGAAAAAAAGAGGTGCACCAAGGTCGCTGTGTGACTAAGCTAAGTGACCCAAGTGGCCGACACAAACACCTGGCCCATCTAGGAGTGGCACTGCAGTGTCAGACAGGATGGCACTTCAAAAAATAGTCCCCAAACAGCACATGATGCAAAGAAAAAAAGAGGTGCACCAAGGTCGCTGTGTGACTAAGCTAAGTGACCCAAGTGGCCGACACAAACACCTGGCCCATCTAGGAGTGGCACTGCAGTGTCAGGCAGGATGGCACTTCAAAAAATAGTCCCCAAACAGCACATGATGCAAAGAAAAAAAGAGGCGCAATGAGGTAGCTGTGTGACTAAGCTAAGCGACACAAGTGGCCGACACAAACACCTGGCCCATCTAGGAGTGGCACTGCAGTGTCAGACAGGATGGCACTTCAAAAAATAGTCCCCAAACAGCACATGATGCAAAGAAAAAAAGAGGCGCAATGAGGTAGCTGTGTGACTAAGCTAAGCGACCCAAGTGGTCGACACAAACACCTGGCCCATCTAGGAGTGGCACTGCAGTGTCAGACAGGATGGCACTTCAAAAAATAGTCCCCAAACAGCACATGATGCAAAGAAAAAAAGAGGTGCACCAAGGTCGCTGTGTGACTAAGCTAAGCGACCCAAGTGGCCGACACAAACACCTGGCCCATCTAGGAGTGGCACTGCAGTGTCAGACAGGATGGCACTTCAAAAAATAGTCCCCAAACAGCACATGATGCAAAGAAAAAAAGAGGCGCAATGAGGTAGCTGTGTGACTAAGCTAAGCGACCCAAGTGGCCGACACAAACACCTGGCCCATCTAGGAGTGGCACTGCAGTGTCAGACAGGATGGCACTTCAAAAAATAGTCCCCAAATAGCACATGATGCAAAGAAAAAAAGAGGTGCACCAAGGTCGCTGGATGGCTAAGCTAAGCGACACAAGTGGCCGACACAAACACCTGGCCCATCTAGGAGTGGCACTGCAGTGTCAGACAGGATGGCACTTAAAAAAATAGTCCCCAAACAGCACATGATGCAAAGAAAAAAAGAGGTGCAATGAAGTAGCTGTGTGACTAAGCTAAGTGACACAAGTGGCCGACACAAACACCTGGCCCATCTAGGAGTGGCACTGCAGTTTTCTAGCGAGAGGATGAGTGCTTCCATTCTCATGTGAATCTGAACCACTAGCCATGAACATAGGCCAGGGCCTCAGCCGTTCCTTGTCACTCCGTGTCGTAAATGGCATATTGGCAAGTTTACGCTTCTCATCAGACGCTTTTAATTTTGATTTTTAGGTCATTTTACTCAACTTTTGTTTTTTGGATTTTACATGCTCTCTACTATGACATTGGGCATCGGCCTTGGCAGATGACGTTGATTACATTTCATCGTCTCGGCCATGACTAGTGGCAGCAGCTTCAGCACGAGGTGGAAGTGGATCTTGATCTTTCCCTATTTTACCCTCCACATTTTTGTTCTCCATTTTTTAATGTGTGGAATTATATGCCAGTAATATATCAATAGCAATGGCCTACTACTATATATATATACTGCGCACAAAAACTTAAATGCACCACAGGTATGGATGGATAGTATACTTGATGACACAGAGGTAGGTAGAGCAGTGGCCTACTGTACCGTACTGGTATTTATTATATACTGGTGGTCAGCAAAATTATGCACTGTCCTACTACTATATATATACTGCGCACAAATACTTAAATGCACCACAGGTATGGATGGATAGTATACTTGACAACACAGAGGTAGGTTGAGCAGTGGCCTACTGTACCGTATTGCAATATATTATATACTGGTGGTCAGCAAAATTATGCACTGTCCTCCTACTATATATACTGCGCAAAACTTAAATGCACCACAGGTATGGATGGGATAGTATACTTGACGACACAGAGGTAGGTAGAGCAGTGGACTACTGTACCGTACTGCTATATATTATATACTGGTGGTCAGCAAAATTATGCACTGCCCTACTACTATATATATACTGCGCACAAAAACTTAAATACACCACAGGTATGGATGGATAGTATACTTGACGACACAGAGGTAGGTAGAGCAGTGGCCTACTGTACCGTACTGCTATATATTATATACTGGTGGTCAGCAAAATGATGCACTGTCCTACTACTATATATACTGCGCACAACTTAAATGCACCACAGGTATGGATGGGATAGTATACTTGACGACACAGAGGTAGGTAGAGCAGTGGACCACTGTACCGTACTGCTATATATTATATACTGGTGGTCAGCAAAATTATGCACAGTCCTACTACTATATATATACTGCGCACAAAAACTTAAATGCATCACAGGTATGGATGGATAGTATACTTGACGACACAGAGGTAGGTAGAGCAGTGGCCTACTGTACCGTACTTCTATATATTATATACTGGTGGTCAGCAAAATTATGCACTGTCCTACTACTATATATATACTGTGCACAAAAACTTAAATGCACCACAGGTATGGATGGATAGTATACTTGACGACACAGAGGTAGGTAAAGCAGTGGCCTACTGTACCGTACTGCTATATATTATATACTGGTGGTCAGCAAAATTATGCACTGTCCTCCTACTATATATACTGCGCAAAACTTAAATGCACCACAGGTATGGATGGGATAGTATACTTGACGACACAGAGGTAGGTAGAGCAGTGGACTGCTGTACCGTACTGCTATATATTATATACTGGTGGTCAGCAAAATGATGCACTGTCCTCCTACTATATATATACTGCGCAAAACTTAAATGCACCACAGGTATGGATGGGATAGTATACTTGACGACACAGAGGTAGGTAGGGCAGTGGACTACTGTACCGTACTGATATAATTCTGGTGGTCACTGGTCAGCAAAATTCTGCACTGTCCTCCTACTATATACTACAATGCAGCACAGATATGGAGCGTTTTTCAGGCAGAGAACGTATAATACTGGTGGTCACTGGTCAGCAAAACTCTGTACTGTCCTCCTACTATATAATACAGCTGGTCCCCAGTCCCCACAATAAAGCACACTGAGCACAGATATTTGCAGCACACTGAGCACAGATATGGAGCATTTTTCAGGCAGAGAAAGTAGATATTTGCAGCACACTGAGCAGATATTTGCAGCACACTGAGCACAGATATTTGCAGCACACTGAGCACAGATATTTGCAGCACACTGAACACAGAAACTGAGAGAACGCCAGCCACGTCCTCTCTCTATCATCTCCAATGCTCGAGTGAAAAATGTTGGTGACGCGCGGCTCCTTATATAGAATACGAATCTCGCGAGAATACGACAGCGGGATGATGACGTTCGGGCGCGCTCGGGTTAACCGAGCAAGGCGGGAGGATCCGAGTCTGCCTCGGAACCGTCTAAAATGGGTGAAGTTCGGGGGGGTTCGGATCCCGAGGAACCAAACCCGCTCATCACTAGTACAGAATAATAAACAGTTGGGTCACATTCTGCTGGATGATGCACTTTGGACAGCAAAGACCAAAGAAATCATTATGTTCAGAAGAAGTGCCCAAAGAGACCATCACTAACCCCATGTAAGAAGAATGTTGCTAGTACATCACTTGTTATTTTTTTTTTATTTATTTACAATACAAAAAGTTTGGTCTTACGTATAAAGAACTTTATTAAAACGATTGATTTGACCGCAATTGACCGAAAGTGACCTCACCGCTGACCACAAAGTTCCCACCATTGGTTACAATGGAGCGCATAGGCGCTACATTGTAACACTGCCGTGTGCCGCCTGTCAGACAGTACAGGAGCACACAGCCGATCAGGAGGGTGCCACAACGTGGCGCTCCCTGATTGGCTGAAGAAACCCACCTAAACATCAGTCAGAGGGGGTTTCTGGCATTCGGGGAAAGGGGTCCCATGTGAAAACATGGGGCCCCTTTCAGTACGTGGTCGGGTGTCCCGTTTTTTTATTTTTACAAGTACGTGGGTTACAAATGGATTATCCGAGGAGCCCTCTACACTGGATTTGGTGAGTAGGATTTTTCCAACAGGTACACCTTGGATTCTACATGGAGAAGAGGACCGACCCTCGTGTGAACATAAGGTAAGTATGTGTATATGGTGGTGTGTATGTATGCATTAAAGTTATACTTTCAAGGTGTGTGTGTAATGTCTTTATTGGTGTATTTTTTTAGTAGTAGTACTACAGGTACCAGCGGGCCCGGTTTTCCGCCGCATGCTGGTACTTGTGGTTCTCCAAGCACCAGCTTGCGGGGGAGGCTTGCTGGGACTTGTAGTACTGCTACTAAAAACAATATTCATAACTTTCAACAAAGGCTATCAGCCCCCATCCGCAGCCCATTGGATGGGGGGGACAGCCTCGGGCTTCACCCCTGGCCCTTGGGTGGCTGGGGGGGGGACCCCTTGATTGAAGGGGTCCCCACTCCCCCAGGGTACCCCAGCCAGGGGTGACTAGTTGGATATTTGATGCCACGGCCGCAAGGCACTGTATAAAAGTGACCCCCGGCTGTGGCATTATCTGTCCAGCTAGTGGAGCCCGGTGCTGGTTTCAAAAATACGGGGGACCCCTACGCTTTTTGTCCCCCGTATTTTTGGAACCAGGACCAGGCGCAGAGCCCGGTGCTGGTTGCTTAAATATGGGGGAACCCCTGTCAATTTTTTCCCCATATTTTTGCAACCAGGGCCGGCTCAAAGAGCCCGAGGCTGGTTTGGTTTAGGAGGGGGGATCCCACGCATTTTTTTTTGGGAAAAATTAAAACATTTCCCACCCCTTCCCACTGAAAAACATGCACGGATCTCATGGATCCGTGCATGCCTATACAAACACGGGATAAAAAAGCAGGTCTGTTTTTTTTTAGCACTTTTTCACGATTTGTATTTCATCACGGCAGTGTTTGGCTATTGTCGGCAGTGTTTGTGTTTTGCACTTTTTAGTAAATTACCGATTTCTACCAAATTGCAGGCGTATTTGACCGATGGTGTATTGATTTGTGATTTTTTACGAGGACTTCCAAAATATTCCGAATGCCCTCATCACTGCCGAGATTTTTGCTTAGTAAATTACCGAGATGACACTTTGAAGAAAAAACGGCATCTCGGTCAAAATCGGGACCTTAGTAAATATACCCCAAGGTGAGAGCTTAAATGTCAGTTGAATCAGGCCGAAAAAGCTGCATGGGAGCCTTTACGTGTATTTGTCGGACTTCTTAGAGAAACTACGAAGAAATAGGTATTTAAAACTTTCACAAGACCATGGGCTGTAACACGTCTTTAAATATCCATTTCATGGACTCACACCTGGATATCTTCCCAGCAAATCTTGGAACAGTCAGCGATGAACATGGGGAATAGTTCCACCAAGATATTTCAGTAATGGGCAAGTGGAGTCCAAGTATGCTTGCTGACTATTGTTGGACCCTTAAAAGGGATGTCCTGAGGCAAAATACAGCAGAAATTACTATACTCACTGACATATCTATAATGGGTGCAGTTTGTGTGGTGCACTCGGGCCCCTGAGTCCAGAGGGGTCCCCCACTGCACAGGCTGCACCCATTTTCTAAATATTCACCCCTCTGGAGTCCTGCTCCGACATCCATGGCAGTGTTAAAACACAGTGAAAATGGCTCATCGCCCATTTTCACGGAGTTCTGTGCATGTGCAGTACAAAATTCACAGGGAAAATGGCTGCCACGCCATTTTCCCTGAGATCTGTGCATGCACAGTAGAGTCTGAGCGCTCTAGTGCTCAGACTCTCAGCACTGCCGGCAGAATGGAGGAGGCTGCACCCGGGCCTCCTCCTCTCTTAAAGTGTCCCTGACTATACTTCTACCTTTTATGTAAGTTAATTGTTTACATAGTAACATAGTAACATAGTAACATAGTATCTAAGCTTGAAAAAAAGACAATTTGTCCATCAAGTTCAACCTATTTGTGGTCTCCTATGCAGGATTATTTTGGTCTAAAGTTTGTCTGATGCTGATGTCATCCGTTGTGTTTTATTTCCTTTTCATAGTAACTATAGTGCGCGACTACGCACCATAACCCTGGATATCCTTATCCATTAGGAATTTATCTAACCCATTCTTAAAGGTGTTGACTGAGTCCACCTTTACAACTCGCTCAGGCAGGGAATTCCAAACACGTATTGTCCTTACTGTGAAAAACCCGTTACGCAGCATTGTGCGGAAACTCCTCTCCTCTAACCTAAGCGAGTGTCCACGAGTCCTCTGTGCTGATCTTACCGAAAACAGGTCCTGCGCAAACTCTGTGTATTGTCCCCTTTTATATTTGTAGATGTTGATCATGTCCCCTCTTAGTCTCCTCTTTTCCAGTGTAAACATGCCTAGCCTTGCAAGCCTTTCCTCGTATTCCAGCGTCTCCATGCACTTAATTAGTTTGGCCGCCCACCTCTGAACCTTTTCTAGCTCCAGAATATCCTTTTTGTAGTATGGTGCCCAAAATTGCACACAGTATTCAAGATGTGGCCTCACTAGTGATTTATATAAGGGGAGTATAACACTCTCGTCCCTTGCATCAATTCCATGTTTTATGCATGCTAATATCTAATTAGCCTACTTTTCTGCAATCCTACTTTGGGTACTGCTGCTTAGTTTGCTATCTATGTGAACACCTAAGTCATTTCCAGTACAGAATCCCCTAATGTTACCTCATTTAGTATGTAGGTATAATTTTTGTTCTTGCTACCACAGTGCATTACCTTACACTTGTCTGTATTGAAGCACATTCTTCATTTGACTGCCCATGCTTCTAATTTAACTAAGTCGTTCTGAAGAGACTCAGCATTCCCCTCCGTTTTTATAACTTTACACAATTTGGTATCATCTGCAAAAATTGACAACATGCTGTCTAGACCTACTGGTCGTTAATGAAAATATTGAACAATAGCGGTCCTAATACTGAGCCTTGTGGCACACCACTTAGCACTTCAGTCCAATTTGAAAAAGATCCATTAACCACAACGCGCTGCTCCCTATTATCTAACCAATTTTTGACCCAAGTGCATATTGTGCTCCCTAGCCCTATTTCTTGTAGCTTATAGATAAGTCGCATGTCTGGTACAGTGTCGAAAGCTTTGGAAAAGTCTAAAAAGATTACATCCACCTCCTTACCCTGATCAAGGTTCGCACTTACTGTTTTATAAAAGCCAAATAAGTTGGTTTGACATGATCTGTCCTTCAAAAATCCATGTTTATTCCTTTTAATGACCTTATTGACTTCAAGGAACTTCTGAATACTATCCCTTAGAATACCTTCCAATACTCTCCCCACTATAGATGTAAGACTAACTGGTCTATAATTACCCGGTTCAGCTTTACTTCCCTTTTTGAATATTGGCACTACTTCCGCTATACGCCAGTCTTTGGGAACCATACCTGATATAACTGAATCTTTAAAGATCAAAAATAGCAGTCTTGCAAGTTCAGAGTGAAGATCCATTAGAACCCTTGGGTGAATTCCATCGGGACCCGGTGACTTATTATTCTTTACATTTTTTAATTGGTCACAGACTACCTCCTCACTTAAATAAGCACTTATCAGTGGGACATTATCATTATTGAGATTGTGTGTTAGTCCCTGAATTTGGTCCTCTCTTGTAAATACCGTTGAAAAAAACTAATTTAGTCTGTCCGCTATGTCCTTATCATTTTTGACTAAGACTTCCAACTTGTCTTTTAAAGGGCCTATACTCTCCTTCTTTAAGCTCTTGCTGTTGTATGCATTGATAATAAGCATAATATTGTCAAATGTTATTGGGTGTCACTCAAAATTCTTACATGATAAAGACATTCTAAAATGCTTAAATTTAGCACAGAAAATACTGTTAGAATCGCCTATAGTCGCACTTGTGACAAACAGTAAGAACATTTTGTTAAACGTTATTTAGAACCATTCACCGGCTGCATGGGGAGGGGGGTGGGGGTGCGGGCTGTGCGATTTGCCACAACAATATAAATAAAAGATAATAATTTTCAATAGTAAAGTTTCTTAGAATTGAATGTTAGCCTATGTGTGTGATAATTGGACACTCACCGAATCTCATGTGAGATATGTCACATGTGAGATATAGTATATACTATATATTGTTTGGAAACTTCTATTACAAAGGCTGGATAACATACAATACAGGAAATATGCATTTATAATTAACAAATAATTATAATTAAAGTAATCATGCTGTTAAAAAAATTAAATAAATGTTCAACATTAATTAGATCTGGGAAAATTGTAATAAATGTATCCGCAAAGGGCCAATCCCTGGGGCATAAACACAGCGTTATATATATCTTCCATCCCTTGTAGTTGGGAGACAGGGGGAAACCTGAATAACGTGCTGCACCATCGTGTGAAATTCTCATTTATAAACTAAACTTCAACTTTACTTTCACATGGTAAATCATAGGGGTAAAGTCTTTATTAGGAATATTCATTACATTATGTCTTCATATTATTCTCACAGTTATTGCTTGTACCTTAAGTACTATGGAACAGATTTATATATGTATTATTTTTAGTCTGCTATATGGTACTTTATGATTTTTCATTATTGTATAAGACACGCTGGTCACATGTGTAACCAGTCTAAATATTAAATAATGTACTATACACTATACAACATGATATTTATCCTAAATTAACTCAGTGGTTACCAAACTTTTTTGAATCTTGGCACAGTAGTGTTGGACAATTTCTTTTTCAGGCACCCTAGGCCAAAAGTTTCTTACTGAGAATTTTTTTAAAAAAAAAGTATTAAATTAAGTAAGTTGTGTTTATATGTCATCCTTAGGGTCAGTTATGTGGTGAGGGACAGGATTCACTTCTGTTTGACAATATATTTTATGATTGGAAGCCACAAACACTGGTTTTGCTTATTACAGTACATTGAACATAAATACACGGTGAGGCAAAAAAAAACCTCACAGATTTTAATGGTTAACATAACAAGCAGTGGTAAATGCTATTCAAAAGTGCATGGAATACAGCTTATTTTCAAATTGGTTTTGAATATGAAATCATCCAGATGGTGGTCTTCATTCCTGATACATATTTGTAGCCGATTTCTGAAGTTGAGTATCACTCTGCGATTCATGTCTGGCGTTATCGCTACAGTTCCTGATGAAGCTCACTGTCATTGGTCTAGCTACGTTACCAAGCAGAGGTTTCGTTACTGGTCAGAAAACAATCCACATCTGCTCCATGAGAGGGCTCTACACACCCAACAGGTCCACCTATTAGCTGAGGTCTACTCACATACACCAAAGACCATTAATGAACTGAGGGCTGCTATACACCAAGAAATGACCATATCATATTCAGAACCAACTGAATATAAACTGTATAAACTGAATTTTGTTAGCAGTTGGGCAATACCAAGTGCACTGCAGGGGAGGCAGATTTAACATGTGCAGAGAGAGTTAGATTTGGGTGTGGTGTGTTCAATCTGCAATCTAATTTGCAGTGTAAAAATAAAGCAGCCAGAATTTACCCTGCACAGAAATAAAATAACCCACCCAAATCTAACTCTTTCTGCAAATGTTACATCTGCCTCCCCTGCAGTGCACATGGTTTTGCCCAACTGCTAACAAAATTCCTGCTGCGATCAACTTGGAATTACCCCTTATGTACTAACAGTTTGAATAACATTTACCATGTCTGTTTTGTTAATCTTTAAAATCTTGGAGGTTTTTTTTGCCTCATCCTGTATTTTGAATTAGTCCTAGACCATTAATCCAAGGCACCCCTGAAAGTGCCCCAAGGCACCCTAAGGTGCACAGTTTGGGAAACACTGAATTAACTTACTCTGTGACTGTTTCCTGTACATTCAGTACCTGATATTACCCTACACACATAGGCGGATCTAGGGGGGGGGCACTCTGGCCCGTGCCTCCCCTGTCGTTTCTGACTTCTTCTTTTTTCAAAAGGAGAGCAGCAGCAGTGCTACTGCTATTTCTGTCAGTCAGATTTGATAAAAGAGCCGGCAGGCACTAGGACCCACTACGGCTCTAACAGCAAGTCCATGTGGTAACCAATGGGGAGGCTGGAGCTGCAGCTCCAGCCTCCCCCTGCTCACACCGCAACCTACCTCCCCCACTGCCAGCCGGCCAGAGTCCAGCCAAGGCCATTTTCTCACTGCATTCCCTGTGAAATGCTGGGCCACTTGCTTGAGTCTGCCCCCCAGGCTGAAAGTTGCCAGCCAGCCCCTGTTTAACACCATGCTAGGTGCAGTCAAACTCAGCCTCAGCTTTGAGACGGCGGCCCGTGTGATTGTGACAGGGCTGTCCTGCAGAAGTCTTATGCTGCTTGTTGGAGATCCAGCTGGCTGCTTCTGCCAATTTAAATATGGACAGTTCGTGTCCTGCAGTCTGAGTCTCAGTGCAGTGCCCAAAACAAGGTATGCTGCACCTGCCACCACCAACTAAAAACTTTAATAATTATATTGTGCTGGGGTGCCTTCCAGGCTCCCATAACTAATGGAACAGGTGACCAACATTTCAAGGCCCAATCAGCCTTTTCATCAGGGTGAAACATTGGCAATAAACCAGGATGCGCTCCTACAGCCAATCATTACCTATGGCGTATTCTGTGAGGCCACAACCCCTGTGATACCACACTCCTTATCTGGGAGCACACGTGCCTTAGGTGCATGTAAATATAACTATTACCGTTTCCCTATCATGGTGCCCCCCCTTTCATTTTCTTATGGATCCGCCCCACCCTACACAGATTGTCAGATGAGGTTCTGTTGGTAGCAAGTTTCAGTCATTGCTATAACATGTTAGGACAGATGACTACAGAGGCTGGTATAGCTCTAACACAAAAAAAAATACTGATATATCTCCTTCTGGCCCAATATATACATGTATATAAGTAATAATATGTATCCCACCAGACACCTTAGTACTGTTTTTTATTTTTAGACATGTCGTCCCCGTTCTCTCCCAACAAATGATAAGAGTAGCTATCTGCACTATAACATTACATGTAAGTAGTTTTGGTGAGTTAACATGTAGATATTTGGTTAATATTATAATGTCAAGGATAATACTTAGTTAATAATCTAAAGTAATGGATAATAATATGTGTATAGTAATGTAATATGATGGATAATATTAAAATAATTTTTATTTTTTACTTTTTACAGCTATTGCTAAATAGCTCTTAACTTACCTAAATATCTAATTATACATTAAAAGTATTACTTTTTATAAAAAATTCTGTCCAGTTTTATAAAACAACAATAATAACACAACAATATTAACACATACACTCGCGCCGAGCTTTGCCAACCTATACATGGGGAGGTTTGAGGAGGAGCATGTGTGGGGGGGAGGGTTCGGCGCGAGTCTCGTCCTCTACGGCAGATTTATTGATGATTTATTTATTATTTGGGATGGGGATTCACAATCAATCGACACGTTTTTTCACAGATTAAACCAAAATAAATATGGTTTAAAATTCACATGTAGTCAAAATAGAAGCAAAATCAGTTTTTTGGATATTGCATTGTCAACGATGGGAGGAGAAATTATAACGGAAACCTTCATCAAGCCAGTAGATCAAAGTAGATACCTGAATTTTAAAAGTTCCCATGCAAAAACATGGAAAGTGAATATTCCGAAGGGACAATTTATTAGAATCCGGCGGAATTGTTCAACACAAGATTTATATAGAAAACAAGTGGATCAATTGTTTGTTTCATTCTTAGAACAAGGCTATCCCAAAGAAGTTCTCAATAAGGCCTTGAGGGAAGTCGAAGGTATGGAAAGAAGTACATTGCTGAGTATGGAGGGAAAAAATCTCAAATCTACACATAAAAAGATGGATATAGAAAATGGGGATAAGCAAGATAGATCATCTTTATTTATAACCAAATTTAATAATTATTCATATGATATTAAAAAAATAATCAAAAAGAACTCTGAACTTTTGAAGTTGGATACAGTACTTAGAAAGTCAGTTAACCATGAGGGGAAAGTAATCTTTAGGAAGTCGGACAATCTAAAACAAAGATTAACCACTAGTCATTTTAATCAGAGGAAGCCAGAGCATACACAGGTAGGGAATACTTGGATACCCACTAGACCCATAGGCTTTCACAAGTGTGGGAGCTCTACGTGCAATACGTGTGTCCATACGGATAGAAAAACTACTGAATTTGTTTCAAACCAGAATGGGGAAAAATTTCAAATAAAAAGCTTTATAAATTGTAGATCTAAGTTTGTGATATATATGGTCCAGTGTGGTTGTGGCAAACAGTATGTGGGGCGCACAACCAGGATGCTCCATACTAGATTTATGGAGCACTGGAGAAATATAAACAAAAATGTGCGAACACATCCTTTGTCCAACCATACTGTACATTGTGATCTTTATACACCTAGCAACATTAAAATACTAGGTATTGAACAGATTAGATGCACTGCACGGGGGGGAGATAGATTTAATACCCTATGTCGTAGAGAAGCATATTGGATATTTAGACTAGCTACATTAGCTCCTGATGGCTTAAACGATACTGTTGAGTTGAACCATATTAGTTAAAACATGGCGGTAAGATTCATTATGTAATACTTGTTAAATGGGGGGACAGAACCCATTGAATAAGCAGTAGGTAAGGTATTTTGGGGTAACATCAAAATATGACAGAAGAGTGCTGATGCACTATATATATTATGTGTGTATCTACCCCATGTGCATACATAAATGGAGTATCCCTTGTGTGATATGCTAGATAGCTATTTTTTTAGATAAGAAATGTCTCTAAGATTAGTATGTATATATATTTACTTTGGATTTGTTAATTAGATCTAAATAATATAATATTATAATGTAGTGTCTATATTATTAAATACAATATGAATGGTTTTTTAGAATAATACATCAATTAGAAAATCATTGATAAAATGAAATATAGACAATAGATAAAAAATAAATCAATAATCAATAAGAAATAAATTATATTGGTATATGTTGTGCCCTCCTTCTTTAAAAAGGTTTTTTTTTTTTCTTCTCTAGTAAATATAAGTTTGGCTAGAGAAGGGGTCTTATAGTTATTCCTATATATATATATTTTTTATGTATGTATATATGTAGATAAGGTCTAAAATTTTCTTGAACTCTGCTCTGATTACCGGCACTTGATGGTCCATATGAGATGTGTATAAATACTATACTTGTTACAAGCAAAGGACTGAACTATGTGTGCAGACACAAATGAGTCTCACTAACAGCTGATAAATACTCGTATAGCAATGGAATTGGGAGTGTGATTGAGCACTCTTTGCCAGCCCTGTGAAAAGATCTACAGCTGTAAGACGGCAAATGAGGCTTGTAGTGCAGGTAATACACGCAGGTGCATCTGAGAGATGCCGGGTATAAAAACGAGCAGAGCGGCAGTGATTAAAAATATCTGACTGAGGAAGCCGCTGAGTTTTAAAGGCGGAGAAACACGTCTCATCGTTTGGTTTCTACTTACCTAAGAGAACTACACCACGAACTTGCCTCATCACGCTGGGAAATATCCAGAGACCTCCGGATAAGGCTCTTGAAAAGGTATTCGAGCACCAGAGCCGGGAGCGACAAGGACTTTAACCCAGGAGGCTGTGTGGTAACTATTTCTATACAACATGGCCATGTTATAACATCAGCGGAGGTGCAGTAAAAGTTTCTATCACCGCAATTTATGAGCAATTAAGCGGTCGTTGCTGTGTATCAGCTTTAAAAACATCAGCTGAGCTGCAAAAACTCCATATTGCCGTGAATGAAGCTTACATTTTGGCTTTGCACGCTAATCTACAACTAATTTATTCATCACTGTTGTGTACTAAAATCATCTATACTATTTAAGTGAAAAGAAACAGCTACAGAGACTGTATACATGGCTCAATATATTTGAAAGCAAAGATGTGTCACAATCTATAAGAGCGTGGACTTGTGAAAAATAGTTAATACTCTGAGCAAAGAAACTGTGCATTAAAAATTAATCTTTAACACAGCTACAAAATCATAAGGGCTCTAAGCACAAGTCGAATGAGCAACTATGTATCATCACTGAGGCTGGCTAACCTGATAAGATCAGAGGGAAACAGTGTTATCTATTTGTATTTAACTGTCCATTTCTCCGCACGGAGAAGAACATCCAATTGTGTATGTGTTAATATTGTTGTGTTATTATTGTTGTTTTATAAAACTGGCCAGAATTTTTTATAAAAAGTAATACTTTTAATGTATAATTAGATATTTAGGTAAGTTAAAGAGCTATTTAGCAATAGCTGTAAAAAGTAAAAAATAAAAATTATTTTAATAAGGAATCCATTAGCGCTTCTGTTTTTTTCTTTTTTTCTAAGTATTATATTAAGGAGGTAGAGAAGCCCCCTTTATTTACAGTTGAGCTGCTTCTAGATTCTTATAAGTAAATTAAGTTTATAAGGCCAAAGAATACTATAAGACGTATATGTGTAGTAATTGCTAATTACCAATCAGCACCAGGGGGTCACTTTGTTGTGCCTTCCTTCTTTGTTTGTTGTATAATGGGTAATACTTGGATAATAATGTAAAGTACTGGATAATACATGAATAGTAATGTAATATAACAGAGCCGTAGCTAGGCGTTTTGGTGCCCTGTGCTAGAGAGAGAATTGGCGTCCCCCCCCCCATTTTTTTCAATAGGGACATAGGGCACAAGCCTCGTGGGGAAGGGCATGACAAGATTGATCCCAGATAAAGCCCATGCTATGATTCCCCTTCCCACATTTTATATATAAAATGTGAGAGTTTGTTGTTATTCAGTTACAATACCTTTTATTAAATAACACATTTCGATAAACTGTCATACCCAGGATTCAAACCTATAACCTGTTGCATTCTTACCAAACACCCTATCAGCATTGCAAATGAGCAGATCTATGTAGTGTGCAGCCACACATCTAATCACTTGCAGCTACACACTACATAGATCTGTTCAGCCACAATGCTGATAATTTTTTCACAAAGGACAAGGTATGCTTCATATAATTAGAATTTTCTAGCTTATTTACCTTTCTTTGCGAGGGCTCAATGAATTGATTGTCTGACTGCAATGCCAAAGACATGGGTCTGAATCCTGGGTATGTCAGCATCTTTAAATTTAATTTAGGACAGTGTGATTGAAAAACCAAGAAATCTCAAATTGTGTTCATGAATGTTTTATAGGTATTAGTGACAGAAGGAGTCAGGGTAGGAGACAGTGAGTGTCAGGAGATGCTGGGCTTCAAAAAGGAGGGAAGCTACAAGTGAAAGTAATTAAAACAGATAATTGAGAAGTGCCGCTAACACCCCCCTACCTGCAGGGCTATGTGCAGTGCCCCCTCCGCACACACCTAGTTACTGCCCTGTAATATATTGGATAATACTTGGATAATAATGTAAAGTAATGGAGAATATGTGGATAGTAATGTAATATAATGGATAATTCTTTGCTAATAATGTAAAGTAATGGAGAATATGTGGATAGTAATGTAATATATTGGATAATACTTGGATAATAATGTAAAGTAATGGATAATACGTGGATAGTAATGTAATATAATGGATAATACTTGGATAATAATGTAAAGTAATGGATAATAATATGTGGATAGTAATGTAATATAATGGATAATACTTGGATAATAATGTAAAGTAATGGAGAATATGTGGATAGTAATGTAATATATTGGATAATACTTGGATAATAATGTAAAGTAATGGATAATATGTGGATAGTAATGTAATATAATGGATAATACTTGGATAATAATGTAAAGTAATGGATAATAATATGTGGATAGTAATGTAATATAATGGATAATACTTGGATAATAATGAAAACAGAAATTATTCCCCCTCACAGCGCTGGTAATCAGCTGCTCAACTCCAATCCCAGGTATACACCAACACCTGTAGTTAACACTGCACAAAAAAGAGATTTGGAGAGGAGTGTACAGCGCTGAAAAACCCTTAAAATCCGGATAGTGTCTATATATAAAACACAAAAAGGATTATTCTATCCTTTGTACATAAAAATGGGCAGTAATACAAGCTCTAACAAATAGCTTAGTGGATAATTAGTGAAAAAGCATATGATATAGAGAGCATTAATTAGAGCAGTTGGTAATCGTTATGCAAACTTCTATCCTTTGTACATAAAAATGGGCAGTAATACAAGCTCTAATAAATAGCTTAGTGGATAATTAGTGAAAAAGCATATGATATAGAGAGCATTAATTAGAGCAGTTGGTAATCGTTATGCAAACTTGATATCCAGCTGATTGTCAGTAGTGAGATCGGTTTAAACAGAATCTCTGTTTTTTGCTGTGCTCACTGTGAAACTGACACTCACTTTAAAAAAACCAATACCGTTCACTGAAAGGTATCTTTGTATTCCTTAATCCCATCTGGTGTCATCAGGATTCAGGACTCCAACAGACCAATCACAAATGGATAAAAAGAAGTACCCCTTAGGGAATTTATTCACAAAGATGTAACAAATTTTTCTTTAAAAAAGAAGGAGAACACGGAACGCATACCCGCTCCCAGACAGAGGCTGTGCTTCACCACTGAGATGTCCGGAATATCTCAGTCCGCTGTAACGGCAAACAGCCTCAGGCGTGCGGGTAAGTTGCGGCTCTCTCCTGGATCAGCTCCCACGTCACTACAGCATCAACCGGTTTCGGGGGTCCGCCCCCTTTCTCAAGATACACTGTAGTAGATCCGGATCTTCCTTATATGCTCTTAATTGGGTTCTGATTGGATCATTCTCAATGAGGTCATTGTAGGCGGATAGTTTTAAATTCAATCACACACCCATTCAGACCATTATATGTTTCACTATTACATTGACATTCGTCTACATATTCAGCAAATACAATATACATGGTAATTGGCACAATAGTAAATAAATAATAAAAAGCATATGTTTAATTAACAATAAATACTAAAAAAACATACAATAAAAACTATGCTTGCATTTCATTCCCATTCATACTATTCCTCCATGAATGGGCTCCATATGCATAGGGGAAGAGAAAAGGAAAAAGGAGACAATTATTAGTGATGGTCATTATAAAAACCATTTGGTCTCAAAGGCTTTATTAAGGCCATCAGGTAACAAGGTTCTCATCTCAAAAATCGTTTGCATTTCCAACTTTGCAAGTCTGACAGATCTATCACTAGTCCTCCAGTTGCATCTAAGCCCAGTATGCCAATTATAACTAAGGGTTTTCATAGATGTGGGGAATGTGCAATGTGCAAAGCCTGCAAAACAGAAAGAAAGATTGTAGAAGTAACATCAAGCAGCAATAACAAGAGAGAGAGGATTGACACCTTTATTACATGTAATAGCAAATATGTAATTTATTTGTTAGAATGTCAGTGCAACAAGCAATACATCGGCCGAACGACACGCCCACTAAAAGATAGGCTGACAGAACATATCAGGAACATCAGACGGGGCTATGAAAACCACAATGTGTCAATGCATTTTAAGACCGCACATAATTGCGACCCAAAATATATCAAAATGTTTGCAGGGATAAAAATTGCAAGATGCAACTGGAGGACTAGTGATAGATCTGTCAGACTTGCAAAGTTGGAAATGCAAACGATTTTTGAGATGAGAACCTTGTTACCTGATGGCCTTAATAAAGACTTTGAGACCAAATGGTTTTTATAATGACCATCACTAATAATTGTCTCCTTTTTCCTTTTCTCTTCCCCTATGCATATGGAGCCCATTCATGGAGGAATAGTATGAATGGGAATGAAATGCAAGCATAGTTTTTATTGTATGTTTTTTTAGTATTTATTGTTAATTAAACATATGCTTTTTATTATTTATTTACTATTGTGCCAATTACCATGTATATTGTATTTGCTGAATATGTAGACGAATGTCAATGTAATAGTGAAACATATAATGGTCTGAATGGGTGTGTGATTGAATTTAAAACTATCCGCCTACAATGACCTCATTGAGAATGATCCAATCAGAACCCAATTAAGAGCATATAAGGAAGATCCGGATCTACTACAGTGTATCTTGAGAAAGGGGGCGGACCCCCGAAACCGGTTGATGCTGTAGTGACGTGGGAGCTGATCCAGGAGAGAGCCGCAACTTACCCGCACGCCTGAGGCTGTTTGCCGTTACAGCGGACTGAGATATTCCGGACATCTCAGTGGTGAAGCACAGCCTCTGTCTGGGAGCGGGTATGCGTTCCGTGTTCTCCTTCTTTTTTAAAGAAAAATTTGTTACATCTTTGTGAATAAATTCCCTAAGGGGTACTTCTTTTTATCCATTTGTGATTGGTCTGTTGGAGTCCTGAATCCTGATGACACCAGATGGGATTAAGGAATACAAAGATACCTTTCAGTGAACGGTATTGGTTTTTTTAAAGTGAGTGTCAGTTTCACAGTGAGCACAGCAAAAAACAGAGATTCTGTTTAAACCGATCTCACTACTGACAATCAGCTGGATATCAAGTTTGCATAACGATTACCAACTGCTCTAATTAATGCTCTCTATATCATATGCTTTTTCACTAATTATCCACTAAGCTATTTATTAGAGCTTGTATTACTGCCCATTTTTATGTACAAAGGATAGAAGTTTGCATAACGATTACCAACTGCTCTAATTAATGCTCTCTATATCATATGCTTTTTCACTAATTATCCACTAAGCTATTTGTTAGAGCTTGTATTACTGCCCATTTTTATGTACAAAGGATAGAATAATCCTTTTTGTGTTTTATATATAGACACTATCCAGATTTTAAGGTTTTTTCAGCGCTGTACACTCCTCTCCAAATCACTTGGATAATAATGTAAGTAGTGGGTAATATGTAGATAATAATGTAATATAATGGATAATTATTGGATAATAATGTAAAGTGATGGATAATATGTGTATAGTTATGTAATATAATGGATAATACTTGGATAATAATGTAAAGTAATGGAGAATATGTGGATAGTAATGTAATATAATGGATAATACTTGGATAATAATGTAAAGTAATGGATAATATGTGGATAGTAATGTAATATAATGGATAATTCTTGGATAATAATGTAAAGTAATGGATAATATGTGTATAGTAATGTAATATAATGGATAATACTTGGATAATAATGTAAAGTAATGGAGAATATGTGGATAGTAATGTAATATAACGGATAATACGTGGATAATAATGTAAAGTAATGGATAATACATGAAGAATAATGTAATATAATGGATAATACTTGGATAATAATGTAAAGTAATGGATAATATGTGGATAGTAATGTAATATAATGGATAATACTTGGATAATAATGTAAAGTAATGAATAATACGTGGATAGTAATGTAATATAATGGATAATAATTGGATAATAATGTAAAGTAATGGATAATAATATGTGGATAGTAATGTAATATAATGGATAATTCTTGGATAATAATGTAAAGTAATGGATAATACGTGGATAGTAATGTAATATAATGGATAATACTTGGATAATAATGTAAAGTAATGGATAATACGTGGATAGTAATGTAATATAATGGATAATACCTGGATAATAATGTAAAGTAATGGATAATATGTGTATAGTAATGTAATATAATGGATAATACTTGGATAATAATGTAAAGTAATGGAGAATATGTGGATAGTAATGTAATATAATGGATAATACTTGGATAATAATGTAAAGTAATGGAGAATATGTGGATAGTAATGTAATATAATGGATAATACTTGGATAATAATGTAAAGTAATGGAGAATATGTGTATAGTAATGTAATATAATGGATAATACTTGGATAATAATGTAAAGTAATGGATAATATGTGTATAGTAATGTAATATAATGGATAATACTTGGATAATAATGTAAAGTAATGGATAATATGTGTATAGTAATGTAATGCAATGGATAATTCTTGGATAATAATGTAAAGTGATGGTAATATGTAGAGAACAATGCAATATAATGGATTCTACTTGGATGATAAAGTCAAAAAATGGATAATACATCAATAATGTAATATAATGGATAACACTGGGATAATAATGTAAAGTAATGGATAATACGTGGATAGTAATGTAATATAATGGATAATACTTGGATAATAATGTAAAGTAATGGATAATACGTGGATAGTAATGTAATATAATGGATAATACTTGGATAATAACGTAAAGTAATGGATAATACATGGATAATAATATGTAATATAATATGTAATATAATGGATAATACTTGGATAATAATGTAAAGTAATGGATAATACATGAATAGTAATGTAATACAGGTTGAGTATCCCATATCCAAATATTCCGAAATACGGAATATTCCGAAATACGGAATTTTTTGAGTGAGAGTGAGAGAGTGAAACCTTTGTTTTTTGATGACTCAATGTACACAAACTTTGTTTAATACACAAAGTTATTAAAAATATTGCATTTAATGACCTTCAGGCTGTGTATATAAGGTGTATATGAAACATAAATGAATTGTGTGAATGTAGACACACTTTGTTTAATGCACAAAGTTATAAAAAATATTGGCTAAAATTACCTTCAGGCTTTGTATATATGGTGTATATGTAACATAAATGCATTCTGTGCTTAGATTTAGGTCCCATCACTATGATATCTCATTATGGTATGCAATTATTCCAAAATACGGAAAAATCCCATATCCAAAATACTTCTGGTCCCAAGCATTTTGGATATGGGATACTCAACCTGTATAATGGATAATACTTGGATAATAATGTAAAGTAATGGAGAATATGTGAATAGTAATGTAATATAATGGATAAAACTTGGATAATAATGTAAGTAGTGGGTAATATGTAGATAATAATGTAATATAATGGATAATACTTGGATAATAATGTAAAGTAATGGATAATACATGAATAGTAATGTAATATAATGGATAATACTTGGATAATAATGTAAAGTAATAGAGAATATGTGAATAGTAATGTAATATAATGGATAAAACTTGGATAATAATGTAAGTACTAGGTAATATGTAGATAATAATGTAATATAATGGATAATACGTGGATAATAATGTAATATAATGGATAATACTTGGATAATAACGTAAAGTAATGGATAATACATGGATAATAATATGTAATATAATATGTAATATAATGGATAAAACTTGGATAATAACGTAAAGTAGTGGGTAATATGTAGATAATAATGTAATATAATAGATAATACGTGGATAATAATGTAAAGTAATGGATAATACATGAATAGTAATGTAATATAATGCATAATAATGTAAAGTAATGGAGAATATGTGGATAGTAATGTAATATAATGGATAGTACTTGGATAAAAATACATAATACTTATTGCAAAATTTACAAATTGACATAGCTGATCTCAGCCCAGAAATAAATGACTATTAATGTTATGTAGAGTATATGAGACATTTGTGAAATACAAACCAATCACAGTGTTACATTGTTATATGCTGGCCTGTATTTTTTGTGTCTATGATAGGTACAGAGTTGCAGTTGGAAAGTTAGCAAAATGTTTGCAATTCTAAGCAATACTGATTACCTGATTGGCACTTCAAATGCTTAGATCAGTGGTGTGGTGCAAGACGTGTAGGGCCGGCTGCTGGCCTTAAAGAAGATCCATGTTATCCTACTGGCCTAGATGCCTCCTCTTCTTGATCCTTTGAATGAGCACATCGCTGGGAGATGACCTATCTAGTAGATCAGTCTGGCAGTGGCTTGAAGCCAGAGATTAGTTGACCAAGTGACTTCACAAGCAATACATGCTGGTGGTCTTATGTTGTAATGAGGTCTGATTGTTCTCTGCAAAATAAGTAAGGCCATTGATGTACTCTAAAACCATCAAGCATGTCTAAGTATGCTCTTTTAGAGTTAACAGTCAGCATAATTACACACATTCCTTCTTTTCACACTAGACCTGTCATTTAATTATACATTATGCAATACACTTCTCCAACCTTGGGTTCTAAAATTTGGACAGCCTGAACCAAATGTTGCCTCTTCTGGGTCCCAAACCTTGAAATGAGAAACATGGCATTGTAGATCTCACTACTGTATTGTGTATATGATGGACATTTATTAATGGTTCAGTGCTAATAACCAAGTGCAAATACTGCAATATATTTATGGCTGAAGATCACCTTTTTCTACTCATTTACAGCTAGTGAGACTTTATCCAAACCCTGTAGCCGGAAGGAGGTGTGGATCAGGGATGATATCTCAGTGCTTGATAAATATTTTAAATATAATGTATTTTGCATAGAAGAAAATCGCTGTCACCATAGGGTGTTAGTGCTAGAATATATTTTGTAAACTTGAATGTAGCACTAGATGACCTTCTCCTCTTACTGACCCCAGCATGTTACTCTGTGAAGCTTCTGCTGCGGCTGATCCTGAGCCTGCAGGAAGGATGAAGGAATATCTCATAAACTGCACAGTACAGAGAGAATTTCACCTCCTGGCATTCTCCATCTCTGCAGACCTTCAGCTTCTTCTCTTCACTGGGATCCTGGTAATGTATTTACTTACAGTGCTGGGGAACCTGATTATCATTGGTCTTATATATCTGAACCCACAGCTCCACACTCCTATGTACCATTTCTTGTGTAACCTCTCAGTGCAGGACACCATCTACGTCTCCAGTGTCCTTCCCAAATTTCTGTCTATCCTGGTAACGGGTGACACCAGAATTGCCTTCCCAGCATGCATCACACAGATGTTCTTTTTTATATTTTGCATTGTGGCGGAGTTTTTACTCCTAACGTCTATGGCCTATGACCGCTATGTTGCCATCTGTATCCCTCTGCGCTATACAATTATTATGAACAAAAGTCTGTGTGTTACCCTATTTTCTGTCTCCTGGATTGTTGGATTTTTTGTTTCAGTAATCTATGCTGTGCTGATTTCTAACTCATCATTCTGCAACTCCCAAGTAATTAGTCATTTCTACTGTGATCTGAAAGCCATGATAGAGCAATCTAGCAGCGATATCACCGGGATTAAGATTTTGCTGTCTATGGGATGTGCATTCTTGGGATTTACCCCCTTTGTGCTGATATTAATTTCATATTCATGTATAATTGCTACTATTATGAAGATACGTAGCTCTGCGGGCAGAGTGAAGGCTTTCTCCAGCTGCTCGTCCCACCTCACCGTTGTATTGCTACTCTGTGGGACATCGCTCATTTCTTACATTGCCCCAGAGTCGCAGGTGTCCCGGGAACACGACAAATTTCTCTCCTTGATGTACATAGCTTTGGCCCCGATGCTAAACCCTCTAGTTTATACTCTGAGAAACAAACAGGTTTTGAAATCCATGGACAATATTTTGAAAAAATACTTGAAATGTTAATTGTTCCTCCAGATAGGTCCCGGCCAAAAATACTCACTGACATGAATCAGCCCTTGTGACAATACATTACAGGACCATAAGAGGAAGCTCTGTAGGGGAAGGAACACTGGGCCTGATTCATGTTTGTTAGTAAAACAAAAGAGCAAGCAACTGGGCAAAACCATGTTGGCCTTCAGGTGGGGCAGATGTAACATGTGCAGAGAGATTATATTTGGGTGGAGTGTGTTCAAACTAAAGTCTAAATTAAAAATAAAGATGTCCAATATTTGTGGGCTACATACAAAAGCAACCAGTATTTACCCTTCATAGAAAACATATGAGGGTGGTCTTAGATTTTTCCTGTTATCTTAAGCCAATAATTTGGATTGCATAAGTCTGGCTTGATCACAGGAGTGCTCATGGAATGAGGGAAATGCATGGGTATGATCCAGGTAAATCATTAGATGCTAGTAAGGAGACAGGATTTAAATAGGATGGGTTCAGATAATGTATCATATTCAGAGGCATAACTAGGGTCTTCGGTACTCATGGCAAGATGATGAATGATGCACCCTCATCCCAGAAAAAAAGAAACAACCAAACAAAAAAAGCATCCCTGCGCACTCCTAAAAAAGGGATCTGGTCGACTGGAGAGGTGTTGTTTCACTTTTTTGGTGAGTGTCTGTGAAAGACCAAGGGCAGGTAGAGAGAGAGAGACCAGGGGCAGGTAGAGAGAGAGAGAGACCAGGAGAGAGGGATACTTTAAGGGAAAGTGGCAGAGAGAGAGGGAGTAATGGGAGAGGGAGAGAGAAAGAGACCAGTGGCAGAGAGAGGGAGACATGGGAGAGAGAGAGAGAGAGAGTGAGATACAAGGGACAACAAGAGAGGAAGACATGGGGAGAGAGAGATGAGGGGCAGAGAGAGAGGGAGACATCGGCGAGAGAGACCACGGGCAGAGAGAGACGCAAGACATGCGAGGGAGAGAGAGGGAGAGAGATCAGGGGCAGAGAGAGAGGGAGACATGTGGGAGAGAGACCTGGGTCAGAAAGTGACAAGGAGATAATGGGTGACTGGGGAGGCAAGGGTTGACAGTGAAATAGCGGGTGACAGGGAGATAGAAGGTGACTGGAAAGGCAGTGGTGACAGGGAGATAGTGGGTGACTGGGAAGGCAGGGGTTACAGGGAAATAATGGGTGACAGGGAGATAATGTCTGACTGGTCAGGCAGGGGTGACAAGGAGATAGTGGGTAACACTGGGGGCAGGGGTGACAGAGAGATAGCGGGTGACAGGGAGATAGTGGGTGACCGGGAAATGGTGACAGGGAACAAGTGGGTGACTGGGACTGGGGAGGCAGGGGTGACAGAAAGATGGGGAAAAGGAGATAGTGGGTGACTGGTGAGGCCAGAGTGACAGGGACATAGCAGGTGACTGTGAAGGCAAGGGTTGACAGTGAGATAGTGGGTTACAGGGAGATAGTGGATGACTGGGAAGGCAGGGTTGACAGGGAGATAGTGGGTGACAGGGAGACGGTGACAGGGAGATAATGGGTGACTGGGGATTCAAGGGTGACAGGGAGATAGTGGGTGGCAGGGAGATAATGGGTTACTGGGAGATAGTGGGTGACGGGATGCAGGGATGACAGGGAGATAGTGGGTGACAGAGAGGGTGATGGGGATTTAGTGAGTGACTGGTGAGGCAGGAGTGACAGGGAGATAGTGGGTGACAGGGAAGGCAGGTGTGACAGGGAGATAGAGGGTACAGGGAAAGAGTGGGTGACTGGTGAGTCAGGGGTAACAGGGAGATAGTTGGTGACAGGGAGAGCATGTGTGACTGGGGAGGCAGGGGTGACAGGGTGATAGGGGGTGAGAGGCAGATAGAGGGTGAGAGGGAGAAAGTGGGTGACTGGTGAGTCCGGGGTGACATGAATAGTGGGTGACAGGGAGGCAGGGGTGAAAGGGAGATAGTGTGTGACTGGTGAGTCAGGAATGACAGGGAGATAGTAGGTGACAAGGAAGGCAAGGGTGACAGGGGAGGCAGGGGTGATAGGGAAATAGTGGGTGACAGGGAGGAAGGGATGACAGGGAGATAGTGGGAGACAGCGATATAGTGGGTGACTGGTGAGGCAGGGATGACATGGAGATAATTGGTGAAAGGAAAGGCATGGGTGACAAGGAGATAGTAGGTGACTGGGAAGGCATGGGTGACAGGGAGATAGTGGGTGACTGGGGAGGCAGAGGTGACAGGGAGAGGGTGACAGTAATAGTGAGTGACTGGTGAGGCAGGAGTGACAGGGAGATAGTGTGTGACTGGGGAGTCAGGTGACAGGGAGATAGTGGGTGACTGGTGAGTCAGGGGTGCTAGGGAGATAGTTGGTGATAGGTAGGCAGTGGGTAACCACTGTGAGGTGGCTGCATCCAGTGACATTCATAAATGTACTTACTTCTGGGGCCAGGTCCAGATAAGCATGGCTTGGCTGGCTGGGACCAGATCTTTGTGGCTTGTATGGCTGTAAGATGGGCTAGATCTGCAGGCAGTGGCAGTGCTGTTCCTACTATCTGCCTGGCTATGATCTCTGTTCACCGCCTCTCCCTCATCATCAGCCAGCCTCTGTTACTCAGGAGGCAGAGGGGAGGAGCTGGGAAGAGATGAGAGGGGAGGCCCCCATTGCCCCTCCTCCTGACCCCCAGCTAGAATGCATCCTCATAGTACCAGGTCCTTTAGTCACAATTCGCTGACAATCTACAGATGGAGCCACGCTAGTCGTGGTTCCATCCGTGCCTAGGCGCGCCCGCCTAGGCACTCCTAGGACTCGGCGTCACTGTCTCTGACTGGGCACGCGCGCCCGTGATAGAGACGCTTGAATGGAGAGCGTCTCCGTCCGCGCGGCTGGACAGAGACGCTCCAAATAGAAGCGTCTCTGTGCACTCCCGGCGTGACTAGGCGGAAGGATCGCCTAGTCACGCCAGGAGTGCCCGTTTGCGTTGGAGCCGCTATAGATAAGTGCGGCTCCATTTGTAACTCTCTCTGCACATGTTATATCTGCCCCCCCTGCAGTGCACTTTTTTTTTCATATTAGCTAACAAATTTGCTGCTGCGATCAGATCTGAATTAGGCCCCTTGTTTTAATATTTGTATTACAGGGCATGCAGTACTTGTGGTTCTCCAAGTCTCAGCATGCGGGGGAGGCTTGCTTGGACCTGTAGACCTTCTGTAAAAGACAATATTATTCTAACTTTCATTGAATTGTTATCAACTCGGCACAGGTTTTTTGTCCACAACTTTTTTTACTAGTTCTGTGCGAGCTTACACTCATAACATTGTACAAGTTATAGGTTTTAAATTGGGAAATATCTGGATGCGACTTTTCCCGCGGCGAGTAGTGGAAATGTGAGTCACATGCGAGTTTGCATGTTCTTGCAGACTATTACATGTGCGAGCTACGATAATGCGCGAGTTTAGAGCTAAACTCCCACCTTTTCAAAACTCGCAGCCTATTACATTTAACCCTACAGTAAGTGTAATCAGAGCACTCGATAAGAACACAGGAAATTAGTTGTCAACAGAAAAAGATGTTGGGAAAATGTAAATTTTGGCTACATGAATAGATAATCTATGGGGTTCTGCGGTAAAAATCATCATTGTAGTTTAGCTATTATATCATTTTCTTGCAAAAACACACAGGGCTGTATTTAGGACTTTATTTCACATAAAAAATGCGGAAATGAGTATTTCCACATTTTTAACGAAACCCCGCTATTCAGCAAAGGGTTAACATAGAAGATAACACAATTATCTTCTCAGTTAATACCCATCTAGCTGAATATTGCACAGAAGGGAGCAGTAGCCGCTGCTGCCCCTGGGCTACAGCGCTGACCAAAGTGTGCAGGGGGGGAGCTGGCTAGCACATCAATAAGCCCACCCCCAACCTCCAATTGTATGTTCATATGTGCTGGTCAGCTCCCCCTGCAGACTTTGGACATTGCTACAGCCCAGGGCCAGTAGACGCCGCTGGTGGGGCGCAATCCATTGCTCTCTACTGTGGTTTAACGATTTATTATTCAGCAAGCATCAAAATGTTAAACGTCACAATAAAACTTTATATAACGCCATTTTAGAATGAATTCTATGAAGAAAATACTTAAATTTTATGAAAACTGCAGGGACAGGGGGCAATTTTCCCATCAGTCCCGGCAGGATCTTCAAACGAGTGGCAATTGTATATCAAGCTCCAGCCTCCCAAAAGCGTCTAAATTGATAAAAATGTGTATATATTCTTTATATTAGTCTGTATACATTTATATTTTTGTGCTTTCATATATAAAATGTATATACTGTATATAATTTATATATAATAGCACATAAATATAAATGTATATAGACTAGTATAAAGCCTGTATACACATTTAAATCAGTTTAGATACTTTTAGGAGGCTGGACCAAGATATACACCTGAAGCTCGTCACACCGCAGGGAAGTGGACTATTTGCATTGTTCAGTAAGTGCATGAATGGGCATGCCCAGAACAACACATATTAGGTTTTGTTTTCAGGCTTTAGAAAACAAAGTCTTGAATTTTGTAGGAACAGCGTGTTACCGCAACCGCTGTTCCCACAAGGTTTTTTTCGTGTTTTTTTTTTCCAATATATGTTTATTCTTTTAAAAAACAAAGACACAAAACAGACACATTGGTCAAGCGAAAACAAAAAGGACAACAGTTACAGTGTAAAAACTATAAATGTTATGGACCCTGCAGAAAATGATGCAGAAAATGTATCAAGCGTCCGAAACAGTACCCATGACAATTCAATCAAAACATGAAAATAAAACACAGAAAGCAAGTCACACAATGAGTCAGAAACAGTGACAACACAACAGAAGAAAAGAAGCTATGAGGAATAGAGGGGGGGGGGGGCTGGGTCGAAAGGGAGGAAAAAAGGTGACAGGTTGGAAGAGTTGGAGGCCCCATAGTACATATAGAAAGGATTGCTATAAGCATATCATCCTACTATAAGGCTAAGTATAAAACTACGAGAAGGCGACTCAATCTCATGCAACAGTTTTAAGGTAAGTTTGTGAGGATTTAAATTCCAGCCAAGGGTGGCCGTGAAATCTCGGTACCACTACGGAGTCAATCAGATATTCTCCATGTACATGTCAATACGAGCAAACCATTCCTTAATGGTAGGAAGGGAGGTAGGCCGCCTTCTAACTGGTATCACGTCCTTCTCAGCACTATTGGGGAATTTCAATAAAGATTTCTTATAAAAGGTCGGAGATGCGGAGTATGAATTAAGATGCCACCCCAGGGAACATCTTTGCCAATGTTAGAGGACATCTGTACCAGTGTGAAAGAACCTTAAAGTGAGTCTCAATCACAGAATAACTCACAGAGCTAGCAAACATATTCTGGAAAATCCTAGTCCACTCATCATCATCCAACTCAAGTTGCAAGTCACACATCCAGTCTGTAGCATACTTGGGAAGAGCAGGGTGCATATGCTCGATCAGTAGACTGTATCCCCTTGAGAGAAAATGTGTTGGACGTGCAGGAGCGAAACACATATTCTCAAAAGGGGTCAGAGGTCTGATGGAAGCTGCACGCCAGTCTGCACAAAATGTTTCAATTGTAAGTAACGCCATATCTCAGAGGGTGGAAGGTCCCACTTTGTCTGCAAAGCTGGAAAAGAAGACACACTCCCCCCATCCACCAGCTGGCCAACCCGGCTCACCCCCGTTTCACCCAAATATCAAAAGTAGAGCCAGCAGTGACTCCTTGGGGAAAATCAGGGTTATTAAACTAAGGGGTCAAAGAGGAGAATTTGGAGGACACGCATGATAATTTCCTCATCCTGGTCCAACGAGCCAAAGTGGGATCAATGGTAGAATGAGTAATAACAGGGACTTTGGACCTCCAGGGGTATTGTGCAACATATACAGGCAGTCATTCCTTCTCTATGTGAACCCATTGCTTAGTGTCAGTAGCCGGGACCACTCCAGAACTCTACTAAGAATAATAGCATCATAATAGATTGAGAAATGTGGCAATTGAAGTCCCCCCATATGCTTGCGGTGGAAGAGAATATCGTGTTGAAAACATGGTCTATTATTTCCCCACATGAAATCTCTAACAACGTTATGCAAGTCCTTAAACCAGACCTTGGTGTGTATTGGTAGGGTATGAAGGAGATACAAAACCCAAGGGAGGATATTCATTTTTACCACGCTAAGCCTGCTGAGCCACGAAAGCCATTTGGCACCCCATTCTCTGAGTTCAGAACAAAGTGTGTGGAGAAGATATTTAAAATTGTCGTCAAAGAGATGGGAGAAGTCTGTATGCACTGTAACCGCAAGGTATTTGAGACTAGAGGGCTACCAGGTAAAGAAAATGAATGTTTGAGTCTCTCTAGTGAATGAGGTGTAGCCGACACATTCACTCTCACTGATTTAGAGAAAATAATCTTAAAATTATAAAGGAAGTCAAACTACCGGAACTCTGCCATTAAAATGGGGATTGAGACAACAGGGTCGGACAGGACAGCTAGTAAGTCTTCTGCAAACAGGGCTATCTTATAATCAACACCCCCACTTTGAGGCCGGCGATATATGGATTAAGGCGAATGGAACTGGCAAGGGCCTTCATACACAGTATAAAAATTAGAGGGGAGAGGGGGCATCCATGCCTAGTTCCATTTGTTATTGAAACCATCATTAACTTTAATGCCGTGGGTGAGTGATAGAGTGCCAAGATTTAATGAAGGCAAACCGATCCAAGGCCCAGGTGTCTCAAAACCCCTTCTAGAGATTGGGATGAAAACCTACCCTACTCTGTCACTGCGTTAAAAGCCACCAACATTTTGGGCAAAAGGGGATCCCTAAAGAGTTTGTAATAAGAAACGGTGAAACTGTCTGTGCCTGGGCTTTTGCCAGAAGGCGTATCTATAAGGGCCATCTCTAGCTCGGGGACGGTTATAGGAGAGTCCAACCAGGCACTATCCTCAGCAGCAACCAAGGAAGACTGGCTTCAGTGAGGTATTTGGCCACCAGTTCTTGAGAAGAGGCAAGAGCTTTGGGAGATAAAGGGTCTTTTAAGATATATAATTTAGTGTAATAGTAATGGGAAATGTGTCGGCTGTCACGTGTAAGAGTGTGTTGAACCGCCTCATGGTCTTTTACCATTAAGATATATAAAATGGTCTGTTGGGCATGCAGAGCTCTCACACTTTACCAGGCTTATTGCCCCATTAAAAAAGCAGTTTCTGCAAAGCCTATAGTCTATCCTAATATCATCAAATAATAAGACGTTAAGAGCAAATCTCGTCTTGGTCAACTCAGAGAAGATCTGGGGAGAAAGGACTTTGACTTGGTCATTCCAAAACTTTAAATGTAGTATTCTTTAACTATTTTTGGTCCAATGACTTGTTTGCTTTGGTTGTTGTCTTGCTGTATGACCCACATTCTCTTGAGAAGCAGCTCATGGACATGTCCTGACATTTTCCTTCTGGTATAATTCAGAATTCATTGTCCCATCAATAATGGCAAGTCATCCTGGGCCAGATGCAGCAAAACAGGCCAAAACCATGATATCACCACCACCACCACAAGTGGTATGAGGTTTTTATGCTGGAATGCAGTGTTCTCCTTTCTCCAAACACAACTGTCAAAGCTGCTAGTGTGTCTCAGGGTAATCCCTGTTTCTTACCTATCCGGCCGTTAGTGCGGTCTTGGTCACTCCGGCGGTGTGCGGCTTGTTTGGCCATGGCGGTATTCCCAGGGTCGGCTGGGGTTGTGAAGCATGGAGTGAGGCATGTTGTTGGGTCCAGGGTGGAGGGGGATGGGGCCCCACGTGGTGCTATTCCCACTGGGCCAGCAGCATGGGCAGCGCCATCTTGCTTGTCCTCAGTTGATCGGGCTCTTTCCAATCCCACTCAGTGTTTCAGGTCAGCTGACACATTCAGTCAATTCAGGACAACCCAGGGGTATAAAGCGTCCTGCTTTCCAGGACACAGATTTCCAGTTCCATATGAGCCTTGTAGCATGCGCTCCCCAGTGTTCACAGGTATTCCCTTAGAACCTGCTATCCTTAGTACTTATACACTCCAATCTGTTTCCAGTCAAGTTCCACTAGTCTGTTTCCAGTCCGGTTCCACTACAGTCCGATTTCAGTCCCGATCCATTCCAGTTTGTTCAAGTCCGGGTCCATTCCAGTCCAGTTCTAGTCCAGCCCAGTACCAGTTCAATACAACAAGTGTCATCATTCTGGTTACAGCCTGGTCATCACTCCAGTCTCCTTCCAGTCCGGTTTTAGTCCAGCCCAGTACCAGTTCAATGCAAGAAGTGTCATCATTCCGGTTCCAGCATGGTCAGCACTCCAGTCTGGTTCTAGTCCAGCTTGGTGCCAGTTCAATACAAGTAGTGTCATCATTCCGGTTCCAGCCAGGTCAGCACTCCATTCCGGTTCCTGCCCAGTTAGCACATCATTCCAGTTTCCAGTTCTATAATACCAAGCCATCTATTTACCCACAACCAGAATCACATTTGACTCCAAGGCCAGTATTTACTAAGAATCCGAGTTTGTAAGATTTGTGTTTTTTTATCTAAGTCCCAATCCGGGAATTCACTAAGCACAAATCTCGGCAGTGTTTGGACTATTCGTAATGGTTTGAATGACAACGTTCACAAATACGAATGAATAGACCATCGGTCAAACGCGGCTGTTATTACATAGAATACGGGAATTCACTATTCATTCGTATTTGGGTGTTAGTCTCTGAGTGCTCAAATGCGGTCAGATTTTTTTGCGAATCGGTAAAAAAAGCGGCAAACAAATAGACCTGCTTTTTTCAGTCGTGTTTACATGTGTTGCAAATAAAAATCACTCACACCTGAATTAGGATGCCTATAAAAGGATGTTAGGCCCATTTCAATACACCTACACTCAGAAATGGCAGCAGGACTGTGGGCCAGTGATCTTTTGTGTGCTGTGGGATTCCTCAGACTCAGACATCAGCCTGTAAGTAACCAGGGCCAAGAAACTGAACATGGTCAGCAGGTTGTACAGGTTCCGCGGAGGCTGCGCAGGCCTAGTTTTTTTAGGGGGCGTTTAAACTTGCACGCATTGTCCGATGATAAGGTCATACAGATGTTCCGTCTAAATCGTAACAACATTTTCCGTCTGTATGACCTTGTCAAACTGGGCCTAGACCCTGAGACAGCACGCTCTCGCCCTGTCTCAGGCCTGCACAAACTCCTGGCTGTGTTGCACTTTATGGCTACTGGCAGCTTTCAGGCTGTGTCTGGGGATGTCATAGGAATCTCACAGCCCTCATTTTCCAGAATCTTAACACAGGTGATGTATACCTAACTACCTCTTCTGTTTTGTGTTTGTTTTAATTTCTCGGTGGCCAGTTCTGTCCTAAAATCTCATGTTTATTGTTCTTTAAAATATACACACAGGTGTTGGCTGTTTTGCAGCACCACATCGATGCCTCAATCTGCTTCCCTACCCAGGAGTCTCAGTGGCATGCCATCAGGGTAGATTTCTATGAGCTGGCTGGCATGCCCAATGTGCTTGGAGCCATAGATTGCACACACATTCAGCTGAGACCACCTAGGGGCAGGCAGCACATATATACAAACCGCCATTTCGAACACTCCACAAATGTGCAGGTGGTTTGCGATGCAAATCTCAAAATAATGAGTGTTGTTGCTGGTTACCCTGGGGGCTGCCATGACTCCTTCATCCTCAGTCAGTCATCCCTCTTTGATAAGTTTGAGGACGGACAAATGCCAGATGGATGGCTGCTGGGTATGTAATTTGATATGTGTAGGCCTGCGTATACTTTGTCCAAATACAGGGGCAGATGTATTAACCTGTAGAAGGCATAAGGAAGTGAGAAACCAGTGATCTGTGCAAGGTGATATAGGCACCAGCCAATCAGCTCCAATATGTAAATGAACATTTAGGAACAGATTGTCTGCTGCCTTTATTACCTTGCACATATCACTGGTTTTTCACTTCCTTATGCCTTCTACAGGTTAATACATCTGCCCCACAGTGTGTTACTTATGTGTTGCTGTATCTTAACATGAATCACGTTACTATATCTGTCTTTTAGGTGATGGAGGATATGGCTGTTTCTCTTGGCTTCTAACTCCATTGTCCCGACCTGATACCCCTGCTGAACACAATTACAATCATGCACATAAGTCCACGCGGAATGTGATAGAAAGATGTTTTGGTGTGCTGAAATCTAGGTTTCGGTGTCTGGATAAGTCTGGTGGCCTTTTGTTGTATAGTCCCTCCAAGGTGACTCAAATTGTGTTCTGCTGCTGCTTTCTTCATAACATGTGTTTGCAACAACATCTGCCACATGTTGAGGAGGAGGAGGAGGAAGAAAGCAGCCAGCAAGCAGACGAATTAGAGACATCTGGTGATACTTGGAGTACTGATGTAGGGAGGCAGGTTAGGCAAGAGATCATCAATCGCTATTTCTAAGGTAAGCTTGGTTTGCTTATTTCATTTGTTGTGTAATCATAAATAGATGTTTTGCCTTTTTTTCCAAAAACCATTACTCAGAATGTGTCTGTCTCCTTGACACATACAAACATACCCTCGCTATATGAAAAACAAATGTCACATGTGTATTGTGTGTATTTTTATTCTCAAAACAACAGATTATGAGTGGCATGCATTAAGTCTGGATAAGTGATTGTAAACTTGCAGTGCTAATTTCTTACAAGCCCACATCATCCATTTAGTATTTCACTTTATCATTGTGTGTAATGTCCTAATGCACAGGTTCACAAACTCGGCCCTCAGGACCACACACAGTGCATGTTTTTCACGTAACCCAGTAGAAGCACAGGTGTATGAATTACTCACAGACATATGTTAAAAGGTTCACAGGTGGAGCTAATTATGTCACTTGTGATTCTGTGAGACCTGCAAAACATGCACTGTGTGGGTTCCTGAGGGCCGAGTTTGAGAACCTGTGTTCCCAAAAAACACTCCTCAACATATAATATGTTAGCCTTGAGGAATACATGTGTCCCTATGTGTGATGCACCATCATATTTAAGACACACAAACTTACTGTAATCAGGAATAATTTATTTCCTAATGTTCGATGCTGTAAACTTGATGATGTGTAAGTAAATACACAGTTTGCCACACATATACATTATTATACACATTTTTTGTTTTTTGTTGTAAAAGTACATATTTGTTTGTTTCAGCATCAAGTGTAAAAACATTCTTACTAATTTTTAACACACACAAACATGTCCCAACAATACTGACATTCATTTTGACAATGTTTTTCAAACAAAACAAAGCCAACATATTACAAGCTTTTTACACAACTCAATTGTGTTCTTCTTCTAATGTTGTATAGATAAAAAAGCTAAGATACGTATCAATAACATTGTAATTTGGATTGTCTGCAGGAAAAGAGAATGATTGGAATCTAGAAAGGGTAACGATTAGAAAAAAAATCAAGTGGTCAGTTTACTTCCTAACTATTTTGAGTTACTTATCACAAATGTCTAACTTGTATTTTTTCACGTTTTTTTGTTTTTTTTTGGGTGGCTGCTTGTCCTGCCCTTTGCCTTTAGCACTGTCATGTTGTCATGCTCTGGTGGAGCGTCTTGGTGGTGATGAGACTGGCATGATATTTGGAGTAGTCGTACCAGAACTGCTGCTTGTTTGCTGTTGGTGCATGCATCTGAGTGTTTCATTCAGGTTAGTGAGGGTGGCATTGAGTTCACGTGTAGCAGCATTTTGATTGTCTACTATTCGGAATAAACTTTCATTAATATTTTGATTGTTTTGAAAAATGCTTATATAACTTTGCTGTTGTCTGTGCTGTTCTTCCATTATGCGCTGTAAGTTGCCCATGACCTGTGTAATGTCTGTACGCATGAGTTCCATGGTATTGCCTATTCTGGTTGTTTGTTTATTTTGTCTACTCAGATTTCTTGATATTCTTCTGAGGTGAGATGGTAGGGTGGCAAACATTTGTGTCTGCTTACGCAGGCAATCTTCATTAGTGGCCTGCTGTCTAGCCCAAATAGTCCAAAACACCTGATCAGGGCCTTGTGTTCCTGGTGTTGTTGGGCTGTGTTGTGGTGGTGGTGGTGTGCTTTGCTGTGGTGGTGTACTCACAGGTGCTGGGGGGCTCATTCCTTGCATTAATGGCTGCATTTCTAAGATGTTTGTCTCCTTCATGTCACTGTGTTGCTGTTGTTGCGGAGGGATGCTGTTCCCAGGACTTGAAGCTGAAATGTTAAACAAATCTCCGTTAGCTATCCATATGTTTGTAAAATGTAAACAAATCACTACACATGGAACACATGTCATTCACTGTTGCTTTCAACTATTCTGGCTAGCAACATCATCACTCATAGCTTAAATACATACATATGCCTGTATGAGGCAAATGTGTCTGGTTACTTAATTGTGAAAGCAAACACTTTAGTTTTATTGTAGCTCACACATACTCCACCATAAAAACACATTGGAATACATAATGTGTTACCTTATAGCTTTGTTCAAACAAACATAGTAATGTTTTTATATGTATTTTGCAATGTTACCTCAAGCACACATGTGAAATTTGGAAAAACAACCTTACTTTTTGCAAACAAACCAACATGCGTTTTTGTTGCAGCATCTTACACACAATGTCATACTGTATGGCTCAAGTGGACATACATATATTTACTGGATGTGGACAAGGCCATTTAGCTTGGATTCCATTTCAGCTTTTACTTACTGCGGTAAGTATTTTAGTTTTTGATGTGTTTTGACTTAATGCGGTTATGAAAGATTTTGATTATGTTCTGACATTTTACACATTTTTTTCAGTTTGATACTCACAATCAAGATGAGGGGAGTGTGGATGACGTCTTGGAGGTGTGTCCAAAATTTGGAGTGGGGGTACAGAACATACGGACGATAATCTTCGTGGCGGGGTAGCCTGCTGTTTTTGTGCCGGGACATACGACCTTGCTTTCTTTTCGGCCACAGGTTTTTTGTGGTGATGTCTTACAGAAGTGCCACTTCTGCTGCTCCATACTTCTTTTGATGGACCTTTTAATGAAAGTGCAATTTTGTTATGGCCATTCCTTTACAAGCATAACCTATACTACAATGGACACTTTACCTGCTTCCGCAGCGTCATCATCATCAGATGTGATAGGAGTTACTGGCCGACGAGTAGTACTGCTTTTTTCTAACACTGTATAAAATAAATAAATAAAAAATTCATGCTATTGTGTATACATCCACCCATTATGCTTATAAACATTTATTCTTTTAGAAATGCTTGGTTTTTATTTAAAACAAACATAAAGACCAGAAATAAAAAAAAAACTAAAAACATTGACCAAAACACATATGCACTATGGCAACATCAACACAGGAAAACATGTACAGGACACTGACATAGGCCACAAGTTAAAGGAAAAAAAAACAAAAAGAAAAACACACACAACTTCATTTTGTATTGAAAGGAAAAATATTACAGATGCAATATATAAATTGCTCTGTGATGTGGCACTCCAAAGACACATTACCACCATATGAGCAAAAACAAAATGCAGCAATTTATATAAAAATTACACTGCAGTGTGATGTCACGGTACAAATACAAGCAAAAACAAAAAAATATTGTTATTTTAATTAAATAATTAACATTATCTAAAAATGACATTACACATGTAAGTGGTTTCCAAACCACTTTCCAGTACTCCAGCCTCTAACATGACAACCACTGTTTTTAAAACATTGCACATGGATCACTTAAATATAAAACATAGTCACAATTTTAAATGAAAAAACGGCCAAAAGGAAAACATTATTGCAGGACAATTCAGAGACACACCAAGTCCAAACTACACATGCAAAATATCTGACAGAAAAACACGACATACAATAAAGTAAGATGTTACATTGGCTTTTGTCTAAAACATTAACCAAAACAATGTATTTGCTGACACACAATTGAAGATGGGAGTAATATGCAACGTCACATGACACACATTTAAAAAAAACAACAACATAGAATGTAAATGCAAATACACATGCTCACCATTCTTCCTGGGCCTATCTGTATCCCGGACATGGGTTGCAGAGACAACTTCTGGAGGGATTACACTCCGCATGGGCTCCTCATACTCCAGATAACTTACAATATAGGGCTGCCCACCACCGGTTTTCCGAGCCGACTTGGCCATTTTGGACTTGACACGTCGCTTTATGTCATAGTACCGTTTGCGGCACGTGTCCTCCGTCCGCTTGACCACCCCCTCACTATTGACAGCAGCAACAACTTTCGCCCACAACACCGTCTTCCTCCGTGTTGGCACCTTGGCGGACTCAGGGCCAAATAGCTGCCTCTGATACTTCATAAGCTCAAGCACCAATGCCACATTTTCAGCAAAACTAAACTTTACATTCCGCCCAGTCTTAGTAGTGGTGCGTGGCTGCGGAGCACTCTGACTGTCACCATCACTTGAGGCTGCTGCAGCAACCTCACCCACCTCCTCCACCTCACTAACCTCACTAACACTCACCTCCTCCACCTGACCAACCTCCTCCCCCTCACTCACACCCTCCACCTCTGAGTCACACATAATTGTGTGTCTAAACAGTTAACACAGGGAAAAAAAAAGACAAACAACACACTCCTCCACTACCACTACACAACTCACACACACACACACACACACACACAAATAACTTGGACTAAAAATGAGACAAAACCACAAAATACAAGACAACAAGAATGACAAGACGACTTCCAAACACAATACCACACTCAGAAATCGCTACCAACACTCCTCACCAAACCACAAATTCACCTACCTCCACAGCACAACCTCCCTCCTCCTCACAACTAACTAAACCCACGAGGTGCGGACGGTTTGGGGCGTATTTATATGGTTGCGCACAGACACTCCTACCATCTGAAACACAACCAATCACGGACAGGGATGAAAATCGAAACTGAAAGTGAAAATGCGGCCGCGGGAAAAAAAAAACCCTGCCGCGTTTAACTTAGGAAAAAAAACAGCAAATACAACAAAAACACGTACGCAAACGACAATGACGGCCGTAAATGTGCCAAAAAAAAAAACGACTGGCATCGACATCGGAATACACGACAACCATAAAGTCGACTGCTTCGTAACTTTGCGTATATGGATTCAAAAAGTTGCATGAAAATGCACCCGATACAAAACGAGTTTAAACACTACACAAACCGACTCAAACACGAATATTAGTAAATATTGCCCCAAGTCTCCTCTTCAGTTCTTACTCGTCATTTCTGGTTCTGTGTGTACAAATAGTTCTAGCCTAGCCCAGGTGACCCAGTCATTGGGCCGCAACTGGGTGCAGGGTGCAGCGAAACCCAAATTCCCTTGTGAGGTTCCCTGGAGAAGACTACTGGTGGGAAAAGACTCAGCGCCCCTGTTCTGGGTTTCAGTCAACAACCTGGTGCTGGTTCTAGTGAATCACCCGACACTTCTCTGACCTCGAGTCTCCCTCATATCTCATGAGCATCAACTATATCAAACCACCAAGTTTTCGGCACAATACAGCTCCAAGTACTAGTACCTCTGCTACAGGTTCGAAATCATCCAAATACCAAACTCAGACAATAACGCTTCTCATTTAAACCAAAAAGCTCTATTTTGGTCTCATCTGTCCACAAAACATTGTTCCATTAGCCTTTTGGCTTGTCCAGGTGATCATTAGCAAACTGCAGATGGGCAGCAATGTTCTTTTTGGAGAGCAGCAGCTTTCTCCTTGCAATTCTTAATGCACATCATTGTTGTTCAGTGTCCTCCTGATGGTGGACTCATAAACATTAGCTAATGTGAGAGAGGACTTCAGCTGCTTAGAGGTTACCTTGGGTTCCTTTGTGACCTTGCAAACGTTTAGACTCCTTGCTCTTGTCGTGATCTTTGTTAGTCAACCACTCCTGGGGTGGGTAATAATGGTCTGGAATTAACTCCTTTCATACACAATCTGTCTGACTGTTGATTGGTGGAGTCCAAACTCTTTAGAGATGGATTTTTTAAAACTTTTTTCAGGCTGATGACCATCAACAACTCTCCTGAGGTCCTCAGAAATCTCCTTTGTTTGTGGCATGATACACCTCCACAAACGTATTGAGAACATCAGACTTTGATAGATCCCTGTTCTTTTAAAAAATTCAGATTGTCCACTTACCTAATTGTTATCCCATAGATTGAAAATACCTGACTTTAATGCAGGGCCGGTGCTAGGGTGTTTGGCGCCCTCCTGCAAACTATAAATTTTGCGCCCTTCTACAAATGGAATACATGATTTGCCAGCTGTCAGGATGCCGGCGATCACATGACCGACAGCGGCATCCCGATAGCGTAGGGTTACGTATATTTATCCCGCCCACCCTAACCCTTGGGGGGTGGCGGCTAGGGCTACCCCCTTAAGTGTCAGCTATGGCAAACCCTTGCTTGGTGGTGGCTAGGGCTAACCCCCCCATACTTAGCTTCGTGATGTTGGCATTTGGTGTTCCTGATTGGTGTAAGGATTCCGGCGTTGGTCACATGACTGCTGGCATCCCGACAGCCAGGATGCTAGACGTATCCCAAAATATGTCTTCTTGACATGTCTATCTACAATATTTCATAGTTTCAAATGTAATGTGCAATATGTTGGAAAATAAGTGATTGAACTCCTGTATCTATGCTGACTTTGTTTAATGTTCCAATAAAGAGATGTTAAAAAAAATTATACCTTCCTGTTTTACGTTTTCCATTTTTTACACTATGTTTGTATTCACTGATATAATAAACTACAACAAAGAGAGGTAAAACATTGCAAACAGCAAACATTTATTGAATGGTAAATAATTTTTAAACAAATATTAATTTAAAATGACAAACTTTGGTGGGTAGTTCAGAAGATAAAGAGTAATACTGAGGTACATTATTTCTAGTATATCCTATAACAGTGAGGGATAGTGTCCTTATCACCATTTTTCTAGTGCAAATAAAGTACAGTACCAAAATAAATAAACAGCATTTATTTATATAGTCTAGGCTTATACTGTACTTTGGGTATTCAAACAGTGAAGAAGCTTTATGTCCAGATCCTTAACTGAAGTGAGTGATCATGGCATTCTCAGAGTTTATTGGAACAGGTTACAGCCATTTCGCCTTGCGTGCTTTGATACTTGATACATCGGTATTTACCTACCATTATCACTATTGTGATCATACTTGTATGTTTTTTACCTGTACCTTTATTATTATTTTTTGATCAACTTAGGCACTATTTTTTTTTCTATTTATTCCTCTATATATTTTTCACCACAGGTGCTTCTAATCTCGTATCAGGCTTATCCTGATTCGTATTTAGTGATTTTGTCAATTAAGTTTGACCCTTAACAGCATATTATCCATTTCTTTCATGTGGATTTCTTTAATTTAATTTAATCTATCTGCATAAAATCTCTTGCTGTGTTTTTTGTTAACACTATATGTATATTTTGTGCATTTGAACATTTTTCTGTATCAAACTTCTCACTTTTACGTGTTATTTAATTAAAAGTTAAGTTTTAATAAATTCATTACAATTTTCTAAGTGTGCCCCAAAACAGAGTCTTTCTTTTTTCTTCTTTTCTTTGTGCTTTGATACTTGCAAATTTTGCAGCTAATTCTTCAATTTTCAGGTGGTCACAAACATCACACTCAATAGCAACCATTGATAGACTGACAAGCCTCTCCTGTGAAATGCTTGATCGCAAATAGTTTTTTATTAATTTTAACCTGGAAAAAGATTTCTCCACTTGCTACACTAAACGGAAAAGTTAATAATATTCTGAATGCAATTTTCAAATTTGGGAATGACAGTTCATTGGAATGTATAAACTTAATTGCTTCATATGGATTTTCTAAATTTTCCAATTCTGTTGAAAACAGATCCCTGAAGGCACACAGTTCATCAAATAATTTGTTTCCATTGATGTCTCTGTTATCACCATCTGATAAGTGGTTTTCCAAGTTAATGCACTGCTGTCTCAAATTTTCTTTGTCTTGTTCAGCAATGTTCTTTACATCATATAAAAACTTGAATCTATTAGTATGTTGCTGCAACTGTTCAAATCTTTCCTTGAAGGATGACATCACTACATCTAAAACAGTGTAGAAAAAATTAACTGGGAATACATCTGCAGGAGATTGAGGGGATTCATCTGAGTGCTCATAATCAAATTGTGAAGCCTTTCTTCTTCGACATATTTTTGAAGCAGGTTTAAATTGAGGCTCTCCATCAAGATCTTGGCATAGCTGTCTGGAAGTTTCAAGCAAAGACTCATACTGTAACTTGCATCTGTGCGGTAGTCAGAAACAAAAACTCTTAAATTATCAATTGCAGTCAAAGCAATGGAAATATTTTCCCCAGCATTTTGAAGCATCTTGCTCACAGGATTAATATGATTTAGCAGGTCATGCCATAGTACAAGGGAGCACAAGAATTGGAAATCCTTTAAACTGGTGCAGAAAATCTGGTCTTGAAATCTTGAATCTTTATCAAATTTTTCATCACAAAAGATTTCATATAACGAGTCATAAATTTCTCAGTTTGATATCTGAGTGGCCGCAGAGCATCAATGCGACTTCCCACCTTGTTTCAGATACAGGCTTTAGTGTCAAGGAATAAATATGTTTCTTGAGAACTCCCCAACGCTTCACAGATCCTGAGAAAAACTTCAATATCTCTTGAACTGTTCCAAAAAAGCCGATTGTTTCACATTTGACTTTGGCGGCATCATTTACAACCAAATTAAGGCTGTGAGCAGCACAGGGCACATAGAAGGCACGTGGGTTCTTGTTTAAAATTAATTTTTGCAAGACAATCTTTTTTCCTTGCATATGGGCACCATTGTCGTAGCCTTGTCCTCTAATATTCTCAATATTAAGATTCCAGGAAGACAATTTAGTCAGAATGATCTCACACAAGCCTGCACCACTTGAATTGTCAACTTCAAGGAAACCTAAAAAGTGTTCTTCAATGAGAACATTGTTTTCCTTACACGAAACAAAACGTATGACAACAGTCATTTGCTCAGTGTGGCTAATGTCTGGTGTACAGCGCTGAATGATTGAAAAATATATGTCCTCCTTGATAGAAGAAACAATCTTTTCTGTGATGGCATTTCCCAGTAATTCAATAATTTCATTTTGAATATCCTTGCTTAAATAATGAACTTTCGATTCTGTCCGGATTGTTCTCTCTATGGCCCTCATTCCGAGTTGTTCGCTCGTTAGCTGCTTTTAGCAGCATTGCACACGCTAAGCCGCCGCCCTCTGGGAGTGAATCTTAGCTTAGCAGAATAGCAAACGAAAGATTCGCAAAATAGCGAATAGAAATTTCTTAGCAGTTTCTGAGTAGCTCCAGACCTACTCACAAATAGCGATCAGTTCAGGCCGTTTCGTTCCTGGTTTGACGTCACACACACGCCCAGCGTCCGGCCAACCACTCCCCCGCTTCTCCAGACACTCCCGCATTTTTGCCTGACACGCCTGCGTTTTTCCGCACACTCCCAGAAAACGGCCAGTTTCCGCCCAGAAACACCCACTTCCTGTCAATCACACTACGATCACTTCAACGATGAAAAATCTTCGTTCGGGCGTGAGTAAATCTACTAAGTTTTGAGCAAAAATACTTAGCACATGCGCACTGTGTACCATGCGCATGCGCATTTTTGCCTTAATCGCTCCGTAGCGAAAATCGGCCACGAGCGAACAACTCGGAGTGACCCCCTATATGAGTAGCGATAACGGGATCAAATTTTCCAAATAGTTCCACTAGTTTCAGAAAATGTCCATTGTTCTTCTGGTAGATTTTATCAGATGAACCTCTTAGTGCAAGACACTGAGAACCAAGATATTAATTCATTTCAATAAGTCTTGTTATTACATCGATCCAATGTTTCTTTTCTAGTTCGAACAATCGTTGATTTTGGGAATCTAGTGTGGACTTATTCTTCAGATTTTTTTTTAAGTCGTACCATGTCATCAAATGTTGTATGTGACTCAGACTTGTTTCGTGTGCATGAAGAGCTTTGGATAAAATCTGCCATCGATTGTAGCCTGTAGATACAAAGCTGGAAGAGCCACTTGTATCTGATGGTGAAAATAATTTGCAGCAGAAGCAAAAACACAATCTTATCTGCTGAATAAACTAGCCAAGGCCTTGGCAGTAATTCACCATTTTCCATTTTACGATTATACAGTATTACGTGTTGCTGAATTTCCGTCTATTGGTATCCGTGGGGTAAACAATGCTTTTTTTCTGAATAGGTCCTGCTTCTATAAGGATCATTCTTATTTTGTCTGTGATTTTGGGCCACTTAGCTGGATCCTCTAACTGAAGAGAATGCAATGATGATATCGGTAAATTTGTTTCTTCCCCTGTTTGGTTAAGTTTCGTCTCCCTTCGCTATATCTGCTCCTGTTATGACTAGAGATGAGCGGGTTCGGTTTTACTCGGTTTTACTCGATTTTACTTGGTTCTCAAAATGGCATCTTATTGGCTCACGGATGTCACGTGTTTTGGATAGCCAACAGGAAAAATCCAGATAAAACCGAACTGGCGTTAATTTTGGCATTATATCCGAACTCGCTCATCTCTAGTTATGAGATACAAATCTTGGCTAGTTTCAGAAGTGCTAGCTACATTTTCGGTTTTATTCGGTTTTACTCGATTTTACTCGGTTCTCAAAACGGCATCTTATTGGCTCACGGATGTCACGTGTTTTGGATAGCCAATAGGAAAAATCCGGATAAAACCGAACTGCCGTTAATTTTGGCATTATATCCGAACCCGCTCATCTCTAGTTATGACATACAGATCTTGGCTAGTTTCAGAAGTGCTAGCTACATTTTCTTCCAGTTGTGGGTACTGACTTGTTGAAGTAATTGGTAGACTTCTTTTCGTGATAATTCAGTTGTAGAGGTACTTTCTTGGTCTTCATCCAACTGGACGTTCTCTCTTGTAAAAGTACCAGATTGAATGTCTTCAGTTTGTGTGTTCTCAATAGTACTTTTTGCTTTTTTTATATAATTATAAAGTGCACCAGCTTGTTTTTTGAGAGCCTCCTCTTTTGCTGCTTTTCTTTTTTTGTTTTGCCAACCTGATCATTTTTTTTACCTTCCATTGTAACAATGGAAACGTAACACCATTTAGGTATTGGTATATCTGGGGAAAAAAATAAGTATTGATTACACATGGATATGAATGATCTCAACTCACTTCAACCAAACCAATGATGAATTTTGAGATTTAGAAATATACATCAAAGATGGAACACACATACCAGAGATTTTAGGAAATATGTAGAATTTAACAGCTATATATTACCTGTGTCATGGTTATGCCTTGTAAATGATTGCCACTTTTAAAAAAACGTGCAAAATCAGCCAGGGTCTCACAGCTCCAACCATCTCTTACGGCGTTACATCCAGCCCTTTGTGTCATCTTCATTCGGTCAAGATAAAGCTGAGCAACAAAAAATGGTCCTCATTCCGAGTTGTTCGCTCGTTATTTTTCTTGCATCGGAGCGATTAGTCGCAAACTGCGCATGCGCAATGTTCGCAGTGCGCCTGCGCTAAGTAAATTTGCACAAAAGTTTGGTATTTTACTCACGGCATTACAAGGTTTTTTCATCGTTCTGGTGATCGTAGTGTGATTGACAGGAAGTGGATGTTTCTGGGCGGAAACTGGCCGTTTTATGGGAGTGTGCGAAAAAACGCAGGCGTTTCGGGAAAAACGCGGGAGTGGCTGGAGAAACGGGGGAGTGTCTGGGCGAACGCTGGGTGTGTTTGTGACGTCAAACCAGGAACGAAAAGGACTGAACTGATCGCAGTGGCAGAGTAAGTCTCAAGCTACTCAGAAACTGCAAAGAAATTTCTATTCGCAATTCTGCTAATCTTTCGTTCGCAATTCTGCAAAGCTAAGATACACTCCCAGTAGGCGGCGGCTTAGCGTGTGCATTTCTGCAAAAAGTAGCTAGCGAGCGTACAACTCGGAATGAGGGCCCATGTGCGTGGCTGGTCTTGGGTGGGGGGAGAGGTCCTTTAGACTCTCATCCACTTGAATAGTATAGGCTACATAACAGTCTGTGCTCAGGGCACACAGCAACATGGGTGTGAGTGGTGGGTGAAGGCACTGCTGCCAGTATGTATAGCACTGCTGGTCACCAGGGTCACTCCTGCGACAGGGTAAAGCAATACAACTATGAAAACGTAAATAAAAAAAGAAAGAAGGGTGAGTGACTGAGAGAGGGTGAGAGTCAGTGGGTGACAGGGAGAGGATGATGACCAGGGAAAGGCAGTGGGAGATGGGCAATGGTGAAATTAAAGAGAGGCAGTGGGTGATGGGGAGAAGAAGTGTTAGACGGATAGAGGGTGACACCAAAGAAAGGCAGTAAGAGATGGGCAGAGGGTGATGCTGGGAAAGGTAGAGTGTGACGCTGGGGACAGGCATTGTGAGACGGGCAGAGGGTGTCGCTGGGGAGACGAAGTGGGAGATGGGCAGAGGATCCAATAGATATCAATGTTGTTGCTAAGAGTAACACAAGAAGACTCCTCCTTGGGGCATGCTTCAATTAGATATGATTGTACTAGCTAAAACTACATTTTATTAGTACCATTTAAAATAGAGGCTTAAAAAAGATTTTATTAAGGTAAAACATACAATTTATAGTAGGTTCCGTTAGTATGGTATAGCAATACCCGAGGTGAAATTGTTGTAAAATACTCAGGGCCAGCGACAGGTGGTGGTGGGGGGGTGTTAGAGGGGACACCTGTACCAGGCCCCAAGGATCAGAGGGGCCCCAAGGATATGCCGCTTAGTGCCCGGCAGAGAGGTGAACGTCTTGTCCAAATAGGGCGGCGAGCTGTAGGCGGTGTGGCCGCAGTCTCAGAGTGGCAGGAGACTCTCACACACAGTGACTGTGCGCCCACTCTATCAGGTCCAGCTCTTTTGCAGGCAGGGACATGGCAGCAGATCTGCTAGCCGGGATTCCCGTGCCCTGCGCTGACCTCTTCTAGTGGAGTCTGCTGTGTGGTGTTCAGGTCTGGGTACTGACAAATTCGGGCATCAACATCAGCCAGGGATCGTCCTTAGAATAGTCAGTCACCACGCCTGAAGCTTTTCGGACAGAAAAGGCATGCCTCAGGCATGCCTCTGATGAAGGACCTCTGTCCGAAAAGCTTCAGGCGTGGTGACTGACTATTCTAAGGACGATCCCTGGCTGATGTTGATGCCCGAATTTGTCAGTTTAGCAGTTCCGGAGCTCTGACCTGCATTTCCCTCATAAGATCTGGGAGGGTAACTCCATACATGCCTGGGTTGATGTCCTATCCACTCTTGTGGTTACATGCTTTTAATCATCTATGTTTGTGAGTGTATTGCAATACATTTTTATGTCATTTTTCTGGCTATATTGCACTATATTCTTCTTTTCTTTTTGAGATATTGAAAAGGAAAAGTACTGTTATTGATCATTTCCAAACTGGTATGAACACCTATATTGAAGAGAAGGAAACATTCTGAATATAAGACACCAGGAGTGCAACACCAGTTTAATTACTGTTGGGACACAGGAAGAACTTCTATGAGAAAGATCGCTGTGTGATGTGGATATTTATTTTCATGTAAGACACACATTTTTATATGTGAACATTTGTTTTTGTGCGCTATTAGTGAACATCTTTTTGCTAGATATATACTCACCCAAATCCAGAGTTGAATGGTCCTCTTCGTTCCATGTAGGCATCCAGGGTTAAAAATGGCAACGGCTCTGATTGGCTATGCGCAGCTCCATAGGAATCAATGGAGCGTCTTTTCTCCTTCCCCTAAGCGCTTAATGAGGGAAACCATAAAGGGCATCACCAATTGACCTGAGTGGAAACTGCAGGTCAATTGGGGATACCCTTTGTGGTTTCCCTCGGTAAGCACATGGGAATGAAGAAAAGACACTCCATTGGCTGTGGGTGACTCTGAGGATGATGCTAGGGAAAGGCAGCAGGAGATGGGCAGGCGGTGACACTGGGGAGAGAATGTGGGTGAAAGGCAGTGGGAAACTGCATTAAAATAAAAAATAGTAAGATAACAAAAAAAGTAAGCTTACCTCACTATTACTTGATTCCAATTGATCAAATCAGAAAATGAGAGTAGGTCCTCACCATCGCCAATACCCACAAAGTACGAAATATATGTTTATATTATAATAAATGTAGGAATTTTACATAATAAGAAATTATAATATAATAAATAATATAATTCATATTTTAAAGAGCAGTAGGAATAGGCAATAAAAAAACGGCAGAGGGTGACACTGGGGAGACATAAAGCATAACGGCCGTGGAGAGGCAGTGGTAGAGGGTGACACTGAGGAGAGGGAGACGGTCATACTGGGCAAGGGTAGTGGGAGATGGCAGGGAGTGACACTGGGGATGGGTAGAGGGTGGAGCTGGGGAGAGGCAGTGGGAGACGGGCAGGTGGTGACACTGGGGAGAGGGAGACAGTGATGTTGGGAAAGGGCAGGGGAGATGGACAGGGGGTGACACTGGTAGAAGTACAGGGTGACGCTGGGGACTGGCAGTGGGTGCCGGCTGAGGGTGATGCTGGGCAAGGGCAGTGGGAGATGGGCAGGGAGTAACACTGGGGATGGATAGAGGGTGGTGCTGGGGAGAGGCAATGGACACGGGCAGGTGGTGACACTGGGGAGAGGGAGACGGTGATGTTGGGAAAGGGCAGTGGGAGATTGGCAGGGAGTAACATTGGGGATGGATAGAGGGTGGTGCTGGGGAGAGGCAATGGACACGGGCAGGTGGTGACACTGGGGAGAGGGAGACGGTGATGTTGGGAAAGGGCAGTGGGAGATGGGCAGTGGGTGACTCTGGGGTGAGGTAGAAGGTGATGCTGTGGAGAGGCAGTGGGAGATTGGCAGGGGCTGACACTGGTAGAAGTACAGGGTGATTCTGGGGACTGGCAGTGGGTGACGGCTGAGGGTAATGCTGGGGAACAGCAGCGGGAGATGGGCAGGGAATTGCACTGGGGAGAGAGTGTTAGTGACAGACAGTGGGAAACTGCATTAAACAAAAAAACAAAAACTCACTATTACTAATTGCATACTCCCTGTAACCTGATACACAGACACATACATACATATACGTGGTTGGGTGTGCGTTACCGCCGCTGGGGATCCAGTCAGTTAGCATACCGACCGTGGGATCCTGGCATCGAAATGCCAGCAGGGGGGGCGAACGCAACAAGCCCCTTGCGGGCTTGCTGCGCTCGCCACGCTGCGGGGTCAGTGGTGACTCTATGGGTGTCGTGGACACCCACGAGTGGGCACAGTCCCTGCTAGTTGGCATGCCGACTGTCGAATTTAGAGGAGATGAGACGTAGCCGTCGGTACTCCGCCGGTCACATAACTACATCTCCATATACATACCCCACCCCCTACCATTATCTAAACCCCAGCAAAGTTATCCTAACTTAAATAATCACTATTAAATAAACATTTTAAACATTTATAATAAAACACTTACCATTTTTCTGTAACTGCTTCTTCTGTCTTCACTCTTCAAAGTTTCTTGATCCTCCTATCTGTGTAAATTGGCTCCTCTTCGGCGCCCATTACGATCCTCTCCACACCAGAGTCCAGTCCTGAGTCAGAGGAGGGGAAGGGAGGAGAGGGAGAAGAAGGGAGGGGAGAGAGGTGGGGGTGTTGTATAAGGAACACAGAGCAAGAGACCTAGGGGAGGGGAGAGAGGAGGGTGGGCGGCGCTGGAGAAAGAGAGGAGAGAGGAGATAGGGGGTGGGCGGTGCTGGAGAAACAGAGGAGAGAGGAGATAGGGCGAGGGGCGGCACCAGTGGTGGGATTCAAATAAATTAACAACAGGTTCTATGTCCTAATAAGCATTTTAACTATACCAAAAGATATACCGAAAGGTAGTTTAATAATTCACGCATTAAATACTGCAATAAGAACATTAAAAGAGGTACAGACAACTAGATTATGTTTAAAGGAAGATTTTTAATATTAAATACCTGACAAACAGTTATTGAAGATATTTCCATATTGCTGTTTGATTGGCGTCCTCACTTGCAATTTTCTTTGCTTTTATCCGAGCATCATCAGCTGTGTGATTTACCCTTAACCATCTTTGCACTGTAGGAGTAGGATTCCATTCCTTTAGCGGTAGGCCGATTAGACTGATAATCATTATGTTTGATATATTGGAAACAGTTAAGCGACTTCTCTTCTCAGAACATATAATGTTCATCTTTGAAAAACCCCTTTCTGCTTCTGCTGAACTTACAGCAATTGTTCTGACAATATTTTTAGCTCTTTGAACACTTTCAGGAATTGAATAGTTCTGGTAGTTTTTTAAAACATTTTCCACAAAATCTCGATACTCATTAATATCAATTTGGTAATTGAAATATGTATTAAATACATGCAATTGCTCTTCAGTTGCTTTCCATGGAACTATTACTTCTTCAATATTCCAGTAATGTGGCTCCAAAAAAGTGAGAAATTGTAATGTATTGCTATCATAAAATTTGCAACAACTTGCTTTTAAATGTCCACAATCCATTAATCTTTTTTTTTAAATTCGTTACAATGCCTTCTAAAAGTGTTTCCCAAGGAAGGCCAACAAATCGATGATTTTCTACAAAATCTATATTTTTGTAGCTTTCTGAAGTAATTAATTCATTAACTTTTTTTTCGTATGGACCCTTTTCTTTTTCAAGCATTTCAAATGCTTTAATTGATCGTATCACAAGTTTTTCAGCCTTTATTATGTCTGTATTTCTTGCTTGCAGTGCATTGGAAAGCAGAGAAATTTTGTTTAAAATATCAATCATCAATGCCAAATCAGTGAAAAAAAAATATTTTTAAGACGGGTAGCCATACCCAAGTACTTTGCATTTAAAGAAAAATAGTGATGTAGCGCAGGATAAGCGCGCCACACAGCTAGGGTTGACCTTAAACTACAGGCAGCCCATCTTGGTCCCAAAACTCTACCAATCTTTATAATTTAAATTCCAAGTTGTTCGGATATTTTGGTAAATTCAGTCTGGTTCTTATTGGATTGATGAAAAATAGTATATATCTTATCAATGAATATTTTGAAATGATTCACTTGCTTTATTTCCTTTATTGAGTCATCTAAAACAAGTTGGAGGCGATGGTTTAAACAGTGCCATATTATTATGTTTGGAAAGTCTTTTGTTATCCTAGTGCTCACTCCAGATTTTCTCCCAAGCATAACACTTGCACCATCAGAGCAAAATCCTATTACATTTTTTTGTAAGTAGTTCTTAGTAAGCCCAACTTTATTTAAACTTTCCATAACTGAAGAACATATTGTCTCTGCATCTTGTTTTTCCAATTCAACTAGCTCAACAAAAATTGTTGGAGATGAAACTGAGTCCTCAACTTTTAAGAAAAGTATAATAACTGGTTTGCAAGATATCGTTGAAGCTTCGTCAATAATCAAACATATTTTCTTATCATTTTCAGTAATTTTAGTAAATATTTCTTTTTTAATTTCCTTTGCAATAAAATCAACTATTTTCACAGCAGTTTTACGTGAATGCAATCCTATTCCCATATCTAATCCATTTTTCATTTGCAGTTCAATCTCATCTTCTATGTCTGAAAATGGTTTACATCTTTTTGACAGGCTGTAAACTGTATTAAATACTCTACAAGTAGTACTGAAATATTTTTTATTCATTGTATCTACTACGTTTGTTATAGTATCCTGCTCACGTATTTTGAAGTTGTCTTTACAAATGTTATGAGCCTTTGATGAAAAATGTTCTTTCATTTTATTCCTCAGAGAAGTTTGTTGTACCACTCTGTTTTTCCCTGATGCCTCAATCTGAAAACCTTTCCACTCTTTTGACGCATTAACACTTTTCTCTTTTATGAAATCATATTTTGCACAATACTCACAACCGAACTTTTTGTTAGAAATTTCCAGTCCTTCATATTTTTCTTTTAAATTTTTATATTGTTGCACTGACCATCATTCAGGAAGACTATTTACAATATTGGAGTTGTTGTGATTTTCTATTTCAATTGACGTGCTGCTTTCTTCAGGCTGGATTGGTTGTGCTAGTGACTGTGTTGAACCTTCCAAGGTCAATTCTGATACAACAGAAGAATCTGACTTTGTTTTCTTATTGAAAAAATCTGTCAAACTGTGTTGCCTTTTCATCCTTAGTTTCAAGGGCTACGTAAAAAAAAAAATCTTTTAAAATGTAATAATAACATTTATTTATGGACATGTAAGTAGAAGCATACATCTCAGTCTCACCCTAAGTACAGAAATCATGGTCCCATGGCAGCATGAAGAATGGTACTGTACATCCATACAACAAGGATACAAACAATGTGGCAGATGTATTAAGCACGGTGATGAGATAAAGTGGTGATAAAGTGTAACAAGATAATTCAACCGCCAATCAGCTGTGTTTGTAAAATTACAGTTGGGAGCTGATTGGCTGGTGCGTTATCTCCTTCCATTTTATCTCACTTTTTGTCCACTTTATCTCTTCACCAGGCTTAATACATTGATCTGCCCCAATGTGAATGTTCAAATATTCTCTGTAAAGCGCCATTACCACAATGCAGCCTCTCTGACTCCCATCTCCCTCAGCACCTCAGTCAGGGGCCCTTCCTGGCAGTCTCCCCTCCTTCTTCATACTGCGCCATTTTGATGCCCCCTCCCTCCTCCACCACTGCAGGCTAATATTGGCTCCTCTCCTCTCCTCTCTGGCCAGCCCACAGCCAGCCCAGCAACCGAGTCCAGCCATACTGGCTCCTCTCTCAGTCTCTCCCCAACATCAACAGCATTGTGCAGCTGCCTGGCAGCCCCTGAGCTACTCATCCTCGGCAAGCTAGCAGCAGCCTCCCTCCCCTCCTTCTTCATACTGCATAACTGCGCCATTTTGATGCCCCCGGCGGGCCCGCCCGGCCCCTCCCTTGCCACATTAAACACTGCAGTGACACTCAGGCTCAGCACAGCAGCATAACTCACCCAGATGCCGACGGTCGGTGACCCAGTACTGTCCGTGCTCCCGGGCTGCCTGTCTCTGCTCTGTGCCGCAGTCTCCGCCTCAGACGCTGATGTGATGTCACGGCCGCGGCCGCCGTGCCGATAGGAACTGGCTGAACAGTGTAACTTGTGCTCGTGCCGTGCGTCTGTCTGTCCCCGCTCTGGCACTCCCGAGTCCCGACTCCGTCCCAAGTGACGACGACTTGTTGTAAGTTGTTGTCTTCCAGGCTGCCCTTCTGCGCACCGTCCGCTGCCGCGTGATGGCTGATGGTGGCTCTTCCTCTCAGTCCTCTCCTCTGCACAGAAGTTCAGAACACGTGTGCAGGGGGAGCCAATCCTTGCCAACAACAAGGGAGGCAGGGTGGGGCTTACACAGGCTGACTGACAGCCTGGCCAGACCTGCCCAGCCCAGAAGAGCAGAGCCAGGCAGGCAGCCATTATATTAATTTATAATCATTGTCCAGGCCAGGGCAAGCTGCGGTGGACAAAAAAAGTAATAAAAATTAACAGCAGGTGCCCGGGTTGTATCAGTGGGTCAGTGGTGGAATTCAGCAGGCCAGCAAACGGTACTGCAGAACCGATAGTACATTAGGTATCGGTTCTGTAGAACCGGTGCAAACCGGCTGAATCCCACCACTGGGCGGCACTGTATATTAAAATCCATCCTGGATGGAGGACGCATCGCCGCTGCCTGCCCCTGCTGTCTGTCTCTGTAAAGCAGCATGACAGGTGCGTGCAGGGCGGCGCAGCGCTGTGTGGAGCGGAGGTGGACTGTATGTCAGGCTAGCCGCCGTGCTTAAGTCTGTTGGCACCACTGAGCTGCCTGTCATTCAGCGGCAGCCGGCAGATACAATATAGTAGCAGGGATGCAGTCGCAGGGAAGGCGCCTCTCCAGCCGAGCGCCTCCCTGCACTGCATCTCTTTGCTGAGCGGGTCAAGCCGGCCCTGCTCTAATGTCACCTTCAAAATATCTGCTAAACCTAAAGGTACACATCATTTTGTCACTCACAGAAATGTGATATTGGATAATTTTCCACAATAAAAAAATGAGCACGTCTAGTTTTTGTGTCTAATTTGTTTGATTTGGTTCTCTTTAACTATTTTGGGGATTTGTGCAAAAATCTGAGGTATTTTTAGGCCACATTTCAGCAGAAATACAGGATCCTGGAGCTGGAGACCTGAGCACACCTCTGCTGCTTTTACTTAGGAAACAGAACCAGCAGTGTATTCGCAATCCCATTGAGGGGTCCACTTCATTTTACCACAGTTAAAAGCTGTCTAAAGGATCCAGCATTTTTTGCATATTGTTTACATTTAAGGTATAAGGACTTTACTAAAGTGTCCTCATACCAATCAGATAACTGGATCATGTCCATATAAGGGCAAAATACACCAGTTCCATCACTGTTGCATTGAATCTGTCCATATTGGTCAGGTTTAACAAATTATCTAATGTTACGAGACAATTATTATACACTCTTAATACAGATGGTTTTTTGATCTTTACACCTGAAGAAGTCCTTTTTTAGATGAAACGCGTAGGGTTTTATCAACATAGTTCACAGTCTAAATTCAGAGAGAATCCTTCTGTGATCCCACACCAGAACAGGGTGGAGGAAGGCAATTGCTACACACTCTCCTGTATTGGATGTGACCATTTTAGAAAGAATTTTGTGTATGTAAAATCATTACTTCACTTTATTTTACAAAATGTACAAACTGTTTTAAAACTGATATTAAATTAATATTTGTTACTGATTGGTCTTTTGGCTCTTCTTCCACTATTATTGGACTACAAGGGTCAAAATTATTGGACCTCATGGTCGGAATATATTAAGAAGAATATAAGCTTATATTTCCATTTACCTCATGTACAAATAATTGTATTATTTTAGCGGCCTTTTTAATATCAACACTGAGAATTTTATATAATATAATCTTATTATAAACTAGCGCACTCTGGAATTGTTGTGTATCTTTATATGTGTTTTGGAGGTTCCACCAAGAGTTGCTGTTTATAGGCATGGGAGCGCGGGATAAGGGTATCTGTTTGTGTGGATAGATATATATATATATATATATATATATATATATGATAGATATGATAGATATCATCAGCCTGTATACCAACATTGATCATTCTGCCGGTATTGAAGCAGTCAGGAGTCTGGTATCCACCAGTCCACACTATAGGGGTCCCAACATTGAATTTCTGATTTTGTTACTGGAGATTGTGTTATGTAAAAATTATTTTCTGTTTGAAAATTCTTTTTATTTACAGCTACGGGGGACCGCGATGGGGTCGAATGTGGCCCCCGCGTATGCCAATTTGTATATGCATTTGTATGAAATTCAACACATTATGGCAGACCCAATTTTTTCACAGTTTATTCATTTTTATGTTCGTTATATTGACGATCTCTTTATGGTGTGGACTGGTGGTGAGGGGCTCCTCACTGATTTCATAGATACTTTGAACAGTCTGGACACCAAGATTAGATTTACGTTATCATTTAGTGAGATTTCTATCAACTATCTTGATGTGTGTATAGTTAAACAGGGGGATGAATTATCCACACAAATTTACAGGAAAGCAACCGACAAAAATACGTTGCTATCAGCAGATAGCTTCCATCCGGCCCCTTTAAAGCGGGGTCTTCCTCTTTCACAGCTATTACGAGTAGTACGTATTACATCTAATGTGGCGGAGCTACCACGGGCATTGGAAGAAATGGGCACACGCTTTGTACAAAGGGGATATGCACAAAATGAAATCAATGATGCTATTACAACATGTATGAATACCAAACGGGAGGATGCTTTGGAATCCAGAAAGAAGGATGCCACAACTGATCGAATGATTTTCTCCTCTACTTATTCTATAGCCTCAAGACATATTCGTGATGTCATACTTAAACATTGGCACATCATTCAGGCTGATGCGACTATAGGAACATTATGCAAAAATGTTCCACTCTTTTGCTACAAGAGGAGTAAGAACATTAAAGATATTATAGCACCATCAGATATTGGTCCGATCAGATCTAAATGTTGGTTACAACCCAAGTTGGGTGTTTTCAAATGCCATGGGTGTGCAAACTGCAGTTTCCTGACGCTAGGAGATTCTTTTTTTGATCATCAGAATGGCAAGAGATTCAAAATAAAGCATCATTTGGATTGCAACAGCCGGTATGTTGTATATCTTATATCCTGTCCGTGCCATCTACTATACGTTTGGAAAACAATTAGGACATTGAAGGAGAGAATTTCAATGCGCCGTTCCTCTATAAAAAAAAGCCTATGTTACATTGGACTTGAATACACCACCAGTGGCTAAGCACTTTGTGATGAGTGGACATACCATTAAAGATTTTCGCTGCATGCCAATAGATTGTGTCCCCCCACTGAGACGAGGGGGTGATCGTGGACGTATTTTACTCCAGCGTGAAGCCCATTGGATAGCCCGACTCAATTCTGTTGCACCGAATGGACTAAATGAGAGTCAAGGATTTGGTTGCTTTCTATAGGATACAATAATCTGTTAGGGACTCTATATAGCCTGATTAAGTTATTTTGTTCCTATTCTTGGTTTTTTGGTTTTTGTTTTATCACTTTTTTGTTTAGCATGTTTAGGTGTGTCTAATATACCTGCCAGTATATAGAGTATTGTAATCTAGTTGTTTTGGGGCATTAATTAATGATTTACTATAATATTGCCCATTACTAGTAGGTTGTAGTTTGTTTTGTGGAGACGATGCCGGATTGATACAGCTGCGCCCAGTTTCCAATTAGGTGAGCATACTTTACTCGTTTCTGGTGGGTATAAGAGACACACTTTTCATTACAGGTTGACTGTCCATGAGGAAGGTGCCTCTGAGCACCGAAACAGCTGTCGACCTACCTGTTTGTTGCTGGAGGCTTGCACTACTTACCACGTTGAAATGGTGATATGATATTATGCAGTTTTTTGAAACCCCATGTGCTTCTACTAATGTTTCTTGCCTCTGGTGCTTTTAAGATCTTATTTTTTGATAAAAATTTTATTATGCAGTAATTTGGAGGTGCTGGTTTCTTTTCTTCTGGGACTATTGCAACATATTATGTATCCAGCACTCCTAACATGGACAATACTGTGTGCGGCAGGCTATACCACTAATATATATATATGTATATATGGAAAATAGTGAGATTCAGCGCCACTGGTGGTATACCCCTTTTAACGTAATTCAAAATTTAATTAGTCTGATAAAGAGACACTCCCATACAGGGTATCAGCTAACCCCAAGTAAGTAGCAGTGGTAAATCGCTGGGTGAAATATGTAAACTGATATGGTGGGTATATCAGCGACCAATGGTGTCATTCCAGTACTAATAATCAAGAAAGAATATATTCAATTAAAAATAACATGAGCACTTTATTTAGGACAAAGTATATAGAAAGCATAAAATTCAACAGACTGTAGGTGGAGCTATACTAAGCCAAAAAATCAGCCTATTAAAAGTAAGTTAAAAAAAGCACTATATGAAAAAATAACTTTGATGAAGTCTTAGGACGAAATGCGTTGGGCCTCCCTCACTGTGACCTCCTGCCTTCTAAAAGATAAGACATACCTCCTATCTTTTGATTTATGTTTTAGGAAAAAAAAATTCTCTTATACTGTACAACTTTTTATATTTTTTTTATTTTTCCATGTAGTGCTTTTTTTTTTTTTACTTACTTTTATTATGCTCACCTTTTGTCTTAGTATAGCTCCACCTACAGTCTGTTGAATTTAATGCTTTTTATATACTTTGTCCTAAAGTGCTCATGTTCATTTTACTTGAATATATTATATGCACATGCCTCATTATCATGGTGAGTAGTAAAGGGGCATGTGTGGCCCCAAATCATCAGAATGTCTTTATGACTTTAATACAGTAATTTTTTCAAGTCTCAGATTGCTGCTGCCTTTCTTACTTTTTTGGGCAACTGAGCTATTAAATGAGTGGAGTGCCAGACTTATTACCATTCTCTCTCTCTCTCTCTCTCTCTCTCTCTTTATTAGGAGGCTAGAAAGAGGGGACAATATAGGGAGCACACATCAGGGCCCCCCACTCCAGCACACAGTAGAGGTAAGCACTCCACCACCACCACCATCACACACAGCAGCCACCCTACATTCACTCACCCCACACACATCGGCCATCCTAACCCTCTCCCCTCCACAGTACACGCAGCAGCATTGTGTCCTCCTTCCTCCCCAAAACCTCCCAGATCACAGCAGTAGCTCTCTTTTCCCATCCATCCCACAACACATCAGAGACTCTGTCTCCCCATCCGCAGCAGTTGCAGTCATGGTCTGCACCCCCTCACCCCCTGTCTGCAGCAGCAGTGATGGTGGCTGGCACCCTCCTCCCAACAAAAGGTGCATCTCCCCCCAGTAGTCTTCTGATGTCAGGCAGGGGTATCCTCTGCCTCCTCCTTCGCCCATTACCTACATTCAGCTAGGGAGATTGCTTGAGGAGCTGGTTTGTGGGGAAGCGATCTGCCTACTGGGCTGACTCACTAGTACCGCTTTTAGACCTAAATAGCGGGTTGAAGCCGGGAGCCTGACACGGGTGCTACCCAGCTGCGACCCGCATCTGCCCCCTTTTCACACCGGAGTCACCAGCCCTGCATATTGGCAGGTTGGTGAAGTTGCTGGTGATGCAATGGGGGCGGCGCTTGGAGGTCACATGATCTCCAAGCACCGCCCGCTCATACACTGTAAACGGGAAGCAGGGTCGCGCGATCCAGCTCCCGTTTACACTGCACAGTTTGCCGGGTTGAACACGTGTTCAACCCCGCATACTACCCGAGTTGGAATACCAGGTCACTCGACCCAGATTATTCCAACTCTGCCCTTTTACACCAAGCAGCAACACGGGTTATGCACGTTCATGTGCAATAACTCGTGTTATGTGCTGGCGGTGTAAAAGGGGTATAACTGTGCTGCCAATTCTCTGTCTCACATTTTTGCTTGAACCATATAAATATGGTAAAATAAAATGCAAAAAAGGTTGAAAAATAAGTACAGTGTGATAATAAATGTATTAAATATAGCACTTAATCACCTACAGTATTTATTTGTTCTAAAATAAGAAAAGCAATGTATAAACGATGTATCTTTAGAATTTAATCCTTAGATGTTGTGTTTGTGGCACATACAGTTAAAATTGTATAGAGTACTACTGTCATCTACTGTCTACAGTTAATTTTGCATCTTTCTAAAGTGTGCATTGAATCTAAATAAAATGTTAACTTTATTATTACCTTTTTCACTAAAATTTTAAATAAAGTTAATGCATTTACTGTAGTTAATTGTAATTTATATTAATTTATAATTAAAGTGAGATTACAGTTATTTATGTAACTGAAAAGTGATGTCAATATAATTAATACAAAACTTTAATGCATTTACAAGATATTACCTAATGCACTTGGGTCGAAATTTAATTAAATAACATATCTAGACATTTAATAGATTACTGACATTTTCTGTGTGATTTAGGGCAGCAGAGTGGCCTCAGTCACAGCACTGGAATCAGGGCCCAATACTGTATGTGCAATTTTATGCTTTCTCTATGGATTACCCTTTGCCTTCAGGTTAGCTCTAACAGTAGAAAAACATACATACATAAAATATAGCTTTTATTTAATGTTTCTGACATTTAGACACTCACAGAGAAAGACCACTCATATACTTCTACAGACTACACAACAGTCATAGTGTAAAAATGTAAAGCCACTCATAAGTGACAAATATAAATATGGTAATATTTAATTGTTAATAACAACTAACAATAATTATGTTAAAAAAATCTGTGTGTGTATATAAATTATAAACATATTTAAATAAATCTCTCACTTTGCAATCATAGTATTCAATGAGCCATCAATATTGGGCCTTAAGGTTTCATTAGCCATTAGCCACTAATTTTTCAATGCCCCTTATTTTTGCTCTATTAACATGATGGTCTAAAGTTATGCAGTTTACATGCTTATTGGGCTTGCTCCACATACTAATTTGTAATATTCACATCTCTTTCCAAGCCTGTGATATTGTTCCTGTGAGTTCTATTAAACAGTGCAGTCAGTATTAAATGGAAAAGGCATTAGACATGCTGATTCCTATATGTAAATAATATGGTGCAGATTTTTTTTTATTGGATCTTTATTGCAGAACTCCTTACAGTTGTTGTTGGCACCTCCACAGGTTAACCGAGTCCACCATAATACTGTATATGGCTTAGGTTCAACAGGTCAGAAGGCTGGGTCAGTATAATAGTTGCCCATGGCCTGCAATTTGGAGGGTCAGCAGTAAAAAAGCAGGTCAGTGCTCTTCTACTGACACTTTCATCAGAAGCAGTCTCCTATACTTACTTTTTATTTTATATGCTAATTAAAAAATATTAATTAAATCAAATAATGATTTATTATTAAGTAGTTAACTCATATTCTCTTTTTAAATCATGGTATAAAATATTTTCAAAAATAGAGAAAATGGCTGAGTATTACAGCATATGCATTGTAGAGAAATTGCTAAGATAATTGATAAAGACTTATTAGAGTAAACAAGCTAACAAAAAAAAAACACAATAATGTTAAACATTAATTGTTCAGGGAAAATGTTAATAAGTGTATTCACAAAGGGTATTCCCTCTGGCATAAATGTAGCTTTATATATTTCTATCATCCCTTGTAAATGAGAAATAAGAATAAAAAAATGCATACTGTACATGTCATGATACAACTATACAAAATAAAAAAAAATAAGCATTGGATTTAGGACATTTTGACCTGGTAAATTTTATAGTTGAGCTTTCAAACATAAATTATGTATTCTCATTTTTTACTAAAAGTTATATTGCAAAAATAGATTCATAGTATTTTTGATAGCTACACTATACTTTCCTTTATTGATATAATACATTTATGTATGTGATCTGATTATATATTTTTATATACAGTATGATATTTTATGTTTTGAAATATATTTTGTCAATGTGGTCTGTCCATTTCAGCTCCTGGTATTATGCTCACAATCTGTACAAACTTTGTCTGCTGAGACAAAGTTATATAAATGGTCTGGACAAACTACCGTAGAACAGAGTCTGGTTTAGACATCAATAGACTCATTGATACTGTATATGTTCTACTGACAAACTGTGCTCCTGAAAGTACATAACAGCATATTGTACTTTATTATTATTTTTTTGGGTTCTGTTGATGTATTTTGTAAGGTGCTGTGGATGCCTTGTGGTGCTATAGAAATAAAGGCTAGTAATAATAATAATAATAATAATAATAATAAGTATTTATTTTTATTTGCCCTCTTCCATACTAACAAATGGTAAACTATGCAGCTAATTTGAATTTGAAATATAATTGCAATCGTTTATTTCTATGCTGGTACTGTGATGTCATAATAAGGTCTGATGCATTTTCTAAATATATATGGCCTCTTATGGAAACAACAGCCATTAACATACCACTAAAGGCACTGCTGTATTTTTTATTCATGTTTTTTCCAAGTTAATAATTCACGCAACTAGAAATAAGTTGTCACTCACTAGGACTGTGACTTACTGTAGTAATCATTTCATCGTGGTCAGCCTTGGGCTTCATATATTGCGGAATCACCATTTAGGTTAGTGTACAAATGGACAGGATGGCAGTAACTGGATGGATTAACTGTCGCATTTGTTGAGTCCAAGACCTTCCCTTTTAGGATTAATAAAACATTTGGTGTATTGTAGTGTGAAGAAAGGGTTACATTTAAACATTTGCATAGGGTCCTCCCCTCAAAAGCATAACCAGGCCCGGACCACTGAGCCCTTTCTGGTACCTGAATTATGGGGGGGGACCAGTGTGTATCCCCCCAATGTTTTTAGTAACAAGCACAGGGCTCAACCTGTCAGGGGCAATGCCATGGCAGGGAGACACACATCAGGGAGTCCCCCTGCCACTACATTATCCAACCCTAAACTGATCACCCCAGGCTTAAAATTCCTCAGAAAGTGGGGAACCCCCCCCCCCCCCAACAAAAAAAAAAAAAAAAAAATGGGCCACCCTTCTGGGGACCCTCCAGGACTAGGGTGAAGCTCTTAATGAATCTCTGGTGGCAGTGATTGAGGGTTCATAGTTTAAAAGTAGAATATTGTTGTTTACAATGGTACTACAGGTCCCAGAAAGCCTGTCCCTGCATGTTATTTTATTGTACTATAGCTGTTAATTTCAATACACCAGCCAAATTGTCGATTTTGCTGAAATGAATGAACAAAAAAGCTACAGTAGTTTGTGAAGAATATATATTTTTGGGCAAATAAATGAGTTTTGATTTCCTTACATTTTTCTGTCATCAAAGTATCCATCCTTAGCAGTGATCACAGCAGTGCAAATGTGGGGCATTCTGTTGGTCAACTTGTCTAAAGTTTCAGTTCTGATTGCAGCCCAAATGTCTTGTAGCAACTCCCAAAGGAGATTTTGGCTCATTGCAGTACATCTCGTACACACCTGTCCTGATAATCCTAAAGGAGTTCAATTGGATTGCAATCAGGACTCTGGGTGGCTAAACCATGTTCTTAAGGATCTGCTCTTGATGTTTTAACTAAACATACTTTTTGCAAAGACTGGAGTTATGTTTTGGGTCGTTATCTTGCTGTAGTGTAAAGCCACAGCCAATAAGGTGAGTGCAGGAAGGGATGGTATGGCACATCAGGATGTTGTGGTAGCATTTGGAGTCCATGATTCCTTTAATTTTTATGAATTCCCCAACCACACCACCGCCAAACATCCCCAGACCATAATGGAACCTCCTCCATGCTTGATTGTGGGCTAAATGGAAACATGAAGCATACGCTTGCCTGTCGCATGATGAATCAACTTGCACCTCTTGGACCCAAACATCTCAAACTTCAATTCATATGTGAACATAACCTTCTTCTACTGACTGGTAGTCCAGCTCCTATGCTCCTATAGCCTCTTCTTTTTATTTATGGGCCTAAGCAATGGTTTTCAGCTGCAACACTTCCCTTCAAGCCACCGGCTACAAGGCATCATCTGACGGTCATGGTTGACACGCTTTTCATCCTTGTCTCCATTAGAGCATCACTGATCGGATGGGCTGTTTTAAATCTGTCCTGTTTGGTACACACTCTGATAAATGTGTCTTTGTGTTTTGTTTTCACTCGAGGTTGTCCAGGTCATGAGCAATCACGTACACTCTTGTTTATGGCGTATCTATTGAGGATACACTGCATGCAACCAAGAGAAACCTTCGTAAGGTGAACAATTTCATGCAAACTATGCCCTGCATTTCTCAAAGTGACTATGGCAGATCTCTTTTTGACAGGTAACTCCATCCTGAGTGTCATTCATGAGACCACTTTACACATTTTCACAAGTTTTCCCAGTATCACAATACAAGACAAACACCATATTTCTTCCATTGTGTATGTGTTGACAAACTGGTTTCAAAACAGCACTGGGCATGTATCTGATATCTCAACGGCAACTAGTGACCTTGCAGGCATAATTTGTTTCTTTTTAGTGATCAGACATTATCTGGCTGTTAGCATATCTCCCAACATCTTGGTTGTCTAACTTTTGACCATGTCTACATTATCAAAGTTGACATTTTGGTGTCTAAGTTTTGACTAAGATTTTACTACATCCTCTCTGGAGCATATATGAAGATAGACTAATAAAGGAACACTTTATTTACAAAGGAAGTACAATGCTTAGTTACAGAAATTATATATAGAAAAAGGGTTACAGATTACATAGACAGACAAATGTTGCAATTTAAAATAAAAAGGAAGAAATTTACAGAATATAACACGTAGGATATTCTGGCTGGGGATTATAGCTGGAAAATTAAGGTGCAGTCTCTTAAGATTGATATCCAAAATCTGACTTAGAACAAAACACTCCCATACTTTTTTATTAATCTCTTCAGGGATACTGGCATATATGTGTATGTTTGCTTTTATTTATAAATTAACAGTTATTTTTAGTTGCAAAACTTTTTGAGGTTTGAATATATATTTATAAGTAAATCAATCAATATATTCAAACTTCAAAAAGTTTGCATTTTTTCAAAAAATATATTAAAATATTCTTTATTATATATCTCTAAAATTAAATAATTGTCCATGAAGAGGATAACCTAGTCTCTGATGACTGGCTGGCTTGTCAATGGACCTAGGTTCCCAGGACTGCACATAACTTCCCCTGTGTAATTGCTGCATGAAATATGGAATACTCTGATAAATCTCTATTATTTAAGACAGTAGTTACAAACCTCGGTCATCAAGTACCCCCAAAAGTTCATGTTTTCCAGGTCACCTAGCAGTTGAACAGGTGTATTCATTACTCACTGACACATTTTAAAACATCTACAGGTGGAGTTCATTACTTCACTTATAATCCTGTGAGGAGACCTGGAAAACATGAACTGTAGGTGGTACTTGAGGACCGAGGTTGGGAACCATTGATTTAAGCTAGCAAATGAAGCTAAATATGATGTGTGATTAGTTAGAAACCTAATTTATCCCAAACCATGCTTCCAAGTGATTCCCAAATCACACTTAACCATCACACTAATGTCAGGTATATTTTTTTATACTAGCTGTTCTACCCATTCTTCGCAAGGGAGTTTCTAATTTTCATGGTTGTGAATAGAAATGAGTGTTAAAAATATGGTAAATCTATAAAGATGTAAATTTGAGATGTCTTAATGTAAGTAAATATTAATCCATGGTTCTTGGCGTTACCCGAGGAGCATCCATTGCAGATACGGTAAAAAGTGACAGGACCATTTTTATAGTTTATTAAATTCTACCCACTAGAGGTGCAATCCAAATTTTGATCCGATTTGGGCATTAGCGTTCATGCAATGCAAGCCACGCATTGGTAATGATTTTATTATATCAACCCCCTGTTCATACCCTTAGGGTTTATTAAAATTCTAATTAAGTAGTTTTCCTATTTCCCGCCTGAAGAATACCTATGTCTAATTTCAGCTTCCTAACATATCGGGAAGCAAGAGAATTACTGATGAGTCAGTCGGTCAGTCAGTGAGTGAGAGATACTGTATGGTAAAAAAAAGTGACAGGACCATTTTTGTAGTTTATTAAATTCTACTCACTGGAGGTGCAATCCAAATTTTGATCCGATTGTCCGTTTGGGCGTTAGCGTTCACGCAATGCAAGCCACGCATCAGTGATGAAGTCATTATGTCAACCCCCTTTTCATACCCTTATGGGAGGTTTTCACATTTATAATTTATATATATATATATATATATATAGTATATATATATATATTGTATATAGATAGATAACTTCTGAAGCTCAAAGCTATTGTTCAATATTATTTTTTTGTTAAAATTGCATGGTTTTGATCTTTGCTCCTGCTTGAAGTCTGAATACCCTTTTAATCAGATGACTGTTTGTTTACCCCCCCCCCCCCACTGTTTTAGGACACGGGTAGGCATCCTCACGTCATCTATATGCAGCTCTAGATGAAAGTCTTTGCTTTCCAATGTCTTGTCCAGTTTCCTGCTGACAGGATTACATAATTCAATGTACGAAGGTTGTCCAATAAATAAGGTAACAAGACCTCTTATTTCGTATATATTTATTCAGCTCATGCACTTACATATAATCAATAGTATGGCCTAGCTACAGATTATTTTTCCATATAGTCCCGATACTTGTCTAAGCATTTGTTCCAAGGGAACATCAAGTCACCTATCCCTGCATAGAAGAAATCAATGTCAAGCATCTGTACCCCAGTTGCTCATGAATGATGTTGTGCACAGAACCAACTGAGATGTTCAGTTCATCACTAAGTCAAATGTATCTGTCCTCCTGAATCAGACCTTCAATGCAGCACAAATTGTCATCATGGTGGACGCGCTTGGCCGGCCAGATTGCTGCTTATCTTGAATGTCTGTCCTGCCATTATCAAATGCAGTGCACCAAACCCAAACCTGTTTCCGTGACGTGACATTATCACTGTACACCTTGAAAAGTTGGCAATGAATTTCATCTGCTTATGTGCCCTTTAGACACAGAAATTGACCATGTGTTTGACCACGATTCTGCCAGCTCCGCCATCTTACAACTGATGTTGGGACCGTATCTAATGGTCATGATGGAAGCAGTGGTCTACCTGCTCTGGCCTGTGGGGAAATTAGAAAGAAATCGAGAACATTACACATGCGAGACACTTACTTATTGAACCACCCTTGTACATTTTAATGAAACTACATCAGACATCTTCTGGTTTCCTGAGGGTGAATTACATACTAATGAAACTCTTCCATGGGTTATTCATTCTATTGACTTTGATATTATAACAAAAACTAGTTCGTATTCAGTATATACAGTAATAACGTGAGCAATAGCCGGATTATTTTTAATGGAAAATATTTTCTTCTCTACAGTATAATATAATAATCTCTACACCTCCCCCCATAAGAGAAGGCAAGGGAAACAACCCACTAGGACATACCTTCACTGTTCTTACAGGGATATCTCCAGCACAAGTTTGAACCTGATTCTGATCTAGACCTACTGTATTTCCTGCTATTTCCCTATTGTCACAGCTCTATCCAGCAGTGAATTATCAATTTCTGCCATGGCAGTGACAGAACGACTCCCTCTCTCACTGTGCCCTGTCCCCTTGCTCCACAATTCTCCATCAGTGTGGCACATTACACTTTTTCCACTTTCCTTGGAATATTCCTTATTTATCATGACAGTAAATCCAGGGCCGAATTAAGGGAGGGGCGAAAGGGGTGGTCATCCTGGGGCCCCCACACATTTGGGGCCCCCACACCCAGGAGCGTAGTAGTCTCCCCCCTCCCGGCGTCTCAGCTCAGCTGTTCATTAACAGCGCCACCGAGGAGGTGTTCCGTGCACAGCATTTCATAGTCTCACGGGAATTCAATGCAGCATCCCACGAGACTATTAAATGCTGTGCAAGGAACACCTCCTCGGCGGCGCTGTTAATGAACAGCTGAGCTGAGCCGCCGGGAGGGGGGAGACTACTACGCTCCTGGGTGTGGGGGTCCTGACTCCGGCAACCGCTGCACCGCCGGATGGACAGGTAGCGTGCGTGCATATGTGTGTGTGTGTGTACGTCTGTGTGTGTGTTGTGTGTGTGTTGTGTGAAGCATGGGTGTGTGTGTGTTGTGTGCAGCATGGGTGAATGTGTGTGTGTGTGTGTGTGTGTGTGTGTGTGTAAGGGTGGGCTCAGGGGTCTGTCATCTACTGTAGTGGGGGCCCCCACAACTTCATTGCCCGGGGCCCCCACCATGCTTAGTCTGTCCATGAGTAAATCCCTCTAGGGGCCTTGCTAAGAGAACATCTTCCTCCCCCTCGACTCAAGTATGTGGGACACCACCAGCTCTGACATAGAGTCATGCACACTCACAGTCTGCACTACTTCCCAGCTGTCTGGTCTCTCAACAAAGTGACACACCTAAAACCTATGCCACACCTTCCATGGTAGGTCCCGAAATCACTCCAGGGCCACATTTATGTGAACATTACACTGGTACTGCTATGTTTCCCTCCCTGTGGGTGCTAGCTGGGAAGAGACATTCCTCCTCTTTAGCTTCTGCTAGCTTTGTCCCCCTTTCAACTGCTGCCCTTTTGGGCACCACTAGTTCTAGCATAGGGACACATTCAGAGACAGAGATAAGGTAGCTAGTGCAAGGTAGTGAGCCTAATATGGGTTGGGTATGAAATACTGGCTGTTGGGATGCCAGCAGTCACATGACTGACTGCGGCATCCTGACAATGAGGATCCCGACACCGGGCAGGGGTAAGTATTCCACCCCTCTCCTGCCCCCTACCCTAACCCTTGGGGGTGGTGGCTAGAACTAACCCTTGGGGGGGGGTGGCTCCAGCGAACCACAACCCTACTGCCTAACCCTATCCCCCCCCTAGTGCCTAACCCTAACAGTACCTCCCCCCCGGGCCCTAACACCAATACTCACCTTCGGTATTCCGGCGGTCGGTGTTCGGCACCGGTGACCCAAGTGTTGTCGTGATTCTGGCATCAGTCACATGACCGCCGACATACAGACCGCCAAGATGTTGAGCGTATACCCCAATTCTCTAGCAGCTGGGGTTTAAAGGTGGAAACTTCATCTGATTTGCTTGCGTCGTTGATGTCATCGGTCACATGGTTAAAGCCACAGAAATGCCATGCACCCACTCCTACAGGGAAGGAGAACACAGTCAGCATGAAGCACGAGGAAAGCACTAGTGTACCAAACATGGACAGACCTGGTAAAAGTATTTTGGCTGCCACACGCAGTGTTTTGTGACTTTAGTGTTGACTCATTCCCCCGGTCTCGTACCAAGGAGAAATTGTTTTTTTTATGTACGTTTTTTTTTTCAATCTGAGAAATAGCATTGAGAATTACTATCATCTTTAAGGTGTCACAGTATATAAATAATATTTAGAATATATATTAGAGATGTGCAGTTCGGGTTTCCTGAATTACGAACACACCCGATCTTAGGGGTTCTGAGTTGAATTGAGTTCGGAATCACTTTCGGGGTTGAGAGTGGAACTGAGTGCCGGCTCTGTTGTCAGTTTGGAACTCGGATTTAAAAACCAAACTCGGGTTTTAGATTGCATGTAAACAGGTCCAAATTACAGGATTTAGCTGTTTTTCTCAGTTTTTCTTGATTTTTATTATATACTATGCTGTATCAAATTTCTGTTACAAATACTTTTTTTTCAGCACCGTATAGGGAAATTGCATATAGTAACAAATAATTATTACACTAAACATGTAAATATTAATTGTTCTGGGAACATTGTAATGAATGTATCCGCAGAGGGAACGGTAATCCCTGTGGCATAAATGCAGCTTTATAAACTTCTTCCAGCGTTGTACCTTGGAGATAGGAAATAAACCGTATACATCTTGCACTAGACACCTGTGATCTGGCAAGTGATGTAGGCCGTGTAAGTATGAATTAGTTATAATTATTACATTATGTTTTCACAGTTATTGTATATACCTAATATATGTTGGAAAATATACATGATATACTGTATATTATGTAGTATATTTGCCAGCTATATTGTACTGTATGATTTATTATTTTTATGTAAGACATGCTGATCACAGATGAATAAATCATGTATTATATACTTGTATATACAGTATGATATGTTCTGTACATTTCTTGCCTATACACACATTGTCAGATGTATATTTTCTGTTAACAAAGTGTCAAGATTTTTTATTAAAGATTTACAGGATCCCATAGTGAGTGTGGATCATTAAGTCAACCCTGTCTAGGTTGACAGACAGTAGGTCGACCACTGAAGGTCGACAGTGACTAGGTCAACACTGACTGAAGGTCGACACATGACTAGGTCGACAGGTATGCAAGGTTGGCATGATCATTAGGTCAACGTGGGCAATGTCGACACAAAATGTCGACACATATTTTTTTTAGGGTTGGGTGTTGAAACGCGTTCGCTCGCCACGCTTCGGGCATGGTGGCTCGCCACAAGGTTTATAACCAATGCCCACTTGGATAGAGGAGGTATGCAAAGGTCCTGAAACACCCCCCCCCCAAAAAAAAAAAGTTGTGTCGACCTTTTGTGTGTCGACCTTGCCCATGTCGACCTAATGACCAGGGCGACCTTCCACACATGTCGACCATGTCATGTGTAGACCTTCAGTCAGTGTCGACCTAGTCACTGTCAACCTTCAGTAGTTGACCTAGTGACTGTCGACCTAGACAGGGTCGACCTAAGGACCGGATCCCATAGTACAGAGCCTGGTTTATACATGACTATAACTCACTGATATATGTTCTACTGACCCAACATATATGAAACATTTAATTAAATTCTTTATTTTACTTTTATTTTATGCCTTTCATTCCCCTCTCTTCTACCATGAGCAGATACTTTTAGTACAAAATGACATTTCCATAATTTTGTGAAGGTAAAGTACATTCTAATAGACGACCCTTCTTCTCACCTCTGCAAATTGTACTCCTTTAAATTGTACATAATCTTCCTCTCTCCGGATGTAAATACCTCTTATTTGTGTGTACAATGCATGAGAAATCCATTCCAATAATATGGCAGTTTATATCCGGAAAGGTGCATTGTTGGGAGGTCAGCAAAATTTCATTTTAAGCCCAAAAAATCATTCCTCTTTGCAGGGGCATTTTAACAGTGGAGGGGGCCCCTGTGCAGACTCCGTGTGGCCCCCCTCCTCTCCACAGCGCAGTAGGCTCTGGCATTGTGCCGGAGTCTACTGCGCAGGCGCAGGTCTCCGGAAACATGGCGACCTCCATGTTCTGAAGACTAATTTCACTACTGTGCATGCATGACGGACATTTTGGCTGCTGTGCCCAATGCGGATCTCCTGAAAGTAAGTATAACATGGGTGCAGTGTGTGTGGTGTGGGCTCACCCTGGACCTAGGGGCCCAAGTGCAGCGCACACATGTCAGACATTATAGAAATCCCAATGCCTCTTTGGCATTTGAATTGTTTAGATCAGCACTGTGGAACAGGAAGACCAGCAGCTGGCTGTGGCCCTTAGAGAGGGGGAATGGGTCCCTTCTGGCCAGTGTAACCTCCTTCTCTTTGGTCCTCTAATTCTGAGTGACCATGGTGCTGGGAGATTATGTTTGGAGCAGATAAGTCTGTCATGGACTAGCAGCCAGTGATAAATCTACATGAATTCTATACTGCTGGTGGGCTGACACACCATAACGATGTCTGATAATTCTCTGCAAAATATATGGCCGCATTGTGGGAGGAAAGGCCATTACTGGACCCCGAAGGCTACCTTTAGTTTTTATTCAGGCTTTTCCCAAGTTAATAATTAACATCATTAGAAACAAAAACGTTAGAATCCCTCATTTACATTATACCTGTGATTTAGTGATGGAATCTAACGTATTGGCATCCAGCCCACGCCTCCAAATTTTATGGAACTACCACACAAAGTAACAAATAAGGACAGGACAATGGAATGTACAAACTGTTGCCTTAACCACTTGCCTGGCACAGTTTCATTATTTGCGACCACGAAGGCTGGGCTTTACCTGACTTACTCGCAAATAATGCGATCCCTAAGAAATGGCCAGTGGGCAGCTGCCAGAAGATAAACTTCAGTCACCTGCCAGTTTCAAAGGCTGTGCAGCCAATCACTGCTAAATGACTAGTCGGATGTCACTCTCTACTCGGCGGCTGCTCTTCTTTGCAATGTAAATCCTATCTGGGAAATGAAAATCCAGCAGCCCTCAGACTCCCAGTATTTACCCGGCAGCTGCAGAGAGGAGCAGTCACCATGGAAATGTAAAGTCGCAAGATGCGATGTTTGATCATCAATTTGATTCCACATGAAGTCCCAGTAGTATATGTGTCTCTATTTTAATATGTCTCCAAAATGCATAAAAGACATAAAGAACAAACACATGTCGTTGTACCTTTTTTCTGCCAGACTCTGCACACCCTACAGAGTTGTACCATACATGGGAGTAATGGCTGTGCCAGTGGTGTGGCTGCAGTTCAGTCCAAAATGTAAATAGTGGAGCCACACCAACTGTCACCTCAATCACTGCCAAACATCAGTGGCCGGGACTCACTGGCAGTTTGCGTGGCTCCCCTAATTGAATTTTGGACTACAGTATGCTGCAGCCCCACCTCTGGAGCTGCCATTGCCTGGGACAGTATCTTACAGTCCTTGTTTGCTATACCAGGAGTTATGGAACTGCCTAGTGTAACTACTTACAGTATAGAGACACTCAGCCAATACTGAGCCTCCTAACTTACAGTCAGGGCCGTCTTTTCGTATGGGCTCAATGGGCTCTTGCCCAAGGGCCCCAGGAGTATAAGGGCCCTTGGCTGATAGCTGAGGGTCCCCTCTTTCCAGGGGTACCAGATATTTGAAAATCGGCCCTAGGGAACCGGAGATATCTGACTTTGAAGCAGTGGTCCCCATCCAAGACTGTTCATTGCTTTTCCCAGCCAGATATCTCAGGTTCTGTCTGACTTACAGTTTTTTTAAGGGTATTCTCCAAAAGATGGGACTCTCTCCTTTCAGAGGACACTTGCAGCTTGTCTCTACTATGCCCACAACTGGAGATATAAGCCTTCAAGCAGCTGGTCCCTGCTCCAGCTCCACACATCTGGTTTGCAGTTTTATGTTTTTGTCAGTGGATTGCTCTGGCTCCTGAACTCTGATCCCCAAGTCCCCAGAACCTCTTTAAAGGTGAGACTCTCTAGTTGTTTATTGCATTCAAATCTAATAAATCTATTTCCAGGAACTGAAGATATCTGCAGTCAACCAAGCTGCCCTCCCACCGGAAAATGATGAATATTAAGTCCACTCCACTATCCATCCTTCCACTGCGTATTACACCCCCCCTACCACCCTGGAAGTTATGTACCGGGGCCCCTTCATTCATCCCAATGCCTCTTCTACAGTTTAGTATTCTCCCTCCCACCCCATCTTACATCATATGTGCAGTAAAGGAGTAATTAGCAGAAATTACTGAGTGGCAGATAGACCACCTCCCCTGGGGCCCATGGGACATCAATGCTGCTGCTGATAGCACCCCCCACCCCTACCGCTGGAGGATGGGTAGGGGGCCCAGCGCATTGCTGTGCCCAGGGGCCTACACTGCTCTTAAGACGGCCCTGCTTACAGTTGCCTCTTACCCCCACTTTATGTGCACCAATGCAAGAGCTGGCCAGCAAATATTCTAAGGTTAACCTGTTCCATACCAGAACTTATCTTGTATTGGTTAAGATATCTTTATGGGATTTATTGCACTTGCAGATTTATTGTGTACTGTATATTGTTTGCTTTACAATGCATCATTGTCTGTAAAGGTTATTTTTGATATTTTGTGAAAGTACGGTACTTTAATTATTGCACCCACAGATATTGTCTATGATTACACATATACCCAACTTTGCGTAATGCAGCCCCTGTGTATGTTACTATTATAGGCCACTGGTCACAATTTACTGACGTACCAGATGTACCATGAAGTATAATAGTATTAAGATCATGTAATAGTATTTACGTCTTTACAAGAGCTGTTGTTGAGATTGTACAGTTTAACTAATGAAGGGCCTGATGGTGTTGCCTGTAGCAATGGCCAAGGTTTAATGTATTGATTGCAATAATTGAAAGCTCATTCTTTATTACGCCTGTTACTGATCCTTTTACATTTAAACAGGTCTACAGTGATGTAGTATTCCAGCTTACTAAATCTAAACATCACTTTACCTCCCTGGTGTCTACCTTATATCTGGGATTTGAGGAAACTCTGGGGGTAATTCCAAGTTGATCGCAGCAGGAAATTTTTTAGCAGTTGGGCAAAACCATGTGCACTGCAGGGGGAGCAGATATAACATGTACAGAGAGAGTTAGATTTGGGTGGGTTATTTTGTTTCTGTGCAGGGTAAATACTGGCTGCTTTATTTTTACACTGCAATTTAGATTGCAGATTGAACTCACCACACCCAAATCTAACTCTCTCTGCACATGTTACATCTGCTTCCCTTGCAGTGCACATGGTTTTGCCCAACTGCTAACAAAGGTGGTTATTCCAAGTTGTTCGCTCGGTAATTTTCTTCGCATCGCAGCGATTTTCCGCTAATTGCGCATGCGCAATGTTCGCACTGCGACTGCGCCAAGTAAATTTGCTATGAAGTTTAGTATTTTACTCACGGCATTACGAGGTTTTTTCTTCGTTCTGGAGATCGGAGTGTGATTGACAGGAAGTGGGTGTTTCTGGGCGGAAAATGGCCGTTTTATAGGAGTGTGTGAAAAAACGCTACCGTTTCTGGGAAAAACGCGGGAGTGGCTGGAGAAACGGAGGAGTGTCTGGGCGAACGCTGGGTGTGTTTGTGACGTCAAACCAGGAACGACAAGCACTGAACTGATCGCACTGGAGGAGTAAGTCTCGAGCTACTCAGAAACTGCACAGAGAAGTCTTTTCGCAATATTGCAAATCTTTCGTTCGCAATTTTGATAAGCTAAGATTCACTCCCAGTAGGCGGCGGCTTAGCGTGTGCAATACTGCTAAAAGCAGCTTGCGAGCGAACAACTCGGAATGACCACCAAAGTTCCTGCTTTGATCAACCCAGAATTACCCCCTCTGTTCCTCTGCGTCCTATGACAGGAAGAATACTAATAAGGGCCTTCTAAGACTAGATATGATCCACAGTACACAGACGTACCCACCATTAGGGGTGTCACACAAACACACACGTACACACATATGTGTAATGTTTATTAAAAAAAATACATTAAAAATATTATTAATATTATCCCATGTGTCCTTTTAATTACAGCAAATTCATATAGAACAAGTACAGAATATTGGTATGGGACCGTCAGTTAGTACTGTTTACCATAGATATTGTTATTTTTATGGTATACTGGGGGTCATTCCGAGTTGATCGCTAGCTGCCGTTGTTCGCAGAGCAGTGAACAGTCTAGAAAATGGCTTTTCTGCGCATGCGTATGGGACGCAGTGCGCATGCGCGACGTACTTTCACACAAGCCGATGCAGTTTCACACAAGCTCTAGCGACGTTTTCAGTCGCACTGCTGGCCGCAGAGTGATTGACAGGAAGTGGGTGTTTCCGGGAGGTAACTGACTGTTTTCGGGGAGTGTATGTAAAAACGCAGGCGTGTCGGATAAAAACGCAGGAGTGGCTGGGGAAACGTAGGAGTGGCTGGCTGAACGCAGGGCGTGTTTGTGACGTCAAAACAGGAACTAAACAGTCTGAAGTGATCGTTAGCTAGGAGTAAGTCTCGAGCTACTCAGAAACTGCGCAATCTTTTTTTGTAGCAGCGCTGCGATCCTTTCGTTCGCACTTCTGCTAAGCTAAGATACACTCCCAGAGGGCGGCGGCCTAGCGTTTGCACGGCTGCTAAAAACTGCTAGCGAGCGAACAACTCGGAATGAGGGCCACTGTGTTAAAAAATAATAATAATAATTCAATCATTAAAAAAAAGACAATTTCTGAGTGTTTATGGAAAATATATTAGCCAGTTAAGTGGTTAATGAGGCCTAAAAGCCTCCAGATAAGGTGTCCACTTATACATTACCTGGTGGGAACAATGGAGGGGGCATTTATAAAAGCTTCTGGTTCAGAAAACAAAAGTGCAAACAATACAACATACCTGTATACAGTATATGACTGAATGTCACCTTCTTTACTCATTGGCAATGTGACTTTTTAAACTGTGGATAGGAGGGGTGGAACAGGCAATTGATCTCAGTGGTGAGGCTGGGGTCTTTAACAAACATTATGAACAATAACGCTATGTACTAGTATGTATCTTGCAAACTTGAATGTAGCACTAGATGACCTTCTCTTCTTAATGACCCATCAGGTTACTCTGTGATGCTTCTGCTGCGGCTGAAGCTCAGCCTGCAGAAAGGATGAAGGAATATCTCATAAACTGCACAGTACAAAGAGAATTTCACCTCCTGGCGTTCTCCATCTCTGAGGACCTTCAGCTTGTGCTCTTCATTGGGATCCTGCTAATGTATTTACTGACATTGCTGGGGAACCTGATTATCACTGGTCTTATATATCTGACCCCACAGCTCCACACTCCTATGTACTATTTCCTGTGTAACCTCTCAGTGCTGGACATCGTCTACGTCTCCAGCGTCCTTCCCAAATTCCTCTCTATCCTGGTAACAGGTGACACCAGAATTGTCTTCTTAGGATGCATCACACAGATGTTCCTCTCTACATTTTGTGTTGGGGCAGAATTTTTACTGCTAAGTTCTATGGCCTATGACCGCTATGTTGCCATCTGTGTCCCTCTGCGTTACACAATTATTATGAACAAAGACTTGTGTATTATGCTATTTTCTGTCTCCTGGCTTGTCGGCTTTTTTAATGCTGTAATATATGCTATGCTTGTGTCTACTTTATCATTCTGCAATTCCCAAGACATTAGTCATTTCTACTGTGATCTGAAAACCATGACAGTGCTCTCTAGTGGTGATATCACAGACATTGAGATGCTGATATATGTGGAATGTGTCGTTTTGGGGCTTACCCCCTTTATGCTGATAGTAGCCTCTTATACATGTATAATTGATACTATTGTAAAGATCCGTAGCTCATCGGGTAGAGTAAAGGCTTTCTCCAGCTGCTCATCCCATCTCACCGTTGTATTATTATTCTATGGAACATCGCTCAGTTTCTATACGGTTCCAGAGTCACAGGACTCTCCCAAACAAGACAAATTGCTCTCCTTGCTGTACACGGCGGTGGTTCCAATGCTAAACCCTCTAGTTTATACTCTGAGAAACAAACAGGTCCTTAGAGCCATGGACAATATTTTGAAAATATACTTAAAGTGTTAAGTTGTTCCTCCAACTTCATTTTCTTATTAGTACATTATACACTGAAAATACTGGAAACAACAAATAACTTTCACTAAGTTGCACTTGCAGTACATATATCCTTCTTTTCTCTTTGTGTATGGGTAAGATGAATCTGTGATGGCAACACATGGCAGGAGAATATGAATGCCAAACTTTTATGATCTTCATACCTTAATTATGGGGTTCCCTCACTTAATACTTTCTTCTACACTGTTAGGGTCCTCCATAAGGTAGAGCCTTCATATAGAAGGAACCTTTACAGAGTTATGCAGGGTTTTTTTCTTGTCACATCATTATACTTTTAAACCAGTTTATGTGCTTAATAAGTCCCATTGCCAATAGTTACTATGCTGGGCCTGTGAGATGTACATTGGTGGATGGGTGTGGTGCGGTATGTTAATTCTTATTATTTTGTATATATAAGAATTGGGAGGTCTCCGTTGTGATGATGTTCAGCATATAGAATTTATTATCAAATCAGGAACCATGCCTATTATTCTGTGCAGAGAAGCGTGGACCAAGACAGAATTCATCAATGAGCCCGTGCTTTCAGGGCACTCGGCTGTACATATATAGTACATCATTATACAATAATTTATAACTAATTTACTAAAAAGGTGTACATGGGGAACATAGATTGGTTGATGGGCGATAACAGGAAGTGCCAAATATGGTCAGCTGAGCAAATTGTAATGGGCGATCTTTTCCAGAGGATGGCAGACTGGTCCCATGAATCCTGCATCTCCCATACACATCAATTGGGTACTTTATTAGGCTTCATCGGCATAAGGGTCATTCTTATTCATAATAACATGTTTGTCCAAAGAAAAGGTCCATCAGATTATCATGTCTTCCTTATCCTGACATAAAACCTCATAAAATGTCATTAGGTTCTGGTTATCTAAATACAAGGGTCTTTACTAAGAGACATGTACGCTCTTAGCCAGAAGATAGAACACAAAGGTTAACAGAAAACATCACTTCAGGAGAATTAACGCTATATGGAAATTAGGATACTAGTCTAGATGTTAGAAGCTATAGATTTAAAAGCACAATTCCTGAGGCAACACAGATATATATATATATGTATATTTGATTTTACTTTATCATGTAGAAGGGACATAATAGAAACTTTCAAATACATAAATGGTTTTACCAAGGTGCAGGAGGGAAAAATTCTTCAAATGAAGAGAAGTATTAGATCACTAGGACATGCACTGAGACTGGAGGGGGGGAGGTTCATGGGAAATATGAGGAAAAATTACTTCACAGAAAGGGTAGTGTACAATTGGAATAGCCTCCCATCAGGGGTGGTAGAGGCTAAGACAGTAGAGCAATATAAACATGCATGGTATAAACATAAGGAAATCCTTACAAAGAACTAAGGATCAAATAGGGTTTGAGGTAAAAGTATGGTGAAAAATGGGCAGACTAAATGGGCCAAGTGGTTCTTAT